>NC_139423.1:3362500-4681000 GCF_905368555.1 Meleagris gallopavo
GGAAAAGGCAGAGCAAAATTACTTTACAATCCCTAGTAGCAGTCTCAGCATCAGGTACTACATAACCCAAGGTATCTACCACTTGATGTGTTCAAGTCAGTAATACCTTAAGGCAGCTTCCAAGTTAAGATTTAGCATTTCCAGTCACCCTCCCTCCATCCTTTCATTGTACTCTTTTCTAAAAATCACCTGGAGACAGATTGTCTCAGCACAACATTCAACTGAGAAGTAAAGCACTATGGCTGCCACCACACTGAGAACTGTTCCCCGCTGCTGAAAAGCAGCAGCAATGAAAATTATTATTTACCAAAAAAATTATCAGATCTAAGTGATGCTGTAGCTTCAGAAACTGTAGCTAAAGCTGGGTATTGTCAGCAATGACAGACATGGCAAACGCAGACTTAACAGCCAGAATCAAGTCTCAGGCAAGTATTCCACTATATGCAAAGCTGCAACAAGGCTGTCTAATATATGTTAAAATCTTACTGAAAGAAGGTAGAAGGGCAAAGGCTAATTACAGTTAAAAGGTCATTAAAAAAAAAATAAAAACAAAAAAACTGGCACTGAAAGAAAAGTTTCAAAAATTTAAAATCAGTTTTACTCCAAGTCTTATAAAACAAAAAGACAAGTATCAGACACATCACTGGTTATTATACATACATTCCAACTCGCCACTAGAAGCTGTGCAGCTCAACACCTTTGTCATCTTCTAAAGCCTGCAGCAGACATTTGCTACTGGATTTTTACACTGCTATCTCAATACATTACAACGCTAAGTAGAGGGAAGAAATGGTAAGTGGATTCAACTGAAAAGGTTTGGATTTTTAATGTACTGAGCCACATGCTTGCTTTGCAGTGGCAGCACAGACAGGCTCACTGCAGGCACTGCGCTGCTCCCGGGCTCACACACAGCAGGGGCGGCGCGGCTCCTCAGGGCAGCAGGCAGAAGAGAACAGGAGCAGCAATGCCCCAGGTTGTGCAAACAATCCAAGGGTTCCTTTTCAGAATTGAAAGGCAGCTCTTTTGAAATTTAATGAAGATTTCACCAGAAAAGCAAACAAGTTTATCGTACCATTTTGTCCAGTACACGCACATAAAAAATAAGCACACTATACAAAGAATGGAAGCAATATAATTTAAACATGCCATCAAGCTATAAACCATATATACATAGAAATATATGCCCGTACAAACAGAACGAGACCACTTTGTTACAAGTTATTTCTTCCTAGGGAAGTTTTTGGAGGAAATCCTGACGGAAAGAAAAGGAAACTGAATGGGTGAGGTGTTGCTGCCAGAAGCTGTCTGTTCAGACCTTCTGTGCAACACCACCATCTGGCCTTAGCATTTATGGAGATTTTGGCTATGCATGGATCCTCCCATGGTTCTGGACTCCCTTCCTGTACAGAGGTAGATTTCTGTAGATGTCCTGATATTGCACCACATAAGAATAAGGATTTTTATTGAAACAACTTACAAAGGCTAATTTACAGGAATAATCTCATTGTGTGCATTCAGGTAGAGCAGTAATCTAATTCATGTGCATTGGAAAAAGTGTTCTGTTTAGTTGGAGGTCCAACTAAGACATCAGTTCTATTAACAGCTTCACATTCAGCTCTCTCGTCATCAGGATAACTTAGGTCTCTCTCCTTGAGCCTCTGTTTGCCACTGCAAACACCTGCACTGCCTTTACTGATGCCTTTATCACATCTACTGTGTTCAAGTTAAATGCTGATTGCAAACAGACACAGGTTTTTGCAGTACTGGAAGTGATGCACAGAAGCAGCCGTACAACTAGGAAATTTGCAAGATGCAAACGCTTCCTGAAACGACTGAAAAAAAGCCAAGCTATATTTTCAGACTAGAAAACAATCTGAAACTTTGCTAGCTTAAAATAATAATCCATTAATAAAGAACAAATTTGATGCTGCTAGAATAATCTGAAGATGTTTGGCAATAGGTTGATGTTCAAGATTATGGTGGACAGAACAACTCCAATCACTCTGTGAAGCTGCAGAAGTGTTTGCACACAGATACCACTTTAAGACATTTGTTACACAAAAAGCTTTTTGGCATACGTAAAAAATAAGGACACCAAAATTAATGATGCCAATGCATAACGATTTGACCTCACAAGCATTGCTAAGTAGTTTTCCAGAAGCACTCCATGAAGTTACTCTCACAGAAGTCCATCATGGAGATAAATTAAAAGGAATAACGTGGTATTCTGTGTAGTGAAAGGTGAGATGGAAGTGCTGTAAGTCTGGCTCAGCAGATCTAACAAAGCTGTTGTGTGCACGTGATCACATGGTAGCAACAGTTGCACATTTTGCTTCCATAAAGAACTGCAGGTAAGCAGCATCATTCTTTCTAGCTGTGATTTTATAAGAAAACTTAAGAGGAAAAGTTCTTTCTGTACCAACCAAGTATTGCAAGTACTTTTATGTGAAGGACTGCATTACAACCATTTAACATTAATTTCTCACGTTCAGTTTATATGAAGTATCTTGTTCCCTACAAAAGGTTTTATCAATAAGGAATAGTGACAGTTTGGAACTGAAAAGCATTTGTTCAAATACAGACAGAAGGCATATATAAATTCCTTACATCTCTCCATATATGCACTTGTCCAAGTTGTGGAGTTATTTTAGTGAGACAAGTAAATCCCAAGTTAATAAATAACAACTGGAATAAGATAGTAATTCATGATGACTGTTCCCCCAAGAAGAAAATGGCACACTTTGGAGTAGGAGATGATGATCTCGCCTGCAAAAACCCAATTTGTGAAGTAATGGGAACCCTCAATCTGGAGTATCTCAGAATTACACTCCCTGCACCTGGCAGAAAGTGCTTGTGTACTTTGCAAGATCACGTTCTTGAATGAAGAAATCCATTATACACAGGAGACAGCAAGCAGTAAGAGCTTACAGACAATGGCAGGAACCCAGCAGGAGCCAGGGTTTTTGGAGACTTCTGGTTTTGTTTTCAAAAAGCAATGGTTCCTCACAGCAAATGATCCACAATTTGGAAAGCATCTCATTCGTACACTTGGCTAGTGCATAGCATCTGCGATTGCATAGAATGTTTCCAGTGCTCAATCTGTAACTAATTTAAGCAAATATTTTGGAAGTTTGATTTGTTACCATTTGATATCCAAGTTGCTTGCTGTTTGATTTACTGCACTGTATTTGGTGTGCAAAGTTTCCTGGACCTTCCTGGAATCCATGCCTTCAAGCCAGTCCTGGTACATCTTTTGTACGTACACATTGGCTTCTGGAAGTCTGACAGGTATTGCAGCATACACATCCTCCATCTGGCTAAGCAGTGCTTTATCTGGTTTTCCATCTTCAGTTTGTGTCTGGCCTTTTCCATTTAGGCACCCTTATAAAAAAAAGGAGTAAGCCACAATGGTGATGAAGATTTGATATGAGATTTGAATTTTTTTTTTTTCATACTGCTCTACAGAAAGTAGCTTGAATTTCTATCTACTTCATGTGACTTCAACGCCAACATCTTGATGCAAGTGAAGTTTCCACATCACTCTTTCCCTGCCTTCTCTGTGGTTTTATGATCTTAATTAGGTTCCTTGTCTTTTCTTGCCCTTGACAACCACTATTTCAGAGTATTCCCTCTGAAGTTTCAAATAATCACAGGAGAAGCCATGTTGTCATTTATTTATAGATCAGAAGAGAGCAAATAATGTTATGGTTAATTTTAGAAAATCCAATCAATTTCTCAGCCAATCCTCTACACGTATAATTGGTGTTCTGGGCTATTTACTAAGTATTAAGCATTTTAGGTTATTAAGAAGAGAATTAAGGAATGAAATGAAGTGCCTGGCTGGCAGACAAGCTTTCTTTGAGTTCCGAGTTGTGTGCGCAATGACTGTGGATCATTTAGCATTCTTACCTCCTGGGCAGGCAAGGACTTCCACAAAATGGTATAAAAACTTTCCTTTCTTCAACTTCAGAACCATGTTTTGGATATTCCGAAAGCCATAAGCTGCTGCAAAACGCAGCACTGTCTCACCATCCTTTTCAAGGGTAACTTCCTGAAAATCTTTGTTCCTATGAAGATATGAAGATTTTCAAAGCCCCACGTTACCAAAGGGATGATCCAGCTGTCAGATGCTTGAGAGAACATAACAAAAAATGCAAACTTCCAGTTTCTAAACTGAGTGAAATAGAAGTTGCAGTGGAATTTTCAGGACAACAGTAGTAGATAGAAACTTATAAGAGCTAGTAAGTTATTAATACAAAAGCTAAAGAAAACAAACAAACAAAAAACTATTTTACAGCAGCAAATCTATGAATTTATAATACATTAAACACCCATCAATGAAAGAGTGAGGTTAATAATAAGGGCTCACTGTAGTGTTAGCTAGCCCATCATAGGTAACAAGGATACAAGCTTGCTTACTTTAATGCTTTGTAGGTGATTTCTTCAACATCCACGCCAAAAAGCTCCTTTGCAGCATGTTTAAAGATGTGCTCCAGGTACCCATCAGATCTCTTCCCATCATGCCTTACTACATCTCCCTCCTTTATCTCACCAAACCTTAGGAAACAATAAAGAGATCAATTCCAAAATTTCATTCCTTCACTTTGAGGTAGTAGTTTTTTTCCCCTTCTCTTCTTCCCCCCCTCAAAAAAGGGTTTTAGAGTAGAGCCTGAGAACGTATCTGAACACTATCAAGGATGTGGTAAAATAGTTTCAGGAAGGAATGTTCCACTTCACATTAACAGAGTTTTACATTTATATTGAATATGAGCAAAGGTTTTGTTACTTGTCATCAAAATAAGGAAGCAATCCACAACAAAGCTACTTACAAACTATCTACAGCTACTTCAGTCACATCTTTCATAGACACATTTTTCTGCTCCATTATTTGGACAATTTCACCTGTAGAAAAATGTAGAACATTTTACTTTCAGTGCAAAGCAAAATGTACATGCTGTGCTTCTGTTTAAGAGCTCTACACCCCCACGTGCTTACAGTCATGTTCTCCAGTTCTTAATGCTCAGTTACCTCCAGTAACTGAGGAGCCTGACACTTCCAGCCCTGAAGAAAAGGGCCTTCAGCTTCCCCCAGACTTTGCATAATGCTACCTAGCCTTTCTGTGGGGTCAAGTCTGGCTAATGGAGAATGCTAAAGCAGACTCGAAAGAAAAACAGATGAACAACAACAACAAAAATACCAATCACAAAGCCTCTATAAATGCTATCCTAGCACAGGAGATTGGGGTATGTCTTTAGAAATAAAGGCTTAACCTGATGTTAGAACACAATCAACTTCTTGGGAGTTATACAAGGCAGTGTAGAAGTCCTCCCTCAAGGCTTCCAGTTTTTTGTCGTAACAAGGTGCCACAACTACATGGAAGATTTTTTCTGGAGACAAATTCTGCAGAAGAGAGAGCATGTGTTAATTCCATGAAGAACAAAAGAAAGCTTGAAGGATGACAAGCTAAAAATAACACACAACTAATATTAGAAATCAATCCCTAGCAATAAGTTCGAGGGCTGCAGCACAGAGACTGAGTGGCTTGCCAGAAGTTGAAAGCGTCAGCAACAAGTTCAGTCTTCTGCCTGAAACTTCTACTTATTCCTTCACACCACATAACATGCAGCTTTTGTAGCTTTTGACTGCATTAAAGACGAGTGCAAATTAGACTTCTATTTCAGAATTCTATTTTCTAGCTCTGTCACTCATTCCCTTCCATATTCAAGTCCACCAACGTTTCTGTACCTGTGCAGAAATAGCAATACTTTTCTATATAACCTGGAATATGGGTAAGTGTACCATATGTAAAAGGAATAGCAACCTTTTTTTCAACATAAAGTTGGAAAGATAAAAGGATTATTTTCTAGGACACAGTGCTCTCCACTGATCATGGACAACCCAGCAATTTCTACACTGCTCTCCTCTACTCCCATTTCAGCTGCTGCAGAACTACACAGGCAGTGTTTTACAACGATCTCTTTATCTACCACAGATTTAATTTAGCCATAATATCTAAATCCACATTCCAGTGGCAGCACAAGGATTACTGCCAGTTCACACTGCAGCACATTAAATAAGAGTCTTTGTACATTCTTCATATCATGGACTCTTACACAGCAGTAGAGCAGCATTTATTCTCCAAGTGAAAGAAAATTCAGATTCTATAACACTTTAGAAAACACCAAGCTCTACATTTCTATATTAAAACATTTTAGCCCATCTTTCCAATAGCATAAAGGTAAAAACAAAGCAGAATTACTAACCTGCTGCCTGGCAAAGTAGCCCTTTACCAGGGAGCCCATGATCTGCTGTGGAGACTTCGCAGTGCAAATGTGGGGGGTCACAAGGTTGGTAAGAACCCTTTCTGCGTACCGGATCCAACCTGGAACAGCAGCAAGGCACCATTAGATAATTAGGTGACACATAAGCATGGCAAGGTGACATTAAAAGAACTTTACAGCAGGGAGAACATTTCCACCTTGAAAATGAAGTCTGCATAGGCTGGAGGCTCCACTTTAGGACCTATCAGAAACTTCAAGGCTCTGGCTTTGTTAGGAATGCTTTACAACTGGCTGTCAATAATCCACTGTGGCATTAATTCGAGACCCAGAAACCACTGTGAATTGCACGACCTATGAAATTCTTTCTAATGCCTAGATTTAACAGAGCAGAAGGAACAAGATCCCAGCTAATGAAGAGTAAGTTGACTTCCTAGACTTCAGCCCTTGGATCAGCAGATATTCCAACAAGTGTACTCTGTTTAGCAGCTTAACTGTCACTCTCCATTTCCTGAGACTTAGTATCTGCACACCTAGTCTGCTTTGTCTAGAACAGAAGTCACATGAAAGCATGACCACAAGGTGCTCACAGATTAAGCCTAGAAGAAAAAAAAAAAAAAAAAAAAAAAGCTTCTTACACTAATTTGAGACACAATTTCTTTAGAAACACCCTCCTCCCCCTCCCCACACACACTAGTTAACTGAAGTCTCTTTGTATTCAACATTCAGCCTTAGTTACTCAGCAGTCCCCATCCCCTCCACCAGGATGCTTCAGCTCAGCTCTAATGTGTTATTTACATTCACACCATTCCCACTCTCCAGAGCAGCCCTAATATTCCTCACTTTCCCAAACACAAACTGACAAACGAGCAGATTAAGATACCCAGGCTGTGCAAGTCTTACACTGGCACTGTAGTTCTTACTGAGAAGACCACAGCCCAGCATCTTTTACAAGCAAGGACTTCATGTGGGTGAAGAAAAGTTCTGAATGAACTATAAACCAGATCATTAAGTTGTGCAGAAGCATTTAACCCAGCCTTCTAGGGAACTTTATTTCTTGTAGTGTTAAGAACGAATGTGAACATTTCATGTTTCTGCTTTTTAGCCTTAAACCACATCAGCATTTATATAACAGAAAAACTGCTGTGAAGTTCGTGTTGCCCAGGAAAGGTAACAGCAGCCTCTTAAGCTTAAGTTAAAATACTGCTGGGTGTTTGTACCCATGTGCAAGTTAGAGCACTGCCAAAAAGGCCAATAACAGCACAAAGCTGGAACCCAGATAGAATTCAGATGTTGTAGTCACGACCATAATGAAATTTCATTCAATCCCAAGGGACTTCTGGCAGATATTGCCCCAGGCAATTCTGCAATTCTTTTCTCACAGCAGACAGAACAGCATCCAGTAGTTCCAGCTGCACAGTGAGTGTCGCTCATTGTTTAACTGTACGAGCAGCAGTGGTGGATGAGGCACAGCAGGCATCTATCTGCACCCTGCACACACACCAGCCGCTCCATCAGCAGGGCTGGATTCCAGAGCTGCAGTATAGGAAGCCTACGACACCCAGCTCTGCTATCAGCCTGCATCCGTCCCCATACAGGCCCACACCCTTCCTGAGTTCATTCAGATCCTCAGCCACGTGCTGGCTGGTGTTAGCATCAAAGAACCAAAAGAAATCCCTACCAAGCACTGTGCAAATTCTTACAGATCCACTTTGGGACACATTATTTCTAGTGGCTTATCATCAGGAAGTCATACATAGACATTTACAGTGTATATTTATGTATCAGTATAAAGTGAAGAAAAACTACACTGAAAACATCCAATATGGTAAAACTCCATTCCTGTAGAAGCAAATTAGTTTAGTTGGCTGGAACAACAGCATTTGAATGCCCAACAGTTATGTTCTTCCTGCTTAGGCTGTAAGCCTGCCCCATTAACTAATTAGTTCACAGAGGTTAGCAGTGTATTAAAGCTGTCTGGTTCCCAGAGCAAGTGCTTCATGTTGCTAGCCAGCATGGGTATTTGAGCTTCCTCAAATTATTCCTGCATACAGTCAGAAGAGTAGCCACACTTCAGCATTCTGAACAAGAAATTAAACAAAATATTATCTGACTTCATGAGAACAGCAGGAGGAGGGAAGAACAACTTGGGCAGAGATAATAAAATGCCCCTCTATCAGGTTTTGGGATTACCCCAGCTATGCTCTCTTGCTCAGGGTGTGTTTTACAGAACAGACCATTACTGCAGAGGGTGATACTGTAATGTGTGGAGTCGTACCCAAGGATAAATATGAGCTAAGCAGTTACACTTGAATTCACATTGACCTTGATCTACAGAGCTATATAAAAACTAGTTCTGTGACAAGCACATAAACATTTCTGTGACAAATTTATGTGATGGGGGGACAGAGAGAGGAAGATGAGAAAGGAACAGAAAGTGCATGCATCCAAATTCCTGGAACACAGTAAAGCACCTTACACTAAAGATGACCGATCAGAGGCCGTGAAATGCCATACACTTTTAGAATGCATTTGCAGTGGGATTTCAGTTCAGTTTTACAGAAATGGAAAGCCCCCATACCTCTACATCTATGCTACAGCAGACAGCTAAACCACAACAACTAGCACTAAAGACAAAGAGCAACTTCTGTAGAACAGCTGAGGACAAGATAAGTGCTCCATTAACATTTTACTCTATTTCCAGTGAGAGGAGGGCGTAATTCTTAGATCTGTTTCTAGATACATAAAATTGAAGTTCTTCTAAAATTCTAAGGCTGTGAATTTCTTTTAAAGAAAAAACATATTTGCAGGTTTTGCACTTCAAAAGGAGCAACCCTACAGCACGTCTGCTTCTAAAGATAAGAGGTAGCACTAAGATAACACTAACAGAAGAAAAGTAGCTTTTCCCTCTTGCATTTATGCAGTTCCTAAAGCATGACCCAGATACTTCTGCTACAGGGAATACAGAACAAACAGCAGTACAAATATCAGTATTTAAACTTCAAATGACAAGAGCAGATTCTGGAATCCATGGAACACATCCCAGAACTCACTCTCGTAACTTCTTCCTCAGGTACAAAATCCTCAGTAGAGAGGGCCACATCAAGTAGAAATTAATTTGTAGATGTTAGACAGAACCATCTCAGTCATTGCATGTTATGTCACTTGCTACAGTGAAAAGTTCAAAACTATACATAAGATAATGGAGGTTATGGTTTAATTACATCAGTAGCCTAAGACCTCACAAGGAGGATCACAAACTTCAGTTCTGCACCTCAGCTTTATTATCCAGACCTTCCAATGTAATGTATGCTTCTATACAAGTGGTTTCATAAATAGCAGACATTGCCACTCGTACAGTTCATCAGTAGTTCAGGTTCCTTGCTATCAGAAATGACCACAGACTACCAGCAAAGATTTTTTTGTTTCTTTTTTAAAAAAACTAAAAACAGAATTTGCACTCCTCACCTTTTACAAAGGTGCAACAGGAGGCAACTGCCAGATGCAGATGATTTAGCACATACCTTATCCAACACCATCACATCCATTCCTTGTTGGTATGGTTCACGTTTAAGACTCTTACATACAGGAAAGCTCATGATGCTCACTGATAACTCCCAACAGTCTATAAAAACAGGCTCATGGAGCACAGCACTAAGGATGGTCACTACTGGTAACAAGCACTGCACACAGCGTTTGATGCCTTTCACAACAAAGCCAAAGCACTCCAATGTTCTTTAAGGCTACCAAATGAAACCACCCTCATTCCTGGACAGCCCTAATGAGACTGGGCCAAAGTGCAAGAAGGTTGGAAGAATCAGTTCTCACCAGGGCAAGCAGAGGCAAACATGGGTAAGGCATGCTCCTCCTGGCTCCTCCGTTGATACCGCTGCACAAACTCCCTCTGGCTCTCCAGGATACTGAAATCAGCAGCTATAGTGGTGTCAAATACATAATGCACCCCTAGGAAACAAAGCAGTAAAGAAAAATGAATTGCTAGAATGTTTTCCATCTGGCAGGTGTCCTTCCAAGTTCCAAGTCAATCAAAAGAACTTTGGAAGATCAGTGGGCATGCTGCCCACCTCTACAGAATTTTCATGGTTAGTAGAGTCAATAGCTGTACACTGGAAAGCTAATCTTCTATGTCATGAACCAAGAAGGACCACCAACTTGCTAACGCTGACTAGCAATACTTCAAATATCTGTTTGCTTCCTTATGAAAAACTTTCCATTCAGCATTTGTATTTACTCTTTTTTGTTTGCTTGAATGAGATCTCAAGACCACAGAGCTGTATGCAGAGATTCCATCAACGAGCATTCTTCACAAAATATGCTGAAGTGATTTATTATCCAAATATATATATGTTGCTGTATATGTATATGGCAAAGGTATATGAACATAACAACAACACTGAGACCTTCCATCTGTCTGTTCAGCAATGCACTCTCTACACACCTCTGTAATATTGAGCACATCCCCACAGCAAGCCAGGCAACAATAATTAGTGTATGCTAAGAAAACTGGGGCCCACCAGAACTCAACTTTCTTTCTGGATGTAGAGAAAAATATACTGGGTACAGAAATGCAGAAACGGAGAAAAAAAAAAAAGAAATTAAAAGATTTTAATTGCATTACAAAATCCCATGCATTATCACTATACTTTTAGTTAGTTTTTCAAATTAAACTCTATGTACATAATATAAAGACTAAAGAAATACAGCCTTAACATAAAATGAGCAAATAAAACAGTTGTGACTCATTACAAAATGTAGAAAAATAACCAGAATTGAGAATCTTCCAGTTCACATCAAGGGACTGGGAGGCATTTAGGATAAGAATTCCCCTCTTCCTCAGTTAAAACAAGGGGGAAATCTTACTCAAGTTTATGACCAAATTCTCCCTGATTTCTTGGTAGTGAACATAGATGGATCTACAATGCCCTTTTGTTCTATGACCTTCACTGTCAGCACTGCAATGCTTCAAATCTGTTCCTAAAACCGAAGTGTCATACTGGCGTGCTGTCATTAATATCACAGAGTAGGCATTTCAAACTCAACTCTGAACTGCATTGTGCAATGGCACTTTATGACTGCACAACAAGCAGTTCTGCTGAGAAAGCAAGAGCCCCAAATAATCTTCCCTTTAAGCTCCATCACTGTAACAAACCCAAACTTACCAAGACTTTTGAGGAAACCACAGAGTCTCTTGGCTGCATCATTCACAGAGAGACTGAATTTAGCAGCAAAATAAGGCAATGACTGAGGACATATAGACACTGCCAACACTTTGTGTTTTGAGGTATCACACTTCTGGTAAACAAAACAAAGCAAAAGAAACAAATTAAGTAAGCACATCAGGGTAAGGCTTCCTACTTTCCCTCCTTCCACTCTTGGAGCTCCTCACTGTTCTACTTGCACTCTCACCACACTTCAGTGAGCCTCAGCATTAAAGTCATCATAGAATCACTGAATCAAAAGGTTGAGAAGGACCTACAAGATCATCTAGTTCAGCCATAAGCACTGATACAACAAATCTTGTTTCCTGAGGGTAGCGCAGGACGCACTTCTGATCTTGTCAGTGCTTATCTCTAACCATCTATAGATGTTGCTTCTGTATGACTCAGGGAAATCCATCTGTCCTAGGACTGCTCTGTGATTGGTGCCCTAACGGCATGAGGAAATTTAAAAGACATTCAGCATCTATGAAGTTTTGATTCCTACCAGAAGCTCCTATTGTCAAACAAGAAAAAAAAAGGAGCATGTTCATATATTAAAATAAAGGAACTCCTGTTTCCAGAGCACAGACATTTGAAGTTACAAATTTAAACCAGCAAATTACAAATCCTATTTAAGGCTCTCTGTCACTGCAGAAGCTGAGGAAAGCTGACAAGCCAGGACCCTTAAACTAGAATTCGTGAAAGAAAGAAGAACACTTAGAATACCAAAGGTGGTGTGCATTGTAAAGCTCTGATGACAAAACTTTAAAAGATAAATCTCGGGGCTTAGTTGGGATGTTGTCCACACCAGTGGAACATTTGAAAGAGAAACCAGGACTATGCTACAAATAAATCTTAATCTAAACAGGTTAGAGACCATAGTTTGTACTTTGACATCCTAAATGCTGTATAATGGCCCCACAAGTAGAGCTCATTATCCTCTGGAAGGCACCTCCCTTGTTCACTACCCTTGTCAGGACCTGCAACATTCTGATTAAGGTACCCATGTGCTTCCCAAGTGTGGACTTCAGGCTCTCTTAACTGAACCCTATGTGAGCAATATGTTTTTTAACCCCATTTTCTTCTCTTTCATGTTGTACTGAGTGTTAAATTAGTTCTAATAAAACTTAATCACTATGTAATTAATCTTTTTTTTTTTTTTTTTTTTTTTTTTTTTTTTTTTTCCAACACCAAACATATCAGTTAAGTCACAGAGAACACAGACCTTAGCAGAAAACAGCATCAGAACACATCTACCTGTTTCACTAAGAATTTTTATCAGTAATTGCTGGATAGGCAGATTGAATACATACTGAAAACAATTCTACTTCAAAAATTAGGCTCAGTAACTTTGTATTACGTCAACACATTGGCACCAAAAACTTCCCAGTAAAACAGCCCTAGTAAACCAAGGTGTGAATATTTATAAACAACAAAGCTCAGACTAATTCATTATTAGAGTAATGATGAAATTATCTTTCCAGAAGTCTTACTACTGCAAATGCAATAACTTTCCTTCAGCGTTCAGGGTCAGTGCTGTAATTCTGCTTCTCAAATGCAAAAGTATTTTAAGCACTTTTTCTGTTCGTCTTGCACTACATTTTCACTTCCCCTCTGAGCAAAGTATATCCTGACAAATCTTCACATTATCTGCCCTGGGAAATTAAGTTGCTTAGTCATGCTGCAATCTCCACCTGCTCATACAAAGCAGTGTATTATTGTTAGTGCCACTTTACCTTATTAAGGTTGAGTATGCGAAAGAACTCCTTCTGATTCTGTTGGAAAACTCTGGCTCCTTCTTCTGATGTCATGCAACTGTCACACGCTAGGCAGTCGCTAAGGAGTATTTTAGCATTAGCCAATGTAAAAAACTCATTTTTCTGGAAGAAAGATATAAACACGCAAATATTTAATAACGATCAAGTAATTTTCAACATCTGCACAGTGACCCAGTTGAAGCACAAATACTCTGATTTGTTTAAAACAAGACAACCTACAACACTTCTATAACACCCAAGATCATAGGGAAACAATCACAGTAACTTGATCGATTCTTCTGCTGTTATTACTGTGAAACTGCAAAGCGTTCAAGTGTGAACACACAGATCTGAGTTTAGTTGAAGTCTATGATCCAGTAACTTGATTTGCATTGGATTTCAGCACTCAGTTCCCATCCATTTACCAAGTAACTGAGAAAACTTATTTCAACTATTAAGCCTCTTTAATAGCCAGCTAATAAGGCTAAGGCTTTTAACCACTAAGTGCAGCAAACAGAATGCAGTCCTACAGCTGACCGTTCACTGTAAGATCAAGAGCACTGTATTTCTGGCTAAAACACTACTGGCAGCGCATCTGTGGGGAAAAAGAATATTTAGATAGAAGTGCAAAATGACATTACTTGCAGAAAGCCCAAATTCCTTCAATTAAGAACCTACTGCCAGGGATACAGTTACTTATGAAAGAACAGCATGGGATACTTAAGAAACATTTGTGCACCTGATCTGGCAACATCCCACTTTTCTCCTTCTAACCTCTGTCCCAACCATACGATCTGAGGTAAGAGTTTGACATGCAAACAACGAACAAAACCCCTGGCTTTGTTTTGTGTTTACAGACCATTTCTTTTTAAATACTTCCTGATTCTCGTGAGATACACAGACACTGTCAGAACTGATTTGCATTACATGAGAACTTGGGAAGTTCTCCATTCGGAACTTCTTTCCTTTGGGGAAATACACGGGGAACGCGTGGCTGTTTTCAGAAGGTCCATTACCTCCTCAAAGTCATCGTTAGGACTCAGCACATCCACCGACGTACTTTGTGCATCGTCATTTTTCTGTTTTTTACTGCATTCCTGAAACACAACATAAAACACATCACACGAAATACAATCACTGCTGAATAACAACCTGTTTGCAGAATTATCTCGATAGTTCCGAACTCATCCGGCTCACGGTACAGGCTCTAACGGTGCTCGGGAGCCTTACAGGTAACGCTTTGTTTCCCTACAACGAAAACAAGCGTTCAGAAATCCACCTGCTCCACCACTTTTCCATTTCTCAGCGTTCCGGGCCGCAGCACGCGGGGAACGGTCACAGAACCGCCCCGCGATCGCTCGGCTCAAAGCAGGGCGCTGCTCCCCGCCGACCTCGAGGCGGCCCAACGCGTCCTCCTCGCCGCGGGACGCCTCGCTCACCTTTTTGGTGCAGTTCTCGCACTTCATTTGCGGTCCCTCCGGGGCGGCTGTCGCTCGGCCTGGCCGCCGGAGCTGCGGGACAGGAGCAGTCAGAGCCGCGCACCGCCCGCCCTTCGTCGCCGTTCCCCTGCCTTCTTACCCCGGCCGGGAGGGCCGATCTCCCTCCCGCAGCCAATGCGGCCCCCGGGGCGGGGCGGTCCCGCCGCGCCCCTCACGCGTCCGTCCCGCGGCGGGAGAGCACCGCGCACCGCCCGCCTCACGGCTCCGCCGGCTCCACTGAGGCGACGGGTGAGCGGACGAGATCGGGAGCCACAGAACGGAGCGCCGTACCTGGCCGCGAAGCCTCGCGTTTCCGCCGGGGTACGGAGCCGCCTCAGCGCCGCGCCGCCGGCAGCCTCCCGCCCGCCGCCTCCCCGCCCCCCCGCGCGGCGGGGCTCATTGTGGACCTGAGCTTCGTCACGTAGCCGCCGCCGCCGCCGCCGCGCGCGCCTCCGGCGCGGGGCGGGCATGGAGCAGAGGGCCCCGGCGCGCGCCCGCCTCACCGCGCCGCCGCGCGCGGAGGGCGCTGAGGGAGCGGGGGAGATCCTGGGCTGCCCTTCGGCCTCAGAACCGCGGCCGGCCGTCGGTTCGTGTTCCGACGTTGCCTTTCCTCAGCCTTTCGTGAGCTGCAGCTTCCCTCCCTGTTAGAGGCTGCGGCTTTGAACCACACAGTTATTGTGATGAGCACAAACGGCACCGCTGCACGGGAACTACAGACAATGTCACGCTGTGAGCCCTGCAGACCGCCCAGTACTGCCTTAATGCAGCCGTCTGTGTAAGACATCCGCACACCTTCCCGTTTTGAAATCGCTCATTAACACGAGGTGTTAAGCATCCAACCATTCTAGAGCAATCCCTGTGCAGCTCAAGACTTCGAGTTTCCTACACAGTCACTAAAATGCAACATGTCATTAACAACTTCTGTTGCCTCGGACAGCTGCTGTCCTGCTGAGCGGGCGCTGCATTCCGCATGCAGGGCACCGCAACAAGGCGAGGAACAGCCATGGCACAGGTTCACAACCAGCAATGCGCTGAGATCTGCGTGTGAGGTCACAGCTGGAGTCCTGTTCCACACTCACGGCTATACTTAATTATTCCACACTGATACAGTGATTCTTCCAAAGACCTGACAGCATGGGATGGTTCCACGATTCTGTGCAGCTCCTATTTAATTTTTGTATTATTTTCCCTCATATTCCTTTACAATTAGAACACAAACCAGTTAACTACATCAACATTTTTGCAGAAATACTGAAAAATCAAAAAGCTTTTTAAGCATTCCTCTGCCTGTGGAATAAATGGGTGCAATTAGAGAATCACAGAATCACCAACACTGGAAAAGACCTTCGAGATCATCCAGTCCAACTATCCACCCATCTCCAATAGTACTCACTAAACCATGTCCCTCAACACAAAATCCAGACGTTCCTTAAACACCTCCACGGTTGGTGACTCCACCACCTCCCTGTGCAGCCCATTCCAGTGCCTGACTACTCTTTCAGTTTCAACTTAAGAATTCGAGCAATAAAAAAAGAACAAAAACTCATGCAAACCAGACAGCAAGCAAAGAATCAATGTTTCATTGCATGGTATAAGGTTATACTTGTGTCATTAGGAGATAATTAGGTTGCCAAGGGGCAATTTCTGCTTTCTGTCCACTGTTTACACCATTTTCCCATAGGCAGCAGATGAGCACAGTGTCTGAAAGCACTGCCATGCTGCAGCCTGCCCAGGACAGCAGCACTCAGTTGCTCTGCATGGCAGCAAGGCTACGTCCAAAGGAAGTCACTATGTCAAAGCTTTTCCGTGCCAAAGGGAGGCAGTGCTTAAGAGCATCACTTGCTCTTTTGCCCTCTCTCCTTGTGGTTGAAACCTGTTGCTGTATTTGACATTTACACCCACACCGATAGCAACAACGATAGAGAAAAACAAAGTGTTTCTCTATGAAAACAGTACATTGCAACTTCAGCAAACTTTAAAGGTTATGCATCAGCACTGCAAGGCATCGCAAGCTGGAAGCGCCTCAAGCCAGAAACAGCATCTGCCACTCAACAGCTGTCAGAATTAGGCAAAAGAAAACTACAAGTAATCAATCACATATCTCTGGATGGTTCTTCTAACAAATTACCTCCCTCAAAGTGAAGTTCCTAGATGATTGCACAAAAAATGTCATAAGAATCATTAATCAATAGCAGTAACTTGCAAAAACCTGTGCCATATTCCAGTCTGAATAAATGCTTGAGCATATGTGTGGTGTTTGCCATATTTAAATAATTTCTAACTTAATCAACTCTTATCAGGTTATCCTGTTACTGGAGAAACATACAGTTGTTCATATTTTGTCAGATAGTAATACAGGAATAAATCAGACCCTCACAGTTTTGCTGCATGGTATATACTGACTGGAGGGGACAGGTGAATTTCTTACACTCTACCCTAGAGAAAAGAAATCTTTTTTATATTACCACTAAAAGCAGTTTCCAGAGACCACTGCTTACAGATTTTTTTTAATAGAGCCTTGAGGAAGTCAGCTGCTCATTTGGACTGAAGACACCAGACACTAATGAAATATTATTCATCCAAATCCAGCAGCTGGTACCTCGTGACTCCCAAGCACACCAATTCAAGCTTGCAGTTCCTTGCAGTCCTTCCCCATTCATATAATAGTTGTTACACAACACAGACAGCAGATAAGTTCGTATTTTCTATGACTTGCAATTAGTTAGCTGATTTTTCCCCTCTGTGTTCAAACAGTTCACTCTGGACTGTCTAATTTAAATCTAAACCTAAGGGACTCTGGACCGTGTAACTTAAATCTAAAACTAATTGCTGTCAAATCAGAAATTCAGTTGCCATTTACCCACAGTGATGTTCAGGAACAGCTGCACAAACTTTAATCACATTATGGCCTTAAGCAAACCCTCTGGAGTATCTGGATTTGTATTAGGAAGAAGGCCCAAAATTGAGAATGTTATTCAGGAAGAATCACATTCCTGTGCAAATGGGAGAGGATCAAGTATCCTTCCATCTAATAGATGAAAGGATGTGTTCGTTTATGGAAAGGGAATTTAAGAAGTTAAGCTTAGCTACTGGTTCCTACATTTTACCAATTTCATCCCAAAACTGACATGAGCAGATACTATAATGGATTAAATAAGAACAAATTTTGCATGTGAATGATGTTCAACTGAACCTGAAATACAAAGATACTCCTTCAGGTGACGTACGATTAATAAAAAGTCACAACTTCATGTTAAGCCTGTAAATGTAACATTTATTTTTGCTTTTCATTCCCTAGTGCAGTGGATGGATTCAAGGTCTCAGCTACCGGGTCTTCTGTGTGCAGCTGTCTTGAGATAACATTGTGAGACTGAGAGACCCCCCCCAGTAACTTCACATGCACAGAAGTGCAACTAGTGGCCACAGCCCAGCACAAACATTGCATGGCAGTCAGTGCTCCAAGTGCCAAGTATGCACCAACTGCCATTGAGAGCCCTGCATGCACCAGCCTCCATGGTTCACTGCAGGCACCTGTACTGCCAAGACCAGGAACAGCTGGGAAAGGCTTCCTCACTGGATAGATTCCAACCAAAGAAGGACATGGAGATGCTGGAGTGGGTCCAGAAGGATGGCCATGAAGATGTTCAGAGGGCTGGAGCACCTCTCCTATGAAGAAAGGCTGAGGGAGCCAGGGGTGTTCAGCCTGGAGAAGAAAAGACTGCAGGGAGACCTCACTGCAGCCTTCAAGTACATGAGGAGAGCTTATGAACAGAAGGGAGAGCAAATTCTTACACGGTTGGATAGCATTAAGACAAGGAGGAATGGCTTTGAACTAAAAGAGGGGAAATTTAGATTAGGTGTTAAGAAGAAATTCTTCACTCAGAGGCCGGCGAGGCTCCGGCACTGTGCAGAGCTGTGGTGCTCCATCCCTGGAGGTGCCCGAGGACATGGATGGGCTGCAGGCAGCCTCGGTGTGGGCACAGCAGGGTGGGGCTGTAAGGTCCCTTCCAACCCAACCATTCTATCACTCCAGGATTCTGTCGGTTTGCCCAGCCATCCTCTCAGCCCCAGCCTGAACACACCTCGCCCAAAGCAGGACCAGCAAACCAGCACCAAGGGCACCCACTAGAGCTCTCCCACCCCATACATCTAGCCCAACGGCACACAGCTCCCCACTCTGCCAACACAAGCTTCCCTACTCCTTTCTGTAAGCGTTAAGCCACGCAGACTCGGGAAACGATGACTTTTAGACAACACAACGCTCCGACTCCGCCACCATCTTGAACGAGGACACCGCGCCGCCATCTTGGGTGAGGCTCTTCCTCTCCCCGTTACAAAGCCCGAGCGATCCCGGTTAGCTCAGTGCTGTGGTTGCCCACACTAAATATGGTGTTCGGCGCGCCTCGTTCTTAGGGCGAGTGAGGCAATCGGCGGGGAGCGGCGGCAGCGGGCACCTCTCGGAGCGGGCAGGTAGGGCTGCGGGGCGGGATGAGGCGCAGCCCCCGCTGCGTTGGCTGCCCCGCGCTGCCCCGCGTTAGGCGGACCCGGGCGGGCGGCGGCTGCTAAGGCGCTCCCTGCATCCCTACGGGATCCCTACGGAATGCAGGGAGCGCCTCAGCAGCCCCCGCCCGCCCGGGGCCCCGCAGGCGGGAGCGAGGGGGAATGAGGGGACGCTTGTGTTGGGTTTCCCTGCTTTCTGTATCCCTACTTACCCATCTGCGCGGCTGTGCCGTCGCTTTGGGTGTCCCTCATCGGTTTGAATAGTACTGGGTGTGTGGATTTCTCTCGATGGGAGAGAGTTTTGCTTTCACCTGAGTGTGCCTTTATGAAGCGCAGCCCGGGTTGTGCAGCACTTTGTGTGTTTGTTGGGCCCTTCTCAGCTTTTCCTGGACTGAAGTCTCCATAACAAAAACAACAAGCATCTCTACTTACTGCAGGATAAGAAGCAATCCTTTCTCTGGGGGCAATTCTGAGCAGCTCAGCTAGTTCCAATGCCACTTTCACCTGGTACACGTCTGTTCTTAGGTTGTGCTGGCAGTGTTAGCGTAGGATGGGTTTGGAGTTCTCAGTCATGTCAGAATTCAAAGCATCTTATGCTGTGGAGAGTAAATGGATGCTGTAAATGCTACATGAAATTGCCCAGCTCTTAACTGTCTTTAAATAGGTACTTGTTTTCTTGATCTCTGTTGTTAATTTCTGTCTAGCTTGAAGGCATGGTGTTGCTGGGGGGAACGGAGCATTGCTGGAAATTCCTTTTGCTATTCTGGAGTAGGCTTGGTAGCTGGGAATGCCGTATATGGCATTATCTGACACTTTGCTGTCAGGCTGAGGCTGTAACCCTGCTGTTCTGTTTTGGGGAATGAGGACAACTGGTATCTATGGTGCAGAAGGCTGTGTTGTCTTGCTTCAGCTCCAGCACAGTCTGTCGTGGCTGCCTCTGCACGTAGTACAAAAATGCCATCAAAGGTCTTTGCATTACACTTGCTGTTTTACTAGTCTGAAGAATTGCTAATTCATGCAGCACTAATGTTTCTGGTTCTTGTTTTTGACTTTTTCTTCTGCAAGGATAGAAACAAATAGAGACTTTATTCCCAAAATGCAAAGTTTCTTGGAAAGTAGTTCAGGTTCCTGTTGTGCAAGTCTCCACCTCATGACTGTTTTTGTTTGTCTGCCCTTTTTAAAATTTTTAAAATGTGCATGCTATTCTTCCTGTGAGAAAAAGGTCATGTTCCCACTCTGGGTGCTATTGTAGTCCAGATAAAAACTTGGTAAGAAGTCGTAACATGCTAGGAAGGGAGAGTGTTGGAATCAGCAACAATTCTACTTTCTATTTTTGTTTTGTTCCAGCAAGGTTACATGAGTCAGACTGGGCTGTGGGGAGCTGCTCCTGAAGATGTACATGTTGATTGAAACCCGCACAAGTTCCCTTCTTCATCTGACAAGGTCACCTGGCATCAGGTCTTGGTCTGTCTTTGTTGGTAAGTATTGTAAGAAAGATTGAGTCTCCTTAAAATTCTGTTCTCACCACTACCTTTTATTTCTGACTTCCACCCCCTGAACTCTTTAACTTCTTTGTTCATAGTGTTCTTCAGTTTATTTCACAGCTTGTGCTAAGAGAGAGGAATCAATGAATTCCTGAAGGAGCCTGTAGTACGAGATGCATATATCATGCTACAGAAAGGCACTACAGAGGGACCTGGATAGACTGGATTGATGTGGCAAGGCAAACTGTATGAGTTTCAATAGGATCAAGTGTTGGGTCCTGCATTTTGGTCACCAACAATGGCAGGCAGCCCCACAGGCATGGAAAGGAGTGGCTGGAAAGCTGCCTGATGGAAAGGGACCTTGGTGTATTGATGGACAGCTGGCTGAATATGAGCCAGCAGTGTTTCCACCTGGCCAAGAAGGCCAATGGCATCCTGGCTTGGATCAGGAATGGTGAGCAGGACCAGGGAAGTCATCCTGCCCCTGTACTCGGCACTGGTGAAGCCCCACCTCAAGTACTGTGTTCAGTTTTGGGCACCTCAGTACAGAAGGGACATGGAGGTGCTGGAGCAGGTCCAAAGAAAGGCAGCAATGCTGGGAAAGGGCTTAGAGAATATGGCCTACGAGGAGAGACTGAAGGAACTGGGGCTGTTTGGTCTGGGGAAGAGGAGGCTGAGGGGAGACCTTATTGCTCTCTTCAAATACCTGAAAGGTGATTGCAGTGAGAGTGGGGTTGATCTCTTCTCACTGCAGGTGACAGGATGAGGGGAAATGGCCTTAAGTTGCACCAAGGGAGGTTTAGGTTGGATGTCAGGAAGAACTTCTTTACAGAAAGGGTTGTTAAGCACTGGAATAGGCTGCCCAGGGAGGTGGTTGAGTCACCATCCCTGAATGTGTTTAAAAATCATTTGGATGTGGTGTTCAGGGACATGATTTAGTGGAGAGTTGTTAGTTAGGGTAGTATGGTTAGGTTGTGATTGGACTTGATGATTTTTAAGGTCTTTTCCAACCTGAGAATTCTGCAATTCTTTCTGGCATTTTCTTTGAGAAAGAGGAATCATGACTTGAACTCCTCCTTTTGTATAGTCCCTAAACGGGGCTGATATTTGCTCTTCACTGTAGTAATTTCACAGTGAGACTGATAATTTTTCAGTCTCATCTGCAGAACCTCACACTCATAGATTGAATTCTAAGGAAGTCTCAAAAGGGCTGGGAAAGAACTTTTGCTGTACGCCAGGCAGCATCAGGATCCACATTTGCATTGAAAAGAAATCTGAGTTCTCAGAAATGGCAAAATCTGCACTGTAGCAATGCTCAGTTGCAGAGTCACACTGCCACAGCTTCCTCCTGAATGGAGGAAGGCAGTTGGTGGCTTCTGACACAATTTGTTGCACAAATTTTCTTTTGGCTCCACAGCACTTAGAGGGGAAAAAATAACCTCTGTAGTGTAAACGTGATAAGCACGAGTGCTTGAAGTTGTTCTGTGCTTGAGGGGAAGTATAATGTAATGGTTAGACTGAGTTTCTCTAAAATTCTCAGTTCTGTCACTACCTTTTATTTCTGACTTTGGTCCCCTCTGCTCTTTAATTTATTATATGCAGTGTGGGAGATTTTTTATTTTTTTTTTACACTAAGTTCAAAGAAATATAACTGTCTTTCGTAGAGTAATCAATGTTGCAGTCACAAGACCTTGTGGCTTTAATTTGTGAGTGTTCTATATTTTCAGGGAATTTTAGGAGGTTTGAGTTCCTCATTCTAATTCTCTCCTCTTATTCTAGGAATAGCCTCCATAGGCTTGGCTGCTGCTTATTACAGTGCAGGTAACGGCCTATCATTTCTCAAGAATTGTTTTTCCTGTTGACTCCTTTGTGTGGCTCTGTGCAGCCTTACAATGGCAGTGTATGCACCTGTCACTCTGTTTGACATGAATGTTGGAATCCCATAATAATTCTTGCCTCTGTGTGAGTCATTAAGCTTGAATGCTGTATGTCTTACTTGGTCTCCCTGCTCATTTGCAAGAGTATCTTAAGTACTTCGTACTCTAGCGTTTTGTGCTTTCAGTATGCTGTATGTGACTGGCTGCTCCCCACAGCCCTCCTGGGAAGATGTACCAGAATTGTCTGTCCCCATAATGAAATTATAACTGTGCCTTTGATGCCAGTGCTCTGTTTCTCTGGAAACTGTTAGATCATCACTGGCAGAGATTACTCATAGAAAAGCACCTTTTGAGTGCAGGCAGCTGGTGCTGCTTGCCCCAAGTTGAGCAGAGTGCACCACGTGATAGGTATTTTTCTACCCATGGAATTTATTTTTCAAGCTGTTCTGTGATTCTCTTGCAGCATCCTGTTGAGCCTCAGGTTTTAAAGAACTTACTGCCATTACACTCCATACTTATTTGAAGAACAAAGTTCAGTGAAAGCTGCTTAAAACACCAACTATATCAGACATCTAAGTGTTTTTTGTTGTTGTTGTTGTTGTTTTTTGAAACAATACTGAGCTATATTCTATTTTCCTTTCAGTAAAACCTTGAGTAAGCAAATTGTTTAGATAGGCTGCCAGGTGTAAACCTTTCCAGGACAGAAAATAGGAGTGTTGGCTTGCTAAAAGGGCTGACTGCTTTCTTTTGTCAAGCTTCAGCGAATTACTTTGCATTGTCCCTTAACCCTGAAATAATGTACATGAGAGTTAATGGCAAAAATGTTGCTGCATCAGAGAAACCACTTCTTTCCTTGTTACCTTTATAAGGAGCATGCAAAACTGTTTTGTATACGAAAGAAGGAAAGAAGCTCTAACTTTGTGCATCTTTTGTGTTGTTCAGACAGCTTGGCATGGAAGCTCTTCTACATGGCTGGATGCTTCTTCGTGGCAGCACAGAATCTGGAGCAGTGGGAGGTAAGACGTTCAGCACAGGAAATGAGGTTATTGTGCTAGTTCTGAAACGGTTGTCAGGTGTTGATTTCAGCTGTCTGATGTACTTTGCTATTGTGCAGTTGAAACAAGCAATTTATGCTTTTGGTTTTGAGGAAACTCTTCAGAATTCTTAAGCTAGAATGTGAAGGTAAATAGAACACATTTTTTTTAAAAGGGAAGACCTGTCCTTTGTGGCAGACATGCAGGCAGAGCTGCTCTTTGTGGCTTTTTCTCTTCATGTAAATGAGTGAAAAAAAGTTCTCATTTAGCTGTTGTACTGATTTGTTCACTTGCTCCTACTAATGATAAGTGACCATTGAATAGGGTGGTTCTGCCTTCCAGGCTACTCAGGCTGTTTTCAATTAGGAAGAAATTGTGTTTGCGAGGCTTGTTTCTGATCTTTATGATGTCTGTGTTGGGAGATGGGCTGAGAACAGTATCCCCCCTCTACAGGCTTCTCACTTCACTGGCCTGAGTTATTGGATAAGTAACCTCCAAGAGAGACTTGGTGTTTTCATTGATTCTTTGGGAAAGTTTAAACCTAGTGTAAGCCCAGTGTGTAAGAGAGAGTTACAGGAACAGCATGGAAGTGTTCATATTTGATTCCAGCATAGCTTTTATTATGTGAAGAATGTAGCAGAAGTGGCAGGGAAACCAGCTTATCTTCCTTCTAGAAATAACATAAGAGATATAGAAAAGTCTGTTAAACCATGTGCAAGATTACTGTTTTCATGGTCCAGTAATAGACAAAAGTCTCCAATTAAAATAGCTAGATGTAAGAGAATTAAAATAGTTTTATACAAAGAGAAGATTGATTTTTTTTTAATTTTTTTTTTATTTTATTTTTCAATTTTACAGGAAGCTGTATTTGACAAGAACAAGGGGACAGTCTGCCTAAAAACGTTCAATCTTTACAAAAAGATACTGACCTTCTCAAAAGGAGGCAGTGAACAAGGTGAGAGAGCAGTATCTGTGATAGCAACTGTGATTGGGAGGCAGAAAAAAACACCAAGGGTTTACTGTTTCCTTTTTTGTTTTCCCTCAAGAGTTCTGTACTCAAGTTAGGCACATTTATTTCCAGGTCTGATTTGTTCACAAACAGCAAAAGTCACAAATTGCCTTTTAGGCTCTGCATGTTTTTTTCAGGCTAAAGTACTGAATGCATCACGTTAGTCGCTTTAATCTGGGAGCTTCCACATTGCTTTCCAGATCAGTGTAAGCCATTCCTTTGGAATGATGATATGCAGGTTTGCATTTCCCCTGGCTAGCCTGCTTTGTGAATGGGACAGGTGGAAAGACATTTTGCTTATATTAAGTATTGGTGGATTCAAAATTGTATTAGGCTCCCTAAAATGCCTGGGTAGTATTCTTATTTAATGTAAAGTGAAATGAACCATTTGGGTTTTTTTTTGTGAAAACAAAACAAAGTTAAGGTCCCTTTAAGACAGCATATTCAGTAGGCTCAGCTTAATGCAACATCTGATTTTTTTTGAGCTTTCTGATGAAGTGACAGAAGCTGAAGTTTAGTGTGTGACTTCTTTAAGGTTACTGCGAGGCAGAAGTTCCATTGCAAAGTGAAGTAGGATCTTCAATGTCAGATTTTCTTATTCTTGGTAGTCTAAATCAAACCAGCTCTCGAGGTGCTTAGAAAATTGACAAAATACACCATGTCCTAAAATTGATTTGGATTTTAAACAGGACATTTTGGGGGCAGAAGATAAAAAGGATGTTTAATTTCTGAACTTTTCTTTTGGATGTGTTGGAGCCCAGCATATCTCTTCCTGAGAGGTTGTTACAGTTAATACAGGGATGCAGAGGTGAGCAGATACTCTGACAAGTTAAATCTTTTAGTATTTGTTCTATCTCAGTAAACTTAACCGCTGTTTACCTACTCTGTACACAAAGAGTTGAAAATCTTTCAAGTGTGGCCATGTAAGTAACCAATGGTCTCCATTTCCTAGGAAGCAGTGTAACTTGTTCATTAGGGCTGTACCAGCTAGTGTGCACTGTGATGTTTGTTTTGGTCCATTGCTTTAACAATTCCTTGGTATTACAAGTCTGTGGTAGTTGTGTGAGGTCAGAGCAGTAGCACTCAAGAGCACAGAGTCCCAGTCTCACAGTGACTAGGACTGCTCCCTAGGAGAGGTGCTGAAAGTTTATTGAAATGCTAATAATAGATGGCTTTGCTTTCCACATCTGCTTACAGTGGTTGCTCTACTGCATGAGATCAGAGATGTTAATGTGGAAGAGGAGACTGTGCGATATTTTGGGAAGGGTTACCTGGTTGTGCTACGATTTATCACTGGATTTTCACATCCACTGACTCAGAGTGCTGTGCTGGGCTGCAGAAGGTGAAGTGTGGACTTTTTTTTTTTTTTTTTTTTAATTACAATGTGTAAAATGGAAAACTGGTCATATGGGTCAGTAATTGCCAGCTATTAAACAAATCATTTTAGCACCATTCTTACATGCTGATATGGCTGTTATTTGGTTAAACTTTTTCAAACCACTTGCAGCAGGAACTGTGAGAAGAGGATTGATGTGTTCTGACAAGGAAGGAATTGCTTGGCTTGATGTTTCTCTATATGTAGGATGCTGCAATCATGCTCTGTCCTATTGGCTGGCCCTTTAAAGAGTTGTTCTCAAGAATCATAGAATGACCAAGGTTGGGAAACATCTCTAAGATAACCTAATCCAACCATCCACCTACCCCCAGTATTTGTCATTAAACCATGTCCCTTAGTGCAGAATTTAAGTGTTTCTTGAATGCCTCCAGGAATGGTGACCCAGTTGTCTCCCTGGGCAGCCCATTCCAGTGCCTGGCCTCTCTTTTGGAGAAGAAATTAATGTACCTGTTCTTGTTTCATCAGCACCACAATTCCATTAACTCCTACACTGTTTTTTCTTTTCTACAGTGATGTGGAAGCAGTTGCCAAGCTTGTCATCGGTTTTCTGGAATTGGACCGAACAGAGAGCCAAGATGTCTATGAGAGCAGTGAAACAGAGGCTAGTGATGCTGATGAACCACAGGATGAATATTAATAGTCATGAGCTGAAGAGATGTTCGAAGATCTGGGAATTACAGATTGGTTGTTCTTCATAACGAAATTCCTCAATCTTGACTTGGGCATTTCTCTATATGTGCACTTACAGTGGGAAGAATCTGTCTTAGGGCACCTTCTTTAGTGCTAAACTGCTTCAAGATCTGTGCTCCCAATATTGCCATTGTAGAATCGAAAGCAAATTCTATCTTAGTTCCTGGATGTGGACACTGCTGTCTTTTGAACTTTGTCAGCTTGTCACAATAGTCTAGGAGTAGTTATTTATTATTGTACAGGTTTAAAAATGTACTTTCCCATTAATGAATTGGAGCTATAGATGTAAGCTTCCACTTACTGCAAAGATCTGCAGGTACAGTATATGAAATGCAGAACAGCTGAATTTAACTCGGAACACAATGCTTTGAGGTTTTTGAAATATTGTAAATAAGTGAATATAATGCTAAATTGGTCTTAAGCAGCTTAATATATGCACTGAGGTGATGCAGGGTAGTGGCACTTTTATATTCTCTACTACTGACTTGCCATTAGATAGCAGTGGAAATCATGAGGATGGTCTGGAATTTTCAACATCAGGTTGCTCAGCTTGTTACTGTCTTACTTCTCTTGGAATTGCTAAGGGGCCATAACTAAGAACCAACAAATGATCATGTTGGTCGTTTAATGCCTTTATGTTCTGTTTAACTTCTGGGCATAGACTACCCAAAGAATAGCCTTATTCTAGACTTCAGTGTTTACTATTTTAACTGTGTGTTTGGGAAGGAAGAAAATAAACATTCCTTCAGGTAGGGAAAAGACTGATGTCAGACACCATGGCAGCCTACATTTGTTTAGTATTTTGCTGTAGTAATGAGGAGGTAAATAATAACTTAGATGTTGTTTTTTTTAAGATAGCTGGGCTCAGTGTTTGGCTTGGGCCCATGTGTTACTGTGTGTGTGCTGTCTTCTGTTCTGACCAATGGTTTCATTAGTGGTTAAAATTATGGATTTTCCAAGGTACTTTATGAAGTAAAAGCTACCTCTTTTAGTCAACAGGTTCTGTCTAGAACTAAAACTTCATTGTACCTCTATCAACATGCTGGTATTACAAGTACAGAAACTGTAAGAGCTGAAAGTTCCTCCCATGTGCTAGAACTGCTTGTATTCAAGTTTACCAACTTGTGTTAGGAGTTGTATGGAGTTAAGACCTGAATTAGAAAATACTGATAGTTTCCTCTGGGAGGTCTGAATAGACTGCGTGGAGGTGGTCCGCCTCCATGCCAGCATTTAAATGTCTGGTGGCATCTGTTTCTTCAGGACTTAACCCACATTCCTGCTTAAAAACACTCTACCTCTAAAGAAGTGAAAGCTATGAAATGATTTCAGTTGCACGTTCCATTGGTAGTGGAAACTGTGTCCATTTCTCTGACCAAAGAACAGGTTGATTTCACTTCCAGCCATTTGTGTCTGTGAGACCAACACGCTCTTACTGCTGGTTTGGAAGGATCATCCAGGCGTAAGAGGGAGCTGCTGTTGATGCAGCCTAACTGTGGCACTGAACCAGGTGTGTTAGTATGAAATAAGAACTTGTAATCATGTCAGGTATGAAAACAGACCTCTGCCAGCAGACATGCTCTTGAAGTACTCCAAGTTTTCTGGCTGATTACATTGCTTTCAATCTCTGCCTCCCATTACTAGAATTGGGAAGCTGCTGTGTACGAACACAGGGGAAAAACAGGTTGCAGATAATTAACCAAATTTGGCCTTTATTTTGCATAATGATGTAAGCTACAAACCATCAAATCTTTTATATTCTGCAACTTTTTTAACACTTCAGAGAGATTTTCATTTCAATATGTACCCTCAGTAGCACTCATTCTGGAGAAGAGAATGAGACTGAATTTGGATGAACTGTTTTTTCATCACTCTGTAACATGGGTTTTGAGCATTCTAAAGACTTTCAGTAGGAAATACCCTTAAGTGCTTAGTTTTTAAAGTATAATATAAGTAAAATAACTCTTCTACCTGCAAATACCTTCTTTGTAGCAAAGATATTTGAGGGGTACGTGGTATGGCTGTGCATTGCACTTAATGTTCCAAACCTACAGATTTAACCACTGAGTGGATAAAATGGACAAAACTACCTGCATTCAATCTTAGTTACACTGATTTTCTTTTCTGTTTCCATGAGAACCGACGTCATGGGGAAAATACAAATAATGCTGTGGTTTTTCAGTTAAAAATCATTTCTATAGAAGTATTTACATTGATCTAATTTTAAACTGTGTTCCGCTTCAGCTGAGCTCTTCATCAGCCTTCGGTACGTTCTTGGCATTAGCGTGATGTACATAGCTGTCCTGCAATACTAAACCAAAATGTGAGGAGATGCTCTAGGAGGGGAAAGGACCTACAGAAAGGTATTAGATGGCCTGAGTTCTGTGAGTGATATTTTGTGGGATGAGTTTGTTTTTATTTGATGTCCAATAATCAGCTCCTTTTAGATGCTTAGGTGCACCTCTCCCTCTCAATATCCTGCTGAGAGCAGGTAGACAGGAGAGAGGGCTGCTGCACAAATGGCAACGTGTCTTATGTTTACACAGGTAATAAAAGCCATGCAGGCTTGCATATTACATGAAAAGTGCTAGTTTCTGACACTGGTAGATTACTAGGAGGCAAAAATTTGTCTGGAAAATATTTAGAAATAGCTTTTCTACTTCAAAATGGAAGTAGAATTTCAGCAAGGCCTTGCGTGTCTCTTTTTTTATTAAAATCTCCATTGATAAAATCAACTTTAACATGTTTTGTGTCACTAATCTTTTTGATTGTTGATTTTAATTATATTAATATTGATGGCTGTATGAAGTACCATTTGGCACCAACTTCCTGGAGATGATGGGGTGGGCAGGCAGGGCAGAGGAATCACTGATATATAATAATCACTATATATAATCACTGATCATGCTTTCTTTTCTTAGCATTTTTTTCATATCAGTTAATAAAACCAACTTTCCACTGGTCATATTTTCCCTTGTTAAACCAAACCAACATGCTGTATGCGAAACAAAGTTTCAACAAACACTTGGAATATCAAATTATTTATTAGAGAAAATAATCTTATTTAGAGTAAGTGATGTGACTTCTGCAATTAAGGAATACACAGCAGCTGTGCATTTTTTACAAAAAAAATTGTACATTTCTCATTTTAGTAAGTTGTGTTATACTACCCCTTCTTGTATGCTCTGCATTCAGAGCTATGCTCATGTCTGTAACAGTCAGTTCAAGAATATGTCAGTACCTGTGCTTCCAAGGAAGACTTACAAGAAAGCAGTAAATGAAGCAGACAGGTAAAGGACATCTTGATACTATATTCATGATATAGTATTCTTAACTATGTGACTTTAGAATTGTTTTCCTTGTACTGACTATTTTTACGTTCCAGTAAAGTCCTAAAATATCTTCCTATATGTTTCTGAAGATTCTGAATGTTCAAGATGAAAACAGAAGGTAACTTAGCATTTTTCCCTTGCATTCAGTAAACTTTGGTCATGCTTGAAATTTGGACAAAACTGCTGTCAGATGTACTGAATTTGGGGGGGAAAGGTTTTCTGCCTTGGAAACACAGCTGAATTCCGACTCTCGATTTCCATTATGCAAGGAGAGCAAATCTTACAGGGCAGGTGACTCAGGGCTCAGCAGTGTTAGAGGGCAATTAATACAGACTCAAAGCCAATTACCTTGATAAATTCCTTTCTCCCTCAGGTCACTTGTTAAATCACAGTTGCTGCTTCAACTCTTAAGATGACAGACTAGCTATATGACTCCTTGCACATGTCCACTGGCCACGTTTCCCGTTGAATAAGACAAATTAAAACATGACTAATTTTGTGCTTTTATTGCTTTATCTAAATCATCCACCACTTGCTGCAGCTTTTCTAGGCTGGGGTGGACGTTTTCCTCCATCCACTCCTCTACAGTACACTTGTGGAAGACTTGCTCCATGGCTGCCTGGAGGTCTTGCACCACAGCATTCCACTTGGACAGAAGACTGACCAAAATCAAGGAAGAAAGGAGAAAATGATCAAGTTTGCAGGTGATTTCTGCCTCAAGAGAGGATGAGCTTACTAGGGCTTTTACAGGGGCTACAAAGAGGATACAGTCCTTAGGATGAGTATGCAGAAGTAGCATCTGTAAGAAAGACCTTAGCACAAATGGCAAAACATTTGTGTTTAAGTACTGTTAATCTTAGCAAGTCTTTTTTAGAAAGCACACACACTGACTGGGAAAGGGGTCTGGTTTTATCCCAAGCTCTGCCTGGATCCTGGCCCCTGATACGTTCCCACATTGAGGCTCACAACTTTTGAGATGCAGGAGTAACTCCATATATAAGGGAGGACCTTCCAAAGAATTTGTACTTGTATTCACTACATTTGTTCAACAGAAGGCAGATAAAAATAAGCCTGCTTTTCTATTTAAATCTGTACTATGAACACATTGCACTGATTGATTTTTAACTGACCTTTCTGAGTAAACTATATAAAGAGGTGAGGACTCAAAGCTGTGGGAATTTGCCAGCCTGAAAAATGACAGACTTGTTCCTCTAAAATAGGTGGTGTTACCTTATTGCATCTGGCTGAAAGTGATGCATTATTATAGGATGAATAATCTTCCTTTTTCTGTGGTAGGGACTGAACCAGCCTGTGACATACCTGAAAATGTATGTTAGTATGAACAGTCTTTGAAATAGCAGGAGTGTATCTGTAGACAGAGGGAAGTGATTGAGCTTTAGCTTTATCTCACAAATGGAGAGAATGACTAAGGAGTAAGCAAATTTAAGGCTACATATCTTTGGAACTGGCTTGTAGAAGACTTTCTGGCAGACAATAACAACTGGTCACCTGCTGCAATTTAAGTTTCATTTCAAGTTCATTTTTTGGTAACCAAACAATTAAAAATATTTACATTCTAATTCAACAAATAATCAGATTACTGAAATAAGACAGCACATACAGTTTAGGAATTCAGCAGAATTCAGATATTAAGTTCTGCTGAGGTGTCAGCATACAGGGTGAAATGCCTGAAATGTAGTGCTTAATGTTTAAGCAGCTTGTTGGAGTTCCCTGCGTATATGGCCCATTTCTAGGTGATACAGTCCCCACGCTCCTGTGGACAGAAAAATCAATGTAAACCTTAGTACCTGTTCCTTTCAAGAAGTTCATCCACTGAGGACTTGAGGTAGAAGCTAACTTGTGTCACAAGGGTAAGAATATTGCTGCCAGGAAAGGTCCCCGTACTTGTGCTGTCCAAAGAGATTGTTAGTTTCTGCACTTACTGTGCACTGTGAAGTGTCTGAGTCAAGCAGCTGGAATTTTACCTCATGAAAGTATCTAATTCCAGATTGGACATTCCCAGGAGCTTTTCCACATTTTCTTTAACCTTTTCAGAATAGCCACCTGGGCAGAAGACATAAGAAATGAGACAGAGGAGCCTTCATAACAGAAATGCTCAAAAAGAGGGTTTTTCTCAAGCACTCAGCCTTGGCTTACCCGATCTCTTTGGATGAATACATACATACATACATACATACATAAGTTAAAATAGAAACAGAACAAGGAAAAAATGTGGGGGATGGAGGGAGTACATCTTTCACGAGGCTTCTTGTGCGACGTAAAGCCCTTTCTAGTTATGAGCTTTCCATTCAGAGTACTTAATACTTTTAGTGTCTTAGTTAAGCATAAGCAGGTTGTGTTTTAATGTTTTGAAAAGAAATGCAGACAGACAAAACTAAAAATTTGATTGGTAGCTTTCTCTGAAGAAGCCAGAAATGACAGGAGGTTTTTACAAGGCACTTTACTTCCTAGGTGCATTTTAAGAAAATGGATTAATTAATTTCTACATGTAAACAACGTTTAAATGTAATTAGTTTCATTTATATACCAGCAAAGTTTGAAATTAATTACTAAGAAAGCAATTCTTAATTTTTTTTTTCCAGTATGTGATGAGTTTTGTGGTGATTTACAGATTGAAACATAACATGACTGGAATACTATGGCTATTTTTAAATGTGAAGGCCAAGAGGCTTCCCTGCTGCCACACTGCAGGCAGGTGAGATGCATGATCTACTGTTTGTAATTTGGAACATGATCAAATAGTGAAACCACCTCAAAATGTAGTAAGCCTGTGCTAACCTTAGGGCAAGGTCATTTCACTGCTGTGTTAGGCTTTAGCTCAGAGAGAATAAAGTTGCCATTGTACCATTCTCTAGTGCCTGCAGACATACAGCCAGTGATGGAATTGCCACGGGGAAAAGCTCACACAAAACAGAGAAGTGATCATACCTAAAAAAGAAAACATTCACTAATTAGACATTCGAGTTGGGTGAAGCTGAGCAGTAACTGATAGGAAGGATTCCAGCATTGTCAACTTCCTTTCTAAATCTCCAAGTTCCTTGTGCATCTTAGGAAGGCTTGGGTGGAAGTCTGCTTCGTGTTAAAAGATGTTCCTTACCTCTGCCAGCCAGTCAATGCAATACCTTGGAGCACATCAGCAGGGATGCTGCTTGCTACTTTCAGCCACTGAAGGTGGTTTTTTAAGTGGTGTCCAATAAGTGTTAGAGACTGATTCACTCCTGTAGCTCCCTTAAAAGCACTAGCAAACCACACCTTGGAGAAGCCACATCTACGATACTTCTCTATAAGAAGCACTGAAATAAGACACAAAAGAGTACCTAAGGATACGTTTCTCCAATTTTCAGCCATGTCTACAATGTTCCAGTTAACAAGAACTCTGGGCTCTGAATATTTCTGTTAGAGGGGGAACCATGAGGTCTACTGGCATGGAAGCAGCTGGGGTGTTTCTGCTGGTAATATACGTGTATTAAATGCATCATACAATTTAATAAGAGGAGGGTAAATCTCCACTTGTCTAAAAAATTAGCTGCTGTTCTTTCATTGGATGATGTTTGCTGCATTGAGGGAGTAGTTCAGAAGAATTTTTACATAATAAGGGCTGCACTCCGTCTTCTGCACTTGTGTGTCACTTTCTTTTTTCCCCCCTTTCAAGGATTAGCACTGATCAGACTTTTGTTGTTTTTCCCCAAAATGGCACGCATTGGAAACTTTTAAAGAAAGCTTAAAATAATAATAAATAATCAGGTAGCAGAGCTCTTCCAAGCAGCTTAGAGAAGTACAAACCTTTGCTCTCCACATCCAGGTCAGCAGCATAGTCCCATATCATAGGCTGCACCAGCTGTGGGACCCCAGATTCTGAAAGGAGCAGAGATTTTTTGTTTTAAGTAATAGAAAAAGGACAGTTACAGGTGAGAAAGAAGTACATGTTAGTTATGCATTACTGCACCTATAGAACAAACCATGGCCTGTCACTGAATTCTTCATGCCCATGTGCATTTTCAGCCTTGTCAGGACTTTGAACGTGTCAGGGGTATGAATCTATTAGTTTACCTGGCTGCTTGAACTGGTGGAGTTGCAAATGGTACATGCAAGATTTCAGCTAAATTCAAAGGAAATAATCACCCATTAAGTTAAGATTGTCTGCACAGAACTTAGCTTTTCAAGAAGCCCATAATGAAGATGCAGGTTTAGCTTCCCTTTACAACCAGCTTCCTGAGTAGTTTTAAACATGAGAAATTCTCACCCCTCAACAAGATGCAGTAAATTGTGCATGAATTGAGTACTTTAACTGCATCCCATTTTACTCTTAGTCCATTATTGGCTATGGTGGTAGACTGCACTTAGCTAGATGCTGTGCTTCTTTAGTGGAAATTGCAGGAGTTCTAGTTTTTCGGGGGATATTCCCCACCACGAAAGCTATGAGTAGTTCAATCAGTGCTGGAGGAGCTGTATGGCTCTTCATGGTACTGTCTAAATCTGTTTAGAGCAGATATGTAAAATGGAAAAATGTGAAACTCCATCTACATTAGAACCATTCTAATTTTAGTAGTAGTTTCATATTTTTCAACATAGGAGCTTGTGACAATACATTATTGGAGTTCCTCACTAACTGTGTCAACTGTAACAACAAGGACACAGAGTAACAGCTTCTCTTGAATCTGCATTATGGGAACCAGATATTATACAAAGTAACAACTAACATTAGAAGGTGGTGAGAAGTGTAGAAATTTAGGAAAAGACTACAGTATTTTTTTTAAATGGGTGAAGACAGTAGAATTTATGGCGACCACTGTCTATTACCAGATAGAAAACTGGACTGCATACTTTATAAGACTTGCCCAATGTCAAAAAGAAAGTCTGTAGCATTGCCAAGGACTAAATGTCTCTACTTCTTACTCTGATGGACCATATCTCAACTATTCTCGAATCATTCTGTACTGTATTTCAGCTGATAGCAGATCTGTTTCAACTGAATGCGTGAACTCTTTTGGGTGCTACCAAATGACTCACCCATCACAGGTGACACACCTGCCAATGTTTCCTCGCTGATCCCTCTCAGCATGTCATCCCACATGATGGGAGTCACAGTGGGGTACGATGAAGCCACATAACTTGCTATTGCTTTTATATGGAATAAGCACAGCTTCTCTGGCGTGTTCCCTTGTTGTTGCAGCCACTGCTTGGACTCCTCTCCTTCACCAAGGTAATAGACCTGAAACATCAAGCAAATAATCCTGACTTCCTGTATAGAAATAGGGGGAACAAATTTGATACAGCATCATGCAATCATACAGTATTCACAAACTATGGCACAAATGTCACACACTGAGCAGATATATTTCAAAGTGCTTTTCAGTGCTGGAGACATTGTGAGTGTCAACCTGCAGGATCCAGCTCTGACTGAACACATCACAGAAGGGCTGCCCAGGGAGGTGTTCAAGGAACAACATTTGGATTCATTGATTATACATTAAGGCATGTTGTATTTGTCTTTGGAAGGTTTGTCCTCTGAGCTGCTCTCAACAGTCTTAGTTAAAGAAAACTAGCAACCGTATGGTCCTGAATTAAATGAAGTAAGGTTCCTCTCTTGTGGAAGGAGATCATTTCCACACAAATCCATAAGTGACATGGAAGCACGTCCAAAGTTGTCCCAGCACAGTCATTCCTATGTAAGCTGTGTATTTGGGCTCAATAAGATGGATACGCTCCGCTGTCACAGCAGCGCCCGGCCCGTGCCTCACCTCATCGCAGCCGATGTGGAACCACCTCAGGTCTCGGTGCAGCTCCATGACGCGGTCGATCATGGCTCTGACCAGCGCCCTCGCCTCCTCCTTGTGCGGGTTGAGGGCGTTGGGGAACAGCTTCACCTCGCGGAGATGTGCGAACTCTTTGTGCTTCAGCGCGAACTGCGGTGGGACGGGGCGCCGCGATGGGACGGGGCGCCGCGATGGGACGGGGCGCCGCGATGGGACGGACCCGTGCGCAGCCCCAGCGGGCGGGCGGGTCGGGGGCCGCTCACCTCCATGTGCCCGAAGCTCTGCACCAGCGGCACCACCTCCAGCCCCAGCTCCGCAGCGCGGCCCAGCAGCTCGCTCAGCTCCGGGCGGCTGCGGAAGGACGCGCTGAGAGCCGCGCCGAGCGCCGCGCCCGCCGCCCCCTCCCCGCCGTTACCTGTAGGCATGCGGCGCGCTCAGCGCCTCCAGCGGCGCCGCGTAGGGAAACGTGTCCTCGTACTCCAGCAGCAGCCCGGTGGCGCCCATAGCGCGGAGCAGCGGCAGCACCTGAGGGGCGGCAGCGGATGGGCGGTGAGCGCGGGCCGGGTCGAGCCGAGCGCCTCCCGCTCCCTTCTCCCCTCACCTCGGCCAGGTAGGCGGCGCGAGGCGGAGCGCCCTTCAGGTCCAGGTGCACCAGGCGCCGCCGCATCGCGCTCGACGGCTCCGGCCGATCTCGCTCCTCCCCTCGCTCCGCCCCGGCAGTCCGAGCGCGGCGCGCCGAGCGCGGCGCGCCGAGCGCATCGCTCCGCGGCGATGGCGGCCGTGGGGGCGCGGCGGCGGACCGGCGGCGGGGAGCGGCGGCGGCAGGGCAGGTAAGGGGCGGGCGGGACGAGGGGGCGGAGAGGGAGCGGAATGGCAGCCGTGCGGTGACGGCCGTGCCGCTCCCCGCAGCGCACGGAGGAATGCGGGCCCGCGGGAGGCGCGCGGCGGGCGGCTGTGGGCCGCGTGCTTCGTGTCCGCCGCTCTCGTCGCGGCTGCCGGCGCCTTCTTGGCGTGGAGCTCCCGGAGCGCTGAGGACGGCGTCGCCGAAGTGTTGGCCGGGCGAGGGGAGACGCTGCTCGACAAGTTCGTGGAGGTGCCGTGCTCCGGGGACTACGACGGCTACCGGAGGTTTGAAGGTATTTGGGGATCCCCGCTCTTGCGGGGAGGCGGAGCGCTGGGGCCGCTCCCCGTGCTCCTCACATAACGCTCTGCTGAGGCTCAGGGGGAGCGGAGTAAACTTTCTGCTAATCCCGAGCAAGAAGAGATATCTTCTTGGGAGATGTCTCTTCTTCAAAGCACTCCTCCTGTGAAAAAGCAGCTCAGCTCTTCTTTCAGCCTGGCTGTGTGTTGAGTGTGAGTGGTGAACTGTGCCATGACTTTTGAATCACAGAAACATTTAGGTTGGAAATGACCTCTAAGAGCATCCGGTCCAACCATCGACCTGCTCCACCATGCCTGCTAAACTGTGTTCCTCGATGCCACAGCTGCCCTCTTCTTGAAAGCTGTTATCCAAATCTAGTTCTCCTTTAGCTGTTAGACAGATCCATTCTCTCTGATTCATTATGTGGCTGACAAAAGCTTACTAACACAAAGCTGGAGTTGTGTGGGAGCTGCAGTGAGCTGCTTGGAGCAGAGCATCTCTTCCAGCAACGCTTCTGGTGGGAAGCGGCCATCAGCCCCAAGGATGGGAGGTGGAGGGGATAACTGCCCGGTCCTGGTCCTGTTGGCCAAAAAATTGATGACCAGACAGAAAGTGATGTACAGCCTGCAGTCAAAAAAGGCCTTCCCAGTGTTTATGTGGTAGGGTTTTGGAGAATTCATTACATATGAATTACATATTACATTACATTCATTACATATATTCATATAGTAGATGTTCTTGGAGCCAAGTAAAGCACTGTCAGGAAGCTCCTCACAAGAGAGCGTCCTCAGTAGGAGGACTTTTTGTTTCTGAGCATGAGAATGCATGTGTTCAGTTTTAACTTCCTGCAGTAATTGTAAGGAAGAATGGCTGCTGGCTGTACTTCTGTAGTTTCAAGGCCAAGAAATCTTATGCAGCCAGTGTTGCTGCAGGTTTGGTTCTTAAACTCTGAACTGGGGTTGAATCTGTCTGCATTCTGCTACCAGGCTTTGGTTTATCAAAAAACAAACAAGAAAACTCATCAAAACAGTTTTTGCCCTATCTCTGGCTTATTAGAGGAATGTTCTCAGCTGGGGACTTGTGGTCTTGGCAGCCCCGACAGCCGTTCCTCAGCACGGAGAAGGAACTTCATGGATGTCTCAGCTGAGGAATGAATGGATGCGTTCTGTGTTCTTGCAGTGTGGGAGGAGCAAGCGTGCCCTCTCTTGACTGCGTATTAAATGGCTGATGTGGTCGGCATCAAACCCAGGAACGTGCTGAAGGCACGAGGGGGAGTCGCCTTGGATGGGTTTGTATTCAGAGCCTTTGCATTCGCTCAGTGCCCGCCAGAGAGTGCCTGTGAGCCGCCCGCAGTGCTCCTGCTGCACGCGTTACTGGGAGCTTCGGGTGGCTGTACCACACGGACTGCTGCTCTGCCAATCTGCATTCGGCTCCTCAGCTTTAATCGCTTCGTCGGAAACAGCTTTTTATCACTGAAGAGCTTTTATTCTGGCGTGGCATCCACAGCTGCTGGTGCTGTGTCAGGAGGCACGCTGCCATTACCCTTTGGTGTCTGTGCACAGTTCAGATGAGCTTTTGACTTATGCACCTGCCCCTGCTCCCCCTCGATCCAGTCCAAAAGAGCATCTGGTTTGCTTCAATAGATAACAGTGGTTGGTGTCACAGAGCCTTATTTCCATAGTACTGCTCAGCAGAAAACTCGCTTCGTACAGCTATAAAATGTGCTCAACTACTAAGTTGATGATGTTTGCGGAAGATGAGGCGTGCTGTGAGCAGAGTCTGATCCTTGCAGCCAGACCTTTGCTATTTCTGCTCTCCTGAGATATGGTTAACTACTTAAAACTGCTGTGGTTTCCAGCGTGTTTGATGAAACTATGCGTAGTCCTGTGTGTGCCGGCATACTGTGTCAGGGTTCAAAGCTTCTGCCACTGCTGAGGCTCAGATCCTTTCCCAGAGGTGAGGTCAGTGGATATGGAAAGCAGTTTTAACAGTGGGTCCAACACTGAGATTTCTGGTATTATCATGACAATATCATCTTGCCCATCTCTTTTCTCTTAAGAATCATCCCTGTCTTGGCAGTGAACCTCTTTCGAGTATAGGCAAAGCTGGGATATAGGCACCTAGACCCTGGGTCCTGTTACTTTCTATTTTCTGTCTGCTGATTAGGGAGTATTTCTGGTTTTCAGTGTTTTGTACATTTCTCCTTTACTCTGATTGGAAAAATACAACTCCTGCATCCAAAGCTGAGTAGCGTATTGGATAAGTGATGTTGTTTTTGCTTTCCAAAAGGCACAGCTTTGCAGAAGCTACTGGGTACTCTGTAATGCTAGCCTATATTCTCATGAGTGCAGATTTTGGAAGCATGCTCTTACTGCTTTAGTGCTCTCACGTGCAGTGGTTTCTTGGACAAAGATGACACATTTCTTAATGCTGAAATTGTTTTCAACAACACGAGTGGTTCTAGTCCTTCCACAGTTTGCATCCAGTGTTCATACCTTGCTTCTGGTGCCTGCCTGATTTCATGCTAGACTCTGTTTTTGTTTTTCTTCTCAGGTTGGAAAAGCTTCAGCTGTTTCTTTCAGAATACCTCCTGCTCTAGCATTATCTTTGCCAATTTTCTTAGCTTAGCAATATGTATGGGAACTGCTGAGTCACAGCCTGAACCACTGACTGAGCACCTGGGGAAAAGACCCAGTCAGCCTTGGGAGCACAAGTGAAGGCAATTAACATGTGCAATTGGAAGAGGGGCAGCCTGGCTGCACCTCTCTTAGATCTCATTTGAGGGCTGACCCCTACTGGGGAAGGCTCTCTTTTTGGAGATCCTTCCTTAGTGAAGCTTTCCCCTGCAAACCTAGAATCTTCTGATACAGGTGAGCAATCTTCTTCCCTTCCTTTATAGCATCTCTCTATTGTGTCAGTCCTACTGTCATCACATCTCTGTTGTCACACCTTTCCCATTGTATTGATATATCCAATTGCTACACATTGTAACACTCCTCTCTAAAGCTAGTTTTGCTAAATCCTGACTCCAGTACCAGCCTTTCCAGAAGGGTAAGTCCTGCACTGATGTTTGCAGCCAGAATTATAAAGCACAAATCTCTTCTGAAGAAGCAAGTCTTTCTAGTGTCCTTTCTGGGGAGTCATGCAAGGAAGGTTCTGTTTAGATGAATTGCTGTGGAGCATTGAATTTCTCCTTTGAATTTCCTTTTTGCCACATCTCTCCTTGAACACATGCTTTCCCTTATCTCTAAGAGTTTTCTTTGCCATTCATGCATTAAAGAGTCCTTTTCAGTGGCAAAAGGAAGGTCATTCTGCTCTTTTGTCTCTATCTGTCAAGAAAACTTCATTGGTTTTCTATGCTCAGCTTTCTCCTGAGTGTCTTAGAATCTCATTTTTGTGTCAGTCTGTTATCTCAGTTTTTTTTAAATCCTGTTTTGTAGCAGAATAATAATAATAAGTGTACTGCAGCTTTCCAGGCTTGTGCCTTATGAATTTGTTGATATCTTTATACCCATAGAATGTTAGCTGAGGTGTGGAATACGTGGTGATTTGTGGTTGATGGTAATTATTCTGCATGTCTTTGGTGAATGAATCTTGTGGTTCCTAATGAAATGTCTCATAAGTGTTTTCAGTTCTGGCAACGTAAATTCGTTCCTTTTTTGGCTGTTTCTGTGCATCTGAGAGTGTTGAATTGATGGAAGCCGTTTCTCCCTCAGCCATTTGTCCTGCTCTTATGATGAGCGTTTGCTAGCGTGGAGGCACAGATGTCTCATCATTCAGCTTCTGAGATGCTTTTCAGGCTGGCATTCAAAAGTGAAGAGCCAATTTTTAACCTATGCATACGGTGGAGCCTTTATGAGCTTTAGGAGAGATGAGAAATAGTTGGCAGTGTTTACTGGCTGCTACTTTTTCCCATTTGTGACTGCTAGGTTATATGCTACAAAGGAATATAGCATTTCCAGTGCTTGCAGTGTTTGACTGGCAAATGGTCAGTGTCTGGGATTGAGAGACTGAAAAAGTTCAGGATTTCCATGAGAACATTGTCCTGCTTTTCTGATTGCAGAGGGAGGGGGTAATTACAGTTCTCCTCAAACATAGCACAGAACTCACCCTCTCTTCCTCTTCCCTTCTTCCCCCCCCAATTCATAACTTAGCTCAACTTTTCCACCTGGAAAGCCCTTGTCAGTTGAATTCTATACTTTTGGGGCTGGTGCTGTGTTGCAAAGTGCAGTTTTCAAATTCTTAAAGCACCTTCAGGTCCCTGACAGAATTTTTGCATTTTTAAGTGTATTGTTTTTTTCTCTCCTGGAAACACTCCATTTCTGAAGAATGGGATATTTCGATTCTGCTTTTGTTCACAGTGTCAAAAGGAGAAAAGTGAGCTTGGGGAGCAGCGGTTCTGGTTCATTTTTGTTATAATGTTGTGTTCTGTGCTGGCCTTGCGGTATGGGTGGTTCACACTGTAACCTCTGACGTTTTTACCTGCTGCTTTCATAGATCATCTTCAAATAATTCAGCATGTGCTTCCTGGAATTTGACTCTTGAGCTGACCTCAGCGAGTTGTTGCTGGTAGTCAGAAAACAGGCAGAATTGTTTGGGTTGCAGCAGGCAAATCAAGGTAGGAAACCAAGTGGGTTACATTTTTACCCCAGTGGTTTCGAAGGAAAAATTGCTTTTCAGAATAGTTGGGTGTTTGCTAGGAATGCCCTTTGTATCTCCAGTTTAAATACACATCAAATAAGTGACTTTTTCAAGTGTGCAGTTGGTACATGTTGTCAGCAGGTTTTTCACCCACATCTCCTTGTGGCTCCTCTTTCTTCTCAAGGTGCTGCTGTAATTGCAGGGTTTTGCAGTGTTGAAGCAGCCGAGGCACGTCCAGGACGCCAGTGTGAAGTCCTGCAGAGCACTTGTACTGTGGCAAGATTTCTTTTTGTCACTCTGTGCTCATTGTTATCATCAGATGCTTTTGATCAGAGCAGACTGACGCTTTGGCTTGCACAGATGAATGGAATTCTTTTCCTCTTGTAGCAGTGCTTTGCACCCTCTCCTTTGTTCCGAGGAACAAATAATCTCTGAAGAGCAGCTCAGCAACAGGAAAGTGTGTTGGCAAATGTCAAAAATGCCTTCATTCGGATTCTTCCATAACTTTACATCTGTAAATGGAGTTTCCCCAGGAAAATGTCTAATGCAACATCCCAAGGTCTGCATTGACTCGGAACTGATTTTATTTCTTGTTCTTGCCCGAAGACAGTTGTGCACCAGACTTGTAGTTTTAAAAGAAATTTCATTTATTCTTCATTCCTCTTACTGCTGCTCCTTTTCCGTGAACTTTTAATATAAAATTCATTGCAGATTGACCTAGCATTGAAAGTGAATTCTTTTATTGTAGGTCCAAATGCTTTTGGCCATGACACTTTTTAATGCAGGGTCCATTATAAAATGTTGCCCTTTGAGGTCTGTTTGTAGAGATACCACATTCAGAATGTGATTTGCCCTCTTTTGACTCTCCCTTTTGCAAATGGTGTGTACTGGATCTCTGTCTGTTATTTGAACACTTGCTTACACCGTGAAGAAGAACTCTTTGTAGTTATTTGCTATTGAGTAGTTTCAGTTGATAGAAATGCTGGCTGATTTTGAACTGTTAGCCTGAGATGGAGGGACCCGTTTGGCTCTTGCCTTGCCTATCTGAAGGCTAAAACAGAGCAGGTAAGGGGAAATCACTGAAGATCATCTTCCTGAGACCAGTTATATAATTAAGAACACTTGTTTGTACTGCTGCACTTAAATGCAGACATTTTGCCCTTCTTCCCATCTGTCTTTTTACATGTACATATGTACAGATGTCTCCAGCACAGCCTGACTAGGCAAGGGGCATCTTCTTTGGCTGCAAGTGCTAGATATGCTCAGCAGCATCAGTAAGTCTGTTTTAATCCTACACTGGGATTTTGATAAAAAATATTCTGTGGCTCCTGATGTAACTTTTGACTCTTGTTAACCTGAAAGGGGGGTAGGAGGACATTCATGGGGATTTGGTTGGAAGCTTTTTGGGAAGGTGGTCTTTCCTTTTGTGTTTCAGGGTGCACTCCCAGGAGATGTGGAAGAGGTGTGAGTGATGCAGTGATCACCAGGGAGGAAGCAGAAAGAATCCGTAGGTAATTCTTCTCCTTAAATTTCTACCTGCCGTGCCAACAGCGTGCCCCATTTCAGGTGTAACAGAAAGCTTGCAAGCTGAAGGAGGGTGACTTAAACTGATTAATGCATTAAAGTTGTGTGTATCTTATTAAAAGCTACTTTGCACTTCTGTTGTAGTGGGGGCTCTTTCATACAGAGTCTGCATAGGTATGTGGGACACATGGGTTGTAGGGGGAAAAGAAAAGAAAATAGGATTCTCTGCATTAAGTAAATTTTGAACAATTTTGGCCTGTTGTTCCAATTTACCTTCAGAAATAAAAACAAACAATAAAACCAAACATAAATATCCTTTCAGATGATTTGCTTTCTGGGTAACTACGACCTGGTGCTGACCCTGTAGTTCTCTATGAGCGCAGTGATGAATTTTAATCAAACAGCATGGGACTGTCAAAGTCTACAATTAGAAAATCTGTGGGTTTTGTATTTGCTTGTTTTGTTTATGTTTAATTTTGGCCAGACCGTATCTGAAAGCCAGGGTTGTGGGTTTTTTTTTTTTTGGGAAGGTGTTTATGGCCTTGTGTGTAAGAGGTGTTCCTGTCCAGAAATGTTCTGCAATGTGTAGATACTTAATTTTCATGACTAAGTGCATAATTCAAATAAAAGGTAGCTTCTCTTTTTTACTTAACTGGGTTGTATTTGATGCAGTGAATAACTCTTGCTGGAAAGTTGTGTGTTTTATGTAATGACATTAAAGGACAAAGTGATCAAGACTTCAGTTCTCATCTGAGGTTGTTGTTTTGCCTGCAGAATAGCAGAGAGGGGACTGTCCTTGGGAGGATCAGATGGAGGGGTGAGCAGTGTCCTCTTAATTTTTACATTCTCTTACTTCCAAGGAGAGCTTTAAGATTAAAAAGAGGAGATAACGGATTTGGGGAAGTTGTCTGGAAATTTATTTTCTATCCTATTAATGCTTTTGCTAGCACTATAATTGACTTCTGCAGTACAGCTGGCACATTTCCTATTAAGTTAATATTTCTAGTGCCTCTCTTGGTCTGGTTTAGTCTTCTGCAGCTGGAACCAGCTGCCAAAGCAGAAGAACTGCACAAGTTTGATTTCTTTTTGAGAAACCAAATCACAGCGGTTCACAGCTGTCACGTAAAGGCTGATTTTTGTGTAGTGACAAAAAAAACTTCATGTAATGTCTTCAGCAGAACGCTGAATTACATTCTTTAAAAGTGGAAAAAAACTCATCTTTTTCTCTGCATTTTTTCCCTCTTTGTTCTCAGTTTGTTTTTGTGTATGAACAGATACTGTTTGTTGAGTATTTGTAAACATAAGCACTTCTGTGGGCCTCTGCTGAATTGGGACATTTGTTGGAAGAAAAGGAGAAAAGTTGTGATGGAAGGGGAAAAAAAGACTGTTTTTTAATTATCCTTGGGACTGCTTAGGAAGATCTGCAAAAAACATTTTGAGACCTTTTAAAGGGGAGGAGAAATGGGGGAAAATTACTCTTCTGTAATAAAATTTTGTTGGTCTCAGAACTGTAGGCTGTGATTCTCTCAGGTTCCTTGCAGTGTGTGAATGTGAGAAAGCTGTTGCACACAGTGACTCCTTAGGGAAAGGTGCAAAAGGAGCTGTGTAGTTTTGCTTTGAAACATCACCCAGAACTGCGGGTGATGTTTCAAAGCACTGAAAGATGCTAAAGAGATGAGCTGAAAAGCATTTCTAGAGGATAATGTTCAGGACAACCCTTTGAATGTAGTTCCTTTACCTAAATTTTCTTAGCCTTTGCTTTTTTTGTTGTTGTTTTTTTTCCATTCTGCATTTTTTTTTTTTTTTTTTTTTTTTTCTTTCTTATTCAATGTGTGTTCTTGGATTCCTGATGTCCTGGAGTGAATCTGCTCCTGATATTGCAATCTTGGCTCCCAGATCTCATTAAATAATGACTGATCTGTGCTGATGATGTGTGGATGAAACGTCTTTCTTCACTGAAGCTTTTTGTCCTCTTTTCAAGCCTCTGATCTACGTAGCATACAAAATGCCTCAACTCTCATTTCATCTGGCCACCTTACTCTGTGCCTTATGAGCTGCAGGTCTGTTGACTGAGATTATGAGCTGCTTTGCTTTACATGTCTGAGACTTGAAAGTCCATCCAATTATGTTTGTTGTTCGAAGACTAAATTTTTCCTTAGAAATTCTTTCAATAATTCTTCACTTCTCCTCTTTGATTCTTTTTAATTCTTTCCTTAGTTAACTTTATCTCCATAGTTCCAAGCTTCAAATTCCTGCTGTGGGGCAGACTATTTTCATTCTGATTTACTCCTATTTTAAATAGCATCTTTGCTTGTCATATTTGTATTTTGAGTTCACAGAAGTAGATTTGTGTGTGTGGCTGTAAGTTAATAATTTAAAGAGCTAAACTTGTAACTCCGTCAATTCTCTCCCTTTGCCGTCCTTTCTGCTTCCTGGGGGGACTGAAGGGTTGCACAAAAACTTGTTTCCTTCTCCATACTTTTGTTTTGAGAAGATTCTGTCTGACATGGAATTACTGAAGTGTCCCAGGAGTCATACCCCAGATGTTGTGCTGAACTTTCTGTCCCATATTCTGTTATAACTACTCCTAAATCGGTGTATTTGCCCACATGCCCATTCATGTACATGCACGCACTGAAGCTAGAAGAGGATGTGTAATTTTCTGGTCTGGCTTCCAGCAGAATCTAAACAGAGGCACCTTCTGCACCACTGTACTGCCTTCCTGTACTCTGCAAAATAGCTTTTTTTTTTTTTTTACTGTGTTCTTTCTCTTTCCAGAATGTAACTTGTGCTAGTTCTCTTGGTGTTTCTCAACTTTTTTTTTTTTTTTTCACCTTAATAAAGCTAATGACTTTCTTCTCTACCCAGTATTTTCTTGCATGCAATCCCTGCTTACGTTACCAGTTTGACTCGCTCACATCTTTGGAGGTGCTGCCGTCAGAACATCTCTCCAGCATAAGTGAAACTTGACTCATTTACTATCAAAGCTATTGGCACTTTGAAGCCAGGGAAAAGAAACCCCCTGGTGCAATAGTCAGCTGTGGTACTCCATTTCCTATGCTGCTGCAAAATTGACGTTAGTAGCTTTTTAAACCTCCTTCTTGCAGGGAAATCTATGCTTCTCATGACTGAAAGAAGCAAACAACGTGTGGCTATGATGCCAAACAAGGGTTTCTGATGTGGGCACGCACACCCGTGCACAGTATGGTATTTCTGCAGGTAATATCATTCCTTGTTCTGCTTTCAGCCCTTTTAACCAAATTCTAGAGTCCTTAAAATGCTGTCCTGATTTTTCAGGGGAAAAGATAAAGCCTCTGCATAGTATTTATCTTATCACATACATCTGCTCAGATCCTGCAGTTTCCTTCTTTCTTGCCTAGCCACCAGCCAGGCACTTTGAGACAGCTGTCAGTTTGTACCTGGCAGCGTGCCTTGCCCTGTGAGGTAGGGAAATTGATCCTTTTTGCCATATGCTGAAAAAAGGTGGCTATTTTTGTGGCCTTCTTGGATCTTTTTTGCAGTGAGAGAGGTGGAAAATGTGATACTAACAACACTTAAGTTCCAAAAGAACCTTCCTTTCCTTTTTTTTTTAAAGAAAGTTTAATTTCTTCTCTGTAGCACTTCTGTTAAACCATATCTCATAAACAGATCATATCATAGAATCATTAAGTTTGGAAAAGACCTCCAGGATCATCTAGTGAGTTGTCAAACGTGAATACATGTGGGTATGTTTGCATTGCTCCTGCCATCTTTCAATAAACTTTGTAGAGCTTTCTGCCTGGGAGCACTGATCTGAAGTACAGACTAATGGAAGGTGGTCAGCCAGCTGAACTGTAAGTAATGGTGTTGACACAGTCCTCTACGTGGTATTCTTCTGAGTATAAAAAATGGTACTGAAAATATTGAATGCTCTGGAATGGCGGAGGCTAAATTAAATGTGTTTCAGCTTCTTTCCCAGTTAACTATTAAAGAAATTGCTGTGTTCATAATCAAGTCCCTGCCTACGTCATTCAGTTATTTTTTCCTCCTGTCTGAAACAACCCTGAGGAATATTCTCTTATCGTTTTCAGTCTTCTTTGTCTGACTTCGTATTGTGGTTATTGCCTTCTCAGCTATGAATGTCACCACTTCTTGGGAGTGCCTTGTATTGATCCACTTGACTGTTTTGGTCTCTGCCGCATAGCTGTGATCGTCTGCAGTGTGTGGAAAGTGTGCTGGAAGTATTTGGAAAGAATACTTAATTTGTTCTTAAATTAAACTTACTGTCTCAGATATGTCCTGCTACTTCCCTTTCTAATCTACCTTGGCATTGCTGCAAGCGTATTTTTGAAGCTACAGAGGAGCAGTTTTACTTGTTCCAGCTGTAATTTAGATTATTGTACAGAACCAGAAACCAATGAAATGAAAATATGTTACTTCTGAAGCCTGAGTAAAGCTTATGCTCATCCAAGAGCAGCTCTTGCAGTAAGGTGACTTGTTTCTTGAACAGTCCTCTGCAGTCTTTAAAGAACTTGTGTGAGAAGCAGAAGTCTGAAAAACTCACGTCTGTTTAAGTAGCCTGTTACTTTATATGTTCTTAAAGGTTTGGGAATAAATTTGGGTGGATGTACTGAAATAAGTTTATTATCTCTTTTAAAATAGAGACTTTAGTGGAGCTCCCATCTCAGCTCTGAAGCTAAAAACAGTTGAGCCTCCAGCAATTTTCTCTTGCTTGGGTTGTCATGGGTGTCTTTCCCAAATGTGATCCAGAGAAGGAGAGAGATAAGTGTGCTGAGGCTTGGGGTGTAGAGTGTGTTTGAAACCATACTGCTGGCTGCCACTGCAGCTCTGTGTCAGTGTGCTGACCATTTGCTGCTGTGCATTCACCAGCCTGTCTTTTATTTGGTTAAAATAAAAAGCAGTTTCTAAAGGTGCTGTCCCAGCTATGCCCAGAAATCCTGCTGTAAGATGGAGTTATCATTCTTTCCAGGCAGCTCACCTGTGGATGGTATGTGGTGCATCAGGAAATGCCAGATTCCCAGATGAGAATGCTTTTTCCAGGATATTGTGCCTCAAAGATGTCACATTAATGTTAGTGGCAGTCAGGCTAATCCACTGCTGCTACTTGATGTTTTCAGTGCAGCAAGGAAGGGTGCTATTAAGTGAGCATGTTTTTAATTACTATTTAAATTATAGGGAAAAAACATGTATTTTCTGGACAGCAAGGGACGTAAAACAGTGTACTTCATTCAGTTTAGGAAAATATTTTATAGAGGTAGCTTTCTATCGCAGCAAATGTGAATACTGACCTTTTTAGATTGATCTGGAGCTCAACAGCAGCATTTGGCTTGAGTCAAATGGAGAAATGGATTGATTTATTTATTTCCATGTATAAAATCTTTTCACTCTTTTAGTTTTTTGTTATAGTTTACAGCAGTTTAGAAATTGGAATAACAAAGTGGCTCCGGCAAACCTTAGAATTATAATTGTTCTTTAAAGCAAACTTTTCTGTTTTAAATATGAGAAGTACACAGCAACACATGGTGAAGAAATCTTAATAATAAATGTTGGGCAGGTTAAATATTAGTGTTGCTATTTGAGCACTTCATAAATACTGGAAAATGAGTCATCTTTATGTGAAAGGGGAATGTCTTTAAGACTGGTCCAGGAACACAGTGTCTCACCCTGGGGAGGAAGGCTCTGATAATTCTGTATGCTGGATTTGAATCTCAGGAATAGTATTCTGCTTTATCCATATGGTCCCTTAATCTTATGGTCATTTATAGAACAAGCTGGAGGAGGTTTGCAGTTGTAAAATAAGCATTAATATTTTGGATGTGAAGCTAGAAACTGATACTTTGACTTGGGAGGGTATGGCAAGTGAAAGCCAACAAGACGATTTATTAAAGTTTGTTAAATAATGATAAAACCTTCTCAGACTCTTTTTTTTCCTTTCCCAGGCATCAATTTTGGACTTGCACTCTGGAGCTCTTTCACTAGGGAAGCAATTTGTTAATCTGTACAGGTAATTTTAATGTGAGACTTTGACTTGCTGTCACTCCTGTAATCCTACACCTTCAGTATTCAGTCCATAGGGGCTGGAAGATTTGGCACTGCCAGCTGCAGAAGTGCTTAGATTTACCAAGTTTTCCATGGCTAGTTGAAAAGCTGCTGTGGCTGGAAAACTTGCATTATCTGTTGTTAAACTGGACTTATTGAAAGCTACTCTTTAGCAGGTAGTTTGGGGGATTTTTGGTGTTTTTTTTTCTCTCCCTGCTTCCACGCTTACAGTCCGCAGTTGATCAGCAGTGGGAGAAATCAAATAGTCTGAAATAGTGTTAAAAAAAAACTTGAATCCATATGCTTGTTTCATGTGGGAGGGGACGTTTTTCATGCCTTGGGAATTCCATTATCAGTTGCTGTATCTTGATCCTTTAATCTTTTAACTTTTGATCTTTGAGCAATGCTTTGGGAATTTCACACTCAAGCATTTGTTGGATTTTAGTATTGTCTCTATACATGGGCTATTAGTAAAGCACAAATTTGGAGAGAATGCAGCACGGTTTACTGGGCAGTCTGATCCAGTATCAGCTATTTTAGATTTTTATTTAATTTTTTCAGGTTATTTGGGGACAAAATTCAAGACATCTTCACAGAAGAGGATTTTGCATTATATCGGTAAAAAAAAATCCAATGACTGCTGAATGAACTACAAAACGTGGTATTTTTTGTACGGTGTACGCTGGGGGGGCTTATCCTTAGTGATGGGTTCAGACATGGAATTGAACTTCAAGCTCAGAATAGAATCACTGAGAACTAAGATGTCTAAAGTTCAAAACAGCAGATGTTGTTTAGTTGTATCACTGATGTCAGGCTGGTATTGATGGTGTAAGTGGAATCAGATGGTGGCAGCACTGCATTTCCCTTCCTGCATAAGGGGGTGATGGCTGAAGCCCAGTTCCAGACCTGCAAGCAAAGAAAGCTGTTTGCCTGAGTTCTCAGATCATATTATCTGAGCTGTAAACTATTTTATCACTAACTCCTGTTTGACATCTGTTATCCAAGAGACGTTAGGTGATAAAGACAGTCCTCTACTACTGTCAGAATAGGAGTGTTGGTTTTTTTTTAATGGGAGATGAAGTGTAGGAAAGCATTAAAAACGATGAAGCAGGAAGTGGAAGGACTTCAAATTACTTCCTGGGAAGCAGAGCATACTTTCCTCCCAAAGAAGCCAGAATATGAAATGTGCTATAATGTTATAGCTTTGGCATCTGATGCTTTCAGCTTTCCTGTAGACCTGCTCATCCACTTAATGAAGACAAAAAACATAATGAGTTCCATGTGTTTGTGAAAGTGTGTTGCCAAAGCTTAGGAACAAACATTCTTTAATTGATTAGACACAATAAATCTTCAGTTAAGCATTTTAGTTGCTTTCTCATAATTTAAAATGTGCCCGGCTTGAACTTTTAGTCTAATTTTAATGATTTTCTGCTTTTTTAGTCATTTTTTCTTGTCTTTATGAAGGAATTTGACCTCCCTCTAGTGGCAGAAAGAGAATTAAGTATTCAAATATGTTAATTGATAGATATATTCCATTTAGACAGCATATGTTATTAGTTTTATTAGCATAGCAGTTTTGTCTTAAGTATTAACCATTGAAATTTTATTATTTGACCCAATGTTTTTTTGATATTTCTGTCCTTGCTGATGACATGTACTTCTACCCCCAAAAACATCACAAACATATTATGATTTTTTTATTACAATTGATTTTAGAAGGTATCCAATATCTGCCTCACAAGACAGTGGAGAATAATCTGCAAGTAATTTGTGCTGCCTTCCATTCTGTTGAAGATCAAAGAATCTGTGAAAATAACAAAAGTTAGTGGGCAAGAGGTGTCCTGAGCAGCAATTCATGCTAGTTTGTGACCCCTGCTCTGTGGGGTGAGAGGGCTGCTAGAAACATCAGTATTACGTTGGTGCTGCGTGCCAATATAGGAGATATTTCAGTCACAACCCGTATCAAATGCTTTTGTTCATACTAATGGCAGTGCTTTAATACAGACTGCAGTGCATTATGTCCTAATGAATGATTTTATGCTATTCTTGGGAGCGTTTATCTTCATTACTTTCATTCACCTACTAAGGTCTGTTTAAAAATACACTCTTGAGAGAAATAACTGGGTGTAATTCATGTCTGAGTATTACTGATTACAACAATAACAAATCTGAGTAGGCATTTGAGCCAGGAGGCTGGTTTCTAAACTATTTGTGTCAGAACTATGTTGTTTCATAAGCTAATACAGTTTCAAAGCTGATGCTCTTTCTCCTGTCTGCCAAGCATATTGCAGCAGTTCCTCCTGTTTCATGTAATAGATGCATCTTTATCCACAAGTAAGGCCTTTAAATGTGTGCTTGTTTTTAAGGTTGTGACTTCAGCTGAAAACAGTACCATCAAAGCTTTATTCCAGAAACTTCCCAACTTGTTAAGGCACAGACACAGAATGAGCAGAGGGAGAACTAACAGCTTGCTTTCTGCCTTTATTCGTTGTTCATGTGTGATTTCTGTTGAAACTTTCTGGATATAGAAGAGCATTGTTTTGTCTGCTTCTGCTGCCTTTGGTGCTTTTCTCTGGGAGCTGTGCAGGGATACTGACAGTGAGCTAGAGAAGCTGAGTGGTTTCGTGGAGCTTTGTGACTATTCCTGGCACTGTGCTGGAAATCTCACTTTGTGCAGTGCCTCTAACAGCATATATATATATTTTTTTTCTGGTCTGACAGCTGATATCTTTGAGAGATTTTTTGTTTGACACTTGGTTCTTTTTCTCAGTCCTTTTTGTGGCTGCTGCTGCATTAAGCTGGAAATTTTGCAGCCTGGTGTCTACATACTTTTTTTTTTGTCTCACTTCATATTATTAGAAAGTACGTATTAAACTCCCTATGTAGAAAGCTGGCTGAACTAGGGATTTCCTGGAGTTTCTGTGCACTTCTAGTAGTACAGTATGTGCTCAAGAAGGAAGAAGCATTTAGGCACTCAAAGGTGCACTGCTGCTTAGGGCTTTTTTCCAGCAAGTCTTTGCAGCGTGGGTTGCTTGTTTGAGTATCAGTGGAAATCTGCAGTTTATTCGGTATTTGAAGGCAGCAGCACGCAGGGGAAGGGGAGGCCACAATGTGCTCTGTGCCCAGAGACCTGGTTATTGCTGCCTCAGCTGGAGGCAGGTCCTGCCACAAGACCAGGATAAAACTTGAATCTGTGCTTAGACCTTCACCTTACCTGCTGTGTTATTATCTCCCCATTCACTATTTTCCTTATCTACTTGAATTTGTTTCTTATTTATTTTATCTTTTGGAAAATGTGCTTATTTTCTCTGTGCAACATACTTTAACTAATGAGTTTTTCCTTCTCTTTGATATGATCCAAACCAGCTAGATTTCTTTGTGTGTCAGGAAGCAGAGCTTTTCTGCTTGGTTTGCAAAACTTACATCCTTGTCTGAAGCCATTGCACAGATGTCTCAAGGAGGAATGCAGCTTTAGCAGAGCCTTATGTACACAGAACAGCAAATCTTCGTAGGAAGTTTTCTGAAAGTAGGAAAGGAATCAACCCAAAAGAGGAAGCAGCATTGCTTAGGGAGCGATACAACTGTTGGAGATTTAAAGTTGTGTCAGGACTGTGGCTCAGCTAACTCAGAGTTTGTTCCAGCTGGCTGCTGCAGCCAGCTGCCATACAGCTTGGGAATGGGCTCCTTCACTGTGGGTTAGGCTGTTAATTCCTGTGGTGGGCTGCTCACAGTGCGAGCTGCCTTCAAGTCATGATGAAGTGAAGTGAGTAACTGCATCTAATGCTTTTTGGCAGCCTCCTTTCTATTTCTAGGAAGGCAGGCAGATAGACCAGGCACCCACAGGCATGAGGGGAAGGGGTGGTGGCCTGGAGATCCTTTCTTGTTATTACTTTTACAAAATGTGGCTGTTACATAGCTTGCAACTTGACACATCAGTTCATGCAGTCATGTAAATATCTGATAATCTCATCTCTAATTTCATTTCATGGCTTTCGTATTTCACATCTGAAATAGCTTGAATTGACTGCTGAAAACTTAAATCCAGTTACAATCCAGTAGAGAAATATCTAACACAGGAAAGATGCAGAACCATCATTCCATTCAGAATTTCAGAAGGGTGTATGCTCCAAGTATCTGGTTTTTGGTGCTTCTTTTGAAGTCCTCGAAGGAAAAGACAACTCATAAAGTGCCTAAGAGTGTGTTAAATGGGGAGAAAACTATATCTAAAGAAGAAACCGAGGATTAAGCCTTGAGAACATTTTAAAAAATGTGTTACTGTGTTCTTTGTTGTTTGTTGCTTTTTAGTTTCCTCAAAATCAAATACTAGCTGCACGTGTTTATTTGTGGGATTTTTCCAGTGATTCCTATGAGTCACAGAAATCTTGAAGTGTCATAGACTTAACCGAAGCTGGGGCAGGTTGTCCTAGCTCTGCATGCCCTTGTCTGTCCTGGAAGACAGCATAGGGTGCTGCTGGATAAGCAGTTCTGTACAGTGAAGAATGTTTGTTTCCTAGTGTTCTTTGTTTTCTTTTTTTTTTTTTAATTCAAAAAAAAAAGGCAAAATCTTGCTCTTTTTCTTGGCAAGCACAGGAGCAGCCAATGTAGACACTTTCAGAATAATTAGGGAAAACATCTTGCATTCATTTTTAAAGAAAATCTGCATGCGATATCAATGCATATGTTGGCCTCAAACCTTGAATTTCATAGAGCCTGAGACGACTTTGGGCTAGTTTGAAATTATTTGAAGGATGATTGAAGGCTTGTCTCACAAGACAACACTGCAAACATGCACATTTCCAGTCATCTGCTTTGGATTAACAATATGCATATAAGATACTTTCTCTTTAATTTTTGGTAGTTCATAAACACTGCAATATGCATGGAATTTCTTAGAAAACAGACTGCTTACACTAATCATAAAATCTGGACCACAGAAGACAAAAACAACAAAAAAACTGCAGATTGTCTTTTTTTTTAATGTAGTAAGTCTCTATTGTTAAAGGCAAAATAAACTGGGAAAATGGGGTAGATAGTCACAGTCTGAGGAAGATGCTTAGCTCTGAGGAAGCAGTAACAGTGAATGAAGAAGCACTGAGAAGAAACAGGAAGATGTGGCACTGTTTAGATGGGGCCTCGGCACTGTTCCAACCCTCAGTCTGCTGTGTTCTGTTCTTTGCAGTGATGTGAGACACAGAATTCAACAGAAGATTGCTGAGACGTTTGGTATCAGCTCTTCTTCCATGTACCTGACTAAGCCAACGTTCTTCTCTAGAATAAACAGCACAGAAGCCAAGACAACACATGATGAATACTGGCACCCACACATTGACAAGGTAAGTAGGAGGCTTTAATGGGGTGCAAATGTTCTGTGCTATTATTAGATCACTTTAAAGTTATTTTGCATTAAACATTTAGGCATGCTTGAGAACTCATGCTTGTAAAAAAAAAAAAAAAAAAAAAAAAAAAAAAAGTCCTTCAGATGAGGAACCTAAAGGAAAGATGAACAAATTCTAGAAGCCAATCCAAGACCATTTTTATGCAGTGGGGACATGGTACCCTATTAGCAATTTAATGTTTTATTGTTGGATTTTTTTTTTTTTTTTAGAGTGGCAGTACCATGACTTTCTTTTCACTGTATAGTTTTCTATTTCTAGGCTCAAGGCTTAATACTTCAGGTTTTTCAATGGTCTAAAGTGGTTTACAATTGATAGTAAGTTATTGGTGCTTTAAAATGAATTCAAAGGCTCTCTGCAACTTGGATTTTGTTTGTGTTCTGTTTAAAATAAAGTAGACAAAATCATACTGTTGAGTTTTAAGAGTCACCTAAGATGGAACCAAACAGAACTTAGCCCATCAAAATCTAAGTTAAACTCAGTGCTATAGTCTATGTATGGGTAGTGTACCTTGAAGTCGATGACCTGAAACATCTAAAGAAGAAAAAAAGAAAAACAGTAGTGAAACATTCTACCTTGGAAGGGATGAAAGAATCTAAAGGGAGCACATCTGTTGTTGCTCACAACACTGGCACATGCTTCTGCACTCTTTTGTGATGTTGGTGGAAGCAACTTAGGTTTAGGAAACATGATGAGAGAGAAGCTGTGGGTGCCCTATCTCAGGAGGTGCCCAAGGCTGGGTTGGATTGGCCCTGGGTACTGTGAGCTGGTGAAGGACAACCAGCCCATGGCCTTTAATGGCCTTTAATGTCTTTCTAACCTAGGCCACTTTATGGATGATAATGTCAAATGCAGGTGCTATTTGAAAGAGGTGAGGCAAGGGGATTTTGCAGTCACTGGTGCAGAGAAGCTAAGACCAGCTTCTGGATGCTTTTTGTTTAAAAAGCTGTGATTTCTGTTTACCAGATCATAGCTTTCAGGAAAAATTACTGTATGTTGCATATATATATCTGCATGTGATTTTAATCTACTGTAGATACTCACAAATATATCTCTATGTAAGTATGTATATATGTTGTGTGTGTATTTTTACAAGGTGCATCTATATTGTGTAGTTAGAGGTTAAAAACATAAATGTAGCTGCTATGGCTGTATGGCTTTAGAATTCAAAGCTATGCAAGAGACTGTATTCCATCAGGTGGGTCAGAGGGTCAGAAAATATTTCAAAGGCTAAATGGGGTAGACAAGTTGTGTAGTTCCATGGTGTGTTTTCAGTGCAATCAACCTGCCTGGTGTTTTGATTTTTGCACCTGAGAAAGCAAACTGAGTTGTGTCCTTGGAGCACATGAGCACATTTTACCTTTTTCTCTGAGCTACTGAGTATCCTGCAATTACAATTCTCCATCTCAGTATCTTTGGTTTGAAAGATTTTAAGTGCATAATGGAACAGCACAGTTCTATTATGTGTGTATGAGGCTTTGGATTTTTTTCCCTCTAAAATTAATTTGGTTTTTAGTTACATGGGAATGGAAACCCTTAAATCACCCGAATGAATCATTTAATCTTGCTGACTTTACAAGCAAGGTAAATCAAATAGAGCATTGGCTGAAGATGTGGAGCTTCATCTTGGATGGGATTTGTTTGGAGCTGAACCTTTCCAAAGTCAAATATCTGATTTATAACGGAATTGCTGTTGCATGCTCAACTCTGACAGCACAATAGTCTTATAATGTTCTCTAAGAGATGTAGAAGTAGATGAATTCTGCAGTCCCATGGGCAAGGATTCTGTCATCCTTCACAGACTTGTCAGTCTCTATCATAAAATCAGGCTTATTTTGTTTTTTCTTCCACTTGGACTTCAGTGTATATTTTCACTAATTTTTAGCCTAAACTTCTTCATGATCAGTTCATACTTATTTTGGTTTGTATGGACCCTCTTAATCAGTCTTGTTCCCCTCCCTTCTCTCAATTCCACCTTCTCTCATCCCTGTGTAGGCAGCAATCACAGTCTTTTCAGCCTTTCTTCCCCAAGTTCAACAAGCCAAACCTTACACTAACTGGAGTTTTTGTCACAGAAACAATGAGGGTTAAAATAGTTTTTGCAAATCGAGTTGTGGGAGTAGGGCTGTAGAATGGCTGTTTAGAGGTGCTGCAGTGGCACATTTACTGCTTTATATTGCTAACAAGGTTTGGGTAAATACAGGGACAAGAGTATCACCAAAATGTTCTTCATTCTTGTGACTTGGACTGTTTATTGCTGGATTTGGCACTTTTCTTTAAGCCAATATGGTCAAAATAACAAAATGAGTAAGAATGAAAATGTCTTCCTGTGCCATCTGTTGCTGTGTTCTCTGTAGTCATTGCCCTTACAGAATAATTTGTACAGCTGATGTTGAGCCAAAAAAAAAGATTTAGGGAACTTCTAAGCCTAGAAAAAACACCTACCTCTAACAGTCACCAGGTCAGACAAAACACTCTGCTGATGATATATATTTATACAGTACTGCTGCTCTGTGCATTTCCCTGTTTGGTGTAATTCAGAACTTGATTGAGTTGTAATACACTGTAAAGACATTTGAGAATACAGCTGTTTACTGTTAAGCATCTTTTAAATTGTAGATGGCATAGATATGAAAATACATTCAGAAGCCAGCTGAACTCCGTGCTAATGTGTGGAGAGAAGCTACTAATGTATAGCATTTCTCTTCCCCACCTTCAGCCTGCACAGTGAACAAAATACTTAAATAATACTTTAACCAGTAATGAAAGTCATTCTGTTATACTTAGAAATGGGTTTTTTGGTCTGTAGGCTGAGAGGAAGCAGAGACTTTGAAAGCTATGTTTAAGGTTTTAAAATAAAACCTGGAGGAATATCTACTCCTTTCCATACAACAAATGTGTAATTATTTGGAAAGTCAATATCTGACTGTTATCATGATGCTCTTGAATGACAGACGATGGAAGAGAGTAAAAGGTGACCTCTAGCTGATTAGCCAGGAGATAGGATTAGTTATGTAAGGACTGTTTTTGGGCATCATTGTCAGTTTTATGGTCAAATTCTCTCTTGAAATAATACAAACAGATCTGAGCCTTTCTATACGTTTGATATGATAAAGAGGTGTAACTTCTGACACTGTTTTTTTTTACTGGCTGTTCAGTAAACATGGTGGGGATGGGCTGATGGCTGGATTAGATGATCTTAGTGGTCTTTCCAACCTAAATGATTCTATGACTGTACACGTGGGATGACAGAGATCAGCAGGAGTGTTTCTTTAGTTTTGGGAACTCTGAGGGCAGAAGTAATAAAGGTAAAATCCTAGTTCATTATATGTATATAATGTTTGTGTAAACATAACTGATAATGTTGACTTACTCCTAGGTGACTTACGGCTCTTTTGATTATACTTCACTGCTCTACCTGTCTGACTATGCTGAAGATTTTGGTGGTGGACGGTTTGTGTTTATGGATGCAGGATCCAACAAGACAATAGAGCCCCAAGCAGGTAAGAGTCTTGGCTTGCCTGCATTGAGGCAGGCCAACTTGTGCCCTTGGGTAACTGGCTGTACACTGGGACTTTGCGTTTTGTGTCAGCAGTAATTATTGAATGATGCAGTTTACAGCTTTTTTGTGTGTGTGTTTTGAGATTGATTCGATATAAAGTAAGATTAAAAATGTTAAGAAGAAATAGTTTGAAATATCTGGAATAAATCTGTACAAAGTGACTTCCTTGAAAGATGTAGCATTTAGAACTGCAATCCAGCCATGGCAGCTTAGTGGGTTACAGTGCATCAAGAGCGAAGAACATCCTTACACTACAGCAAATCTACAATAAAGCAATTCATTTTGCATCTCGTGGCCTGAAATTCCTTTGCTGTTCCAAGTGAGGCTCAGTGCTCTGTAATTACTATGGTCTGGGTGTGAAGGTGATGAATTACCACAGCTGGTGTGCGGTACCATGATGAACCATGGTAACTTGATTATAAGTCCATTAATGTTTTCAATAGACATGCAAAAAATGAGCATTCAGGTGGATGTCGGTTATACTAAAAAAGCCTTTCCTTAAGGGTGGCTTAAAATTTTTCCAGTAGGTGGATTATTTGAAATTAGAATTACTTTGGGCAATGTGTGTAGGAAGAAAGCACTCAGTCTCAACTCATCTGTCTGGCAGGCAAGCAGGGAGCTTACAGCAGTGTTTCTCAATGCTTTGTAAGGCAAGGCCATTGGAGAAAAAATAACAGGGACAGCTTTATATTCCTACTGTGTTCAGTCTTTTTTTATAAGAAAAAAGAAAAAAACTTTCTCATTTAAGACAGCATCAGTTGTTTTCTGACAGGCATTACCCCAAAGAGATCTTACCATGGCTGCCCATAAGTGGATGTGGGTGTGTGGTGGGTTTTTTGTTTGTTTTAAATTTATTTTTGTCTCTGTGTCCTATGGGTCATAATGATCCACTCCACAGCTGTAATGCTGGTTTAGATAAACTCTCTGATTATCTCTGTGTTTGGTATCAGGTTTTGTTTGATTATTTTGGCTTCTCTGGTTGAAAATGAATGCTGAGCTGGAAGTATTATCCTTTGCAAAATGCTGCCATTGGTATTTTGAACGCGAGCAAATTAAGCTGGATCGTTTCCAGGTACAATTCTAAGACGAACGTGTTGGTTTTAGAACTGAATGCCACTTGACTGGCAGCACTGCCATCTCCTCGCACAGCACTGGGGCAGTCAGTCCAATCGCTGTATGCAGCATTCCCTGACTTAATTTCAAAGTCTGCAGCTGTGAAATTGCATCCGTTCAGCCCCATCCATCTAATTTTCCAGCTCTGCTCCAAGGTGTTTGCTCTTTGTCATTCTTGGATGGGAAGGGGGAGCAGACGAGGCTGAGGCGTAGAGATTTCTTAACAGCACCTGATTGTGCAACTTCCCTTCCATGGGTTTTTGTATTAATGGTATGTGTGAAATACAACTAGCTAAACACACCTTCTAAAATAAAAGAATGCTGAGCTTGGGGAGGCCAGTCTTGTATGAGAGCTGAGATGTGCTACACGTGCACCACAGAAAATGCAGTTCAGCGCCAGCTACACCTTTCTTCTACACTCCTTTGTGTAAGCACAGTTGCCAGGGCTCCCATGACAGTATCACTGCCTGTGGTGCTATGTAAATAATTACTGAAGCCTTGTGAGAGACAGAGAAAAGGTTCAGAGATAAAGCACAACATGATGGCAATTTTGCTTCATTTTCCTCTTGTTGATAAAAATGCAGCTTGTGAAAGAATGAGAACTAGAGAGTGGCCCCAGGGTGTTTTCTGTTGCTGGTACAAGTTGATCTATTTTTCATGTTCAGAATGTTCTTCCTCCATGTTTTGTTTGTTTCCCCCTTTTTCTTTCTTTTTTTTTTTTTCGTCTTTTCTGTTTTATGTTTTTGATCCTTTCCTTTTCTTATTGCTGCAGCTTTTTAAACTACATGTTGATAACATTTTATGCTTCTTGCTAAGGATGACTGGGGCTTCTTTAGAGATGGCTGTTGTACTCACTAGTACACAGCGGCCAATTTACTTTCTCTGTAATAGTAATACCATTTACATTCTAAAATCTGTTCTTTCTTGTTTCAAATTTGGTCTCCATTTTGGGCATCTGGTGTTCTGTGCTAAAATGAGCACATTCCTTTTTCTGCAAGTTGGTAATTTATTAAAGTGCCAGATTCTGCAGCGAAGAACAGAAGGGCATTATATGGATGCTGCATTGCAGGAAAGCAGTCATCAGAAATACAAAAAATACAACTTAAAAACTCCCTACGTTATCAGATTCCCTCCTTGTGGAACCTAGTTTGAAAATATTTATCATGTTTGTGGCTTGCGTGAGAAGTGTCATGTTTGCACATATTTGAATGTGCTTGGCTGATCTTAAGACTGTCGTGTGCACCATGTTCTGTAATATTAGTTTGTTTAATGATGACTAAATCATCTTGCTTTAGGAGAGTACTGCAATTTATTAGTCAGGAGGCTCTTGAGGACTTTTTTGTTCCTTTGCATGGACATGGGCAAGTCACCACTGCTAACTCGCATATACAGACTTAGGCTAATCCATCAACAAAAGTGGAGTAAGGACATAACTTTGCAGCCTGTAAGGCACAAGGAATCATGTGTGTTCCTGTGTGTCTTCTGACTGCAGCTGGGACGTCTATCTGCTGCAATAAACTTACTGTACCGAGATGAAGAGAATTCTCTGCTCCAAGTAAAATGCTGTTCTGAAAGGAAAAGGTGTTGGTTTTCTTTTTTTTTTTTTTTTTTTTTTTTTTTGGATAAAGAAACAGTTCTGAAGTTGTATCTTCTTCTTTTAATCAGCCCTGCATGTTGTATTTCCAAAACTGATGCAATGGCTTTTTTTAATAAATGTTTTTTATAAAAGATCAGATGGAAAGCTCACAATCACTTTTTTGTTTTTGAGTTTATGGAAGAGAAGAACTGAAGACACAAAAGGAATTATGTCCGTTGGACAGTGTGAAATGTGACTTTCCTGTTTCATTTGTGAATATCAAGCGCAGTGTACTTTCAAAGCTGTGAGAGAGAAATGTGTGTTTTTGGAAGCCCAGAAATATTGGAGATGAATGTATGACCTGTTTGGGAACTTGTGACGTTGGGTTATTGTTAGAGTGGAAAAATGCACTTGAAGCCTGGTTGTTCAGTTGTTCTGCTCAGGTGAGGAGAAGTAAACATCCTAGAGTGCATCTCTGGTGTTCTCACAGTGTAGGAATGGGCTTCAAGTGTGTCTGTGTGTGCATTTACTGAGGTAAGTGTAGCTTTATTGGAGTGGTTAGATATCATATGATTGTCAGATCCCATAATTGCAAGAGTAATTGCAGTACTCCAAGTGAAGTGGTGCAAATTTGTCATCTCTTTTACTGTGCTCTTCCAAAAAAAACAAACACCTACCTTGGAGCAATTCACTGTTAAAGGCTGTGGGAATGCAGCATAACAACAGAACACAATGACTTGAGAGAAGACGATACTTCCAGATCCAGAGGTCCCACAAAAGCATTAACATAAGGTGTGGAGACTGTGTTTAAGGCTTATATTTAATATTTCTGTTTGTGTCATGGAGTGTCTGATTTATCACTGATTGTACGTGTTCTTTCTCCCCATTTAATCTGGATGATGCTGATTTAATTTAGATGAGGATAATCTTCTGGCATTTCTAGCTTTAGCTTCCTTTCAATCTGCAAAACTGGGTCGCATCTTGATGATAAATCGGAAAGCTGAGAGATGATTTAAAATCAAAAGAAAAATACCACACAAGTCCTGGAGGGAGGGAAGCAGAGCAGGCAGTAATGGCTGCAGGGATAATCAGCTTTGCAAAGTTTGTGGATTGAAGGAGAGGTGGCAGTTCTTAGTGATTTTTCTCTACCTGTCATGAATTGCACTTGGGACTGGTAGGGTGATTACAGAAAGAAGGTAGAAAAATGAGGATCTGTTGTAATTGTGAAAGAAATATATTGTAACAGGTACATGCAGACACTTCATTGCTCATCGTAGAATCATTATGGTTGGAAAGACTGCTAAGATTGTCTTGGCACAGGCATGGGCTGATGGCTGGCCATTCTAGGCCATGTCCTCATTTGTATGTGGAGCCTGGAAGATCTACTTTTGCTTTCTGTTCTGTTTTCCAGGGAAGGTTAACTTCCAGGCTCTGTTTTTGTATTCCAGTCCTGCATGATGATAGGTTTCTGGTTTTTTTTTTTTTTTGAATGATATCTTTTAATTGGGCCCATAAATCAGCAGTACCTGGGAAGTAACAGCTCAGGCCTACACTTCACGTGCTGCTTCGCACATAGCAGATTCACTCAAGAAGACATTGTACTACTGAGGCCTGTAGTGGCCATTTTAAAGTAGCTGGAGCATTGAAAGGGCTGAGGAGTGCGAGTGAGGTGAGGGAGAGCCAAACAGCTGTCCTGTGTGAGTGCTTTACAGAGCATTATCAGTAGGGAGAGCGGACTGGTATAAATTAGTTTGTTATAAATAAGCACACTGAGTGTGTACCTTATTGCTTTTCATTCCTCACTGCATTTGTACCACACCCAGGTTTTATGTCAGGTGCATGCAAGCTGATAGTTTAGAAACTTGATTTGATACTGCTGGACAAATATGCTGAAGTGAAGCTGAAGGCATAAAAAGGGAGCAGAGGAAAATCAAACAGATATTTTATGAAATTTGGGTGAAGTTACAGATGAAGTGCAACAAAACACAAAATAACACAGCTAAACCAAGGGTTTATGCTATATCAGTAGTGATGTTTCAGTTCTTGGTTCCTAAGCTTTCTGAATTCTTGTTGCACACTGTATGTGCTGTCATGAGCTCTTTTTTTTTGTTTGTTTTTCTTGATAAGAGCAGAAGTTACCCTTGTATTTATGCTCCAGTGATATGCTAAATCTAAGTACGAAGTACACCTCCACCAGGAGTCCAGAATCTGGAACTTTGGCATCTGTGTGATTTGACCGTAGCTGTGCTTAACATGGTGTATTTAGCAAAGGCAAGAAAAGGAAAATAGGTGATCCAGAGGTATTTCACATGATTGAAACTGCAGCACGTTATTCTTAAAGGGCTTTGCTTGGTGAGAACTTTTCATGGGAGTTAAGTTTCTTTTGCAGCTTTGCAGAATGCTCCCAAATGGGAGAACAGAGCACTTGTGGAGCATGGGGCTCCATTGGCTGAGGCTGAGCCAAAGGGAAAACATGGGAAGCAGCAGAGGTGGTAGCCCTGTCCTTTTCTCTCGGGTAGGGAGGAGCAGGGCCAGAAGGTGTGGGTGGCAGTCTGCAGGAGAGATGAGGGGAAAAGCACAGTTCTGCACTTTTTATTTCTAAGTACTAGATTGCCACACTTCGACATAATGTACAGAGCAGAAAGTCCTGTTATTTTGAGCAACCAACTGTGCTGGTGGCAGTGAAGCAGGCAGGGATTCTGTTGAAATCTAAAAATGCACATGTATTTTTTTTTTTAGTAGGAAATAATTAAGTTGTTCATTTGCTTTCTTTAAAAACTGTAATTTGTAAGATTTCAGTCCAGCTGATTTTCTATTTAAAGTAGAAACAATTACTTTAGAAAGTATTAATAATACTTAAGCAAATTACAAGTGAGCTATGAGGGTTGGCCCCCTTTAATCATTAATTTTATTCATAACAGGAAGTAATTTCTCTATGTACTAAAAATATCTGGGAAAAGTTTGCAACCAGATTTCATTAGGTATCCATTTTGATTTATTTTTGGGCCCTAATTGCCTTTGCTTGGCACACTTTTCACCTGTGTAAGTACAGAAATCGTTTAGAGAGTCTCGTGCCTTCTCTTCTCCCATAAATGTTGGCAGAACATCCAGACTCAGGTCTCACCTCAAGAACAGCCGATATAAACTTGATTTATGTCTGGGTTGAAACCCACATCAGCAGTGTAATTGTGTGCAGGTAGGTAGGATGCTCACACCAGCTGCTCTTTCATCTTTCTGGTAGCGAAGGCACTGCCTTCAGAAGGGCTTCCCCCTTTAATGCATTAGAGACAGCACTGCCAAATGCCAGTAATTCTTATTGCGCCATTACAGAAAATGTGAGGTTTTTTTGCCTAGTGATATGGTGTTTGGGGAGGGGGAAGACTTTACACCAGAATGAGTTAGCAATTAATCCTAAGGACATGACTGTGCAGTTTCGCAGGCAGTGCTTCTCTCTTAGTGTCATTCAGCAGACAAAACACTGTTTTCTTTTGTCTGTGAGTAACATTTAGAGCTGGTAAATGCTAAGCAGACAGTCAGAGCTGTCATACATGGGATGAAAGATGCTGAGTAAATCCATAGTGCCAGATAAACTCTGCTTCCCTTTAATCTGGCAGAGGAGTTGCTTTGTTTCCTTTCCAGCAGCAACTCAGTCCCTCCAGTGACTGCCAGCTGCTCAGGATGGTGCCTGAAGGTGAGATCTCTTCCATCCCTCCCTCTTCCCCTCCCTCCATCCTTCCCTGGTGTCCAGCCCTGGTTAATACTGGTGAAAGGAGGATGGTGAGGGGTCAGTTAAGCTCTCCTTTACTCACTTGCCTGGTTGAGTGTTGGTCTAGGCAATTGAAACATGTGATTTGCAGTTTTTGCTTGATATTTGTGTGAGCCAAGGAGTTTACAGGGAAATTTGGCAATGTGTTAAACAAGAAGGGCCAAAAGGATGCTGCCAAGAAAGCAAAAGCTGTGGAGTCGTATGGAAGGTGGGAGCATGAAGGGATTGGAACCCAGCAGCAACATGGGCTTGTTGCAAAAAGGGAGCTGCAGAAAGTGATGGCCAATGTTGATATTAATGAATAGCCTATTCCATGTAAAATCAGTAACTGAAGTCAGAAGGGATTTCTGGAGACCTTCTAGTCACAGCTTCACAGCTTCCTGGTAGAGAATTGATCATGGGAGATGCAAATTGTGTATATCTGAAACATGTGCTCAGGAAGTTTCCTATCTAAATGTGTGCTGATCTATTAATGTTTACTTTTAATGCTATACTTATATGTGCTAACAATAGGACCCTGAGCAACCTGATGTAACTTGGATGTAATTTAGAAGTTATCCATCTCCTTTCTAAAATGATGGCTAAGATGTCCTCCCAAGGTCTCTTCCAACTGAAATTAAGTAATGAATCTATAAGTCTACATGCAGTGAATCTATGATAAGAAGTGTAATGTTGTAGTATGTGAGGTTTTTTCTTCTGTGCATTGTGATATCCTAACATTTCTGTGGTTAAGTCCTTTTATTTATCTACATCATGTTATAATTAAGTCTTACATACCTTTCTATTTGTTCTCTTGCCAGAATAGATAGAAGCAACAGAAGATACTCTTTGTAATACTTGTTAAGCAACAATGTGTTAACTGCAAAATACTGCACTGGTGTTCACTAATTAATTTGTACAATAACCCAGTTATTGTCATCTTCATTTTAGAGACATGGAAACAAATGAGAAATTAAATGGTTTTGGTCAAAGTTGCACTGCATGTCAGGGGCATAGTTGTTAACGAAATATATTTTTTGGGTATATTCTTCCAGTCTATATTGCATCCCAGGACTGAGCCTAAGTAGAAGACTGTAGGCAGTTTGCTTACAAAAATGTAACTGAATGTTGAGATTCAGCAGGGCTAACATCTCTAGAGAACAAACTGTATGGGAATACTGGGAGATGTTGCTGAATGCCAAACTAAATGGGACATCACTGCTGCACTGTGAAATATGCCTTGATTTTGCTTCTGCTTAAGTATTTTCTGTGAATAGTGTAACTTGATCAAAATTAGGGTCATAGGCAGCTCATAGCAGTGCATCTTGTAGCTGGTGCTTATGTGTTTATAACTAATGATTCCTGTGGATCAGTGCAAAAATTGGTTCTCAATCCCCTTCCTCCCCCAAAAAACTGAGGAGAGCAAGAAGATGCCTCTAATACAATTACAGCCTTGCTCCCTTTCCACTTTTTCCACATCATAAGCTTTTCTCAGCCTGATGGCATTTGAGAGCTTGACTTGTGTCAGTGACAAGGAAGACCAGGGCTCAGTTTTGATGGATGTTGTCATGCTGAGCTTGTTAGCAATTCCTTGGCTTGGACTGGTGTGAGATGCAGACATATTTAAATGAGTTTGTGTGAGGTTTTTTTAAACTCCAGTACAAGTCATCTTTTGGTTACTTTTGTAAAAGCTTCTACGGATATGTGAGGACAACGTCAAAAAGGAATCAAAAAAGCAGCTGTGGATGAAACCAGTACAGAAGCAGAGCTGGAGAAGTGTCTGTGAGCAGGCAGGGGCAGTGGCTGCTCCACAATAACACTTTATCCAGTCTGCAAGGAGTGGAAGCTCATCAGCTGATCTTTTGTTGTAACAAACTCCATCATGAAAACATTTCTAGGAAAAATGGAAGGGATGAGGTTGTAATACAAGCATTCTTAGATCAAAGGCAAGGACCGATTGATTCCTTCTGTTCCTATAGAGATTTGCAGGCTGTGGGCAAGCTAGTTATTAAGAAACAGTCTCCTATAGGTATTCAGGTTACCATAAATTTTTTTTTCTTTGGATTTTATTTTTGTTAGTATACAAAGAAAGATGAGAAGAAGTGCATTCATGGAGAGCAACGTTGAGTATTCACTCCCATGTTGCAGTAAGGAAGTTCTGCTCTTCCATGGAGCCAGCTCACTCTGCAACTGGTATGCAATGTTATGGGCATCTTGAAGCCATTTGGGGGAAGCTGTAGAGTTGTGTTTGATTGTGTCCAGAAAAGAGAGCAAGGCCATCAATGGAAGGGTCTTCAAAATTGTCAGTATTTTCATCTAATACAGGAGCTGGATGCTGTAGTGTTAAAAGCATTAAATTTTCAGATGTGCTGCCCTAATTGCTGTGGTATGCCTTGTCTGATTCAGTTCCTCTGGAATGGCAAATGGAGGTGAGAAGGAGACAGAGTAGATGTGGGGGGGCAGCTCACAGCACTTCCTTTGCTCTTGTGGATCTGAACTCTTCCCAGAGGCTGAGGTACTGGGTAAAGTGTGAAACCAAACAGGCGATGGAGTTTTTGGCATCTTGCAGTGATTGGGGGAAGATGTGAGTCAAATGTTTATGCTCAGGATGAAATACTTTTCAGACTTGATTTATCTCAGAGGCAAAACCAAACAAACAAAACCGCAACACAAATCTGTTACCACTCCTGGCGTTGCTTCTAACCCAAGGACACTTCCAGTCTTCATCTTTCAGGACCTGGCTCAAAGATTGGTGTCTCTGAAAGCTTAGAAGCACTGACCTCAAGAGGAGAGGTAATCTGTCTCCTGTTTCTTTTTTTTTTCCACACCCCAGAAGCTCATCCCTTAAGAGCCAGGGATAACTTCGTTTCTTTTTGTTGGTTAGAAAACACCATGCTATAAAGCTGTGTTGAATAGTAGCTTGTGATCTCAGAAAAGCTTACAGTTTAACAGCAAGCATTCATAAATCAAACCAAACTTTATGTGTTGGGAAGTAGTAGTCAAGATTCTATTACTGGAGCAGAAAAGCATGTTGGAAAGAAACCTTCTTGGGCAAGTCGGGAGAAGAGATGGAAATAAAAAAAAAATCTGAAATCTTTCTTAACTCAAGTAAGGAAAGGACAAAGGAAGAAGGATTTGAATTTTGTGTAGTTTGTGCTGAGTTTTTGTCACTTGTTTCATCAGGAAATGGAGCGTCCATGCACTTCTTTGGTTTGCAGTACATAGTTGCATAGCCATTCTTTAACATCTGTAGCACAGTGGTCATTTCTTATAAAGCTCAGCATTCACTCTGTTGCTTTTTGATGGTGTGAAGAGCTTAGTGGAACTGCCTTGGGGATGTCTTCCTCTCCCAGTGACAGAAATCCTAGCACAGCTGCATGACGTATCACCATGTAATACTTTTTTGTTTTTTTTTTTAAATATAAAATTTGGGATTTGAAATCCTGCACTCAAAATTGATCAAGAATTGCTAGAACAAGGACAACCTGTGTCTATGACACACTTTTTAAGGCAACTTACTTAGTTCTCACCCACTTGCTTTCTTACAGTGATTTAAGTGTTCTTCAGATGCTGTGTATTGAAGCAAGATCATGAAGTCTGTGTGCTTGAAAGGCCTGTCACTAAAGGTGTACCATTAAGGAAGAGGATGTTTTTATCTTGTGTCTCTCCCGAAGTGTCCTGGGTAATGATGTTACTGTATATCCCTTAAAAGTTTTATTAGGTGTGATGAGAATTGATGTTCTTTTGCCCCCCTCTTCGAACAGTTATACTATGAAGAATAGAGTGACTTATACTATGGAGAAAGTGGAGAGACACTGCATTCATACCAAAATTTTGTAATGGAAATGATTTTTAAAAATTCTTTCCAACTGAGGAAATAGTATCTTCAGAAACAGCCAGTAAACATATTTGGTGACACGGAAGACCCTAACAGGCAGATATGAGACCAGATGCACAAGGAACTATAAAATACTGTATATCTGAAGACATATATTTATTAAAGAAGAAAATTAAAACACGTTCTTTGTAGTTAAAGAATCCATTTAAACTGGTTTAAACATTACACTGAAAACTTGTCTAATTCTGAATTACTACTGTTTCTAATAGGAGATCAATGAAAAAAGCTTGAGAGTCTGTGTAAGGCAAAGCTTTGGGTGAGTAGGCGAGGGACTAATCGTGACGTAGTTGATTGGTATTCAAATGAGATTTTAAGAAAGCAAAAAAAACACCCCCCATTTTCAACTTAAATGGGCTTTGTATTAAAACCTCAAGAGTCATTCTGTTCATCGTAACACTTGCAGGATAGGAGAGCATTGCTTTTGTTTACAGTCTTCCTTCCAGAAGAGCAGGACACCAAGGTGTGTATGAGCTATGTGTACAAATAAATTCATTTTTTTACATATATTTATAGCTTTACACATTATTGATATACAGCCAGAGGCAGAGAAGAGTATGATATATGAGTTCATAGCTCTGCTTGGCAGCTGAGACTGCTTCCTATGAGAGAATAAATACAAACTGCAGCTGAATGTGCAGGGACACAGGCAGCTCAAGCTCCATGAGGCCAGTCTGGTTTTGTTCAAACTTCCCACGTGTGCTGCTGAAGAGCATGCAAGCAAAGTAACTTCTGCATCTTTAGTTAGCAAAGAACATCAGCTATGTAGCTGATGTCCATTTTCTGCAGTGTACCAGAGTTGGAATAGCTTGTCTTGTAATTGTGCAGACTAAAGTCTGAAATTTTTTGGTTGGCCTGGTGGTGAATGATCCCAGGCAGAATCAGACTGTCAGTGTGAGTTCTCCTAGATAAGCTTGTAACAAAGTTTAGCCCAGTCTGAACAGTGGAAAAAAATAGATGAGAAGGAAAAACATATGCTATTGGGGTGAAACAGTGATGCGTGTTGGTATTACTGTCTTTTATGGAAATTTGAGCAGTCCTAGAGTTGCTTCAGTTCTGTCACTTGTTCAACATCAAACTGTTATGTTCTCAAAATACTTAAATAGCGTGGAAATGCAGAGTGACCATTCTGATATGGTGTTCAGTGGGGTGCTTGCTGGAGTTATCAAAGCCACTGGGTTCCACCCTGAAGCAACTTAAGGCCTGGAGAGCCCCAGGGCAAGGCGGTGTGATGGTCAGAGCTTAGACAGGATGAAGCACAGGGGAAAGCATTTGCATCTATAAAACAACTTCCAAGCCTGTGTACTGATGCAGTGACTCCTAAGGAAAATTAATTTGTATATGAGAGTCATACATAACTTTCTATCCTGGCTCAAGAGTGAGTGATCTGGCTGTGTACAAAAAGCTATAGCAAATACTTGGTACAGTGCTAATAAGCTGCCACAGCTACTTGTAAACCTGCTGAGCATTTGTTCACTGAAGACTTCTTACCACCTCTGTAGCACTTCCTCCTTCTTTGGTCTAAAATTAGAGCCCAGATTAGAAGGGAAGCAGGGAGAAACCCATGCGCTTCACTGATTGTCACCAGAGATGCCTTTTTCTTTTTTTTTTTCTTTTTAACTGAGGCAACTAAAACCTGGATTTGTATGTTCTTGGCTTCCTCCTGCCTTCTATAAACTATGAGATGTGTGGAATTACGTCTCCAGCTTTGCAGCACGAAGGATTAACATAACAGTCCATAAAGCTGTCAGAGTGCAGCATAAGCTCACAGCAGTTTGTCTGTGCGATGAGCGAAGGGCTCTCAGGTAGCTAGGGAGCAGCTGGACTGAGACAACAACAGCAGAACTGTGTAGAGCTGATTGCTGAGTGGCAAACTCTATGTCGCTGATTAAATACTTTGTCTTTACAGGCCGGGTTTCCTTTTTCACCTCTGGATCAGAGAATCTGCACCGGGTGGAAAAGGTTCAGTGGGGCACTCGCTATGCCATCACCATCTCCTTCACTTGCAACCCAGACCATGGCATTGGGGATCCAGTCTTGATGTAATTCCTCCAGGGGTGGAACATAAGGTCAGATGGAACAAGAGAAGCCCTGCGAGAGAAACGGAGATAACTCTTACAGACTCTCATTCAATTAGAATTCCCCAGGTGTATTAATATATTGTAACACATTTTATTTCCACCTGTCCTTTTCAGTACGTGCTGCAAACAGTGCCTTAAGGACCAACTTAGATTTGGTATATTCTGTAAAAGGTTTGTCTTTATGTGTAATCCTATGGTTGGCTCTTTATTTTTCTACTAATTTATTTTGATTCTTCAGTGTAAATGTTATGAACTACCTTTTGGACCATATCTTGATACGACACCCCATGCTGCTGTTAAATCCTGCAGCCGCTTCTATTACTGATGAGACTTAAGGAGTTTAACCAAAGTTAATTCATCAAGATGAGTGCTATTCTTTTGGAAATACCTCCTCTTGATAGGAATGTATTCTCCTTAGCACAGGCAGTACACCTGTGGTTTGACTACTGGGCTTTACTTGAACTTTTTTTTTTTTTTAATTAAATTACTACAGGCATTTTCTGCTACAAACAAGGACCAGTTAATATGATGTCAGAAATACAGCCTTTTAGATTAGAAAGCACATTGCTTTTGCATTACAAATGCAGTGATGCACTAGGGAATGGCACTACAGTGGATTCCTCTGACCAGAATGCAGCAATCCCAAAGCACCTCGCTACATCAGTGTCACCTTAATGAAAATGATTAATCTCCTGGTCAGAAAGCACGTGCTGGGTTTATGGGAGTGTGACCATTGAACTGTGTACATTAAGTGTTAAAAGGAGAGCTGGGTGGAGGTCAGGCAGTCTGTATTCAGCTGAGTGTTCAGCTGTCCAAATTCCCAGCTATGACTGTAAGATTTGAGAACAGCACAGGTGAGAAGAAAGTTGGCTTTGTGGTGGTTTTGCACGTGATCCTGTAAACCCTGACTTGCTGCTTGGACAGCTGGGTAATGAAACCATGCTGAGCAGCTGTGCATGGTATGTGGGGCCTGAGGGAAGTTGGTGTCCACTTACATCTTAAACTGAAATGCTCTTGAGCTGGAACTCATTTGTAAAACAATTTGAAACATCTATTTATTGGGCCTAAATTTAATCTTGAGACCCATTTTAAGAGAGCTCTTCTGTTATTGTTGACACTGCTTACACATCTTCTGTAGTGAGGTGCTGTGTTTATTTTGTCTAAGAACAATGTTTCATCCGTTTCAGAAAGGTAGCTTTTTTTGGATTTCTCTATTTTGATTTAGGATGACTATTTCTATCAACTAGGATCATTAGTCTGTGATGCTATTAGAATAATGAATTGCCCTCTGCAGAGAAAAAGGGATGACTGCACTGCAGCACAGATGAAGAAACAAAGCAATGAATTGTGAAAGGTTTTTCTGGGCCACCACGTTAAGTAAATAGTAGGAAGAAAGTCTTTTTTTCCTCAAATTCTGAAGTAAACGTGTTTTTTGCTCTGAGACCTGAGAAGGGCTTCCTAGTCTCCAAGGAGTTGTTTCAGTGGCTGGATGGTAGGAAAATAATGCTGTTATTTGGATTCTGTATCTAATTACTTGTCTCCAAGGCTGTTAATTCAAAGCAAGTTCATCCCACTGAAGTTGTATGTTTATGCGAAGGCAGACCAAGATCATCAGCAACAGTTCGACTGGCTTAAAACTTGATTTCTAACACCCCCTTGTGATTTAAACGCAGTTTTTACCAGTGCTTGCAGAGAAATCTAAATATCAATGGACCTCTGTGGATTTGGATTCGATTCTCAAGATTGAGGAATAAAAACTCTACCATTTTTTCCATGAGTTTATTACTTTTCTGTCACCCAGGCTTTGAGTTGCACTAAATGGAAGTGGCACATTCAGAGCTGCCCTCTATAAAACACTGCTTAACAAGAACATGTCAGGCCATGGGGGAAATCTCAGCTAATCTCTTCTCAGGTTTTAATCTTCTGAAGATCCTGTACATTGTAATATCTTCCAAACATGGTGTGCTTCTCCCGTAATGTGAACTGACTGACGTTCAGAAATAAAATCCAATTGGTATTTGTGTCTTCTGGGGTTTTTAAGCTTCAGTAACGTGTTCAATGTGATGACCAAACCTGTCAAATGCAGTTTGTGAGAAATGTGTGCGCTGTACTTGGTAATAGAATTTATGTTTTGAGAGAAGCACAATAATTCAATATGTTGTGTGTTCCAGTACTAATCAAGATTTTGTGTTTGAAGCTTCAGTATCTGGACTACTAAAAGCAATATCCAGATCTATGAAGAAATTAAGTGGCAAATGAGGGAATAGAGCGCAATCTAAAAGATTCTGATTGTATCCTCCAGCAGGGAAATAAGAGCAGAAAGCTAATGTTCCTGAGGCGGATTGGAATCTGCAGAATTCAGCAATCGTTAGAAATAAGCTTGACTTAATTTTAGTCCCCTAATAACTTTTTATTAAGGGTTATCTCTCCCCATCTCTTGACAGATCATTCTGAATCTGAAATGCTGTAATTGCTGTTGATGCATTTGTCTGTCGTCTTTCAGGTTCAGCCTGCCTCTCACTGCTGGGAAACGCAGTGTTCCTTTTCTCAGAATTCAGATTGAGGGCAGGATTTGTTCTAGTCAACTAGCATGAATCTGATGCCAAGCTGCTGCAGACAAGTGCTCTTAATTGGACACGTGGAAAACCCAGCATCTTGATGTTTCCCAGTGGTGTAAAAACTTCTGTATAGAGCCCTTGTGGTTCAAATAATGTAAAGACGGGTTGGTTTGTGGCCAGTGGGAACTAGGGCAAAGTTCTGATGTACATTTGAGCCTTGTCCCTTAAAGCATAATCATTGAAGGTATTTAGGAATGTTAATTTAAGCATTTTTAAAGAAAGCCTGTTTGTGTGAAATAAAAGCCAGGGTGAAATAGAAAAGGCATCAGAAGACCAAGCCAGGCTTTGAATCCCTACTAAGACATTGGGTAACACTTCTGGAGGATTCATCCAATGATACTTTGGAAATTATTCTTCTATTAAGATGCTGGAAATTACCTGTTAGTTTAACAGGATTTCCTGGTATGTGATCAGATTTGGTCTCTGACATACACCTAGCTTTCAGTGCTATAGCATACTCTTCATTTTATTTCTTTTAATTCTGTACAGCTGGATTGTTGGAGCACTGAGTGGACCTCTTGGGTTTTCTCACATGTAAAATCTTCAGATGTGTAAGCGGTTGTGGAATCATTCTGTCTTCTTTAACACCCTGTAAATAACAAAAGCTGAAAAGACACGTTTGCACTGAGACTTATCCTGAAGACGTGCTGTCCACATGAAATATTACAAGCTCCATCTGAATGAATTTCAAGCTCAGGAAAGCTGGTTGGAATACTCTGTTTACAGAAAGACCATGCTGTCAAGAAATCCTGGGTTTCTTTCTTCATTTCCAATAGAAGCAGGAGAGAATGCAACCCCACTCCTCTGCCCCTAAGCAAAGAAAGAAAATCTCAGCTCTCATCTGTCTTGCTTGAGTCTATTGTGAGGAAACCCAACCGAAGATTCAAAGAATAGCAAAGAGTGGTTTCCTTCATGAACCACAGATGGCTCTGGCACACATGGATCACCAGCCTCATTCAAAAGGCAGACTTTAAGGAAATCCAGTGCAGAGAGCCCTCGTAAAGTGCTGGTAATTCCCTGGTGAGTGGCTGTCGCTCTTTGTAGAAGGAGCACTGAAGAAGTATAGCATCGTTTGCCTTATCTCCACTTTTGTAAACCTTAGAAGGGTGAATGCTGATTTTGCAGCTTGTTTGCTGAAACCTATTAGTCAGCTCTCCTTCATCAACAGCCCATTTATCCCCGAAGTGACTGTATTGGGCACATTTATCTTCCGTACAAGCATAGGTGACTTGTACTAAAGCTTCACAGGAGGAAAGATAACTCCTATTTCCAAACTGTGCATCTTTCTTTGATTCTGTTCCATTGTCGCCTCTCAAATCTCTTATTTCATCTCAATTCTGTTCTAGCATACTTAAGCTTTTACTTTCTGTGAATGCTAAATAGGGAATGTAAGTGCATGCCATTATTTATTCGCTGCCTAGATCATCATAATTGTTTGGGACATTTGCAAGTGGCAGTTGCCTTGATGTTCAGCAATGTGAGAAGTGCTTGACCTTGCACTATCACTGCAAACAGTGACCTGGAAACACACACTACAGAATCATAGAATTGCTCAGGTTGGAAAAGGCCTTAAAGATCAAGTCCAATCACAACCTAACCATACTACCCTATCTAACAACCCTCTGCTAATTCATGTCCCTGAGCACCACCTCCAGATGGTTTTTAAACACATTCAGGGATGGTGACTCAACCATCTCCCTGGGGAGCCCATTCCAGTGCTTAACATCCCTTTCTCTATCTGATATCCAACCTAAACCTCCCTTGGTGCAACTTAAGGCCATTTCCCCTCATCCTGTTGCCAGTGAGAAGTGCCACTAGTGCCTTGTCAGAGCCTGGTGCCAGCAGTTCCTGTCTCATCAACAGCCCTCATGTGCAGGGCTGTTTAATTTCAAAGAGATTAGGGCTGTCTTATAGCAAGGGATGCTCACTCTGCATCCTAGCCTGTGAAAAAGCCCAAATTGCTAACTGTAGCTCTATAATGTTTGCATATTTAAAATAGCAATGCTTCAAGCACCCAATGTTTCAGTGGACAGACCCCCACATGTGGCTTATTTTTCTCAGCCATACTCAAACTGTCTTTTTCCTGCATCCTTTTTAACCCATCCTGTGTATTCAACTTGAAGGAGAATTTTTGATTGTGGTAAAACTGTCAAGTGTTCAACTTCCTTTCTTTTTTTTTAATTCTTTAATTTAATACTCTCTTATTTTTCTTCTCCTGTCCCTGCTTAAAAGGATGCTTGTTATTTCAGAGAGGTGTTTGTTTCCATCTCACCCATTATCTTTCACAGCTGAAAGAATGACAAGGTAGGGATCCATGTTGTTGGCTGTTTTATATGTTTTTTTGGGGAAAACTTGTGGATAGAAAGTACTGAATTCTGAAATAGACACCAAAAAAACCTTTTTTTGCTGTTGATCATCGATGGCTGTTTTGTATTACAGGATGGATCTTGTTAGGGGATCCCTGCTGGCAGGGATGCACCTACATGTGCAGACCAGACTGCAGGATCACGAGAAATGCTTGGGTGCTAACTGCACAATCACAAAAGCAGCCAAGAAGCACCATCTCTTTCATTTCTGTAACTTTCATATGTACCCAAGCAAAGCAAACCCCTCAAAACATCTAGCTTTACTGCTGGATAATTCTGAGGCTTTCCAGGCAACGTGGACTAGTTGAATTTCTGAGCTCTTGCGCTGCAGGACTGGTGGTGCCTGAAATCACAGCATCTTGGAGAAGGAAAAAATCCCAGTGCTTTCTTTTGAGACTGCTTTTCACTGCCAGGATAAGGTCTCTGGGTAGATTTGCACTTCGTCACTGGCCTTCCTGATGCATAACTTTGGCATCCAGAGCATTAAATCTGGGAGGGACATAAAAAGCGGTGGGTCCTCATGGAGTTATTTTGCATCATTTGGCTCTGGATGGTAGTTTCTTCTATCCCCACCAGCAGGCAAACATTTTTATTTCTGGTATATGTCATTACCGAAGAGGAGGAGATGTGTTCTGGGAATCCTCTTTGCACTTAGGGCTTTAAATGTGACTCACTGAACACCCACATACAAAGAGAAGGCCACATTCCAGCAGATGATTCCAAACTTTGACAGGTGCTGCGAAACCAGGGAAGTCTTACCCCATTCAGTCCTTCTCAACAGAAAATGAATGAAAAAATGATCTTGCATTCTTTCTATTTTGCAATTGCAGTTGCAAACCGTAAATGCGTTTTGTCATTGTTTTGGAGGGAGATGAAGAATAATTAGGGAGGAATTCCTTTCCACAGGGAGAAACAGGATCAACATAAACTTTGCCTGTTGTTCACTAGGGTGAGAAATAAAAACAGCAAGCTAAACAGAGGGAGAAGTTAAATAGAGGGTTAAATAGAGGCCAATGTGCTGCAAAACCTATCGCTTCCAGCAGAAGTTAAACACGTTTTCATGCTGTAGGTCAGGTTTATATCTAGGCTTTTGGGCAGGCCATTAAAATTTGTCCTCTTCCTGATCATTCTCCTTAAACAAAATACTTTAGCCATGAAGCATGTACAGAAGGGCAGTAATCAAAACCTTTCCCTAGCTGAATCCTGCAGGGACATAACTTAGACTTGAGCATCTCAGAAGTAATTTTTCTGCCTTCTGGTGATGGGGAGGATGGCAGAAGTAAAGGTGCTGACAGCAGCTGTGCTGCACGCTGATTCCCCTGGAGTGGGAAATGTAATGGTAACTGGGACTGTATATTTATAAACAAGGGCTTGTACATTAATGCTACAAACGTGGCAAAGGTTATAAGCAGCAGAACTATCTTTAATTAAATCATTTCATGGAACTGGAAAAACAGAAGAGCTTTGAGCTTTAAAGCTTTGGTATTAATAAATGAGATTGAGTGAATGAGTAAACAGATCAATTAACTTAATAGAAAAAGTAAATGTCATTGTCTGCCTCTCCCCTGCCCAGCAGCTGTTACTGAACCTGAGTTTTTTTCCAGCTGGAGATGAACATGCAGGATGGACAGACAGCAGGCTGCTCCCTGGGATATCCACACAGAGAGGTCAGAAGTGGGAATAGAAAATTATTTGCTTAGTCTGCTGCCATTTCATGTTAGTCTGAAATTGATCAGCGGGATGTACAACTGTCCCTTTCCCCTTTGATATTTTAAGGAAGGGGAGAACTAGTATGTTGCAAAATCTTTCCAAACGGATGAGATTTGAGCTCTCTGGCTTATTTGCTGGGTGCAGGCAGGGATCTACAGATGCACGAAACCATCATTTAGGAGACAAGTGTTTTCCAGTTGTGTTCAAGGCCCTGAAAGCTGAGGGCAGCACGTGTGCATGTGAGACAGCTTTTTTCCTTGAGAATGCAAGTGATTGTACTAGAATGTGAAGTGAAATCCATCTCTAAAATAGCTTGGGCCCGGGAGGTGTGCACTCACCATCCCTGGGCATGCTCAAGAACCATGGAGATGTGGCACTGAGGGATGTGGCTTGTGGGCATGGTGGGGTGGTTGATGGTTGGACTGGATGATCTTAGTGGTCTTTCCAACCTTTGTGGTTCTATGATTGGGAAGAACACAGATGTGGTAGGAATGTTTGACTTAGGTGTCTTAAGTAATTTGAGTCTCCTTCAAAATACTGGTCTGGCCATAAATATTATCTAAGTTCTGTTTAGGTGTAATAGCCAAGAATGGTTCCTAGCCACACGAGCTTTACCACTCACTGCTAGACAGCTAGAATACTGAAAATAATGTGAAATAGAGAACTCCTTAAAACAGCACTTTGTAGCACTGCCACATAGTGCCCAAATCCAGAAGCTGGCTTTGTTTGAAGACTTAAACCATCCCCGGCTATAAACTTCTACAATTGACTCAGGTGAAGGTTGCTAGTCCTCTCTTTCTGTAAAATACCAGCAATGCTGCTGTTCTGGTACCCCGGTTCCCCTGGCTGCCTCCCTCCACTGCTCCTGTTGGCCCAGGGCTGAGGCCTGTGGATGCCACTGGGCGCAGGCACCTCCTGGCAGCCAGGCTCAGCCGCCCGCCCGCCTCTCCTCCTGGAGACAGTTACTCTAAACAGCAGGGCTGGTGTTTATCCTCAGGGCCGTGACTCCATCAATTCACCCAGTTTACACTGGGGAGTGGCAGTAAAACTTAACACTTGGAAGAATGCTGACTGCACGCACTCCCACATAGGAAGCCAAGAAATACTTTGTGGCCCTCAGCCCCTCATGGGGTGGGTGGTGGAGACCACCCCAGGGTGAGGGTCAGGGCCTGGGGCTGCGTGCTGTGCTCTGGCTGCTGAGTTTTCAATGCAGTCAGCTTCTGGGATGGGAGGGACACATCTATCAGGGCTGGAGGCCGCAGGGGGGTGGTGGCAGCAGAAGGGACTCCAGGGAAGGGAATGGGAGAATGAAAGGGTGCTGAAAGAAAAGGATGAGGATGATGAGACTGGAGGGAGGCCTGAGAGCGAAGCTTGCTTGTTGTGTCCCATTGTCCGAAGTGGTGTTTCAGCTCCTGCTGCTGAAATGCTGACTGCAGGTAGCAGTGCTGCAGCGTTGATTGGAAGATCCCAGTGATGCTTGGTGGGGACTGATGTCACACCTGCCGGCGTAACGGTGAAAAGTGAAGCTGGCAGCTGGCCCAGAGGCTCCAGCAGATGGGAATCCCTTCATGTGGGCAGACCAAAACAGGTTTTTAGAGACAGTTCATGAAATACTGAGAGTTGAGAACAGTGTTTCTTCAGCCATCCTCTGCTGATAGAGCTCTGTAGCTGCTCTGTGTCCTGCTTTTTCTTTGGGGACAAAGAGAGAACACCCCCTAACTCTCCTCTCCTTGAAATCATAGGGCTCTCACAGAGCGGCTTTATGGCTGACCCTCTTCTCAAAAAAGCAACGTATATAAGCTAGATCACACCAGGAGCTTCCCTGTCCCCTCGGCAGTCAGGACTCAGGACAAATCTATTAATTGCTTGATTTGTTATCATTCCAGATCACTTGTTCTGCCTGTTTGGGAGTTACATTCCTCAACAGGTTTGGATTCAATTTCATTCAACAGTTTTGTAACCACGGGTAACTGCAGCAGTGACGTGGCTGTGCTCTGCTGTGAGGAGGCTGTCATGGTTGTCAGGTTTTAAAATCAACCTGCTTTGACAGCTCTTCTGCTTTGCAGAATTCACCTTGCAGAGTCTGCTTTGAAAAAGCTGGTAAAATCATTTTCCTGCTTACAGCATTTAATCTAAAAGGAAAAGAAGAGGAGCAGTTTATGAGTGCCTTCGTGAAAGACTGATAGGTTTCCAGAGATGCAAGGTCTGTCTGTTTTCTTTTTAGGGAGTACACACTAGAATAAGTTTACTTTGTTCCAGGGCATATTGTGAAGGATGAGGTTCAGTACACTTCATTTTGTGCCTGAATTGGAGAAGACCATAAATTGTAGAAGTTTTGGAAGTGCCAACAGCAGATAAGTCTGCCTGCGGTCAGCAAGGGTTGCGAGGCTTTGCTTTTTCTTCTTCTTCCTTTCTGAATGTCTGCAGCATTGTTATTAACTAATTATTCTAAATTAAGCTGTATTCATCTTGATTCCAGTGGTATCTCTTCTTTATGTCCTTTCCTCAAAACTGTCCCAAATAGTATTCAAAAGAAATCAGTTACAAGCCTGCCTGAGCTCTCATACAGACACCTGACATTTTTCATGCAACAGTAAAATCACGACAATAAGCTGTAAAGGATTTATTATTTTTCTCAGTCTTGTGCACCGCCGTGCCCAGAGGCCCTGGAAGTTTGTCCTTGTTCCAGAAAGCCTTTGTGGGTAATAAATGAGCAGGTGCCATCAGTGGAAGGCAGAGAGCGGAGTTCCTGCTTCCCACTGGCAGTGCTGGTAAGCAAAGGTTTTCAAACCCCGGTAAGGTGAGAGCTGTTTTGGAAAGATAAAATCAGCAGCGATTAAACGAGCTCTTAATTAACCAAATATTCCCCCTGCTTGGCTTTCCAAATTATTCAATAACTGAACAATTATAATGAGCTCAGCAAGTAATTACAATCCATAACAGACCATGCCCTCGCCAACTGCAGCTTTCTCAGCACCAGCTGTGAACGTGCCAGGAAATGAAGCCCATGAGGTGTGAGTCAAACAGCTGAAAACAGGAACAAACCACCTCGTTTTGGAGGTGGTGGGAGGAAAACTGCTGCCTCCATCCCAACTTTGTGCTGAATCCTTAAGTGTGCAGTCCAAGACTTAGAAACCATCACACAAACAATCAGCATGGATCAAAATCTGCAGTGCTATCTCTTCAAGGATGCTTTGGCAAAGCAGGGCAAAGAGGAGGCTTAAGCTGGAGCAGCAGCCAAGGAAATGTCCTATTTTGCCCCCAGCTATGCAGACTGGAGCTGTGGGATGCAGATTCCTTGGCTGGAGCTGCAGGATTTGCTGGGAGCAGTCATGCAGTGCCTACTTTGTGGAAATCAATAGAGACTTCTGCCTTCTCCCCAGGCAGCAAGAAGCAACAGACGTGAGAGGTATGATACTTCCCCAGAGCCTGACAACTCTCCCTGCGTGTTTTGGGGTCTGGTGGGGGCACACTCTGGAGCGAAGTGGGGATGGAAGGAGGGACTGCAGCATGAGGCAAAGCAAGGATGGAGTACACAGAGACCAAAGAAGTATGGAAGATTAAAACAAGAGCACCAAAGGCAGCAACACGCTGAAAGCAAATTGAGTCTACTGAACAAACAAACTGAATCCACGATCCTTCTGTAAATGCTGCTCAGAATGAGGGGAATGCACGCTGTTAAGGTACAGGTCCTGGGCTGAAGTCAGTAATTATCCACAGACAGAGCCTGAAACAAACACCTCACAGCTCCTTAAGATAAACATCTACTGCAGAATGTGAGAGAAGATGGAACGCCCATTAAGATGCTGCTTTGATGCTTTTCCTTTTTCCTTTCTGAGGTCTAAGCCGGTGCTCTCCCTATTTCCATGCACCTCCTTGCAGGATGTGGCTGCTGCAGCACAGCACTTCCAGCCTCGGGCAGTTTCCATGTGATCCCATTTGGGTTAATGAGCAATCTGCTGTGGCACAGTAATGTTTCACCTTTGCCTTGTGCAGGTAGCAGAGCCCTCTGGGGCTGTGTGTATGACAGTGGTATTGGGGGGCGTGAGAAGTTTTCCCAGGTTTAAAGCTTTTTATCTCTTGCCTTTTATTGAACTAAACCCCAAAATTGTTGCTTTTCCCACCCCTCTGAATAACAGATAGATAGTGAATTCCCAAGGCCCCCAATGCTTGGTAGAGAGAAGATTCACTTGGATGGAGGGAGGGAAAAGAGTGGGTGCTGTTCCAGCTGTGCCCCCCGTTAAAGTGGAGCTATAGAGTTCTCCCCATCACTTTCTCGTCCCCCCTAAGAGAAGATGCTGTGAAGACGGATCCGGGAGACATGTGCCACAACAAACTTGTGTTTGTATTAAAATAAACAAACTAAAGCAACAAAGCAAAGCTACTCAGCTGCTGTTTGCTGAGTGTGGGCAATTACTCTGCTGTGCCTACTGCAGGCGGAGGTTCCTTGATTTAATCATTCCAAAGAGATACCAAGAACACAATGACAGGGAGCGATGCCCTCACCTCTGCTGGCCACACCACTCCCAACCCGTGATACGGGGAGGAAGAGGCTGCCAGGAGGTGAAGAGCAGAGTTTGCTCCCTGCCATACCTCCTGCTCCTGGCTCTCACCCGCAGAAGGACTGTGGAGCACCAGTGCCATGAAATAATGATGCTTTTATCAGGAGCATCGTTCCAGCTGTGCTCCCTGAGACGCCAGCCAAGCACAGCTGCCATGGCTGCAGGCTGAGCGATAATCTTCACTCCCTGCCTGCCATTAATCTAAAAATGGATGAGGAGTTCTTCTGGTACACAAACATTCCCTCTGTTCAACCACTAATAGCCAACTGGAATCCCAAGCTGTCCCTAAAAGGAGAGCACTTTACTGCTGTGCACAATACCTCTCATCTGAGGATCTCAAAGCATTTCACACGTGTTACTGGTGTCTTAAAACACTTGTGCAGAGCATGGAAACCACATCGCTGGTTTATAGGCAGCAATGGGTGTCTTCTACAGGGTCACACAGTGAGTCCCTGCGGTTGTGAAGGAGCAGCCGGGGCTTTCCCACCTCCTCCCAAGGCTGGTAATCTTCCCCAGCTCAGATGTCAAGCGCTGCCCAGATAGGTGTACAGCATCACAGCCCTTGTAAATGTGGGCTTTATTAGCTATCTTGTTCTAAGCCTGCCTGGGATACTTATCAGCAGTCTTCAGGATGAATGGCCTCAGGATGAGAGTCCTGTTGCCAGTGATGGGAAGAAGGGTAATTGTACATTGAGAGGGATCAGATAACTGCTGCCTTGTGCTGCTGCTGTTGCTCCTGAGCCCTGACACTAAAGCTGCTTTCAAAACGTGGGGGTGGAGGTAACTCAGAAGAACGGCATCACAACTGGAGCCTAAGATATTCCCTTCTACAGTGTTGAACGAAAGAAAACAACCTCTTATGAAAGAAAAAGCAGAAACTCAACGTATCTGTAGGGTTTTCTAATGCAATGTCTCCTTCTGGGGGGCTTTTTGCATGAGCTGCCCCTATAGTTCCCAAATATGAAGGCAAGATGTGAAACTAAATGGCTTAGAAGTGTTATGAGTTTGATGGAAACCTCTGATGAGGTTTGCAGGAGCACATATGTGAAGCACTAACTGTCTCCAGAACTCGGTGTTTGTGGACACAGCACATTTAGATTCAGGAATCTGCCTTGCTTTGTTTGGATGAATTCATATTTGTTTTTAGTTAAGAATTCAGGAGCTGAATTCAAGATCCTAACGGGCGTGCACAAGGAAAGGCTGACGGCACCGTAGTGAGACGTGGCCGAAACGAGCTCAGCAGCTCTCACTTCTTCCCTATCAGCTCCATTTTGGTTTGAGAGCTGTGCTGTGCCATATGCAGCTGAGATCGCTGGGTGGGTTGGTATTGTGTACACTTATTTGTTACTTTTCCTCCAGATAACTTGATGGAGGATCTGAGGAGGCTCTTTCCCAGTATGGAAGAAACTCAGCAAACTCTTCACCTTGCTCCTTGCTGGAGAAGCATTCCTAGTGTTTACAAAAATACTTTGTTTACACAAAAAATTAAACGACCTGTGAGTTCTAAGGAGGATCACAAACACAGAGCCTCAATGCCAGAAGAATTCTTCAGAATTCCTTTTTCCTTTTTATAATTGTACCTTTTCTTGGGAAGCAGGGAGGGGGGAGGAGAGGAGATGAAAACGCTGCACCAGTTTTGCTTCAGTATGTCCCATTGGGAGCCTTCTTTCTGGAGCCAGGAGGCTGCACTGGGACCATGGATCACTGGGCTCAGCTCTGAGCATGCAAAGCCCACCAGGCTTCATGAAACTCCAGGCCATTCAAATCTTCCCATGGAACTTTGCTGCCAGAGATGCATGCTTTCCCTCTGCCGTGCTTTAGGTACATTTCTCATTAAGGACAAAAAAGGTTGTATCACAGTAATAGTAATTATTTTAAAGAGAACTTATTTCCTGAGAAGCTGCTGCTAGAATTTTGAAGGCAAAGCAATAGCTGTACTGTCCTTGTTCGTTGCAGAGGAGTTGGGCTAGATAACTTTTAAGGGTCACAGTATCATAGAATCAGCAAGTTTGGAAAAAGTCCTCCAAGTTCATCCAGTCCAACCACCCACCTACCACCACCACCTCCCCACTAAGCCACATCCCTCACTACAACATCTAAATGTTTCTTGAGCACCTCCAGGGACAGTGACTGCACCACATCCCTCAGCAGGCCATTCCAGCACCCAGCCATTCTTTTGGAGAAGAGTCACTTCCAACTCAAATGGTTCTGTGATTTCTTACCAGCCATAGCAATTAACTCTCAGTCTCTGGAATTGCCCAGAAAAAACTGACAGTAGCAAGCACATAAAATGGCAAAAAGACACCTGGCCAAGCTGCGGTCAGTCACCAACCCTGGGTGTTTCCATGTGTGCTGCCAGCAAGGCTGTGCAAAATGATGGGAGTAAGTCAGCCTGGGTTTGCAAAGGAAGAAATGTGGGGGAGCAAAGTTAGCACTTGGGAGTGGGCTTCTCTGCATAACAGACTCACTTTGTCCAGAAGATGCTGCAGTAATGTTATATTTTAAAGAAATTAAAAGCTCTCGTGTAGCCAGGTTGAAAACCCTAAAAATAAAAAGCTCATTTTCTTCCTGAGAACCTCAGGCTGGAAGAGTGCTGCTGCCACCAGAGGGACTCCGAAGTACGACGACCGACGGTGGGGCTGACTTCAGGATTTCCCTCATCTGCCCTCTTAGGTTGCTTGGAAGTTTATGCAATTTCTATTCTGACCATGCTGACGGGGCACAGATGGTGCATTTACTTCTGGGCACAGCAAATGTGTCACCTTGCCCGGTCTCCTCAGCTAATGCACCCAGCCCTGCAAGGTACAAAGTGCCCATAAAATTACCTCTATTTCGTGGGATTTCCTGGTATTCAGACATACAATAGGCACTAAAAATGACTGCTAAAATAAGACTTAAAACGTTAATGATTTGCTTGTATTCAGGACTAAATGGCAACGTGGGGTTTTGAAGCATTTCCTACAAACACGCTGTTAAAAAGTGCAGAAGAATGCGATGAAAAATGTGTGATTCAAGGTGAAGCCTGCAGAAAATCAGCAAGACCCAAATGTGTTCTCCGGGGCATGGGGGGAATGAGCGTTCTCACTTGTCTCATGAAGCACAGCCTTTTCTCTTTTCAAGTGAAAACAGAGAAATTGTTGTTACTGCAGTTGGCGCTCCCTTAAAGGAGGGAACGAGCTCTCAAGATGAGCACTTTTCTTTCACTGTCTGCTGGTTTTGGGGTTGTGTTCTGGGGAGAGGGGACAGAGCGAGCCATGAAAACCTGAAAGCCAAGGGGGTGCTGCAGAAAATTTTTCATGACAGAGCTGTTTTCCTTCCTTTGTAATAATGTCTGGAGTTTTGCAGTGAGAACCCACAGTCCTATACTTTCCCCAAACATTCTGGGTGAGCAAAGCTGCCCCGTAAGGGAATCCTATAAGACTTGTCAGCCACAGACAGCACTCTGTGCCATGGACACGAGGCAACAATCCCGCTCCAGAGTCATCCACCAGGCTGATTTGGTTTTGCTGTTAGACAATGTGAAGACAGCCTCCCGATGTGACCATACAGAGAATCATCCAGGCTTCCCATCCACAGACGAGAGGAACTCACGTTCAAACACCCACCCTGGATATTTATTAAGCAGTCAGAGCTACTGCCTTTTGGCAGTGTAGCAGCTCCAGCAAGACAATAAGAGAGATGCTGTTTATACAATCCATCTCTTAAACTGCACTCTGGTTCCTGGGAGTAGGGGAGATTCCCGAGGAGCTGCGTTCCCAACGCTCTGCACCCGGCTGTGTACCTGGGAGGATGCAGTGTTGCACACTGTGCTGCTAACGGGCTGGTATTCATCATGCACAGCAGTGTCCTCTGATTGCTGGCCAGTTTGGCTTGTTAAACAGGCTCTCCCCTGCCCAAATGACATGCTTTATGGTGCCAGTTAGTTTACTGGTTCTTTTCACAGGGTAAGAGCATGCGGGTTCACCAGAGCCCGATGGCAGAGAGGAGCAGCTCTGAGTGGGAAATGCGATGAGTGACAAACACACCACATTTCATCTTCCATCTGGATGCTCCCCTTCAGCCCCTTGATGCTGACTGCGCTGAGGCTGCAGCACAGTCCTGCTGGGGACAGAGAGGGCATGGCCACCCAAAGTCACCCCAGTGTTAGGACTTAATCTGTTCTTATTTCTTTTCCCAAGCACAGCTCCTTTCCAGTTTTCCCTTCTTGCTGATAATGATGGTTTTAGTCTCGTTGGCACTAGATGTTTTTGCATGTGATTTTTCTTAGGCATGAAGTGTACTCCCTAATGCTCCTCTTGATACCTCCACAGCTCTCCCATCACCTGCTTCCATTATGCACCTGGTGACATACACACTATTCCTATGGAGTAAGCATCCGTCCTATGGCAGCCTTGTCATGCTGTGGGGGGACGGTGGCCTTTCAAGGACCTTCTCCTTGGACCAAGCACTGGAAAGCAAACCATCAGCACCGTGGTGGGTTCTTCTTATGCTCCAAGGGCATCACAGCACAGCACAGCACACCCTGGGGATGACACGTGTGCTCCAATCTTCCCACACCGCCCTTATCATAGAATTGTAGAATCAAAGAATCATAGAATGGCCTGCGTTGAAAAGGACCACAATGATCATGTAGTTTCAACCCCTCTGCTATGTGCAGAGTTGCCTACCACCAGACCAGGCTGCCCAGAGCCACATCCAGCCTGGGCTATGCTAAGGCTCAGAATTGTACAATCATAGAATCATGGAATGGTTTGGGTTGGAAGGGACCTTTGAGATCATCTAGTTCCAGCCCTCCTGCTACACGCAGGGACACCTCCCTCTAGACCAGGGCTTATCTCTGTTGTTCTTACAGGGCAGTGACTTCCAGCCTCAGAAATAGGAAGGAAAGGGAAAGGAACAATGGCTTCAGAATGAATAATAATTAGAAATGAATTAGTTCCTGAAGAGTTGTTCTTTTCAAGTGGTGAAGGCTGTTCTACCCTACCAATTCCCAGCAAGAACTGTGCTCCAGTGCCCCTTGTTGCTAAGGGAGTTGGCACCATCAGGCTCATTCCTACCACCCAGCCTGGAGGGCAGCAAAGTGGTCGACAGTATTTTGAACAAAGTCCTGTGGTTAGAAGTAATATATGGCAATGCTAAGATCAGTTACTTATTCCTCCTCCCCGAAAGCACCCCCAAACCTGCACCAGCATGAAGAATGCCCGACTGCTGGCACAGAAATGTGTTTCCCTGGTCTTCATCCTATATTTGCCCTGAGGCAATTTTCTCCCCTGGTAAATGCGTCCCTCTGGACTGGGAGGGGGCACCTGGTGGAGGTCCATACTTTATATTATCAACAGAGGTGTTACAGTTTACAGGAACTTCTAACATCTGTGGAGGAAGTTTTGCACTAGATGCAACGTGGGAAGAGAATGAGCAAAATATATGGAGGCAAAATGCTTGTGAGGAAATGTCATGAATCAATGGGTTCCTTCTGTGAGTCTCAGGATACACGTTTCAGTTATTATTTTGGAGCCTCAGGTCTTTGAGTGATGGCATTATAACAATTTCTTTTTTCCCTTCCAACGTAAATTTTCAGATTTTTCAAACTGTTGTCTGTAGAGAAAGGATCTGAGTCAAAAAAAAAAAAAAAAAAAAAAGCAACAAAACCCCCAAAGCAGTGGGAAATTAAAATAATCTTGGGTAGAACACCTGAAATATTATAAGCCTTTGTAGGTAACCCTGTGGTTTCTGACAGCTTACCTCGTGGTTTTTGAATGCTTGGAGTTTGCAGTGCTGCTACAGTGAATTTTAAAAGAGAGGCTTTAATCCTGATCGAGCTGTAGTGCACCATAATGTGACAGGAAATAGAAAAAGGGGCTTAAGGGTCTCCTTAGGCATACTTGGAACAGATAACAGGGATATATAGGGCAAACCCAGGGCTTGCAGCTAAATTAAGCGATCCCAGGACAATTTCAGACCTTTGCTGTAGCCTGAGGACAGCAGAGGAATCACGCAGGAGGAACTGCACAGAGCAGAGCTTGAAAGGAGTTTTCTGAAGATCTGAGCAAAGTATCCACCTCACCCTCCTCACCCAAACCAGAGGGATTCACCCACGCCAGCTGCTGGCAGGACTTCCCTGACAGCCCCAAGCCAGAAAAAATCAAAAAACCATCTCACTGTATTCGAGCACACACAACTGCTTACACAGAGTGACCACCAGATAGGAGGTGTGAGGACCCTGAAGAGCGAAGGGTGCCCAAAGCCCTACCTCGGCCAGACGCTCTTCTGGTCCTGATGTCCGCTGAGAGCCTCTTCTTCCTCACTTGTCCTTCAGTGTGGCCATGCCCAGGGCCTCCGAGCTGTAGTCGTATTGGTTGCTGGAGGACATGGAGCGTCCCCAGGAGCACTGCAGGTTGGAGCCCCTCTTGCGAAAGGAGGAGGTGAACCTGTAGAAGTTGCGGTGCCGGTTGCGCAGGTACTCCCGGTAGTTTTTAGTGAGCAGGGTGTAGAGGAAGGGGTTGATGCAGCTGTTGCTGTAGGTCAGGCAGGTCACCAGGTAGTTAATGCACTTTTGGGTTTGGGTGGTGAGCTGCAGGGGGCTGCTGTAGAGTCGCACCAGCTGCCAGATCCAAAAAGGCAGGAAGCAGGCCCAGAAGACCAGCACGATGCTGAAAATCATGATGAGGACCTTCTGCCGCGGGGACCTCTTGCTCTTCTCCCTGTGGGGCGGGTTCCTCTGGGACTCCAGGTAGGTCCTGGCCAGGCGCGTGTAGAGGAAGCCGATGATGATGCCCGGGGCCATGATGCTGGTGCTGAACAGCACCGTCAGGTAGGTCCGGTAGGCGTCCATGCTCCAGGTGGGCGCGCACATCCTCTTCACCTTGCCCTCCGCCTTGCTCCCCTCGGTCAGGGTGACCATCAGCATCATGGGCAGCGTGAGGAGCAGCGACACCGACCAGACGGCGCCCGCCGTCACCTTCCTGTATCCGCGTGAGCGCTTCAGGGTGTCCAGGGGCCGCGTGACGGCCAGGTAGCGCTCGGTGCACATCAAGGTGAGGGTGAAGATGCTGGCGTGCATGGTGAGCAGGTCCAGGCTGAGCAGGATGCGGCACCCCAGGTCTCCAAAGTACCAGTCCTGGGCCAGGTAGGTGCAGACGATGAAGGGGATGGTGGAGAGGTAGAGCAGGTCGGCCAGGGCCAGGCTGACGATGGAGCTGTACATGGGGGCGGCGCAGCGCGCCGAGTGGCACATCACCACGAGCGTGTACACGTTGCCCGCCACCCCGGCCACGTACATCACCGACAGCACCGTCCCGAAGTCCGACGGGATGAGCAGAGGGCCGCCCTCGGGGGGGCCGCCACCGCCCGCCGTCCCGTTGTCCCCCGCCGCCGCCGTCCCGTTGGGCTCCATAGGCGGCGGCGGCGGCCCCACAGCCTCGCGGCGGCTCCGGCGGCGGCGGCGGCCGCTCCGCCCCCCGCGGGATGCGGGCGGGGCCGGGGCTGCCCCCGGGGAAGGGCCGCGGCGCTGCCCGGCAGGGAGCCGCCCCGCCGGACCGCCGAGAGCCCGCAGAGCCGCCCGGGTCGGGCGGTGGGAGCCGGCTGCGGGAGCGGCCCCGCAAAGTTTCCGCTCCGCTCTGCCCGTCCCTCCCGGGGCGGCGGCGTTCGTCGCTTCGACTCGGAGAGCGCTGTGCGGAGAGCCCCGAGCTTCTGCACGTTGTGCAGCCGTGCGCTGCGAGATGGATGCGGAGCCGGGGCTGGAGCAGTCTCGTTATTTCTCCGAAGTAGTTAGGCGTTTAGAGCCTGGTTTTCCTTCGCTCTGAATAGCGCGGTAGTACGGCGGAGAGATCGAAGTTCGGGTTTTGGAGGCTGCTGGTCCACCTGGCGCTGCGAAGCGGTGCTTCACGGAAAGTTTTCTGAGCGGTTAGGTGGGAAATCTGCAAAATCAGCGAGCGCCTCACGTTACTGTCTTACAGAAAGCAGAGATTAAGGCCAGCTATCGTTAACTGACACATTTCCGAGGTACAGGAGAGCTGCATTCCCTCAACTCCCATTGATTTCCAATAGAAATTAACTGCCCTTTATGCCTGCATCCAGGCTGCTCTGTGCTCATTTGCCTGTTTTAATCCCTGTGCGTTTGGGAACAGTGCTCTGAGCCTCTGCACAGTGCTCCGAAGTGGTGACACTCACCACTCAGCAGGACTCACCATAGGAGCAGGACTGAGCAATATAGAATGCTGTCTTGGCCACTCGGATGTACTTTGCTGTAAGTTAACAAACACACACGTAACTCTGCCCTGCTGCCCGGTGCTGCTCATGATTGCACGTGTCTGTTAAGACCATATTCAACAAAATAGCAGATTTGAATGCTGAGGGAGTGGGATCTCAATCGAATCTCAGGCAGAGGTCGGATCAGTGAGCAGGCAGGAGAAGTTTAAACACAGGCATGAGATGGAGAATGTTTTTCCCACCCAAAATTGGGGCTCCATCCCATGCCAGCGCCGCGGCCGTTGCATTCCTGGGCACAGCTGGGCTGACAGCTGGGAATGTGGCGGTGCTGCACCGAGGCCAGGGGCTGCCTGCACCCATGGACTGCATGGCCTCCGAGTGAGATCCGGGTTTGGCACAGGCCGACATCTCCGGGCTGCACGCAGCTTTTGCAGCCCTGTCTCCTTTTTGTTTCAAAGCTGTTTTCTGCACTGTTTTCTTCTGTCCTCATTTAACAGCTGGGACAGAGGGCCAAAGGGAGGAGAAATGGTGTTTTGTTACCTGCCACGCTGCCTGTTGTGTTTTGAATGAGCCCAGGAGATGGCAGAGACAAGCAGGGCTCTAAGCAGAGAGTTGAGGGGGGGCACAGCACAGAGCTGGATGCTGGAGGTTCCCATTTGGCCAGGCACACCACGATGTGCATTTTTCAGCAGTGTGGGTGACAGAAGGAGCAGCGAATTTTCCATTTCCCCAGATATCTGAGTATGGGCTGCAAACGCCTTTCAGGAAGGTGTGTTTTAATTGGATGGAAATATGGAGCTCAGTGCAGAGTTAATGTCAGAATAGGACCTCAGAGACATACTGCACACAAAGTCAAGGAACTGAGGAGCAATGTGTCTTTTATGAATCCCAAAATCTATTAATCCCCATGAGGTTTTTCTTTCTTGCAATGCTCTAAAAGGTATTGGTATGAAGATGATGAGTAATGTGGTTCACACACAAAATTTCCCCTTTGGTGGCATTTGTTCTAATGTGCCAAACCATACCCAGCTACCTTCAAATACAGCTCTGCTTTGTGTCTTATTCTCTGTTCTTAATAGGATTTTTTTTTTTTTTCCAGGTGCTCAGTGCTTAATTTTAGAATTTTCTAATAGTCTGCTTATTAGGTTGTAGATAAGAGCAGTGTAGGACCATTTTTTTATTAGGGGAACAGCTGGTGGTGCACCATTGCTGGCTTGTGAGGTCAGCGTACAGATGGGGCTGGAAGGTGAGGTCCTGGAGGTGGCAGGGAGGTTCTGGTCATAGAATCATAGAATCATTACGGTTGGAAAAGACCTCTAAGACCATCTAGTCCAACTGTCCACACACCAATATTGTGCACTGATGGCTGCAGACAGCTGTGATGGGCTTTGTAAGGGCGTGCTGAGCAGGAGGAGAGCAGTGAGAGTGCACAGAAGCCAAAGCTCCCTGCTAGGACCTGCCAAATCACCAAGTTCCTCATACAGCATCCGTCTGAGAAGGGCAGAGACTGAGCCAGCACTGGAGGAGCCCAGGGGTGAAGTTTCTCAGATCCCAAACACGTGCTGCTGTATGGGATCTATACATTCATTTCTTAATCCCACACATAGCGGCTCGGCGCTATCATCTGTTGGTTTAGTGCCTGGAAGTGGAATGTAATGCTGTGATGGAAGTGGATGACAAAGAGATAGCGAAAGCAACTGCAGCATAACATCCCCTGGGACACACAGACCGATCTGGCTGCATTGCTTAAATGAATAGCATGTGCCAAGCAGCCTTGTCTCAAGTTACAAACACGCTGATAGATAATCTCTGCAGCTTGGCAGTTGAGGCTCCTTGGAGCAGTGTTTGCTTTCTGCCACAATGTGCACAGGTATTCATCTGTCACTGAAATAGTTTCTGAACAAGAATCCTCAGGTTGGATGTTAGGAAAAATGTCTTCTCTGAAAAAGTGGTGATGCAGAGGCACAGCTGCCCAAGGGAGTCACCATCCCTGGGGGTGTTCAGGAACCGTGGAGATGAGGCACTGAGAGATGTGGCCAGTGGGGATGGTGGGATGGGCTCAGGTTGGACTTGGGGATCTGAGAGCTCTTTTCCAACCTCAGTGATTCTGTGATTCTTTGATTCACAAAGGTGCAAAGAATTATATATAAAAAAAAAAAAAAAAAAGCCATGGAATGTGTGTAACTCACTGATCTCAGCGGAGTCACTCCTGGTTTGCAAAGCTATAATCAAAACCAAATGGCACCTCCTTCTTCTGAAAGCTCATCATTAATACTTTCATTGACATCTGTCTCCTGCAGTCAAACATCCCCTTAAATTTAAATCTGCAGGATCTGCCCTCACCTCCTCCTCTTCCACCGCCCTCGAGGCTCAGCAATAAGCCTGAGATCTCAGGTTCCGAGAAGTATCCCTGACAAAGACTGTGGTGTGCCAAAAGAAAAGGGAGATCAAAGGCTTTCTCCCCAATTTTTGCAGTAGAGGAAGAGTGCAGATTGCATGCTGTTCTAATGACAGAGCAGTCAGGGCTCCAGCAGAGCCTTGAGGATCTTCTTATATTAGAACACTTCAGAAGAGATCATTTTATGATGGCAAAAATACATTCTAACTGCCCCGAGTCATTTCCTGTGCAAACTCAACCCACTGTTACCTTAGAGTGGAACTCAACCTTTTGTTAATAAAGGGTTTCAGATACTTGGGAGCTCTCTTTGAGCTGCTACCTTCCCTCGGCAGCGTTTCTCTGTGTGCCCATTCATTGCACAGCACAAAGGCATCTGCTGGAGGGGCTTGGTAGACATCAGGAAAGGGTGGGAGCCCTTGCAATCTCCTTTTGCCAGTCAAGGCTCACACTTGCCATGTGGCTGGGAACCCACTTGAGGCAGCAGGAGCTCACGTCCCTATATTTCAATGGTCTTTGGAGGAATCCAGCAATTAAAAAAGCCCCAAACCAAACAGGAACCCACATCTCCCTCTCTGAACAGAGCTTCAGAGCAAAGCTGGATCCAGCCCTGGGGATGCTGAAGTGGATCAGTGATTCTGGAGGCATTCAAGGCCAGGTTGGATGGGCCCTGTGCAGCCCGAGCTGTGAGTGGCACCCAGCCTGCAGCAGAGGGTCAGAACTGGATGGTCTTTAAGGTCCCCTCCAACCAAAGCCATTCTATGACTATGATTCTGACGTGGCAGCGAGAATGCTCTGCAGGATGTGCATGTCTCCTGCAGTAACCCCACTGCTGGCACAGCTGTCAGGGCCAGGCTGATGGGTGCCTGCATTCAGCAACATCTCTCTCCGTTATCTCCCTCCTGCAGACTTGTGCAGGTGCACAGTGCAGAGCAGAGCAGTGACTCCACTCGCTGCCAGGAATTTTCCGTATGCTGACTTCCGCCTCCAGGTTGTGGTGCCTCTGGAGAAGCTGTGAACTGTTTGTTGTATTTTCATTCTAACTGGTGCAGTGATCTGAGGGTGTGTGTCAGAGCCTATCACTGTCAGATGTCCCTGCTGAAGGGAGATTTCAGCCACTGCAAACTGCAGCTGGGTGGGTGCTCACACGGGCTTAGCAAGCACAGTGAAGTCCTTTTTGTCCCAGGCTTTCCATTGCCTTTGGATCAGGCCCCAGACTTTGTCTTCCTTTACATCTGCCTTCCAGTTGATTTAAAAAGCCTTGACCCAGCAGAGTAGAAGCCTCACCCTGTGCTGGGTCATGCTGAGCTGGGGGCTCCCCTGGGGCTCACCTGTGGGTGCTGTGCTTGCCATGCTGGGTGTGAATGGATGCAAGGAGAGTGGAGCAAGGATAAAGGAACCGCAGGGATCTGTTCATTTATTTCTTGGAATAGGATTGAAGCCAATTTTTTATTTCAGTGCAGATTGCATACCGTCAGAAAATCAGTTTTTAAAAACTCCAAGAGCACAGCTCTTTCCCTGCAGGCTGCAGATGGCCAGGTAGGCTTGTTATTCTTCACTAATCAGCCTGGGACTAGGCCAGCACATTTATGTAGAAACACTAATACTTTTATTACCAAAGACAGCCCAGAGCTCCTACACTTTGTCTAGAAAATGGAATATTTGATTTTCCCCCAGTAATGCTGTATTTTCCTCGTCTCCTGGCAGTTTGCACAAAAGCTCTGAAGTATGTGACATACGGCGAAGGGAACATCCAAACCTGCTGTGCCATCTGAGCCGCTCGTGGTGCAGTAGGCATGTCCCTGACCCCAGAGCCATTAAGCTGTTCCCCTCTTCCTGATGGGAATTCATGCCTTTGCCTTCACCGTCAGCAATAATTCATGTGTATTTACTCTCAAAGCATGCAATATTAATGCGTCCTTTTAATATAAATGTACCTTGGGTTGATAAAGGGGGGTAGGTAGCCTGGGCACTGCTGTTGTCCAGGCGTCTTCAGAAGAGATGCTTTGGTGATGCTTCCCCCCATGGTGGGTTTGATGTGAAGGACACGTCTCCAGCAGTAAGTCCTCATTTGTGCAGCCATAGCCAAATAGGGTGATCTCCTTTTTGTAGGATCGTGGAATGGTTGGATTGAAAGGGACATGAAAGATTATCCAGTTCCAAGCCCTGGGTGTCCTCACCAGCTCAGACTGCCCAGGGCCCCATCCATCCTGGCCATGGGGCACCCACAGCTCTGGGCAGAGTTCCCATACCACGAGCTGTAGATAGAAATAGAAATACCTTAAAGTATGCAACAGCTGGTCCAAAAGCATGTGAATATGAGGTGTGGGACTCTTGGAAAGGAGGGATAGGAGGCAGCATGGCAGCTGAGAATTGTCCTGACAGTTTTGTTTCACAGGCACCAATTATGGGGAGCATTTTTTGCTGAAGCCCAGAAGAGGAGCTGGGATTTCTCTGCCTTCCTCAGTGCTCAGGGGGAGCACACATAAGGACGGCAGCAGCTTTACCTAGCAGCAGCAGGAGAAGTCTCGCTGCTGCAAAAGAGCCTTACTTATATTCCAGAAAGAATTGTAGAACCACAGGATGATTGGAGTTGGAAGAGACCCCTAAAGGCCATCTCGCACTCCTGCACTGAGCAGGGACACCTCAGAGCCCTGACCGTGGCTGTCTGCAGGGATGGGCATGGAGGTGTTCCGTTGGGCTGGGCCACTAAGAAGCCTCAGAACGCTTGTTGTAGACCCAATTCCATTCTGAAAATGGAATGTAAGCATTTTTTCAAAGTTACACTCCATGTATTCTGTGCTATTTTTCTCCAGCAAGGGAAGCTGCCTGCACTGCATTATGTATTAGGCTCTTGGAAGCATAACTAATCATGTAATTATTAGAATTATATTTGCATTCACAACTAGGATGTATATAACTCATATGTTAATGCATGCTAATTAAATACCCAATTAATCATTTAAAAAAATGAGGTTTGAATCTATACAGCTATCACAGGCATCGTAAATACACATTGCTTCTGAAGAATAAACCAGGTGTGTCTTAATATGCAATTCCAGTCCTGCATAAACACATAGTGCCAGTTATTTAGAAAGGATTCAAAGTGTTTCTTATTCACATTGCACAGCAACTGCTGGCTGAGTGACAGTCATTAGGATGCATTTTACTGCTTCTTTACATTATGGCACATTACTACTTCCAGCTGTTCCAGCCATCTGATAAGGCACACATTCATTAAGCTTTACCCTGTGAGGGATGGGGTCTAATCCTTAAGATACACCGCCGAAAACCAGTTGTCTTTGGGAAGTCTGGGGCTGTGTGGCTCTGGCAGGGCATACAGCATCACTTCATCTGCAGAACTCAGAAGCTCTGTGGAAGGTGCTGAAAGTCCACAGCATTTGATGCTTCTGATTTGAGAAACATGCAAAGCTGCTGCTGCCAGAGAGGGAAGCAGGCAGTTGTACGCTCTGTCTCCTATAGAAGTTTCTTACCCCTGGGCTCCTTTGCTTCTTTATTCTCTCCTGCATCTCTATTTACTTATTTACTTTAATTTTATATATTCCATTGCCTGGACAGCTGGGGTTTATTTCCCCCACACTCCTTCCCTACTTATATTGTTCACCCTCACCCTTAGGAAATGGGTGTGCTGATTTTCAGGATCTTTACCTTTAATTTTCTGGAGATAGAAGTATCTTAAATGGATGATTTCATTCAGAAACCAATCAACCTAAATCATCATCAGTGCTAAGTAATAACACTAAGTTCAACGTGTTTTCCTCAGGTGTCTGCCTGAGCTCAGGCTGTGCTGCAGCTATGGGGTTATTTAAGTCTGAAGCTCACCTGAGACTTCATCAGTAAGGTAAGAGAGTGCCAGGAATTATTCTAACATTGCAGTGTTGGTTTTCTGGAAGGTCCCTGTTTGTCCCTTTCAAGTTACTTCAGCTCTATTCTAAGAACCAGGAACACAAAGGATGAATATTCAGTTTGGTGTCACTTATTCCTCTGATCATGTCATTTCCCAACAGAGAAGTGCAAATTTCCTTTCTCTAACAGTAACGTTTACTGCTGTATATTAGGAAGAAAAAAATGCCATTTCACCAGATGTTCAGTTTTGATAGGCCTGCACAGAAACCAGCCTGGACAGCAGACCCAGGAGCAGCAATAGAGATCACAAGAGCACTTTTTCTTCAAGCAGTGTGATGTTAGAACAGTTTATTAAAGAAACCAAACACAATTCTGTGTCCTTAGTAGTTTTTTTGGCTGATTGCATTCTGGCAGGCTCAGAGAACACAGTGATTATGTACTAAAAGAGGTGCATCTTCATATGCTTCAAGCATGCCCTTCTCTCTGCCATTAATTGACCCCATCACTCAGGTGTCCTCCAGCCCATAATCACCCTTGCCCAAAGGCTGTCAGGCTGTGGTTGTATTGGGAGGCCTTTCAACTTTGAGTCATTTGCTCCTTTGGGAACCCAGCTGAGGTTAACCTCAGTTAATTACCAGATTGCTCTCAGGTGTGTTCTGTTGGGGGATCTCAAACCAATGCCCGGAGGACAACGGAGCATTGTACAGATCCATGTAAGCTGGAGCTGAGGGAGCTGCCCTGGGATTAAATTCATCCCAGAGAACCAACTTGAAGCAGTTTATAAGTCGGTATGTAGAGCATACTTAGACTCTTTTTTTTTCAAAAGAGAAATGGGTGATTTTAAATGCTATCACAGACTTCTCTTATTATTATCATAACTTGAGAGTGCTTTTCTGTTTAGAAAGTAATCTCGTGGAATAGAAATCACTCAGCAGCACCACAAGCTCTGAAAGGGTGAATGATTTTAAGGTGAAGTTAGATGTAAGTGCTGGTAATGTTGTAAGTCATGCTATTCCACTCTCTGTGGTGGATGCTCTTCTGTTTCTTATGTTTCAGCATGTGTTTGTGTCTGTATGACTTTGTTTGGGAGATGGGGACAGTCTACATCACAGTGTTTGTATGATTTTTTTAATTCCCAGTGCCCCCATTTGGTATTGAAGCAGTTGCCTCTTAGATTTGTTCATGGAATAAGGAATGTGTTCTGTGAATCGTTAGTGGGATTAGCAGCACTTCTTGTAAATTAAAATAATAATTTTTTCCATTCTTTTCAGAGGTCTGTGTTCAAAGCAGCCCTCACTGTCCTTTTAGTCCCTGAGTCTCAATGGAGGTCATAGAATCACAGAATGGTCGGGGTTGAAAGGGACCCATAAAGGCCATCTGGTGCCACCCCTGCACCGAACAGGGACACCTACAGCTCCATCAGTGCTCACAGCCCATCTTTTGACCTTGGCTGTCTGCAGGAATAGAAAACCATTGCCTCTCTGGACAACCTGGGATGGTGATGCCTTGAGTGGGGAGCAGAGCAGGTTGGTACAGCATTCTCCAGCTGTGCTGAGAGAGGAAAAAAAACAAACAAACAGAAAAACTTTCTCCTCTAATTCTGTCCACTGATCTCTTGTAGGGATTTTATGATGCACAGTTTGTATAGTAGGAACCAAGGCATAAGAGTGACACATGACTTTTTCATGGTTGCATAAAAACTCAGATCTGGGCTGAAGATCAGCTTTTGAGCACATCTCCTGTCACTCTGCATCCCTTACTGGGCTTTTTTCACGCTGTCCTTTGGGACAAATTACATCAGAATAGGTGGTTCCAGCAGCAGGATCTGACATTTGTTCAGGGTTTCCAAGGAATGGCGGTGTGGTGGAGCTGGCTGCTGGATGAGGCAGGAGAGGGGCTGGGGCTGATCTGATGTCAGTGTCTTTTTCCAGAAAGGAGTAGGGAGTGTGGCAAGTGGGAAAGAAGGGTTTGCTGAGAATAAATTTGACACAGTGGAACAAAGTGTTCCCCTTAAATGTGTTCTACAGCCAGAATAGCAGCAGCACTTCTGCCAAGTGAGGGGCCTGCTGCATGAACAGTTTGGCAAGGGGAAGATATAGCCAAATTTGAGTGAAGCAGCCTGATGGTGGGTGGCTGGGTTATGCAATTTTACTGATATTCAGCACCCATTATCTCTTGCAAAGCTTCTCTGAATGAAACAAAATGGTAGAGCAGATGACTGCTGTGCATTTAAACACTTCTTCCAGTTCTTGAAACTTGAGAAAGAATATGGGGAGGACAGAGGTTGTAATGAAATCCTCACTGGGAAACTGAGGGCAGAGGGGGAATATGAGCTACTGCAGTGTCAGAAATTCTTGGATTTGTTGAAAATTGGATTTGGAAGGAGTGAGCCAGAAAGAAATCCTAAAAAAAAAGAAAAGGAAAAAATGCAATATCCTTTCACTTCAGTGCACTTTTGTAAGTGTAGTCATTTCTGGGAGAAGTATCAAGGCTTACTGCTATTCTTGACGCTGCCATGAGGGATGAATGAGCTCTCATGAATGGAAGAATCATCATCATCATGTAGAAATCGGTGTGGTTTGGCCTTGGAAAGAGTGATTGTAGCTCAACCACTTGTGTGCAAACAAGAGTCTTCTTCTAATTGCCTGGCTTGCCAAGGAGGGAATGTGGCTGTTTTCTTCTCCCCAGGAGTAACTTTGACTTCACGAGGATAAACTTAATTGGTTAAGGTGTATTTAGGAACATGTCTCTCTTGTCCTTTGTGAGGTCTTATTCAAGGAGCAAGAGAGGACTCAGCTTGGGGTTCAACTGCTGCAGAGATATCAGAGCTGAAGGAGAGGTTGTTGTCTGTAATGCTCTCTTGTTGTCATAACCAGTGTGAACCCATGGGAGGTGATGAAGACATGCAGCCCAAGGAGACATTGCACCGGATGGGGGAACGTGTGTGATGCCCTTACCACAACAGAACCTGCGATGAGTTATGATGTGAAACAGTCCTGCACAGAGCAAGAGGAACCACTGCTGCTCCAGAGAAACCACTGCTCCGAGGCCTCTCGGTCTGGTGACTGCTGCCAGAGCGCTGGAAACACTCTGAGCTGAGCTGAACCTTCCTGGGTTTTGATCCTCTGAGTGGCTGTGTAAACATGGACCAGCTGCTTCCACCTTCCGTGCTTCCTGGAGTGGTTCCCAAACAAAAGCACGCTTGCTATAAATTTCCAGTGCCACTTTGGCAGCTCATGTATTGACTTTTCCATTTTCCTTTTCTGGATTTTGTTTCCTCTCACCTTTTAAGTTTCTTCTTTTTTCCCCAAAGGAGTACTTATGTTCTCAGATTAAAAACAGAAGTTTGTTCAGGTTGATTGTTAGTGTGCTGTCAAACGGTATTTTCCATATAAAAATATTTATTTTATTTTAAACCACATCTTTCTGATGGAAGAAGGGTTTAAAAGAGTCAGCGTATGGGAGCTTCTGTGCATAAATGTTTCAGTGGTTCTGTTATTTCATGGAGCAAAATAAGAGTGCAAAGGGTAGCCCATTTCTTTTGCTGCTGGCTCCTTCCCTTCTGACCGTAGTGAAGCCCAAATGTGAGCTGCAAGTGGACTCCGTGCTGCTGTCTCCCAGAGAACTGGATAATTCAATGTACACGAACAAGCATCACCCAAAAAGGTTGACCTCAGTGATCTCCCCAGGTCCCTTCCATCCCCTATGACTCTATAATGCTGCTCCTTGGACACAATGGCTGGTCTCTGGCTATCGTGTAAACCCAGCAAAGCAAGTACAGGCCCACAGTAGCTGACCTGCCAGGTGGTGTTTATTGCAGTCATGTGTTACGTAATTGGTGGAGAAAGTGGTTTTAATTGGGCTGCACACAGGTCTCCAGTGAAATAGATCCTTAACTTTTGAAAATCAATAGGTAGACTCAATATGCAGTAAAGATTAAGGCTGTTACTGATTAAATATCACTCCTTCTTTCCCTGAGGACATAAAGTTTACCTCTTTAACTGCTTGAGCTCTTAAGAGAGGCTTCCAGAGAAGGTGAAGAAATCTTGATTTTCTCAGTATTTAAAAGGAGTAATCCTATCATACCTCTTTCTGTTCCCAGGCCCCCTGTGTATATTCCAATTAAAAGCTCAACCTTCCGGATTTTTCCAGATCCATACAGATCTTTGAGAATAACATTAGCTGGTACTTCTTAACGCGTTCTGAGTGGTTGGAGTGATGTTTCCAAGGAGCTGAAGGCATGGCTGTGGTTGGCAAGGCGGTGTGAAAAGTCCTTCATCTCAAAGTGCTGCTTTTCATACATTATATTTCCTCTTCTGCCTTGACAGCATCCATTTTGCAGAAAACAATAATGAGAGAGAAAACAAGAGGTTTTATCCCAGGGCCATGTCACCAAAGGCCAGGCTGGAGCCTGAAACTTGGTAATGAAGACATCTGCCTATCTTTAACTTGTTGTTCCTGCTCCACTGTACCCTTTGGAGACCTTGCCACAAACAAAGTGTTGCATGACATACAAATCTGGAACTGAAGAGCCTCTTCTGCATGAATCTCAGCTCCCTCCTGCCACCCATGCCTGGCGAATTAGAAGTGAGGAAAGCCTCCTAACAGCACTGAGAGGCTACTGAAGTCATAGGGAGTGCAGCAGATCATATCTGGAGGTACAAAAGCAACTTGAGCATCTCACTGATACAAGCCCTTCTTTCTCTCCAGCAGTTGTTATCCAGCCTGACCTTCTCCCTGCTCTCCATCTGTGCTAATTAGACCAGGCTTTGAGGTATCAGTCGTTTCTGTGTGTTTTTATTTTGTCACAGAATTTCTAGCAATTTAGCCAATTGTGTTACAAATTAACCTTTGTCATTCTCTTATGGAGAAATGGTGTTGACCCCTGATTAATGCCTTGTGAAGCTGTTGGCAGCCATGCTGTGAGTTAGTTCTGCTGGGCTGGTGAATTCAGGGCAGTTCTTCCTGTTGCAATTGAAATGCAGAACTTGCAATGTGGCTGCACCAGTAGCAGCATGTCAACAAACATGTAAACCCAGCAGTTTTCATAGAATCATAGGGGTTGGAAGGGACCTCTAGAGGTCGTTGAGTCCAACTGCCCTGCTAAAGCATGTTCTCTACAATGGGTTGAACAGGAAAGTTTTATATGGCAGGCAGAAGAAACCTGAATCTATAAATTAAAAGGAGAGCAATGAAATGGAATTTGTAATACAAATTATTGTTTTTGATTCTGCCTTATCTTTCAGTGTGGGGAAAAAAAGTCATAGAATTGTTACAGTTGGAGAAGATCACTAAGATCACTAATTCCATTGCCAACCCATCCCCACCATGCCCACTGACCATGTCCCTCAGTGCCACATCTCTGTGATTCTGGAACACCTCCAGCTGAAAGAAATATTAAGTCAGAATTTGACTCAGGCCTATCACCCTATCATGGCTCTTGGAAGCAGAGAGTATGGATTTCTTATTTAACTAAATCGAATTTTATGATACTTCACTTGTTGCATTGGTAGATCATAGTCATAGGATGGCTTGGGTTGGAAGGGACCTCAAGGATCATCAAGTGCCAATCCCCCTTGCCACAGGCTGTGATAAGTGGATTTGGAATGAGCCCATGGTTTGCACAAGCAGAAATCAAAAACTGTCACCTACAGTTGTATATGACGTGCCACTGAGTCAAAATGTGCTGACAGTAGCAGCCATGTTTCAGAAACAAAATGTTGGCACTGTATTCACTGTCATCAGAAGAAGGAGATGGTTGCTAAAAATGGGATCCATTTAAGGAATAACTCCTTAAGAGTTTTTGTTTGTTTGAGTCATAGAATCATTGAATGTCTTGGGTTGAAAGGGACCTCAAAGACCATCCAGTTCCAGCCCCATTACTGCAGGCAGAGTTGATCAGGCACCAGGGCCCCATCCAATCCATGGGTGAGTCTTGTTAATTTTCTGGAGGGTCTGCAAAGATCTCTGCACTATAATTGCACAGTAGTGCATGTAGGTAGACGATATCGTACCCTACCTGGTCATCATCACCACCACTGCATCTGAAAAATGTCACAATCTTTATAATGTGGGTTGTTGGGTTTTTATTGTTGTTGTTGCTATGTTTTTTTTTTCTTTATATTCTCTGTTTCTGAAGATTCTGAGTGCTCTGTTTGGAATTTAAACATATTTTGGAAGTGGCTGTTAGCTATTACATTTCTTGGCTTCAGTGTCAAGAAATCTAGTGGGATTATCAAATGGCTTTTTCTTTGTGAAGGAGGAAGAGATATTGTGATGGACCAGAAATATTTGTTTTTAATGTTTTCACTCTAGCTACTATCACAGTAATTAGGAGAAGCAACAACAACAACAAAGACATAATTTCTCTTTGTCCCTTCTTTTTTCTTTCTCTCATGCTGGAGCAATGAGAGGAATTGACAGAGAAATGTCACTGAGCTGTCAGCAGTGCTTCTATAGCAACCTGCAAAGAGCACTTTCTGGCTTTATTTATTGAGAACAAGAAGGGTTCCAGAAGGATTTGCTGGAGGCAGGGTTGCACTGTTTGGAAACCTTTCAGGTGGTGGGGAAGCCATGGCAGGAGCATCTAATTGGAGGCCATTGAGGCTCTGTGGCCTTTGGTGAGACAGAATGTCTCTTTCCCAAGCATGTGCAAATTTTTGAAAGGTGCCTGGTGAACCCTGGGTTGGTGCAGAGGGACATTGGGTGAGGACATCAGGCTGGGCCAGGAATGCAGGCTACAACGTTCCAGGTTGGGAAAGAGGAGCATGGTTTGTTGGCGCAAACCCATCTGTTAGGAATTGGGCAGTGGGGTATCTCGGTACGCAGCTGAAAGTCAGCAAACCCTCTCCATGCTGGTGGCTGCAGCAGCAAAAATTATGCTATGAGCCTAACAAATGGTGTTTGGCACCCTGGCAGAAGTCATTGCTTCCTGCCATATGCTGTCACTGCAGGAAGAGAGCTGCTGCGTACTGAAAGCAGCAGAGGGAAAGCTCTTCTCAGGCAGATGGAGCCAAGAACTAAATGTCAGGCATTCGTATGGATTGGGCAGGGCCTGGGGCTACTGATGGCATGAGGGGGGTTGGGGCAAGGTGGCCCCTATGGGGATGGGGGTGGTGATTTTGCTGCAACTATGACCTTAACCATGCATAAAGCATGACAATCACAGTAGGAATGACTGAATGACAAACGTAGTTCTCACTATTAATTCATTTAAAGTGCTACTTATTATAGTAGGAGTAAAACCAAGTGTGATATGCCAACACGCTAGTAATCTCTTAAATCCAGTTTTCCTTAATGGACTATTTGTGATGGGCATCTTCTTTAACAACTGGAGAAAGCAGGAAGACCTCTTGTGTTCCAGTTCCAAGTGAAGAGCTTCCTAGCAAGTATGTAACACTGTCTCTACTGGTCAGATTAGAAGAGTGAATCACGACAGAAATCACACTGAAACATCATTGTTTTTAATCTCATTTGTAGTAAGTGGAGGGATAGATTTCACCAATGCGTATTATGGATGCTCTGTAGCTTTGTGTCTTCATCATGAGGCAAAAACTCCCATGTTTCCCTGGTCCCTGAGTTACTTTTAGTATAACTTCTGTTATTATGATTATTTAATACCAAAAAATCTCTTTAAACGGCATGAAGAACATGTCAGTCATTTTTAAGTTTTAAGATCATAAAATCATTAAGATTGGAAAAGACCTCTCAGATCACCAAGTCCAACCCACCCCACCAAGTCTACTGACAACATCCCCCAGTGCCACATCTCCACAGTTCCTGAACACCTCCAGGCACAGTGACTCCACCACCTCCCTGGGCAAAGGTAGTTATAGTGCAGGCTGTGTGGGCTGTGTACATGCACAGCTGCACTGAGGAGAAAAGCAGCTCTCACCCAGTAAATGCATCAAATCCATGCTTTGTACTGATGATTACTTATTTGGGTTTTATGTTTATGATTGTATGCTAATAAACATGTTATTGCTATTGTTATGCTTCTGGGAGCTGCCAAATTGCTGCTGGGAGTTTCCAAATAAGGGGGAATAGCCCCAGGTAGGTATTGGAAATCTTCTTGGAGCAGGTCAGTTTGTAAAAGCTATCTGATTTATGACCAGTGCGTCTGCTGTCAGATAGGAGCCACACATTGTCTGCAAACAAGGACTTACAACTTTTGACAGTCTTGGAAATACTTGTTACTCTAACTGTACAGCGCATTTAGACTCCAAAACCAATACTTTTATCTTCTAACCATTGATCTTTACTTTGGGACATTTACCACCCCCCTCATGCCGCTCCCAGGGCCTGCCCAACTTGCTAATTGCATTTCTTCCCATTCTATTGCTTCAGTCTTTTGTGTCAGCCTGAATCCAAGCTTTTGTAGCCTGAAATCAGAGATGGGCAAGCATGTGTGGGTGACTAAAGGATTGCTTTTGCTCCAGGTTACATTTGAACAGGTTTGCCTGCATGCATTTCTTCTACTTGTAAGATGTCATTATGAACGTCCTGACGATGTTTTCTGTATGTGATGCTGTGGGCTGACTTGAGCTGTGTTATCTCTGGGTATAGTCCTCAGTTCTTGCCCTGATTCTTCTGTGAGAGAAGAGAAAAATCCCTAACGTGAAAGAAATACTGAGCTCTTGGGATAATGAAGTTCATGTTCTTCCTAGACTTAATGCTGTGGGATCTTGAGGAAAGCACTTCTGGGCACTTTTACGAATCTTTGAGAGTAAGAGAGCAGAAATCCCTGTGTATATTGATCCTCAGACATTGGGAGATGTGGTCTTGGCAATGTTGGCTCCTCGTTGGCTTTTGACTATAAAACCCAGCACAGCCCACTCCCCATTTTTATTACTTATCGTTGCCATAAAGTACCTCCTGGTCTTTGTTTACAGCCTCTTGCCCTGTCATTTCAAGTGATGTTTTCTAGTTCTTGAATTGCAAGAGATGGTTAATAGAATCACAGAATGGCTTGGGTTGGAAGGGACTCCAAGGATCATGAATCTCCAACCCTCCTGCCCCAGGCAGGGCCACCAAGCTCCACATTTAATACCAGACCAGGCTGCCCAGGGCTCCATCCAACCAGGCCTTGAACACCTCCAGGGATGGGGCATCCACAACCTCTCTGGGCAGCCTGTTCTGGCTGGGCATGATGTTGTATGTGGTTATATCTCCTACCTGTCAGCTTTAAAATGTGCATTTTCTAAACACCTACAAGCCATGAGAGAAATAATTTTAATTGTAAATAGAGTAGACTGCCTCTCTGGAGGTTTTCAAGAACCACTGAGATGTGGTGCTGAGGGACGTGGTTAGTGGTATGGTGGTGATGGGTTGATGGTTGGACTTGGTGATCTTAATGATTCCATGACACGATTAACAAAGCTCATACTGGTGCTAGTTCACAAAAAAGGAGCCCAATTTGCTCAGGTTTTGAAGTCAAACGAAATTTGTTGTCGTTAGTCTTAGTGAAAAGATCGGGACATGGAAATCTTGTGACCTCAGTAAGTCATTGATTTTTCTAATTGGATCTTTAATCAAAGGAAAATGACTAAGTTTTGATTCACTTCTCGCCCTCACAACAAATAAGGATGCTAACCATCAGAAATGTGTTCTAATGAGTACATCATTTTGCCTCTGAAAAGAGGCAAGTGTTTTAAATGGAATTATGGTAATGGTGTGATCATTGTCTGGGCTGCTTAATGAGTTTAGCAGCTGTTGCAGTGTTAAATATTTTGCACTTAAGAAAAATACCTCCTGTTAGAAAAAGCTGATGGATCTTTTGTTGTTGTGCCGGACACATCACATGTATCTTTGTGCACTGCCAAAATAACTTCTGATTTGGACACCGTGGTCTTTAGTGGGTTTGGCAGCTTCAGTGCTTCAACATAAATATAAAAATGGATTTTAGATGCTCTACTCTGAACTAAGTAATACATTATATGAAAGTCTGACATCATAAAAGTGAGGGGAAGTGGTTGGAGTGGTGAGATATTGGGGAAAAATGCCCAGGGAGGTCGTGGAGTTGCCATCCCTGGAGGTTTTCAAGAAAAGGGTGGATGTTGTGCTGAGTGACATGGTCTAGAGTGGTCAAAGGCATGGGCTGATGTCTGGGTTTGATGATCTGCTTGGTCCTTCCAACCATAATGATTCTATGATTATATGTATGTACATAGATAAATAAAACTGAACTGAGAATGTCAGGAAAAAGGAGGCTGTCCATCAGCCATAATTAATCTGGGCATTAGGGGATTTTGCAGAAAGGAAAAACATAATTAAATGTGTACGGAACAGTCAAGAAGGATCCATAGCAGCCCCCACCCCTGATCTGGTTATGAAAATACAAGGCAACAGTCAGAAAATGTGCATGCAGGAAAGTCCAATTGCAGTGGAGTTTCTTTCTCGGGGACAAAATAGTTGCATAACTCAAACTGTGGGAATATTTATTCTTCTTTCCTTGAACAGACTTAAACTGAAATGGAGGGGGCTGTAAGTTGTTATTGCTCAGAGAGGTGGTGGTGCCCCATCCCTGCAGACAGCCAAGGTCAGAGGATGGGCTGTGAGTACTGATGGAGCTGTGGGTGTCCCTGCTCAGTGCAGGGAGTGGGACCAGATGGCCTTTATGGGGCCCTTCCAACTCCAACCATTCTATGGTTCTGTTAGGCTCATATGTGTGACATCCAGCAGGATGAGGTATCTCTGGTGTTGTGCCCCCTTTTGAATGGGGCTATTCAGTCAGTGTACCTGATTATTTGGGACATCTCTTCAGCACTACTTTCATTTCAGAAGTGTGTGATTTAAATGCTCCCACTGTTGTTGGTGTAAAGGAGCCCCCTGGGCACTGAGAATGGCATTTTTGGGAATTAACATTTTTCTACTGATATTATCTGATATTATTTTCCATGCTGTTGAAATTTAATTAGTTTTACTGCTTAATAACGGTGCTTTGTATCTTCTACTAATCCCTAACCAAAATTAATTCAAGCATCCGTGACTTCTGATGGAGATGTGTGTAAATAAGAGCTGCATAGAATTTCAGGGCATGGTGTGAGAAGCCATCATTTTGCCCTATCACTGGAGATTTATTCCCAGTCTTTGAAAGTTTGGAATTAAAGAAAAATGTGAAGAGTCACGCTCAGAGCATTAGAAGTTATTTGGAGTATTAAAATGCAGTAATAAGCTTCAACCTTTGGTTTGCATGAAGGAAATACTATAGGGTTAAGGAGTACTCAAGAAGTTGAAGATGCACAGTAGGTCACAGCCGCGTTCAGAGTGAAGTGACAGCACTCTGATTCACAGCACGCCTCTCTTGAGACGCACGCTTTCCTTCATGCCAGAAAAAAATGTCAGATTTCATTGGTACCTGGGTAGAGATCCAGGCATAAAACCTGTATCTACATTGCAGAGTTTGGGTACGATGCATTTATTTGATGTGTTCAGGCATTTATTTCTTTCCTAATGCCTATGCTTGACAATATGGTAGGAGATGTGGAAAATACATGCATATTTGGAGGAAATATTCTGTTTGTTTCATGTAGTCAATTAAGATACTGTTTGTAAGTACACAGTGTTTGTTCTAGACACTGATACAAGAAGTTGAGCTGGGGCTGCATTTTCCAGGAACAAACAGTCCCATGGAATGTGTACTCATTGCTTGGAGCTGGGAGGCATGTCAAATGCAAGTAGATTTTGTGAAATCTCTCCAGTAGCTCAGTGTGAATATCAGCATGAATGGCAGCTTGGTTTTTGCATGATAAATTCATTCAACTATTAAATTACTGGAAAGAAATCCACCACTTCAACAAAGACTGAATGCATCATGTGTATTTATATAAAGGATGTCATTATGGTGGTTTCTGACCCTGACGAAGATAAAAAGGTACTTCATAATTTCCCTTTAATTCTCTTTTATTAAGAAATCAAAACAAACAAACAAAAAAAACTCCCAGCAAATTATTTTTTGTGGACCTTCTAGCATAGAATCACTAAGGTTGGAAAAGACCGTTCAGATCCCCAAGTCCAAAACCAACCCACCCTGACCACATCCCTCAGTGCCACACCTCCATGGTTCTTGGACACCTCCAGGGATGGTGACTCCACCACCCCCCTGGGCAGCCTGTGCCACTGCATCACTGCTCTTTCAGAGGAGAAATTCTTCCTAAGATCCAACCTTATCCCCTGTTGATGCAACTTAAGGCCATTACCACTCATCCGATTGCTGTTTCCTGGGAGCAGAGGCCAACCCCCATCTCAGCACAACCTCCTGTCAGGGAATTGTAGGGAGCAGTAATGTCTCCCCTGAGCCTCTTCTTCTCCAGACTGACCCATCCCAGTTCCCTGTATTTTCATTGGGTTTGTCCCAGTGTCTGGAAATGGAGCATCCCTTCCTATGATTGGTGTCAAGCAGCACCCCTTGTTTGGTTCCGGGTCCATTCCCACTTCCCAAACAGACACAGGTGTTTTTTTTCGAGAAGCACAACTTGGGATAAAGCCCTCTCTTTTCCAAAGGCAGAGATATTGAGCTTTAGAACACACCTCTGATTTTTAGGGGTATCTAGCCAGGACATGATTACAAAATTTCTGACTATTTTCTCCACAGTCCTCCATCAACTCTTTGGAAATTATTTTTAAGTGCTGTTTTTTGAAACTCTTCAGGGGGATGAAAAAAAAAAAAAAAAAAAAAAAAAAAGCTTAATCAATATGAATAAAACATCCTGTATTTGGTTACCAAATGGTCCCATGATTCATCGAGAGCCCTACCACTCAAAAGGTCCTTTCCTCCTCTTGGGCAGCCTTATTACTACATCTTTCAAAACCAGAAAATACGAAAGAAACTCTTCAAAGCTGGGATGGTAATCAGCAAGAGTCCAAACTCTAACATTGTTTTGGGTCTTGGGGAGAGGTGAAGGCTCTGTACAGTGTTAGTATGGTGTCCAGTTTTGGCACAGCCCCAGGCTGGTACCCAAACCACAGCTCCTTGAGCGCTTCTGCAACACCCATCCTGCACTGGTACCTGGCTTCCTTCCCAAGTGTGCTCTAGTGTAGATCTAGTTCAAAAGTCCTTTTCCAGAGGAAAATGGCTTCTAAAGATGTGCATTTCAGACTGCACAGGGATGATTCATGACAGCTTCAACCTGGAGTGCTCCTGCTGTGCTCTCTGGCTCAGGAGCAGATGAGCACAGCAGTCCTTGTCCTTTATAATTGATAGCAGCAGAAGCATTTCTGGCCTCGTTATGTGACATTTATGGAGCGTGGCACTATCATCTGCTGCTGATCTTACCTGGAGTGAATTCAAGGCTGAGGTGTCCTGGCTGAGTGGTTTGGTTTTGGGTAGAAACCAACTAACTTTCCATCACAAGGTTAAGCCCTTGGAGAACCTTCCCCAAGTGACTGAAGTACTTTTGTAAACAGAGCTGGGTTGGGCTTAGAGAAGTCAAAGCCTGAGTACTGGCAGAGACTGAGCTCCCTAAAACTTGGCCCCATCAGTGCTAAAGCTGATGTGTGCCCTGATCACACATCACGGTTGTCATCTTTATTAGTCTGTGTTTCATAAGCCATGAGCTCATCTGGAAGCAAGTCATTGCTGATTTCAGCCCGTGGCTAATAACAAAGAACTCTGCGGGATGTTGATTTGGATGCTCTGGGAGTGAGCCCAGGAGGTGCTGTGGTTTTCATCAGCCCAGCGTGCTCTGCCTGGTGCTTTCTGCTTGTCTGAGTCCATGAGATGACAAAACCTCACAGAGAAACGAGGGAACACTGCGTGGCCGTGGTGCCGGCCCTGCAGCAGGTGCTGGATGGCTGTTGTTTTCAGCTCTCTGCATAATTTAATGAAATAGATTTGATGTGCATGAAAAAGGTGGTGAACGGGAATGCAATGTTTGATTTCTTTTTGCATGTTGACAAAGCAATGAAGTTATGTGGTATGGAATTACACTTTGATTTTAAATAAAACGCATCAGCGCTGCATGAAAATCCCAGCAAACCTTGAAATAGTGATCAGGGGAGCACAAATATGCAGTGCCCCATAGCCGGCGAGTTTATGAGGCATTAAAGTAGTGCCTGGAGGCCTCCAGTGCCATATAAACTGTTCTGTTACATAAGCATGTCATCTTATGCTGGGCTCATGGACGTGAATTCCTTCCAGGCTGGTACTGGGATGGAGCCACAGCCCAACAGTGCCTGCTGTTTATTTAGGAGGTTGGGGGCAGTGAGACAGCCGAGCAGTGCTGAGCCCATCCAGAGCTTCACTATTTCTCCATATCAGAAATCTCTGCTAAGTCTTCCCCGGAATCATATTTCCAGCCTCAAATTGCTTCAAGCCTGCTAAAAATTTATGTAATAAGTTTTAAATCTGGCACAAAGTTTGTACAATACGGTCAGGGTGCTTAGGAGCAGTCAGTCCAGGTCTGACCCTGGTGAATGCGTGGGGACACTGCTGGTGCTGGCAGTGGTTGTGATGGGGACCAGCCTGGATGTGACCTCTGTGCACCATCCCATGAAAGCAGTGCCCGGGCAGTTCTCACAGCTGGAACCATTTGTCTGCACGGCTCTTTGCCTTGAATAGGATGAAAACGCTTGAATCAAAGTGAGCCCAAAAAAAAAGTGATACGGAGCTTCCTCTGCGCTCCTTGTACACGCACAGACTTGGTTCAGAAATGTCTTCACATCAAGGCAATTCGCATATTCTGGCAACCTCTGCAGAGATGATGTTGGAGCGAGTGCAGCTCGGCGATGCCCAGCAGATGAGTCACTTGTTTGTCAATCTTAGCATTTCTACTCCAAGTGACACCATCGTGCCCGAGGGTGCTTTGAGAGACGATCCTTTGGGGTTGGCCCTCTGCACAGTAATGCATTTATGCTGCGAAACAAAGAGCCTTTATTGCTTTGGAGAGCGCTGTATTTGTTTGTAACATCCGCATTGCTGCGTTTGTGCACTGAAGGACTGAAGAATAGGTGGAGGTTTTGGAGAAGCTGGCGGACTTTCTTTGTACCCAGGCCATGCTCTGGGTGTCAGATAGCTGCGTGTCCTGCTGAGGCAGAGAGCCGTGGAATATCCTGAGTTGAAAGGGATCCATAAGTATCATTGGGTCCAACTCCTGCAGGATCTGTCCCCAGGTGTCCCGCTGCACTTCTTTGCCTGAGTGAAGGCTGCCGGTGCTTCCCAATGGAATGCTGGATTCTTGATTCCAAAAGAATGGGTATGCACAAACCCTTTCAGCTTTTTTTCAGACAACTGAAAGCAAGTTGTTCTTGGGCAAAGCTGAGCTTTTGTGGGGTTTGGCTGAAAAATGTCTGTTTCCAATGCTTTATTTCCAAAAATAATTCAGTTTTTGGCTATAAGGAAGCAGAGAGATAAGATTTTTTTAATCCATAGCGATCCCTCTTTTTGCTGTTGAAATTCTTCATGTGAAAAAGATACCTGCTGGATCCAATCTGAACACTTAGGAGTTACAGCTTGGATAAATACTTCAATACTTGCCCAGTTTTGTCTCAGTGGGATGGCTCTCAGAGGTGTATTCGTTATTTTGGTATTACTGTGTGCAGAAAAATACAGAGAGCTCTGGCACAAACCTCACCCAGTCAGGTTTGTGCAGTGCCAGTGTGACTGAACAGAAAAACTGCACTGAAGATGGGGTGGCGGGGGGAAGGCATTTCTTGAGCTCAATCCATCTCATTCTGTCTGGGACTGATGAAGACGTACTGCAGTTATTCAAAGCTAGAAAAATCAAATGTCATGCACAGTGACTGAGCAGCACACAGCTCTTCCATTGCTCTTCACCCTCAGTGTTCCAGTTTTCCTGGCTACCTGTCAGCTGTGTGGTTTTCCTGGATGGTGCAGAGCTGGCTGTAGAGCAGGAGGTTGGTGCCATTCCTGTCCCTCTTACCAGCTCGCTGGGTTTTGGATAAGGTTTTGCTGTGCCTCAGTTCTTTCTGTTGTAAATAGATGATAATGTTTGCTATTATGAAATGCTTTGATTTCAATGGGTAAGATGCCAGGAAAGAATTATTTTTATTATGTTGTGACATAGTATGCCTTTCTCATGTCTCTGCTCATAGCTCCTCTTTTGATGATCTCTTTATTTTCTGCTTGTACTTTTATTCCAACGTCCCAAGGTGCAATTTTGAAGCAGAATTAAGAAGGGAGAGGACTAAGCCTGTATATTTTCAGGAAACAGATTGGGCTTCTGAAAGATGGAGTAGGAAAGATGATGGTTTCCATCCACATTGCTGGTCCAGGTCTGGATAAAAGCTGTGTTTTGCATAAGGCATGTGGAGAAAGAGATTGGGAGATCTGGAGGGAGCGTTCCTGCTTCTCCTGGTCAGGAAGCAGCTCCTTCTTGGCTGTCTCCATCTGGTAGAACCCATCCACTAGCAGCTGAGCACTGTTGGTGCATGCTGGGATGGAGGCACCTCCTAAAAGCCCAATGTGGGAACCCTCACTAGGGTGGGTGTTTGACTTTTTTGAAAAGAGAACTCAGGGGGCACCTGTACAAGAGCCTTCCCAGCTCAAGCCAGCCATTCTTGCTGGGTTATCTAAACTAAGCAAGGCCTGGACCCAAATAACGTGCTTAACTTCTGCCTGACCTTCATCTGCTTTTCAGCAGCCTTGCAGGTGTGTTGGTAAGTAAATACCACGTGCAGTAATTTTCCCAGCAAAGTGCATATGCCATTAATATTAATAGCAGCTATTATTTGCTAAATGGACTTTTTGGTTAACTGTGTATTTATCACAGGTTGTTTGAGTAAAGTTGGAGTGCAATCAGTGCTGTGTAGCAGCTTCGGCCTTGAGGGTTGGGGAAAAAGAAAAAAATAATTAGTTGTCAGGTAGCCTCTAATTACCTGGATAGCATGGTTCTGCTATGCAATTAGATGGTCCTGCTATGCAATTAGATGCTCAGCACTTTCCATGTAAATAAACTGACCTGCTTGGCTGGTGTGTCCGATGTAACCAAGGCAGTAGGTTAATGTGCAGCACATTTCCATCTGCAAATCTGTAAAAAGCTGATTTCTTCCCTAACTTAATTCTCCCCTGGTGTAAATCTAACATTGGAAGCTGAATATTGTGGGCAGAAGTCAGACGTTGGGTCACTTTGCTTTCTTTCTTAGTTGATTAATCTAGTGGGGGTTTATGTTAATGTGTTGGAGCTTTGCAAAACTGAGTTCTCTTGTTTCGGCAGCAGGAGACATTCTGAATTATAATTTAAATGTCTGTTTAATAATCAAAAATGTTTTTTTGGTCAGTGAATCTGATTGATGTATCATGGGAGGTAGAATCCCATTTCTCTCATGCTTCTTTACACTAGAGCATTTCGATTTATTTCTCCATCATTAGAATGGTAAATGGGGAGGAAGGAGGGAGATGAAGGATGCTGTTTTCTAGGCTGTTATTTACCTGAAAGAGATGGTGCTAATTATGAAGCATCTCTAGCTCTGAGAAAGGCCCAGTGAGCGGACACAGTTTGTTCTTCAGCACCGAACTGTGACAGTTTATACTGGGTGTATGCAAACCAGATAAGACTGATGTGGCACTGAGTGACATGGTTTAGTGGGCATGGATGATGGGTTGATGGTTGGACTAGATGATCTTAGTGGTCTTTTCCAACCTTAATGATTCAGTGAGCCTATGATGCCTTTAGAATTCTGTCCTTAAGCATATTTGAGTGTCTCACAGCTCTCACCCATGGCTAGGTGACACATGGGCCACCTTTGCAGAGGACACAAAGGTTCTTCATTGTAGGGAGTCCTGTGCCAGTTCAATTCCTCTCCAAATGACAGTCGGCTTCAGATGTGATACTGGAGAAACTGCTCAAGTAATGGGTTTCATGAGTGGTGATCAGCCACACATTCTTTATTTTGAACGCTCTTCTTATTCTTCTGGTGATTTATTGCAGTTCCTCCAGCTATAGTTCGTGGTGGGCATTCCCAAAGATGTGCTTCATGCAGTGGGGTCAGGCCATGGAGAGATGCAGGCGTAGCCAGCGAGGAACCTTAAATTTTTGTCCCTGTTGGATTAGATGACCTTTAAAGGTTCCTTCCAACTCAAACAATTCTGTGATTCTATGAAGTCATGGTGCCCAAGGTATGCTCAGTGAGTGCAATTCTGGGCATTAAAAATTCACTGCACTAAAAGACGGATCCTATTACAAACTTAGTATTATAATGTGTGCCTGCTAGGAGGCAAACTGAATTTCTTGCGTTTCCCATCTTTTGGGTGCTTGACAGCTGTAATAATGTTTAATAATAAGGTGTATCTTACTGATGTTCTCACTGGAACGATGAAAAATACAGTTATCCTACAATGAAAAGGATATATAACCCCTTATAACATTTAAATGAATTTCTTTGCAAATAAATAGGATGGAAACCTTTCCCATAGAATCATTAAGGCTGGAAAACGCCTCTAAGAACATCAAGTCCATTGTGTTGTGTTAATATTCTAGTTCAGAGAGAAGCAAGCAGTTTTATATGGGCAGAAACGTTATTGTTAGGAGGATTAAAATACACATTTTAAGATTCTGTCAGGGTATGCAGGTACTCCAAATTACATGTGTTTTACATTGTGACATAAATTGAAAGAATAATTCCTTCTTGTTTTTTGTTTTTTTTTTTTTTTTGCTTCTGCCTAAGGCACAATCCAGGTATACTGAGGGGGGAAAAAAGAACCCATCAAACCATTTCCTGAAAAATAATAAGCACAACAGCACTTTAGGGAGGAGAATGACTATGAGAAGCATGTTATAGAAAATACCTGATGTTACAATAGCTGAATCATGCCATCTAATTACTTCTTGCTTTCTGCTAGTGCAAGAGTGCTGTAAATCAAAGGTTACGTTCATTGGAAGAACAGCGTAGGGCTCAGATCAAAGCTGAAAGGGATCACACCATGTGATTGGTGTTGCTGGAGAGATGTATAGGAATCCTTCATACCTTCTGATTAAATGCTGCTTGAGAGCAGAGCCAAGTTATTCATCACCTATTTGTCCATGCACAGTAGCGTTTTCTTTTGATCCTGTTTGGCTTATCCATCGGGCTTCAACTTATCAGAACTGAAGCGCAGATAAAAATTCTGTTGTGCAAGGGAAGTAGGGGACAAAGCTCTCGAGGCAACCTCGCCTGGTGATGGGGGAGGATAAAAGAACAGAAGTTTTATGTTATAAATATGCAACTCTACAGCTCGTGGTTTGGACTCGTATGGCAGCAGTGTGATTTGCTTTGACTGCAGGTGCCTGAATGTGCCTGTTTAATGGTTTGATCTAGAGCTGCCTTTGCCTCTTCTTCTCTGTTCTTTTATAGCCTGGATGTGGATAGATGGAAAATATTTCCCAGGTCACTGCACAAACTGAAAAAAAAAAAAGAAAAAAGAAAAAAGAAAAAAGATTGTGGTTTTTATTCAGCGTTTTCTTAAGTCTTTCCTTCCGTGATCTTTCTGTATAATTTGAGCTCTGTCTTAGGATTCTGAAACTCATGGAAGTTATTTGTTTGTTGTCTATATAATGGGTGTTAATTGTTGGCTGCTGTAGCACGAGTGTAGACTGCAGGGAATCCTCCTGGCCACTGAGTGTCATTGTTAACTCAGGAGAAGTGGGGTGATGAGAGAAATCACTTTAATTGGGGAAGAGGAATGTGTGCAGGCAGCTTGGGCAGGTGATGAGTTAGTTAGCTGCCATGGTTTGCTGAATGGCAAGGTTGGTCTTTGAAGAAAGACTGCTGCAAGTTCCCAAGCGTGCTGGGAACTTGGTTTGGTACAAACCTGCAAAATAGGTGACTATGCGTAGCAGCAAGGTGGGATCCTTGGCTGAGTTGAGTTTAACACCACGAATTTTGGGGATTGTCACATCTGGGCACCTAGGGCTGCTCCCTGTTGTTTCTGGTCTTCTCTTGATCCATTCAAACTGGTGGCACTTCTAACGTCTCCCCAGGCTCTCTTCCTTGGGGCTTGTGCCAATGCAGTCATCTCTGTTGTGCAGGGTGAGAAGTGCTGCTTTTCTCCCTACTCTGTTATGCTATTGTAGTGCAATGGGTCATTGCTGTGCAGCAGTGACAGAGCAGGGCTGGTGCCCTTGTACAAATGAAGGGTCCTCTTCCAGCTTGCAAAGCCTTGAAATGCAATAGTCCAGAAGAGAGCTGTCATCATCAGAAGTGAGATTATTTCCATAGAAGGAAAAATACTTGAAGAAAAGTAGTTCAAACAGTGGTTTGTGCAGATGTTTTCAAATAGTGAGTGAGTTTTATTACCTGAGTATGTGGCTTTATGGCCACATGTATTGTAGGAGCAGAGTGAAACTTCCTGATATCTAAACTTGTGAAGTAATGCTTTTACTGAATGTATTTTTCATAGAGTTGGTTGGGAACCTTGAAATTCCCATGACTTACTATGAACTATTTGATGTATAAACTCATCTTCATCATCAGCATCAGCAATGTTGGAACCAAGATAAGGACTCTGATTTCTGCATTTGGGGCTTAGAATGTGCCCTGCATTAGCATTCATGTTAATAACACTAGCTTGCAGTAATGGCGAGAGGAAGGGATGTGACTGGAAGGCATCAGCCTGGGGTTCAGAGGAGGAAACTATTGCAGGTAGGAAGGAGTGTGACGTGGGTTGCCAAGTTAATGCATTTTAACGCTTCTTCTGAATACCATCTTGTCTTACCTCTCAGAACTGCCTTGCGTAGAGCAGTTGCTTCGCTGCCTTGTCTTCACCTCTAGGAAAAGAAAGGTATTTTCTCTGCAGAATGGCAAATCTGTCTTAAAGCTCCTTTATTATTGGAAACAAGATGGTGGTGTTTTACTGACTAAGCAGGAGATGAAGCCCTCTCCAATTGCCTTAACTTCAGCAGGATTTAGCAGCAAGATCCACTATGCCTGATAGTTACATTGCCATGAAAACACCTTTCTTCCCTTATATAATCTACTTAAACCAGGCAAGGGCTTTGCAAATCCCATCTGGGCAGTGCAGCTGCCGTGGGGCAGCCAGGAGGAATTCCACCGTCTGCCCGTCTCGCCGTCTCGGTGGAGAGCAGGGAGGAACGGGGTGGAGGAGAGGCTGATGCTGAGCCAGAAACCACCTCCTTCCTCTGCTGCTTTCCTTCTGTAGCCCCATAGCTGTGGTTTCGCTCCTTGCAGTCCCAAAGTTGAGGTGGCTCTCTCCAGTTTGTGCTAAATCACTTTTCCTTTGGCGGGCGTTGGTTCCGGCTGTGGAAGGGCTTTCTGTGTGAAGTTTGAGGCCGTTGTTTCCACTCCCATGCTGTGGGGTTTCTGGGGGTCCCTTTGTTGCATTGGTCAGAGCTTTAAGTGCCCCTGAGTGCTGAAGGAGAAGCTTTTCTATTCAAATGGCTTCGCTGTAAACGACAATAAAAAAGAGTTTTTGAACCAATCTCTAAATTCTTCTTTAAAAAATAATATATATTCTCTTTCTTTTTCCTTTTTCTTCTTAAAATCAGCTTTTCTCTGTAGGTGAGGTTGTAATGCAGCTCTGCTTTGATCTGTGTTCACTCAGTGCCCTCTGGGAGTGAAGCCGTATTTTTGCCCGTCTCTCTGAATGGTTCCCTGCCCACTTGATTCAGAACCACTTATCTCAAACGTCTCTTGCACGGCTTTCATCAGCACAGGCTGCAAAGAGACCTTATCTATTCTGGGCAAGCGGCAGCACAAGCCCAGCATTGCACCCACGTGTCCACGTGGCAGTTTGGGAAGCACTGAATGGAGGCCGAGTGGAAGGGACATTGGGGCAGGAAATAAAGATCATGTTGAAAAAATATAGAAGCAATGTATTTTTCCTCTGCTGTAAATATTTCTTTTTCTTCTTTTTCTTTCCTATTTAGCCAATTAAAGTCCTTAAATGTCACCACTGTTTCTATGGATGAGGCTATTGACACCGTGCTGCTGGTGTCTGCTGACCACTTGCACCCCAGAAAAAATTGAAAGAGAGCTATTTGGAGAGAGAATAAATATGAATGACAGAAAATTACAACATCTGAAATAAAAGCCAGCATAAATTCCATATTTGGACATCTTGTTTCCTATAAGGATCATTCTAAAATGTGTTTAAATGTCATCTTCTCTAGAAACTTCTGCTCTAAAACAAAAGCCACTTGCTCTACAGCAGCTGAAGGGATGAATTAACTGTTCTTTGATGCTTTGTGTCCACCCTGAGTTTTGGGGGTGGTGATGGAGGATGCTGTTCTATGGGGATTTATTTTTGAAAGGCTCTCCTGCTGCTTTGCATAGCACATCTGCCAAAAGTGGTGGCTATCATTGAATGGCTCAGGTTGGAAGGGACCTTACAGACCATCCAGTCCCAACCCCTGCTGTGGGCTGGATGCTCCCCATCAGCTCAGGATGCCCAGGGGCCCATCCATGGCCTTGAATGCCTCCAGGGATGGAGCACTGTGTCAGTGCAGTGCTTTAATAAGAACAATCCTTCTCTCTGAAGTGCTGCTTTTGGACAGGCACTTTATTAAGAAGGACATGAGCTGGGGAGAGTGTTCACGCTCACAGTGCTCAGCTAGGTGAGATGTGATTGAGCCCTTCTTCGGGCTCTCAGCTCACAGACTGCAGAGATACAGTGTGTTTGTGGCTGGCCACAACATGTCTTCTGTTTTTCACTCTGCAGCACTTCAGCATCCTCCCTATGTGCCCTCGTATGGGGCAGGCAGGGATCTCCTGCAAGGTGAGAGGACTCTTACATGTTGCTTTGCTCCTCATTCAATTTCTTTCCTGATTAGTGGTCACTGTGGAGCTTTTAAAATAGTTTACTTCAATGTGCAAAAATGCATCATGTCACTGTTCGTCTGACATGAGGCACTTGTGCCAGATTATGACCAGGTTGCACTTTGAAACAGATTGCTGGTTCCTCAGTGAAATTCTTCTTGAATTAGAGAAGCTTGGAAAGAAGGAAGTAAAATGTGCACTGGGGCGAGGAAACTCCGTGCTGGTAACTGCCATCAATCTTCAGCTTTTCTCATTCTCTCTCGCAGACAGTCCAAATGTCCCAAACTAAAAGAGGGCAGATTTAGACTAGATGTAAGGAAGAAGTTTTTTACATTAAGGGCAGTGAAGCAGTGGCACAGGTTGCCCAGAGAGGCGGTGGTGCCCCATCCCTGCAGACAGCCAAGGTCAGGGGATGGGCTGTGAGCACTGATGGAGCTGTGGGTGTCCCTACTCAGTGCAAGGGTGGGACCAGATGGCCTTTAAGGTCCCTTCCATCTCAAACCATTCACATTCAGTGATTCTATCGTTGTGCAGCTTTGGGTTTGGTGCTCTGCTCCATCCATGGATCAGTGTCTGGGTGACCTTTGTGTCTGTGAGGCTGAGAGTGGTAATGGCAGCGATGGAAGCCTGGTACAGCAGCAAGATGCTTGGCCAGTTTTCTCCACAGCACTGCTGCCAGAGAGCTGGGGAGACATTGCTGTCTGTGGTCTGCTCTCCTTGGATCCTGCTAAGGGCTCTTTGTGGGCGTTGAGTGCCCACCTGAGCCATGGTTTGTTCCCTTGGGTCCAAACTCCTGTTTTTCCTCTGCTTTTTTCAAAAAGCATTGAGGTGAGCACATCTAGCACACGGGTTTACACAACTGTGTGATAGATTTTCATATATTTTTGTCTTTTCCTAGGCTTTTTGTGAGCAAAAATATGATTTGTATGCACATGGCAAAGGCCTCAGAATTCAGAGCAACCAAAGGGGATGTGTGCAGAGCATGCCATGGTGCAGGGAATGCTTTGGAACTGCCCTTTGCTGGGAAGCAGACTGGGACAGTTGCATCCAACAACTTTTTTTCTTTTCCATGCCAATACGTCTGGAATTCCATTTCAGCCTCAAAAAAATACACCCTTTAAAAGTAAATTACACGTTTCCTATCGTGGTAGCATTCAGCGCCGTAAGCACTACTGCCTTCTTCCTGACAGTCTGCCTGGGTGAGAGGCAGTGGCTTTTTTTTTTTTTTTCTTCTTCCTTTTACATCTGGGGAGCAAACTGGTGTAGTGACACAGCCACAGCCCAAACTGAAGCTACCAGGGCAGGTTCTGACCCCTCTGCATCCCTGGCTGCACCTGTCCCCTCGCAGCATGACTGCAGCAGCCACTTGCACTCACACTCTCTTTGTGCATTTACTTTTGCACTTATGTCTGGCCGTGGCTCTGTTGTTTCACATCCTGGTGCTGTTTTGACTTAAAATAAGGGCTGGTGCTAATTTGGAGTCAGGGGTTGGTGCCTGACCCTTCTGTGCTTAGCAAGGCCTGAAGGCTTTTAACCTTCTGGATCCTTTGTAGTGCTGTGTCCACACCAACATTGTGAGCCCTGTACAGGGGCTGCGATGTACCCAAAATAAATAGATGATGCAATCAGAGAGAGTGACTGGCTGCCCGTGGTGAAAGGCATTGGCATGTCAGATCTGTCGGCTGCTTTCTTGTCTCGTTTTAAAGGCAGGTGAAAAATAATGAGGGAAATGAAATGTCTGGGGTTTTCACAGCAAAAATTAAATGTAAATAATTGTGCTTGCTGGTATCTCCACCCCCAGCATCTCCCCCCATGTCTGTATTCCATCTGCTGCTCCATATCAAAGAATTTATATTTTGTAAGATAAAAACAACAACAACAAACAACAACAACAACAACAACAACAAAAACTAACAACTTTAATTCTCACAAAGAGCTTTGGTACTTTTCATTTGGATTCAGCAAGAGCCCCTATTATTGGTGAAACTTCATTTCTGCACTGTGTTCCTGGGGGAGCAGACAGTTAGTGAATGGAGCAGCATAGGAGAAGGGACATGGGCTGGGGCTGGGACCTCATCCTCTGCTCACCAGGAGCAGGGAGAGGGATGGAGAGGAGCTGTTCTGGGAACAGAAGCTCTTTACCCCCTCCTTCCCCAGCCCCCCATCTGCATTTACATGCCACAGAGCTCTCCAGCCTCAGTTACCATTATGTTGTTCTGCTCTGAAGCAGTAGCATTTCTTTAATGAAGAAAAATGAAAAGAAGTTGACTTTAAAAAAAAATATTTTTTATTTTAATATTTAATTGGCTGACTGTTTCTTCTTTTCACTGGAAGAGCTTTCACCATCAGGGCTGTCAGCTAAATTGCTATCCCCTAAATCTCCCCATTGCCTTGATGATGTGGGAGGCTGTTGGTTAAATCAGACCCATTCTCTGGGCAAAGCTATGCTCTCAGACTCCAAAGCTGCACAAAATCCTGCCAGGCCTGAACTTAGTAGGAGAGCTTTGCATTCCAGTGTTTTGCAACAGTGCTGGCATCCTTATGCCCAAGTAATTCAATAATCTGCTGAAAGCACGAATTCTTCTAACCAGTCCCCTTCCTTAGCACGCCCCAGATGCAGAACAATGAAGCCCATGGAGAACGGCGTGGCAGTTTCTGCATGGTGAAAAACTGGCAACATTTGCTTGAAAACAGGCTGGCAGCATTGTGGGAAGGCACTCATCCATTGCCCCAACCCATCCCCAAGGAACCGAGTTCTGATGGATTCCATTACAGTAATATGTGCTCTGACATGATGGGACGTGGACACGTGCAGGTGCTGGGTGTGATGGAGGGGCAGCAAGAATGAAAGCATAACATGCATGGCACTGGGATCAGGGGATGCTGTGGGACAAGGATCAGCCTGCCTGGCTTCTCAATCCCTTCAGGGAGACCCAAATCCATGTTGGTTGTGACTTCTTTGTAACACAAATTGAAGACGGTCTGTTAGCATCCTACACTTTGCTGCTAGGTCTCAGCTCTGAATTACAGGTCAACCACTGTGTTTATTTACTAAGTTTTGTGTTTACACCGTTGAGCTACTGATGGGTTCTACTTGTAGCTCCAAGCTTGCAGCTGACCATTAGAAGCAGGGAACAGCACCACTTGCTTGCTTTGGAGGGTGTGTGGAGTGCATTCTTCTTGGCCATTGCCATGGTGCTGCTTGCTGAGAACTTCAGTGTGGTTCTTGGAAAAATGCATCCTGTTCCCAGGCAGCTCGTAAGTTTTCAGGGCATGAATAGCTCAGGGCCTCCAATTTGCTTAAGAGATAGTTATTAACATAGACAACAGTAATTGTGAGAAGAAATAGGCATCTTTTTAACAAGCTGTTGGAGAGAATAATTAGTCAGAGTCTGGCGACAGTAAAGGATAAAACATGAATTGGGGAAAACAATTAGACAGTCTTTTGTTTCCTGTAAATTGGCTTTGAAGTTCAAGGAGCCATTCTCCCCTGAGAGTTTCCCTTTCTGTGCTTCATTTCTGATTATTTTTTTCTTATTTTCAAAGGCAGTTCTTTCCCAAGGCCTGGATGTCTCTGCGTGGTACTTTAATTTAATAGTTGTGTTGAATTCTGAGCCTGAAATCTGTCTGTGAAGAACTACAGATGCGGGGGCTTCCAAGCCTTCTTTGAATAACGAACCAGAAAAAGCAACTCTGATAATTTAAATTGGACTCTCTCCTCTCCTCTCCTCTCCTCTCCTCTCCTCTCCTCTCCTCTCCTCTCCTCTCCTCTCCTCTCCTCTCCTCTCCTCTCCTCTCCTCTCCTCTCCTCTCCTCTCCTCTCCTCTCCTCTCCTCTCCTCTCCTCTCCTCTCCTCTCCAGATGCGGCTTTTGAGCACAGTCCAAGTGAAACTGTAGACTTTTCACTTCTATCGGTAACAGAAATAGGAGCAGATGAACAGGGGCTGCTGTATGTGTCCATGTTATGTGCTGGGGGAGAATGAGAAAATACAGTTTTGGGTGGTGCCTGTTTGGGGAGGGAGAGGAAGAAGAAAAGAGAGTTTAAAAGATCCAGGTGACGTCACCAGCCTTTGAGCTGCAAATAGCATACAAAGAGTAAAATGAGATGAAGAAATTCAAAAGAATAACTGAAGCTCCATCCCTCAGGTCAGAGAACAGGAACAGACAGAGGAAACAGAGAACAATCTTATTTTTATGATTAGAAAAATAGGAGATGTGGCAGAGAGGAAGAGCATGTCTTACTAAGGAGCACCTTGTATAGATAGAGAGATGATTTTTCTAAGTGTAGGAAGTGGCTCTGATGGCTCTTATCTACCTGTAAGAGAAGAAACCTCTTGGAGAAATGTATCCCCTTCTGTGTAAAGCTTTAAGTTTAAGAAGTTAGGAAAACTTCTACATGCACAAAACTATACGTAGCTTTGTTTTATTAACTGGTGAAACAGAAGCATGAAGAGCTGTTTGGCTGGATGCTTTGTGCCCAAAGTCCTGGGTGCTGTGGGACATGAGATCTCAGGGCAGTTCTTCTGCTCACATGCAAACAGATCATCAGTCACCTCTTGGCTTTGCTCAGCTGGTTCTCATCTGGAGGCACCATCAGTGTAAGCCCCTTCTTTCCCTCTCCCCTGCTTCTATACAGAAGTAATCAGCTCCTAAGGGAAAATCCACTAATTGATGGCTCTGAATTCCTGCGCTGCCTATTTTATGGGAAGCAGTTAGTGATCCTAATTTCTGTGATTCAAACATGGTCAGAAAGGCCCTTCAGGGAGGTGTTTGAGAACACATAGATCTCCTGCTGATTGGACTCTAAATAGTTACATCTCCAGCTTCCTAACAGCTGGGCTGCTTAAAACAGAAGAGGTTCTGATAGAAGAGACAAACCCAACCATAGCATGTAATGCCAACTAATGATCTCTCTAGCCTGTATTAGGAGCTCAGCTCTATATGCCTAATTAATCATGATGCAAGGCACCTGCAGTGCTGGTGTTAGTGAGGCCAGGCTGAGGACCAGCAGCTGCACATGCTGGGGAGTACAGGCAGCATTGCTCAGCTGCAGAGAGGTAGTGCTCACTTATTTATTAGCAACAACCAGCTTCAGGCTGGAGCATGTCTCAAACTCTAACTCAGCTGGTTTTAAAGGGGGAAAATGAAAAAAGAGAAGTTCAGCTTGTTTCAGACAGCTGCTGCTGTTTGCCCAAGGGCTCTGCAGAGTCCTCCTGCCATGCTTCTCTCATCCCTCTGCTGGTTCTTCAGGTGTTCTCAAAACCTCTCCCCTGATTCTTTCCTTTGGTGTCATGGTTCACTTGCATTGGGATCACATAGCAAGGAGGTGGGATGTGAAAAAACCCCATTTGTTGGATTTTTACATCTCAGCCATAGCAGCCCAAGTCTGTGAGTACTGAAGGTACACTTCTAAATTCCTATTTTCTCCGTGTTCTGTAGGGAGGAGAATGAGCAAGTGGAAACCGTGCGATGTTTCTAGTGGAGTTTAGATGTATACTTCAGTGGTGATTAAGTCACTCTGTCTATAATTATTTAATTAGTATGTTAAAATCCTGTGCACCTTATATTGGAATGGGAGCATTGGGAGCTACCTAAACAAGTTAGGAAGGAGGACAGGGGCGAGTGGGGACTTGGTATAAAACTGCTGTTAGTTGAATCCCACGTGGTATATAAACTGTTTCGAGTTCAGAGACTTCCTTGAGTGGAAGGTCATTAATCCTAGAAGAACTTGTAGATTCTCACTGCGTTGGTTAATACTGGAGTTTATGGCACTGTAGATGTGTACCTCTGCATGCCCTGATGCTTAGTCTGCAATGGAGTTTTCTTCAGAGCCTTTTGTTTTGCATATGTTGTAATGCTTTCCTAAACCTTTTCCTCTTCAATTAGTGTCAGAGGGTAAGGATGCTTTTCTTTTGTCTCATTATTGCCTTTCTGTGATGGTGTTCTGTTGTGCAGCAATCTTCTACATATTTCATTAAAAAGCAACCAAACAAAACACTTAAAATACTTCTAGCTGAGACTCATCACTGCAAAATTAATCCTGTTTATTCCCAGAATCAGGTTTACTTATTCCCCTGAAGATGGTGGTGCACAGCTGTAGTGAGTCCCAGCTAACAGGTGTGCATCAGGCACATCTCATGGAGGCTTTGCCACGGTGCAGGTGGTACTGACTTTTATGCTGGGGATGATGCAGAACCACAAAGCTGAGGGCCCGCAGGGCACTACTGCCTGTGTATGGAAGGTTTTTTATTGGCTTGGGCAGGAGGAGGAGTTGCTTCTGGAGGTACTTTAGAAAGAAAATCAGCTGGGAGTGGAAAACAAGCAGGGATTTCTTGTAGTTCATTGTCTTGTTGGCTTCGTGTTGACAAATATTTTGATTTCCTTTATTCTTCTGAGGGCTGAATTCTGGCTTTAATGAAGCTGTGGGTAATGTGCTTTATTAAATCAGGCTGAAGCTGGTGTTCCCAAAAGGAGCATCTAATCTATTAAGCCATCATCTAAACACTTCGCTTTACTTTTCAGGCCTTCTCCTTGGCTCTGTCAGGTGTTCTTGTTTGTTCTCCTGTCAAGTTAGGTCTTCTGTCTCTTTTCCTTTGTTTTCTGGATCTTATCCAATTTGTCTTTGCACTTTTTTTTTCCCCTCCTCTTCAAACATGACTTTAATCTGCAGGTCCTGGAAAGAACAAAGAAACAAGTATTTGGAGTGTTGTGTTGTTTGTTGCTGGAGTTGAATCACCTGCTAATTAAAGAGCAGGCTCAGTGTGTGGCTGCTGGTGAATAACCATAAAGATAATCACTTTTACTTTTGCCCTAATTTTTCAGCTATTTCAATGGCCAAATGGCTCTTCCACTCGTATTCTGCCGTGTGCAGATTTCTGCTCCTGGTTAGAGTTAGAAGACCTCTATCGGGAAAAGTATTTTTGTAATAAATGAGGAGGATTTAAATATTGTGATTGATTCCTTATGCCAAAGTACAGTCTATCTCCTCTGCCTGTTGTGCATGGTCTTTTTGTGTGCCATCAGAAAAATTGCTCCACGATACAGTGTGAATGGGAGAGGAATTGGGTGAGAGGTGGTGATGAAGGACTCAGGTGTGTGTTCAAATAAATTGTGACTCTAGCTCCAGTGGCTCAGGACTGGCCTTGTGTTTGAAGTGATGTTTGATGAACAGGACCATTAAGATGTATTACTGAAAGATGTCGGTAGCAATTGATTTGCCCTGCTAAGGACTGGTGCCAGCAGCAGCCAGTGGTAACTTCTCTAAACTTTCACCTGAGAGGAAGGAAAGACAAGAGAGATGGACCTGAAAAGAAAGTTCTTTAGCTTTATTAACAGGGAAGCGAGACCCCTTTGACAGCAAGGGGTTCTGAAGACTTGAAAACATGTTATGTATTTTTAACCTGATCAGTGTCATCTGCAGAAGTAGGAAAACTTTCCATGGTCAGTATTCCCTACAGGTTGTAGAGGCAACCTAGGGAGCCTCTACAACCTGTAGTTGCAGGTTGTAGTTGCAACCTAGAGCTACTAGGGAGAAAATGTCAGTGGCTTTGAGTCTCAGGAAAGTCAATGGCAGTATCTTATCCAAATTTTAGGTCTGTCCTTCAGAGCCTCTGTGTTACCCAATGGGGAATGGGAGAAAGTCCTTGTAGGACTTCTTGTAGTTCTTCTTGCATGCCTGCTATGAGCAGGTTTTGGGGCTCTAAGGGTGAGGTTTTTTCAAGACTATTAGTAAAGATAGTGCCTCAGTTCTCGCATCTCTTACAGGATCTTCCATATGTAACTGATACAGTCATTAATACACTTAGCATAAACAATGTCATTTAAATGTATTGATTATTGATCTGCTGCTCAGCCCACAGATTTCCAGAGGAAAGCACGTGTATACACATAGGCATACACATATGTGTGGACACACATATGTACAATTCTGGCTGTCGTGTTGCTGGAACACCCTAAATGTATGCAAGTGGCTTCAACAACTCTACGTAAGAGTTACCAACAGAGCTGTTGGTGGTCGTTTTCCAGATTGAAGGTTCCTCTGTGATAATGAATGCTTCTTGCACCTGCTTTCCCCCGATAAGGTATAGGAGTAATAAATTCTTCTGAAGATTGCTTTTTCCCTGGGCATGTAGTTGTGTGGATGAAAGACTGCAGGCTCCAATCTGTAATGCCACCTGCAGGGACATTTATACTGAGTGGTGCTAGGGAAGAGGTAAAGAAAATAGAAACAATCGCATAAAAAGACAAAACAATCCGAACTTTCTGCAGAAACGCTCAGATAAATTAGAAAAATATGCTCCAGTAAGAAGAATAAGCTTCAAAGCTATGTAAAACTCTAAGAGAGAATCCAGACCCATACGTGACTTTCCCCTTGCCAATGGAAAACCAGGTGATGTGTGACCATCAGTAAATGTTGGTTTGAACTTACTTGGAAGCTGTTTTTTTTTAATTTTATTTCTTTGTTTTCTTTTGCTCTGGGAATGGGTGGATTGTGCCCATCCATCTCTGCAGCATTTCCCTTATAGTTTGTCTGGCCTGTCTCTCTTTCTCTCCCTTTCTTGTTCCTTGGAAATGACAATAAAAAGGGAGAGTCAATGCTGTGTGCTCTCCTACTACAGTTCTTCCTAACATCCAACTCATACTGAAAGCGTAATAATGACTGGAAAGTTATTGAATGTAATAGAGTAATTCATCTGGCCAAACTTTAAAGGAATTTTTACATGGGAATAAGCTACTGCCACAGATCCATTTTCTTTGTATTTCGTCCATTTGTCAGTTTGTTTTCTATCTTTTGTCTAGAATGTACTTTTGGTGAAAGATCAGACTTGCAAAGATGAAAAACTTTTCAGACTTCAAGATTCAAGGTGCGAAGTGCTATAGCAAAACTCTTTGAAATGAGTTTCTACTGAATGGAAGGACCTGTTTGAGGAGGAAAAAATAAGCCTAAGGCAGAAGAAGATACTGGCAATTGACAAGTGAGCTGATAAAAGAGCAGTTCTGTGAGTGTAATGCTGATGGTATCACATCGAGCCACGTCTTTGCAGAGCACTGTAGCTGTACTGCATGAAACTTTAATAAGGAAAAATGTCCTTGTTCTGTGATCAAATGTAACATTTAGGAGAGGAAAAAGGATTTTTAGTAATTCAACTGAAATATTTGCTTAAGAGGCTCTGATCTTTTACTTAGATGATGTACATCCCAATTTCCTGATGGCAGTATGCACTGCTGTGCTGGTGCAGAACAGCAGCTACCATCCTTGGAGCAACTGCTGCTGTTGGATCCCTGCAGTGGGGTGAGCTGGAGTTGGGCAAGTCATCCCTTCAAAGAGGAGCAGGAGAGAAATGAAGAGTCAGTAGCTCTGGGTAGAGCTGTTCTTTGAGATAAGACTCTGAAGTGTGCCATTCCCTTTCTGCTGGCCCAAGCAGGGTGGTCATGGAGCAGCATCAGTAGATCCAGGCACAGGAATGTCATGAGAGGACTAATTGGGTATAAATCACTGGGTAACTTACATGGGAATGCTGTTACATGTTTTGGGCCTGGCTATAATGTGGATAGAAGGTGATGGAGATTTTTAGAGGGGAAAAAAAGATCACAAAAACAATGTGCTGGACTTCTTCATAGCTTCTTCTGCCTCTTATGTATGCTGTGTAGTAACATGGCCATCAGCATGTGAGCTCCACAGCTGGTGTGGGCCAAGGAGCTTTTCCTGCCAAGCAGCTTCTCACCACTGCTTGTCAAATGGTCCTGAGGCTGACACGATAACAGCTAGGCTGATTAAATCATGAGATACAGAGAAGACCTAATTATTCATTTTCCAGCTGTTCGTTTGCAGCCTTCTGTTTCTTTGCCTTATTGGTGGTTGGAAAATGTTTTTTTTTTTTTCTTTCCTCCTTCTTCACGCTTTTTCTGGCAGTAAGCATTGACTTCTTTCAAAAACCACAATGAGAAACCGCAGCTTTTAAGCCCAGTGCAGGCATCTTTGCAAATAATAAAATAAATCAGGTGGATTCAAATCCAGCTTCCTAACGAAAGGCAGCTTTGCTCAATAATGCAAGCAGCTTTATTTTCACTGTGATAAATGAAAGTTGCTTATATTAAGCTAAAGTTTTGCTGTCCAGCCCTGAGCAAAACTCACTGGATGTGATGAAAGTTTTGACTAAATAAGGCCAGTGACATTTGGACAGTGTAAGGCCCTTGTTCTGAATCCAAGCTTTTCAACATGTAGCTCTGTCATTGGTTGGCAATTGCCACCTTTTTTTTCAGATATAGAATTCCTCCCCCTCAAATGAAATTATGACAAGACAAACGCTTCCTCCCAGCACTAATTTGGATTAGTTCAGTTTATAGCCATGTTTAGGCAGAATGAGAGTTCGTCTTGTTTTGCTGCTACTCAACCTGGCTCCAATGTCCATTTGTCCCCTTGTCCCAGTGACCAATATGTGTGTCCCTCAATAGAAGGTGATATTTCTCTCCAGTCTAAAGTTCATGTAACTATCTTGTGTGAGACCATTTTGTTTTTTTGATACCTTGTATAATTTGGGGAAAATATGGATTCAGTTGAGCTTGCAAAGCCTCCTGTATGGTTCTTGTCTGATTACAATTAGTTCTGATGGAGGGGTAGAATCTTTCTTGAGGCTAGTTGTTTCAGTGGGAAACAATACAATTGCAGCAGAAATCACAATTAATGACTGTTTAATATCTGATAACTAGTGCTTGATTTCTCTCTTTGCATTATATTCCTCATTATTTCTCATATTAGAATGAAAGTTGCCTAGGGCATGGAAGGCTTTGCTCCTGGGTGGGCAGTGGGAGCATTTGGTTATGTACAATTGCTGTTGGAAAATCCACAGGACAAATGCAATCATTTTGCACATAATTTCCCAATTTTTATGCCTTTCTCATCTTTTTTGCCCGATTAAAGTTTTCTACAGAATGTGAAAATTGCTGGTGATTTTTATTCCAATTGCAGCTGTAAATCACGTGTTTGAAGCTGAGGAAACTGAGAAAACTTTTGCTTACTGTTTAAGGAGTTGCTGTGATCCTTATGCATCAGTCATTATGATTCAGAGCCTTGTCCACCTTGTTGGAGGAGTCTAGGCCTTCTCTGCTCATCTCTGTTACAGCTTTTCAGGATCGATCCTGAAAGAGGTTGCACAAGAGATCAGTCCTGAAGTCTTAGGGGATTTGGACTCCTTTTGCTTTATGGTATCACCTCTTATGGGCCTTATATAAGGAAACTTGGAACAGAAAAGAAAGAACAGAGTTAAACAATGCCTAGATATCAGCTTAATAGGTAGGCAGTTCTTTAGGTATCTGAAATCTCATTTTGAAATTTTAGGGGAATTAATATTGTGTATTGGAGCAGGCAGGGTGGAAGTATAGTAGTTCAGATAGCTGTTCTTCTACATTTAGATGTGATAGAAAGCTTTTATCCTAGAGGATACCTGTCATCGGGAGCATGGACTATTGCAATCTTCCCCCTTCCTCCTATTCATAAAACTCCAAGAACTGCTTTATCCTCAGAGCTAGGACTGTTAAGAAGAGGCATGTCTTGCATTGTGCGCTGGGAGGTTTCACACCCCTATTTTTATATCAATTTTCCAACTCCTGCAGGGCTCTATCAAAGAAGACAGGAGATGTGGGACCTCCCAGGAGCATCCTTGCTGTTGACTATTGCTAATTGGTTTGGAGTGACTATCCTTCACATCCTGCAATTTAGAAAGGGCTCATTAGAAGCCAGCTCCTCCTTGGTGGGACTTTCAATATATTTGGAGGGCCACAACAGTACAGTTGCTTCCTGGAGTTTTCCTCAAATGATCTGAAGTCCAGAAATGATGTGCCTGCTGCCATGGTGTCAGTTGGCCTCAGCTGGTCCATCTTAAATATCTATTTTATCATAGCTTGTAGCAAAGCACTTGCTTCATAGCCCCTTGTGGACAGCACTGATTTCAGATGAATGTTTCTTATGTCAGATCATGTCTCCATTTTTATGTGAGAAAACCTGTTTTTTTTTTCTGTTTTTTTTTTTTTTTTTTTTTTTTTTAATTTATGAGATAACGTAGCCTACATTCGTTGGAGGCTAATTTCACTAATTCTTGTTGGATGCACTGACAGCACAATTATAATCTCACTGTACAGCTGTTGAATTTTAAACACTCAAAACGCATCCAAGTGCACTGGAGGAAATTGGTGGTGTTACTGTCTGTTGTGAAGAAGTAGTTAGATTTTGGAGAGAAGAAAATGTATTTCTGTAGTCCTGGAGAAGGCATAAGAAGAAACATAGATGGCTGACTGATGAGAAGGGAGTTGGAAATATCAGACTTAAGAATAAGAACTAAAACCAAGGAATTATCCCAGGCAGCAATTAAACACCTGAGTCAAAGAGATGAAACAGAAAAATAAGAAATGCTCATTTGGTAAACATGGCAGCATTTAACCAAGTTTCCGAAAGAGTGAAGGGGGAAGAGGCAGTTGGGTCACATGTCAGCATTTCCAGTTGTGTCTCTCATCCCTCAGTTCTTTTCTCCATCCTCTCATGAGGATTTTGCTTATAAGAAAAGGCTTATAAGGGGTGAGGAGGACAAGAAAAAATGCTCAAATCTTCCAGAAGGAGCCACGGTTATACGCATCTTATCATTTGAGTGTCCCTGAGGTAGGACTCACTGAAAATTCTAAATCTCTGATGGATTTGGCAAATCAAACTACTAAGATTGTATGCACGTTTTAAAACTAAAAAATAACAAGAATCATCAAACAGGTATGAAAATACTGGTCACGTATGAAATGCACTGGTTTTGGTTGTTGTTTTCTCTTTTGCTTTTTGTTCTTTGTTTTTATCACTGTGGGCCAGGATGCTCACAGGATGCTTCACCAGTTCTTTGGGGTAGGAGAGCTTGGGACTTCTTCACTGCTTAATGCATTCCCCAATCAATAGTGAACCAAAGTCTTTTTCTGGCGACTGTAGTGTTTTCTGTACCAACTAGAGAAATGGTAAACTGAGAATGAACTTTAATGAGATAATTTCATTTAACAAAGTGCTGAGATCTGCCTCCTCTGTAAGCCGAGGAAGTTAGAACCCAGTTGCCTTGGAGACGATGCAGCTATTATCCAGCAGGGGAAATGAAGAGGCCATATAGGATTTGTGTGAAAAGCACACTTGAGTTTGTTCTGCACCTTTCAGGAAGTTCATCTAGCTTCTGTTATAATTGTGTTCTAGGAATGAAGTGTGCTTCTGTGTCCTTACTGCGTCAGAAATGGGGATATATCTGTCAATAAATAGATATATATTTATTTCTGTTTATATGCAACCAGAAGCTGATGTCAGAAAGCTGGTTTTGTGGTACTTTCTTAGCAGAAGGAATGATCTAATGAATGGCATTTGTTATGAATGGGTGCTTAGAAAGAGTTTGCCTTTTCGCAGAGCATCTTATATACTTAAAACCACACAGTGACCCCAAGCAGGCTGGGTGGCATCCTGCTGTCCTTTCCTGGAGGAGTTCAGCAGCTGCAGCAATTAACATTTGTGTAGTGAAAATTCTGGTTATCCTCTACATCCCCAAATTTTTGCTCTGTTGCATATGTTGCCTTTCTATGCATTCTGTTGAGTGCTTCTGCACTGCCACACAGCTTAGTTATTCAAGAACTTAACAAGATTAATTCATGGGAACTTCCTAACTGCTATTCACCAAATCCAGTGACTGTTTCTCCTCTTTACCTACAGTTAATGTAATTGGTTTCTCACTTCTCTTGCCAAGGAATGAGCCTGTGTTCTGATTCAGCCTTCCTGACTGTCAGTTGCTTACTAGATTTTCCCCACTCCTGTTCACTTCAGTCATTTTCCTTCTTGGATTTAATGACATCACTTTTGCTCTTGAGCCCTTACCCTATCTTCCTTTGTGCTCCCTAGCACATCTGCTGAGTTTTCCCAGGTTTCCTTTGGTGGATGTTCTTGACCTCATCTCTTTGTCCCATTTTGTATCTGCTTCATCTTCCTCCCAGCAGCATCTGTTGCTCCCTGTAAGCGTGGTGCTGCCTCCACAGTATTAGGTGGGAATAGTTACCTAATGAGTGCACGTTGATATCTTTCCCTTTAAAAGATGATCTTTTTAGCAATATTAACTGTGGTGATTGTTCAGGCCTGTTCGTCTTTGTACGTGTTGTACTTACTGTGCTTTCAGTCTGTGCAACCAGCAGGATGTGGAAGGGATTCTTTGAGTCCTTCACTTAGTGATTAGTGTTTGTACAGCACTTTAGAAGCCTAAAATGCTATAAGAGGGATAAATAGTATTGTTAATAACAACCTTCTCTGCTCTACAGAATGGAGCCTCTGAGTGTTGTGGCAATAATCCCTGGTCTCCTCTTTTCCACATGCTGTTGTTTGCATGATGTACCTCTAGCTTATCCTCCTCCCACCTGTCAGAGCACTTTTCAAATGGCTTTTCTTCCTCCTCTGATTAAAGGCACATGGAAAAGAAGATTTCTCTTAACACAGAATTCAGCCCTCAGGTTTCAGTGACCATGTCCAGATGTGGTGTTCACTAGATCAAGTTAGGGGACTTTGATCTGACTGCTTTTTCTCTAATCTCTTTGATTATGTGTTGTAAGTTCTGTCATTCATTAAAGCAGATCTGGTTTTCAACAATACATGAAGTTTGATCTTACTGGAGAGATGCTTTCCTGTGTGCAGGTAATGCTTCATCTGAGCTCTTTTCAAATTCATATCTTATCTCTCCCTGTAGCTTTGTGGTAGAGGAAGAGATGAGTACAGACACAGAGAACACTTGAGTCTCTTGTTCTCTAAATGATTGAAGCAGAGCTTCTGCTTTCCTTTTTCCAGCTCAGAAAGTGTGTTGGCTCCTCATCAGTGCATTTTTAGAGCAACAGGTTACTGCTGGGGCTTAGTGCAAGTATTGGCTGTGAAATTCCCAGAGAAGCTTGCCTGCTTGGGATTCTCTGGACTGATTTAGTCAAACCCTTCTAGCCAGGGTGCTTCATGTTTTGGCCTCTTATTCTTGTCCCAGCAGCTTTTCTAGTGCCTTCTCATGCTGGAGCCCAAAGTCCCAGAGCTCTAGCAGTGAGGTCAGCCTTCTGCCAAGCATCTTCACCTTCCTTTCTGCTGCCTCCTTTTGAGAACAGCTCTTAACAGCTCCATACGAGCTTTGGGGATCTAATTTGTGGGCTGTTTGCCACAGAAATCTCTGGGATGAGGCAAGAGTTTATTTTAAGCACAAGCCAAGACCCTTTTTTGGTGCTGCTCTTAATCTCATCGTGAGGTGGTGAAGCCAGCTCTACTGCACTCTCCAAAATTGGTTAGAACTGCCTTTGAAATGATAGGTTTGGGTGACAACAGGGAGGTTGTTACCTACAGCAATTCTACTTACAGATTGAACAATGTACAGTGTAGTGTATATTGCATGTGCACTCCTATGCCTGAACTGTGAGGCTGTTACAGAGGGTGTGCAGAAGAGATAAGTTCTGACGGAGTCAGGGATCATGCACTTGTGCAAAATGACTTCTGGCAGGACCACTTCCAGTGCAAAAATAGATGCATGCTCAGGAGCACATTGGAATCATAAGTCTTCAAAGATTGTGCTTTAAAACATAGTAAAGCTACTGGCTTTGCCCATTGCCAGCTGACTGACCTTGGATGTTTTTGCAGGACCAGCTCAGGTTTCCAGTGCTCGTAGCAGAATTTGGCATACTGGTAATCTTTGTGCTACTTTACCAGGAGATGAGAAAGTTATTAGTATATCATTTGGAAAGGAGGGTCCAAAACTAATAATCTAGGTAGTGTGGCATCCTTATGGAGCTTTTATGGATGTATTGAAGGGTTAATTCAGAAGCAGATGTGTTTCTGAAGAGCTGTTGAAGGAGCGACTTCTTGCTGAGCTTTTAAACATTTTCTCTGGGGATAATGTCAGGAGAGGAGGTAAAGATAGAAAACAGTGAACCGAGACTGAAGCCCCCAGAGAAAATGAACTTAAAGTGCTATCAAGTGATGCTTTGGAAATTGTTCCTCCCACCTCACTGCGTGTGACTAGAGCAGGCTTAGAAGTTGAGTCAACACCTGAAAGTGTTCTTTAGTTTTGTAGGCTTTTAAAAATGGTAGCTGGGACATTTAGGCTGTGGAGGTGTCTTTACAAGATTGGCTGTATCCTCAGCTCATGGGATGCGAGGACCAAGGCAGTGCAGTGAATAGACTGGACACAGGGCAGAAATGAAATGACTGCTGTGTTTCCTCCAAACTGGGTCATCCTGTGAATCAAAACAGCAGTTTTCATAGAGCAGGGTTCTCAGCCCAAGCCCTGGTAAGCTGAAGGGAGGTGAGAAGTCTGATTTTTTTTTTTGGAGCAGATCAGAAACAATTGCCATCAATTAAGGGGTGAAGATTTTGGGTGTCTGCCTCTAGGAAAATCTCACGTTTCTAAATATCCATGATAAATACATCACCTTGATGGTGAGAGGCGTGGAGCACTGACAGTTTAGATAACTTCTACTTAGTTACAGAATAAGAGGGGGATAAGAAGGCTGGTACCATAACTTAGAGTGTCTACCAGCAAGGAAGGTGCAAAGAGCTGTGCTGTGCATGCTTATCTGCCTTCTTGCAGCTTTGGAGTTCTTGAAGTAGGTTAATGGAATCGTCCAAATGTAATCCTGAATTCTGTCTTCCTTCCTGTTCTGACTGAGGTGCTGGAGTGGGAACCCTTTGAGGTATCTCCTATGAGCAGTATGAAATGCAGAAAGGCTTTTCTCCTCACTACAAATGTAAGAGACTTTTTGCTATATTGTCCCCATTTTGACCTTATTTTTTAAGAACTTCCAAGTATTGGTATAGCAAAGGGCACAGAAATGTGTTATTAGTGGAGTGCGATGAAAAATAGAATTGGGATTTCTGAAGGTATTTGTTGTCTATACTTAGAAATGTGATAACCAAAAATCAAACTATCAAACCCTTACCAATTAAAAAAAAAAACAAAAAAAAAAAAAAAAAAAAAACACATTAGGCTGAGGCTTCTCCTTCAATTACCTGCAGCATTCAGAGACCTGAGTGTAAACAGCAATTCGAAGCTGTCTACTGCATAGAAGCTTTAATTAACTCTAATGATAATTGTGGAACAAGCGTTACCATTTTGGGTAACAATTACCCAGCTTATGTTGGAAATCTTGTGTGGGTGAAAAGCAGCAGTGGGGGAAAGACAGAGACTTGAATATTTTTTCTCATTACTAACTCATAACACTTTTAGACAGAGGAATACACTTTTAAAAGAAGAACTGAAAAGTGCCCAACTCTACCCACACGTGTTGTTCCAGGCATGAAAACTCAGGAGAAATGGAGTCTAGTCCCTTCCAACCTAAGCCATTCTATGATTTTATTATTCCCATCTCTTTAGGTTTCCTGTGATTTTTTTCATCGTTGTAGGAAAGTTGTCTCAAGTCACCTGCTTGGGAGTGTTTTCTTCTTAAAAAGTGAACAATTCATTTTTATTTCAAGGAGATGTGGAGTGGAAGTAGTGGAAAAACATGCTCAGATTTCTTTCTTTTTTTTTTTTTTTTGTCAATAAATGCTTGATGGTCTTTTTCTGTAATGTGAAGACTGAAAGGATCTGTAAATATTGCATTCCACATATCATCAATCTAAGCAAAGAAGCTGAATGAGAAACTAGAATTTTTTAATTTTATTTTTCAATTATTTAAGAGGTTGAAAAAGAACCAATGCTGCAAAGGCACAAAAGAACCTCCCTTACAAAGACTGTTGTGAATGGGAAGCTGTACACTGACATTTTGAGAACTAAACCAATGACCTTATTTCAAAAATCAAAGCACCACACTGAAAGTGAGTGTTTTTCAACTTCATACTCTTACAAACCAGATCAGATCAGATGGGCAAGACTTCTTCAAAAGTTTTAAGACAGTAATAATGAAATTAATGCTTTGGTCTAAACTATCATGTAGAATAGCTGTATTAATTGTGTATAGACCCTAAGCTGTAGTTGCTGCTTGAAAAGTCTGGAAAAGAAATGGAGAAGATATTCTTTAAAGAATGAGTTAAAGGCTCCATACTCAGAACGATTTCCTTAACTGCGTAGTGATTTAATACAGCTTTACATATTGATGCTCCTCTGGTCTTAGGTGAGATAAGCTTGATGCAAGCTGAGGGAAGGATTACTTGTGTAATCCATACCTCTCTTATTAGTTTAGACTTATCCTTTTGATCCTAGGTCTCTTGCAGAGGTGGTTCTGGCTCAGCGGGCAGTATCCACCAATTGCTCTGATGTCCTTTCAGGATTTCCCAGTGGGCCACTGCTAATAATTTTGATGTGAGATGGGGCAGAACAAATAGAGAAAGCTCTGAACCAATTGCTATGCTCCTGTAGTTTTAGCAATGTTTGACATTCTGATTTCAGAAGGAGATAAGGTCCCTTTTGGACATAGATTACATTTGCTAGGTGTCATTACAAGTATATTTCTTGGTGACTATTTCATGCTGAGGCTCCCTGGAGCATTTGAGCTGATAAAAGGTCATTGAGTTCTGTTTTGTGTCCACTCTAATCGTGCTCTGATTCTACAGTAAAGAGCATGGAGCTGATTCTCATTATACTACTGTATGCTCGCTGACAATGTGTGTTTGCTTCTGGCCACTGCTGGCTTGAGGTGGGGAGGGGATCAAAAACTGCAAGACATTTCAAGATGTGCTTTGTATTTACTCAACTATGAATTCTCCATCAGTCTTTGTTTTCACAGAGTTTTGGGTGACAGCTCTGGATGCTCAGAGTGACATAAAACATCCAGTCACTAAGAAGATAAACCAGCTTTTAAGTTCTGCTGGTAAGGCTGATAGAGAACAGTGTTTTAAATAGTATGCTTTAAAGTAATGTAGCAATACGAGCATTTCCCGAGGTTATAATATGTGTGGAATCTCTGCAGTTATTCCTAACTGCTGTATGACTATATCACTGCTGTGCTGCAGCTATTTTTTCTCTCCTCGGATCTGCCAGGAAAAGTCCAATAATCAAAGCTTCAGCACTTCAACAACCTGCCTCTGGTCTCAAACGCTGGGTTTTCTTCTTCTTTCCCTCTTTATCTCTCAGAATTTATTTTTAAGACTGTGTACATTCTTTTGCAATGAACTAGTTCAGACTCCAGTAACAGTGTGAAGCTCGTAAGTCTCCACGGAATGGCTTTCTCAGGATAAATCCCAGTCTACATGCCCCGTTTACTTCTAGGGGTAAAACATGTTCACTACAGTACTTCTTGCAGTATGAAATCATAGAATCATGACTGATTGGTAGGGGTAGTCTTATCTATATCAGTGGAGCCATTATGATGAATGCTTTTTGTCATTTTTATCATGTTAAGCCTGGGAAATGATGCATCTGAAATGATATTCTGAATCATGTTGCAGTGGGAAGAATATGACATCTTGGGGTTTTGCATAGGAAAACAAAGGACCTATGTTTTTTCCTGGCCTGCAGGGTTGAGGAAATGGTCTTAAGAAAGAATGTGTCAAAATGTTGTTTTAAGTGTAGCAGCGAATCACATAAAATGGAACTCTTGTATTTCTGGTCTTAAAGCAGTTAGTCCTTCTGCTTCTTTATGCAATAATCTCACTATCTGTACTGTTCATCTGAATGCTGTTTCATAATGTAATATGTGCAGAGAATGCAGCTTCCATTGGAACTGCTGCAGGTGCTACTTTATCTGTTCACCATTTTCTTCTGCTTTTGCAAACAAATAGATTCAGTGCTGATTGCTGTTAAGACTATGTAACCCTAGGGCAGCACAGAACGGTGTTTAGTCCTGTGTTGGCTGTTGGTGCTATAAACAGCCCTAAGGTGAACCTCAGTTCCTGATAGAATCTGTCTTCAGGTACACATTAGCACTGCTCTTGCCTGGTCCTAGCACAAGGCTGAACTCCATGGCATTTGGAAACCCTGCAGTGCTTCCCAGTCATATGCTTCCCAGTTACCATCAAAGAAGGCTGTGATATAGTAGGGAATTGAGCCCATTTCTCTTTATAACTATTCAGATCTGTAGGTGTTCAATGACATTTTCTAATAATTGGTCTAATTGGTTTTGTCCTCAGTTGTTGTTATAAAACCTTCCATGCTCATACTCTGCTTCCTGAAGGGTTTCCATTGACAATTGTGGTTCTATTCTGAAGATTGATTTAGGCAGGACGTGTGTTTCATTTCCTGTTGCTCAGCATTTTTTGTCCATGCAGTAATTCCTCTTTCAGTTTGAGAACCTGTCTTGCAGTCTATGACACGGCATGTTTGGTCTGCCTCTTTGCCCTCAGACTAGGAAGTCTAGATGGATAGTAGCGTAACAGAAGTCCCAGAGGAGGATCCTCTGTTTGTCCTGGAAAAAATATATAGATTCTGAAAGAAATGAAAGCTAATAGACTGGGTGGGAGTTGATCTGAGTGCCTTATTGGTAGCTGTTGATGGGCACTGAGGAGGACATTGTCAGATCTCTATATAAACTCATATGTTAGACTGCTGTGACAACTTGTTCCATCAGTTCTTGTGCTGATCATGACGTATGGGGACAGCACGAGCTAGAGAATACTTCAGACAATTTTATTAAGATATGTGGAAGGAGGAAACTGAAGTCTGCAGGAAGCAGTGCAAATGCTGGAATACGGGCTGTTCTGCATTTGCTAAACTGTCCTTGCTCACAGCTCTACTGTATGGCATTTCCCAACTTGTCCTTGCTCACAGGTCTTTGAGGATGTTAAATTGATTCTTCTGTAAGAATTTAGCAACGATCTTAACCAAAGCTGTAATATTACTCAGACTGGCTGTTGCCTGAGCTTGTCTAAAGTGCTGTTTATGCTGCATGATGGATTTCTAAGTTAGTGATTGCATTCACATTTACTGGCTTCTGAGAAATCTCGCATCACTGCTCTGCAAAGAAGTTGTGTGATGCTAACTGTTCTGACTCAAGGGCAAAGCAAACTTTAATCTATAAATTCATAATTGCATCATAGCTAGGATGTTTACTGGCTTCTCACAGGCAATTGTACTGCTGGAAACTCCTTTGATCAGGAATAAAATCGTTCATAAGATTTAGTAGCACTCAATTTTAAAGAAAATGGAAGAAAGGCTCTGCAGATGTAGATAAGAGGAATAAGTAAACTCCAAAAGCACTAGCCTATTGGAACAATATCCTTTAACAGTAGTAACATGCAGCTGTGGGGTCTGCAAGCAAAAACATCAGATCCACACCTGGAAATGAGGAAGAACATTGTCTTTGGCATTTGGAGGGAGAAGGCAGAAGATTCCTTGCTCTCTTGTGAAGAGAGAGCCATCCCCATTTGGAGAACCTAGCAGAGGATTAAAAAAAAGAGAGAATAAAAAGCTTATCCTTTTTTGCTAGTTCTTAGAGTAATGCAGTGTATAAAGACCTTAATAACTTAATGAGCATATGGGAGCAAATCAGAAGCCAAAATTACCATTGTGAAGAGTTGCAGAGACCTAGTTGTGCTGCCACTGACCTCCAGCAAAGGCCTCTGGAATTTTAAATAGTGTGTAATTGAGCTACTTGGAGTGCACAGCTATAGAAATATCAAGAGTACAGAGCTTCTGGTTCAGAGGGGGATATACAGAATTTTTCTTTTCTTTTTTTAAAGACCTCAGCTGCCCTAATTTATCAGAATTTAGCAATACAAAAGCACTTATTCTACAGTTGTGCACAGCTCTGCAGCTCCTTGACAGCTGGCTGGTGAGGCTTGAGAAACCAGAAGGATGCCTTTCCCTGTTCAGTGCTGTCTGATGTAATTTCTGAAAGATCCACACTTTCTGATGTAAAGCACTTTCCATAACATTTTGACTAGCATTAATTTTATGGTTATATGTGCGAAAGACACATCCACAGTCCCTAATTAGGATTTAGACTCCCATTAGTCAAGCTGATGATGGTGAGACAATGGAATGGAATCATTTCTTATCAAATAGCTCATTTTTATTTTCCCGGTGGACAACAAGCATTAATGAGCAAATTCTCCCCAAGCCTCATTTGAGGGAGAAAACTATGGGTGTTATTTGGCCATTTCTTAATGCAGGCAAGAGAGCTAACAGGTTGGCTTTACTCCTGCAGTTGTCCATAGTGTACAACGTCTGAAAACTCTGCTGTGGAGAAGCTTTGTATGAAAGTCTTCACTGTTAGGAGGAAAAATAAACAGGAAACCCATCATGGATAACAACTTCCATGTTGTGGAGATGGACTTGTTGGAGAAGGGCTTTTGGACAAGGCCTTACGGGAGGAAGGTGGTGAGATGTTGGGCTGCTGGGTGAGGGGAGGAGGGCACATGCCAGGACATTTCCTTCTGTCAAGTGTAATATACAGCAAGCAATTAGCTGTGAGCTCAATGAGTGCCAGATGAGGGTGGCTCTGGGTGAGGGCTGCAGATTTGCTGCCAGTTCTTGCCTTCATAATTCTCCCAGGAAAGAGGGAGAGCTGAGCCTGTGCTATGATGCCCACGCTGGTCACGCCTCTTCCTGGCAGAGTGAGTCCATTTTTCCCTTTTGTTGTGAATATTCTTAAACAATCCAATGCAGGAGGAGGGAGAAGGGCTCATTTTCCTAGGGAGCAGCTGTTGCCCTTTCTGCCAAACCTCTACTGTAGTGCACTCACAAACTGCTGCATCTTCTCCCACCCACCAAATATGAACTGGTATCCAAGCACTGCTTTGTTGCAGCTGGGGGATGAGCAGCAGCCCTGTCAAGATGAGAAAGCAGGTTGGTGCTGCCCTTGGAAATGAGACAAACAGACCCAGGGAAAGTGCTAGAGAGCAAAGGATGAGAAATTGGGCACATTTTGACCCAGGAATAAGGAACTGTATGGCAAATCATAAAGACAGCAATTTCAGCAAAAGGCCACAATTGCCCCAAGGGTCTGGGGAGCACAGACTCTCAGCTGTGGATCAAATCTAATCTCTCTTGATGTGTGGGAAATGGAGAACTGGCATAAACGTTCCTCTGCTGGAGGAGTTCAGAGCCATTTAAAATCTTTGAAAATTCATATCAACAACTAGATCAAGTGCACTTTGGCTAGAAAACTAGCAAACCGTGTAGTTAATGCAACTACCTTAGTACTGGGGGTAATGTGCTGTAGTGGTCTATGGCCCTTTTGAACCAGAGTTAGGGCCAGCCTGAATCTTGACTCATCCCTTTACTCATCCCTTTCTTCCCTGAACCATGCGGATGCCCTCTGTCCCTTAAACTAAACTTTAACTCTGCTCTATTACAAATACATTTGTTATCTGGAGGAGTGCTGGCAATTGCTAATTTATTTTTTTCATAGCCATTAATAAATCTGCCTTTCCAAGCGAATAGAGGCAAACTTCTTTCTTTATTGAATCCCTAGAGAGTAAGCACAGAATCTGCATGTAAATGGTTCTTGCTCAGATTAAGTTTTAAGAGTTATTTTTTTTCTTCCTATTGCACAGTTCAGCAGCATAAACACTTCGTCTGCTTCCCAAGTCCTAACTCTGCTGTTGAGTCTCTCTGTGTGACATTACCAGCCCAGCACAGGATGCTCCTTTTCAGCTCTGAAAGGCTGAGCGAATAGCATGGTTAAAAGCATTCAGTAAGCATCCAAGCAGAGATTATTCTTGTGCCCTGGTTGCCTGAGGATTTCAGCTATAAAAAGTCTTGCTGCCAGCTTTCATTGTGGGAAAAGTCATATCTGCTCCCCATAAGGATACTGACCCATGTTCAGCTTTGTTCAAGCTCTCTCTCATTCACCTTGTAGCTGTCCCTGGGACTGTAAGGCAGGGCAAATCCAATGGGGGCTTTGGGCATCCCTTGTTACAGAAAGCAGCCCTGGCTCGTGGGTCAGTTTGTGAAGGTTGTAAGGAGTGCCTTGTGTGATAACTTGAGTTGTTTTTGATGTGGCTTTGGGATGTGGGAAGAAGTTTCCTCCTGTCTGCCCATTGCTTCAGTGGCCCATGTGAGAGATCCAACCGTGATGCTGCCCTTTCTCTGCCTGCACCTTCTCACCCAGGAGCAGAGATGGGATTGCAGAGAGATCCTCTGTGCTGATGTCTGGGAAGTGTTGGCAAGATCTGAGGAAAATCACTAAGAAACCAAAAAACCGTAAAATCTATACTTGTGATTTTGGAAATAATTACAAAATGTGCAAACCTAAAGGCAGTTATGTTCTGTGCTGTTTTTGTTTACTCTTGAGATCAATAGATTATCAAGACTGATGATTCTTAGAGGGAGGAATATGTTGATCTTAATCCTTATGTGTTTTTATACGTAACTCCCAGTTTATGCCATAGTTTTCTACCCCCTGCTAAGTGTAACTTTCAAACTGGAGACTTTCAGGTGATTTATGATCTTTTGAAAAGGGAAACGTTTAGTCAGACTATATGAGCAGGCTAGAGTTTGTTCTTTCTGAGAATAATAATGTATTGGAGCCAGTGTTATGTGGAGAATAGCAATGAAGAGTATGTGCTACCAGCCAGCTTAAGCCCACTGTTTAAACTTGAACATCTGTCAGTGTTCATTCAAGTGAACCATGAAGGTCTTCCTGTGATGAGCTTTGGGTTGTTGGGTGCTCACTGTCACCACCTGATGTGAAAGTTCATGCACCTGCTGCTCTAAACTCATATCTGAGAACTAAAAAAATGGGTATTTCTTGATGTTTTTTTTGAAAACCTCAGTACCCTTGGGTGGATCCCATCCAGCCCTGTAGACTTGAGATAGTCTAGGTGGAGTAGCAGGTTGCTGTTTCCTTCTGAACTATGGGACCTTTATTCTGCTCCCCATTCCTGCTTCCAGCTCAGGGGGCTGACTACCCTAAGGATAACTGTTCTATTAAAGACAGAAGAAAAGAAGACGTACAGTATCTCGGCCTTTTCCTCACCTTTGGTGGTAATGTTCCTTGTCACATACAATGATGAATGGAGATTCTCCTTGGCCTCTCTTTTATTTGTTAAAAACATTTGTTACCTTTCACAGTGGTGACTAGATATATTCTAGCTGGGCTTTTGCCTTTCTAATTTTCTCTCTGCATGTTCTAGCAACATCCTTATACTCTTCTGAAGTTACCTGCCCCTTCTTCCAAAGGTGAAAAGGTGAATCTAATGCTGGTGTCTGTCCTTCTCTGTGCTTTGAAAAGCTACATTCTCAAATGTGATCATTTACAAACGTATTTCAGCCTATTGTATCATGGACACTGGTCCCTTCTTGTAGAAGCATGAAATTTCTTCAGTTGTTTGTCAGAAATAGTAAATTTCACAGCTTTCATTTATGTGTTTAATGAGGTATGATTTTTTATTAATAGGTGCTAGCAGGCTCTTGATTGCACAGATTAAGATCTTTAAGGTCTAATATATGTAACTGTCAAATCATTTGATTCTTGACAGTGATGGAGGAGGAGCAGAAACACAGCCATCTCAGTACTGAAGCATTCCTCCAGAGAGAGAGTAATGGCCCAGGAGTGCTTGTGGTCTCATCCCTGAGCCACAGAGAGATTTGAAACTGGACCTTGTGTCTGCCCGAACTTTGAAATGTAGGGAGCAAAAGCCCAACTGCATTCTGTCTAGTGCTCTAGGAGGTATCAGTCTATAAGATGAGCAGGGAGCAGGGTTTGTGAGTTTTTTTTTCTTTTGCTTGAGTCCCTCCTAATCCTTTACTAAAAATAATTGGGAATTGTTGTGGCCATTGAGGCTACAAAAATTCTGCTTCAGACAGGTTCCCACATTTCTGCATTCTGAGTGGGATTAGGTCTAGTTTTAAACAAACAATACAGTCATAGCACCTGAGAAATGAAGGCTGTTCATACACTGCTCAGGGAGCAAGGTGAGCTGTAAGACTTCAAAATGCTGGAGGTTATGCAGGTAGGAAAAGCATGCAATTATTGTTAACTGCTTTAAACTGCCCCAAGCGGGCACAGAGGAAGGAATTATATGCTGCAGATAGGCATGTAAACTTGTCCTTAGAAAGAAAGTAAGGTAGAATCACTTTGTTTGGAAAGGACCTTCATGAACACCAAGTCCAACCACCAACTGATCTACCGAGTTCCATCATTAAAACGTGTCCCTCTGTGCCACATCCACGTGTCTCATAAATGCCTCCAGGAATGGAGATTCCACCACTTCCTTCAGCAGCAGTGACATCCCTCCCTGTGATGAAATTCTTCCTTATGTTCCACCTAAATCTCCCCTGGTGCTACTTGAGACTGCTGAGATATAGCAAAGAGATTGATCTGTTGCTAATACATGGTGAATTTCTTGCATGTATCTGGCCACAGCGTACTGTGATGATTGGTGTATCAGACTGAGACAAGAGTGCATAGGAAGGTGATCTAGTGCTGAGACTGTGGGTTTTTTTTTCTTTTTAAAGGAAGAGATGCTGGGCTGTATATAAGCTACAGTAATGATGGCTAGTTGGCTAAGCATGGTGTGAGTGTCACCATGCTTTTGTGCCCTTCCTATCCAAACCTCAGAAAGTTATTTTGTCCCATAATGGCTGTGGCTGAGCTGCAGTGGTTTGTTTCCTTCTTAGTAATTTACCGCGTTCATCCATCAAACTTACTAAAGCAAAGTTTAAGAATGGTGTTTATAAGCCATTTAAATCAAAGAAGTCAGTAAGTGCGTTAATGAGCCTATCCTCATGGTTGCTTTTATAATGCAGACAAAACACTGTTTAATATTAATCACAAGAGGAAAGAAAGTGAAGGCCAGATGTCAACATTTTTGATTTCACAAATAAGAAATCTTTTAATAAAACCCACATCGACTCCAAAGCCTTTGAGCCTGCAGGAAGGGTTTGGGAGGATATGTTTTGTTGTAGGGTGGCACCTTGTGAAGGGACTTGCCGTGATGGAAAAGAGTTTGGGATGCATTTACAGATAAGAAAATCCATTAAATGTATTGTTGTTTTGGTTTTAATGAGGAAGCTTTCTGCTCACAGAGATAGCCCTCTGGGTTTGAAGGGATGTCTGAATTCAGTATTTGAAAGAAATAGGACGTGTGAACTAGGCATCCACAGTGTTGTCTTTCTCACTTGTCTGTTTTATTTTTTTATTTTTTTAACTAAGACCAGAAGGGAAGATAGATGCAATTGTTTTTTTGTTGTTTGAATTCTTCCTACTCCATTTTAAGAGCCCTGAGATTAGAAACATGTTTGACAGTGCTGCTGATAGCACTTATGCATTGTTGAAATGTTGAGTCTGGTGTAGGAAGCAACAGTTGAGCTATGTGACTTTCTCCTGTGTGAAAAAAAACTGCAATTAGTTCTTAGTGATGCTGCTAGAAGTTTATTCCTCATGGAAGGAATAGTTAGTTAGGAATAGACCCAGATAACTGGGATAACTGGAAAAGGAGGCAGCTCCAGGTGATGCTAGAGAAAGTGTCTTTATGTGGGCAGAAATTTTGACTCTATCTTAAAGTGGTTGAAATACAAAATCAATTTTCAGGATATCTTCCTAAGTTATGAGATACTGCTCATTTTGGGCACTGTATCCTCAGCTATTCAAATAAGTGCTGCTGTTCAAGTTTGGTATACCAAAAATGCATGAGCTGCAGGAGGGAGGCAGGATTATTGCAGCTCGTTGGAATTTAAGAATTCACTGGCAACTGCTGCAGGAAACCTGATCTTGCCAGGTACGTGCTGTAATCCTGTGTAATGGCTGGTGATCTCAGTGCTTTAGATAACCCGCCTGTTCTTCTTGTCTCTTTGTGCTCCTCTTGGGAGTTGAGATAATGTGGATGACGGGGGGAGGAAGTCTGCAGCAATCCAGTTTGTCTAGGACATACTAATACAAATTGAAGCATATGAAATCTTCCATTTGGACTTATTTTTTGTGGACAAATTGGTGTTCATTTATGTTAACAAAATGCAAATCTCCCTCTCTTGGTGTCTACCTTTAGCTTTCTGTTGTGTGAACTGTTGTCACTTATCAATCTCTCCTTGCATATGTAGCAATTTAGTGCATCTGTGTCAGGATGTATAGCACCATTTCATTTTGTGTGATACTGCTAATACATAACTGGGAGAAATCACATGATAAAGGACCTTGGGCTTGAGCAGCAAGCCAGTTTTGCTGGAGATCTGCCTGCTGCCAAAGCAAGGAAGAGGGTTGTGGTTTTTTTTTTTTTTTTTTTTTTTTTTTTTTTTGGTGATGCTTACAGCCTGTAGTACCCAGTGATGTTATAAATGTCATCTGTTCTCTGTAGATTACTTTGAGAGGAATTTAGGCAAAACAACTCATGTTTAGAGGGCTGACAGCAGCAGCATAAGAGCTGTGGGTTTTTCTGGATGGGCAGCATAGGCAGATCCAGTCTTCTGCACAGCCTCATGAAGGTTAGAGTCATGAACTAATGTCAACAGAACTGAGGGAACAAAGGGAGCCTGTTTCTGATTTTTGGACTGGGACTATTTCCAGGAAAGACCTCTGGTAGCAGGCATTTCATCTGAAAGCTTGAGGTGGCTGGTCTGTGACAAGTTTGATACCTCACTTCTGCCCTTTAACTCAGTTTTATCTCCAGTCTCTGCTGTGAAGTCACACTAGGTCACAACTGTTTACATGAAAATTCAGTAAACTATTCTAAGCTGAACTGGCATTGTGTTCTGCATGCACAGAGTTGGGCCAGTTTGGCCAAACCAACATCATATTCAGTTTTTAGTTGTACCTGAAGAACAGTGCCTATGCCCCTAAATTGCATGCATACCTGCTATGCTGCACACTGCAGTGGGATGTGATGCTTTGAGCCCTGTTCTCAGCCCCTTCTCAAACCTTGCTAGGCAGGGTGGCATTTCTAGATTTGTTTCTGCAGTCTTTGCCTGTTATCAGCTCATCCGCCTGTCCCCAGTTTTCTTCTTATCCTTTGTAATTGTTTTTCTTTCTTTTCTTTCTTTTCTTTTTTTTCTTTCTGCTAATTTGCTTGGCTATCTCTCAGACTATAAGAAAAGAGAAAGATGAAGGTGACTTGGCATAATTATTCTTTGGTGTGTTAATGGGCCCCTTCAACAGACACAGTGATTATAAACAGTAAGTCCAATTAGGATAACAGTTCTGGAAAGAGATGCACTTCTATATTTTCTGAATTGTGACCATTTTCCTCCCTTGCAGAGTTCAGTATGTTTGGCTTCTCTGTATTTATGTGTCTTCTAGGAGTGAAGAATAGCCATAAATACTGGGTGATGTCCACAGAACTGTAACAAAAAGGGTGCATTTTGACTTCTTTGACCATTAGCCCTGTGGATTGCAATGGGCTGTTCCGGGATTATGAGAAATATATCAGCCTCTAGGGAGGTGAAATGAAGAAGGGAAGGGGGGGAAGGAGCAGAAATTTGCAAGGCCAAAAAAAGCAAGGGAATTATTAATGAAGGGCTGAGGGAAGGGGATGTATAACCATCAGCTAATTCATCAGTACTGAATTAGAAGCCATCAACTCAGGCAGCCAAGGTCAGGTGTAGCAGATTGGGGTGAGGTGATGGAACAGGCTTTGGCTGTGGAAATGCTGGAGAAGACAGCATGTGAAGGAGAAGAGGATCAGAACTGTCTTAAATGCTGATGAAATGTTACAGTGTTTATTCATCATTTGGATTGCAAGAATTGAGTGGTATCTGAGCTGTATAAATCTATGCAGTTTTACTGGGGAGGTGTAGAGCAAGGAGACTGAGGAGTAATCAGGGAAAGCCACACTGCATGAGGGTAAGGGCAGAAAGCTCCAGCTGTGTGCCTGTGGTAGCAAATTGGATGCTTTGCTTTTATAGTCAAACTATTGTAACATTTGATATCAGAGCTCTTAATGCAGCATGCAGAGCATGGGACTTGTCAGACCTTGAAAGTCTGCAACTAACTGCTCTTTTCTTTAGTGTCCTCAGCCATAAAATCACCTTGATTGCTCAGTGTTGTTGGCTTATACGGTGCTTGGATAACTGTAGGCAAAAAACACCAGGTAGAAATAGATTCAGAAATGTTCTCTGTACTTTATTTGCAGTGCTTAACAAGAAATGGGCTATGAAAGTGGTTATGTAGTTCAGATGATGTAAATCTGTGGAGCCTATCATTGATGCAGAGGATGCGCTGTCAGATGTAAAGCATAACAAAAAAATATAAATCCATGCACCATGTGAGTTTTGAATGGAAATGAGAAGAAATGAGGAGGAATGGGAAATGCACAGGATCATATGCTGCTGGTTTTGCACAAAGCAGATTCTGCTGACAGTGAATGAGGTGAGGCAGAGCCATAAGATGGCAACTGCTTTGTCTGCCAGGTATTTGTGACCAAGAAAAACATTCTGCTCTGCATGCTGCCCATGCTGAGAACTGTAGCTCCAGTTGCTTGGTTAAATGCTCTCCTGCATAGCTGGCTCGTGTCGCTTGCTCAGCAAGGAGTGATAAGTCTGGGAGCTGGGATGAGTCTGCTTGAGGTCATGATCATAAAATTTACTAAACAAACTGTTACACTAGCAGCATGTGTGAAGAGGGGTCCCAAGCTGAGCTTTGGGAGGTGAACCAACAGGCAGCAGGTCATTTGGAGAGGGAAAATGCCAAGCTCTTAAATAGTCTGCTAGAAATGCACTCATGGGGTGAGGCTGCTTGCAGAAATAAGCCTGGGCTCCAAAGGAAATGGCTGCCTGGTGGTGTCTGGGGCAGGGCAAGGATAGGCCGTGCCTGTTGGGACAGGGCCTGAGGAGAGGTGCAGGCTGTGTGCTGAGGTTCTTCCTGATTTTTTTGGGGAGGATTTTGCATGCTGACCACACTGTTGCAAAGAATGGGCCTAGTCCTGTATAGCCAATGGCCTGCAGGTGCAGAGGAGGAGGCGGTGGGCAGGCTGTGTGTGATCACTGGGGGCAGATGAGCATTGTGAGGCTGTGCTGCTCTCAGACCACCCCCAGGAATACTCTGCAATGTGGTTTTAAAGGTCAGAGATGTACAGAGATGAGATCTCCCCAAGGAATGGGCTTTTGCCGTGTGTGCTGAGAAACATTAAATGGCATTGAAACAATCTTCTTCCTTAGAGCAGTGATGCAGGGAGTAGTGACAGAGCAGAAACAGCAAAGTTAAAGCTCAGCTACAAATCAGAGCCAAACAGACACTTGAAAAGTCACTTCAGGACAAGGGAAAGGCGAGGCAGAGAGCGGGGAGGGTGGGATGTGGGAATTCAAGAAAGGTTGCTTGTCAGGCTCTGTGTGGGATTTTAGCATAGCTTGCTTGCTGAAACCTCGCAGCTTCTGTGAAAATGAATTCCCTCTCCATCACTTCCTCCCATAATTAAGCAATTTGAAAGAATCCTCCTGAAATCCCGACCCTGCCTGTTATATACCACACCTCTTCCCAGCCTGCAGGACTGGTACCGTATCAGAAGGGTTTTGGAGTTGGCTGGCTTTGTTGTGGGCTGTCTCTGATTCATATTTAATCAGATCTTGGACAGAACATATTGGACCTGAGCCCAAACCACTAATGCTCTATCAAAGATTACAATTCAGAGGGCTGTGCTTAGCTAGAGCTTGGGTACAGGTGGTTATATTTTTGTCAGTCTCCAGGCTAATTAGCTTTTATTAGCTTTTCTTGGTCTCAGTGCCCAGTACCTAACTTGTTCTGCAGGAGTGCAAATACGATTTATCTTGGCTAGAGTTCTCCTCTCTGCCTGAAATATATTTGGTCAGTGCAAATCATTCCTGTTTTCGTTTTGATGTCTGCCTTAGTTTGCTACTCTAATGTCCTGATTAACTCCCATGCTGCTGCATCCGTCTCTGCCAGGAATGGCACACGTAGGCAGAAACTGCTCTATGCAAAGTCTGACTGTGGAGATGGAGAGCAGTGGAGGGAAGCTGTGGGTCTGCTCAGCCTCTGGGCTGCCGAAAGTGTCCAGACAATTTTTATTGGGATAGTTATTAAAGTCAATGTCCCCGTGGGCTGTCTACAAGTTAATAGCCTGAAATGAATAGCTCTGGATGTGTTCTATTTTTGTATCCTTGTGTAGCATAGGAAGGGGAGGAGGCTTTTATTCCCCAGGGAAAACCTATTAACCAATTTCTGATGTAATTCATTTTCCAATGTGATAAATATTTGATGGGGTTCATCCTGTGATCACAGAGCTAAGAAGATCCCTGGGATCTTGTCCAATGTTGCATTTTATCTTTGTGTGTCAACCCCATATTGTCTGGGAACTCTCATGTAAGGAGCTGTTTTGAGAGAGAAACACAACAAGCTGCCAGGGCTTTCAGTTCTTTGTCCAGCACCAGCCCGCATCACATCATGCTTAAAGTTTACATGGACCTTAGGTAAACTGGTGCTGGTCTGGAGTCTTGGTTGTATCATTAGCTATGATACTGTTATTTCCCCTCTCATTCTCACTCTTTATCCAGTGAATGTTAAGCAGGCAATGTTTATAGTGCCCCCACCCGGGCTGGTTTGATGCCTTTGATCTTGGTAACATTGCATCAGGGCACAGAATAGCAACTGCATTCAGGGTAACCAAAATAAAAATGACACAGGCTGTTAATCAAGACAAGTCAGCTGGGGTCAGGGAAGCATTTCCAGGCACTTTGCATAAACAAGATATGAGTTTTAAATCTTGCTGCTCAACGGGATTAAATGTGCCTGTGCCTATGGCCTTTTCCACTGCAGGAATTCTGATGTCTCTGTGTGAAAATGCTGAATGTTTTCCTCTCCCTGTAACTTTGTGAAGCATGGCAGCCAAAGTCATTGTCCAGAAGGAGCTTGATTCATTTTATTCAGCCCCCAAACACCTATGGCAGCCTGGACTTACCCACATGTAGTTTCAGACGTCTGAAATGCCTACTTCATATCTAGCTGAGGAAGGGAGGGGGAAAGAAGCACGTCCAGAGGACAGATCAGTCTCCACAAGGACCAACCTCCAAAAGACAAACCGGGCAGAATGGTGTAGGGAAAGCATCACAGATTGCAAAACTTTCCAAATGTGCTTTTGGAGTCACCACGAAATAGCACTGCTTTGGTCTATATGTGCTCTCAGAAATATGTGGGTTGCTTGCCCAAAACTGTCACATTTCTTCCTGGAATGGGATTTCACATCATAGCACTCAAAGCCATTGGACTGGACCAGGGTAGAGGCTTTCTAAGTGTGTTTGTGTTTCTCTCCAGTGCATCACAGATGAGCACATGCTTCTGAGAAGAGCCCATTGAAATCTTTATCCCCTGGAGCCATCCACTCAGCATTTCCCTTGGCACTTCTACTGATCAAGCTATATCTTGTTTGTCAGAGTCATTCCTTGTCTGTTTTCTTTAGCTCCCTTCTCTTAGCCAAGTCATAAATTGGGATTTGTAGCTCATATTGTTCCTAGAGAAGCAGACTGCAAAAGTGCAGACAGAGGGTTATGACTTCCCTGAGGGAAGCGGTTGAGAGGAAGAGCTGCCCTATCAAGTGGAATAGATGCAAAGCAGTAGTCTGAAAATAATGGCTGAGTGAATTGAGTTGGAAAGAAATAATCTCTGTTGTAAATACTGTCTTCACAGGAAAACCCTTTAACCTATGCACTTTCCCCTCCGAGGTTTGACTGTTCTGGGATTTGATCCATATTAGCTGTTTCATCATACGCATTGGTTTCTTTCTTTTTAGATGCTTTTTCCCTTCTCCTTCCCCTCCGAAGTTCTTTATGAATCTGAGCTACAAGAAAGTGATTCATAGAATCGTGGGATGGCCTGGGTTGAAAAGGACCTCAAAGATTATCTAGTTTCAACCCCCCTGCCATGGGCATGCATTCATGCCCGTGCATGGGATTCCTCAGGGACTGTCTCCATGTTGGAGCAAAGTGGCTGCTCAGGTCACATTGCTGTGATCTCAAAGATCTCAGTGCAAAGGCTTGCAAAAAGCAAAGACAAGCAGCATGGATTTCTTGCATGCCTGTTTGGGTTTGGGTTGGGTTTGCGGTCATAAACTAGCTCCAATTTGCAAGGAGCAAATGTAAGAGTCAATGTGGTAGCACTGCTGTTTCCAACAGCTGTAACCTGCTGAAGGGTTCTCTCTGCCTCACTTTAGCTTTATCCTTCAGACAAAGGGAGTTCTGAAGGGGAAATAAAGGAGCCCAATCATAAGGAAGGCCATTTGTATGATTTTTAACAAGCGCTGAAGAAACCTTCCAGTGTAACTTATCACTAGATAATTCCACAAAGTATCTGGCTTCTGTGTGTGTGAAGGCATCATGTTTGATATCAAAGGGTCTGTAAACATGGAGTGTATGTTGGTCAATCAGTATGAGGAACATGGGAGAGCATGGTCTCTCTCCTCAGGACAAGCATCCTTTGCCACCACCAGTGAATGACAGCACTGCAGCTCCCCCTGGGCACTCCCTGGCTTCCTTTCTCCTCTGTGCATCCTAGGGCAGCTGCTGTCACCATCTCAGTGTAACTGAGCACTGTTTGAATATGAGACCTCACAACTCTGTTGTTATACAAATGCCAATAGTAAAAGCTTTTATGCACATTATAGGACTCATATCATCTGTTTGGAACAGATGAACTGTAGATTAGTGGCTGTCTTATCACTGAGCCTGCAATAAGGCTGTGATTAGCAGTTGAGCCCTGTGAAGTAACTGCTGCATCTTCCACTGCTGAATAAAATAGTTGGAGGATGAGGATGGTAGAATCTGCTTTGTGAACCCTTCAAAATCTTTGTGCTTGATGCTACTGGCTAAGAGGACCACTGATACCAGTGTGGGTACTGGGCATCATCTGCATTGAGCGGGGTGGACTGGGGGGATGCTATGGGGCTCTGTGGGTCACTATGGGAACACTATAGATATTTATGGGCCTCTGTGGACGCTATGGGACTTTATGGAGTCTCTGTGGGGCTCTATGATTTTGTTCTGTCAGCAGCAGAGTGATCAGGGTCCTGTTTGTATGAAATAAAACCTGGCAGCAACACTAGAGACTGCTCAGCATTCAGGATGGCAGGAAACAGCCTGTGAACAACCTCTGAGCTCATGTCCTAAAAGAGCACATGGTGGACATGGGCTAAAGAAATCTGCCCTGAAGCTTAAGGAAGCATTCAATGCGTTTATGTACATTTACATTTACCATGGACATAAATGCATCTCCTTGAGCTCCAGCTGCACTAAGTGATATCTTTGTTATTTTTTCTTCACTTATATTTGAAGTATGGTCCTTATGCAGTGAGCTGTGCTCTGCTATGGCTGCAGAGATCCTTCCATTGTTCCTCCGTGAGAGATGGCAGTCTGTTACGTGGAGAGCTTCAAGAAGCAAACAAAGCCCTGGAAACCCTCTCTCCTTAAAACCCTAGAGCCTGAGAGATGCTGGAGATGGGAAACTGTCATGCAGCTGAGAAGTTGAAAGAGCTTCTGGAAATATGCAAAAACCAATCAATACAGATTTGTAAATACAGGTTGGCAAACTCTTATGGAGTTGCAGATCAAACCCATTATTGGAGGGCTATTAATTAGCAGTATTTTTTTGGTAATTGTTACCATAATGCATTGAAGCCTTTGGTCAATCCCAGCTCTGCTACCTCCCCAGCCTGAACAAGTAGGACCATTTCTTGCCTTGAAGTTTGATCCGGTGGTAAACAACAGCAGCCCAAAATGGAGATGGAAAACATTTTGATGTAAGGATCAGCAGTTGCTTGGTTCCAAGGGGTCCAGGGAGAGAGCAGCTTCAGTTAACCCTTCATGCCCTGCAATAAGACTGAGCACTGAACTTTGCTCCCAGCAAATGCATGCTCCCAGCTGCTCATCTCCCCTCAACTTTGGGAGGGAAAAGCTTTTCTGATACAAACAAGCCATTTCCAATCTGTGGGCTATAAATGGTCTGTGACATTTGAGCAAGGGGGGTGCAAATCTGCTGGCTGCTTATAGAGCGTGGTGATCTGTGACATTCGGAGGGTAATTGTCAGGTCAAAAGTACTTAGGAAATCATTGCTCTCCTTTTACATAAGAGATTTCCAGTGGCATACTGCAATCAGTAGAACATTATGGCTGAAGCTAGTACTGATTCAGAGTGCCCTGTAGTTTTAATGACTTTCCTGTGCAAGCCCACAGGTGCAATTAATTTTACCTGAAAACTTCCTTGATGAATTGTACTTCATTGTAGTGAATCATCTACAAGTAATTTAAAAAATGTTGATGCTTGTATATGATTTACAAAGTTCACAAACTTCTGTTTTTTAAACTGGGATGAGCAGTGCAGCAGCACACAGACAAACTGGAGTTTGCATCCCTGTTGGTTGGTCCTGAGCGGCAATGCAGAGCCACAGTTTGGAGTGTGACCAGTTCAAATTTTCCAGAGAAGACAGTTTTCTAGAGCAGCACTAAAATGAAAGTCAAAAGATCCTTAGGTGGTATGAAAATAAAACAAAAACACAAAAACTTTCTAATGGGAAAAACTTCTAATGCCCAGGGAAGAATTAAAACCTGTTTTGCCACTTAGAGCAGTCACATCTCCAAGAATTGTGTGTTTTTTGGCGAATGCTGCCTGAATCTGATAATCTTGGCATCTCTTGCTTTGAGATTCTCTGTTTTATAAGATAGCACTTATAGCATTTGCAGAATTGCTGTTGAAATCCCATTTGAAGGAAGTAACGGCCTCATCATTCCGCTGCCCAGTAAAACATATCAATGAAAGGAGGAAAACAGCTGGCAGATTGAGTTGAGATCTGCTTACAGCCAGGCTCCCAGCCCAGCCTCCCTTCCTCCTAAGGAGCTTTAAAAAAAATGAGGGATTTTAAAAGGAGTTAGCTGGGAACTCGGAGCATAGCCTTTGGATCAACCTAGTGAACTATTTCTTGGTGACTCTGTCCCAAGCTGATGGGGACACCCGAGTGATGACTGTGGCTGTGCATGCTGCAGTGAGTTGTATCTGGAGGTGCTGGAGCAGAACATCAGAGGAATATGTGTGTGTGTTTGGCAGCCTTGGCTAAGGAAAACCTTCACTTTGCTCTCCACCATGAGAGTACTTTGAGCCCAGTGCATAAGAATGGGATGCAGGAAACTGATGCACATTTCTGAGCCGTTTGTTTTTATGGCTCTCCTCTTCACAGCTGGGTGACATCAGCAGTGTCTGCTCTGCTGAGATCACTCTCCTGTTTGCTCCTCTGCTGGCTCTGCAATCTTGTGAAGAAATGAACCCTCTGACTCCCTCATTGCTTTGTGCAAGCATTCATAGTGATGGAGAACATTTTTGTGGGGGAATGTACCTCTGCAATGAGTAACACTTTCCCTCCATTTATAATAGTCTGGAACTTGGTATCAGCTGAAGAAGGGACAATCAGTAATGCAGCTCTCCTTCTGAGCTTGTATTACACTTGCCTGCTGTGTCCCACTGCTCTGAATGTGTCTGCTCAAACTCAGCATCAGTGGAAATCCTGGCTCCATTCTTTGTATCTGCCTATCTGTATCTGTGGCTTTTGAGTATCTATTTCCCTCCCCAGTGTGGCTGATACTGAGGTTTAAGGACTTGGTTTGTTTAGTCACAGAGTCTACCCTTGCCTGTGATGATGTCGAGGATTTTTCTGCAGCTTGTTAAACTTCCCATTCAAATAAATGCATCCAAATGGTTTCCATAGGAACAGGATACTCAGCTTACTCTGAACTGGGAAAAATGGATTTGCATTTATGAATAAAAATGATGCCTTGTTACCTCAGAGAACTTGAGAGGACTAGTCCACTGCTGGAGCAGCTTTGGAGGGGCTGATGATGCCTTGGGTGAGGATAGGCTCTGGGCAGCTGGAGGAGATCTGGACTTTTTGTGTCCTGTCAGTGAGGCTCAGAAAGGTGTCACAGGTCCTACCATCATTGTGTGCTGTGTGTTGGACAAGGCCAGCCTCCCATGTGGAAATCATGAGAGGGATCTGAGATGCACTTGTTAGATTATCTGATGGTGTGTGGTTCAGGAGGTCTGGGGTGGGAGGAGAAGGGCAGGCTGTCCTAGTTCAGGGGAGATGGTGAGGAGACTGCTGGGGGTGGGAACTAGTTTTTATAGTGTTTTGCTTAAGCTTTATGTTGTAGAGGATCAAATGCAACTGTGAATCCTACCAGGAGGCTTGTTTGCCCTTCAGAGGATAGTGTCTGTTGGAGGAGATAGACACACTCAAATTCAGGCATTTGCATCCATGCACCAGAGTTGATGTTGTAACTCATCGGGTAACTTTGCCACAAAGACATGCTGTGAGATGAATTTTGTCAAACTGTTTCTGCTTGGAGGCACTCTAACCATGACCTGAATGAATCACAAAGCAGCCAGTAGGAATTAGATTATCCTTCCTTGCTTTTCTCTCTCTTTCTTTTTTTTTTTTTTTTTTTGGTCAGACTGAATGTCGGTGTGTCCCAGAGCTAGCAGACCTAGCTCAGGTAGTGCTGGCACTTAGGAGCCATGTCTGCACGAAGCTCAGCAGTGGGAAGTTAAATTTACAGCTTAGCTGTGCTCTCCAGTCCCCCCCCAGGATTGGTGGAATTGGGGAGTTATGTATACTACTTAAAGGGAAGTTATAAATGTTCAAGACCATTCCTGCTGTATCTCTGGGGTCTTCAAGGAGATGCTCCAGGGATGAGTTTTCCCTTTCTGGCTTTTCTGCACTTGCAGAGGATGAACTTAAATTGCTTGTGAGCCGTCAAACTGACAAGAATTCTTACACCTTCTCACTGCCACTTCATGATGACTCCTTCCTGAAGTTCAGAGTCCAGGGTCCTGTCCTCTGTGTCAGAGCTGTAACCTCATCCTTACGGGGCTGCAGCTGCCTCAGGAACGAGTTCCAAGTATTGACTACTGGATGTAGGAGCCATGTTTTGTGGTAACTTCTGAGGGCATCATCTTCAACCTATTAACCGTTCCCATCAGACTCTGAGTCCCCTATTTTTTTTCTATTTAATAAACTTATTTTCTCTCAACGCTGTTTTGCCCTGTTTTGCCTCTGACTCAGCCTCAGGGCCACTGCTGTGCTTGGGTCTGTGTTGGCTGAAGCCATGGTGCTCGGTAGCTCCTGAGACAGGTCCATTATCTAATTCCTGTTCTTTACGAGATGCATCTGGTGGGAGAGAGTATTTTGGCTTTACCATTTCCAAGGAGTGCAAAACTTGGAGGTGAAAAATGAAAATGGAACTGGCACACTTATTACTTGGCTTCCATGCTAAAAGAGGAGAGGTGATTGTATGCAATCAACTACTTGCAACCTTTCGTGAAATCTGATTTTTCCAAGAAAGTTCTCACTTCATCAGGAGAGGCATGCAGGGGAGTGTGTGCTGTGCTCTGTTTAGGCAGCATTGGGATCCTCCAACTGCTGCTTCCATGCTTTGGGTTCTTCTTGAGAAATTCTAGCTATGACAGAAATGAAAATGAAAAGTGATGGGACCACATCTGTTGTCTGCTGGTGCATCCAGGCTGCTAGAAGCCATCTGCTGCCTATTCTCTAGCCCCCACCGCTTGATGCTTGGTGTGTTTGTGCCTGCTGCCAGCAGGTCAAGCTGGGATTGTTTTACCAGAAGAAGAGAGAGGCTCCCAGAGTCAGAATGTCCCTATCCTTGACCCCATTAGAGCTGGTGTGGTGCCCACATGCCATAGATACTGAGCAAGTATGAAGAGTGAGGATCATTTCAGGAAAATGGGGTTTTATTTTCCATCTCTTCTCAACACAGAAGAATTACAGTAACATGAGTCCTTCCGAGTGACAGCATAACCATCTTATGCACTCGTGGGCTAGCTACCAAGTTCCTTCTCCGGAGCTGTGCAATGGCTGGAAAATAGCAGGTGAGGACATGAGCTGTTCCCTCGGCTCTCTGTCTGCATCAGTTTTCACAAAGGTCAGCTTGGAGGTACCAACCCCACTGTGGGCATCGCTGCTGGCTGTGTGCGGAGCCGAGGATCCTGGAGCATCCTGGCAGCACTGACTCACCGGTGGTGCTCAAAGCTGGATCCCGCGGTTTGCCTTTGACTCATCTTTCAGATGAGAGCTCAGCTGTGCTCCTTTCCATTTATTTGTGGTTGCAGAATCACCAAGCATGCTGCACGCTGAGCGCTGTTGGTGTGGAGCTGCCACAGCTGGTGATGTGTGCGCACCACTGCTGTGCCATGTATTGGAGCAGCTGCTTGCCACCTTGCTGTCACACAGCAGTGAAATGTTTGCTTTGGTCCAAAAGTGGTGCACTGAGTATATCGCTGCTCTGTTGGAACTCAAAGTCCATGTAGGTTCTCACTGCATCCTTCAGTGCCATATCCCCATGCCTTGAAGCCAATACCACCTCACCTCCATGCCTTCCATGCCCCAGCAGATGACTGCTCCAGTAACTGCTTTAGTTTTCCACCAAGATGCTATTTTTTCACCAGTTTTCATGATTATTTTTCTTCCCATCCTTCTTTTCTCCCAGTGTTTCCTCCTGGTGTCCCTTTTCACCACTGTGCAGAGGTCTGGGCAGCAGCTACCTACAAGCCAGCTCCCTGCTGAACAAAGCCTTGCGTTTGCATTCTTTGCCATTGAGATAACAACTGAATTTTTACATAATTTGTACCCTTTTCAAGATGCCTATTTTTGAGAGAGTTTGGTAAAATAGCCCCACAAATCATGACCACTATTAACCAAAGGCTGTTTTCTTTTTGCAGAAGCATGTCTGATTCAGGAATGGCATGCAAAACCTTATAATTTCTCTTGAAAAGCCATCAGAAAACAGTCTGTCTCACTCTGACATCCCGAAGACCACAGACTGCTCAGCGTTTGATGCATTTTGGCAACCTGACTCGTTTGTGGCTGTTTTTTGGTGTGTTATTTAAGATGCGTTTTGGCAACCTGATGAATCTGTAGCTGTTTTTCTGTGTGCTGCTTGAACTTTCATGAAAATGTGTGATCTGTTATGAGTGGGGCCCAGCAGCAGACCAATAGCACAATTTATTATCTTCTAAAACTACACAACAGCCCCTCTCTATAAGGGCTTATTTTTCTCTCAGTATCGTTAACTCTTCCATCTGATGATAGTTAAATACATCTTTGAGAACATCTTTTTTTTTTAAATCTTGCATATTTTAGGCTCTGGAGGATGGTTTAGCAGTTAAAGCTGGATAACTTTAAGACCTCCAGACTTGCATTATTAGAAGAGGTAATTTTTAAATTGTAGAGAACATTTTATTTTCAGAGTTCTCTGTAACAGAGACACATATGCTTTTCAGACAAGAACTACCCAGCATTTTTTTTTATTTTCTAATTCATCTATATTAGATAGAAGGATAATTTCCTCATCAATATGTTAGGAGGCACTGAAGACCTTGTAGCTTCAACTGAACTGCATGCTGCAGGTTGGGCCAGGGCGTAGGGAGCAGTGGTTTAGTTCTGATTTGACCTAATTTGCCCTGTCCTGCTGGTGAAGTGCTTTCCTGACTGTAGGAATGCTCCTGTTGAGCAATGCAGAGCTGCTGCTGGGATGAATAATTCATAGAGTAATCACTCATGGCAGAAACTTTCAACACTCAATCAGATCTCTTTTTCTTTTTTTCCTTAATTCAGGCTACTGCTGACCTAATTTATCTAGGGGAGCTATTTAGCTGATCTGGACAGACAGTGATTAATTTAATATTGGGAGCTGCCCGGAATGATGTGATGATGAAATATTGAACACTTTACCTCTTGCTCCTGCTGTCTCTCAAGGCAGAGTGAATCCTGTGCTCGCTGTCTCCATCAGCCCTATGGCCCCAGTCACCCATGTGGTTCCACACATTGATTGTTGGATTGGGTCTTGGGGGTTTGGATCTCATTTCAGCTTAGGAAAAATTTCTTCTCAGATAGAATGGTGATGCACTGACACAGGCTGCCCAGGGAGGTGGTGGAGTCACTGTCCCTAGAAGTGTTCAAGAAACATGTGGATTTTGTGTTGGATGACGTGATTTAGTGGAGTGGTGGTGGTTTGATGGTTGGACTAGATGATCTTGGTGGTCTTTCCAACCTCAGTGTTTCTATGATTCACTACTGTTCTGTTGAGTGATTTTGAAAAACTTGCTTCACTTTTCTGTGTGGATGCCATCGCCTGCTGTGCGTTGCTTTGGCTGGTGGGAAATGTGACAGCAAAGGGTTGTTCTATGATGGAACATGGAGAGCTCTGCCACAAGGCTGTGTGCTGGGAGATGGCTCTGGTGTTGGGAGTGTAACAGGGCTCATCTTAGGAAATATTGATGGTGGATTTGTTATTCTTTGTGTGACTATAGGTGGTTTAGGTCTTTGAGTTTCCCTTGGCAGGCTGGAGCATGGCAAAGCACAGCTTGTATTCTGAGTCAGGATGGGGAGCTCTTCCCTGTGACAGCCAGAGGAACCATGCTTTCTGATTATTTTCTACATTTCTTTCCTTTATCTTTCACTATGCACTATGACTAATAGCTTCAATATCAGATTCATGTTTCATTCAGCTCATAAATTCTCTGAATTAAAACACCTTTGTGAGACACCAAGGAAGAAGATGTGCATCTCCAGGGACTGCTGGACGTTTTCATGCTTCAAGTAGACTCCTACGGCCAAGAAAGCATCAGCATGTGCCAAGCAGTGAGGGAAGCAAGTGGTAAGCACAGCACAGCCCTGTGGCTTTCTGGAGGGATTTTCAGGCTTTACCCTCACTTGTGGCTGGCTGTTGGCCTGGCTCCTGCATGCAGCTTACTTTAAAAATAAACAGTTTTATTTAGAAGAAATTAAAAGAAGCAAAACTACTGGAAAAGCTTAAATTCTTACTTTGTACAAGTACAACAGGGTTGAGATAAAATCTCATATAGCTGGTAGTGAGATGCTTGCGAAGTGTGCTGGTTTTATTTTGATCTCACATGGTAATGCTTTTACTGGCCGACTATATTGGTTTGCTCTGGAGGTTTCTCCACACGACTTTCAGCCAGTATTGATGCTGCCTCTGACCACTGCTGCTATATGCTCTTATGTTGTGCTTTCTCTGAAGGTACTGTCTGTTTTCCTGCCAGCTGCAGATCTCTGCCCTGGCACATCCTCTCATCTCCTGTGATGGCTCAGGACAGTGCTGGCTATGGGAATAGCTACACAACCACACTCACCTAAAGAAAAGGGATCTGTGAATGTTCAGCAGGTCATATATTCCTTCTCAAAGCCTGCAGCGTATAGCTCAGGCTTAATTGACAGTGTTTTCGCAGGCTGGCATTAGGTTTTTCCAGCCCCAGCAGCTGTCCTGCTGTACCCTGAGTGCTTTCCACCCACCCACTCACTGAGATGATGCTCATAAAGCTAGCAATTCCACTGTGACTCTTCAGGTGTTCCAAAGTGCAGGACAGGACTCACAAGAGAGCGTGTAATGATTTTGCTAATGTAAGAGCATGGAGAGCGTGAGGTTTTCCACTATAAATCTGGAAACAAGCAATTACAATACAGTCAGTGCTAGATAATTTTTCCACTTCATTTCATGCGTCCTGCTCTGAATGCAGACATTGCTGCCTGGTGCTTTGGGCTGGATGGGATTCTGTGTACTGCTTGCCTTTTGAGTCATGCCTGGGAGTCAAGGCGTGTTTGTATTTGGTGTGGTGGCTTAGTATGAGGAGCATGGATTTCACCTCTGCTGCATTGCCTTTGAAATGCTTCCGCCCTGTTCTGGTTGAGATAGCTCAATGTGCATTCCTGGGCTTGTGTGAGGATAACAGTCAATTTTTGCATTATGCAACAGGAGAAAAAAAAAAAAAAAAGAAAAAAAAAAAGGAAAAAGGTTAATTATAAACGTCTCCTGTGAAGCTTATGCAATGCATTAATTACACTCTGTGGAGAGCGCACAGGACACCTTTTGGTAAATTATAAACATCATTAATGAGGTACTTTGTCTGAATGTGCCTATAAGAGCAAATACATTGGTCCTATAGCTTGTGGTAGGACCTTGAGTGTTACCATCTCCTAGATAAGGCCAGAATTTGGAAATAATAAATGCGACTGTGTCCCTGACCAAGACAAACTCTTCAACATGCACTTGAGGGGTGAATGGGTTCTGACTGTGGTGGCGAGGTGTGAAAGGGAAGATCAGCCAGAGGTGCATGGGAAGGTGGGTTATCCCTCTGTCCAGCCTAGTTAGCCAGCTTTGGGCAGATGGCCAATGGAGAGCATCCACTGAGCTGGGAAAACTGACCTGGAAAGCAGAGAGAGGAGATAAAATGGTGAAAGGATGGAACAGGATGTTCCACTGTGCTGACTGGACTGAGCTCTGAGTGCTTCCTGGAAGAACTATCACACATGAAGTTATTTTTACAATGAGAACAGTGTATGAGGAGTCACAGGATATTATGTCACCTTTGCTAAATCAGTTGTGTTCTAATGATAGCAGTCATTGCGCTCCTTCTAAAATCATCACCACTACAGAGGAAATCCTCACTCCACACATCCCACACTGATGCATTTCTGCACTTGTGTATTTGAGTCACGTCGTGGTACTCATTCAAAACCATCTCTCTTACTACCGCTGTTCCCCTGATCAAGCTGACAGAACTTAGCAGAAGCCATATGGCTGCTTAGTTGGCAACACAAAATGCCACAGAGCTCAGCTTTTATGACCTGTAGTTTTATGACCTGTTCTGCTGTATTTTAGTGCTTTTTGCTATTCAGTGCTGCAACTTAACAGGCAGCTGTACAGGTACACCCCACACCATAAGGATTTAATGGTGGTGTGCTTATAGGAAAATGGGCTGGCTGGCTTCATGATGGGGAGGGGTGGAGAATCTGCTCAACCATGCATTCTCTACTGAAAAGGTTTGGGGGAAAGGTTCAGAGCTGCAGCATCTCTCTGCTGTTGTGGAAGTGGAGAGATTTGGCTCTACAGAGGAGCTCAGGTCTGCCCACAGCTTATTACAAGATTTAAATTTTCATGCAAATGTAATGGGGCAAGTTATGGAGCTGGTTTCAGTACTCTGGGCTTTGTTTCAACGTGGATCAGTAAAGGTTAATTCTAGCAGCATCCTGGGAGTGGTAGCTGATGTCCTTTGGAGTGACCATAGACCAGATTAGACTGCAATGTCTAAATGAGGGTCCCTGTATGTGCCAGGTAGTTCTAGTAGGTGTGCCTCGATTTGCTGGAAGATGCTCACCAAGTTAGTGGTATCCTTCATTGACAAACTGGCTATTGACTGTATCTGGCACAATTGTTTATAGTTTTATTTATTGCTTTTAAACTTTAAACACCAGAACCTTTGAATCGAATCACCTCCTGTGTGATCCGTCCTAGAAATTTCACAAGTTCTTCTGTTCCTTCCTATCTTTGTTATAGATCTGTATGTAGATCAATGCAATTATTTATATAGAAGTGGTGAAACTGCTATTGCAGTTTTCTTCAAGAAGCTGTGAGCAGTATCCCGTGGTCTTCTGGTCAAACACAAACTCTCTAGCTGAAATCCATGTTTTGTTATATCATTCAAGTCATTTTTAGCTAGCTACAAACTCCAGCTCAGATGGTGGTAATTATTATCTGATATGTACCCTGAGTAGAACATAATTATACTTGTCACTAAGTGGCACTGTGTAAATTACTCTTTAATTGCTATGCATCAAAGCAGCCGCTACCCAGTCATTTTTCTGCTAGGACAGAATTCCACTATCAGCTTCATCACTGTGATGTCTGTCGTCGCCCCATCTCTCATTTGTTCCCTTTGGTGCTGAAGGTATCATTTTCTGTGAAGTAACCTTTTTAGCATATTTGACATTTTTCCTGTAAAGCCTCTGTTGGCCTTTAATATGTTGGTAGAAAGTTGAATGTAAAAAACATAGGGAGTGATGTAGAAGATACGGCCTTCCAGGACTGTTGACAAGGTAATCACTGCACATCATTTGGGGCCAAAGCCTCTTTTCTGGTGGGTGTGCTTGTAGAAGAGGGGCCATTAGCAAGGCTGAGGAGCACAGCCATTTAGTTGGGCTATGCTTTTTGGCCTTAGAATGGAATACATAACTGTGTTAGAATTCTACTGAAGTGAATGCATTTTAGCCTTCTTAACCCTAGATGAATTCAGGGGGATGGGGTGGGGGGAAGGAATGCTATCTCTAGGAATCTGTGTCTCTCTGCAAAGCTCTTTATCATTTGTGGCAACATCTGGAGGCCAGGCCTTGGGCCAGGCTGCTTCATCTGGCTGTGTTCCCACGTACTGGCCCAGTTTGAGGCAGACTGACCTGCATCCTGCTGATTCCTAAGGTCAAGCTCATGGTCTCCTCTGCCTTTCTTCAGCAGCTCAGAATGTTTCTCACCTCAAATCAGCCCATCTGCTTTCCACCTCAATACTGATGGATCGAGAAATGCCCTCGAGAGGCTCTGCTATATGGTGTTGGGTTAAAATTCAGCTATAAAGTGGGAATTTGATGGGAGTGTGCATTACAGCAGAACTGCAGGAGGACTCAGTCTGGTCCGAGAAGAGCCCTGTCCATTCTGCAGCACAGAGTGCCTCGTCCTGCTTGGTTGTGTGCATGGCTGCTGGAGAGAGGTGCTTGCTTTATTTGTGCTTCTCCCCCTTTCTGTTGCTGACACCAGATACCCTTTGGCAAACGGATTGCAAGGAAAAGCCAGGGCGAGCAGCCAGCCTGCCCTGTTCTACATTCCAGGGCTGTAATTTCTAAAGCAGTTTATGCCATCAAGTTTGGACAAATTGTCCAGAATAACAGAAGGAACGTTTCCAGTTAGAGAAACCATACCAGTGTGCTGATGTGAAGCCTTTCCAGTCTCCTTCCTGCAATCAGAGCAAAGGTTCCCATCCAGAGAAGGTGCTGCTGCCTTGGCTGGGTGTGGGCATTACATTTAAATTGTTCTTAATTCCATTGTGCAATCATAGGGGCTTGAAATGTTATTAATGTATGTATACATATGCATATATATAAGTACACATGTACATATATATGTGTGTATGTCTATGTATACATATATATCTGTTAAAGATGATATTTTCCAATAGGGCATATCAGGAGTCAGAGCTTTTTAAAAAATCATCTGACACTTAGGAGAAAACTTTGGGAGCTGGTAGCATGATGGTCTGTGATAGTCCTGATAGAGTGAGAGGTCTGGTTTTAAAAGTACCTCTACGGATTCATTCTTTCTGCCCTGTGTGTGTGCTCAGTAACATAGGTGGACTTTGGCATCTGTTTTCCATATATTTGACTGAAATCTCAGTAGGGATGCTGTCTGTATGATAAATGTAATTTTATGCAGTGCTGGGGGTATTTGTGGCCGTGCCTGGGACTCTTGCCATTTACAACTGTAGACATTTACTCCAGACACCTTACTCCTAAACGAGACCTCAACACACTGCATTTAATACATTCAAGCCATGAAAATCATAGCAGACTAACCACATAACTGTGCACTGTTTATGAGAAGCCTTGGCAAACTCGTTGCCTACTATAATGAGGTTCATGGTTGTGGGTTGCCAGCTCCATGCTCTTCCTGCATCCCAGGGTGGTTGGCTGTGGGGAGGCTCTTGCTGCAGTGTCCATCTCCATCAAAAGCCTGATTGGTTTATTCTCACCCAAACAAACACTGATTTCCTAATTTACCTTGTGGGTGTGATCATCCAGCCTTCATCTAAGGAAGAAATCATGTTTTTCTTCCTTCAAATCCCCTCTGCTGAGGGATCCAGGAGAACAGTGAGCATCCAGGCACTGTAAGAGACACAAATCTCTATAATTACATGAAGCAGTTTTCTCAAAGTGCCCTTTGAAAAGTTTCTCACTGCCACCCATGAGCTCCCCAAAACCAGAGCCTTTCACAGACTGCCATGCTTCCCCTTCTCACTGCTCCCAGTGACTTACTAACAAGTCGATGCTTAGAAGCACAGTGTTTTGAAGCTTACAGCTGGCAGAGCCCATCCGTGAGCTGTGCTGGAATTTGGCTGCCTGCTTGCATGACTTTGATTTTCTGCGAGGTAAATTTTGTTTTCCCCAAAAGAACTCTGACGTTTCCCTTCCGTGCAGGCTTTCTAAATTAGACACGGATGCAAGGAGTGTAATTACTGTGTGATGTCTGCCACTGAGACTGGGAGCCTTTTTTTTTTTTTTTGTAAATATTTGTCAAATTAAATGTTGCGTTGGCTTCTGCTGGTTTTTGTGATCCTCTTTGTGGTCAAATCCCCAAATACTTTGAGCTAATGCATTTGCTGGCAGGAATGCCTTTGGGAAAGAGCTGAAGTGAGAGATCACTTGCAGGAAGGAAACATGTCAATATATCTGTGAAGATTTTCATGAGGAAGCAAGGACTGAAGTGTGCTTCATCCAATCTGGGACCAATAGCACTGCCATCCAATGCTGGTGTCCAGTCCAGAATGAAAAAATCAGGATACATACTGAATCTTCACAACGAAGAGACTCTTTAGGTGAGGTGTGCTTTGAGGAAGTCACAGAATTGCAGAGCTTGGGAGGGACCTCAAGAGATTAAGTCCAACCCTGCTGCTGAAGCAGGTTCCCTACAACAGGTCGCACAGGTTACCTATTGTAAAATAGGTAATACCTACTTAAATGAGCCCACTGGGGAAATTGTCTGCTTCACTATGATGTGGCTACAGCCACTCTTCTGTTGCTGATGGTAGCTGTGTAACACCACTTTTGTTCCCATAATACCTCTTCTGTGTGCAAAAAAAGCCATGTCCTAAGGTGGAGAATTGGATTTGGGATCCTGTTAATAGCATCACTATGGATGATTTCTCAGTCTGACTTACGGTAAATGAGAGCTGTTGCCATTGCTTGAATTCTTTGAGCCTGTCCCTCCCGATGTGCCATTAATACATCAGTAGCCCAGAGCATGAAGGTGACTGCAGTCTCCATGGTGGTGGCATTGGACTGTTCCATATCTGTCCTTTTCTCTTCCCCATACTCATTAATTGAGGGGCAAGAAGTGTTGTGGGTTGAAGGAAGTGCATTGTGCCAATAGTCTAATGAGCTTGTTGGCTTTTGTCTCATAGTGCAGAGGAATTGATTTAGAGAAGATCGTGAGTGGGAACAGTGTGCCTGGTGACTGTAGGGCTTTTGCATAGGAGATTCTATCTTTCTTCTTTCAGGGGAAGTTAGTCCTGCAGCTGGCCAGCTAAGTATACAGCAGGGAACGCAGATGATTTCTCTTTACATTTTGATGATCTCAAAATCTACTCATTCCTGTGCAACCATCTGGACTGCTCCAACTGGGAGTAGCTAAAGAAAAACTGTTTTACAGAATCACAGAATGGCCAGGGTTGGAAGGGACCTCAAGGATCATGAATCTCCAACCCCCTGCAACATGCAGGACCACCAACCTCCCCATTTAATGCTAGACCAGGCTGCCCAGGGCCCCATCCAACCTGGCCTTGAACATCTCTGTGGACAGGGCATCCACATGTACTCGTGTACTTAAGAGTACTTGGGAAAAGTACTCTATTCTTTATTAAGTGCTTGATAAAGGAATATAGTTGCCTCTGGATGGATGGTAAATTGGCATGTGCATGTATGTCTGCTACTTGTACTGAAAAGTGACATGAGGTTCTTAGATAGCTGCAGTATCAGAAGCACTGGCTCAGCTGTGTTTTACAGAAGCATCTTTCTTCCACTCATCGGACACTTCAGGCTGTATCTGTTGTTGTCTCAACACTTCCCTTATCTGCAGTCATTAACATTATGCAGTGTTTGCTTTTTAAGTCCAGTATGTACACAGAGTGAGGTAAAGAGGGAATTACTTTAGGATGACTGATGTCTGGGTTTAGCTGGGGTGGACATAGAATATGGGTCCCTGTCATCCTGCCAAAGGCTTCTGCAGGATACCCTCATTCATGGTTTTTGTCTCAGCTACAGGCTTTTCCTCAGTTCTCCTTCAGATCACAATGCAGTGATTTCCCTGTTCCCAACCCATGGCAGCAGACCAGGAGATAAGTGGTACTGGTGGGAAGTCTGACAGGAGGAGTGTGCCTGCAGAACTGCTGTGCCAGCTTGCATGCAGTGATATGCTTTGTACAGAGCCCTTTGTTCTGCTCCTATAGGCTTAATTTGTTATCGTAACAATGGGGAAGTTGAGTTGAGGAGGTTTAGAATGAGATCTACTTCTCTACCTAGACTCATTTAAAGCCTCTGTACTGCCACAACACTTTAATTTAAGCTGGAGGACTTCTGTTGTAGCCCTGGGACTTTCAGGCTGCAGCAAAGACAGTCCCTCGTGGCTTTCATTTGCTCCTAGACAGTTTTCATTACTTTCCCATACTATTCCCCACCGCTGTGATGCAGCTGATCAGTGCTGGGCTCTGGAGGAGCCCCTATCCCTCTGCTGGCTGGGTGGGCAGAAGCAGTGGGAGGAAATGGCTTTCTCCAGCCTGGAGGCAGAAGATTCCTTTCTGAACCTGAGTGATCAGCTTCAAAGTTATTTCTTGGTTTAAAATTCATGACATGTTGTGCTCTTCTTTTTCAAGAGTGAAGATGCTGGATTTCTCAGACATACACCAAAGTAGCCTGGACAGTCTTGCTTTTTTTTTTTCTGTTCTAAAGTTTGATTTTACTTTTAAAGATATGTGAAATGACAACATGTATTATGCACAATATATATATATACAAACTTACAGTATGGGAGAGCAGTGAGAGTGTGAACAGAGGTGTGGATGTGGAGAGACATCTCAGACCACCAGAAGAGATGGTACTGGGAGGAAGCAACTGGGAGCTCATCTGAACTGCTCCTGCTTTGTTGCTCCAAATCAGTTATTCTTCTGAACATTTGCCAGTAGTCACCTGGGACTGGTTTCAAATGCTCCCCATGGCTTCAAGAGGGGCTTAAGATCAAACCAGGAAGCTGGAGAGCCTCAATCTCCTCTACAAACAGACTGTCTTCTCTGACTTCCAGTTTGGCACTTATTAGAAGGCTTCCTATGCAGAAAAAAAGAGAATGGTTCAATAGCAAACCACATTAGGGAACTGATTTTTTAAAAAAAATATCATCTCAGCATTTGGAAAGAAAGGATTTTTGAATGTGGAGTCTGTCAGGCAAAAAATTAGCAATGATTAGCAGTAAATGATTTGATTCTCTCTTACTGCTGGGTGGTGCGGAAGCAGGATGTGATTCAGATGCCTTTTGCCTGCTGTCAGCTCTCACCTGCAGAGAATAACACGGATGGCAGGCCAGGACAGCAGTGGAACAGCAGGAGCAGCAGGGCTCTTGCTGGTCCCGCAGGATGCTTTCTTCCAGCATCCCCAGCTCCATCCCCATTCTCACCTGATGCTGAAAATTCACGTATTCCCCTGGAGGTGATGGAGCCTGTTAACATAGCTCTGCTGCTGGAGGAAGGCAATGCCAGCTCCTGCATCATGCGGTCCTGCTGCCATCAGAAGGGCTCCCGGTGGCTCCTGTGACTGGGGTTGGGGCTGGAAAATGGCACTGGAGATGGGAGCAGGGCACAGTCCGGTCCTGACTGTCCACAGGGAACCTGGCTCCAGCCCTGCAGTGTGTCTGCAGGTCTTCTGAGCCTCTGCAGGGAGACAAGAGTGTCACACTTGGTGCTATGGGCCTGGAGTCCTGCCCCTCAATTCAGCTCACCTCACGTGGATTGGGATTTTCAGTCTTGAGAGCCATCAATAAGGAAGACCTTTAAATTGCTGTAATGCCAGTGGAGTCTGAAGTCTAGGATGCTTGAGTCCACCCCTCTCCGTGCAGTTTGAGAAGGAGGGACAGAGAGAGATGCAAAACACGGTTTGTTCTACTTGAGCACATAGAGGCCAGAATTCCTGAGTGTGCATCGTGCCTGAGTGCTTTGGATGGCTGCTGCTTCAGGATGTAAATGATACCAAGCCACTAAATTCTTTCAAATCTCTCTTCAGTATGACCTCAGTGCTGGCACTAGGATGTCTGTGTTTTGTTTCTCCCACCACTGTCTGCTTTTTCACTCTACTTTTTCACTCTGCTTTTTGCAGCACAGAAGCCACTACTGTTGCTGTTGATTGGATTAAAAGAAAATGCAGTCCCGCTGGAGACTTATGGTCATTCAGGGGAAAACAAAATAGAAAAAAAGAGAGAACAAAACCTGGAACAAATTGGAGTGCTCCTGGGAGATCAGAGCACAGGTCCAAGAGCCCTCTGCAGAATGGGTGCTGTTTGGGTTTCTCCCACCCTCAGTGCTGCCCCAGCTCTCTCCTTGCGCTCTGCATGGATCTCATTCCTTGCTCTGTCTCAGTGGAAGGTAACCAAGGGTGCTGACTTCATAAGGAGGAGAAGAGTCAATTTGGGAGAAACTTTGATCTACCAAACTCTTCTGAAAAGGCCTGAGGTAAATGCCAAGGTAACATTTCCATAAAACTTGACATTCCAGGATGACTCCTACTTAAAAAATTAGTGCCGATGATACTCCATTCCTCCAGGGAAGGATTCAGATTCCTTTATTGCCTGACTGTTATAATCTTCCTTTCTGCACATCTGCCTACTTATCTGTTCTCATTGTAGTAGCACCACAAGCCAAAGCATTTTTGTCTCTAGATGCCAAGCCTGTGGTCATTTGTTCCTCCTCAGGCATCAGGAGGAACAGGACCTGGATGCTTTCCTCATCCCACAGTCCTGGGGTCAGGCTGTCCCTGCTGGCAGCAAGGACTTCACCTCCTGTACCTCTAGCCCAGTGCTGCTGCTGGCTGTGTGGGCTCAGTGCAGCAGCTTAAAGCCATTTCAGAGATGTGGCTCATTGGGGACAGTTTTGAAGATCACTCTTCATGTATATACAGCATAAGGAAATATTTCTTTCTTTCATGGGCTTTGCTGAAATAGCCTTGGTGTTATTTCATAGGCTGTAAAATTAGAGGTTGATCTGCAGCAATGTCTGTATTGCTAGAATGTATGTCTCTAACTCTGGATGGGCTTCCATATCTTAAGCATAGGTAGATCATTTTGTTAGACTCTCGAGGCCATCTTATGCCATTAAATATGATGATTTGATGGGAAGAGTAAGGCACTAGGAATTAGGGAAACAACTGAACGTGTGTGAGGCTGCAAAGCCAGCAGCTCTTGGAGGATGTACTGAGCATTTCTGCTTGAACTCCAGCCCTGGGGAGCAGGAGGATGAGAGGAGCTGGGTGTATAATTGGACAGACAGCTTTCCTTGTTTTCAGAGTGCTTGGAGGGGAAATGAGAATCTTCATAGAAATGCATGCTATGAAATAAAGCACACATGGCTGTGCTCCCATGCAAGCAGAGCAGGCACCCCATCAGACCTGCCAGCTGGTAATGTGCCATTACCTAAGGAGCTTCAGATACAACGTCGTTATCTAATAATTAATATAAAAGTGCTTATTTTAAGTCTTTCCCACCTATGTACACCTGCTGTTTCTCTGTAATAGCTTCTTTAATTGCTGATGTACTGAATGCCATGGGGATGTCACAGAAATCACCAGTAGTCGAGGGAGGAAATAAAGGACCCGCTCCCTCCCTGCGCTGTCTCCTGCTTTCCCTGTCTCACTCTTTGCATAGGTAGGCAGCATTCATTCTGCAGGAATGAGCAGGGCTCTGGGAGATGCACCCATGTGCTGCAGAACATAGGCAAGGAGTGGAGGCAGCAGGAAGGCTCAGTCCTACGGGGGTTGATCCAAAGCCTATTGAGATCAATGAGATGCTTGGCACCATCTGTGGTGGCCTTTAAATTGGTCCCATATTTATTATACTTCAAATAACAGTGATTTATTGTAGTTTCTGGTGCATTGAGCTACGGAGCTATATCAAGCTCTTCTATTGTGGCTGGGTACAATTTCCTGTAGAATAACCACATACCATACAGTGTCAATTATACTGATTTTTCTGTTGCTGTCAGGTACTTTCTAATGGTATTCAGGCTCTCTAGTTACAGAAGATGCATGCTGTTCTTGCTAGATTGGACTTCAGAATAAGCCAAGTTTTCTGTTTTATCTCCAAACTTAGGAATCAAATGGAAGGATCTGGCATGATGCTATGATTGCACTGTGCCAGCGTCCTCCTTTAGGTGTAAAGTCTACAAAAGGGCAAGTCCACCCCAGGACAGAGAACAGACAAGCCTTATAGCGTGGGCTGTAAGAAGGCTGGGTTAGAGCCTCACCCTTGTGTTAGTAGACCAAACTTCTGGTCCATGTTGGATCTGGGCAATATTCACATCTGTTTGCATGTTTCTGCAGTGACAGGTATAGTAAAGGGCTTGTAAATGATGCTTTCTCCACCCTTTCACATGCAGACCTTTGCCTTTGCTCCCTGCTTGCTCTGTGCAATGTGTTAAGCTGGGTTTGCCAGTTATAATGGCACATTGGATATGTTGCTCCTATTGAGTTTTTTTCACTGTAACAGATGCAGAAATCATAGGAATTCACTGTAGTTCAATTTAGTTTTCTGTGACAGGAATGGCGAAGGACAAACTGTTCCTCCCTGTGGGGGTTTTAGGTGCTGTTGTTTCAAAGCTCATCTATTCCCCTGGCTTTGCTGAGCTGGTTTGGCACCTTGCAGCAGGAGATGCTTCCAGGCAGTGGGGGTGACGGTAAGCAGCTGTGATACAGATCTCTGTAGCTGTGAAAGTCTTAAAAAATTCCTTGGATGAAGAGCTCCTGGTTCTCTCTCTGTGACCCTTTACCCCAAGCCTGCATTTGCTTTTGCCAGGATGGAAAGATGACTCTGTTATCTTTGCTGCTGATCCACCGGGAAGGTTAAACAAAGCTGCCTGGGGCGGCTGGAAGGAATGCTGTCCTTTGCTCGTTCTCCTGGCCGTACGCACGCACTGAACTCCACGTACTGCCTCTGTCATGCACAGAAGGATGATGCAGTAGCTCTTCCAAATGCTTTCACGTTGATACAGCCATGTGCATGTGCTCTCTGACATGCACCCCCTGCACGGTTATTCTGCTGCATGTAGACAATTTTCTCCCCATCTGTAGGCTGTGTGAGCCCCTTCCACCCTGTGCCACGCAGCCTCCGGGGGCTGCACATTCATAAGGACATCCAAAAATAAATAAATGGAGACAGAGATGCTCCACAAGAGTGCCGCCTTGGGTGATGCCAGAACAATCCTGTTCTGCATCCCACGCCAAACCTCGGCCTAAAGAAACATCTGCCGTTTAACTCAGCTTGGGTGTGTTTTTCCTTCATTAAGAAAGTGCCCTTATAAACATCCCTTCAGCCCCGGGGAGACATCCAAGGATAACTCGGCGTTGTCCTGCCTCTGTGCTGAGCAATGCTCACATTTCAGCTTGGCTCCCAGGGGAAGGTTTCTCCTTAAGCTCACCCCTTCCTGCAGCGAGGGAACACTGAATATCTCAGTGCTGCAGCTGCTTTGCACCATGCCAAGCTTTGGCAGATCTCTCAGGTCTCCCTGCTTGGACCCCAATGTAAGTTATTCTCTCTCCCAACCGGTCTGGCAGATCCTCTCTTCTTTAGCTCAGAAAGAAAGAAGGCATAGAATGGTGTGTTAGTTTATGCTAAAGAGAAGGCCCAAAGAGTATCCCGTAAACTGTGCTGTTGTTTCTTGTGTTAGCCTCAGGAGACTTCAGTAAGGAAAGCAAATATTATGGTCCGTGTTCAAGGTCCAGACCTGGGATGGGAGCTCACCTACCTGCAGGACAGGCAGAGGGACACCCCAGCACTGTTAGAGCTGGGCAGTTCGAGATGCATTCCCTTCTGGAGGAGTTTGCTAACTCTGAGGGGAGATATCCACAGCCATTTTCCATCCCTTCAGGCAAAATCTGCAATCCAAAGCTGAAGAAGTACTTTGCTCCAAAGTGCACCTTCTCACCCCACTGTCTCACAGTAGTGCAGGGAGGTTTGCTGTGGTCTGATGTTTCTAAAGTTTGCTGAACCGTGGCATGTCTGGATCCTTGCAGGCTTGTATGGAGAAACTCTACATAAGGCAGTTTCTCAGCATTTCGAAGCTGATCTTCAGGTGAAGCTTGTAGGTTTGGACTGGCTATGGGTGGTAGAGCAGTGCTGGGTAGTGCTGTGGCTGCTTCATGCTCCTGAAGCTGAGAATTCAACTTGTGTCTCTTCAGAGAAACATCCATGTTTAACTAACACTTGGGTCATCTGGCATTAGCCTGCTTTCCTTAGCTGAGATATGCAGTGATAGCTTATCCACTGGGCAGGGTTTTCACCTGGGACAGATGGATCTGCCTGACCAACCACAGAAGCCCCAAATATCCCAATGTAACTCTTCCACAGCATCAGCAAATTTTCAGAGATATTCATTCTTTCCACAGCAGGGCAGAAATGTGGCCCTTTTATTGGTTGGAAGAAAAAAGAAAGGACATTTAGTGCAATGACTTCAGAGGCATCTGTATGATGCTATCTCTGGCAAGATCTCTGCTGCCGCAGGGCCATCTCCTGCCACTTTCTTGCTCAAGAGCAAGATGCTGTGTATCATCTCCATGTGAACACCTGACCCCACAACACCAGCTTTGTGCAGGATTAAAGCCCTGTAGCTACAGTCTCTCTGTAGTAAGCACTTTTGTTCTTAACATTAGCAGCAGAAATCCATTGCTTGTATCACAGCTGCTTTTGAAGACATTGGTCATCTTTGTGACCTCACTCTGCTGAGCATCTACATGTGCTTTGTAAATGGTACACAGTGCCCTGGGGACTTTTCACCTTAAATATGTAAGACAGAGGAAGGTTGAGGAGAAGGAAGGGCAACTCAGAGATAAGTGCCTTAAACACAGGAATACAGAGCAGCTAGTCTGGTTTTGCATGAAAATTTGGTGTTGGAGCCAGCTCAGCAAAGATTCATTGAAGTTCAGCCAGGTGTCTTCAGTAAATCCCTATTGCTCCCTTCTGTTCCGTAGAATGTCCTGCTGTGGTGGGGAAGATAGAGGAACCACCTCCTGCTTCTAGGAACGATGTGGAAATATAGGCTGAGCATTTCCTTTTCAGTACCAAGGCTTGGAGGAGCTTTTCTCCCCCACGAAAAATATCTAAAGCAGATATCTGTGTTTCTCAGAACATCCAAGGTAATTCTTAGGCACTCCAAACCCATGCATCAAGGCCTAGGGATTTCTCTTTTCAAATAAGGATTATAATGGTCTTGTTCCAGTTAGTATAGGAGAAACGAAACTTTTAGGTCTGTGGTTGTTGAGCACATCATACATTTGTTAGATTTTTCATCTTAGCTTTACGTTGCATAGCAGCTACATGGATGGGGTGGGCTTAGCAAGCCTTCCTGGGTGAGGGTAACCAGAAAAAGCAACAGCACTGGGGTCAGCGTGAACACCGAATGTCCAAAATCCTGTGGCTGATCCTTCGATGTGGTGCCTTCATGCCTCTTGTTTTGTCTTAGAGGTTGCTTAGTATCTATCTCCATCCATTTATGGCATAAATGGAAGCTCCCTCCTTGCTATGGTGCAGAAGTGTGGCAGTATTAGGGGTTTTCTGTCGCAGGCTGGCACAAAGACAGCTCTTTTTCAGACATATGTTTCAAAGGAAGGAAGAATTTTTAGATAGCAGACAGTGATTCAAGTCTTAGCTTCTTATAAAGATGTTTTCTTCTTTAATTAGCTGAACTAAATTGTAATCAGCCTGCCAACTAGCACTGATTAATGAGGGATTGCTAAATGGGGAACTGCTTTCTACTATTTTTGATTTGTCAAAAAAAGCTGGGGACACAGCAATGTCTCAGCAAAGCCAGATGGCCAAAGCTGATGTACTGAAGACTAGCCATGGAGAAGGCTGGGAGCACACGGAGGTTCAGCACAGGGTGCTGAGAGGAGGAAGAGTACCATTTTCAGATGCTTCAAGGACAGAAATGCTTTGGAAATTCCATCTTATGGTGTATTTTGCATTGTCTGTAGTGTGACGCCCTGAGTTGTTCTCCCCAGCGGGCAGCTGGGGCAGCTCCTTGCCCCTGCCCTGGTTGTCTTCAATGCTGAGATGTCTCCATCCCTCCTTCTGGAAACAGAATCCAAATTTCCCTCCAAAGATATCACACAGTACCAGTGACTCACTGACTCACATCAGTATTTTGGGAGCAGCAATTCTGTTTGTATAACGCTAGCAGTTAATGAATTAATGGTGTTATACTCTCTTTTGAGCAATAACCCATAAACTAAACAAGTAATCAGGAGGAGGTTGGCTGCGTGTGTTTCCCTTAGCATTTCAAATAAATGCAAACACAGGAAAAGCTGGAGCCACACTGCTGCTGCTGCCCACGTGTGCTCAGATTTGTGCAGTGGAGTCAGTAATTGAAAGCAATCAAAATTCCTTGTAAAAGGCAACCTTGGGGAAGAGGGGAGCTTGCTGGTTTGGTTCCCAAAGCATGTAGCTGCCTGCTGCCACTCTCCTGCAAGATGGCAGCAGGCTGGGAGGAAGTGTTGATCTGCATGAGGGTAGGAAGGCTGGATAGCTGGGCTGAGGCCCATGGGGTGAGCTTCAACAAGGCCAAATGCTGAGTCCTGCACTTTGATCACAACAACCGCAGGCATCGCTGCAGGCTTGGGGCAGAGTGGTTGGAAAGCTGCATGGAGGAAAAGGATCTGGGAGTATTGGTTGATGCTTATCTGACCATGAACCTGCTGTGTGCCCAGGTAGCCAAGAAGGCCAACGGCATCCTGGCTTGTATCAGCAGTAGTGCAGCCAGCAGAGCAGGAGGTGATCATCGCTCTGTATGGGCACTGGTGAGGCTGCACCTTGAACACTGCGTTCAGCTTTGGGCACCTCTATTATTGAAGCAGCTGCTTTCACTGATTTTGTATATATTTGCTGTTACAGCATTATTTTGTCATCTTTCTAGACAGCTTTAAGCTAGTTATAGCAGCTACTTGTCATGTAATTAAATCTAATGACAGTTAAAATGTTGAATACTGGAGTGTTTTGCTCCTTGAAACCCAATTTATGATATTTGCACTTTCTTCTGTGGAAAAAGCATGAGCTCTGCTGGCAGGCAGATGGCTTTCCAGATGATAAACATTTGGGAAGACTGGATTTAGCAGCGAGCCTTCAGCTTGCATATTAATCTCTCTGACTTCTTTGACTGCTGGACTCCCTGATCTCTAACAGTGGTTATGGTGATGGGGGAATTTGTTCCTGGGAAAGTTGAATAAAGCCAAGCTGAGCTTAATCTTAACATGGTTGTTGCACCTACTGCATGAGCCAACTGCTGTATCTTAGGGGCAAAGCTGCATGGGGAAGTCGGCTGCTGAGTGTCACCCACTGGGTGATGTGCTGTCCTGCAGCATTTTGGGCTCCTTGAAGCACAGGCTGCAGGAAGTGAGGCAATTTTGGTGACAGCATGTGACAGCCTGATATGCTGCAGTATCGTGAGGTGTGATAAATGAAGGGTAATGTCTGTTTTAAGAGGGAAGTAGCTGGGATGGACTAAAACATTTTTGCTCTTGGTGTCTTTTAGCACAGTTGGTGTTTGCTTCTTGCTCTGCTACTGAACACATAACTGCTGCCTATTCCAGCTCCAGCATCTTCCTGAGCAATAAAAGTTAGCAAAGGGTCTATCAGTGGGTATAAAAATATCACTTTCCTCAGATGAGTTTCTTTGTTAATGTCAGCAATGGATTTATCTGTTGCTTCTCATCCACGCAACCATGTCTGATTTTTTTCTGCAACGTTTGCCTCTCACTTTTCCTGCACTGGGAAGCCTGGAATCAGCAACAAATCTGCTCATTTCTCCTTCTCCCCAATTTGCTCTGCCTCTCTGTTGGATCCTGCTTTCAGATATACATCTCTATTATTGCAGAGCAATTTGTTGTCTGCTGTTGTGCTCTCACCTCAATTATTTTGATTCCACCACATTTTTAATACGCCTAAATCAGTACTGTTGAGTGCAAATTAGGAGTACTAGGATGCAAACAGTGTTTGGATGGATGGATGAGTGGCACTGGGCATGGTTGCCCATGGGATTTGTGTAAGAATACAGTGGTTTGGACAAAACAAAGAGGAGATGTTTCAAAATTAAATGTAAGCAATCAGGGGAGTGAAAACCTCAACCTGAAGTGAGAAATTGTGCTGCTTTGCCTCCTAAAGGCTGAAAGGAGACAATTCAGTACGCACACGTCATCCCTTTCTGGCGAAGGCAGCGCCCAGCTGAGAGCTGCTCTGGGCCCAGCTGCGGCTCCTGCCTGTTTCAGCCACCAGAGTGGGTACCGACCTTCCACAGCACTGCAGGCACCGCCCTATGGATGCGATGCTGTGGTCTGCTCATAGCTGGATTTTCCTGCAGTGTCGAGGCAGTTCTAAATGCCTCCTAGCTTAAACCAGCAAAAAAAAAAAAAAGATAATTTTGACCTTTGGTGGCTGCAGTTCAGCTGGTGGGCACAGACTAGTGCTCTTGGGGTTTGGAGGTGGGAGACATCAGGATGTCAGGTTGCACCCAGTGAAGAAGAAGCAGAGAGCAGGCAGGGTGCAGGTGTAAGGGGTCAGCAGGCCACGTGTGCACACGCGTCGTTTCAAATTGCTATGGTTAGTTTATATAAAGATAGGTGAAGATTAGCTCTTGGTGCTGCCATTGGTAATAGTCTTCTGCAAGGAGAAATAATTATTTTATGGCTGTCACTAACCAAGCAATTTATCTGCCTCTTGGAGAAGGCAATTCCTCCTTCAGACTTCACTTATTGCACACGTTTGACCTCTTATACTCAGGATCATTTGGTTTTAGGGACAAGACTGTTTGGTGTCTGGGTGATGCCGGTGCATCGCATTGGCAGGCGATGCGGAGCCTGCTTGTCAATTGTCAGAACATTGCCTTTACCTGCAAACTTGGAATGCTTCCTTATTGTTGCCTGCACTGAGTGGTGATGGATGTGAGTGTTTGAAGGAGGAACAGAATAAAATGAAAAGAATAGCCTGGGGTGGAAATTGAAAGGCTTGAATGAAACATCTCATCTTTCAAAGGAGAGCCAATGTCAATGGGAACATCACCTGCAATCGTTCCCTGACTTGCGGGTGTCTTCCTTTCTCTTGCTTTTGTGGTGCTGGTTTGGCAAGCCAGCCCCAGCTGAGGGCACAGCTCAGGCCTTGAATGAGCACTGGGGATGGGATGGGTGTCCTGGTGTGAGGCTGTGTCCCAGGGCGCAGCAGGACCTCCAATGGGACTCTGCTCCTGCTGCTTTTAGGGTGCTGGCTGAGATATGGAGCAACTGCAGACTTGTTGCAAATGTTTCCTTTGGGATGCTTTGGTTATGGTGGGCTTGGAGAAGTCAGTCAGAGCAGTCCTGCTGGGGGCAAAGGGTTTGCTGATTGACTCTGGTGACAGATCTGTTCCTGCAGCTTTTGGTAACTGCTCTGCATCACCATCATGGTGTGTAATGCTGGGTGAGCTGAGACATCCTCTATTTCTCACTCTTTGATTTTAGAAAAGATGCGCTCTGCTTTCTAGTACTCAACTCGTGGGAGCTTTCCCTAAACTTAAGTTGAAGACTAAATTCAGTTCCTGTATAAGCAAAAGTAGTTTGTTGCACACTGGAGGGTGGCACTGCAGTTCTGAATTTGCTCCTGAGCATTAATCTGCATCTAATCCCACAGTTTTGTTAGAGTTGGGAAATTCTTTACAGAGAAAGTGGTGAGGTGCTGGAACAGCTGCCCAGAGAGGCTGTGGATGCCCCATCTCTGGAGGTGTTCAAGGCCAGGTTGGATGGGGCCCTGGGCAGCCTGGTCTAGCATTAAATAGGGAGGTTGGTGGCCCTGCATGTGGTGGGGGGTTGGAGATTCATGGTCCTTGAGGTCCCTTCCAACCCCGGCCATTCTGTGATTCTGTGATTGCATAGTTTTGTCCTTGCTAATAAGATAATGACTAATGTGGGAGAACAGTGCTGTGTGGGTGCTGGCAGCACCAAACATCACAGAGGGAATATTTGTACTAATGATGTCTTGTCACCACTGAAAGTTAAAGCGTTCTTGGTGTAGGCAAGGCTGCATTCACATCTTGTAGCGGTAAATCAAAGCCATCTCCTGTGAACAGAGCAAGTGATCTTGGCAATAGGGAACTTGCACTTTTATAATTGAGGTTATGAGAGACTTCTGTTAGCACAGCTCTGCCCAGTGCAGCTCACAGCCCCCACCTCTCCCTCTGTCCTTCCTCTCCAGACACAGTGACAGAGCTCTGCTCCCTCAGTATTGAAGTTTGTTAGTGGCTACCATGAGAAGAACAAAAGCAGAGGCTCCTGATCCTTGGGGAAGGGAAAAAGGCAGATATACTGGGAAAGGAAGAGTTTGTCTAGGGCAGATGATGCTCCTCCCATGGGTGCTTGTGTCTGGGGTCAGCACGTTAGGGGATGCTGAGTGTCCTCTGACTGTCACTGTCAGGGAAAGCCTGTCTTGCTAACAGTGTGCTGCTGCTGTGCTACAGCCATGAGCGGAGGACTGAGCCCAGAGCATGTGTGAGAGAGCAGAATAAACATGAATGTGACCAAAACCAGGACAAACAGCCCTGGACATTCCTCATCCAAACTGTCCAGTTCCACCCCGATTCAAACTGGATTGCATGTCACAAGTGTCAGCTGCTTTATCTTTATTTCATCGTTTTCAGCTCTCATACAAGTACCAATCTAGCATCACTGCTTTAAAAAGTACGAACGACAGCCATTCATGAGATAACATAATTCTAAACTCTGTGAGACAGCTGATACTATTAAAAAACTTGGCCCTATAACAGGTTTTCATTACTGATGACTACTTGAGGAGACACACACTATAAAATATAAAGATGAAAAGCGAAAGGCTGTTTAGAGATGTTCAGCTGAATGTTGCTAGCATCAAATCAGCGGCACTGGAGGAAACGAAAACAGAATATGGCACAGCCTCTGAACTAAATGTGTGCACATTATGGAGCTGCTGAGTCTTTGCCTTTACAACGTACACTTTAAATCACAGCAACATTGAAGTCAATATCAATCGTTTGTGGAGATGCTTTTTACCTTCAGGCACTGCTGTTTCCCAAAGGAGTGTGAGCAAGAACATACGTCTCTGTGCAGTGCTGACTGCTTGTGGACATGGATCTCCCTGAAATCCTCTGAAATCGATTCCTCCTTTGGAAGTACCCACTGCTGCTGCTGAGGGTTCGCTGTCTGTTCTTCAGGTACTCCCGGTAGTTTTTGGTGAGCAGGGTGTAGAGGAAGGGGTTGATACAGCTGTTGCTGTAGGTCAGGCAGGTTGTCAGATAATTAATGTTCTTCATCACCTTGGGGGATAACGTGAAGGATTCATAATACTGGAAGAGGAGCTGCCATATCCAGAAAGGCAAGAAGCAAGCCCAGAACACCAGCACTATGGTGAAGATCAAATAGAGCACCTTTTGATTTGGCAGCCGCTTGGTCTGCTTGAAGGATGCTGTTTGTGACACCCAGTAAATCTTTGCTAATCGGATGTAGAGGTAACCGATGATCACCCCTGGGCCCACGATGCTGGTACCAAAAAGGATGGTGAGATAGACTTTGTAGGACAGCTTGCTCCAGGTGGGAAGGCAGATGCTTTTGTTGTCCCTTTGCACCAGCTGGATCATGATGAGCATTGGGAGAGTGAGCAGCAGTGACACCAGCCAGATGACAACAGCGATGGCCTTTCGGTAGCTCTTGGACCTCTTCACTGTGTCCAAGGGCTTCAGCACAGCAAAGTAGCGTTCCGTGCTCATGACTGTGAGGGTGAAGATGCTGGCGTGCATAGTGAGGAAGTCTAGGCTGAACAAGATGCGACAGCCAATGTCCCCAAAGTACCATTTCTGGATGAAGTAAGTCCCAACAATAAAAGGGATGGTGAGAAGGTAGAGCAGGTCTGCCAGCGCGAGGTTAATGATGTAAATGTACATGGAGGCAGACGACCGCAAGTAATGGCACATCACCAGCAAGGTGTAGACGTTGCCTGTCACCCCAATCACACACATCAGGGACAGGATCGTCCCAATGGTGCAGATGGCAATCATGTCCTCCATGGAACCAGCAGCTGGTGCGCCATCCCCAGTGGCATTGACAGAGGCATTGGGTCTGATTCGGAATAGGCTGCTCTCGTTCGTGTCTGTCACCATGTAGGGGGTTGCAGAGAAGTGGCTCTCCAGCTCGTCAGTCAGGGACATCCTCCTGGCCTTGTGATGCCTGAGGGTCTGTTCATGCCACGGGTTTTTGAGGAGCTCTTCTTTCTGTCTTTAGAAATGCGACTGCAGGGAGATGGTGAACCATTTTTTAGTGGGGTCTCATGTAAGGAAGGTCTGCGTTCTCCACTAGAAGAAAGACGTCAGAAATCAGCATATTAGAAATCTGCCAGAACAACACAGGCTGTCATTCAGAAGTTACCTGTCACTGAGCCTTTACTGTCTGCATGTACCAAAAGTTTTCTGCACAAGGCCCATGCTACTGTTACAAGAACACAGCTTTGAGGAATGCTATTTTGTAGTGTGCGTGGAAAGGAGACAAAAGAGATTGTGTGGACCTTTGGAACCATTTGTTGCAATCCTTAAAGTTAGTTTGGGGCTGGGGAAAAAACCCTTCCTGCATTCATAGTGGCAACTTATAGACTCATCAACACAATTGCTGATAAGCTCTTTGCTAAGCTCTGAGCATGAAGGAGTCCAAGTCCCAAAAAAGGGAAGGCAAACTTTGTATTTACCATTTGCAGCTAGATTGTTGTCTATTTCATACAACGAACTCAAAGTCTAGTATTTGTGCAGTGCATTCACAGAACAGCTTTTCTTGAATGAAGAGCTTCTGCTCTGTTGCGACCTGCAGTTTCAAGTTGGTAAGTGATGGAGAAGAAAGGCATTTTCCATCTGCAGTGCAAGCTGTGGGTTGCACTGTGAGTTTTATATGTGTAAGTACAGTTTTTTTCACATGCTCTGTAAGTATGAGCCCGCAGATGTCTGTGTGCCCATGCACAGAACCCTATTTTGGACAGTCCTGTTTGTGGATGGGCCTGAACATCCCCATGCAGTGCAGTGAGAGACTGCTGCAGGAAGGCAGACACCCTTTGCATGTGGGAGCATTTGGCTAGCTTAAGCCCAGCACTGTTCAAATCATGACTGTGCTGCTTTGAGTTTGTGTCAGCTCTGGGTGTAGGCAAAGGGAGATCAAAGCTGCTTGAGAAAAGCACCAGAAGTACCTGAAATGGCAGGATTTTAAGGCATATGAGAAATCTGCATCGACCTAAAGATCTCTGCACACAGAAACATTTGTGCTACGAATATTACACAGCTCAGATTGTCCATTTGTTTGGAAAAAACTGCAAGAGGAGCTGCTGGACTGCCTCGTCCTTGCAGGGCTCTGCAGGCAAAGCCATCCCTCTGCCTGCTCCCTGGGGCAGGCTGGGGTTGTTTATCAGGGGAATTTGCAAACTTCTGCAGCTTTTCCAAGTGAGTTAGGTGTCCCTTTGCCTCCACACCCACTCCAAAGCTTTTGCTCTTCATCCTGCTTGCTCCTTGGCAGCAGGATGGCAGCAGCAGGCCCTCCTCCAGCTGCCCATGGTTCACAGACATCCCCTACCATTGACCACTGTAACACTTGAGGATGGGCAGTGTTCATCCTCTTCATGACTTGTATGATTGTCTCCTCATCGCATTACTAGGCAATGGCTACTGTTGAGATGTCATGCAATAAGTCTACAGAAAAGAGGACGGTCCATTACAGAGAGATTTCTTCTTGCTTAACAGCTGGGAGACGGGTGCAGAAAAGGGAAAACAGCAGTACATAGAGCCTATCTGCACCCTGCCCGCATGCCTTGGGTGCAGATATCCACTGGGGAGAGATGAAGCATGGTCAGGCAGTGCTCAGTTCTCCTTTGGGAAGCTGCTTCTCTGAGGTAGTCTCTGTCAGTTTCACCAGCATCTCAGCCTTCTGAGACCCAGCAAACCCCAATCCTTCACACTGCTGTGCTGTGCCATTCCTTCCTGCTTGGCTTCAGGTGTGTGCAGCCAGCCAGTCCATGCACCAGCTGCCCCCTCATCGTCTGCTTCATCAGTGCTCATGCACAAGCTGTGCTGGCAGCAAGAGAAGGAGACACAGATGCTCAGGAGCTCTGCCACACGGTCACCAGCATGCTTGCTTGGAAGTGAAGGGCTCTTCATGGGATGCTCCAGCTGAACCCAACACCAGTCACATGCAGCTCTTGGATGCGGTTGGATTCATTTTAGCTTGTTTTCAGGTGCACGTTTCCATGACCTAAGAACTGGCCTCTTGCAGCTGCCTTACTTTATGCCCTGGGAACTTCTAGCAGGTTTGTGCTCGTCTGCATAGATCCCTGATGTGCCAGCTCCTGCTGGAGAGAGCTCCCTCACCGTGCCTGCTCGCTCTGCTCATCCTCTGAGCCTGCATTTCACTTCATTCATAAAATCACTACAGCACTAATTCAGTTCAGACACTCCAGCTGGCTGCAGGCAGAGCCCACAGCTAGGCAAATCCTCACTCCTACAGGAGGAAAATTAAGCAAATTGGGGAAACCTTGCATCGCTTTAAAGTCACTGCCATTGCTGCACTCGTACGTGCATGCATACACTTGCACACATGCAGACACACACAATAAAGAGCTCATTATCCCAAGCAGCCATTCAAAGCACGTTACGGTCTAAGCAATTTTCTCAGCCATTCCTGCATATTCTTCTATGTTATCAGCACACAGAGGCACCATGCACGTTCCAGTAGCTACACAGATAAAGGAATTCCTCCTGCTCAAACCTTGCTTTTAAATCCGGCAGATGAAATTTCCTACAAGAAACAAAGCAAAAACGTATCTAGTAGTCTTAAAGCTGAAACTTAAAAAGAAAATTAAAAAAAAAAAAAAAAAAAAAAAGGAGAGAGAGAATCCTTCTTCATGGGAAGACAGCAACAGATCCCCGTGCTCTGTCGCATCTGGAAAGGCAGTGGCAGGAAGGGAGCGTGCTGCCTCTCCAAGTATGTTTGAAATCTGTGCGCTCTTAATACTCTCATTCTCCTCCCTTCACTCACGCCTGCTATTTCTGTTACTCGGTGACGTTAGGCATAGCGTGGCTTTGACTGCAGCCAGCAAAGAGCCTTTTTAAAGCAGCAGCATTTGGATAGCTGAGATTTCTCCCCCCACCTGAGAGATGCGAGGTGTCGGTGCTGTTTGTCACAGGGCTGGGGACACAAGGAGCTGCTCTGCTTCTTCTCACGTTGCACAGAAGGACACAAGCATCTGACCCTGCGTGAGCAAAGCTGGTGTGCCTGTGCAGAGCAGCTGGGCTGGGGAGGGTTAAATTCCTGCAGGAGGGTCGGCTGCCCACGGAAAGAGCCGAGCTCCTCTGTTCAGAGATCAATTCCAAAACGAAGCCAAAGTTTATTTGGGTTGGACGGCGTATTCACAAATGAATCCATGCGGTGATATCACGCACGACAGCATCTGAGACATGTCAGGCTGGCAATAACAAAATGCTGTCCAGGTGGTTTAAGGCTCCTTGCCTTTCTCCAGCGGTTCTCGAGGAAGTGAAGACTGAGCAAGATCCACCAAACACCTCAAAAACTGTAGTGCAAGGAAGGGGCTGGAGCTGTGGAATGCTGACGCTAAGCTGGGGATTATTTTGCTAGCAGCTGAATATCGGGTTGGTTGCCTGCATGCCACAGGATTGCTCTTCCTCCTGGTTCCCTGATTTAGCCCCGTGGATCACAGGAAACTGCTTTCTGTATGGGACATGAGGAGCTGCCACCTCTCCCAGGATGGTTGCTGCTGGATGTGGCTGTGGGATGTGCCCACTGTGCCCACTGTGCATTGGAAACTCAGAGCCATTTCTTCCTCCTACTCCCTGTCTGGGTACCTGTATGCCTTTTACACTTTGCAGTCTGGGTGCTTTCGGTGCATCTCCTGTCCAAGGTCTTGGCTTCATGTAGCATGAATCTGATCTGGGAGAGTGCCCAGGTGACAGTGGTGGGATCTGGGAAGGGTGCTGAGCCTCTCTGAAATCCAGGCCTTTACATCTCATGAGGACTTGGGTTTGGAGCAAATCCTTGTGGGGAGACTTGAGTTTGCAGTGAAAATAGATTTCACATTAGAGACTCTTACGAGGGCTGTCTGAGCCCTAAATCCTCACCCAAAACAGCCCAATATAAGGGAGTTTTGCTCTGAAGGTTTGCTCTAACTTTGTACTTAGTGACTCTCTCCTAGAAAATCTTTGGAAAGGTGTAAAGATAATTCATGAGGCATTCCTCTGTCACCAGGGTGCCTTTTGGGTGATTATTGACCAGGTAGAAGAGAGGGGAATGGAATGGGGAAAGCTTCTGGCCAACCCATCTCTCCCCTGGATCTGTTATTCCCAACCTGGTAGTTCTTCTTGGTGTTCAAATCTTCGCTAAAACATCACACTGGTGTACTGGTTTATCAGAAACATCGGTGCCCTCGGGGCTGCCATTAGAGCAACCAGAGCTCCCCAGTGCTGGAAAGCATCTGAGTGCTGTTGGAGTCATCAGAGGAGGTGCCTGGAGAGCAGTTTGAGAGCGATGTGCTGGTGTCAGGTTCACAGCCCTGGCTCAGAGGGCTGTTTGTGATCAGAGTTTTGCTTCTCCTCTTCCTCTTCTTTTTCTCATTTGTAAAACAGAGATCGTTGCGTCCTCTCATCTTCCGGTGCATTGAGTTTCAAGGTTTTTCACATTTGTGAGATATTTTTAGAGCTATAGGCAGGAGTTCCAGCCAGTGGGATTGGTAACACAGCAAGGAACTGCAGAGCAAATATCAGACAGAGGTAGCAGCTCTCTGAGATATGGACCAGGTCTGTTTAACCATTCAGACAGCATCCACTGCCACAGGGCTCAAGTTCTGCATAGGGCCTTCGAAACTGACTACTGTGGTAGTAGTCGTCATTATTCTAATAATAACAAGGAAAAGATTACCCATTTTCATCTTCAACATAAAAGTTTATGTCAGTGATGTCTGAGTTTGACTGTTTTGTTACTGGTTCAAACCTCACCGAACTGGACTTGCATCTCTTGTAATCATAGAATTACAGAATGGTTGGAGTTGGAAGGGACCCTAAAGGCCACCTGATCCCATCCCCAGCACTGAGCAGGGACACCCACAGCTCCATCAGTGCTCACAGCCCATCCCTGACCTTGGCTGTCTGCAGGGATGGGGCATCACTGCCTCTCTGGGCAACCTGTGCCACTGCCTCACTGCTCATGGTGTAAAAAATGTCTTCCTTATATTCAGTTTTAAACCCCCCTTTTTACTTTCAAACCATTTCCCCTTGTCCTGTCACAACAGACCTTGCTAGAGTTTGTCCCTTCTTTCTTATAGCCCCTTCCTGTTGCATTTAAATCCCTCTGTTCCCACTCTTACAGGCTGGGACACATGTAAATGTGATGTTCACATTTCCAGCTGAGTCCCAACAGCTTTTTTCAGTCTTCCTGTCTGTGCCCACCAGTGAAAGAGCCACTCAAAATTAGCCAACGCATTTGAGTTCTTTCAGTGTCTCACTTGAGACTTCACTGAATTTTTTGGCATTTTGGTCTCCTTTCTTCCTGGTTTTCATTGTTTTTTTTTTTTTTTTTTGCAACGTGAAATTTCAGTTGTACTTTCAGAGTCAGTATTGCTTTGCTCTTGGCAGCTCTGCAAGAAAGTGAGACTCCGGGGGCTGCAATCACTGATTTGTTTGCACTCATCCAGGATCCCTTACACAGACACTGTGTTAAGAGCTGCACTGCTCAGGGAGAGCATTCACCTCTAAGCTCCCATCAGCCCAGGACTCCTTTATTACTGGTGTCTCTTTAAGATCTCACAGATCACCTATGTTCTCACACAGCAGTTACAACTTTAGGACTGCTGTGAGGTCTGAAGCTTGCCATGGGGTGCTGCAAGCTGCCCTCTGCCCATAGGGGAGCATTGTGGGGTACACTAGGCTGCAGTGCACCCCAGAACAACATGGCCATGGGCTGCTCCCCACAGTGTGGGTTTTCCCTCAAGCCTCAGGTCCCTGTGTTTGAGGAAGCTGTGTGTGATGGGGACTTGGTAATATCTGGGCATAAAACCTTCTGCCAGCAGTGGGGCACAGTAGAGATGTGGTGTTTTGCATGTAATGCTTGTCCCATTTGGTGATGCATGGAACAGCTGCACAGGGAGGTGGTGGAGTCACAATCAGTGGAGGTGTTCAAGAAAAGGGTGGATGTTGCATTGAATAACATGGCTTAGTGGTATGGTGGTGATGGGTTGACTTGATGATCTTTTTGGTCTTTTCAACCTTAGCGATTCAATGATTCACAAATGTCTGATGTACTTTATAATAATAATACCAAAAGTCCTTGATACAAATGGAAAGAAGAACCTATTTGCAATATATATAACCTTGTCAAGTCTGCTTTGCCAAGTACATTTGCCCTTCAGTGTGTCTACACATGTGCAGCCCACACGGACATACCAAGCACTGTGATTTTCACCAGTTCCAGCACTGCTTTCTGGGATCTCCCCCTAACTGATTCCAGCTACATGCACGCATCATAACTCACTTGTTCCACCTTTTGTATTTTTTCCAATTTCTTTGGTCTTCTGCCACTGTTGGAAACTCTGATGTAACTGCCTGTGTCCTGCATCTGAGGTTTGTGAGGAAGACAAAGTACCCAGGACACGCGGAGCACAGAGATAAGGTTGCATGCATTTTATACCAGTAGAGGAAATTGTGAGCAGCGGTGTTTTGTTGTTTTTTTTTTTTATATCTCACATCAGTAATTAATACAGCTGCCTGTGGATTTGTCTCAGCCAAGCGTGTCCCTGGCCAGACGCTGCTGCCTGCAGTGGGAGGAATGGATCCTGCTGTGACAGCCCATGCAAAGTTGTAGGCTGGTCTCAGCTTCAGTCACTTTTTGGAGAGGTTTTAGCAGTGCTGAAGCTGTTTCAGCAGGGTTACAGCAATTTTGGCAGTGCTTGTTGCTGGCTGCCACTTCTGCAAAGGAGCTGGTAGCTTTTCTGACAGCCTGTTGCACTACGCAGCGTGGCTTCTGTGTCATTTACTTGGCTGTCTCATTAAACTTTTTCATCAGAGCTGCAGAGGGGGTGGATGTGTGGGGCAGGCAGGGAGAGCACGGCAGCTCAGGGAGAACCTCTACAGCACAGAACTGGCTTTGGGCTCCGTGCAGTTCACATGTCTCTCTGCACCAATTATAATCTGATCATCATTGCAACAGCATTTTGAGAGTGACTGGGGTAGGAGAACACAGAATCTTTATTCTCTTTATTTGAATGCACTCAAGATTAGGAAATAACTGCAATAGAATTCTGGAAGTCCTCAAAAGAATCACCAGAAAAACCCTGACGAGGTCAGCCATGCTCAGAGAAAGCCCTTCTGTGCACCAAAACCCAATGTTATGTTAAAAACAAAAGTTTCTTCCCATTGTTCACCACCACTTGTATCTTGCCCAGCACCTCCCAGTCCCAGCCTGCATGGCCATGCTGTTGGCACTGCTGCTTTGTGGGTTGGCTCTGCATCTTCAGGTGTCCTAGCCGGGAACTAGAAAGGATTTGGGGAGATTTTCCTGAGGACAGAAAGCATTTGTGTCACCATTGCAGTGAGACGGTCCCTTACTGAGGGTTCTGGTGTCACTGAGATGGGGTATGTGTGGTAGAGATGGACCCAGCAGAGCACAAGGAGGGCGGCCGTGTGACTGCTGACACAGCAACAGGAAGGGCTGTCACGTTTATTCTGTTATCATTTTGGTGAGAAGGATGTGGCATTTATTTAGCCACAGGCATTTTACACCAGAGGGAAATTTTCCTGGAAATGCACCAATGCTGATGAAGATAATTCCCTGACAGAAAGCAGAAGGAAGATGCCTGGTTTCACTCTTGGAGAGTGTGTTTATTGCTTTGAAATATTTTTATTTGCCATGATTTGATCCAGTGTAACACTCTGCTAAATGGAGGCAGCAAACCCAAGGCACTTGGGACTTGGGGATGAGATAGCTGAGGAGTATAGCCCCCAGCACTGACCAGAGCTGAAGTTCTGCAGGGGGAATTCTGCTCGGCAATGCATTTCTGCCCCATTGCATCCATTGGTGCTGCATAACTCTCACCTCAGCTCACCTCTGCATGCTTGATGACAGCATCCTTTCTGCATGCCTCACTGCTGCACTTATCTCTCCTGATTTCCCAGTGTGGGCTGAGCCCAGCTGCACCATATCATGGGAAATCTTAGGACAGCAACAGCAAAAAGAGTCATTGCGATACCGCCACTGCCAAACTGCTGCATAAAGTGCCGTGGTGGCTTCAGAACATTTTAATTGTCCTTTTACGGCACATTTGGGAGCATTGTGAAATCTTTATTGTTTGAGACACTGTGTTCCCTTATGGGCTGGGGAACCGCCTCTGAAATGTGCTGCTGGGGGCTGTGCATGGCTGGAGGAGGCTGTGTTCTCATGTTTGGGCTGTGATGTCAGAACCACAGCTGCTCTGTGGGAGAAGCATCCCTTGCACATCCCTTGTTTTTCAGAGCATGGATGCCAGAATATGCAAACACCAGCATAGAAAAAGAAGGATTCAAACAAAACCACTCCATGCAGAGCTCATAGGAGGCTGAAGTGCCCTTCTGTGTCCGCAGAGCTGGAGCACGTTGCCTCCCTGTTCCTGTCAGGGTGATGTGGGATGTGATTTCTGGGTACATGATGGAGCTCTTGTGGCCAAGAGCGGCTGTTACAGCTGCACCTGCACTGTGCTGTCCTCAGGTTTTGGGTCTTGCCTTACACTATTGAGTTGGATTTGACTATCCTTATGGGTCCCTTCCAGCTCGAGATATCCTATGATAATGGGTCAGTGCTTTCCCATTCCAACTCCCAAAACCCCATGATTTCTCGTTAGCCCACAGTCCAGCTCCTCCCAGGTTGCCAGCGCTGTTCTCATGACCTATTTAGAATACAATTGTTCTTTGAGAAGTCAGAAATCCAGATGGGCTCATGGGGCTGGGGCTGGCAGGATGCTTTTAGACAGTTTCTGCTTTGCAGGTCATCTGTGTCCCACACAAATGAAACATATTGGGTACCTGCTGCACAGGATGATGGAGGATCTGAGTGGGATTCAGCTAATTTTACCAGCCTGCCTTAGTGGTGTGTGATTCAGTGCAATAGGCATTGCACAGTGTTTTGCAAAAAGGCTTTTGGTGACCTATGCTGGGACACTGCCCAGGTCAGTGCAGGAATTGGTGCTGCTGAACATCTGGCCGTGCCTCCTTGCAGCAGAGCAGGAGCCTCACATGCCTCAGTTGTGCCCAGCAATCAGTAGGATCTGGCAGCACACTGCCTAATCAGAGAGGGGGATCTCTCTGCCTTTGCTACCCCATGCCAGATGGCAGCTCACTTCCAAACTCGTTTGTCTCACACTTGCTGGCCCTTCTCATGAGCTGCTCCTTGCAGCTGGCTTGGCTGCGCCTGAGGCACACAGTGCAGGGACTCGCTTGACTGCTTTAATTGTCTCAAATTAATTACATCTCTGTGAATTGTATAAGAGTGACGTTTTTAGGGAACTAAAGGCCCTGTCTCGATGATAAGGAGAAACTAATGCTGTTTGCATCTCAACCAAGTGATTCAGACTCTCCTTGCCTGGGTTTGGTTCCTCATTTTAGGGTCTTGCTTCTCCATCACTGTGCCCATTTCTCAGTTCTAAACAAGAGATGCCAGAGTGGTGCAGGGAGTTTGAGTTCAAACCCACTCTGTCATGCATATCTGATTTATTTATGGTGTCCAAAAGAAGTCTTCCCAGAGACCCTATAGCACAGTGCAGCAGTGCCTCCAGCTCCTGTGTGTTCTTCCATCCTGATCTGATGGGTAGGATGGCATTTTGCTGACTGTGAGACATTCACTGCCAACCAGTGGATGCCCAAGCACTGAAATGCTCTGTTAACTTTTAGATAATTCTTTCCTCTGTTACACATCACAGTTAATGCTGGAGCTCTTTCATCCTCTGTTTTTTTTTATGGCTTTTTAGTGAACACAGTTTGAAATCTGGCATCTTTGGAATAGGCTCAGACAGGGAGGGAGGACGTAGTTGGGTGTATTTATTTTCCTTCACTGGTTGCATCACCTTTAACTCACAGACATAAATCTGTGTTTTAAGCAGAAGGACATGCGATGCACTATGCTGATTTAAGAACACTCAGGTTGGGAAATATGGAAATGTCAGGTCTGGGCTGCTGACCTCAGGTCCATTCTGGAGGGGGAAAGGATCTGTTAAACATAGCAGAGTGCTCTTTGACTCCTGTGGCTGTTCATAGAGAACCCCTGGAGGTTTCGCGGAGGGTTGAAAGAAAAAGAACAATGGGCAGGAAGAACAATTATTACAATTTTTGCACTGTACAGATAATACTCTTTTCTGCTAGTACAGGTTGTGCCCAGAGCTCCCACTGCTCCCAGCTGCTGCCTGTTTGATAGCCCTTTGTTTGCAGTCTGTGATCATAAATCTTCTACATCTGATTGTTTCTGCTTTTACATATCCATCTCAGAAGCATTTTTTGAGGGTTTTTTTTTTTCATATGTGGGCTTGGAAAACAACTCCTTACAGAGGCTGTCAGTGCAAATTGGTGGTATTTAAGCCAATTCCCATCAGCTGTGGTGAGAGGCAGCTCAGTATATCTCCTTTGTCTGCAGTTAGGGATTGGACAATGAAGAAGTGGCATTGGGATTAGCTGAGCAATTCCAGGGTTGGGGCTGGCTGTGGGAAGCTGCTGAAGGAGAAGCAGGAAGAGTGAGAGGCAAGAGGAATGGTGAGAAAGGAGCAGGAGTGTGCTGAAGCTGTAAGTTCTGTTATTCCAGAAGGGAGGTTTTGCTGCATGTTGTGTTTGTGCCCAGGAGGTGGCAGAACCCACAAGGGAGCCCTGATGGCGTATGGAAACTGGGGTTGGTTTTTGAGCTCGCTGCAAAGTTCAGGCTGTGAAGTTGTTGTCCTCTGTTTCCTCCTAGTATTCTGCTCTCCAGCTCTGCATAGATAATAATTTTTTTTTCTTGCACTTGCTCTTACCTGCTCCCAGTGACTACATCATGGTGCATACGGTATGGGCTAAAGTACTCCAGCTCTCTTTTTCCCCTTTTGAATCATCCTTTTGCCTTGCATATTTTACTTTGGCAACTTTTGGTGGTGATTCCTTTTACTCTTCTTGGAGCAAGACAGAGCTGATCCTCCCTCCCAGCACAATGGGACTGGAACAGGAGGTGTGCAAGTACTGATGGCTCTCTCCTGCAAGAACATCCTATGAGAACAGCTTTGCTGAGGCTAAAAGAATGGGTAAACTTGTGAAAACCCTGCTGCTGGAGCCAGCACTGAGTGCAGTGCTGGCTGCTCCCCAGAGTTGTAATTCACAGCTGAACAGCACTGAGGTTTTCCATCCAGGGGAACTTCCAAGATTTCAGAACTTATGAGGTTGGGAGGGAAAACTAGAAGGGGTGCTCTGCTGCTCTGAGCTGTTTCAAAGCTGATTGCACATCCTCCAAAAATATTCCAGCTCTCGTGTGTCAGCAGCTCCTGACACAGCTTCTTATCTTGCTTTGCACAACCCTTGCGTTATGCCAGACTTCATCTCTCTCACTGCTCCATTCTTCTGTCAGCAGCTGCTGTGGGGGACCCGGTGACTTGTAGGAAAGCGCAGTAAAAGGTGAGAGTGCAAAGGAGTGGTGAGGTTGCAGAGTATCCCCCCACAGGAAAGGAATACTGAGAAAAAAAGCAGCCTCTGGGAGCGGTTCCCTGGGGTGAGATGCTGTTGGATTGGAAACAGGGTGAGCATTTCTCATAACACTGCTGCTATGTGCAGGCTGCTCACAGGGCAAAAATAGCCGAGCTGGGCAATGTGATACTTTGGCAATAACAGCTTGTGCATTGTAGGCTTGGAGGCAGCCAGCCGCTCTGACCTGTGGTTCAGTCTTGCTCTGTTCTGATGCTTGCTCTCAACAGCGTGAGCTCCCAGCCGTGGGGAGCATAACCTCCCCCAATTCCCCTGCAGATGTGCAGGGGTTGAGCTGTAACTGCATCTTCCATAATCATTCTGTATTGCTCAGGTCCAAGAGTGCAGGTCTCAGCTGTGTGCATATGGAGTAACAGCTAATTCTTCATGAACAGCTCTGCTGATTACTTATGGGCATGAAGTTCAGCCCATGAGCAGGACATGTGGGCACTCGGCTGTCAGCACGTGATGCAAATTCTCTTCTATTCCTCATGCAGAAGCCAAAAGAAGCAAACAAAAGCTGCCAGCCATTACCAGTAGGATGGATGCTTTCTTTTTTAAATTACTGCATAGCAACCCACTACCATCATATGACTGATGTTACTTCCCAGTCTGAAGTCCCTCCTGCAGTTACACCTCAGTCCCTGAAGCAGAGCCGTCCCCCAAATCTCTTGCCTCTCTCCTTGCCTCGCTCCCTCCAACACACAGTGTAAAGATGACTGCCCTGCTTGGTCCATGCTTTCCAGCTCTGAAGCTCTTAGCACTCCCCCCAAGTGAATCCCTGACTTGTGCACCTTCTCTGAAATCTCAGCCTCCTCCAAAGCTCCTTTAGTAAAACAGATAGGAGACGTCAGAGCAAAGGCTTTTCCTCTTGAAAAATGAGGTTCCGCTGATATTTTCTGCAGTAAACATTTCTTGACACAAGGGATTCTTTAAAGCTTCTTTTCCAATTGCTTCATTGCTTTTGTCTGTGCTCCATCCAGCTGCTTCTCCACTTGGAAGCATGGGTGAGCCCGTGATCTAGAAGGTTTTTGGCCGGCTCCTATAGGGAAAGTGTCCTGGCACCATCCCAGCTGTGGGGAACGTGGAGGGGTTAGAAAAGCCTGTGCCCTGCTGCCTCCTACTAGCAGAGGAAGAAGGAATAAAATGGGATTAAGAGCAATTTCCTCTGTATTTCCAGTTAGCTTTGGTTCCATCTGTTGGGATTTAAGATTATGGCTCTCATGGGGATGAATGGGGAAGGTGGATCCTGCATTAATTTTTGTGTTGCCCCATCCATCCTGGGTTTCGCATGCTGTGGGGCTGGCTGGGTGCAGTGAGGCTGCTCAGGCTCCCTGCTTTTTGGTTCCACAGCTCACTGGGTTGCAATAAATGGAAGGGGAGGGCTCCTGCAGAGCCCTTTTCTGTCTGCAGAATCGTGGAAATTCTGAGAGCCCTCAGTTGATCCCTTCTTGGGGGAAGTACCCATATGTGGTCCTTCTTGTTCATCTTGCCTCTCCCAGGGCAAATCCTTGAGGAAGGGGTAGCAGTCTTATTTAAGGCAATCGAAACTTCAAATAATATACCAGGGATTCAGCTACAGGTGCTGTGGGCTGCACCTGGGCCTTATTCATCTTTGGTGGAAGTAAGAGGAGTGTGTAACTGCCTTCATTTTGTGAGAGACTGTGGAAGTTGGTCAGGTATGGAAAGATGAAGCGTGGCTCTCTCCTTAGTGGGAATCGGGGGAGCTTGGCTGGGTGTATCCTGCCCCTAAAGCTTGAACTGAAATACTGTGTTAGATCACAGACGTGCTCTGGGGATGGCTGGGGGTCTGTGGGCACCCTGCCTGCCACAGCAATTGCTCAAGGGAGGCTGTAGGGGTGAAAGTCTGAGCAGTTCTTAGGACAAAGGTTGATTTTTATTTATGAAAGTGATGCTGTGACATCTGCCCTATCCCATACTGCTGTTGGATCCCATCTAAGAGACTAGCCTCAGTCTGGGTTAAGCTCTTCCCTGCTCATGCAGGCAGCCTGAGTCAGCTTGATGTGAGCAGGAGCTTGCTTGGGGGGGCTGCAAACTCCCCAGCTCTGCAGGCAGCTGCTGGGCTGCAGTGCTTCAGTGCCTTTTCCCAGTGCAGATAAGTTCTTCCTCTGAAGAACCAAATGGCTGCAGAGGAGGGCAGCTCCGTGATCACAGTGTGGTGTCACCTCTATCCATATCACACTGTGCACTGCTCCCCATCCTGAGGGATCCAGCTGGAAGCACCCACACCTGGGGCTCTGCAAAGGAAAACTGCCACTGGGAAGGGAGCAATCGCAGTCACCCTCTGACCTACAAAGCACAGAGCTTGGAAAGCTCTCCTGTCTGGAGCTCGTCTCTGGCACTGTGGATCTTGGCGTGTCCTACTGAGTAATTCCCTTCCTCGTCTGGGAAAACTTAATCCAGCAGCACAGAGGAGTTTAATAGAGGTGGAGTAACTTTCTATTTTAGTGGGTTTTTTTGTGTGTTTTGTTGTTGTGTTTTTTTTTTTTTTTAGACTTTTCTATGTTATCAGCGCATGCTTAGTGCCTCCTTCGGCAGCTCTAATTTTCCCATTGCTTGCAGTACAGACCTGTATCTCAGTTCCTCTATCAGCCGTGTTTTTTGCAGGATGAGAGGCAGCAGCTGCGCGGGATCCCTCAGATTTCAGGGAGATGCATATGTCTCTCACCTGCCTTGCTGTGGGTTCCTGCCCTCCCCATGCCCTGGCTGGGGGGTAGAGTGATGTGACGGAGCTGCTGTTTGCTGATGTGTGTTGCATGAATTAATACTGCTCCTCAAACACCATCCAAGGGCTGAATGGAGAATGTAGGTGTCCTTTTAAGCTGCTGTGGGCAGCCCACCCTCATGGTCTGTTTTCTAATAGTGGTGGGTCAAGGCAGGTTTTGCCCCATGGTCAGGCATGAGGCAGAAGGCTGGTGAGGATGGTGTCCATCATCATCTGTCCATTGCCACTGATGGATGCACAGGACAGAGCTTTCCAGAATAGCTGTAGGAAACTTTAGAGCAAACAAGAAAAGGAGAGACAAACTCCTGTAAGAATGAATTTGGTCTGTTAGGTTTTGAGATGTTTTGATTTTTGTAATGCTGCCCCATCATCTCAGATGAAAGCCATCTCCAGCCAACTGTTCCCACATCCGCTGTCCCCACATTGCTCTGTCTCTGCTGCTCTCACTTGCACATGGATGGTCTCTGGCTGTGGGACAGCTGCCTTGTCTCACAGCTGTTGGAGCACTCGCAACAAAACTGAGTGGGAGCTATGAACTGCAAGATCCGAAATAAAGCAGTGACCCTCTCAACGAGAGGAAATCTGATCTCTTCAGACAACAACCGTGGAGGTTTTCACTTTCCCAAGAAGGATCTGGGCTGGTTGCTGATTTGTCTCCCTTCGTGGAGCAAGTTCTGTTGACTTGGGCAAAGAAAGGGCCTTTTGGGTGCCAAAGCCTCTGGGCTCTTCCCCCAGTTAAGAATCCCTCCAGCAGTACTGCTCCTCCCAAGAGGCGCCCTGGGGAAGCAGGAGCAAACTCTTACGTCCCCTCTGCATCTGTCCCAGAGATATAAGGACAAGATATTTCATGTGAAGGCTGTAGCAAGTCCAATGGGCTTTCTGTCTTCTCAAGAGCTGCTGAAAGGAGAAGAACAAACAAACAAAAACCAAACATCCAGGTTATACTAAGAAGCCCTGAGGCTCTTCCTGTAGTTGCTGCTTCCCAGAGAAAGGAATTGGATCTCCGCTGTGGTTCGTGATTTCTCTCTGCACCTCAGCTGTAGTGATGTCCCACCTCCGATGCCTTTTGCTCTTGGATGACACCTAATGAGATGGATGGCTGGATTCTGAGCGCCCCAATGGAGATGGCAGGTGGGTGGCCCAAGGGATGCACGAGTGGTCAAATCAATTTCCCACAGAGCTGTCAGTTTCCAGACAAATGTTGAGTCCTGGTATTATTAACCACCCTACCTGCTCTGTGGGCCTGAGATGAGCAGGGCCAAGAATAGAAAGAAGGCGATCTGCTTTCTTTGTTCCTTCTTAGAAGGAAGGCTACTCATAAATCTATCCTTTCTGTGCTTTCTGCAGTGACTACATCTTTCCTTTGCTAAGTGCATTCCTCAAACCCAACAGCCCTTTCCCTTTGGTTCCTGGGGCACTTCAAAGCTTACCTCAGAGGGATGTTCTGATGGAGTCATATTTGGCCACGCACCTTGTGGAGGAGTTACTAGATGAGCAAATTGCCTGCTGCTGTTGTGTTGATGATGAAATGGTCTGTGGGAACAGGCATTGCATCACACTTAGTCAGGATCCAACTAAGTCATGGTGCTAGCATATGAGTGTGATAATGCATAACCAGGAGCACCAGTCACCCAAAGGTATTCAGTAGCACTGCTGTAAAAATAAGTGCTTGTGCTAGCAGGATGATGTAGGCATCACAAAACAGTGACTAAAAGCCTATGTAAGGCTTTGGGATTTTTTTGCTGTTTCAGGTGTTGTGTTGGTTAATGATCAATGAGTGAAATTTATTAATGTAATATTAAATGTGCTCTTCTTGGCTGGGTAAGATAAAGATGTTTATGTTCAATATGCATCAAATGCAATCACTGAAACGCCTTTAAGGACTTGAGATTATAGTGCTCATAACATTCCTCCTCCACAACAGGTATTTCTGAGAAGATATACGCAGTTGTGTATGTTTGTACAGTCCTTTGGTGGTTTCATATCCATGATGACTCAGGTTCGTGTCAGCTGCTTAAGCTTTGACAAGAGCTCAAATCCATCTCTGCATTTGCTAGAATCCTGGTGACCATGTTGGGTTGGGTGGTCAGCAAGCATCTCCATCCCGAGAACATGGCTTATGTTGTACTCTTGGATTCATGACTGTCTTCTGAGCAGGCCATCCCACTTTCTCTGGTTTTTCAAATGTCTTTCCCATTTGATGCAGTCTCACAAAGTATTGTTTTGCACTCCTGCCCCTCATAGGTGTGTTGCATTGTGCCTGTCATACTGTTGATGACTTGCTTCCCTGTTCTTCTTTCCCTTGCCTCTGAATTCTGGATGAAACAAACTTTTCAACTGCTTTAATTCAGAAAATAAGCTGCTCTTCATAGATACAGCCACTTCTTGGTGTTGTGTTGAGGGACATGGTCTCTGAGAACTGTTGGTGATAGGTGGATGGTTGGACTGGATGATCTTGTAGCTCTTTTCCAACCTCTGTGATTCTATAATTCTTCTTTTAAAGCCTCAGCCTTGGTCTAGAGGAACCCCTTAGAAATCATGCTGCCTAAAACTGCTGCCTATCCCAAACCAGACAGTTGGGCAGAGCAGTTGTCACCCACAGTCACCTTTTCAGCCACTGTAATTTTCACTTGTGTAACTCTGGGCGGGCTGTCACCTTCACTCATATCGTTCATGACATTTATGGCCCTGCTGGGCTTCTGCTGGAGCTGCCAGTTGCTTTGAGCCTGATTATGGCCATGAAAGCTTTCAGGGCTGGTTTGGGCTCAGCTGTGCTATGTGCAGGGACCTGGCTGAAGGAAGGAGGTGCTCTGTGGAGGGCTCAGATAGGGGAAGCATAATGGAAGAAGGCTTTCCCCTGCGATTTGGGCACAGCCAAGCTGCAACCAACCCACAGATGGGAGCAGGATCTGAGAAATGAGTGCTGCTATTCTGCCCATGTCTGCTGTTGTCATGGCTGTTTGTTTGTTCGCTTGCAAAGGACCAAAGCAATGATTTTATTTCGGAAGTGATTCAATAAAAGCTAGTTTTAAAAATCTCTTATCGAGGTAGCGATTATCTTATTTCTTGCAGAAGATTAATGTTTACAAAGTTGTAAGGCAGTGATTTGGATCTCTTGTGACTTCTGTGCTGATTTCTGATTCGTGTTTCTTTTTCCCCTCGTTTCAGCACAGACACAGTAATGCTGCATGACAGAACTGCACACACATGGGTCTCCCCTGTGTCTCAGGGCGATGTGGTGATGTGCTGCATTTCCTACCCGTGTTTCTTCCAGAACTGCCAGATGTGATCCCTGCTCACGGCACCAGGTTTTGTTGGTCTTTCTCATTTTATTTATCTCTTTTTTTTTTTTTTTTTAATTTGTGACATTGGGAATGAACAGTAGTCGGACATCTTGTTTCTGAGAAGGTGTGGGGTGCAGCCTTTGTTTCTCTTTGCTCTGTTTCCAGAGCAAGGAAATGAAATCTGCTACTTCTGTTTGGCAGTGGGAGGAGTGATGGTGACGCAAATGATGCATATACTGAACGGAGCCTTTTTGCTGAAGGACATACAAAAGCAAAATACAGGAAGATATAATGAAATTTCTAAATCAAATTGAACATAACCACATAGCTGGCCTCCAGCCTGATTTCTCCTGGCTTCCTCTGCCTGTGTAACCCTGCCTACCTTTCTGCACTGTTTGCAAAACAGGACGCAGCCCCATGTTGCTTTTCCCCTTCTCCTGTGGAAGAACTGGGGCTGTTCTGGGGGACGAGGGCTGGGCTGGGGGCAGGTTTCCCCTTTTCTCTCCCAGGCACTGAGGTCAGCGTGCTGTGAGCTTCTGTTAGCAGTAGCTCTGGGTCCTGGCGAGCAGCATTGGTCTCTGCTGATGTATGTTGGCAGGTCCCTCCTTGTAGCTCCCACCTTGGTATAGAACAGCATGTTCATTTGCAGCCACTTGTGTGCGGGACCTCTCCTGTAGGCATGAAGTCTGCTCCTCAGCCAGCTTGCCAGGAATTTGTTTAGACTTTGAGGTGCTGCGGTTGGGAATGGGCTGTGTGCGTCTCTCCATTCCTTTGTGGTTCTGAGCAGTCACGGTTGGTGCTCCTGTGCAGGGCCTGTGGTGTGCTGTGGGGCTCTTTCTGTAATGCCCCTTCATCTGCACACGCTGCTCAGAAGGCCTTTGTGGTGGCTGCCCTCATGGGTTTGGAAGAAGGCAAAATAAATCTGTCGAAATGCAGCGTCTTGGGGGCTGAGTTTCTTCTGGCACGCTGAACAGGGGCAGTGTTGTTGGCAATGGCTTTCCTTATCCCATATGCTGGGGGTTCCCTGCCTGTAGCAGGGCCACCTTCCTGCCCTGTGCCCACCCACGCTTCGGTGCTGTTCAGAGATGCTGGAGGCCTTACATCTTTGCCTGCTGCATTGCTGTGACCTGATGTATGAGCAGCTTGAGAGAAGAGGGATGGAGTTGGGGTTACTCCTGATATTGGAGGCAGAGTCACTCCTGCTGTGAACTTGGTGGGGTTACAGAGCTCTCTCGTCAGCCCCATAAAAAGAAACAAGGTTTCGTATGGAAAGTTAATATTGTTCTCTGAAATAGGCAGGTTTGGGGACACACAAAGCCTTCCTAGGGCTTGAAAAATGCTCTGTTCCTGTTGTTTCAAAGCCCTTGTCTGAGAAGATGTGTAATTTCAGGAAGCACAGAGCTAATTACTTTCATTCACATTACTGTAATGTTTTCAGGAACAAAAACTTAAACTGGTTTTCAAGATTAATATTATTACTCTAAAAAAAAACTTCTGAAGTTAGAAAAGTTTTCAACCCAGGAACTGGCCTCAGGCTGGCTTTCTCTAATTACTCTGCCTGGTGGTATTCCCCAGGAGCCCAGCACCAGGAATCCTCACATAATAGAATGCAGACAGATTTAAGCTGCTCCATGGGGAGGGCTGGAACAGGAGGGGATGAGGCTCCATCTGACAAACCATAGAGGTGTTTGTAGCTGCTGGAAGTTGTGCTGCTTCTCCAGAAGCCTAGTTGTGTACTGCTGTCGTGAGTGCAGTCTGCAGGGTCATCATTAAACAACCTGAGCACACAGCAGAGATCAGGAGTTACCATAGTCAGTGAGCACATTCTTCAGGATACTGCTGGAGAGGGGGAGCAGAGGTTGCAGTAAATACTGGGGGGGGGGGGGGGGGGGGCTGCCAAGGTCAGGAATGCTGTCTGAAGGCCCAGTCCTGGCCAGCAGGTCTGGCTCTGGGTGAGCTGGAGCTGCTCCCCATGTATGCTGGGATAGCTTCGTGAGTCCCTGCCAGCACAGAGCCCAAGAGCCTTGTCACTGCCTGTGCCAGGCAGCCCTGCTGCTCGGTTTGATGTTACATCGCTGCTCTCAGGCTGTGAGTTTTCTACCAGCGACTGCCAAAAGTTCAGTTTTCTGCAGGGAGTGGGGGTAGCGAGGAGAATGCCTCAAGTTTTAGACCAAACCAGCAAGTACAGAATCCTGTTCAGCCTATCTCAAGAGCTGTTTATGTATTGAAGCCACTGGGAAGACCTTTAGAAAGCACGCAAGGCAGCAAAACAAACATGGAAATAATAGCTGTTTTTCCCCAGTGATATCTACCACCCAAAAAGGATGCTCTGGTTCAGAGAGCGGCCCCACCAACTGGGGAGGTGTGGAGTAAGTCCGAGCTGCTTGCAGCAGAGCTGCTCGTGTTTCCACTGAGGGCTGACTTTGATTTCAGCTCCTGTTTTCCCTGAAAAGCAAACAGTCTTGTTTCTCTTGGATATAATAGGTTTAGGGAATGCCAGAAGGTTTCTCATTTCACGGTTGTCTGGCTTCTAGGTATGTGAGCAGCACTGTTGCTCAGAAGCTGTTCTGCTGCAGCTGAGGACTGGAGCCCATCATGCTGGCTGAGCTCTGGAAGCATTTTTTGGCTTTGTCATGGGGCAGCAGAGCCTGTGACCCTCATCCCCTCTTCATGTTGGTCACCACAATCCTGCTTGTTATACTCAGGAGGTGATGCTTAGCATCTGTTTCCAAAGCAGCACAGTCTGAGGGGAGGCTGCAGTGTGTTGTGTTGATGGGAGTTCTGTACACCTGGCTGTGACTGAAATGGATGCAGTCTGAGGATTCATCACCTATCAGCTTTAGAATTAAAGGGTAATTTTGTCTAACTTGTATAGGGATGTAAGACTTGTTGTGATTCATAGCATTTTTGTATTGCAGTATCATGTCAGGTCCCTGGCTGCAATTGGGATCTTGTTAAAAAGACCACACAGAGCAATGCAATGAGAAATGATTGAGACCATGCAGGGACTTCCTGAGCAGGGCATCTGAGAGGCAGAATCACTTCCCACTTCTGGGAAAAGGTGAAACCATGTAGATGTAATGCTGACCTCCTGGAAGACAGCGCAAGTATGTGTAGTTCCAAGGCATTCGTGTGGTTGCATCTCTCTGTGTGCTCTGCCATCTGTTTGGTGGCCAGCAAACCTGGTCCTTTGGGGCATGTACTGAAAGAGAATGTCAGTGTGTTATTGGCTGTCCTCATGGAGTGGTCTCATCCTGCTGTATGCATAGAGGGGAATCACAGAATGCCCTGGGTTGAAAAGGACCACAATGCATGGCCAAGCTTTCTTAAACACTATAACTGCTTCCTGAGAAACAGTGAAAAAGTTCATGAAGCCATGGGAATCTCTAAAACCTCAGAAATGTTTTTGTGAGCAGTTAATAAATGCAAGAGATGATGAAGTCAACTTTCGTTTTTCCTTTCTTGCTCTTTCTGGTGAGGCAGCCTTTGCTTGTGAGAATGAGAATTTGTACGCTCTGAAATTTATGTCTTCTGTGTCTTTATTTTCGTGAACTGTGGGTACTTTCCATGAGCTGCATGAATGAATGAGGAGCAACCATTGCTCCTAACATGAGCTCTTGGAATTCAGCATCCCCAGTGTGATGCAACCTTCTGCACAGGCTTTTGGTTACCTCGTAATGCTCAGCCCAGAAGATCCCATCAAGAAGATTCCAATTCATAATGTGCACTCCACTGAAGGATGCTTTGATGCAAACCCCTTTTGGCCCTGCAGGCTGAGGATGTGCCCCAACAAGGGGGGGAGAAGCTTCCAGCTTTTTTTCCCATGCTCCTTTCCTAGGTCAGGACCATCTATAAAATAACTGCTAAGTGATGGGAAATCACCTGGAATGAAAGAGCTGTTACAGATAACAATTATTTATTGGTGTTACTTCCTTATTTTGGAGACATTCTGTTAATGATTTTATGCACTTCATATTTTTTTTTTTTTTTTACTAAAAGTGACTAAACACAAAGATGTGTTTAGTCAAGCTGCACTTATCTTTATTACTGACAACACCATCTTCCCTTCCCTAGGCTGAAGCCCTAAACTGTATGGGCTGCGGCTTTTCTGTCTCCAGCATTACAAAGAGTACAAAGAGTTGTTTCAAAAACCAGCCCGACAGTTGGGAGTTGATGTCACTTTTCCATGCAGGTGCCTCATTGTTGTTGTGATCAGCTGCATTCTGAGAATCATTAACTTCAGCAGATGAACTCCTTCCTTAGACACCTTGTATTTTAGGGAACCAGGTGTTGCTTGTTCACGAACTGTGCCCAGGAACGTGTGTACACTCCCACACTGCCCACCAACTGCAGCATGTTATAGAATCATAGAATGGCTTGGGTTGGAAGGGACCTCAAGGATCATGAAGCTGCATCCCCTCTGCCACATGCAGGGCCACCAACCTCCACATTTAATACTAAACCAGGCTGTCCAGGGCCCCATCCAACCTGGCCTTGAACACCTCCAGAGAGGGAGCATCCACAGCTTCTCTGGGCCCCTTCTTAGCTTTTGTTTTATTCGCTGCTACTTTTCTACAGTAGAAGAGTAGAATTGCTGGGGGAACAACGCAGCTTTGGATTCAAGTGGGACACTGTCATTGGTTTGTGATTGCAGGAACTGGTTGGGCTCCTCTTTCTGAATGCAGCAAAGGCTTCTGTTAGGTGCCTGTTGATGACCAACTGATTGCATGGCATGCTGTGGCAGTGGTTGACTGGATTGTGCTTCAGCCCTGGAATCTTAAAATTCAACCACAAATCTGTCTCTTTATCTTGAGTGCTCCTGAGAAATGCATCACTTGCAGCTTTCTGCCTCTGCTACCCTCTGAGCACTGTAAAAAGGAAGGGCAGGGAGGAAAGTGTTCTTGCTGAGTATAGTTTCCTTCATGGCTGATACAGGAAGTCTGAAAGTGTATTTATTTATTTATAGTTTGTTTGTTTTCCTTGCAAAAGGGATGTATAATTCAATTTCTTTCCTGTAGGGACTGTAGGGCACCTGGGAAACTCATCCTATTTGGGATCATGAAGATGGAATCAGCTGCACACAGAAAATGCTGCTTGTCTCCCTCCCTCTGGGCTTCTGAGAACATTTTTTGAGCTCATGGCTCCTGCTGTCACTTTGCTCTCCTGCCAGAAAAGAGCTTGTGGAGCAATCTTGGCTGAGGAGACTTTAAGTCTTGATCCTCTTTGTAAATGAAAGCAAAACATATCAGAAGGGTAGAGCACTACTCTTCCATTTTTGGTTTTGGTTTTTTTTTCTTTTTTTTTTTTCTTTCTTTTTTTTTTTGCTTTGCTTTATTTTGCTGTTGTTGGTTTTCTTTTTTTGTTTTGTAAAACAGGAAGTTTAGACAAAATTGCACTTAAATGTGACTGGTCTGTTCCATTTGCTTTGTTTTGAGCATTCTTTCTTACCTGCCTAATAGGAGCCAAGATGGGCACATCAACACTAATTCATAGAATCATTTGAGTTGGAAGGGACTCTTAAAGACTGTCAGATCTCACCCCTGCACTGAGCAGGGGCGCCCACAGCTCCATCAGTGCTCACAGCCCATCCCTGACCTTGGCTGTCTGCAGGGATGGGGCACCACTGCCTCTCTGAGCAACCTGTGCCACTGCTTCACTGCCCGTGGTGTAAAAACTTCTTCCTTACATCCTGTCTAAGTCTGCCCTCTGCACCCACTTGCAGTCAGGGATTGCCTGTAGGCTTGGTGTTCCCAGAACTGATGTGCCTTCCCAGAAAGTGCTGATGGACTAACACCAAGGGACTAGTGTAGCTGGTGGGAAGCTGTGCACAAGCAGTGCCGTGGATGTTGTGAAGGGCATGGCATGGGATGCCCTGAGCTGCTGACACCACCACGTCTAACAAGCCCCAGGGAAGGAGCATTGTGAGATTAGATAGCAGAGACTGTGGAGGCTGTGCCTGGAGATGTGCCCTGGCTGTTGGGCTTTCTTGGCACAGGGGAAGAGCACTGCAGGCTCCTTTGTACTAGAGACCAAACTGATTCAAATCAGAGCAGCAGAGGCCAAGTAGTGTTTAGTGCCCCACGTTCCAAATGTCCCCGTGTTGCAGCAGATGTATTCACTCACTCAGGTCAGAGGAATGGATCTACAGCGAAACATTGCTGGGTGAAATGGGAAATACGAGGAGATTTCATTGCTAGTATAAGAAGTGCCCGTTCTCCCCAGGCCGCCTGGCCGTGCCCCCACCTTCTCGGGACAGCTGTTACCTCGGGCAGTGCTGGGGTCCCCTCGGACCCCCCTGCTGGCACAGTCCCAGCAGGTACCCAGCCCTGGGGGCTCACGCTGTCAGCGCTGCCACTCCTGTGCAAAGCAGGATGGCCATCCAGTGGCTGATGCTGGGACTGCCCAGCAGCTCCTTAGCCCGACCTGCTTCAGAAGGTGAGAGGTGCCAGGCCATACCTGCGGTCAGCAGCACGCTCAGTGGAAACGCAGCACAGCACCCACATTGCAAAAATTGCAGTGAGAAAGCTTTGTTGGATCGTGCTTGGGACAGAATAAGCCTTGACGGAGTATTTTTCTACTATATTTTTTTTATATTGAAAATATATTGTCTGAATAGTTGGCCTTCCTATCTGGAAATGGCTGGGTGCTGCATGAACTGCTGCTTCTCCTTGGGTTAGGATCGGTTCCTCATTCTGCAGTCAGAGGATACTGTTCTTTCCTGATGTTTTTGTTTTCATCTAAACAAGTTGTAGGGACTTCTGAATGCCTAGGAAATAACTTCTGCTTAAGCTTTTGTTGGTGTGCTTTCTCAGTGATAAGCACAACCTGATTGTGTGCTAGGCTTTTATGGTCTCTTAACAATGGTACACGGGAAAAGGACACTAAGAGGGGAAATCTTAGATTACATCTTGGAATGAAATTGCTTATTCAGAGAATGGTGAGGCTCTAGCATTGCTCTCCAGAGAAGTGAGGTGCCCCATCCCTGGAGGTGCCCAAGGCCATGAATAGACTCTGGGCACCTGGATCTTCTGACCCTTTTTAGAAAGGAGGAAAGAGATTAATGCCTTGCAAGCATCTTTCTACAAGTATGTAGGAGTGAGCTTTTGGGCAGCTGCTTTTGAGATGGCATGTTAATGTTCTAAAATTCTCCCAGAACTAAGAAGGAAAGCAAAAATCTGAGACTGAGTGCCTTAAATTTATTGCCCTCCAAACATTATGGTCAGAGAAATCTCCAATGGCAAAGTCTTTCTGCCTTCTTACTTGGAAAGAAACTGGGTGAAATTGGGAAGAGAGGTTCTCCCAGCAGCACCCAGCCCCTGGGATGCTACAGGGACAGGGCAGCATCTCAGCATCACTACCCCAGCATGTGTGATGCTTCCCCATTCGTGTCCTGATATTTCTGTCCAGACCCTCCCTGGCTTCTTCCCCAGTTCCAGAAAGTCTCAACTCCAGCACTGCATGGCTTTTGCTTGTTCCCTCCATGCTGTAAGAGATGATGGCACAGTGAAGTCCCAGGGCAGCACAGGCTTAGTTTCTGAGGTACAGTTTGAGTAGGGGATGCAGCTGTGCTGTGGTGCTGCCCTTTGTGTTCTGTGGTCTGGCTGTGTAAACAGTGCAGACAGCCACGTGTCTGAGGAAGCCCCATGGAAGGAGTGGTGTTTTCTCCACATTAATGACACCTTTAGATTCTGATTGGCTCTCAGGGTGATGAACACTGAGCCAGAGGCTGCGTCGTTTAGAGCAGGCTGTGCTCTGAAGGCATGGAATGCAGGAGCTTCCAATTGAGAAAGACTTTGGAACATCTCAGTCTGTTTTCTCACTAGCCCCACACTCTGCAAAAGGGTGTGCAGTGGGTAAGGAGATGTCTGTGAGATGGCAGAGTACCCAGGTGGGGGGCTGCAGGGGCAAAGCTGGATGGCAGCAGCCTACATCTAGACAGGTTTGCTTAATTTTAGATTCTTTTCTATGAAAAAAAGGACCAGTGTTACTAAGTCCATCTTTGTCAGTGTTGGATCTGGATTTTTCTTTTTCTTCTTTAAAATTTGAGTTTACCCTCTGGGTTTAAGCAGACTTATGAGGAAACAACCACTACTGAGCAATAGCTGAAATAAAGCTTCTGCTGGTAGGGATGCAGCTGCTCTCAACGAGCATGCAGGTACTTGCAAGGAAAGCTGCAATGAAGTATTAGGGGAAAACATGAGTAAATCCCATAACAGTCACTCCAACCCCCTTTTTTTCCACCTATTTCCTAAATGTCACTTGGTGGTTCAGCATCCCCTTTCTTCACATAATAATCATATCCATAATAATCCAGGCTTGCAGTGTAACTCCTCTCTCCCTTTCTGCATGTGGTCATCTCAAGCTGCTGAGCCAGCTGATGCTTAGCTTAATTATCAGCTCATTCAGATCAAGGCTTTATGATGTGTTTCCTCTCCTGCTTTCACCATGAAGTGGAGGTTAAGGGTTTAACCTTATTACACTGTAAGAGTACACAATATATTAATTTGTTTTGGCTGTATTTGCTCCCCCAGCTTCATAGGAAGGATGAAAAACTTTCAGAAGAAAACTGACAATATTTGTTTGGCAAATACATGACCTGTAGATGTGTAATTGTTTTTCATGACCTTAAAACTTCATGCCAATGATCTAGATCTGATTTGTTGCACAAAAATGTGCTCTGCCAGCTCCAGCAAAAGGGCTGTCCTTGGGGAAGTGATGCTAAGAGGGCTGAGGAGAGGAAGGTCCCCATTGGAGCCCTGGTTGCACAGCCATGGGAGCCTGGTGGCTGTGACTTGTTGCTTCCTAACCTGGAGCCTTTCACCCTCTGCAACTCACAGTGCTCTGGTTTGCCATCCTCATCTCTACAGCTGATCTCAGCAACTGTGATGGGATTATTTCATGATTATCTGCATGGTGCCAGTGTGCATCTCGAAAGGATGGTTGAACACTGTGTCAATAGCCTGTGCTGCCTCCCTTTTGTTCCCTTTTGGCAGAAGTCTTCTGATCATGCCTTCACACAAGTGCATTTGGGCAATAGAGCTCTTTCATTTTAATAAATGAAAAGCTGGAGGCAGTAGTGGCTGCTTGAGATCTATGCCTATTCCTAAAGCAGGAAGGAAAAATGCAAATCTGCATTTTTGGTTCGTCCCTTCTTGGAAGCAGTCTTGGAGAATGCTGAGAATATGAGTTCCCTGAAGTTGTTCAATTGTAATATTTTTCTCTGAAACTTCAGTCTCTTCCATATAGAGCAAATGGCGAGACTGACTAAAAAATAGTAGCAACAATGAAAGCAACAAGTAAAACACATGATGAATGACCATTCTGAGGGATCTGACCCATGGGTTCCCAGCATTTCGTTTTGCTTTGTGGGAAAGAAACATCTCCATAGATTGAAACAGAGGGAGAGACTTCAGTAATTAAAAGTAAATGTCAGATGATGTTGCGTGAATCCTCAGAGGGCTGCAGGTCAAATGAGGGAAGGGGGGGGAGAAATTAGTTCCCTTAGCAAGAGACTTTGGTATGAAGAGGTCATCTGAGAATAATAGAAATCTGTTTGGGTTAATGGATCAAAGCCATCTTCTTCTCGCCAGGGAAGGGAAGCTGTGCAGAAATGAGGAAGCCCAAAGGTTCAGGGCAAAAGGGTCTTGCAGGAGCTCTCCTGCTCACAACAGCCCCTATCTGCATCTTCCTCCTCACCTCCTGTTTGGATACTAGAAAGGCATCCATCCAAAGAGGTGGCTTGGTGTCTCTTATTGGGAAAATGGCAGCAGTAGGATGGGTATTTGGGGGTGCCTCAGCTATGAGGTTTTGCCTGGAGATAGTCCTTCAGTGAAGCACGGTGCAATTCACCTGATGTTTACTGTGAGGTAGGATGAAGCTCACTGTGCTGTGAGAACTGTCACTTCTGCTCAGCCTGAAATGGTTTGTGCTTTCAAGTTTTCATGCTCTGACAGATCCTGCAAATAAAAATGCTGTTTAAAAAACCTTGACACTCCATTTGTCTAAATATGATCAACTCTCCAAACAAAACATCTTTAATGTAAATTCTACAGTCCTTCAGTCTGATGTAATCCAATAATGAAGAATGAAATTCTTCTTTACTGTGTTGAATGCATTCCATTTTAACTGCAGAGAATAGTTTCACCCATGTCAGACATAAATTAAACTCTTCCGATCAACTTTTCAACTATGAAAGGAAACTTGGAGGTGGTTTCCCTTTGTGATGGATATATTGTCATTGGCTCGTCTGTGCACTCTGGTGTCTCATCAAAAAATAGTAAAGATACCTTTCAGGATACCTTTCCCTAGTTAACCAGAGGAAGGAGTTCATGGAGGAAATGATCTGTAGGGATTTTTCTCTGTCTCTGAGTACAATACCCTCTTGATAGCACCTAGTTTACACAATCTGTCCACCAGCAGAAGTGCTTCACCCACTGCTTTCTTCCTCAGCAACAATTTCCTCAGCTTCTTGGCAATAAGAAATGGAAAGCAGAGTAGCTTCCCTACCATCTGCTCAAGAATCTTGTTTATAAGTTGATGTAAAGATTAACCTTCTATGGAAATAAATATCATTTCTGATGTTCTCCAGTGAATCTTGCCTCAGAGGAAAAGTGGCCGTGCAATTAGCTCATCACCTGCCTTGCAGTTGTGTATACAGTCTCACGTCTCCCAGCACTGTTTGAATAAACAACCGTGATGATTCAGACTGGGAAGTAATTTACTGATGGCAGCCCCATAAGAATTGGAGTTGGAAGGGATTTCATGGTAACTCATGTGCTTACTCCAGTGTGGCCTCAGAGCACAATGTCCTTTGTCTGAGAAGAGTCTCCATACTCCATCTTTTCAGCCATGATCTTGTTTGAGATATAGCTGTTAGAACAGATCACCTTGAGTGTGGTCATGCAGCATGTATGGGACAATCAGGGGACTGGGCCTAGCCGACATGGGTTTATGGAAGGCAGATCTTCTATGACCAGTCGGCTCTTCTGTTGAGTGAGGGAAATCTACGTAGACTTTAGGAAAGCCTTTGACTCTGCCTCCCACAATACTCTCCTGTAGTTGCTTGCAGCCTGTGGCTTGGACAGGTGTGCTCTTTAGTGGGTAAAGAACTGGCACGAGGGCTGAGACCAGAGAGTAGTGAGTGGAGTTACATCCAGCTGGTTACCGGTCATGAGTGGTGTTCCTTGGGTCAATATTGCGGCCTGTCCTGTTTAATATCTTATTGATGACCTGGATGAGGGGATCAAGTGCACCCTCAGTAAGTTTGCAGATGACACCAAGTTGGGAGGAAATGTCAGTCGGCCTGAGGATGAGAAAGTCCTACAGAGGGACCTGGACAGGCTGATTGCTGAGGCCAACGGGATGAAGTTTAGCAAGACCAACTGCTGGGCCCTGCACTTTGGTACAACAACCATGGGTATTGCTGCAGGCTTGGGGCAGAGTGGCATGGAAGAAAAGCTGCATGGAAGAAAAGGATCTGGGGGTGTTGGTTGACAGCCTGCTAAACAAGAGCCAGCAGTGTGCCTGGGTGGCCAAGAAGGCCAATGGCATGCTGACTTGTATTAGTAACAGTGCAGCCAGCAGAGCAGGAGGTGATTATTCCTCTGTGCTCAGCTCTGGTGAGGCTGCACCTCAAGTGTTGTGTTCAGTGTTGGGCCCCTCTCTACAAGAAAGGCACTAAGGTCCTGGAGCATGTCCAGATAAGGGCATAGATCTGTGCATGGTCTGGAGCACAAGTCTTATGGGCAATGACTGAGGGAATGTTATGGTTCAATCTGAAGAGGAGGCTCAGAGGAGACCTTGTTGCTCTCTACAACTCCGTAAGTGGAGGTTGTGGTGAGGTGGGGGGGTTGGTCTCTGCTCCCAGGTGACAGTGATAGGATGAGGGGTGATGGCCTCAAGTTGACAGAGGAGGTTCAGGTTGGTTATTAAGAAAAATTTCTTCTCCAGGAGTGTGATCAGGCATTGACACAGGCTGCCCAGTGAGGTGGTGGATTCATCGTCCATGGGGGTGTTCCAGAAATGTGGAAATATGGCACTGAGGGACATACATGGTCAGTGGCATAGTGGGGTTGGGTTGGGTTTGGACTTGGTGATCTTAGAGGTCTTTTCCAATCTTTATGATTTTATTTTAGATGCTGTTACCAGTTGCCTCAGTGTTCTGTTTTTTGTTTTGTTTTGTTTTGTTTGTTTGTTTTTGTTTTTTTTTTCTTTTTACTGCGAGGGCAATCTTTTGCTAGGTATCTCATTTTGTAGCCTGATGGTATGGAAATCTGCTCTGATGTTTTAGAAACAGTGTTGACATCTACATAGCCATTACAAGGTCCTTTTGCACTGTGAGTTCCTGTCTCTAAAGCTGGAAGGGAGACCCAGTAAGCAGTTTGGTCTGGGTGGAAGGGCAGGAAGTGAGTGCGGCACAGAGCACAGCATGGAGAGAAACCTGGGGCAAAGGTTTGATTTTTCTACCTGACCTAGGATGGTGTATCTGAGCTTCATTGAGCCTTCTTGCAAGGTAAGAAGAGAGAGAATGTGAATCCCTAGTGGTGTCACGTCGCCGGGCTGCCCCGGGTTCTCTTGCTGGAGGGGCAAATGAAGTGCAGACTCGTTTGCTGGTGCAGAACAGAAGACCTTTATTCTAGGTGCTTACCACCTTTTATACCCATGCAACACAACAGTTTTCCCGTGCAACCAAGTCTGGTTACAATTAAGGGCTAGGCACCTTGTAGGTCTGTACATCTGGCTCAAGTTATTGTTCAGCTGTACCACTCATGAACAATACAACAACCTTCTTTATCCCACAGTGTCATGAAGATGCAGCGTGGTGTTCCTTGCCTCCCATGCAGGTGGATGCAATAGCCATTGAGGTATTTGGGCTATGTGGGATGGATGGCTCCTATCTCCTCAGGGTTCTTCATACCTTGAATGAAGCAGTGACAGTATCTTAGAGAAACATGGGAACTTCTTATATCACTGGACTGCAGAGCAACGCAGGAGATCGTTGAACGCAGAGAAGTGATAAAAATGTCTATCTTTTGTTCCAGGGCTGTGATAACTTTTTCTGAGAGTTACATCCTTGTCACGCAAATGCTTTTCTTATAATTGGCCAGATTAGCGGCAATAGTTATATATGGTATGCCCTTTGTAACTCTTGTAATGACCGTTGTATGACTCATATTTCACAGTTACAGATGGTTTTTGTTGGCAACAACTGGGAGGGAATGCTGCGTCCAGCAACATCTGGAGAGATTTATCAGGGCAAGTATGATACTGGGAAGCAACAGCTCCTCTAAAGCCCCAGTAATTGCGTCTGAAGTGGCCATACTGCAACTAGCAAGCCTTAATCTCTGACCGGAGTTGGTGGAGCACGTAAAGAAGGATTCAGACGTCTGGATCTGCTGAGCTTCTGGCCTGCCTGGCTTGTGAGCTGTTGTCCAGCCTGCCCCAAGAAGAGGCCTATAGTGCTGGGGCTGGGGCAAAATCACAGAGAGAACAGGCAGAAATCTGTGTGTGATCTCGGGGTTGTTTCCTTGGTTTTGCTTCCTGAAGAGTACTCTCTGCAATCTGTCTCCATCTCTGTGTTCTCCAGCAGGAGAACAAACACCAAGACCTGGCTGCTCACATATACTGGCTCTCCCTTGCAGAGCAGCACATCCTGTCCTGCAGCAGGGAAGTTGTAGAACAGATAGAACAACATGTGCACATAAGCCTCACCTGTACAGTTTTCATGGTAATAAATAGGTAAAAACTATTTTAAGTAACTGCTTCAGTAAGAATTGGCCTGTGCAAAGAGACAGGACAGCTGCTCTTGGATGCTTGTGTACGAGTCCTAGCAGACTTGGAAGCTATAGGGCAAATCTGCAATCAGATAGTGCTTAGACTTAAAGGGCACAAAGAAAATAAAGTAGAAAAGTCTGATCCAAAGCATCTAAGGAATTTTGGAGAGGAAATTGTCCTGGACTAAAGCTAACACTTGGAGGAAAAAAAAAAAAGAAGAAAGAAAATGTAGATATAAGAACAAATTGAAAAGAGATATTAATTCAACTTTGTGCATCATGGGTTCTCAGCCAGAGCCAGAACAGCTGCTGCAGAAGTGACAAGGGAAGTTTTTAAATGAAACAACTCCAGTTGAATGCCCTGAGCCTGGAACACAAGTGTGATAATAGACATTTCACTCAGTGTTGGAGCTGCAGTCCTGACATGCAGGAGGAAACTACATTGCTCACAGATGCTCCTCTAAACAGCAGCAGTTGTTTCGTAGCCTGCAGAACAAGCTGAAGGCTGATCGTTTATGAGCGATACCTGCTAAAAAATTACAGAAAGTGGCCTTCCAGAAAGAGTGCCCTTTTCCTAGAATACAGCTGGCAAATGCAATTAGCTTTTTATGTGCCTATTTGTGAACCAGGTAATAGAAGGAGGACAAAGTGTAAGCTCTGCCGTAAGCTAAGGAAATTACTTGCTGTTGCCATAAGATACAGCCAAGTCGAGAACAATGGCTTATGAATCTGTGGAGCTACAAGGGCAGAAAAGGGAAATAAATGAGGTCAATTCTTCCTCAGTCATCCTCAGTCCTGTTGTGAACTTGTGAACTGTGAACTGCACAGGTCAGGAGTTAAAATGGATGCTAATTATTTGTTTTGTTTCCTTCCTCCTAATCCACTGCCTGAAAAAGCAAGTTCTAAGATAGAGTTGTTATGGCGTACCTGGCAATGGACAGTGGAAGAGCCACTGATGTAATGTCTGGAACTCTGCAAAGCTTTTGCCTTGGTCTCCCACAAAATCCTCTCTAAATTAGAAGTATCTGGATGTGATGAGCGAGCCATTTGATGGTTGAGAAACTGGTTGTTAAACTGTTCCCTGAGAGCAGAGGTCTCAGAGACTCAATGTCTGCTTGGAGACCAGTGATAAACGGTGTCCCTCTGGGGTTTGTACTGGGACCAGTGCACTGTCACTGGTGACCACTGGTGTCAGCTGTGGGAACTGGTGTCCCCCAGAGACACCCAGACAGAGTGGAGCCCTGGGCCCAGGAGAACTCCATGAAGTTCAATAAAGCCAAGCACAAGGTTTGACACTTGGGTCACAGCAACCCCCGCTATCAAAGCTGGAGGATGGAAAAGGTTGTGCCCAAAAAACCAACCATGTGGTTGCTCCAAAAGCAGCATGGCCAGCAGGTAACAGAGGTGATCTTGCCCCTCTGCTCTGCACTGAGACCTCACCTGGAGCACTGCTGCTTGTTGGCACTGGAGGGATGTCCTTATCCAACAGATTGGTTGCATGGGCTTGGAGGACAAAACCATGTAAGGAACTTGAAAACTGCGCCTTAAATTGAAATTGTTGCATATGCTAGACTGATGGAGATTCAGGTGTTAAATGTACGTGAGATTTTGCAAGTGGTGTAGCAAACACATAGTACATTGTGACTTAATTTCCAAAAGATCCTGAGCCAATAACATCAGATGAAGTTCGGCAGCCCGCAAGCAGACTTTAATTTCTAAATCACTTTTCTTATTAAGTAAGAGGAGGTGAATTTCCTCACTAAGACATAATAGCATTTTTCCAGTTACTCGGGTACTGAATTGTTGATGAAAGGATGCAATGAAAGCTCCTTCTGTAAGGGAGCTGAGTGTCAGGAAGGGCATTCTGAGAATAAACTTCTCAAACCAGTTCTAGGATACTGAAGTTCTTTTTTCCTGAAATGATAGTATAGGAAGTATACATTTCCCCCAGATTTCTGTTCCACACTTGAATTAGATAATACAAACGTTTTATACTTCTTTTATGTAAAAAAATGAGGCAAAAGAGACATAAATTTTTGAGTCAAATTGTCAGAATATTGCTTTGTTTTACAGCAGCACTTGAACACAGCTGCTGTGTCAATGGGCTTAGCTTTGAGCGAAGAGTTTGGTCCTACCACAACCTCACCACTCTGTTCTCTTCTGCAGAGGTACAGAAAATCCCAGCAGGTGGGTTTGCTGCTGTGTTCCTTGGCTGTAGTTTGCTCCCTTGTGCTATTTGCATCTTGACTCTGGCCAAGGAAGGAAATTTGGAAAGAAGCATGATGCTTGCTTTAAAAAATAATAATAAAAAAAGATTGTACAGCAAGTGAAAGTGTTCACTGTGAGCACATTTCTCCTGGTTCTTTTTTGTGCTTCTTCACCTATGACCAGAATCAGTAGGTGACGTAGCAGAGAAAGGGGTAAGGGTGAAATTCTGGAGTCCAAAAGGACATGTCTCCCAATGGAGGTGTCACGTGCTGTGCTGTGATGTGTGTGAGCCTGGCCCAGCTTTGAGTTAGCTGAGGGCTGAAGTTGTCCTGAAACCAATTTATGTTTCAAAGTTCACCTGGCTCAGGGCTGTTTTTAGTTTCCCAATGAACTGATTGAGTTGATAGCTGTCCTGCCAGGTCTGCTTTTCTTCCACAGAGGTAAGTCACATCTCAGTGAGGCCTGGGTTGTCTCAGGTGCAAAGTGTGATGTGTTGGCTTGGAGCCAAGCAGCTCCAAACTGCCAGCAGCAGTCCATGAATGTTAGAAACCTCTTTGTGGGGTTCTGAGGGAGCTCTGGCCATCCCTCATGTGCGCACAGCCATTCTCACCTCAAGTATCTGTGCTCAGTTCTGGATCCTCTCTGCTATGACTGTGCTCCACCAGGGACTGGGCAAAGGAGATGTGCCAAAGGGCAAGGAGTGCCTTGTGTCATCTGTCCATCTGTTGTGGAAGCTGTAGGAGCTTTATGACACGGAGCACTTTCTGTGAAATATTTTTGACAGAAAGCAATTCTGAGAAAATAAAAAATAAGAGAAATGACAGTTCTCTTCTGTATTCTGAAAATAGGAAGAGCAGAGAAGTGGCGATTTGATTGTTCATTGCGAAAATTAACATAGAAACAACCCAGACCATTTCCTCTTGTTGTTCTATCAATTCACATGGGTGTTTGGCACAAGGCACAAGAGTGACTGACAAGAGTTATGGGATAGATGAATGGACAGTGAGGTGGATTGAGAACTGGCTGACTGGCAGAGCACAGAGGGTCGTCGTTGGCGGTGCAGAGTCCAGTTGGAGACCTGTAACCAGCAGTGTTCCTCAGGGGTCTGTGCTGGGTCCGGTCTTGTTCAACATCTTCATCAATGACCTTGATGAGGGGATAGTGGCCACCCTCAGCAAGTTTGCTGGTGATACGAAGTTGGGAGGATTGGCTGACACGCCTGAAGGCTGTGCTGCCATTCAGCGAGACCTGGACAGGCTGGAGAGCTGGGCAGTAAGAAACTGGATGAGGTTCAACAAAAGCAAGTGTAGGGTCTTACACCTAGGGAGGAATAATTGCATGCATCAATACAGGCTGGGGGATGAGCTGCTGGAGAGGAGCTCTGCAGAGAGGGACCTGGGCGTCCTGGTGGACAACAGGTTGGCCATGAGCCAGCAGTGTGCCCTCATGGCCAAAAAGGCCAACGGCATTCTGGGGTGCATTAAGAAGAGCGTGTCCAGCAGGTCGAGGGAGGTGACCCTCCCCCTCTACTCTGCCCTGGTAAGGCCTCATCTGGAGTACTGTGTCCAGTTCTGGGCTCCCCAGTACAAAAAAGACACGGATCTCTTGGAAAGAGTCCAGCGGAGGGCCACAAAGATGGTGAAGGGCCTGGAGCATCTCCCCTATGAAGAAAGGCTGAGTGAACTGGGTCTGTTTAGCCTTGAGAAAAGAAGACTGAGAGGAGACCTGATCCAGGTCTGTAAATATCTAAGGTGTGGGGGGCAGAGTGACGAGGCCGGACTGTTTTCAGCAGTGTGTGGAGACAGGACAAGGCCAGAAACTGCAGCATAGGAAGTGCCGCACAAATGTGCACAAGAACTTCTTTACAGTGAGGTGACGGAGCGCTGGAACAGGCTGCCCAGGGAGGTCGTGGAGTCTCCTTCTCTGGAGGTATTCAAGACCCCCCTGGACACCTACTTGTGTGACCTGGTGTAGGGAACCTGCTTTGGCAGGGGGGTTGGACTTAGTGATCTCTGGAGGTCCCTTCTGGTCCCTACGATTCTGTGATTCTGAGACTCTTCATGCAGTTGCCTGCTCCAATTTCAAGCCATTGGGATCAGAAGACTTTTCACTGCAGGATGCAGGTTTGGCTGTCTCTTGGCTGTCTCTTGGCTTGGAGATGGGGTCCCACAGTTTTGAAGCCCTGGGAGGTGTTGCTTACCCTTCAGTATTGTGCAGTTAGTTCATCTCAGCTGTCTACGCTGACGCAGCTGTGGGTTTGGCTCTCAGTTCCTCACTCAGCTCTATGATTCTCCTCCTGTGCTGTCCATTCTGCCCTTTTGCTTTGATGTTACATTTAGTTGACTTTTGCTGGGTTCTTGAGGCAAAATTCAATTTGCCAGAGCAAAGATCCCAGCTTCCAGGATAAATCATATGCCAGTGGGTGGCATATGATTTATTGTGTGTGCTAAAGCTCTTCAGGACTGGCACATACAACCTGGCTGCTAGCCAAGAAAGTTTGAACATGTGGCACCATTGGGTACAACTGGTGTTACATGTTCTTCTTTGAGAAAAGTGTTGTTAGAAAGAAAATGGAGAGTCTTAACCTGGAGAAAATGAAATAAGAAATGTGTAGGAATAAACTAATGCAGGGCTTGGACTCGATCTTTAGGGTCTCTTTGAACCCAGGATTTCCTATCACTGATGTCTGGGAACAGTTTCTGCTTGCTCATTATCACCTGTTTATGAGGCGGTGCTTCCTTTTCTTCTCTGCTGCAGATAACAAAAGCTGCAAGTGTAGGGAAGTCTTTTTGTGTTGTTTTTACCTTCTGGTAGACTATGAACTAATTAGGTCAATATTTTTCTGAGTAGATAGTAATTTCTGACGTGGTTTTTCTGGTCGCTACAAGATCCTATGTGCTGCCTGGAAAATTAATCATATTTGTTAATACTGCTATTTTTCTGTCTCCCTTTCATTCATGTGTATTTGAACAGGAAGATGCCAGTGCAAAGGGGTGCATTAGCTCAGCACTCCCAGAAAAACTAATGCTGTCAGTCAGATTTGCTCGTCTCATTTCTAATTTGTAAAGTGTTATTTTGTTGATTTGTTCTCTCCTTTAAAATTAAAGAAATCTGGTGGTTTACATCTAGTTCTCAAAATTTCAATGTCACTATAGAGAAAGCTGCTGCTTTTGTCCTTTACTGGGATTGCGTGATTCAAAGATGCTGTCTGGACACTCGTTCAGCACAAATAAATCATGCTCTTCCTAATTTTCTTCCTTAAAAAAATGTCTTCCTTATATCCCATATAAATTTGCCTTCTTATAGTTTGAAACTTCCCCTTGTTCTATCACACAGACCCTGCTAAAGAGTGTGTCCCTCTCCCTTGAGCTACTGAAAGGCTGCTAACGTGGAGGATATTGTCATATTTCTGCTTATTCATCTTTGGAAGCTGTGGCAGAGGCACTATGGACCCAATGCCATTCCACCTTTCCAGTACGCAGCAGATTGATTCACTGGACTCATTCAAAAATAAATGTTTGTCATGTCAGAAGTAGAGAGGCTTTAAGGAAACACGGTACAGTCTGCGCAGACAAAACATGGGACATCAGGTAGAGACTTACATCTGACATGGGAAAGCAACTAAACTGGTTCAGATGAGAGGAAGTCTGGAACAGTCTGAGCAAGAAGATTCTCCTGATATTTAAGAGCAGTTCATGCTTTGCCAAGAGAAATGAGACTCGTTTTACCTGGGTTGCAATGAATCTGGGCATTAGAGAGGTCTCTCATGGACAGAGGGCTGTGCAGGCTCACCGCCCTCCTTTTCTGCTCCCAGCAGTGTGGCTGCAGTGCCAGACAGTGTGACATCCACAAGCCAGGCACTGCATTAGGTGAGCTTTGCCAGGTGCCTTTCAGCCCTGGCCCTGGCAGGGATCCCTGCCCCAGCCCAGCTCCATGCATCACTTCTGGGCCCAGATACCTGTGCAGGGAGGCACACCTGGCAGGCAGCTTTTTGGCAGTGATATGCCCCGCTGCAGGGATTTTCCCGTGTTTTCTGTCTCGTGAACTTTCCTGGCTGGCATCGCTCCCAGGGAAGTTCCTTTGTGTTCCACTCCCAGCGAGACGAAAGTGAAATCGAATTGCTTTTAAAAGCAGGGAAAGCCAACAGCACGCCTCTGTCTGCAGTGATTGGTGTCTCCTGCAGGACTCTGGATGTGGAGCTGCATGTCCTGAGCACGCAGGCACTGCTCAGGCACAGGAGGGCTTCCTGGGACTCACACATCCTTCGAGGTATTTACGCGCTGCTCTTCTGTAAGGTCCTGTCCTACAGCTGCTCTTTTCCCTTACAAACTGTTGGTTTCCTCTTCATTTCAGGCATTTCAGAACAGGCACTAAAAGCATCTGTGGTGGGAGGGAAGCAATCGGTGTGGTTTGGGTGTTAGTGCATGCAACTTCGGTGACTATCCCGTTCTTGTCACTGCAAAACCATAGCAGCTTCATGAATTGGCACAAATCTGTGTGAGTGACTGCAGGAGTTACAGAATAAATCTACCACAGTATTTCCATCTTCACAGGACTCCAAATAATTTTCCCACATGTAGATAACTGTTATTTCTTGTCCTCATAGCTTCTTAGCGATTTTTTTTTTCTAATACCCCTTTTCCAAAATTACCATCCTGTTGTTTATATGGATAAAAGCCATTTGATGGGTGGGTTTTGCAGTAGACACCTTTGCAACTCTTCCTCTTTCCAGCGAGAAGCAGACATGCATGCTGCTGCCTCTGTACCCCAAAAGGGACCTGTGGGGATCCTGGTGCCTTTGGCCACTAAACAAACAGAGAACCAAAACAGAAAGCATCAGGCAGTAAGGATATTGGTTTTTTGTTTACAGAAGTGAAAGCAGAGAAAGAGTTCATTCTACTCACCGCAATGTGCCACAAACAGCAGAAATTCTCAGTTGTGTTTCCCAGAGGTTAATTGTGAAAGAGTTTTGTAATAGGGATTCTGTAGAAGTATCCCCATTCTTGGAGCTGAGGGGGACAGACTGCGTTTGCAGACCAGCTCTGGCAATAACTGTTTTGCCTCTTTCTCTGATTTTTCTCTTGTTTTTAATGTGTTGCAAAAGTTTGTTGAGTGGCATTCAACAGATCAACCATCGAAGCTGGTACTTAAAGCAGTACTGCAGTTGTTTTGTGTAAAGTCCACTCTTCTTCCAGGAAACAGCTTCAAGTTAAAAGAAAAAGTATATTGCATCTTAGGAAGTCCTGTTTCTGTTGTAGTTTCCTTACTTCTTTCAGCTCTGTTGCTTTCTGCAAGCTGTTGGAAACTTAAATCCTCTCCATGGGATACTAAGAGAACACAAAAGTTATTTCTGAAACTTACAATAAGATGTAAATCTGTTCTATATTGCATTGCATCACCAGAACAGTTGGACTTGACCACATGGTCATACGCTGAAGAGCTCACTGAGCCATAAAACCTTGAGCTGCACATCTGTGTGAGAGTGAGGAGGGGCAAGGACACAACGTTTACTGCTGGAGGAGAGCATGATGATGTGTTGTGCTCAATTGGAGGGGAAAGAGCAGGGCAACAGCCCTGCTTGTGTGGGGATCACCCATAGCCCTGTGAACATGTGGGAGAAGGAAAAGTGCATTGTTTTCCAATAGCTCTTTCTGAAACAAAACCAGAATGCTTCGCTGGGGCTCTGCTCACAGCTGATACTCAGCTCTTGATGCTAAAATTGGTACTGTCCTGCTTGGGCTGGTCTGCATTTAGGGTTTGGCATTGGCTTTGCTACAGCTCTGCAGCCGACTTCCACAGTTCTGAAAGTGAGAATTTGTACTGCCTTGAAGATGAAAGTGAGCAGAAAGAAAACAACTTGATGAAAAATGCATAGAAAGCCAAGCAACTGTTGACTTTTAGATTTGGGTGCTTTATTGCTGATGGAAGTTTAAAATTGATGGCAGGAGGCTGCCAAGTGAACTGCAAAATCACGTATCTGCCCTGAGTGAAACCGAGGGAGGAGGCAGAGAGAGCTGTGTGTTTTAGAAAAAAAGAAAGCAGGAGGAGAAGGAAGAAATCTTGATGAAGGAAAGAGAATGGGAGAGGTGCTGCTTGCAGCATGGGAGGAAAGGAGAAAGGAGGAGGCAACAAAGAGGGAGAGAAAACTTTGGGAGGGACTGAAAACTTTGGGGAAAACAATGTTGTTTGCTGTCAGATCTGTGGGCAAACAACTGCCAGTCTGTGAGTGGAGCAAATGTTCCAAGGACAAAGTTGGTGACAGCCCCCCCCAGTGCCTGCGGAGCAGGAGGAGAGAGCCACAGCCAGCTCATGCTTTGCAGAAAGAGGATTTAGGGAGAGCAGTGTGAAATAGCACTGAATGATTTGGTCTCTGTGCTTGTTTGGTGCTCTGGACATTTCTGGTATCTGTGGGGCCAGGAGCAATCCCTGCAGATGGTGCGTGGATGGAGCAGTGCTGAGTTGCATGGAGGAATTGGTCCCTTGTGTTATGCTGAGTGGGACTGGGTGGTCAGGTGGGGCTGTGTTGTCTGCTGGCAGCTGCAGGGGCTTCTATAGGGCTGGGATGTCACCTGCCCCATCTGCTCCTGGGGTCACAGTGGCAGCTCTCACCCTGCGCAGGGCGAGGGAGCTGAGCAGTTATTAATTCCTGCTGATGAAGTTACTGTGTAATTCACCCATGGCAGATCCCAGTTGGTGACCTGTTAAGAAAATTATCTTAATGAAAACTTTAACTGTTCTGCCCTTCAGAGCTTTTAATTAAAAGTTTGCCACTGCCCTTCTAGTGAGCAAACCTAGGTGTTCTCCAGGGGAATTACTTTTTTTCTCCTTCAGAAAGTATAAGTTGTGTTTTATCTAAATCCACTTTCAGTGTCATTGGAATGACCCAGGATGTTTTTCTCACTCTTTGTTAAGAAATACTACGGGTTTTATTTGCTTGAATTTTCATTTAGAAAACCTGATGGGCAATATCTGTTCAAATCAGAAATAAAAGCGATGTAACAGTAAATATTTCAAGTCAGGTCATGCAAAACAGTCACTCAGGACAGAGCATCTTTCCTAGCTGTCTGGGCGTGTGTCTTTGGAAGTGGCAGCAAGTCACAAGAAGTGATTTGTTGTGTGTATTGCTGAGTGATGCGCATGGACCTGGAGCATCCTGGCCAGTAAGGTTGGGAGGGATTTATCCCCTTCTGCAATAGGACTTTGTGGCTTCTGCTGCTGCAGGGGATCCAGGGCTGGAAATGAGTGTTCCTTGCAGGATGCAATAACAGCTGAGCAGCACAAGCATTTCTTTGCCTGAACTCCAGCTTTCTCAACTTGAAGCTTCCCAGCACTCTGTTTTGTTTTCTTTTTGACTGGGGAAAGATAAAGAAGAGATGTAACAGCTGCTATTTGATGCCCACACAGGGAGATAACCCAGGGCTGGGTCAGCTGACCCTGCTGGGATCACGGAGGTCTGTCAGTGCCCAGCAGCCCAATGGGCTCTGCCTGCATCCTATGGCTGTGCCTCCTGCTGCTGGCCCTGCCCACTCTACATGCAGGTGAGTCACTTTGTTGGGCTCTTTGCCCTTCACTGTGCTGTAGTAGCTAGTAGTAATAAACATGCAAACTGTTGTTAGAAAGCTCAGTTATGTCCAGCTGAAACTGAAACCATGGAACAACTGAGATAAGAAGGGGAAGATGGTTCACTGTTGCGACTGCTTCACTTGGGAAGAATGACTCTTTGAATCCATCTGAAGTCAGATGAGGTTAGTCCTCTCTTAAACGACTAGCTCTTTACCAAGAGAGCCTGAAAGACTCAAACTCCTCTGCCAACTCTCAATGTCCAGCACACTCCAGCACTTCAGCCAGGATGTGCTGCTTGTCTGCAGAAGTGCTGCCTATGGGAATGCCAAACTGAATCTGTGGCACTGATCGTGGGGCACCACATCCAGCTGGAGTCTGCCAGCTCAGCTGTCAACATAGTCTTGGGACAATGATATCTGTTGGAGATAGACTTGGCCAGAGGTTTGTGGAAGCATAGAAAATAAGGGATGAATTATCTGAGCCCGCCTGAGCAGAGGATCTCTTAGTTCAAGAGAGATGTCTCTCAACTCACTTCCCAGGCAACCAGCTTCCTAGTTCAAACCCTAATGGCAGCAGGACGGAGTAGTATCCTATTTCTACTCCAAAAATTATTTGGGGAACTGGATCCAGTACCTAATAAAAATTTCCCATTGGCAGATAGTGTCTTCTAAGCCATAAGTGTGTTTGTCCACCAGAACTCAACTCCCATTCTCCTAACACTAGGAATCTGGGAGAAAACTGGTAGGAAATGTTTTTTTTCTTTGCTTTCTCCTGTAGGTATTGCTGTGCCTAGAGCTAACCTTGTTGAGGGGGCAGATGGCTCTCCCATCGTCAAAACCATTGTGACAGTCTACTACTGTAAAGACTGTGGGGAAGAAAGATGCAAACCATTCGATTACACAGACTTTGAAATAATTGGCAAAACAGAAGATGAGATATTTTCAAATGAAAAAATTCAGCTGGTGATCAACAAAACACACATTACTATGTGTTTTCAGCAAGAAAACATGTCTCATGATGGAGCTTATGTCATTTTCTGGGAGAAGGATGAGGGATTAGGAGAACCGTGTGGCATCCTGAAGTCTGGAGGTAAACTCAGCTGGAAGTCTTTGTGGTACACCAAGAATCCCTGGTTTTGGCTTATAATCCTTGGTTAAAGATCTTAGAAATGATCCATATTTATAATTAACAATTTTACCTTTCAGATTCCCTTGAAGATAGGAGACACAGCATGACAGAGGAGGGAAAAATCTGCTGTGAAACACAGACAGATCATGTAAACCCTCAGAATGTCCTGAAGTGCTACACTGGAGCGACAGATGAGAACACAGGTGACATCACTGATTATGGAGATCTAGATCAGTCTTTCCATAACATGTTTATCTGCCTTAAGTTTTGAGACAGTTTTGCTCAGACAGCTTGCTGTGGCCAGTATTAAAACAGCTGTTCCAGATATGTGTATATTTAGATTCGTATCTACTGAGGTCTTTGGAATCCTGATCAAACTTCATGTTCTTAGTGGCAGCCTTTGAACTCATCATTGACGTAGCTGAACATCTTGTCCTTATCAAATCCCTGTATCTGAAACGCATGCTATCCAGAAACATGCTGCTTTGAAAAATGTTTTTCCAGATCACTGGAAGACTTCACAAAGCAATTCCTCACATTTTCAGTGTATGAGCTCTTATACCTATTGTGCTTGGTTATTTTGGATGATAGACATATCTGTCCTGGTGGGAAGTCAAGAGATTGTTTTGAATGCTAATAGTCATTCCTTTGTTACAAGTATCTTCGTTAAGGTATCCAAAGCCATGGGCCATTTGTTCTGTCCTTCATCAGTTCCATTTCCCATACCAGCTCTTATGGGCTGCATCGCAGGAGCACTACCCACAGTTCCTCCCAGCAGATGCTTACGAGGCAGGCTCCTATCCTGGCACACTTGTTGGATTCTTTTGGATTCATTTTCTTCTGCTCTGCAGGTAATCATCAATATTCAGTCGGTGAAAATAACCAAGCTGGCCTCACTGTCACGTTCCTGATTCTGGGCATTTGTGCAGGAGGAGCACTGCTGTCCACATATTATTGCAAGAGGCGGTTCCAGAGACGTCAAGGTATGGTCTGACAAAACATCATGTTCCCGTGGGTAACAGGCCTTCACAGTCAGCCTTGGGAGTGGAAAAGGAAGCATACAGGGTTTTATTTCTGGATCTCATTTTCAAAATAATTGTTTACGAAGTTGCCAAATGATGTTCATCATGAAGGGGATGCTTGGCCAGCCAGTGGCATGAAAATAAGTAATAAAAGGGGAAAAACAACTGCAGTTAGTTTTAATTCTTCTAAGTACATCTTTGCTGGGATTTAATTACTGTTTTTTTCCTAGGACATATCATAGTGCTCCAGCAGACTCCTCCAGGTAAGCAGTGGCTTTTTTTGGTTTAATTATGGTAACTGTTGAGATCGCATTGCTGCAATGGGAGGAGGGTGCTCAGTGAAGGACTAGGTGCATTCACTAGGATCACATTCAGTGGGCGCCTATTTCCTCACTGCATCAAAGCAGTGTCAGTAGATTTTAATCCCATAGCTCTGACCATATACCCTGATGTGACTCTGCACTGGTTTTAAAACTCGTGTTGATCATTTACACAGCTGTACAGGCACATCTTTACCCTGACCTACATCCTGGAACCACCTTGGCTCCAGTGTTTACAGGAGCCTATGAACTGCCAGAAGCTGACATGGTTCCTCTCAGTTATTCAACTGCCCCATCCTATTTTAGGACCAAATGCTCCTGTTGGCTTTGCCATGGCAGTTCGCTGTTTCTTTCCAGAGGCTAAGAATTGAATTTCTAATGTAGTTTGTTTAAGGTTTACTTGGTTAGAAGGTATCTATAGCCTAAGCCTTTTATCTTGTGCTCCCTTTCTAGTGAATGGGGAGACACAGCTGTCTTGAAGACGATTTGTCTTACCTGTGAAGGTGCCTGTTTCTCTCTGGTGACTACAAAGGAAGCCAGTGATAACAAGCTGAGACTAATGAGTATCTGCAGGTAGATAAAACACAAGTTGATCTGTGAAAAATGTTAGTTACACAAGTGCTTGCAAAACTCAGTAAGGATAGTACAATGGTAGTATTGCTGTAGGTGTTATTAAGACATGGAAATAAACTGCTGGGATATGCAAAAATATACATCTAGTGGCTCTCTGGAAGTTCTGCTCTCTGGTGTTGTACTCGCTTATGATTCTCATTGAAATCAACCTGTACTTTTGGCCTCACAGCTATTTTTCCTTCAATTCTCGCCTGCTAGATTAATCAAACAAGTTTCTGAAAGCAAAAACCTCATAGTTACCTGAAACACCATCTACAAAAGAGAAAATGCCAGCCGTGCACCCCTCAGCAACGAAGCACAGCCACCAACTGAAGAAACACTTTCAGACAAGATCTTATAGTAACGTTCACAAATGTGCCTTCACCGCTCTCAAGCATTCCCTGAGGACTGAGATTGCCCAAGATGTTCAGCTCCAGGCCTTCACCAGCAATGCCAGAAACTTTCTGGAGCTCCTGTCTTCCCCTGGTGCTTGGCTGAGGGCCACCATCATCACAAGGATGAGTAGCTGGCCCAGCAGCACAGGCCTCGACCAGCTGACTCCTCTCAATGGATGCTCTGACAGTTTCAACGATGCAAATCAAAGTTGTTTGGAAAACTGCATCTGTGCTCAGGCGAAGTATGTGTTGAACTCTGTGACAGCTGTTCTTCTCTATGTGTTCTCCATGTCAAAATGCAACAGCATGGCTGTGGCTCTTCATCCTTCAGCTCCCAAGTGGTCTCTGCATTTACATAGGAAAGCATTTAGTGAGGTGACTGATTTGGTTAGGGAGAGAGGCCTGATCTTCAAAGCAGATGTCCGAAACTGAAATTGAAAAGTTAATGGTGAATGACAGCAAAAGATATGTTAAAAATTAACTTCAGAAATACAGAAAAGTGTCTGTTTTTCTATTTCACTCTTGTATTAGATGCAAGAGACTAGTGCTTCACACAACCCCAGCCATAGCAGTGGGGGTTTACGCTCCTGCTGACCAAAAATAATCTTAACTCAGCTCTCTATTGAGGTCTTCTAATATGGAGAGATTTATTTTTCCCATATATATCTTCATGTTCTTAGGTGCAGTGTTCAAATTGATGGTCGATGCTCTTTTTTTTTTTCTTTTTCTTTTTCTTTTTTTTTTTTTGCAGGCTGTCTTTTTTTTTATATTCCCTCAGGTTCTGAGTTCTTTGGGAAAGGGCCAACAAAATATTTGAGAACTTACATTGTATTAACTTGAAGGATTCAGATTTAATAGCGAGCAGATTTAATTTCTAATCTTCAACACCAGTTGGAGCCAGAGAGATGGTCAAGTTTTTAGAATGAAGATTACCAGCATGATTCTGCCCAGTGACAGCTGTTCAGCTGTCAGTCACAAGATGCAGTCCCAAGCTGGTCCTTGTGGCTCATCCAGACACCTTTCTTTGCATTTTTTCTGCCTTTCTGCTGCTATTGTGCAGCAGAGATGTTTGAGAGGTGTCACTACCAGGTGTTCTACTTTGTGGCTCCTGGGCTCTGTTTTCCTGGTAACACCAATTATCCAATGTCTTAGGGAAAAATTACTTCAATGATTTATACTCTTTGCTCAGAGCAAATGATTTATGCTGCTTTATGTGAGCTTTTACAAATAAATATATGCATGCAAATACACATTTCTTAAATAAAGATTGAATGAAAACACCAGGCATCTTGACTCAGTAAATGGCATAATTTGACAACTGTAATTTTGTTTTCATGAGTTTTGTGTTCTTATAAAAGTGTTAAGATTGGGGAAGACCACTACATCATCCAGTCCAACCATCCACCTACGACCAATATTGCCCACTAAACCACGTCCCTCAGTGCCACATCTCCTTGGTTCTTGAGCATCTCTGGGGACAGTGACTCCACCTCCTCACTGGGCAGCCTGTGCCAGTGCCTGACCACTCTTTTAGAGAAGAAGCAAGATGAACCTCCTGTGGCTAAATGCTCATGGCAATACAATGTCAACTTAAAAGTTGGCTATTCACTGGTAACCCTGTGTTGATCATGTTGTCTTTTGGCTTGTTCATCTCCTCGCATTCCCATGTGAATTTGGGTTTCTTCATGATAACTGATGAAAATTTCTCAGCTTTTGAGCATTCAAGAATTCTTCGGGAACATGTTTGTTCCCTGTCCATTCACAGAGACAACTGTCCTGCAAGAAGAGCTGTTCCTCATTATCAGGAGCAAGCTGTATCTGAGGTTTCCCTTTGCTGATGGTTAGCAGCTACAGAACATCATGCAGTGAGAAGCCAGATCCACATAAGAAGGACACAGCGTAGAAGCATAGAATACCCTCAGATGAAAGAGACTCACAGGGATCGTCAAATGCAACCCTGGCTACCACCCAAAATTTAAACCCTGTGTCTGAGAGCAATGTCGTGCTGGTAAGGCAGTGGGAGCACTGATTGTCTGCATCCATCGTGCTGAGTGCCCACGCTTCCAGCAGGGTGACCACATGTGATAGCATCCTGACGTGGCAGGGTGAGGAGCAGCTCCGAGCCCACCTGTCTTCAGCTGACTGCAGTGAGACATGGGTGCTTCTATTCACAAGTTAGAGGTTGTTCTAGAAACTGTGGGCGTTGTATGAAGTGAAGTGTGAAGTCAGAGCCTCTCTTTATAAATCTTTCCCCACTCTCTTAGTTGCTGGGGAGAGGGAGCTACTTTCATTTAGTAAACAGCTGGTGGAGCTGGAAGGTAACAGGTCAAGTCGTGGCACACAGCACTTCGGGTCTTTAACTCATCAGTTGAGTTAAATTGAGAAGATCAGCTAAAAAGATCTTTGAAGATGCAGCGGATGTCCCCTCTCCCGTTTGTGTATCTCTTACTTCTGCTTCTCCCATTCTTCCCTGGCCAAAATGGTACGTACAACATAGCTGCTCTTACATTTTCTTCACTCAGTTATTTTCTTCTCCTTTCTTCCTTTTTTCTTCCTTTCCTTCTTTCCTTTTTTTCCCTCTTTCCTTCTCTCTTTAGTTTGCCCTCTGGATAATTCACCATTAGCAGGTGGAACTTTGAAAAAACACGCTCTGAAATTTTAGAATGCATTTTTAGAAAATAAAAAATAGCTCTTCTAAACAAAAGTAACTCTCTGTAGAAATAGCAGATGATGTTTTCCTAGTAATTCAGTGTGAATTGTATCTGTATTCTCAAGGCTGACACGGAGAGACCACTACTGGATAGAAATGAATGTTGATATTTGGTATGGATGTGATCGTGGAAAGTGTAATAAAGCCGTACCAGAAAAATGAGATGTTGTATATTGTTGTAGCTACTGAGAGCACAAGCTGGAGGCATACTTGGGGAAATCAGGATGTCTGAGGGGAAGAGATGGAGAAAAAAAATGCCCTAAAGAGCCAGGTAGCTCCTTTGTTTTCTCCCATGATCTGAAGTCTATTTTCATTGATAATAACTGGGAAGGATTGACTTGAAAAAAAGAAAACTTTCCAAAAATCAGCATATTTGAAATGAAGATGCTTTAAAACTGATGGTAATAGGAAGTGTTTTTGCCGTGGTTGCTGCTGGTTGTTAAGGAATTAATCCTGATTTCTGCAAATATAATTTAATTCTTGAACTTTTTTTTTTTTTTTAACTCTGATCTTTTAGAGAAAGTGATTGACTGGCTGTGGCTGCTTGCCATTAACTACTTGGGTTATTATATCACATAAATGGGATTCAGCTTAGAAGTGCTGATTTCAAGGCTGATGGGGATGAACTCCTGAGCTTTCTTTCCCAGCTAGTTAAATCAGAACACACTGCGCTTCTCCAGCCTTCTCAATTGCCCACTTTCTCTTTTACTTTGAAAAGTAATTGCCAATGACTCGTGGATTGCTTTAATTTCCTAAAGGTAGGAGGCAGAATGTTCTCCTTTCTGGGCAGGTTGGATTAACTTAGTGTATCTAAATTCCGATGATGTCTATCTGTTTTTGACTTCTGTGATTGCTCCCTTATTAAGGTGAGTTGTTTAAAGTATGTATGGCACCTTAACCATCTCATAAACACTGAATACTTTCTACACTGTTTTCTTATCAGATATGCAATAGACTCTATTTCATTTTTCTTTCCTTGCTTGGAATGCAATTTCCTTTCCATGTTTGCCATTTGATCTTGATTCCACACTGTTCGCTCTGTAAGCACTTCTTGTTCAGTTTCTTGTTATTTTCAGGTCATTGGAGAAACACAAATGTTCTCCTTACATGTTTTTATACCTTTGTTTCTTAATACGGGCTGTAGTACTATACCTCCTGCTGCTCTCTTCCTGTGAAGTTACATTATCGAGTTTCCTGATTTCCCACTGAAGCTTAATTTTTCTTTGAAATCCAAATTTTTCTTCTATTCTCTGCCATTCTGTCATCATTTGCAAATTACCTTGATATATATACATCAAGATATTATGATTTCCATTGCATTTCTTATTTGTAGGTAAAGAAAATGTATGTATTGAATGGCCAACAGACATTATCAGTGTTTGGGAAGGAGAATCCATTAATATAACTTGTTTAAAGAACAGTTCAGAAAATGAACTGGGGACATACTTGAAGACTAGCAGACCATCAGCCAATATTGTATACATTTCCACCAGGAATACTTCATTTATACATCCGGATTTTAGAAATCGCACCACGTATTTAAAAGAAGGAAACAATCTCACAATCACTGTGCACAACGTACGGAAATCTGATTCAAATATCTACCAATGCACCAGCTATGTTAAAAACAACCATCACAGCAAGCAAGACTGGAATTCAGTCATTGTGATCGTGAAAGGTACAGTGGTTCCACTCTATGTCTTATGAATTAATAAATACAGAGATTTATTTTAAATAACAGATTGGGAAAAAAGCAGAGAGTCTAACAGAGCATTATGCATGCTTGCTCAGGTAATGTCTTGATTTGAAGTGTAGGTCTGTTCCCTGAAAAGATGGAGAAAACACATCAGCTAGAACGCTATCAACAAACCCCCTAAAGCATCAATTCATAATTAATTTCATTCTTGCTACAGATTTGCAGTGAGTCAGAGGCGTTACTGCAGAAGTTTGCAAACAGTGAGAACCCATGGCTGTTCTTACAGCAGTCTGAGAAATCTTTACGAACATCTGGCAAAGCAATGAACCATTTTTCTGGTAGTAGTCTCTGCAAATCTTTTTCGTTTTTACCATTCCACCTTAAATGAGACCGCAACAATAAGGAGGAAGCTGGTGCTAGGCAGGGTTGGTGGGTTGAATGTCAGTGATACAGGGATTCATGTTTTATCTCTTTTTAGAGGAAACTTCCCTGCTCATAGTCATTTCTGGTTCAATTCTGGAGAATTCTGTCTTTTTCTTCTTTTATTTTCTGCTCTTTTCTTTTCCTTTTCTCTTTTTAAATTTTTATTTTCATTGAAAGCAGGTTGAGATGTTCTTCAGAAGACTATTCTCAGACATACCTACATTTCTGGTGTGACCCTCTAACCTGAAAATATCTTTACTAAAATTACAGTTTTCTTTCTTTCCAGTCCCCAAGGAATGCAAGAATTAATTTATTGCTGGATCAGTAATGGGCATTTAAACCTACTTATCACACTCCTCTTTGACTGTGGCTTCTCTTTTCAGATTTCTTCACTGTGTTTTCTCAAATGAATTCCATCTTGTTGGCTATATACAGTTTCTCCAAATTATGTTTTAAAATTATCTTTTATATCTTTTTGATTCTGAACCTTTTCTCTGAAATGACTGCAACCTTTCCAGAGTTATCTTTGCACAAAAGTGATGAGTTGTCTTTATTCCCTCATCTACATTGTTAACGATAACATCGAAAAGTATGGAGTATACTGAAAGCGTGCAGAGATTTAGCCTTAAAAAAAAAAAAAATCAAAATTTCTGTGCTTTGTTTTTTCTCTATTTGTTCCCTAGTTAAAATGCAATGTGTTGTCTGTGGTAGCCATTAATCTCTTTTTTTTTTTTTAGCTAAAACCAATGGAGTCATTGAACAGTCACCACTGTCTATCCGTGCTCAACAAGGAGAGTCTATCAACATTACCTGTGTGTTGAAAAGCTCGCTTGAAGATGAAGGCACCGTGTTGCTCAAGACTCGCATGCAACCTGAAAAAGTGTTCTATGTTTCAAGTCAGAACACTACAACTATTTTTCCCACTTTTGCTAATCGCCTGGAGTATTCAAAGCAAGAGAAGAAACTAGTGATAACTCTCCACAACCTACAGGAAGACGATACCGACATATACGTATGTGCTGCAGGGCTGAAAAATTCCTCTCTCTCAGTCAATGAAAGTGGCACCATGGTGCTGGTTAAAGGTACTGTTTGTTTAATCATAAATAAGTATAGGCATGCTAGAAAACAAAAGGTAGAGTAAAAGCTTGTAGAACTTTAGTTAAGGCAGGTAGAAAGGCTGGGAAGAGCGCTCGACTCCCCTCACTGTTGTATTCCAAGTCCTAAATAAGCACCGTGCTTTTACCTGCCATTGACCAACCAGAAGGGAATTTTAAAAGGGGAAACTCTCCATAATCACATATCTTAACAAAGAAAAAGGTCAAAATCAGACAATAATCTCTTCACTGCGTGAAAAGTCTGTTTTAGAAAATGAATCGGTGCTTTTAGCATCAGTTCTATCACCTTAATGGGACTTCAAGTGTCTGAGAAATCATTCATTGTAGCAAGTCTGTGCTAGGAAGTACAGAACAAGTCCTCAGGCGTTTACTTAGAGCAGCAAAGATAACAAAAATGATCTCTTATTATAATAGCGAGCAAACTGTAAGCATATTTTACAGAGCCAGGGCATATTTTACAGAGCCAGGTTTTTGATCTGCGGGTTATTGTTGTAACTGTTTTTAAGATGAAGATGAAAACAGCAGTGTAACACTTGATTTTGATGTTACCTGTGCAGTTTAACTCTATGCATTGGACTTTGATGGGATCTTTGAGCAATTAAACAAAGGTTTACACAGATGTTATGAGTTGTGAAGGATCTATTTGCAGCCTGTAAATTCCATAATAAAAATAAAATTGTACCTCTCCTCATTTTTATACTACTACTAATACAATTCCACATGCAGGTGGGAAGCAGACAGAATGCAGTATCGGTTCCTTGGCCATATACACTCTTAGCAGTGTGGTAGGAGTGCTGCTATTATCTGCACTGATATTCTACATCTTGAACTGTATCAATGTAAGTATGCTGTTACCATGCAAAAGTGAATCTGAATCCAGGTTGAGTGAATAGGTGTGTTTTCAATTACAGTCATTGTATTAAATAGTAATTGAATCAAGCAAGCAGTTGATAAACCTAAGGTTTTGTATTGTTTCCTCCTTGCCCTTGTTTAATGTCTGCTAGCTGTAAGTTTTTGGAGGTAAATACTTCTTCTTATGTTTCTGTAGCATTTAGTAAACTATGAGATAGTGTTTGCTTTTCAACAGGGAAAGTTGGGTAAGTTCTGAAGTCAACAACACAGCCATGCATCTTATCTATTTCCCCAAATGGTGCAATTCTTTATTCTGTTTTGCTTCTCTTATTCGTTGTCAATCGTGATAAGAAACTTCACTAAGATTTTTTTACATCCTTCTTTTTTTTTTTTACAGAAAGCACCCAGAATTTTATTCACTCTGGGGGGTTTCTACACTCCATAAACATTACTCAAAGTTGTCAGGGTCAATTTGCAGGTCAGACTCTTGTGTTTTACTTGTAGCTTCAGAACAGCTAAAAATAGTAGCATTATATCATTGTGGAAAAATCAAGGCTGTGGGAACTGATCTTTTGTGGCACTGGTAATGAACAAAAATTTACAGATCAGCATTATTTAAGTTGGGACTGCAATTACATCCAAATCTTGAAGGAACTTTTAGCAGGATTCCATAAGGCTGACAATGCAGAGTGAAATGATTAGGCCATGTTTCCACATAAATCTCTAAGAGGCTATTGTATTCCAAGAGAAATTTAGCAGTATGTTTTTTCACAAGCAACTGGACTACTAGAAGATAAGCTGGCTCCAATTCAAGCTCTCTTCTTAATGGCTGCTTGCTTTGTTTTGCAGATGAAGAAATTTTTCCAGAAAAAGAAAACAAATGTAGTGTATGAAGATATGTCTTTCAGTTCTAGAAGCAACATCTTAATCAGAACTAACACTTACTCCAATTAAGAAGCTGCAGTGAGCTGGTACCACACGTGGATCGACTGTTCCTTTTCAGGTGTCTCTGAGAGCTGCCTTAGCAACTTGATGTAGTGGTTGAACAAGAAATGCTATCACCTACCCTATTTAGCAGAAGGAAAAATCTGCCTTATTTCCAAAGCTGTTTTTACTTATTTTGACTGCTTGTGAAATACCTCTTACTTTTTCATGCATAGAAAGGATGGAGACACACATATTTGCACATATATTTGCAGCACGGTGCGTGAAAAGCAGTATTTTAGGAGTGTGTGTTTGGCTATAGGCAATATGTGAGATTGTTTCTTAGACTGATAGGTAACCACTATGGAAAAGGTGTGATGGTTTGAGAAGTCTGGTTCTGAGCTTTAGTAAATGCTCAGGAAGACCATAAGAGGTTTGATTAATAATATGCAATAGATTCACTCACGAATGGAGTATGGCTTTCATAAATGTCCATGTGAGTCTGCTCAAGAGCTCTGGTAGCTAAAACTACTCACAAGTTAAGGCAAATTCTGACGAGAATTCAGAAACTTGGGAACAGAGTACATTAGGAGTTAAGGGCTGGATATGTGTGGGTTTAGCTCTTCAAAGATCAAAATGGCCCAATAAAATTGCAGTCAATTGTAGCTATTAAATTAGTGACCTTGTTGGAGGTATGGCATGGTTGGAGTCAGTCTTGACTGTGTTGACACGCAAAGTGATTAGACTTGGTGCATGACGGCTTTGTAGGAAAGCAGGAATATGTGATATGCTGGTGTTGCCTCAAACTCAAGATGCCTTAAAAATGACACAGCAGATTGTAATTCTCCAGGCTGGTGACTTTAGACAGTACGATACAGGGTTAACTAATCTGGGATAAAACTAATGCCAACACTCCAGCCTGGGCACAGCTGAGCCTGATCCAAAATCACTCTTAAGAGAGAGTTTAGCAAAAAAATTTTCATCAGCTCTACATTTTAGTTGGTAGTGGCTTAGAACCCTTATTTAGGATAAGCACAGGTCTCCACAGCTGAGGAAAGGTAACAGTTGTCCTCAAGAGTGTTGGGTTTTGCAGAGCTGGGTCAACAGTGCAAAGAACAGTTTACAATTTTGCATGCCCAGAAGAACATCAAATTGCCTAATTAAGAGGCAGGATTGACAGAAGTGGCTTGTGGCATCTGAGGACAGGCTAGAACTAGAGTCTTTATTTACTGATGTGTCTGTTTATTTTTTGAAGGACAAAGGTTGGTTTGCCCTTCATAAGTGTGCTTAGCTGGTGCTGAACCAGGCACACAAGGTCTTCCATGACAAGCCTGCTGCTTGGGAGAGGTCATTTCCTTTAAATGTCACTTGTGAAATGCTGTGCACCAGATCCAAGGGGGAAATCTGTTCATCCAAATGTCTGGTGGGTCTGGATTTCCCTTGGAGCAGAGGTGTGTCTGTTGACTGCAGATCCTGCAAGTCTCATGTAGCTTTACATGGATAAACTGATGCTTCTGATCTGCGCCCTGGGGTTTTACACAGTTACCTGTTACTTTTGTATGTGTATTAAAGACTGTTTTATGTATTTTGCAAATGAATGCTAGATATTTAATGGGCTGTTTCGTGTAGATTACAATTTAAAATAAAGTGAAACAAAGGCTTTTTTTTTTTTTTTTGCAAATTTCACCTACCAGCACTTCAAATAAAAAGCATGATGTTTTTCTCTTTATTTACAAAGTCTCTTTTGTTTGTTTGTTTGTTTTTTGAAAAGCACTGTATCGCTCATCGCTGAACTAAACACAGAAGAACACTCTGAAAGTTGTGTACTCATGCAGTCCTTTAGTGGCAGGTAAGACAAGGCTCCTAAAATGCCAAAAGTGTCAAATGGTGTTGGGGAGGAATTGGCACGTCCCTCGGACAGCCCCTTGTCATGATGACTATGGCACTTGCTAGATCTAGAGCAGGAGATGGCACCCTACCACTGTGGGCTCTATTTAATGTTTGTACTGTGTCTTTGCCTTCCTCGTTGCAGGAGTGCTGAAGGAGATTTCAGAAGAAAACAGGCAAAGTTTGGAAATAAATCTGCTATTCCTGTTCCCACAGCGAGCAGCTGAGACAGGCAGACATTTTGTGGGCCATTTCATGAGTCAATGATGGCTGTGGATGGAGGGGGGAGGGGGTGCAGAGTGGCTGCCAGCACTGCTCTCAAGGTGGACGCAGCTGTGGGGTCTTGTGGCCGGGCCAGCACAGCCCTCATGGGTCCATGTCCCCTTGTGGGTTCTGGTTCCCCTCACCCCAAGGCCTCTTCAGGAAAGAGCACCTTGGCACCCTTCTCTGTGCACCCCAGAGAGCTGCATGGAGAGAACTGTCATAGCTGTTAGTCAGAGAGGAATGGGTTCCTCCACTTTTGCTTCCATCTCTGAGAAGCTCAGCTCGTGCATAAGTGTAGTTGTTCTATAAATTAGGTACTGTATGGGAATTGCTAAGTCAAGGCCTGAGCTAATGGTTGAGCACCTGGTGAAGGGACACAGCCAGCCTTGGGACACAGGTGAAAGCAATTCATCTGCAGGACTGGAAGGAGTGGAAACAGGTTCCAGCTCTCCCAAACCTCATTTAAGAGCTGGTTGCCGTCAGGGAAGGGTCTTACCTGGAGATTCTTGCTTCTGGAGTACTTGTTGAGCCCCGATTCTTGATACAGGTAGGTAAATTTTTCTTTCTTTATCTGGATTGTGACCATTATCCTTTTTTGGATAAGTTAGAACTGGTTATCTGCTATTGCCTTTCCCTACAGATACTAATCTAGGAACTAAAGTCCCTGTGGTCTGTTGTGTTTTGTTGTAAGATCTGCTAGCTGATTTGGGTTGCTTCTTCCAGTTGAGAGTCACACCAGTAGAATACCTGAAAATATTCACAGGGTCTACAAGTAAAGCCTCAAATGTCAAGTATGTGAAATGGGATCTAACAGGGCTTTGCTGGAGCTAATGTTAAGGTTATAGCAGAGGCTTTCCTCCAGAGCATGCCTGCTTGGGAAGGATAACAACACCTTACTCTGCTGGGCTTTTGAACCCATCTTTGCTTTGTGTGAATAAAAGACTACAGATGTTGGGGGAGTCAGGGGGGAAGCGTAGAGGTTTAGAAGAAAAGAACTACATTTGCAGAAAGGTGCTGTATGAAGTTTCAAGATAAGCAAAGTGATATTTAACAGTAGGTTTCTGTAGCAATGTGACCACAGTTGTGGGGAGGGGGGAAAAAAACTGTGAAAGAAAACATTGGAGGTGGTTTCTTTGGTTTAGTGTACAGAAAACTAAGTAAAGCATAGCTGAAGGAAATGAGTGTGACACATAGTGTGACATTTCTTTAATTGTACTCATGTAAGAGGTAGAAAAACAAAACACTTAAAATTAACCCACGCATTGGTGAATGAACTATTAACGCTTGTGGAGTTCATAGATTAAGTAAAACTTAACCAAGGAAAGCACATTAACCTTTCCACTGAAGTTCCTCTGATACATACGTGCTTGAAATCAGATGCCAAGGAAGAGCACAAGGAGGCTGTTAAGCAGAATTAGTGATCTGTGATGCAGAAAAGAGCTGACTGTCCCTGTCCCAGAGCCCTGCTACATGCTGGGAGCTGACAGAGCACCTGCAACTTCAGCAACCATGAAGAAGAGTAAAGGCCAGCACTGTGCTTTATTGCTACTTTCTGTTAGAAAAGAAGCAGGAGAACTTTTTTTTTCCAGACGTACTCTTTCTGTACGCATACTGCCTTACAACTCTCAGACAAGCCTTGTGAGATGCCACAAAAAACAGTTAGGCTGTTTGTGTGGTTTGTACTTGCAATGTGTTATCTATGATCATTATTTATGATCAGAGACATGATTGACAGGCAGATGACACTTAAAGTATACAGTTATGTTCTTATGTATTTTTTTTAAGGCTAGATGGTGAGATCCCATGATATCCAAATGTCCATGAAATAAATGTATTAAGAAATGTTTTGTAACATCTCTGTTGATATCTCTGCTACTCTAATTTGTGTATGCTAGTATGCTCGTAGTGCAAGCTCTTGTAGAGAGCCTCCTGGAAGTGGGAACAGTCAGTGAACAAACTCTTAGCAGCTTTTGGACTATAGCTCCTAGTACTTGTCAAGGCTAAAATGAAAATCAGAGGCCTTCCTTAAATGGCTGTATGTTTCTCCCTTGCATGAGTGGCTTTGTAAATTGAAGTGTTGCATGCAGAAATAGATAGGAAATAATGTTACTTCTTTCTTTTCTAAAACAGGAAATAGAGGAGAGTTTCCAGGAAATTTTCAGCTCACAGAAACTAAATGTGCAGTCCAAACTGAGGCTTTGCAGCTTAGATTTCTTCAGAATTAGGCAAGCCTGGTGGGATCCATCCTTGAAAGCATCATCTATTTATTTTTAAATCATTGTTTCTCTTGTCCTGCCTCTTATTTGTTGGTAAATCTTACCATTATGATCATGGCAAGTTAACAAGTTGTTTTTGTTCACGTGGCTGGAGGCAGAGATGGGCTGTTCTCCCAGTGCTATTATTCAGTGTCAAGCTCTAACACTTGGACCTGAGGGCACAAGTTTCATGGAACAAAAAGAGAGGCGTAACTGGTTATAATTAGTTATATTCAGTAGTAACTTATTGTCTTCAGCTAGAGTCTCTTAAACAACTGTAATGCCTCGAGATAAATGCTGTGGTCTTTGTGGTAAAAATACAGAAGTCTGGGTGCTGCAGAGATGCTTAAGATGTTAGATCTGCTGCTTATCACTGCTGCTGGGTGGGCTCTCAGAGGTCTGGCTTATAACCATCCAGACAAAGAGACTGATGGTAATGTTCTGACCGGACATTGTGGTTCCTGTGTATTAGAAAGGTCTCCTATACTGCTGCTGCAGAGTGGAAAAAACTGCCTCACTGACCCTTCTCTGAAAAACTGCCTTGTCTTCTCTGAACCGGGGTTGCATCAGTGCTGCTGCCATCTACATTCTGCTCTGCATTACAGCTGGCTGTGGCCATTAGGCTTGTTGGTGGACAAAGCCCCGTGGGAGGCCAAGGTACTGGAGACCGGCAACACACTCTGACCCAAGCCTGCAGCGATGCATGGGGTTGTTGTGATCTAAGTGCAGGGTCCAGCACTTGGTCTCGTTAATCTTCATCCCATTGGCCTCAGCCTAGTGATCAGCCTGTCCAGGTCCCTCTGTAGGACCTTCCCACCCTCAGGCAGATTGATGCTTCCTCCCAGCTTGGTGTCACCTGCAAACTTACTGAGGGTGCACTCAATCCCCTTGTCTGGATTATCAATAAAGATATTAAACAGGGCTGGTGTGATGTGGCAATTAAATGTTTCAGCTGTAGGTTGGCATCACTTTAAGTCCTTTATGAGGAAAAAGTCTGGATTTCTAGGTTGTTCATCTACCTCCCTGGATGTGACATAAGAGAAAGATCCTTCTGAGTTTACACCATGCCTACTTGTCTGTGCAGCAGAACTTCTGACATGTGCCACTGGCGTGTTTTGAGTGGCTGGGCTCTGTTCTCTATGGATGGTGACAGGAACACTTCTGTAACTGAAACATTAAGACAAGGCAACCTTTCTTGGTTCACGAAGGATGATCTGAGGTTTTCTCTTTTGCTGTGATTTTTGAAACAAAATTGGAACCTTTGATATTAGAGCAGGGATTCTGTGTATGATTATCACTACTTGTTACCCCTTTGTTTACAGGAAGAGTCTTTCATTGCACAGGCTACAGCACTTTGTAGAAATGCCCGTATAATATACCTGCATGTCTTTCCTCTGTGCGTTGCTGGATGGCTGTGGCAGCTTTAACTGCTTCCTGAGCTCGTGCACCCTGACCACAGTTAGACCACTGCTTAGGTGTCATTATGCTAAGGTCTGGTCTGTGTATTGTGAGCAAGGTATAAGGGTAGCTCAGCATTGAGTTCAGAGAAGCACACGGATGAGCACTGCTCAAATACTGATGCAACATTGCAACCTTGCACAAGGCTATGCATCTGCCCAGATCCTGAGTAAATCCACAGGCATCTGCCATGCACTGAGCACCAGCACATCCTGTTATGTTGTTATCAGTGCCTGAGGTTGCTTAAAAACCAGGTGTGGTAGCTATCAAGTGGATGCAGCTGTGTAACTTAAAGTTCTGAGCTCCCAGGCTGACAGGAAAAAGTAAAGAGAGGGAAATACCGCAGCCTGGAGTACTGAAAATGAAGCTGCTTTAGAGACAGAGGGTAAACATGAAATTACTAGTACCTGTTCATTTTAAGCAGAGCTGTTTTAGTAATTGAAAACTCGTAGCTGGGTGGGAAAAATAATGTTTCTATATATTGCTCTCTACCTGCTGGGTTCAAGGAGATTTAATAGTCGTGTTTGCAATACATTGTTCATATGGGGAAAAGGAAGGATATTTGTTGCAGTACTGGGTACTTCAGGTGTGAGCCCATGACAGTCTGAAATGAAAAAGGTTTTCAAATGCTCAGTTCATTTAAAAGCTGCGCTTTTACTTTCTGAAGCCACTCTCATGCATGGTTCTGCTGTGCGTTCTGCCTGCTGGCCCTGGGCTTCTCCTTATCTGAGAGCACACCAGGCACTCTGAGCTGTGATGGTCATGCTCTGCAGCTGTGAGGAAGCCCAACTGCCTGAGCATCCCAAGCTTGAAAGGTGTCAGAATTAGCCCCTAAGGTCATTTCATCCTTTTGAATTATACTGCAAAGCCTGGGTTCAAGAAGGCAGGTGGATGCAGCATTGAGACAATTGAACACTTTATTCTACAGTGTTTCGTGCAGCTTATCTTAGCAGCAAGATGGTTTTGTGAGAGTCAAGAGTTGCATCTTTCTTCTTAGTTCTCCTCTGCCTGCTTTTCTGTTACCCGTTTCCTTTGCAACAGAGGAGCTGTCATCAGGAACCACAGCAACAAGAAGTGTTATCTCTGAGGTGCTTAGGTTTGCTACTTGGAACTGAAGTCAGATCTGCCTTGAGTGCTACCAAAAAGCCTGGCCTGCTGGGGAGAAAGGGAAGGAGGGTTGTTACTGTGAAATGAGGAAAAGGAAATACCAGAGGCTATTAGAAGGAAATCTGTACTTAATACTCTGTGGTCTCAAATGGTGTAACTGCTTTCACAAATAGGAAAAAAGCAAGACAGTTTAAAAGATTTTTAAATGAGGAATGCTGTAATAGCTGGCATTGCTGTTTAACAGGAAAAGCCTTGTTCACTTGTTGGTGTTTGATTGTGTAAGGTTATACATGTTTTTATTGTATCAGCTCCCATGTTTGCCTTGAAACACTCCTTGGCTTGCTTGCCACTCCTCTTGGCTTCCTAATTAATGAGGGAAGGAACCTCCTGATCTGTGAAGAAAATGGGTAAAGACATTGGAACATCACCAAAGGTATTTTCAAGGGTGCTAGAGCAGTAGCAATAGGCTAGGGCCAGCAAGGAATACCATAAAGCGGATTTTAAAATGTAGGGCTAGAATGAATCAGAGATGTTTGGATCAATTATCTGCTATGGGAAATAATTGAAGATACCTAAAACTAGTGCTTGCCTAACCTGTTCCTGCAGTCTCCAGCTGCTGGTGTAATCTGTGCAGTCTGTTTTACAGTTGAATCTTTCCTGTTACTTGTCTGACCTGACTCTGTGCTGAAAATGTAGTGTGGTTGGTTGTGAGAGGCAGTGCAGCTATTCTGCAGTAGCAGAGGTACCAGCTGGTGCAGGTGCTGCTGCCTGAGTAGAGACAAACTTGTAACAAAACTTGTGTAGCATTGGTAGGAATGCAAGAGTTGTAAGAGTTAAATAAAAGCTGTACATCCCTAATTAAATAAGGAAACATAATTCCTGAAAGAATCCAGGATCAAAAAGGTAAGTGCATGGGGGGGGGGAGGGGCTTGATAAGCAAACAGGGCTGGGGACAGTCCCAAAAACCCGTAGGGGATGTTGCAGTGAGGAGGATGGGCTCCCGTGGTTGGACAGTGACAAACAGAAGCTGACATTTGTGCTGTGCCATGTCAATGGCAGTGTTTAAATCTCTGGAGCTTTCCTGATGTACATATAGACACGTGTGGATGTGAGGCATGCTCTTCACTTTCCATCCTGTGCCTCTTCCTATCAAATATTCATCACAGGAAGATTTTCATCTGCACATTTTACATTATTCAGGCTCAGAAGTATTTCAGTGGCTTTCATGTTGCCTACAGGATTTAGATACCAGGGATAAAACAGAAGTTTCTTTAATTTTCTACATTGCTTCTGCATGCTTCATTAAAATTCTTCTGAAGATTCATCTTCATGATGGATCTTTAACTTGGAGTCTTCCTCCCAGCAAAATAATGCCCACAGCAGAAAACAGATGAAGCCACTCCAGAGAGATCTCTGCAGTTCTACCATCAGCCACGGGTAGATAATGCAGGTAGCTGTGTTTCTTTCCAACAGTTGCCTTATCCTGGGGGGGCTGCATTCTAACCCCACTCTGCAAGGGAAGCGTGCTGCTTCTGTGTGCTCCCCCAGCATCAGAATATGAGGGCTCTCCTTTGAGTGACAAACAGAATATTGAGCCAATTTGACCTCAGCACTTGTTTTGATGTGCAAAACTTTGATTTAGGTATTATGGTGCCTGATATTTTTTTCAGAGGCTGCAAAGCACCTGAGCTCTTGCTTAGAGACCAAGAATGCTTCCTTTCCTCTGAAAGGCAGGTGTGCCACCTGCTGCTATAGAACTTGAATTCTGATTTGGGGTGAGAAAATAGATGGCCTCAAATTTACAGAACAAGCTGATGATATTTCTACTCTTAGAATAGAACTCCTTGAGTAGGAAGGGATCTTTAAAGGTGATCAAGTTCAGCTCCTCTGCAATGAACAGGAACATCTACAGCCTTCTGGGGGGGGAAAAAATCCATAGCATATCGTTCTCTGATAGGAAACGGATGGATGATGAAGTTACTGCATTTTTCAAGGCTCTCTTGCTTTGAGGAGCACCTTGGGAAAGGCAGGCGGGCTTACTTTGCAGACTGCTCTGAGGAGCTCTCAGGTTATTTTGTTAGTGCTTAGCAAAACTGTTCTTGCTCTGTCTGCTTATGTTGGATTCTGCTGTGAACGTGTCCTACTGGTTTTGCATTATCAAATCTTACACTCATTTATCAAAAGGGTTAAAAAAAGTGTGAGCTATTCCAGTGCTTTTACCACTGGGTAGATAACGTGGGTTGAGTTTTTTGATGTGAAGAAAACAGAAGATTATTAGAACAATGTTTGTTTTCAAACCACAGACGAAAGATAGTGGCTTTGTAGGCTGAACTACACAACTTGTGGACAAGCACCGGATGCCAGAGCCTGAGTGGCTGTCATCAAATCTCCCCTTACAGTGTTCCTACTCTACCTGTGTATTTGCAAGCAGATCTGGAAGATGGTGTTTATGACTGTGTATGTGGTGAGGTTCTGTCTGTGTTCTTTCAGCCAGGTTGTTTTCGGAGTTCACAGAAGCAGCAGGGTGCTTGCTTCCAATCCCTAGGAGCTGGATGTTGGCTATGGAACAGCACAGCACCCCTTGCCTGGGCAGCAGTCCCTTTCCAAAGCATTGTTGGAGGAGCTGGAAGCTCCCCAGCAACACTGGCACGTGTGGGAGGGAGTGGAAAAAAATGCAGCAGCTTCCAATGGCTTTATTCCTATTAGCTTGTTCATGAAAGGACTTCAGTATGCTTTACGCTGAGATTGGAAGAGACTGTTGTTAATTAAACAATTAGCTGTTTAAAATGTATTTATTAAGGCTTAACAGCCAGGGCACAGATATGCATCAGTTACAGAGCCACAATATCTGCAATAAATGTTTTTCCACCCCATAATCAACTATGGCTTAATTAGGCAATGCTGGGAGAATAGTCATAATAAATAGAGTGGGTAAGACTTGCCTTTATAATTGAGATTTAATCAGCCAGCTCTTGTATGTTCATTGAGTAATTGATTATTCTACACATTTATCAAGGATTAAAAACGCAGTGGTAGATATGCAAATCCCCTTGCATTAAACACATCTGAAATTCTAGAATAGCATTTAATGCTTATTAGCATTCCAATTCAATCTAAATGACATACACTTTGGAGATCTCACTTCTGGTAGACTGTTTTATTGCTGTTTATCACTTTTTCCTTTTTTTTTTTTTTTTTTCACCAAGCTGAACTGCTTGTGTTTGGTGCTTTGGAAGTAGTTGTAGGAGATGAACAGAAACATGAATGGGGGGAGTGAACCAGATAGCTTGCTCATTCTGGGAATGTGCAAGATGTCATCCTGGCTGGGGCAGCAGGAAACATTTCTGTGCTGGCTGCTAGTGAGCAGACAAACCCAAATGGAGCAGCCAAACAGACTGGAAGAAGTGGTAACGCTCCCCAGGTGTCTTAGTGCTCTTTATGATCAAGCAAGCATGTGAACAAGTCCATGTCTTGTCTCTGTAGCTTCTAAAAATATGCGTGTGTGTAGCATGCCCAGGGTTTGCAAGGACCAGCGCTGGGACTGCAGTGGTTGCTAGAGAGAAACAACCCTGTGTGCACCTGGGGGGGCTTTATCTGAGGAAATTAGGGTTCCTTTACTCAAAGTATGCCAATAGACAGATTATTTTTGATAAGGGTTAAGTAAGCATGGCATAAGAATGAGAACGTGAAACTGTGGGTAGTGATGACAGCTCATTTCTGAAGTGAGAAGTATGCCAGACTAATATTCTGATTAAAAGTGAAAGCAAAACTTAAAGCAAAAAAACACCTAAGACTGCACCTTGGTAAACACGATTTTGCAGCTTGCACAGTGTCACAGGCAGTGCTGGAAGAAAAGTGTAGAGGTGTCACAGGTGGGGAACACACTGAGCTAATAGGCTTCTGTAAGAGTTTAGCTGTGTAGCAGAGCACTGGTAACATATATCAGTATTTCACATCTATGCCCTGATAAACATCAGTGATGTATGCTGGATGGAGATGCCAGGAGCCAAGGCTGAAGATCTCAGTGCTAGGCCAATATGCAAGGTTAATTTCTGTGCTATCAGATGTGTTTGCAGAATCGGTGCTGCTCAGTTTTTATAACTCGCTGCAGGGCAGGTCCTCTACATTGGCCTCTGAGCCCCTTGTTCATATCCTGAAAGCTACTTTTCCAAACTACGAGAGTAGTGAGCCAAATGGCTGCTGTGCGACTTTGCAGCACAGGCTGCTTGCTTTATTTCCCACTTTGTGAAGCATTCCTTGCTAATTTCAGCTTGGACACAAGAGGGTGATATTTCTTTAAGAATTCATCTGCTGAGAGGTGTGCATTCTTCTTGGAGGATGTGTTCTAGAGAGAAAATAGCCTAATTTACTTATTTTTGTAAGTGGTGGCTAGCCTTGCACTTGTTTGACACTTGTGATCTGTAGCAGAGTTGTGGTGCAGCACTGGTGGGTGCTCCAGAGCTGGGTGGGCACTAGGACTTGCTGTCTGAGAGAATGAGCCTGGGATGCTGCAAAACCATTTAATCCCATAGCAGTTTTTCCAGGTTTTCCTCATGTGACAGAGTCCCTGCTGAGGTCTCCTTCCTTTGGATGTTTTCAGAGGTGTGAGCTGCAGTGATGTCCGTGGATTGTAGCCATTCTCACCTTGTGCACTGCAAGTGAGACACACAAGAGCTTGGTGCTCACAGCTGACTGCTTCTCATTTTGAGGCAGCACAGTGCAAAATAAACTGTTTCTGCCCCAGGCAGGAATTATGGTTTCTGGTTGCAAATGGAGCAGTGTTGAGAGAAAAGTTGTCTTCAGGATGAGCACATCCTGTTCCTGCAAATCCAGTCTCACTTGCAGTCTGCTGCTTCGGGGATGTAAGTCTGGGGCTGAGGGTAGTGAAGGCTCTGCTGCTCAACTCCAGCCTGCTTGTAAGCCTGACTTGGAGAGGACTTATGTTCAGATTTGAAAATGCTTATAAATTCCATCTGCAGCCATGAAGCATACAGGAAGCAAATGACAACAAGCACTGCTGCCACTCACCCAACTCTTGCTGACTTGCTCTCAAGTCTTGGAGCGCATCTCTGTGCTGTGTCACTGCAGGTGATCCTTCAAGACTGTTTTGCTTTGGTCCAGCAGGTCTATCTCTGTGCTTAGATTGGAGACCCTGCATGGCCTAGGAGCAAAAAAATAAAAGTAACTCTGGGTGTAACTGTGATATGTTCAGTTACAGCTGGGTTCTGGACCTTATGTGTATGAACAAATGGAAGGGATTGGACTGCTCTGGTTGTGCCCTGTTCAGGAGCACAGAGGAGGACTTCCAGAGCTCCTTGCTGTGCCCACAGCATTGTTCCTCTGTGTGTGAACAAGGGTAATGCTAACTCACCCAGCTACAGCAGCACAGGCAGATATGGAATTGGGGTTGTCTCCTGTTTGCTCTTTGCCTTCTCTGTCCCACAGTAGTGCCTGGGACCAGCGGTGCCTCCTCTGACACCAGCATCATGATGAGCTGAATCTCTGAAGCTACGAACTGCTGGATGCCTCTCTGGATATGTAATCCCTGCACTTGGAACCCGTGTGAGCCTGTGCAAAGCAAATTACTGCAGACTAAATATATGTTCAGGATGTGTTGAAAGTTGGCAGCGTAGCTGCCTGGGGTAGCCAGGGGAGGAGGAGGGAAATGGTCAGCTTTCTCTTTCTGTTGCAGTGGATGATGCTCGGAGTCCTTTAAAAGACTTTAACATGGCTTTGGAAAGGAAGAGCTGGAGGAGATTCAGCCATAAAAAGCTGGATGGAGGCAGAAGGGTGCAACGTGCCTGGGAATTGTGAGACAGGATCAGCAGCCAGCTTTGATCAGAGAAGATGCATTTCAGAGCAGATTCTTTCATAGCAACTCAGAAAGGGGATTTGGCACCTCCCGATGAATTGGGGGAGACGGACTTTTGCTGTGACCCATCCCATGATCACAGTTCACTTGTGATCCTTTGTATGAGTTATGCTGCGTGTTGGCAGCAGTTCGTGTCCTTAGAAGAGCACAACCAAAATAAAGATCAGTTGCCTTGCCTTTCTGACTGTAACTAATTGCTAATGTTGTTACAGTGGAAAGAATACTTTAAAACTGAGTTAGACCTTTGTATTTTAATTGACTGACTTTTGTGTTTCACCTGGCTTGCTTAGAAATTAGAAATGACTGCTTACTTTTTCTGTTCAGAATCACTTTCTGGCCATTTGCCCAGACCAGAGGAGCCCCAGGCTCTTCAATACTGAATGCAGACTGGAAGTGGAGCCAAACTGTTCTCCAAAATGTTCTGCTTTGAATAAGGGGATGGCTGTAATTGACTGAAGTTTTCTTTTACTCTTCCACAAACTGGAAAATCTAACCCAATGTCACTGGAGAATCATGGATTTTTGTCAGTGGGCAGTTCTGTTAATGGTCAGTCACGATTTAAAAAAAAAAAAAAAAAAGAAAAAAGGAGGGGGGAAATTAAGAGTTCTTGTTGGTATCTTGAAAACAAATGCCCATCTGAACGTTTTGGTTCTGCAGCGTTGTGTTTGTGCCTGCTATGTTGGGTCTCAAGGTTGGAGTGGCTTTTCCAGCTGAGCACCCTGCCCATGCACAGCACGTCAGAATCACAGAATCATTACAGCTGGGAGAGACTTCTAGGTTTACCAAGTCCAACCTCCCCCCCCATCATGCCAACAGTGTCCCACAGAGCCACATCTCCACATTTTTTTGAACACCTTCAGGGACAGCAGCTCCATCGCTTCCCTGGGCAGCCTGTGCCAATGCTTCAATGCTCTCAGAAGAAATTTTTCCCAGTGTTCAACCTGAAAAGCATTTCTTTGTTGAATCATGCTGGCTGTACTTGTCTTTCTCTTGTTAAATGAAGAGAGAGTGCTTTGGCTCGGAGCTCATTCATGAAAGAAAGAAGTGTTTGATCATGTTTGTCCTCGCCCTGTAGGTAGAGAGGGTATGTCAACAGACCTTATTTTAGGGCTTCAAAGGTAAAGTGCAGCTTCTAGAGCGCTGCTCAGACTACCTGCTATGTTCCCTGCAAAGATATCTTTGCTTAACTCCAGTGTGCACTTCTGGGCTGTGCTTGCTGGATGTCCTGGAAAAAGGCCCCTGGGTCACCCCACCTACTGAAAGCCATGCTGTCCATAGGCACAGCTACACCCTCTGTAGACACTAAGCAGTAAATCATGCTTTGCTGAGAGCAGTGAGAACATGGAAGCAGCTGTGTGTGCTCAACAGACAACTCATGGGGATGGTACTAAAATTCCACGGGTCAGAAGCTGTAAATCTTGCCATGTCGCTAGTGCCGTTCAGGTTTCATCACCTGGGCCTTGAGTTCTGTGTCCATCTCCGAAGTTCCCCAAGGTGACCCTGCTCTGGCTCTGCTGCCAGCTGACTGAGACCTGTGTTGCAGGAGCTTGTGCTGTCTCAATCAGTGTGCGTGTATGCTGGGTTCTGAGGACACTGTCACACCTGTGCTGCCAGCTCCTCCCCATACCTTTGCAGAGATGCAGCCCTGGGGCACAGAGGATGCTGTGTGCTGATCCACGGGGTGGATTTGTGCTGTGCTGTAGGCACGTGGCTCAGCACGCTGGCAGCCTGCAGTAGGCTGGGTCAAGTGTGCTGTAGGTGGTGGTAACAGCAGAGATTGCAATGCTCCTTATGTTACAGCTTTCGTTAGGCTATCAGCCAATTTATCTATAGCTGAATTTATCTGCCTGCTGGGACATATTGAGCAACTAGTTATAAATGATAGTCTTTGCTGATGTTGGCATTTCTGGTGTTGAAATCTTATGCTAGTGCTATTTTGCTCATGTTGATGCATGTTCACGTATGTGGTTTGGTCTCCCTCGTATACACAAGCTTAACTTCTGAGGGAGGGACACCTCCTGTGTAAACACACACTGTGTTTCAATGAATGTGTTTTTACAGGGTTATTTCCCTTTCATAAGCGAACAGGACCATGCTTGCAGCCATAAATAATTTTAGACCTCGCTTTGCTTGCAATCTCACTGTGTAGGATAGAAGTAGTAAGCTGATATCATCCAGTATCTCCCCAAATGGCCAAGGGAGCAACAAGAAACTTTAAAAACCTTAAAAACAAAACCATAATGGTCTTATAAGAACAGAGCAACAATGCTAAGTAACAAGAGTCCCCTTGCTCTTTGTGGTGTAGTGACCTAGACATACCATAATGCAATTCCAGCTTCAGCCAGTAGTTTGGGGCATATAACAACTTACTAACTTATTTTCTGTTTTGTCTGGCAACGATGGATTGAATCAGGGAAAATAAAGGTAGGGGAAAGGGCACTAAGATCCCAGCCTCGCTGTGTCCCCTGGGTTTTGTTCCCAAGGGCAAGTGCTGATGAGTGTTCTTCGTTTTGTTTCTTCTCTGATTAAACTCTGAAATCAAACCAAAGGATGCAGGAGAAAAGGGTTAAAGGAGTAGGAGATGGTCTTTGAACTGCCATGTGGCAAGGTAATGAGGTATGAATTATTAAAATGATTTCAATTATAACTGGCAGCTGCACACGCTGCTTTCTTCCTCTATTTAATAAGACAGGTTTGCAAGTGCTCGTGGCTTCTTGGAAGAGGCATACCCTTCCAGAACTGCTGGGTGTATGTGGGGTGTAATTTGTCATGGAGAAAGTTGCTTTTGTGGTTAGAGAAGTAGAAGTGTCAATGAAATGGGCATGGTTCAGCAGCAAGACAAATGTGCTGCTTGAAAACCTACAGGAATGGATTGCTATCATGTTGCTGAAAGGCCACAGGTATTAGTAGCCTCTAAATCAGCACGGTGAGGCTCTGGTCATACATCATTAATAATAAAAAAGTTTTGGCGTTAATAGAAGAAGCAGTATTTTCATTTTATGGTTGGGTTGTTGTATTTTATTTTATTTTATTTTTGCTTGTGCATAGCTTGCTCAGCACCTGAGCGTTGGGTGCACTGAATTCAGATTTGTAGGCAGTGATTGGGCTGATTTATGCTCAGCCCCTGTGAAGACAGGCATCTCGCTGCTGGCTGCCTTCTCCATATTTCTTCCTGCCTTTAGAGGTGGGTGTATTACCAGCAATAGCCCCATCTGGCGACCGCTAAAAACTTCGCACTGATGCCTGTGTTGTAGATCAGAGTGAACGATCTGAGGTCTGGTGCCTGGGGAGGAACCAGGTGGCCATAAAGCCCGGCCACCACAGGTCAGGTTGCAGGGTTTGCTTCAGCTGGACGAAGAGATGATAAAACCAGAATTTGCTGAATGTTTCCAGAATGATTCATCTAACAGATCTGAAATTGTGTTTGGGTACTCGTGGGTTGCAGGGTGGGAGGGCAGGGAAGAAATGAATGCATGTGGGGGCTCTGATCAGAGAGCAGGTAGTGAAATCTTGAAGCTGCACCTCAGTTCCTGCCACTACTTCTCTTCACGTCCACTTTGCTTCTTAGAATTCAGCTGCACTCTGTCCTGAAAGGTGGCTGCTGAAGTTTGTTGCCACATGAACATCTCTCTCGTTACTTTCTGTACTCTCTGTCTTAATGGAGAAAGAAAAATGAAAGCGAGAAAGTAGCATTTCTAAGTTGAGTTGGATACGTGAGGATCGGGGATCTGAACCCAGTTAGAGTCATAGAATGATTTGACTTGGAAGGGACCCTTAAAAGCCTTTTGGTCCAATTCCCTGCAATGAATGCAACTCAGTCAGGTGCTCAGAGCCCTGGCCAGCCTGACCTTGTGTGTCCCCAGGGACAGGGCATTATTAGCTCATTACAGAGACCCAGAGTCCAGTGGTGGCTGTGCTAGTGCATTTTCCACTGGGGGACCTTCTGATCTGTAAAGCAGCCCGGAGAGGGCAAGATGCTAATGAAAACCTGAGCAAAACTGAATCCTTTGGGCAAGGAAATGATAGTAGGAGACAGTGCTGTGCCCACTGCCAAGGCTGGGAGCAGCATGGAGCTGCAGCCAGGCTGAGCTGGCTGGGCACACCATGAATGAGAGCACTCTGCGGCTCTGGCTGGTGCCATTGTTGGCAGTCACAGCAGGCAGCCTCCAGTCTGCTCCGCTCGGAAGTATGAGTTATTAAAATGTAACAACAGCAGGAAGGCTTTTGCACTAGCACTTATACAATATTCCTTTTATAGTTCCTGCTCTTTTCCCCTCCTTGGAGCAGAGCTGTTTTCCTTAGCCCCTGGGTGAGATGCGGGTTTGCTGGTGCCACGACCCTGCCGGCAGGTGACCATTTATTTTTGCAGCCTGTGTGGAAATGGAGGCTGGAGCCCCACGGGGTTCCTGGATGACAACTGACTTTTTCCGACCGTGTTCAGCACAGCCTTGCTCAGAGCTGATGGAGGCACAGAGGGAGAGGAGGAAGCAGCATTCCTTGCTGCTACATTCACGTAGTTCCTGGCAGCAGCCAGCTCCGAGCTCCTCCTGAAACAGCTCCAGACTCTGAAATCATTTCTATTAGGAAACCATTCATGCTGTAGCTGGATGGAGCCCTAGGTGACTCTTTAAAGCCCGAAATCCACCGAAATGCTGGTGGTGGTCAGGAGCCTCTGCTGCAGCCTGGCTGCGGGGTCAGGGTATAGGGTGAGGACTGCAGTGAGAGCAGAGCCCTCTGCTGTGCTCAGGCAGTGGTTTTCCTGCACATGCCTGTACTTCTTACAGCTTAGTACAGAACTGGAAGCAAACTCCAGCTCAGTTTTCTTTGTTACCCTTAATGCTGTGCTTATTCACTTCATCGCTAATGTTGCCATACAGCTCTGAAATAGAAGAATTGCCTGCAGATTATAAGTTCCAATGCTACGAATAAATAAATAAATAAGCTGGTTTGTAAAGGTTAGGATACCTTCCAAAAATATAGAAGATGAAAATAGATTGCAACAGGGCCGGAACTGCCAGCTGTGGGACTTGGAGGACCTGGTGCATGATGAGCCTCCTGTAGCCACAGCCCCAGCATGTATTCCCTCCTTCTCAGGTCTGTTTATGAGTCCCTTTGAGGAGGATATGTTATCCCAGTCATGCTGTTACCTGCTGAGCAGCAGCAGGCTTGTTTCAGTGCTAAATTACTTCTCAGCTTGTCTCTCACAGTGATGATTCACTTTGATTGATCAGTGCAGAGCCAGGCGTGCAGGCAGCCCTGGCTGCTCCAGAACTGGCACCACTGTGCTTTGAGTAAAGCTGATTTTCGCCCTGAAAGACACTGAATGTTGTAGCTCCTCTGCCTTTTAGATTTGTTCCTGCCACTGTGAATGGGGAAACGCTCCTTCTGGAGCTTTCCTCGGGTCTTTATACCCTGCTAGTTTAGAAATCTTGGACTGAGCATGAGCTTAGGGCTTGTTCATGTATGACTGGAAATGAGTGAACTGGTTTTGAGAGGTTGGTCCGTCCGCTGCCTGAAGTCTTGTATGGGTATTTGAATCACTGATTGCAAAATCAAAATTGTCCTTTTGAATGCTGAACTGAAAGACATAGATGGAAGATAAAGAGTAATGGAAAAGAAAGCAATGTCAGTGTAAGAACAGAAAACAACAGCAAACATGGAAGAAAAAAGACATAACTGATGGGTGACTGTATCACAGATAAGCCTGCGCCAGTGTCCAGGAATACTGGGAGTAACATGTGATATAATAGTCCAGGATCATAACCATAGGTCTGGGCTAAGCAAACTGCTTTCTGTAGCTCTTTTCTGCCTCTGTTTTCCCACCTGTGAAGTTGGATAATAGTAATTTCCTCCCAGAAGAGCCACAAACACTAGGTAGAAGTTGCAGTGTGTTATGGCATCAAGGAAACGGTGGCTATTATTAATCACTCCTTATATTTTTTCAACATTCTGCATAAATAATATTTGTTTGTTTTGGTTTTTTAAACTTGGAATCGATGCCTGGACCAAATTAGAGTTGGAAGCTGAGAGGTACGAGGAAAGACATCCAAAATGCTCAGCTTGCTCTGTATGGGACAGAACTGCTGAGGCTGCATCACTTGCAGCTCTCGAGCTTGGTGCCAGCATACAGAATTCCCTCCTTACAGCTTTTCCATGTTGTGTGCCAAGTATCCTGCTCTTCAGTCTGTTATAAATCTTCCCTAATTCTGTAATTGCTTTGGTAGCGATTATAGGCAGGCTCTTGTTGATCCTTCTGTGGTTTTCCTTTATCCACATTTTCTGTGGGCTTTTATTGTTGTTGATTCTCTTTCCTAGTTCCTTTTCTCCCCTCTTCCAATTCTAGCAGGCCCCATGGCTCTGGTTAAGTGCTTCCCTCCAAGAGACAAGCAGGGTCCATCTGCCTCTCCAAAGCAGGGGAAGGGGCACCCTGTGCCTTTGCAAAGATGGAAAACAAATGTGTAAGTTCATGCGTTGAAGAATATGCTGTGAATCATGCTGGGGGCTGCATTTGGGGACGGATTTATAAATGATGGCAAGCAGACAATTAAGCACAGCTTTAAGCATGATTGTACTGTTCTCTAAATACCTATGGGTGTCTCTAAGCAAAAGCAGTTATGGTAACAGCAAAATGATCGTGCCTGTTTGCTTAGCACATGCTCAGGTTGGTTACTGCTCCGAGGCAGGTTGCAGTAGGTGCTGTGTGGTCCCCCTCCCCTGCAGCAGATTTGCTCCATGCTTTGTGCCTCCCTGCAGCACAGCAGGAAACAGTCAGCCCAAACTGTTCAGAGCTCAGCACTCTGCCTCCACTCCACTTCTTCTCCCTCCCTAAGGACATAGGCTCACTTTGGTAAAGTGCACTTGTGCAAACAGAGCTGATAACCCAGCCTGACCCAGTGCAGGCACTGGGTTGAGCCCCTGCCCTTGGGCAGAGCCCATGCTTTGACAAAAACCAGTGGTGTTCTCACTTGTCACCAAGTGAGATCCAGATCTCCTGTGGGCACAGCTGATACAAAGCTTAGTTCCTGCTTCATTCCTGTAGTTTCACTAGAACACAGACCATAAAAGCCATAAAACTGGGTTGTACATTGGTGACAAATGGATTAAGCTTTGAGGGGTTTGAGAGTTTGACTTTGACCTGGTTTTGTTTTTCAGACTTCCAGCTTGTTCTGAAAGTGCTCACTTGGCATTTCTGAAAGCAGCTGGGGGATTTCAAAGATTCTTAGGGGAGATATTCCTGTAGGTCGACTTGTGAAGCACTTTCAGGAGTTCTATTTTCAGAGGTGGCTGCTATTCAGAATGCAAAATTCTTATGACCTCTCACTCAGGCTATCAGAAGCTTTTCTTCTGCTGTTTGGGTGCTGACTTCTGCCCCTTTTTGTCTGTTAATAGGCCCTTCAGCTTTAATGTGCCTGGAGTGTTCCCTTCCCTACCCATGGGAGGGGCTGTTCTATGAAATAACCATCTGATGTACCTTGTGGTTGAGCAGATGTTATCTTAGTCAAGGCAGAATTTCATTACTAAGTAATTGGATGTTCTTCCTGGTTCCTTATAATTAAGGCAGGAGAAAAGAACAAAACCTGCTGTTTTGATATGAGTAATTGCTTCATTAAGTTATTTGCTTCCTCACCAGAACCATCAGCCCAAAGAAGAGAACAGCATGCCCACCGGACCGTATATGACTGTACTGTGACACTGGGGCTTTCTGCTGTGTTGTCAGGTGGAATCACAGGCAAAAGGAGTTGAGAAACACCTTGGTAAGTTATTTACCTCTCAGCCCTGTGCATTTAAGACTTCAGAGAGAGCTTGGAATGTGTCCTAACAGAGTGAATCAGTCCCTAAGAACAGCAGAGAGCTAATGTGTGAGGCTTTAGATAGCACACTTGCCTTGCTTCCTTTGTCTGAGCACTGTGAATTGATGTTTAGGGCTGAGCAGCTGTGTCCTCTTACTGAGGAGCAGGCAGAAAGGAAGCTGCATTAAATCCAGGTCAAAGTGGCTCAGAACTGGAATATGGCAATATCTGAGCTGTGCTCCCTGGCAATGGCTTGTGTCCCCCCTATTCTTTGTGTTTATTCTCCCCAGGCTGGGTTTGCACACGTTTGTACACATGTGGACCAATTGGTGAACTCTACCTTGTACCACGGGACAGGTAGATGGGCTTTGTTTGCTTCTTCATTCAGCCAAAATGTCAGACATAATTTTAAGTGAGAGATTCTCCATCTGTGTGCACCTGAGTTCCTCTCAGACAAATCTTGCTGCCCCATCCCCATTATTCATCACCCCAAATATAATTCATAACTCTTTTCCTTAATTTCCTCCCTGCAAGCCGGAGAACCAGGCTTCTGAATGGAGCAGGCACAGGATTTGTGTGTGCCTGTGCTCAAAGTCAGGGCACAGAGGCTCTGTGGATGTGAACTGTGTTGGATTACCCCCAGGTGTAAGAGAAGTGGGCAAGGCAGTTCCAGGTCACTGCCCATCACTCTGAGACATTCCAAGTGCTGTGTTCTGCGAAACCCATATTTTCCAGGAATGCTATCAGAAACTTTGCTTATGGAGCTGATTTCTATCACCCCCTCAAAGATCAGGGGAGGTGGGCTGTTGAAAGAGACCAACTCAAAGTTTGGAGCTGCCAGGCCTCATTTTCCTCCAGCTGCAATGCTAAATAGTAACAAGTCAGCCCTGGGCTGTAACTTCTGCTTAGATAACCTGGATGCTGTGCTGCTGCCTCCCTGTGCTGGGGAGGATGGGATGCTGGCAGAGAGCAGGGTGGAAAACTTTGCATTCTCTCTCCTAGTCATGAAGCCAGAAAAGAGCAATTGGGCAGGAGAACGTTGCTGGGAGGATCATATATAAAACAAACAGAGCTGGAGGAGATGTGGGTGGTTTATAGCCCCAGCACCTGAGTTTCCACCTCTAAATCACTCAGATACTGTTCCCCAAAGAGAGGCCTCAGCCCTGCTCTGTGCTGACCGCAGGTTTCTGCAGCATAAATTCTGCCTTCTCATTGCTGATCACCTGGGGAGCTCTGCTCTGCTATAACAGTGCCTTTTGCCTACCAGCAATGCCTGGGAGCCCTAGGGCAGCACTGAGCAACACTCAGCCTCCCCCCACCCTGAGAAAACTCAGCTTTCCTCCCCTTTTGCAAGATGGGAAACTCAACTGAATGAATCAGTAGGAGAGGCATTGCACAGCTCAGCATGCCCTTATGTCCAACTTTGTTCTGGTCCACAGGATTCTATTTTTTTTTCCCCAGGTGCCTACTCTTTCCTTCTTTCTGTGCTCCTGGTTGCATTATGCGTTGTTTGCTGCTGCTATCTCCCCTGGTCTCTCCCTCTCTCTCTGACCCTTTGCTGAGTTCCTGGCTCGCTGCCCCAGCCTCACCGGCCGGAGCTGGCGGTGCTCGGCTCTCCCTCCTCTGCTCACTGCATGATGTTTAGCTTGGGAGATTGCATATCTCAGTGCAGGACCCCCACATGCTGGGGAACGTGCTTGCCTGGAGGATGCTACTGGGGGAGAGAGAGCACATTCTGCTCACAGAAAATGCTTTTTGTGCCTGCTGTGAAGCTACAACGTGCATGCTACAGGCAAAGCCATGAGATGTATCAGCTGGGGAGGGCATCACAGCTGGGGTAGGCTCAGCAGATGCAGCTTCAGTGCGTGTGGGTAGTGCAATTGTGCATGAGGCAGGGCATTGCCAGACAGAAATGAATGGGGCTGGTGCAGCCTCTAGCAACAAGCACTGTGCTTATGCAGGAGTGCCACAGTGAGATGTGTGATGCAGAAGGGCTCCCACAGAGGCTGGGGCAGGACAGAGAGTGTGAGTTGGCATGTACAGCAGCTGAGAGTGGGGTTGTCCTGCAGGGCTGATGCAAGAGGCTCAGCGGTGCCTGTCTGTGCTGTAGCTGGGCTGAGCCAGCAGCCTGAATCCCTCACTTTCAGGAACAATAAATTCCCTCACTAATCTTACGAAGCAGAAGAAAAGCTACAAATGCCTTACCTATTTGAGGCCTGTGGGCTCTGCATTGTATTAAACATTAACCTGCCTTTCTGAGCTGAAGTACTGACTCTCTCAGTAATTCTGAGGCTCAAGCAGCCAAAGAAAAGGATCCTTTGTTGGGCGATATTTCAGGAAAAATCCTTTCGGCCATTTTCTGTCTCATCATGTTTGTTTGGCCCCGCAGCAGAAGGGCCGGCTGCACAATTTGTGGTTTGTGTTTGTGCAGCCGGGCTGATCAAAAAGCTGTGCCCGCATTGCAGCTCCGATAGTGTTGTCAGCAGTAGGCACACGTGTGTGACCGTGCACTGAGTTGCACACGTAATTGCACACTTAATCAGACACATGCACATCCATATGAGAGAGGAGCAGAAACGCTGTCTTTTGACATTTTACAAAAATAAATCCCCATGAACACTGAGTGTTAAAAGCGATTGTGGTCATCGGAGAGATGTGGGCAAGTACAGAGCAACAGGATGAGTGCTGGGAGTGGGTTCTGCTCCTGGCTCTGCCCTTGCTTGGTGTGTGAGGCAGGGCAAGCCATTGTGCATTGTTTCTCCTCCACGGATTGTGACTAACAATTTCAAAAGAACTTTTAAAAAGAATCATATATTGTTACTATGGGCTTGGATATATGTTTACTTAAGCCTCACAGTCCTGCTCACCTGCTCTGGTCCTGTGGGATGCCAGCATTAGGGCTGGGGTATTAAGTGGTTTTTCTCCTACTGCCGAGAAGTCCAAACCACCGAAAGCAAGCAGGAATCCCTTTGTACTGAAGTCCTGCCTGAGTCTGGTGAAGTTTCCCATGTGGATGGGATCTGTGCTCTGTCCCTTTGTGTGGATGAGTCATCCAGCAGGCGGTGGAAATCTCGGTAGCAATTGCTCAGCCCTTCCTTCAGCACTTCAGTCTGCCTTTAGTCGCAGCAAGCCTTTGCTTTCTCTCGCTGTCTGTGTTCACAGTGCCCCCAGCTTTACTGCATTTATGTAACTAATTGTCTGAGGGGCATTTCACAAGGGAGTGACCCGGCACATTCCTGCTCTGACAGAGCTGCATGCTGAGTCCCCTCCCAGTAACAGCCAGGTGACAGGGGTATGCCAGATCCCTTGGGAACTGCTTATTCCATATGGGGCTCCCATATATCTCTCCCCAAGGCACGAGCTTGCACGAGAGTTTCACTCGGCTTGCAGCCTTGAATGGGCCCTTTACGACTGCACAGAAAGAGGAAAGAGATGTTTACACTGCCGGGTGCTGCCGGGCCAATAATGCACTTTGAACTAGAATCAGCCAGGCTGCAGAGCAGCACTGATCAGAGCTGTTTTGGCAGCGAAGGGCCGAGTCAAAGCCGTGGGGTGTGCCGGGCTGGAGGCACGAAATTCCCTTTCCTTCCATTGCCACTGCGTCTGACAGCAGCGGCTTTTCCAAGGCTGGAGGTTGGCAGCAATAACCCACAGCTCCTGTTTGTTTTCCGAGGTGATAACGTGCGACCACCAGGGAGGCTGCATCCCACTCTACCCCTGTCCATGCCAGGAGAGTTGGAACAGCCCAGAACTGTGTGCGAGATTAGGAAAGGTGTGCGCTAATTAATGGGAGAGCTGCGCTGCCCCTCGGCTGCACCCGCACGTGTGGATGTGGCACTTCGTGTGTCCCCTCCCCGTCTGTGCCCACACTGACGAAAGGACTGAGCTGTGACCACACTACGATCCTATGAGCAGCCCGAAGGGACAGCATGAGGAAATCGACGTACTCAGGTGAGCTGTGGCTCTCTCCTCTCTCGGCTCTCTCCTTTTGTGTCTGGACTGGGAAAAGAAAAAGGTTTCAAAACAGAAGTGAGACTTGAATCAGCCCCTCTCCGTCCGAGTGGTTCTGTGGTGGAGGATGGAACAATTTTGCTGTGTATAAACAGTACCTGCTGACTGATGGAAAAAGCTTAAAGAGTAGAACAAATCCAGGGTGGCAGGTTGTGCCAGCCTTGGTGGCATGCAGCTTGTTTGGAGGACACCTCTGCCAGCATAGGGCAGACTCGGTGCTGAGCTGCAGCTTGGAATTAAAACAGGACGGTGGCACTGCTTGTGACACCGGCTGCCTTCAGGGCAATCCCCCACGTAGGAGAGCTGGGGCCCAAACACTGTGCGGTTCTCTCCCTGCTCCTTGTTCCAGCTTTGCAGCCTTGTCCTGCAGGGTGAGGGCTCTCTGCCTTTGGCTTCTGCAGGCTCAGTCAGGCTCCTTCCTCCCTGGCTGCTTGGGAGCAGGTAACCACAGCTGACAGCTTTTCTCTAAGCTTCTTCTGAAACTTTGCTGGCAGACTGAGAGACGGCTGCTGCACAATGGTGTGAATCCATGCCACAGATCCATCTCCCCGTGCACTGTGATGCCCACCAGTGGCTCCTCCAGGTGCAGGATATGGCTGTGCTCTTCAGCTCCAGCTTCCTGCCCGTGGCTGCTCTGTAGGTCTGCTTCTGTCCTGGCTTCACCCAGGTGGCTTTGGGGACACACAGTCCATACTGGCCTCTGTCCTAAGTCATGTGTCTGGGCTGCCTCTGTGCTGAGAGCCCCTGCAGCCATGCAGCAGCCAGTAGGACTCAACGGGACCTGGTGGTTTTTTGTGCTCAGAGAATCCCCCTGTGATGCAGCCTGGTTGCTGCGAAATGGATGGGGGACATCTCTCTTATGTGCATTTCTCTTATTAGAATCACTAAATGGTCTGCCAGGGAGGTTTTGTTAAAGTGTGTATGCCAAGAACAACAGAAGACTTTACAACATGTTAACAACAGTGTTCATTGATTACAGTTGGTATTAATGGAATTGCATGTAGGGAAGCCTGTTGCTGGCACCTACATCCTAAAGTGCATGTAGTGGCTAAGAGGTCCTGGAGAGGGGCAACTGTGGGCTCTAAGGACCTGAAATTAAGGCTCCCTGCAGAAGAGGCTGCATGATCCTGAAGCATTCTGTTTGCTTTGGGCTGACTGCTGGGGTGAAGCTGTGGCCCTACAAAGCCCCTGATATGAGTGATGCATCTCTGATCATCGTTCGCCTCCATATCAGTACGGTGTTGTAAAATTAAGATCAATCAACACCTGATCAATACCTTGAATTCAAAAGGGATTGCAGTTATATTTTGGAAAAACTGTTTGTGTGGGGTTTTGACTGGTATGTAGCAGCCGCTTATGGAAAAAAGAAGGGAAGAATTACATCATTGCACTGTGGCCACCACTAATCTTTGGAAAAAGCGCACGCAGCCCTTGTGAGTGCTGTGAAGGCTCTGCCTTCAGCAGTGGTGAACTGGGCTCTCACCTCTCCTGACTCACAGGGAAGGAAGGCCCTGGGTGAGTCATTTACCATGCTGGGAAGGCCTTGGAGAGCAGCCAGCGGTGTGCTGGGGAGAGGCAGCCCTGATTGTCCTGTGCATCTGATGGGTTCATACATGGGGGATCAGCAGTGGTGACTTCCTTCAGGAAATGTCATTGGAATCCAAGCTACTTTTCGAAGAGATGAGCGTAAAGTGCTGCTGAGCCTCCAGGCTTCCTGCTGATAGAGAGATCCTGGAGATGACAGACAAGTAACTAGTCGGTTAAAGCCTGCACTGCTGACAGCCCTTGACAGGCTGGAAATACAGTGTTTTGCTTTTTTGCCGAAGCTGGGATAATTAGCTGCTTCTGAACCCTTTTTGAGGTTAGGGAGCACTTCTTTCACATCTTCCATATATTCCGATTTAATATAGAATCATAGAATGATTTGAAATGGAAGGGCCCCTTAAAGGCCATGTGGTCCAACCCCCCTGCAATGAGCAGGGACACCCACAGTTTGAGCAGGGGCTCTGAGCCCCATTCAGCCTGACCTCGGGTGTCTGCAGAGGTGGGGCACCACCACCTCTCTGGGCAAAGTATGGCGGACCAGGTGCCACTGAACCCAACTGGAAGGCTTCACTTCTCAGGGCTGAAGCTCCAGCTCTGCCCTCTGTTAGTACATCATCATTCTGTTACCAGGTTGTTCCTCACTCCAGGCAAGTTTTCTGAAGACCTTCAGAGGAAATCATTAGCCATCTGCTACAGCTTTTCAGCACATGCCACATAGGCGTGGTTGGGCTGCAGCTTGCCTGCAGATGCTCTACCTCTTACCAGTAAAGGGAGGTTCAGATCTCTGTGCCATAGCTGCAGGCATTGCAGCTCAGCCCAGCAGTGCTGTTTTCCTGGAACTTCCTGGAAGGAGGAGGGCAAAAAGGAGATTTTACACAGCAAGTTAAAACTGAGAAATAACCACTGCTGAAGCCAACTCTTAAATGTTTTCTTCTGGAATGTCTATTATTTCAGATCCTTAAGGAAGAGGAAGAGAAACACAAGGGTTGAAATACAAGGGTTAAAAGGGTTTTTGGATTCTCATTTTCCATTTCTTAAGTACTATAACAATGCCAGAGAAGAAACAGTCAGAATTCATGACAAATGATTTTATAGTTGTTTTCAAGGGTGATACAAATTGCTTTGGCCAAGGACTGCTTGCAGTTCCAGGTTTGTAAATTGTTGGCATGCACTGAAATAGGGATTACACTAATTATGGCACCTCCAGAACCTTCACGTGTAGTTGTGTCTCACCTCAGCTATAGAATCCTCATACTGAGCTGGGTTATAGGTCAGAAACTCAAGAGTATCAGAATGGAGACCTGATCACTGCTTTAGGTTTAGGATCTTTTCCAGGCTGACACCCATTGAGAGAGGCCCTGCATAATTCTGTCAGTGGCTTTTAACCCCACTGTCATAAAAGCTGTGAGGTGTGGCAGTTGAAGACACAGTGTTTGCAGAGCCCCACTGTTTTCCCTGAGCTGGACTTGCTGTTCTCTGATCTACCTGGCATTCAGTCAGGCTGACCCATGGGGGAACATGCAGGGTTGTTCAGGCAGTTTTTCCTTAGCTCACCAGTAAAACATCGAGAGGAAAAGGATAAGGTTTGGATCCAACAGAAGCATTCGTTTAATTAAAATTGTCATTTTTAACAGAAATATGAAATATTTTGTTTTGAGGTATGGAAAAATAAAAAAGCCATTTCCTTGAGCTTAACTATAGATAGCTCTTGATCCTCAAAACCTGCATTGCTGGGCCAAGAAACTATCATTAAAATAAATGATTGTCTCAAGGATTCCCAGTCAGCCACAGGAACTGGATCTCAGGCTGTGCCCATTCAAATTTAGTGTTCAAGACCTGAATTCAGTGCAAGTGTTGCCTCTGCCAGTTCAAAGGCTCTCCCTGAGGTTCTGCAAGCTCTGCGTTGCTTGGTTTTGCGAGGGCATTGTGATACCTTGTGTTACTGAAGTAACAGGAAGGAAAATAAGGATTACAGAATGAACTTGTTTATTGATAGCCCAAGAATAGCAGGAGGCTGGTGCACAAAAGGCTTTGTGCCCTATTTCAGGATGCAGGTTGGCTTGCTCAGCTGCATGGATTAGAAGCCATAAATGTGACCTGCATGAAAGCTAGTTGATATCCAATGGCCACAGCCTCCCATCCTTACATAAATCCCCAAACAAAAGAGAAAACAGGCACGATCCAGTTTGTGTATGGCAAACACTTGCTTATTGTTTCAGGAACTGCATCACCAAGTAGTCCATGCCTCACGCTCACATTTTCCAACCAGTAAACAACAGCCCTGGTCTCAGTCATGTTTACACATTCTGCCTGCTGGATTTCTTCCCCAGGATCCTTCACTCATTTTTTTGCCACTCAATCCATCACATCATGTTCCTGCTGAGTCACTTTGCTGTGTGGCAGTCATGTTTCTGATGGCCCCTGGTGCTGATGTAATACTGTCAGGGAGGTTCTCCAGTGGCAGTGCCATGCTGTGGGGGATGACAGGATGGGCAGGACAGGTTGGGTTGGGTGCTCTGCTGCTGTCAGATCTAGCTGGCATGTGTGGGCAGTGCTGGAGTGTTGCTTCAGGTAGCAAAACGTCCTCATGCCTGATAGGAAATCTTCCCATGCCCAACTGGAGTAAGCAAGGCCAAGATGTGCAGTGCAGAGTGAGGAAACCTTGCACTTCCCAACTCCCCATCCGCTTCAAGCACAACTTGGATGTTATCTCCTGCTGGCACTGGGGTCCCAGCTCTGTCTGTGCCACCTCTTTCCCTACATACAGCAGCTGTGTGCTGAGAGCAGTGGTGCAGTGGGAGGGAGGTAGTGCTGCTCTCTCGAGTCAGCCTGTTCCCACACTGCAGTGGCTTTGCAATGACGATGGCTCAAAGCACTCTTTAAAGATGTTGCGTTACAGAGAGGCAATCAGTGGTGCATGGGACATCTGGATCCTGCACAAACCCAAAAGAGATTCCTGGCTTTGTGCTCACAATGCAATTTTCATGTTCACGTATGTGAGATAACCTCTCTCAGAGCTTAGTGGGGATCCAGACATCCAGAGATGCTTCTAGAGCAGAGGACAGCATTGGTGTGTGATGGCACCAGGAGGAGGGGAAGGTAATTTTGTCCAATGGTGACTGAAGGCTCAGAAGGGGCTCGCTGTGAAGTTACTGTTCACCCTTTAACACCAATCGTTGTGTTACAGCAGTCTGATGTGTGGCACAAACTTCCTCTGTGACTTGAACTTTTAATTCTGGGGAGGGCAGGTTCAAATCTGATGCCCAGAGCATAAAATCATAGAATCATTAAGGTTGGAAAGACCACTAAGGTCATCTAATCCAACCATCAACCCATCCCCACCATAGCACTAAACCACATGGCTCAGTGTCACATCTGTCCTTTTCCTGAACAACTCCTGGGATGGTGATCCCACCACCTCCCTGGGCAGCCCATGCCAGTACTGCATGCGGCTGTTCCCTCTGTTTCCCTCGAGCTCTGTGCTGCCTTCAGGGCTCCCAGGTGGAAGTTGAGCTGTGGAGCTGTTGCAAGCTGGAACCAGTAGCAAAAGATTTTTCTTATTATGTTTTTTCCTTGTCCGTGTCAGATGAGTATTATTTACAGGAAACAGTTGCAGCTTGGAGATTTGTTTAGAGAAGGAGTGTAGAAGGAGGAGTCAAAAGCATAATGGTAATAAAAAAAAGTCACAGTAGTGCTGCAGAAAGTCCATAATTTCCTGGTGTGGGAGCACTGCTATTCTGGACACTGGGGGCACAGCAGAACGGATTTGTTGCTCTGGTTCCCAGTGGGAACAAGGCTGATCTCAATGGGTGCTGGAGCTGCTGCCTCCTCATCGTGCCCAGAGCCATGTCCCCTTGCAGGCTGCAGCAGTGATGCCAAAGAACGCTGAGTGCATGTGGGGAGCAAGTGGGAGTCCTGTCCTCCTGAGCAGCCCCTGGGTGTGAGTTTGTTTTTGATGTTATCAAGGGAAATGGGGATTGCCTATAGCTTTATATAATGCACAGAATAAACAAAGGAAATGAGTACAAGGTGCCCTCAGCCATTACTGTTGAATGACTCAGTGGCTGAGCTGCAATGCCTGGACACGTACAGATAGAGAAGAACAACAGATCTCGGGGGGTTACAAGTCAGGACAAGGGACCTGCACATGTTATAGACCATGGGAGGTTGCAGAGATTTATTTAGGTGGGTTTAAGGCTGCTGAAAAGCTAGCATGGCTGCAGGCTTTGGTTTGCCTGCAGGAGAGGTGTAGATGTGGGTGTGCAGAGCACGTGTGGGCATGCAGAGTGAGTGTCCCACGTGAATAGTGGGTGCCCTATGCCAGCACAGTGTGCAGTGCTGTCCCCAGGCTGCCACGCTCTGGGGTTTTGCTTCCTGGTGCTCCATTTCAGTTTTCCTTCTGAAATGACTTCCCATTTTTTTTAAATAAAAGTAACGTTTTTTATTATTTTCAACTCAAGTGAGGATGACTTATTACTCATTGCTCTCATAGAAGTTCACTTGCAGCTTGGAAATGTGACAGTCCTGAATGGCCATCATCCTCCCTGCCCTCTGCTTTGCTTTGGGGAATCTTTCTGTCCTCACTGATCTTCAGTGCTCTGACAATAAAAGGAGTCACGTGTGATGCATTGCTTTTATCTAAGCTCAATTGCTAGAAGCACTAGGAAATCCTTAAAATCAGACCTCTGTGTGCTCTTACAGCTCTGTTTGTCACATGAAGGGGTTTTATCTTTGCTGTGCTCCCCCCATGTGTTTAAGAGAGCAAGTTTTATCAAGGTGGGTGTAATGCTGTCACGTAAGGTTGAGTTGTGCCCAAGCAGCACCAAGCCTGCTGCATTCTGCCCTTGGATTTCAAACACCTATTTTTTATATTTCTTCTAGTTGATAGCTTACAACTCTCAGAACTGCTGACTATTGACTGGATAGTTCAGGCTTACGCAGCCTGAAGGGCTGACATTACTGGAGCTAATTGTCCCTTGATGGTAATTGTCATTCACCTACGTGTGCATCTGTAAACAATTTCTCAAATTGCTGCACTGACAAGTGAGATGCTTTGGTTGGCAGCTCCCACATCTGAGCAGGGGAAGGTTGCTGGTGCGGTGTGGTTGCAGGGGGATGTCATGGCTTGGGTGGTCTTCCCCTTCCTGCTTGGCAGCTGCAGCACGAGGCTGTGATTTATTTCCTGGAGTGGATTTTTGTCAGATAAACGCCTGAACGGTGATGTGAAATAAACTGACAGCTGATTTTTGCAACTGATGTGGCGAGGGATGAGCTCAGCCATTGCGTGTTCGATGCATCTGCAAAGGCTCCAGTCCTCACCATGAGCTCCAGCACGTGCCAGCTGCTGTCCTGGATGGTGGCATCAGCCAGTCAGACTTTGATATATGTAATGCTTTTGGAGACAAGTAATGCGTTGGGGGCAATGTGGGCAGGCAGGCAGAGAGGAGGATGACACAACTATGTTTTGTTTTTTTTTGGTTGGTTTTGTTAAATTTATAAGGATAATCATCGGAAAACAAGAGCCCCTGTGCTTTCTTTGTGGCGGAAAACAATGGTAAAAAGTTGTTTCATAATCTGTCTGGAGCCTGGATTAATGCTCAGATCTTACTGAGCCTTTTCTGCCCTTTGGGTTGTGATTATAAACACAGGAGTGCCATGGCCTATGGCAAAGCGCAGGTGCTTATTATGACAAGCATGTGTATTAGACTCTTACTGCTCCCATTCCCTGGTGGAAAGTTTGTGGGCTGCTCTTGGCATGGTTTGTAACACAGCTATAGCAGTGTGCTGGGAGGAGAGGAGCTGGAAGGTTGATCTGAGATGTAGCTACAGCCACAGGAAGAAAACCCCACCTTAGTCCTGGGTGAAAGTGAAATGTCCTCATTCCCTGCCCTGTGTAAATGTTTGTGTGAAGCCCCTGCGTCTGTTATTTCTGTAGTGTGCTCTCAACATGCACTGGAGATAGAGGAGATGGGGTCAGGAACTGAATCACGTGTTCTGGGGGCTCCTGGACCAAACCTGGTCAGCTCTGGGGCAGGAAGAGGAGAAAGGATGAAATTCTGTAAGGATGCAGGGGAAAGCATCAACAGCAAGGACAAACAGTATCTTCAGAAAGGTGTGCTAGAATGAATGAGAATAGCCAAAAGTTGTATGGGTTGTACTGAGTGAATGCAGGAAGAGTGCTGGGATGCATTCTGAGAAGGTTGGGTTGGCAGCTGGACTCAATGATCTTAGTTGTCTTTTCCAACCTTAATGATTCTATGATTCTGAGATAAGAGCTATTCAGGTAGCACCTGAATCGTTTTACAGTTTTTCTTTCTTATTACAAGTATTACAGATGTGCTGGTGAGGTAGTTTGAGGTCTCTGGAGCAGCGAGGCGTTTATTGATTTCTGCTCTTTGAACATACTTTACTGCGGGGTTAAACATCTGCCCAGGAATTCACCTTTCCCACACATAGCAGAGGTGCCACGAACGGTTTGCAGGGTTGTCCTCAGAGCTTCCCTTGTATGGTCAGAGCACAGGTAGAGGACATAGGGCTCTTTGTGCTTGTCAGCCTGACCCCAGCCCCTCTGCATGCTAGCCTTGCTCAGTGGGGAATGCTTGCTTATAAGCCCTGTGCTAAGGGGTGGTGAAGGCTCTGGAAGCATCATCTGATGGGAACAATCCAGTGTGTTGGGATTAAGTTGAATTCTAATATCATCTAACATAGTGGCATTTCATCCCAGCGTGGGATCATCTTCATCCTTTGTAGCACTGTATTTCACATTTCAGATGGTGAATGAATGTTGTATCCCTAGGTCAAAACACAGCTGGGACATCAAGCTTTAGATTAAAAACTGCCTTGGCAGAGTCCCACGGAGCATCCTGGAAGTATCCAAGCCCTGATGCCTATAGATTACGGGCAAAATAAGACAACCAAACAAAGCTCTATGTTCTGGAAGCTCTGCTTTTCAAATCACGTAATAATAATAATCTTTGCAAGATTAAACACTGGTTCAGCTGGTTTTCTGTTTGTTTTTAATTCCACTTCTTACGGAATAAGCTGCTGGTGGCAGATGCCCATTGCCCTGGAGGTTACAGATGGAAACTTGGGGTCTGATTGGTGACATTACCCCCCAGGCAGGGATGGGGCTGTCCTGGCAGAGGTTGTACTCACTGGGGCTGGAGCAGTGTGGCTGAGCATTGCCTTTTCCCTGTTGCTCCCCAGGCTAGGAGAGGCACCTTGCAGATTCTGGGTAAGAAATATGATTATTATATTATTATATTATTCTATTAGCTCTGTCGCTAAGAAAAATGAGCTGCAGAGAAATACGTTGTTTCATTCGGTTTGTGGGGTCACATTCAGGCATAATCAGATCTCCTGCCTCCTGCTTCTTGTCTAATGACTGTGCAGCGAACCCAAGGTGTGCTTACTACTGTAAATGTAAGCCCTCAGTCTTTCATATATCGATTTAAAGCTAGCAAAGAGCTAATACCCCGTATTACAGAGGACTGAGGTCAGGAAAATCCGAGGTGGAATTAAGTTTTGCCTTAGTTCAGAGAAGTATCTAAAAGCAGAGCTGAGCTGGGGACTGTTGGATAACCCACCCCATCTTCCAAAGCGTCTTGGGACAGAGGTGGATCAACCACTACAGTGCCTCATTCTCCCTAGGAGGGATGTCTGGGGTTCTTGAGTGTGTTTTGTCTGAGTGCTCAGCAGGTGCTGCCTGAGGCTCAGATCCTGGCCTTGAAACCTCTGCTTGTCATGCTAATCCTAGCAGACATCCTTCCTGCATAGGCAATCCCCAGCTCAAAGCAGGTGGCTACAAACTGTGTGGGAGGTGACAGCTTTGTGTCACCTGGGGCAGCATCCCTCAGGGCTGGGTGCTGGAGCTGCTCCCATGGACCTGGCTGTGATGGAGTTGTTTGGGGAACAACTGTGTCGCATTAAAGATAAGCACCATTACAGAGCCAGTGCCTCAAAAGTGGTCAATATGTTTAGTCTGTACCAACAAACATTCTCTGGCTCCAAAACCCTTCACAAAGAGGTGCTTCTGTGGAGAGGGATGCCAGCAGGAAACAGGCTGAAACAACGCAGAAATATTTTCCACCCATGATCTCAGCCCCTGAAGATAAGGGTGGAATTCCAACCCTTCAGCATCCTCCTTGGCCTCACGTTGGTCCCTCAGCCATGGCTGGTAGGGAAGTCCCACCTGGCATTAGCAGTGAGGTGGGGCAGCTCTAGGCAGGATGGATGGGGCTGTGCCACACAGATCCAGCAGAGAGGGGCTCCCAAAGTCATCTCCACAGATGTCAGGCAAAGGAGAGGAAAATGAAGTGTATTTTCCTGTCCCTAAAAGTGAAGTGGATCAGGCTAGATCATTCGGTTCCTTCAGTTTAACCTGTATCTCCTCTCCAACCCTACTCAGTGTCTCAAAATGCCTGAAAACCATCCAACTTAATCCATGGCAGGTTACACAGCGTGTTTAGTGACTCATGGTGCAAGTCCGCACGCCTCACCATGCCTGGAAGCCTCCCTCGTGCTGCTGGGGGGCCTGGCAGGTGCCCAAATCATGATGCTACGGAGTGTGCATGGGCTGGGATGTTCCATGGTTGCAGATGGGCTTGGAGAGAACCCACCACAATCCAGAGTCCACCTCCATCTCGGGTGTAGGTACACATATGTCTGTGTTACACAGATAGCAGCATTTGCATTTTTTGGTGAAGGATTTCATAGTGGAGGCTGAACATTTGTATCTCTGCGGTGAGCGACTCGTGGAAGGAATTTTGGTTTCTGCCCTGACCTCTGCCGCCTGGCTCCGATGCACCGAGCCTGCCCTGCACAATGCTGCCTTTCAGCAAGACCCACAGAATGGGCTTTGTGCCTCTTTGTGTGAGCCCTCTTGTAAGAGAGAAAAGCTTCCTTGGAGGCTGCAGGCAGTGCTCCATGCCTTGAAATGGCTTCCACCTGTGCCAGGAGTGATTTCACTGCCTCTCACCAGCGCTGAGCCACGCTGAGGTGTCAGGTGCTCTACCTGTCCCTAAAGAATGTTGCTCCTTGCTGGCAGCTTGCAGGAACCCACACAGCCCTGAGCTGCTCGAGAGCTGACTTCAAGGCTGCTCTGTCCTTCCACAAGTCCCTCTGACTTGGAAAAGGGAACTGTAAATGCAGCATCAGTGTTTTAGGATGCACTTAGGATAGAGATGGAGTCGCACTACAGTTTGTAAAGGAACTTCTGCAAACTCCAGTGTAAGCTGATCCACGATATTAGGCACTCCAATACTTCCTAAAAATTGGCCAAAGTTCTCTGCTAGTCCAATTTCCCCACTATAGACACTATTAAATATAATTGTAAGATACAAGGGAAAATATTCAAAGAATGTTAGTAGCTTATGAAATTGGATTGCCTTGGCTACTTCTGGATGGATTTTATAGGGGAAAAAAAACCTCAATTATATGGATGTAGGGCTCCATGGTAGTCTCAAATTGTAATTTCCCTCTTTCCCAGACATTTAAGGACAGTGGACATTACTTCTGCAGGCTATAGATAGCTGTACCGTGAAGAATGACTCAAGCACTAAAATGTAAAACCATTATATAATGTATCCTTCCTGCTCCTGTGAGCAGAGGAATGTGTTTGACACCTCGTTTCCAGGCAGAGAGAAGGATATGCGGAGGAGGAAAGTTACGTGCAGCAAGTCATGGCCCAGGGGTCCCTGGCTCCTCGTGGTGCTCGTGCTTCCAGGGGCAACTCCTTGCAAAGGGGAAGCATATAGATGCTTGATGTTCCAAGCTACAATCTAAGCTTTAACTTCTTACCCAGAGCTGTCTTGGAAGCTGGTTTCTTTTGTCAGGGTGTTACAGAGGCTGCCCCTCATCTCCTCCATCTGCGATCCAGCAGATGTTGGTTAAGGTTGGGTAATGCACAGCTCTGCTCTGGGTGTCCCAATGGCCAAGCAGCCCAGGGGGTCACCTCTGCCCCATGTTGGCAGCAGCATTTTGGTGAGCTGCCACCTCTTTGTTCTTGCCTTTTTCCCCTTTATGCGGTCCATCACTCTCTGGGAAAAATCAACATTTGCCTTTCAGAGCCTGGCAATCAGAAGGGATCTGTATTGCATCCTGATGGCAGCCCTGGGCTTTCAGGGCTGTGGCGATGAATCTAGGGATGTTTGTTGCAGGAGCACCCTGTGAAGCAGAACCTGCTGATTTCTGAGTGTCTAAAATAAGAGAAGGAAAGCAGCGTGCACACTGAAAAATAAAATTTATGTTGCACTGAGGCTGCAAAGAGGTGGCAAGAAAGGGATTTAAAATCTAAGTAAGGATGATTTCCTTCTCCCCTCCCTCTGAAATAACATAATGCTGCTTGGTGTGATAAAGCAGAGTGTCAGAGCACAGCAGAGAGCCAGATGCTGGGTTGGGAAGCTTGCACCAGGAGTCCTGCGTGGTCAGAGCCTGTGGGAGTGGGGAGGAGAGCAGCGGGGCATCTGGGGAATATTTGTTCCATATGGAAATACCACATTGCAGTTTTAAAATTCCTTTCCCCTCTTTTAAATCTGACAGTGGTTTTCTCTAGCTAATCCGTGGCTATTGCCAGATGAACCTGGGAAGGTTTGGTGCACGCGTGGGTCTGAATGCTGTAAATGCTTGGGGTTTTTTGGAACGCAAAGGGAAAGGGCTGAGCAGCGATCATTTGTTTTATTCTCTGTTTGCATAGTGCTTTGCATGCCATGCCCTATTCCTAGCCCATTCAGGCACTTGGGTACTCTTGTGCTATTAATGCTAATCATTAACTAACACATTCTGAGCTTGCAGAAGCTCTGGTGGCAGCTGGTTAATGTAAGAGTTTGATTATTTCCTTCTTTGAGCAAAGCCACAGCTTGGATGAGTTGTGGTGCCTTCCCCCTTTCCTTTCTCTGCAGGAATGCTGCAGGTTCTACAGAAACGAATGGGACCAGATCCAAGCTGCTCTTGTGATGGCTTTGCAAGCCCTGAGCCAGCCTTGCAAAACCCACTCATTTAGCAAAAAGACCATGAGGGCCCTGTGGTTCTCCTTTGGTCCTGCAGCTCTGCTCTGTTGGGTTTCAGAAGCTTAATGCTGTTTGCACATGAGGATAGCGGTGAAGACGGGTTAAACTTAGAGGAACATCTCTTTGGAAATCTGGTTAACCTCAACAGTGAAGTGGAAGTGATTTTAGACTTGTCAGTGGATATAAGGTCCCTTCCCAGTCAGCATGGCTTCACAAGAATGCTTTTCTGTTCCTTCCTTCTTCTACAGAAAAGAACTGCATAAACCAGCAAAACGGACAGCACACACAGCTGACCCATTTTTGCCTGTCCCTTCCAATGTGTGGGTTTTTGCATTATAAATATGCATCTGTGCAAATCATCTGATATGTCAGTGTGGTGACGTGGCGTCCTTTCCGCTGCCCCGTTGGATTACTGGAACACTCCAGCCAGAAGGACCACAGATGATGACTAACACGCTTTTTTCATAAGAAAAAAAACTGCTTGTGCTAATTTTTCTGTGCTTTCATGGTTGTCCAGCATATCTCTCAACGACTATCAGCTGTTTAGGAATTTGCGGGCAATGAAGGCCGTCACACACAGCGGTGAAATGATCTCGATATTTCTATCAATTGAGTGCTCAGAGATGAGATTGCTCGCCTCAGAATGAAGACCCATGGACCCTGTGCTGTTGAAAGGCTTTTAACCACTGAGCAACCAAAGCAGTTTGGGTTGTCCCAGTGTTTCAGTCTTGCTGAATATCTCTGAACAGCCAACCCTTGGTTGAAGCAAGGTCAGCTGGGCACGATTCAAGATGGAAAGATATGCTGTGGGTTTTGTGGGTCAGTCAAGGTGATTTAAAACTCTTCTTTTCCAACCTTGATCTCTATGGATGTGTTAATTGATTTCCTGGGAACTACCGTGGTTGGACCTAAAATCTTGAATCCATGCCTGAGTTTGATCAAAGGCTCGTGTGCTAAATCCCACTGCATGCAGGACCTTTCCCTCTGACCCTTGCTGAGCTCTGGGCTGGCCACTCATTGGCTCGGGGAAACTGTTCCGACTTTGGAAAAACTGAGGCTTAATTGCTGCTCCTTCTTATAATTAGAGCAAGATTTTTGAGCATTTTTTAGTGTTAGAATGTATTTGGCTTCTGCTAGGAGTATAATGTTGTGGCAGAAATATCTGCACCTTGCTAATGTCAGTTTTCCTGTGGTTTCCTTGAGGATTATCTGTAATCCTTGGGCCAGATTCTCTGTGTGTGTGAATTCACCACTACTTGTGTTAATGACGTTGTGCCAATTAGCACTGCTGGCTTGCCAAGCCCAGCTCTGTCCAGCTCCCACGACAGGTTGGTGATGGCACAGGCCATTTAGCAGTGCTCAGCCTTGGTGCACCAAGGTGCTGGTAGCTGTGCTGGAGAAGGGGCTGATCCCCTCCCCGTGTGTAACCTTCAGCCCTGGGTACAGGCTGTGCTCCATCCCTGTGAAGCTCAAATTGTTGCTGAAAGCATTTGATTCAGAATGAATCCATGCACTGGGGATGTCGTCTTTGTCTAGCAAAGTGTCTTTTATTCTTTGGTGATTAGTGTTCTGATTAGTGTTGGATATAAGTATTAATTTTTCTTTCTTTTTTACACACTCCTTTTGAGGTTAATGTTGCAAGTGGATTTTGAGCTAATGGAACTGAGGCTGTAATTGTGTGGTTCACTGGAGCTGGGTTTGAAGCAACAGAGGCATTTGGTCTCTGCTAACAGATGTCCTTCCCTCATGGTCCCCAGCTCCTCTGCAGCCTCTCTGACACCTGCTGCTCCAGTCACTCCAGGCTATATGCACTGTCTGCAATGCTGACATTGGGCTGTGATGTCCAACATCAGACTGTGATGTCCAGTGTTGAGCCATGATGTTTCACATTGAACTGTGATGTCCAACACAGGGCTGTGATGTCTAACATTGGGTTGTAATTTCCAACACTGGGCTGTGATGTCCAACGTAGGTCTGTGATGTCCAGTATCAGCACTATCAGTTTGCAGTTTGGTCTCCAGCTGTGACACTGGAGGATCTGCTGAGGCTGTGCAATGCACAACCGTCTCTGTTAACAGCTCCCATCCTCCTTGTTGATGAAGTCTTCTCCAGCTGTTGTATCTAAAGAGCTTATAGATCTTGTTTGTGTGGGGCAGGAAGCTGCTGGTAAGAACAGTTCTCTTGCTATTGGGATAGTACCTGAGATATAGGTAAAATGAGAGGGAGTTCACACTCTGTATGGTCCAAAACAGATGGTCCTGAGAGTAAATCTGAAGAAGGAACCCATGTGATATGAGCTCAGACACACCAACACTGAACAGAACAAGGTCGTGCTGGCTGTTTGGGGGAGCTGGGACAGCTTTGGGATGCCTTCTGCTGGTTTTGGCCCATCCCTTTCTAACACAACCCTTATTTGATCTGGGTTCATTTGTTATATTCTGGGTTACATCCTCCACTGTTTGTCCTCGCCCCATGGTTTCTCTTGATGATGGAAATTAGTTTCTTGCTCTTTGATTTCTATGTGGTATGAGTGTAGAGGCACGGATCACTTACTGTGAGGAGAAAATAAATTTCAGGTGGCCTGTCTTGTTACTATTACATTTCTTTGGGAATAGGTGAAAAATTTGGGAATAATTGGGAAAGTTAGTTGGAATAGTTGGAAAGTTTGAGATTTATCATGAAAAAGCTCTGATTTATTCTGGAGAATATATGTGTTGACTGTATTGCTGTTGTACATCTCTGACACAGCTGACATCTTCTAAGTGCTGGTCTCAGGTTCAACTAAGTCAACTAGGAAGGTTGCACTGTAGTATGGACAGTTTGCCCACATACAGAATCGTAGGGGCTGGAAGGGAGTTCCAGAGATCATCGAGTCCAACCCCCCTGCCAAAGCATCAGCTTCAGTCTCCTGATACTGGAATGCTTTACACCCATGGTGAGTTAAATCAGCTGCTGCAAGGAGCACGAAGTAGTAGAACGCTTAGCTCCATATTTGCTGATGGCAGTGATTTCGGGAGCATGCTGGTGATGGGTTGATGGTTGGTCTAGATGATCTTAGTCGTCTTTTCCAACCTTAATGATTCTGTGATTTCCACACGAACCTGCCTGAGACCTCACTTGCACTGACATGGCCCTGTTGGAGCACTTTTGGTTTCAGTAGTTGTGTTGGAGCACCCAGCCCAACCCAGTGTGCCTACAGTGCTGCTGTGTGCCAGGTGTGCCTGATGGTCCCAGCCTGCAAGTCTGGAGGGGTTTGGTCCTTGATGATAAATGTGAAAATCTACTGCTCAGCCTCTGAGCCAAGGTGAGACTGAGCTCTGAGAAAGTTATGGTGCTGTGCTGCTGTCACACATCTGCTGGGCTGAATGAACTATTCTTGGATGGACCTGTTTTAACTGTGGACTCTTCCAGTTTAAAGTCATTCCACTGGAGTGCGGGAAAGCATTCCAAATTTCAACCAAATAAAGTACATTTCATTATGGTTCTTAGTCCAGTGCACTATGTTAAATTTATAGGATGGCCTGAGGGCACTTGAACTGTGTTAAGAGGGAAGGCTCATAGACACCACATCTGGGGTGGAAAGCATTGATTTTCGTCTCATAGCCCCATGGCCCAAAGTGGGGCTCAGCCTGCTGCTCCCACACTATAAATAGAGATAACCCCAGAATGCTGTTGGTGTGCTGATGCTCCGGTCCTGCCCACACCACTGGCTTCCTGGAAGCCTGCTCAGAGCAGCATATTTTTAGCTATTGCTTTCTTGTTTTTTGACAGAACTTCTCTTCTGTCTTGCTGGCCTGCCAGCATTCCATCTTACTTATTATTGGCTTTCCAGAGCTGTCTGGATGCTCTCTTGGTGGAGGGGCCATGAGGCATCGTGGTCTGGGGCTGCATGGTGCTGCTTCCTCTTTCCAGATCTGTTGTTGTGGTGTTGGACAGGCTGGATGAATTGCTGCTTTGCTCCCCTTCCACTGGAAGGGGATTATTATGCATTATTATGTATTATTAATACTGTGTGACGCAAAGGTTGGAGCAACAGCTGTCGGAAAAACTTCCTCCTAATCCCATCTCCAATACAGATCAGTTTATCTTGCCCACCTTTTTGCTTATGTATTTAAATACTGCAGATAGCACTGGCAGGGTAGACAGCAGGCCTCTCAGAAGTGTTTGCCCAGAGGTACTGCTCAGCCATGCATGGATGCTGCAGTGGTGCCGCGTGGACGCTCCAACCCGTGCGTGTGTTTTTCCACTGCTGAAGGGAATGAAGCCCATTTCCTATGTGTGATCCTGTCCAAGCTTGTAAGCTCCTCGCTCCGCTTCCATCCTGCTTTGCCGCAGTCTGGATGAAGCCTTTGAACATGAAGAGATGTATTTAACCAGCTCGGCATGGTTGCATATCTGCCTTCCTCAGTGTGTCACCAGTCAGGGATGTTTTTCTCTGGGTTTTGAGCGATTTCTAAAGCCAGATTTCAGTGCAGCATCTTGCATGTGCATGTATGGAGCAGAGGTGTTGCCTCTCTGTGCCAGCACCTGAGTGTTCCGTGCCTGGAGAAGGGGCACTCAGAGCCCTGCTGAGCACAGGAATTGTGCCTTCTTCTTTGCCGGAGCAGCAATAGACATTTGAGGACAGAATAATTAAGAAAAAAATCATGGACTGTGGTTAAAGGAAAAAATATGACACTGGTTAAAAACGTTAATGCTGATTATAGCTCATGAGCCCTTGTCTCTGTGTCGGTAATGGGCAGTGTGGGCTGAGTGATGTGCAGAGCAGCACAGCACCCGGGGCTGCCCTGTGCCACCACAGCTCCCCAGGAGCAGCACTGTGGTTCAGCTGCGTGGCTTCATAGGCACAGAGGCTTTTTATGTTAAAAGAGGAAGGCAGAGAGAAAATACACACACACATGCACACACACAAGCAGAAATTTCTGAGCATGAGACGTTTTTTCCATGTCAAGTTGCCAGGCAGTGCTTTTCCCTTCCCTCCCTCCATCCCAGACTCACTGCTATGGACGTTTTCCTGCCTTTTATACTTTTTTTCCCTCTTTTGTGTGTGATGCAAACTCCTACAGCTGACAAGGTTTGTAAGGTTGAGGCTATGTTCCATACTGCAACAGGGGGATGTGTTGCAGTTTATTTTAATGCTTTTTTAATCCTTGTCCAACAGATTGGTGAGAAGATACTTGTTTGAAGTCTATCACTTGCAATTAAATAAGACCATCACTGAAAAGATTTGGGAGACTTTTAGCAATTTGCAGAATGGAAATTCCTACTAAAAACATTGGTGTGCCCTGGCAGAGTTAGGGCTGAGCTAGGAGCCCACATGGCCGCTGCATTCCAGAGGCTACCAGCTCACATCCCTGTGCTGAGATGATGGAAGGACCCTGGAGCCCCTTCTCCTCCTGCAGAGCCCCCAGAAGGAAATCTCTGTATGGGGAGATTACAGTGTTTGGGGTCATTCCAGAACGCAGCATCCCACAGTGAGGGCTCAGAGCATGTTTTTCTTTCCTGCCCGCTTTTGTTGTGCTTAAGAAAGAGAAACTGAGGCACATGCCATGTTCACGTGCATCCCTTGGCTCATGCAAATCTTCTTGCTGCAGGAATCACCCGGACCTCCAGTGGGAGACTGCGCAGGCTCAGCGACCAGACCAGCCCCAGTGAGTTGCATGGCTCTTTCTTTTTGAAACTTCCTCATCCAATAAAAAACAAAACCAATCAACAACAAATGCATCCAACCAAGCAGTTGGCAACAAATGGGTTGGGAGAATGGAAGGAGTCACTCCTGGAAAATGCAGCTCCTGCAGGCTGCTGATAAATGCAGAGTTCTCCATGCAGTAGCTGCAGAGCAGCATTTATATAAAAGAGAGCAGTATATATAAAATAACTGTGAAAAGAGAGAGCGGTGTAAAATAAAAGATTAATTACTTTCTGAATAATGGATCCAGAGAGAATAATTAGAAAAGCCCATCTCAATTCCAGGGGTCTGACTGCAGGTAACAGAAAGCAGGAATGGCCCGAGGTTGAAATACAGCTTTAGTAATTAGCGTCTCGTTCTTACTCTCTTTAGCTATTATTTTTTATTGGATGTGGAGATTTATGGATTATATGTGCTTATGACTAAATTTACACTCCTAATTGCAGCGTAATGTTTCTGAAGCTGTTTCTGATTCAGAAGGAAGCAGGTGGGAGGGGTTCCTTCTGGAAGGTGTTTGTAGCCTCTGGGAATGCAGTAGAGCTTGGGAGCACCTGAGTCCATTGGCTCTGCAGTTTGTGTGCTGATTGAGCTGCACAGAATTCATGGAATCACTAAGATTGGAAAAGACCTCTCAGCTCACCTACGGCAGCCATCAGCCCACCCCCACCACGCCCACTGACCACGTCCCTCAATGCCACATCTCCATGGTTCTTGGACACCTCCAGGGACGGTGACCACCTGGGCAGTGTGTGCTGATGCCTCACCACTCTTTTCAGAAAGAAATTGTTCCTAATAACCAACCTGAGGTACAACCTCACCTTTGGCATCACCCCATCATTTTCCCTGGGATGCTGCTGTTCACCTCTGCTTGAAGAGAGCCCTGCTTGCCTGCTCCATACCCAGCACTGCCCACGTTGAGGTTGGAGCTTCCATCCGCTCCCACTCCCTGGGTCTCTGTCACTAACAGTTGCTCCCTGTGGGCTCTGTTTGCTATTTCAATTCATCTTCTCAGCCCTCATATCCTGTCTCAGCTCCCAGATGGATTTATCCAAACAGTTGTTGTCAGCTTTTCCCTTTGTGCTGGGGGGAGGAGAAAGCCACCCTCGGAAGCCTTCCTGGAGCACTGACCTCAACATTCTGCTGTATCTGGGCATGAGCACATGTGGGATGGGGATTAGTCACAGGCATCTGGTTTAGGGTGCTCTGAAGGGCCTTGGAAGCTATGACACTGTCTGGCTCGCCTTCATCAGAAGTAGAGACAAGCCCAGAGGTATTTCAGGTATGGTATAGACATGGTGACAGGGACCATGGCACTCGCAGCTCTGGAGCTTCACAGTTGCAGAGCACTGAGATGCTGTGATGTATCAGTGGATGTAAATGTGGTCTGACAGGATTATGGCCACAAACTGACATTGGATAGCTGAATGCATTGTGTAATAAATCAGCGCGGAGTCACTGTTGGTCTGGGTGCTGATGGCAGCAGGAGGAGGGAGCTGAGCTGCAGTGCAGAGACAAAAACTGCCTCAAAACGTGGCCACTGGTGCAGAAGCTGCAAATTTTGAACTGAACTGCATGTTTTTCTTCTGTGTGTGCAACAACAAAACTGCAATTGTAGCCCTCGCGTCGCGTGTTTTCCTATACGTATGTCCAAGGACAGAAAGGGGAATTGGTACAGCTCCAAAGATAACTGGAGTGTGGAGAATCTAAATTGGAAGACACAGCACATTTGTTCAATCTTGTTTTCTTTAGACTCTAATTATATACTTTTCCACTTTTTTGGTGAGAGATCTTTTAAATATTTTTTTTTTAAGTTAAAATCAAATGAGCAACTCAGTGCTCCATTTTACACTGCAGTAAATATTTATGACTCTATATAACTGCAACTCAATTTCCCCTTGTTTCAGATCCAAATTTTCCCCTCCGCACATCTGGCCCTGTACCCAGAAGCTTTTATTCCTATGCAAGATAAATTGGGACTGGGATGACTGAGCAGTGGCTGTAAATGAAGCGTCACAGAAGGGGGTTGTTTTGGGCTCTTTGCCACCCTAAACAAAGAAAGGGATGACATGCATTTCCATAGCCACTGGCTTTTGGGATTCAGATAGCTGCACAGTCATCCACAGACCATCATATCCCTGGGACACACAGTGACACTGGGACCCCAAATCTGGCATTGGCTTCTTTTTGGGAACCTTATTCCATGACTCCTCTTGGTTTTTCTTGTGACTTTGAAGGCGGCTGTGTGGCTTGGCACACAGCTCAGGGAGCAGCAATGCTGAGAGTTTAGAGCTTCAGGTTTTGTTTCGTGCAGGACTTGTGTGTAGTTCTGGGTAAGCCATTGTGGTGGGACACATGTGGGCTTCTTGGTGGTCAGTGAAGAGAGCTGGTGACTATCAGAGTGTCTGAGAGCACCTATTTTAGGACAGGAAACAGGATTCTTGAAGGAACCCATGTCCCCATGGGATCACAGGGAACTATAATTTCTTTGGGGTGGCCTGACCGTGGGGCTCCAGCTCCCTATGGGGAGCAGCTCTGTCCTGGGATGCAGCCTTCAGCCAGACCTGGGCTGGGAAAGTGATGGGGTTTGGCACCCTCACCCCCCAATTGAGACATGAGAGCCTGCTGATGAGGCTGAGTTTTGTGAGTGGTTTGGAGGCTCTGTTCAGTGTGCAATTGGAAACAGGCAGAGAGAGGGAAATGGGAAGCCCTTTATGAAGGGCTCTGTCAGAGTGCAGTGTTGGCCTCTAAAATGCCACCATCACCTGATTTTTGGTAGCTTGGGGTAATATTTCTGCAAGGATAAGAACTGTGTGTTAGGGAAGTTACTCTCACTTCATTTTCCTATAGCTGTACGTGATGGATTTGAAAGAAAATATTTGCTGACATTTGCCATCCGGAGCAGAGCTGTGTTCCCAAGTAGCAGAGAACAGCCCCGGAGCAGCTGGAGTGGAAGGTATCAGCATCGGGTTCCTCACGGTTGCCAGCTGCACTCCGGACTTTGATTTTCTTCCAGGCTGCAATTTGGGTTAGCTATGAGGAAGGAACTCCCCATTGTAGAGGCAATATAGGAGGGTCCAAAGAAAGGTATATTTACTGATTTTACTGATTTAACTGTTTAACTGAACCAGCACATCCCTCTTGGTCACACAGATGTAGGAGGTAGCAGGATGCCATCCCATTGCGCTGCTCTTGCACTGCTGCTATTTCAGGTCAGGTGCTTTGTTTGTGAGAAACCCCAAAGGGAGAGGAGGGGGACAGGTGCCTCTGCTTTCCTGTTTCAGCCTTTGTCTTGCTGCTGGGCTGTGTGGAGCAGGGCAGGGGCAGGCTGCCAGGGCAGCTGCAGCCGTGCTCCCATCCCGGGCAGGCGGTGCAGCCCTGTCCTGCAGTGTCAGCAGCTGGCTGGGAATCAACCACAGCTTGTCTCGGGGCTTTTTGGAAGCATAATTTAGAGAGGCATAAAGCTCAAGGCCAGCTATCTGGGTTGCATTATAAGGGGGCACTCATTGATGTCATGAAACCCATCATCGAAGCGGTTGGTTTAATGTTGTCTAAATACTTCTGTTGGGACTCCTTCCAGGCCTTATAGCCATATCAGGCTGCTTGGATTTTGGGTCATCTTGAGCTCCTCGTCCACCCTTTAAGTGGTGCCAAGCTCTAGCGCAGCTCTAATTTCAGGGCTATGTAATTAAACAGGCACTTGCTGAAGGGTTCCATGGCTGATGACACACTCATCTCCTTGTGAAAAATGCCTCAGCAGTGCCAGAAAAGAGCCACGCTTCCTTCATTATCAGTCAGCCAGGGGCAGTGTCTCTGTGTGACTCCTTATCAGAGCTGTTGCACAGATAACTCTTATTTCTTCTCATTTTGCTTTTCCCTGCTTAAGCCTGGTGGTTTCCATTTGACAGGAATTGACATTCCCATTTCACAGAGGAAGACAGCAGCAGAAATGCTGAAAATAGCACTGTTTGCATTGCCTATGAGACTGGAAGTCCTTCTGAAGCACTGAAACGAGAAGCTGTGTGTCCTGGTGGAGGGCTGTGGGCACTAGATTCAATTGGGCATCCCAAATTAGTGAACCCTGATGAAGTCAGATGTTGCAGTGAGGATCTCAAATGCTTCTAATGAGTTTAAGGTAAATATGGCAATAGGTTGTGATGTTTCCATCTCTTGGTTTAGTCCTTTGCCCTGAGGATGATCTCTCTGTGCTCACTGTTCAAGAGAGCAGCTTTAGAAGGTGAACCAAAATAGTGACAATAAAAGAAATACCAAAAGCCAGAGGCTCCCTAGCCAAGCGTGCATGATTACAGTTACGTAAGCTAATTCAGAGTGCTATAAAAACCATTAGGTCTCCTGAGTTGTTTTTCCCCAGGGAAATATGGCCAGAACTGACAAATCCCTCCTGCAGCTCAGGCGTGGGCACAGCACAGCCCTCTGTGTGCAGCCATGGTTCCCCGTCCCTGGAGGTGCCCAAGGCCAGGTTGGATGGGGTCCTGGGCAACCTGATCTGGGGCCTGATCTAGTGGTGGCAGCCCTGCCTATGGCAGCGAGTTGGAACTAGATGGTCGATGAGGTCTTTTTCAGTCCAAGCTATTCTGTGATACTCTGATGCCTGAGCAAGGCGAGCTGAGAGCTCCTGAATTAGGTTTCATCCAGACCTTCAGCTTATCCCAGCCTTGCCTTGGTTTCCTGCTGGCATGTGAGGACCAAGCCGTGAGTGCAATGTGCTGCTGCGAGCTGGAGGAACACACATCTCTATGCTGCGATATTTTCAACACAGACCGCGCCTTTCACCTTGGTAGATCTGCAGGAGGGTTAACCCAGGACTTGTGGCTGCAGCCTGGATGTGTTGGACGTGTCCCTACATGAGATCATACACATTTCTTCAGGCGGTCTCTGTTCCCCTTTGTTCCCTGCCCCACACTGGGCACACCAGCTGTGCAGCTCTCCGTGCCAGCGTCCCCATGCACACACACTGCTCGTTTCCTCAGGCTCCTGGTGACAAGCCTGGTGACATGTGTCCTCTCTGTCCTCCTCATCCTGAGCAAGCAGCAAAGGGTGAAGCTAGGTCAGCCTGGAGAATCCCTCCTGCAATAGTGTAGCTCCATGAATGTGTCTCTGCAGGAAAGCCAAACCCTGGGCAGCAAGAAGTTAAAGTGGGAAAGCTGCTCTGGGCTCAGGTGCTTGGTTTGCAGCACAGACACATGTCCTGTGCTTGCATAATGCAGACATGTGGAGCTGCTAGGATGGTCCTGTGGGGATGCCACGTGCTTCAAGTGGAGATGTGCATTAGTTAGAATGCAGGAGGGAGCGCAGGCTGTTGTGTGCAAGCTGAGAGTTAAGGTACAGTGCTTCCTTAATTACTGGAACTGAAGGAGGACTGGTGTGCCTTGGCCTGGTTGGGGTGTGCTAACTCCTGCAGTGCTGGCTACCTACTGTGCTGTGTGTGGTCACATTTCTCTCCATCGGATATGTGCATCTCCTCGTGGTGTTTTTCTTCCTCATCTTTTTTGTTGCTGAAATGTCAATTTGCAAATTGCCCTTGGGCATGTTGGCAGAACTCATGGCTGCTCCACTTTCCCTCTTCCCCTCCATCGCGGTGTCCCTTGTCACGTGGGCAGAGGCGAATTCTCCAGCCCTGGCTGCACACCACAGGCGTGCTGTGAGCCTCCTCAGCCACACATCCGGCGGTGTCTGGCATTTCCCAAAACCCCTAATTGTGACTTGGGCAGAGAGCACCAATTTGCTCCTTGCTATATTTATCCCGTGTGCGGAACAGGAGCACAGCCCTTCTCTGGGTCGCAGCAACCTCCGCTATCCATACAAGCTTGGAGATGAAAGTACGGAGCACAGAGAGCCAACCTACCCTGGGCTGCACTCAAAGCAGTGTGGTCAGCAGGTCAGGAAGAGTATCTGCACCTCTGCTCTGCGCTGAGACCTCACCTGGAGCACTGCATCCAGACATGGAGTCCTCAGCACAGAGGAGACTTGGACCTGTTAGAGCGCATCCAAAGGAGGGCCCCAGAAATGCTCCCAGGGATGAAAGAGCCTGGCTGAGGGCTGGGGCTGTGCAGTCTGGAGAAGAGAGGGCTCTGGGGAGAGCTGAGAGCGACCTTTGGTATCTCAAGGAGGGCTGTAAAAGAGAGGGGGACAGAGTCTTTAGCAGAGTCTCTTGTGATAGGACAAGGGGAAATGGTTTCCAACTAAAAGAGGGCAGATTTAGACTGGATGTAAGGAAGAAGTTTTTACACCACAGGCAGTGAGGCAGTGGCACAGGTTTCCCTGAGAGGCGGTGATGCCCCATCCCTGCAGACAGCCAAGGTCAGGGGATGTGCTGTGAGCACTGATGGAGCTGTGGGTGTCCCTGCTCAGTGCAGGGATGGCCTTTAGGGTCCCTTCCAACTCCAACCATTCTATGGTTCTATGAAGCATGAGTCTCTCTGGGGCTGGGCCAATGGCAGCAAGCAATCCAAGCAGGTCGGCATCTGTTGAGGATCCTGGAAGAGTTAACGTGCATCAGGAGGGAGCAAGCAGTCCTCCTGCCTCGCCTCGCCTTTCACTCTGCGCTGCCAGCTGCTATTAATACTTCAGCACATGAGTGTTAAAGCACAAGCAGAGAGCCCAGGGAGGATATGCTCGGGATTTCCGGCAGTTTGAAGCTTTCAGGCAGAGAAGTTGAGAGCCAGCACAGAGGAGAGCTAGAGCAGGGCTCTTCTTAAAGACATACTCCTCCCTAGTATGCATGGGATGGGACAAGATGTGTGCACTGCTTGAGCTCAGGCCTGCGTTGCCTCATCGCTGAATGGAATCTGAGTAGTGAGGAACCTCTCGCACCACGTTTCCCTGCCCCTCCAGGCCCTGCAGCTCTCTGGCACCACTGTCAGAGCACTTTGAGGCTCTGCTCCCTGCACTGACTTGCAGCACTAGGCCTTCCCAGCTCACTCAGCAGGAGGGCTGGGTTACACGCCGGTGCCTGGCTGCTGCCAGAGCATGCAGCTCCTACCAGCTCCAAGCTCCACGTTGTAGAGCAGCATGGCTGCACCTTTAAAGGGAATCTGCAAAATTCGCTTGAGGACTTGAGTCTGGATGAGAGCATCCACCCTGAGGTTTTATGAGATTAAAGTTGAGGTTCATAAATCAGCACTGGGATTCACTTCACTGGCTGTCTCGTGCCAGTCTGCAGGAATGATCCCTTCACTCTGCCGCTCCTGCTCACCTGGTTCTTGATGGGTTAAAATCCCCAGGCTGAAGCACGCCTGCTGCCCATCCCTTCTTCCTTTCCATTCACCTTCTTCCTTTCTTGGTACTTCCTGAGTTCTTCCCTTCCTCTGCAGCGTCAGCCTGCTTATGGCATAAGGCACACGGCCGTGAGGGCTGTGGATGGTGGTGAATGCAGAGGTCTGGGTTTTGTGCTGCACTGGGTCAGCAGCTGCCCTGGGCTCCTGCTCTGTGTTGGGCACCTTCGCAGTCTTGGGCAGGAAGCGTGGTTTTGGGCTGTGCATGGGAAAGTTTTGCTCATTGTCCCCTCTTTAGCGCCTTAGGCACTGGTGGCAGAAACATGCAAAGCATTAATAGGGAAAGAACAAGAATTTGGGAAGGAATCTAAGCCTTCCTGCCTAGCAAATAACTCAAGCTCTGACCGTTGGGGATTAGAACTTTCCTAAGGCATGGAGCATCCCAGAGCTGCCTCCACTTCAGCTTTTTCTATCTGGAGGGTTGCTACTGGCTTGACTGTGCTGCTTGCCAGATGCCATGCAGCATGTGCTTTGTTTCTCCCTCTGTTGACAACGATGCTCCATCAGCTGCTCCATGGGGAAACACGCATGATTGCTGGGATTTCTCACATTGCCACTGGAAAGCAGTGCAAAATAGGTGCAGGCTTTGAGCTCCAATGTCCAAACAAGGGACTGAGGGCTGCAGCTGGCTTGTCTGCTGGCTGGCCCTGGGGACAGAGGCTGTGCCCTCGCATCTGGCTGAGTGACTCAGGCTACAGGATGTCAATAGGCACTTGCAGTGGGTGGCACGGGGGGGTGGCTGTAGGCAGTCAGCTCCACTGCTCAGTGCTCCCCATCTCCCACAGCAGTTCTGTGTTGCACTTAGGGGGACCTCAGCATTTTGGGGCCACGGAGGAGCAGCGGTGACCCCCAAGGCTTATCGGGGGGCATCCCCCCTGCGTGCCCAAAGGCTGGAGGCAAGGAGCACAGGGCAGCCCCGTGTTGCAGCCACAGTCCTGCTGCCTGCGCTGGCCGATGGCCAAGTGGAAGTTTCCGCAAGGCCGGCCCATCGCATCCCTCCGTCGAGGCTGTGCAGAGGGGACTGCCAAGGCAGAGCAGGGAATCCTCGCCAGGAGCAGGCGTGAAGCTCTCCGGCGGCTACAGGGGAGGGTCAACATGTGCAGAAAGCAGCAGCAGCCCGCGGTGCTGCGCCGGGAATGAAGTCAGCCTTCATCAGCAGAATAGTTTATGCATGAATCGAAACTTCAGACCTGGCAGGGTGGAGGGAACGCGCAGGAGCTTTGCTCTTCGCAAACGCTCTCGCCAAGGAAGGAGGAGGGGATAGAGGAAATAGCAGCAAAATCAGGCTGGGGAAGCGGGGAGAGGTTGGAGACGCTGGATGAGTTGTTGGCGCTGTTATTGAGAGGAGCCAAGTTCCCTAAGCATCTCCTGGTGGATATTAACAGAGAGCTGCGGAGAGCGGAGTGCTCCCCCGGACACTCACAAGCTGTGGCTTTAAGACTGTTTCACAGAGGACTTGGGATTTCCATTCTTCCTGTGCCTGGTGGAGTATTTTGGGGAGTTCCAGGATTTTGGGGTCATGCACCCCCTTTTTCCTCCTTCTTCCTCCTTTCTCTTCCTCCCTTCCTCTTTCTTTTCATTTCAAAGAGACAAAGCTACTTCAGTTTGGAGCACAAACATATGATCAGCACATGGAAATGTGGTAATTTGGATGCATTCATGATTGCAACAGATTGAAGAAATTAGACCAGACAAAGAGCTTTTTTTGGAGGAGGAGGAGGCAAGGCAAGGAGGGAGGGAGAGTGGGTGAAAGAAGGGGACGCCACCGAAAAAAGGGACGGCCGTGACACGCGGATGCTAAATATATCCTGTAGTAATGGAGAGGGACCGGATTTCAGGTAGGCTATTGATCTTTAATACGTTCTATTCTGCCTCTCCCCTCCTACCTTTCCAGCAGCTTCTGCACTTCAGGAGGAGCAGCAGCCCCGCTCCAGCGCGCGTTCAGCACATTCCATTATTTATTTATTTTTTGCAACATTTCCTTTTTGCCTTTTTTTTTTTTTCTTCCCCCTTTTCCCTTCCTCCTGAGCCCTCCAGACAGAAGGTGGTTCCAACAGAAACCAGGGGGGGAGCGAGTGGGGGAAAAAAGAAACTGCTCTCCGAGTCTGGATCTCATTTGAGTTTCTCTCTCCCCCCCCCTCTGTTCCCATGTGCCGCGCGGCGCGGGGGGATGAATGCTGAGCCTGTTAGCTCCGAGCTGCCAGTCGGGAAGAGGGAGGAAAAGCGCCGAGCTCTTGGCATGGAGACGAATTTCTGCCCTGAAGGTTGGCTCCTGAGTGCGTGAGTGTGGCTGTGTGCTGTGGTTGAGCTCTCTGCCTGCCCTGTGCTGCCGCCTGCCCGGCTGGGATGGATGTGGCCCCAGCTGCCGCCAGGCATCCTGCTGCTGATGCTGCTGCTCACCTGGTGGAGCCTGGGGCGCTGGGGTGGGCATGGATGGAGGGAACTGAAAGAAGAGTGAGTCACTCCTGTGCAAATCCTGGTGCATGTCTGAGCGCTTCCAAAATGCGCTCCTGGGTGCATCAGAGTCTCAGCAAGCTGCTTCTGCAGCATGTGCAGGGTGGCCGTGACCGTAACCTTTTCCTCTTAGCAGCAGGGAGATGGGGCAGGATGCACTGCGAGGCTCTATGCATTGGACCAAGGAGGAAAGGCGAGGGGCAGGGATTGGTGCTGGGAGCTCCAGCAGGGTGTCACCGTGGGTGTCCGTGCTCCGTGCACGGCTGGCGGGCACCAGCCTGCTGCTGGGCGTTCCCAGCCAGTTGCTGGGCATCGCTGCTAAAGGGAAACCACAGGGATGAGAGGAAACGCTCATCCAGGGTGGAGTGAAACTGCGGCCAGAGAAAGCTGCTGCCATGGCCAACCCCCAGGCAGAGCTGCAGGGCCCCATTCTGGGTATATGTGGAGGGTCCCAGGAAGGGTGCTTACCTGTGGGGGCACCCACTGCTCCTCACCACTTCTGCATAGTGTGGGTGATGCCTCCTTGTCCCTCATCTTTCTTGTTCACGCTTTCTCCTCTTGTTTGAGCCACTTCAAAGCATTCCTGAGAGCTGCTCCTGGGGCAGAGGCAGTGCTGCAGGCTGGGAAGTCCTCTGCTGCTGTGTGCAGGGATGTGGGGGGTCTAGGGACAGCAGGGTGGTTTTGGACCCGTTGCAGTTTGGCCTCACACACCTCCTGCTGTGTTCTCCCTGCAGCCCTGGTTCCCCTACGGGGGCTTTACAAAAAGACTGATCACTGGGGTAGTGGTATGATCTGGGATTCTTTGTTCCAGAGGAGTGGTGAAGGTGGGTCTCTCCCACCCTTCAGTTGTTGCACGCAGCATGAGCCCTCATGCTTGGGCTTGGGCTGTCACTGCTCCCAGGAGTGCAGCAGCAGACGGTAGGAAGACGTGAGGTGAACACGTCTGTGCAAAGATGCTTATGCTCACCTCTGGGGTCACGAGTGATGTTTGCAAATTGCCTATATCCAAGTGCATACATGTTTCTCTGTGCCTTGCTGAAAACAGCTTTTCTGTGAGTGGCGCAGCTGTGGCACCACCAGGGCTGTGGGCAGGCACAGGGGCAGGCGCAGCTGAGTGTGACCAGCCCTTATGCTAAGGCACTGTGCCCATAGGGCTTGGCACGGGATGGGCACATGGCTGCTGTGCCCTGTGGGATGGGAGAGCTGTGCCAGCTGTCTCAGCACCATTCCTGATGTGTGGCTCAGCATGAAATACGGGATAGGGGGATGGGGGAAGAAGAGCTGTTCCTGACTATCCTGATCTGGAGGGGCTGAGGGAGACGTGTGGAGGAAGACCCTCAGTATGGCAGCAGCAGAGGGGCTGCAGAGAATGTGAAACCCATGCATGGGGGCATAGGAAATCGGCTTTAATGAGGTTCTTTGTGCAAAATGTGCACTGTCACTGGGGAGAAGAGGACCAGCTGCAGCTCGCCCCATTCAGAAGGTGCTCCTTGCACTACATGGCCAGGCCAGCACTGCCCCCAGTGCAGCACCACTCTGGCCTCGGTGACTAAACTGAAACATGACTCAGATGAAAGCAGATTTGTGCAGTGCTGGGGGCTGCGTTCGTCACTGCTCTGGCTCTGAGCATGCTTTTAATTAGTACTCTGCTGTGGGTGGGAAGAGCTGACTCTTGGGCTGACTGTACTGCTGCCGGATGGGGTGAGGGCACCTCGGGGCGGATGGGAATTGGGCCTTTCTCCTCTTTGAGGGCTGCTTTCCCACAGCTGCTGGAGCTCAGCACGTCCCACAGGGTCTCCTCTGCACAAGGACAGCTCAGGCTTTCCTGGAGGGGAGCAGCGTCCCTGGTCCAGCATCCCATGCCGACAACAAGCGCTTGGGGTGAAAGCACTGAGTGCACAGGGCGATGCTGGAGCTGCTCCATGGCAGCGAGGTTTCCCTGTCCCTGTAACAAGGCACCAGGCTCCGGTGGTTCCTTTGAGTGCAGATATAGGAAACGTATCTCATATAACCTGATCCTTCCTTTCAATCCGGTTCATTCCTCCCTCAAACACATTTCCACAAACTAATACTGCTTAAACAGACAAAAATGAGTTTCCAGGCATCCTGCTGCCATGGTTTGGGGCCGGACAGCTGTGCTGGGGGGCTGCAGTCCCGCTCACATCTGATCCTGCTCTCTGCCTTTCCAGATGGCTCTGGTGGCAGCGGGGTGCTGCTCGGCTGGGGGCAGCTTTCCCCAGCAGATGGCTGTTTTCATTAGCCCACAACTTTCTACAAAGCCTTAATTGTTAGTGCCACGGGGCTCTTTTCTTCTTCTTAAAAGAAAAGGAAGAGTCTGGTTGCTGTGTTGATATAGGATGGGTTATGGGAAAGGAAGTGCCATCTCGTAGGTAAACTATTAATGCCACCTTTATAATTGCATGTAGAAGTAGTGCAATTATAGTAGTGCTTGCAACACCTGATTGCAATGATGTGCTAGGCAGGGCCTTAAGCAGGCTGGGAGAACTGTGCATGCTGTGAGAAATCTGCTCAACTCCAGAACAAGTGAAGTGCTGTGTAGCCCACTGGTGATCATTATGATTAAGCAAAGTACCACCTGTGGATGCTATGCGTGTTTGTGTGTGCATGTACATGCTTTTGTGTAACACGGTGCACACATAGTTGGTCAGAGCAGCAAGGCAGACAGCTGCTCTCAGACCAAGTGCACGAGGACAGAGCACCTTCAGTGGTCCTCAGAGCCACGTGGGATGTACCATGTGCATGGGCAGAAGGAAAGGAGAGGTCCAGTGCAGTGGTCATTAGGAGAGAACATGCTGTTTTATCACCTTTTAACAAAGTGAGTCTTTACAAAGCGAGAAGCGGGACAGCAGGGTTGGAATTGCTTCCGATCACTTCGGCTATCTTTTCTGCTTCAAGATTTTTGGTGCTGCTCCTATCCTGCCTAGCACCAACGCGTGTAGTTTGCTGCGTGTGGTGTGTGATGCTGTCCCCAACTGCTATGTGCTCCTAAAACCACTTTTATTAAATGGGGAGTTTGGTGACCCTGCTTACGGCAGGGGGGTTGGAGATTCATAATCCTTGAGGTCCCTTCCAACCCTGGCCATTCTGTGATTTTGTAAAGCCACCTGTGGCTTTATTCATCAGCATTCTTCTTCAAGCACTCACCTTCCTCCACCTCCCAGGTGCTGTCACCTGCTGTGACCTCAAACAGGGCCTCCTCTGGGGAATGCACTGGGATCCCCCATGCTGCAGCATTGCCACTGCAGTGTTTGCAGCATGCTCTGTGCTGCTCCCAGCCTGCTTCTGGCTGCCTGCTCCATCCTGGCCGGTGCGTGCATTCCCGCTGTTGTCTGAGGCATGTCAAGGTATGAAGCATTATCCATTTCCTGATGTCTGCTTTACATTTGCTGGAATCACTGCTCATCCTCGTTAAATACAAGCCCGCTGTGGCACGCCTCCTGCCTGGCTGTACAGCAACCGTGTGCACTGCTGAGTGTGCCTGACCCTGGGCAAGAGCTGCCCTGCCCCGTGCTCCCCAGCATGGCTCACAGCCTCCAGCAGCACGATTCCCATGCTGCCAGGCCGAGGGAGGACGGTTCTCATGCAAGTCAGGGCTCTTCCAAGGTCCAGCATACCACAATGCTGAGTAGAAGCAAGTACGTAGTTAGGGAAGTATGTCTGGGTCAACACATGTCTTCTGTTGCCTTAATGAGCTCAGAAGCACAATATCTTTGTCCTGTTGGCTTCTCCGCATGGTGCTTGAGCCATGTAACTAACGCATAGAATTGCTTGTTAGGGAGCAGTGATACCTCCTGCTGTGAGCACTGCAGCCCCATTATAGGGCTGGTCTGAGAGCTGAGAAAACTCAGGTTAAGATTTCATACGGTTGGATTTCATAGCTTCATGGAATATCCTGAGTTGGAAGGGACCCACAGGAGTCATCGAGTCCAACTTGCTCTGCTTCCTTCCAGTATCCATTGGAAAACACACTGGTGCTCCCATTGCCCTGGGGATTTTGGGGAAGGATCTTTGGGTGTCTGCCTTGTGGCTGGGGGTGAATGGAAATGGCTTTGCAGGTGAAGAAAATTAATTAGTTTTACAAGCAATAATCATGCAGTAAGCCTAAAAGTGGATTTTATTTTATTTTTTGCTAAGCCTGATCCATGTCCGTGTGAAATTGGTGCTACATAAACATAAACAGTGTCAATTTTGTGATTACATCACTGCCAGATACCTCATAAATGAAAGCAGTAGTGCTTGGAGTGAATTCTGGGTTCCGGGGAAACGGATGTTTGGAGAGATAAACGCGGTTCCTGGGATGTGAGATTTGTGGGATTTCCTTTCCGTAAGTACAGGGCATGCTTTTTGCTAGTTTCAGATTCTCTTTCTGCCCAGGGTTTACACACTGTGGGTTCTGAGTCCTGATGCTGGTGCAGAGGCTGGCACGGGTGAGATGTTGGGAGTGTTCTGTGAGAACGGCTCAGTTCCTGCTGTTGCTGCAGCACTGCTGAGGGAGCCCTGCTCTGATCAGAGTTCTTTGGGTGCTGACCTGAAGACAAGGTTCTTATGCTCTGCACTGAGATGAAGGGAATTGCTGAGGGCTGCACGCGTCTCCCACTTCCCAGTGCAGAGAGCAATTTACTTGACTGTTTTCCTTAGAGAAGAGGCTATTTAATAGCTTCAGTTGGTCTTTGCAAAGCTGGACTCTGTAAAGAGCTCCCCAGAAACTCCCTGCTGCTTCTGGCACCTGAGCAAGAAGGGCTGCCTGCAGAAGCCCCTGGGTTGGCTTCACTTTGCACCTGCATTGCTCTGAAGCATGGCTGGGCTCAGGGTCTGGGAGCCTTGCATTGCTTGCAGCACTGCTTCCAGCCAGGTTACCCACGTCCCAGTGGGCTCTGCAGCTGTGTGGCAGCAGGATTGCTCACTAATTCCCAGCAGGATAAGGATGGATCATAGAATCGTAGGCTCACTGAGGCTGGGAAAGAGCTCTCAGAACACCACGACCAACCCCAGCCCACCCCCCCATGCCCACTGACCATGTCCCTTAGTGCAACATCTCCATGATTCTTGGACATCTCCAGGATCAGTGACTCCACCACTCCCTGGGCAGCTGTGCCACTGCATCACCGCTCTTTCTGAGAATTTTTTCCTACTATCCAACCTGATCCTCCCCTGGTGCAATTTGAGGTCATCGCATCTCATCTTACTGCTGTTTCCAGGGAGCAGAGGCCGACCCCCACATCACCACAACCTCCTGTCAGGGAGTTGTAGGGAGTGATGAGGTTTCCCCTGAGCCTCCTTTTCTCCAGACTGAGAAGGGGAAACCTCATCCCTCCCTACAACTCATTCACTCAGCCGCTGCATATAGGAAATGTGCTCCAGACCCTTCACAGCTCCATTGCCGCTCTCCGGACGCGCTCCACGGCTCATCCCAGAGCCTCTACCCCCTGCTCCCCCCTTGGCACAACCTCTTCACTCCAAGGGCTCTATCTCTCTATCCTCATCCCCACGGCTCTCGTTTTGCGGGATGTCCGTGTGGCCGGGACACGCAGGGCTGGTGGCAGCCATCCGTTAGGGGCCGTTAGGTGGCGCTGTGCGCTGCACGGCGGGGACCGGGGACCGGCAGAGTCCGGCATGGGTCAGGATGAAAGCTGAAGCAGGAGGCAGTGATGGCGCGGCCCCTGGGAGCCGGGCTTGGAGTCCTGCTCGTCTGCTAAATGGTTTTTTTAATGTTTTTTAATGTACATTTTTAAATGTAAGTCCTTTAACACGTGGGCTCCAGCTTCCCGTGTGGAACGTGAGGTAGACCAGCGCTTCGTGATCCTCTGCTAAATAGCTCTGAGGGGTTTGTCCCTATGGAGCTGGGGATTTGAGGAGCTGGCACACCTACGTGGGGCAAGGATGGAGCTCCCGGTGGGGTGGGGGCAGTGGCTGGGGCTGATCTGAGCTGTGGGGCTCGGCAATAGCTGTGCATTGGGCTGGAGACATGAATCCTTCCCAGTGGGCCCATCTTTTCATCCATGCTGAGGAGCACGGGCCGAAGGGCAAGGATGTGGGATTTATTCCTGTTGGACTTGAAGTCCATCTGATGGGCAGGGGAGGAGCAGGCAGAGCACCCACTGAATTTCTTACCCTGAGTCTCTTTCCCCTGACCCTACAGCATCACAGCTTTGTTTTGCTGTCTTTCTCCTTGTGCCTTCTCTTGCTTCATGAGGTCAAAGGGAAGTGGAGCGGGCAAAGCTTGTAGGAATACTCACCAGGAGGGCTTGTGTTTAGTGGTGTATGGGAGTAGGGGCAAAACAGAGAACCTTAGAGCAGATGAACTGCTGGGCACTGAGGCAGGAGGTATTCAGTATATAAAATATTTAACATTTCTTTACCATTTTGCACAATTCAAGAAGAGAACTGCTTAGACTCAAATTTGGCTGCCTAAAAGGGGCTCGTTGCCATCCATGTTGGCATCTGCTCTCCAGGGAAGGGCCCTCCTGGAAACTGTCAGGGTTGGGGAGCAGATAGTTGGTTGTGTTTGGGATATTTTGTTTTCCAGACAACTTTAAAAATCCCCAGTGGGTGGAGAGGGAAAGTGAACTATGAAAATTAATTGTGTGTCTCGTGCTCTGAAATGAAAAACACCCTGGGGAAGGCAATATCCTTCACAGGAGGAACAGCAGTGTTGGCCACAGACCAGGAAACCCTTCCCTCCGCACTGCCCCATGCACAGGGGCTGAGCACTGCAGCAGTGCCTGGATTTCTGCAGAAGGGCTGTGCTGGAGCCCAGCTTGTGTCCCTTTGCCCCTGGAGACACCCATGGCCTTTTATCCCATAGTCAGTCCCCGAACTGGGTAAGATCCACTTCTGGTGTTCTGTGTTCACTTCCGTTGCTGCTTCCTTGCCTAGGAGCTATGTGTAGATCCAGGGCAGCTGCTGTGGCTGTGCCATTGCCAACCACACCAACGCCACACAGGGCTGTGTCCCTACCATTAAAACCGTGGCTGTATTTTGGAAAAAGGGAAATTCCCTGCTTGCGGGGTCTGAAGACAGCTCGGAAATGGGGCCCTTTGCCTGCAGCTGGAGAAGAAAGCTATCTTGCCTGACACACAGATGAGGAGCTGAGCATGAGGAGCACGGGTGTGGAGGAAGGGGACAACTGAGAGTGGGCAGTGTGGGTCGTAATGGCTGAAGTAGAGTGAGGAGCTGCATGGCTGGAGAGCTGCGGGCTGCTCTGAGCTGAGGGATGGAAAGATGAAACACGTTTATTGGGAAAACCAGATGTGAGAGGCAGGAGGAACATCAGAGTGCTTTGCAGCAGTAGGAGCGGGGCTCATGCTGAACTCTCCCTTTTTTGGCTTGGTGCCCTCCTCCCACTCCTCTCGTTTCCTCCCAGCAGAGCTCAGACCCCGATCCATTCCTGGCAGAGCTCTGCTCCCCAGCTCTACAAGGTGCCCCTGCAGGGGGGGAGGTTTGCTCTGCTTTTAGGGTGATGCAAATACTCAGGGAGCGTGAGCAATGTGCAGACAGCACAGCCCTCAGCAGCACTAAGTAACCACCCAAACCCAGCAACTCACCCCTTTTCCTCCAGGGATTCCTTCATGCAGGGCTGCGACTCTCTGGACAGCCACTGATGCTCTGGTTCTGGTTGGAGACCCTCTGTGCCCTGACAGCAGCAAGCATTGTGCAGTGCCAGTAATGGGAAATCCGGTTCTGTGTCAGAGTCTCATTCAAAGGCACCTTGGCAGTGCTCAGGACATTCTGGCTGATAGACTTTCCCATGAAATAAAAAGTGCTGGCTGTTGACGTACAAATGTATCTGAAGTGAAAGCTTTTACCATTGCATCTTACAGCTTCTGGCTTAAAACCCTTGGGGCACAGTGGTGTAAAACCAGGGATAGCTTCAGGGGGCAGAAGCTGTCTGAACTCGAGGAGGAGTTCACATTGTGTGCTGAGTTGAACTTCAGAGCACTGCTCCTCCAAACTAGTGTATTTTAAACATCTACCAGTTTAGCATCTCTCTGCCTAGATGCAAAGAAATAGAAATAAACCCACTGCTGGCTGAGGCTGTGGCTGATGTGTGGGTGGGAGAGTTTTCAAGCAAGCCTGGCCATCGCTTCAGCCACCAAAAATACCCCCATCACGGCCCTCTCTGTTCATTTTGCATGGACCAAAGGCACCGTGCTCAGGTTTTTCCTCTCCATGGAAGCGTAGGAGTGGTGTTTATCTCCATGCTGGCAGGCAGAGAAGGATGCCCCACCTCTGGGAGCTCCCAGGGCTGGGTGGAGCAGGGAAGCAGGACATGGGCTTCGAGGAGCTGCGTTCCGTGGGCTTGCCTCAAAGCCAGGGCACTCTGAGACATGGAATGTGTTTCCAGGGGCCCTGGGGAAGGAGGGTGACAATAGATCTGGTTCATAAATAATGGCCCCTTGCCCTTCTAGGGATTTTTGACACACTGTGCTTTTCTGACAACAAATAGAGCAACAGGCTGTAATCCTCGGGGGCTCTTCTTGGCTCTCAAGCTGAGAAAGCTCTGGCTGTGAGCAGGCTTGGCTGTGAGGAACTCCCAGATCTGGGTGTGAAGATCGGAAGGGAAAGGCAAGCACAGCACAGATAATGCATCGAGGGGTGTTTTTATTGCCAGGCTTGGAGATTTTGTTGTCCACTATGTGACCCTTGGCTCTGTGAGGCTGCTGGGCGATGCCTGGCTGTCCCAGTGACCTGGCAGTGAGAGGCACCCAAGGGGAATGCAGACCAAGCACGCCCAGAGTGCCTAACAGGTCTGACTGCTGGGGCAGGAAATTCATCCTCGGGTGCTGGTGTGGGCTGGGGGAGCCCTGGTGATGGGAAGAAGATAGGCAGTCCTGTCTGGCTTTCAATGTGGCTGAAAGACAGTTACAGTCTTGTGAAGTATGAGACTTACAAAAAGGTCCCCAGCTTTGGGAACTGTGAAGGAAGCCCCAGCCAGCACGGACACCTTCACCGTGTCTGGTCTGGGACGATTCTGGCTGCAAGAAGCCCTGTTCACCCCGTTACTCATCCTTCTTACACACGGAGCATTGAGACCTTCCCAATAGACCCTGGCCGTGCCTCTCCTTAGTGCTTATGCCCAGTTCCACTTGCTGTCTCCTTACAAGATGAGATTTTTATTTTGCTCTATTCCTTGCCAGCCTTCCTTGAGTTTTGCCAGCTCTTCTCCTTATTAGCTAAAGGCTGCTAGACATAGAAGGAAAGCACTGCATGTAACGTCCCTTTTAAATGCCTAATTCAGGAAAATTGAGAGAATTGTTTGCTAGCGCTGTGAGGGGCGTGCTGGGGGAGATGGCTGGGGATGGGATGGGGATGGGGACGGCTTGTCTTCACATTCTTAAGAACACAGATACTCAGCATTGCTGGCGTGCGAGAACGGGGCTGGACTTTTGCCTTCTTTAGCTGCTGGAAGCCATCCAGGCTGCCAGTTCCTGCAAGCTCATCCTGTGGTTTAGTGGATAATACTGATCCTTGTTCGACTCCCACGCTTTTGTGCCTTGCAAGCGGGTAGGGGAAGCTTTGCAGGGCTCGTACAGATCCCAGCTGTGGAAAGCAGCATGAGCACTCATTATGCTTTGGAGTGCTTGCTCCATGGTTTTAATAAAACGTTAATTGTTACACAGGGATGACCATGAGAACCGTGGCAGGTTGAAGCTGACCAGCGTGTCTGCAGGGTGGAGGGTGGTGGCTGCAACTGAGCACCGATGGCTGTTTCTTTGAACTTAGCAAAGCATCTTCCCAAGCGTGCTTACAGGAGTTCAGCTTCTGCTGGCATCTCCTCTGCTAGGATGGTGTTGGTGTCAGGCCGTGGTGCAGGGAGTGGTGTGCAGAGGGGTTTCTGCGAGCAAGAGATGACGTTGGCTTTGGTGCTGGGATGTCCCCTGGGCTCTCTGTCCAAACTGGCTGCAGGGTGCAGCTGCGTCCCCCACATCAGGTGCAAAAATAGGACTTAAAGTCAGATGAGGCTCCCAAAGCTGCAAACACCAAAGCTATTGGTCACGTCTGACCTGGGATGCTGTCACGACCACGACCTGTTAGCATCACCATCATGTTCAGGTGTAGTCAGGCTGGGGGCTTCTGCAAAGTGCAGGCAGCAAATAACAGAGTAGAATTTGCAAGCAGGCTGTGTATTTCTGCCTGTGCTCCAACTAAATCTTGGGACATGTAGCAGATATATGAGGTGAGCAGATGGAGGTGTGAATGTGGCTGGCAGCGGACACCGATCATGGATTAAACATGTGCGTGGCAAGAAAGAGGCTTTCTTGGAGCAGACAGAGAGGGCTGTTGTTGCTGTGCAGCCATATTCATCACCAGCCCCGATGCTGACATCGTTATCAACGTGTTTATATGAAGCTTGGCTGCAAAATAGCTCATCATCCTCAAGATTTTCCAAGTGAGTCTGTAGCTTTACTAAATGCTTCTTTTGCTGCGCTGCCAGAAGCTCTCCTGAGGTGGTGAAGGAGGTATCCTGTGTGGCCGGAGCCATCCCTGGCCCAGAGCTCCGATTCCTGTGTGTCTTAACTCTGCCTGCAGACTGGTGGTGACCAACAGGGTACCTTTTTGTCCCGATGGTCATAGAACCATAGAATGGTTGGAGTTGGAAGGGACTCTAAAGGCCATCCCTGCACTGAGCAGGGACACCCACAGCTCCATCAGTGCTCACAGCCCATCCCCTGACCTTGGCTGTCTGCAGGGATGGGGCATCACCGCCTCTCTGGGCAACCTGTGCCACTGCCTCACTGCCCGTGGTGTAAAAACTTCTTCCTTACATCCAGTCTAAATCTGCCCTCTTTTAGTTGGAAACCATTTCCCCTTGTCCTATCACAAGAGACTCTGCTAAAGACTCTGTCCCCCTCTCTCTTATTGCTGCCCTTGAGATAGTGAGAGGCCAGCTCTCTGCAGAGCCCTCTCTTCTCCAGGCTGCACACCCCATCTCCCTCAGCCTGCCCTTGTAGCAGAGGTGTTCCATCCCTGGAAGCATTTTTAGAAGATATGCAGAACCTCAGCTCAGTTCTCACCATTTATTCTCTTGTTTTAATACATGTCATCTTATGGCTTCAAACTGCGCCAGGGGAGATTTAGGCTGGACGTTAGGAAGTACTGCTTCTCTGAAAGAGTGGTCAGGCACTGGAATGGGCTGCCCAGAAAGGTGATGGATTCACCGACCCTGGAAGTGTTCAAGGAATGTTTGGATTTTGTGTTGAGGGACATGGTTTAGTGAGTACTGTTGGTGATGGGTGGATGGTTGGACTGGGTGATCTTGTAGGTCTTTTCCAACCTTGGTGATTCTGTGATTCTGAATTGGTCTGCCCCATTATTACATGTCTGGGAATAACAGTATCCCTTCAGCTTACAGACAGAGGCAATGCAGTGTGCAAGTATCCTAGGAACTCACTTTGATTCATTTCTGGGTGTGATGGCAGCATTTGGCATTTGGATCCTCCCTTTTCCCTGCTGCTGTCAGAGGCGTGAGCAGAGTTTGGACAGTGTGCAGGTGGAGATAACACAGCCCTGCAGTGTCACTGCACGGGAGCCCGCCCAACCCTGGGCAGGACTGGACCTCGCAGCGGATGAACAGAGCCTTTTCCTGTCCAGAGTTCACAATTGTGACAACACCTCGTGGAGCCAAATGGGAGCTGACACCCGCAGCCATCCCATCCTGCCCAGGTGCGGTGTCCGGATGGCGATGTGCTGCTGGAGAGCCTCCAGCCTGCCCCAACCCTGGGCCCCCAGCTCAGTACCTCCCCAGAATTTCCCCATCCTTCTGCTGGGGTCTGTCTGCAGGGAGCTGCTCCCCCCTCACACTGAGGCAGAGCTGTTCCCCTCCCTGTTCCTGGCTGGCTGCGTGCCGCCTCGCTGAGCTGGTGCTCAGCCCCCAGGCCCCTTTCCATCTAGGGCAAACACTGAGAGGCAGAAGGCTGCTTTTGGCCTGCCTGCAGCAGATCTCTGTGCTGTTTTTGAATGCTTCCCCGTGGAGGCTGAAATCCCCCACTTCTCCCACCTGTGTGTGCTAGCTGCCAGGGGGCTCGGGGATGCAGCGCTGGGGCTGGCATCACTGAGGAAGCACCAGGTGTCCTGCCCTGGCCACAGCTCCATGCTGACTATCTCTGTGTTCCCAAGCAGAAGGGAGGGCAATTAGAATTAAATGGTCTCGCTGCAGGCAGCTTTGGGTACTCTGGGATAGGTGAGTCCTCTCTTTCCCATTTGCACTCCTGTAGCCCAGAAGCTTGCTATGGGCTGATCTTACCTAATTTTGTGTGTGCCCATGGCTGAGCTGTCTGTGCTGAGCAATTCTTGCAGTGGTGGAGATGGGGGTCCTCCAGCCATCCAGTAGCATCAGCTGCAGGGATGACGCAGGAAAGGCATTATCAGCAATGATTCTCATCCCCTTGGAGAGGGAGGAGGTTTTGTAGTGGTTTTGCAGGGGTTCTCGTGCCCTACGTCCACAGCTGCTGGCTGGAAGAACAGGAGAACCGCTGGCAGTGCTCAGTGTGGTGTGGATGTGGATCACTGCATCTCCACTACAACTTTGGGGCTGCCGGTGCTGTGTGCTCCCAGGGGGATCAGCGGCTGTTCCACATCATTTTCAAAGGAAAGTGATGTTGGTTTTCCCTTCGCTCCCCTCCGCCTGCCCTCGTTTCCTTCCCTGTCTCAGTGCCGTGCAGGAGCTCCCGGAGGAAGCTGAGTGGGTGTGGGGCTGCGGCTGCTGTGGGAATTGTTCTTATCGAGCTGCTTTCTGTCCACAAAGAAGAATAATAATGAAATCTTTGATGGTAAAAAGGGAGAAGAGGGGCCACCGTTGCCCTGCAGCCTGATCCGTGGTGCTTCCTGGACCATTGCTGGGGGTTTTTAGGGCTTTTGTGCTGCTGCAGATTTCATTGCGTGCTTGAAATATCTCAGAGCCAGGAGAAGTAACCGGGGGCTGGTGCAGGGAGTGAGAGCTGCTGGAAAAGGCCCACTGAGAAGCAAGGGAGAAGTATTAAGGAAAGCAAGTTTCCTGCCATTAGCTGGTGTATTTATGGCTGGAAAGTTTGGGGTTGAAAAGGTTGCGAACAGGCAGCTGAAAGAAGCAGAGGTGTGTGTGCTCACACACCTCTCTCTGCCATGGTAACAGGAGAGCCTGGCTGCAATGCACAGGATTGATGTCCTGGGTGCTGAGTTCCCAATTAGGGATTAATGGGAAATTTTCAGGAATAAGGATTTGAGGTCCCAGCTGATGCTCATCTCCCTCTTATCCCATGTAACCACCATGTGGTTGAAGTGGCTGGGGGCTGCCCAGGGCTGGGAGTGAGCACTGTGATTTCCCCTGCAGCCCCCTGCAGGAGGGCTTTGCAGTTGGAAACGTGCTGTGCCACAAGAATTAAGCCCATACTTAATAACTGAATTACATAGGTTATGTAGGATCCTGCTTGGATCCTGAACGACTGCACTTCCTGTTTTCTTAAGATAGTCTGACTTGAAAATGAATGAAAAGAGCAAAGGTGTTGGGTTGGGGCTGTTGTGGCTGCCTGATGTTCAAACAGATGCAATTCATTGAATGGTCTGAGTTGGAAGGGAGCCTTAAGGGCCGTCTGATCCCACTCCCTGCAGTGAGCTCAGAGCTCTGACCAGACTGACCGTGGGTATCTCCAGTGACAGAACATGCTTCCCATGAAGGCATTCACTGTCCTTTAACCAACACGAGCCATGTCCCTTCCCTTCCCTTCCCTTCCCTTCCCTTCCCTTCCCTTCCCTTCCCTTCCCTTCCCTTCCCTTCCCTTCCCTTCCCTTCCCTTCCCTTCCCTTCCCTTCCCTTCCCTTCCCTTCCCTTCCCTTCCCTTCCCTTCCCTTCCCTTCCCTTCCCTTCCCTTCCCTTCCCTTCCCTTCCCTTCCCTTCCCTTCCCTTCCCTTCCCTTCCCCTGTCTGCTGCACTGGGGACAGCCCAGAGCTCCTCACTGCCCTGCTGCACCACACTGCATTCTCCGAGGAGCAGCTGAGCCCCACCTTGACACCTGCATGGCTTTTTGCCCCTTCATATCATGGAAGTCCCATCATTGCTCCCATCACTGCCTGTTAATATCTTCTCATTTCCAGCCTGCAGCTCTTACTGACCTGCTTACACCATCACCAGGGGTTGGCTTTGGATTCAGTGTTTTTGTTCCCCTGGCAACAGCAATCTCTGCCTGCGGTTGCATCCGCCGGTGATGTTTCCAGCAGTGACACCCCATGTTCTGTCCTTCCCCTCCCCCCCACCCCCGCTGCTCGTTTCCACTGTGGGCTGGGTGCCCAGGATGACCTGAGATTAGTGATTTCCCCTTTGCTGCTGAAAGTACCTAATTTGTTTCATCTCAGGAGTGCTCTTAGTACATCGCATTGGTGGCTTGTGGCCATGCTGGGACCCACAGTGCACTGATGTCTTTCCTGTGGCTTTGCTCCTCTCGTGGGCAAAGAGCATTAAAGCCTTCAGGCACTGTCCTTCCAGGTTTCACCCATTCCTGTTTTCCAGCCTCTGATGTCTCTCAGCTCTTTTTGTGCACTAGAGGATGAGGTCTGGCTGCATTTCCTCCACCCGGCAAACCAGCCAATTGTCCTGCAGCCTCAAATCAGCAAACCTGCGCTACGGTTTTAAGCCTTTCCCATGAAGCAGGTTTCCTTACAAAGGAAGAGATGTGTGACCAGCTCTGAAATACGGCTGTCCTCACTCTGCTTCCTACTGCATTGGAAGCAGGAAGGCTCTGAATCTGGGAAAGAGCATTTTTCATGACACTTCCTGCGTCATCAGCAGGGCTGAGTTCACGCGTCATCCCCATGAAAGCACAGGCAGAGGTGATGGGAACGGCGTCTGTGTTTCCTGTCCATCCCCACAATCCCATCACACTGCTACCACCCAAGCAGCACGGCAGCCTGGCCCCGTCCTCCTGCAGCCTTCTCACCGAGGTGGATGCTGCGTGCCTCAGTTTCCCCACTTTTAAAATGCTGTTCATAGAATCACAGAGTATCTCGAGTTGGAAGGGACCCCTAAGGATCGTTACAGCTTTTCCTGGTGGATTTGGAACACAGGTGTGTTGGGGCAGAGGTGTAGAATCTCAGAAGCTGCAAGGAGCACGAGTGGAAAGGAAGGTCATTGCAACTGCCTTCTTCTGCTTTGTTTCTTTTATCTTCTTTTTCTGTTTCCTGTTTGTTTTCTTTTTTTCTCTTTTTACTTTTTTTAAACATTTTCTTTCTTGGAACGATGTGACTTCTCGTTTCCCTCACCTTCAAAATGTGCTTTGTATGGGTTGCTGTGCCTTTATTTCTGCACATTTGCAATTATCCCGCACTGGTGCTGCATGTGTGCCAGCAGCCACATGCTGGGCAGGGGGTACATCCACTATGGACAGCAAGAAAAGGCATTGGGTTTTCAATAGAAACATTGGGAGCTGCTGAATACTATTATGAACCACCTATGCTGTACTTTTGGTCAGTAAGTCTCAAAGCATTTCATTAGAAGCAGCCAGACTCATAAAGAGTTCAGGTTGCTAATTAAAGGAGGAGGTGGAAAAGGAAGATGCTGGGATGAATGACTTGCTATTGTGAGCTGGATCATTTGGTTCTCGCAGCCACAGTGACTCATGGCACCTCGTCTCACCGGGTCTGACGCTCATGACTGCAGCAGATTGTGGGTCTGATAAGAGCTGCTCAGAAAAACCCTGACTTGTAGGAGGAAGAAAATCTGCCAGAAAGAATGCTTTTGTAGCAGCCTGCAAGCAGACTGCACAGTGCTGGTTAATGTGAGTGGATAGGAAAGTCCCCTTTCTACCTCAGCCTGTCTTGGTGAGGGTCCTTCTGACGCTGATGCCTTCTGTCTCCTTAGGATGTTCTCTCTCTTGAGGCTTTTTCTCCTTGAGATGACTTTGTAGATCTTTTCTTTGGACATTGATGGACATTGTGGTCCCTCAGACCCAGCATCAGGACAGTGGTGGTGTCAAGAGCCCAGGTTTCTTCCAGCTCTCATGGCATCGTGCCGCTTTCAGCTGGGTGTCTACAAGCCAATGATCAACAGATCTCATCAGCTGCATTTTCAGGGACAGGAAATCACTTGGGGGCCAACAAAGCAACTTTGCAGGAAGCTGACTGCTCATGGTAGAGAGAAGGGCTGGGCAGTCGGTATCTGCAGTGATGTGGGCTGTATAGGACACAAGTTGCTGTCACACTGTGAGCAAAGCCATTTTTCTCATCCTCCTGCAGCCAATGGTTTGTACAAGAGCATCTCGTCCAGCTATCAGCCCATCACCACCATACCACTAAATCACACCACTCAGTGTGACATCTACCCTTCTCTGGGTACACCTCCAGGGACAATGACCCCACCACCTCCCTGGACCCATTCACCACTCTTCCCAAGAAGAAATTTTTGCTAATATCCAGCCTGATGAGGAGCTCTAGACACAAAGTGCAGGGAACCAGTGGTGCTCCATCCCTCTGGGCTGGGTGTCTGCCTTTCTGGGAGCAGCATTGTAGCTAAACACAAGCTCTTGGGTTCTGGATGTAGCTAGCAAACTCAGTGACTTGGCATTTCGTTCTTAGCTGTGGCCTAAGAACTACAGCTGGATAGCAGAGTGATTTTTTGGTTCCATAAAATCTCTGCCAGTGTCTGAGCCAGATGAAGGTGCAGAAAGGAGAGAGAAGGGTATGCTGAGCTCCCCAAGGGGAGCTGTGCACTGGGGTAAGCTGTTTACATACCTTCCTGCTTCAAATATTTACTGCAAGAACTCTGGATATTCTTGTTATTCGTTGCTGTACTTTTCCATCTCACTCCCCCCTTTCCGTGCTTTACGTGCATGTGGGTGCAACACTTCCCTTCCTGGCAGCTGTTTTTAGTGAACATGGACTCTTATGGTCAGGATTTCTTGCTTCTTGGGACTCTTCTCCAGGTCTGTTGATTCACAAAACCTTCATTAACAGCACAAGTGAGATCCATGGTGATAGCATCATCCATCCTTAGGATACACAGAGGGACGCAGCCACTAACGCAAAGTGCCCAAACTCTTCTGCAGAACAGCTTTGAGCTTCCTCACATCTTTCCAAGTCCAACCACTGGCACTGGGACACTCACTGCTCCAAATCAACCACACACATTTTTTTTCCAGCAGTTCACTTCTCATTGCCTCTGGTGAACCCCATCATAGACCCTCACTGTTCCCCACGTGATGTGGTGCAGGGAGACCCACCAACCTCCAGCACTGGGTCTACTGCTGAACCTCATGGGAGCTGTGGAGGTGGGCAGACACTGAACATTACAAATGTGCTGCTTGATTCTTCCTAACATTGACCTTGAAACTTTTTTCTTGCTTACAATATTGATTTTTAGTTTGTCTTTCTTATTTTGCCTTTTTTTCTTCATTTTACACCCTGAATGACAGTGAACCTGGGATCAATGATCCTTAATAACCCAATCTCAGTAGTGCAGCTCCAGCAAAGGGACTCATCACCCATTTCTACCACAGCAGCTTTTTGCTTTGCAGAGTAACTAAGGTGAAATATTGACATCTACATCTCTGCTTGCTTGGAATGGATTGCGGGTGTGACCTTACACTTGACAAGAGAAGAAGAAAACCTCTTTCTTTTGAAAATCAATGCTGGCGGTGTGGCTCAGCCAGCAATGAGCACCGTGGGAGCAGCACAGACCTGGCACCATGGGAGCTGCAGGCTCAGCCCAGGCTGGGTCTTGTGCTCTCCTTTAGGAAGCCCAGAGCTGCTGTCTGTGCAGACACTGTATCACACAACGAGACATTGATATTTCCGTGCACAGAGGTGCAAAGTTGCTCTGCGCTGTTGTGGTGTGTTGGTTTCTGCCATCGCTGTGTGAGCGCAGTGAAAGAGCAGAGTGCTTTTTGTGAAGGGGAGGAGGAAAACCACTGCCCCTACCTTTAGAACTCAATACTTATATATTAAAGATGCGTTCTCTGGACTAGCTAAGCAGTTTTTGTGTTTTAAAATAATATATTAAAACCTCAAGCTATTAACTGTATGTAAAATCTAGGTCAGGAGTGCTTTCTGCTCAGCGTTATTATTATTTTTACTCTGCAGTTTTTGGAGTCTGGGAAGTTGGTGCCATTGGTTTTGTGCTCTGGGTCACATGTGCTCTTGGGAAGTCTGTGGTGTTTGCAGACTGGAAGTGGGAAGGCTGTACAATTGAAAGTACGGCAGAAGTGATGAAACACACACTTCTTGCAGAAATAGACAGCAGCCATACCGCTGTTTTGCATAATTTTTCTTTATGGTTCACCCGAAGTGATGGTTTGGAGGGGATCTTAAAGACCACCCAGTTCCAACCCCTGCCACGGGCCGGCTGCACACAGCTCTGGCTGCTCAGCCTCCCCTCCACGTCTTCAGGCACCTCCAGGGATGGGGCAGCACAGCTGTGGGCAGTGCCGGGGCCTCACCGCCTCTGCGTAAAGGATTTCCTCCTTAAAAACGAGGAGAGGAGGTTTGCAAGAACGGAACCGAGTTGAGCTCACTGATCCCTGAGAGCATCAGCGGTGCAGCCCGTTACTTCGGGTTGGTCGGGGGCGTCACACTGAAGGTGCTATCCCATCCGCACCGAGAGTCTGAAGTTGGAGGGCACCCGGCCAGGACCCCGCTCACCGCTGCGCTCCGTACCCACGGCCCGGCACGGCTCTGCTCGGGGCGCGGCGCGGTGACGGCAGCCAGTGTGCGGCGGGGGCGGGCGGGGCCGGGCCGGGCGGGGCCGGGGCGCTGCTGCGGGCCCGGGGCCGCGGGAGGCGGCGGCTGCCGCTCGCCCTCCGCCATTCATTCGGCCGCATCGGCGGCGGCAGCGCTCGGCGCCCGGCCTCGCTATGGCCGACCCGGCCGTCAACGCGCACCTGGAGGGCATCATCTCCGACTTCGAAGGTGGGTAGGGGGCTGCGGAGCTGCTCGGAGCGGTGGGGGGCTGAGGCATGGATGTCGAGGGGCTGTCGGGCGACTCTAAAGGCGAAGTGCGGCTGGGAGATCCCCGGCGCCGCCCGCATCCGCCCCCACCGCCCCAGCTGTGCGGGGCAGAGGTGGGCGAGGCGCTGCCCCGGCTCTTTTGTTTGGAGCGGACTCGCCCCGTCCCTGTCTGTTAGCGCAGGATCGTACGGGACGCTTTTCTCTGCTGCTTTTTCCGAGTTGGTTTACGCGCTTTTTCAGCCTAAAACGCGGCTGTGACGCAGCGAAAAGTTTGTGACTTCCCCAGGCACCGGCCCTTGTGTGGATTCCCAGATTTTGGATACGAGCACAGCCTCAAAGTAGCCGCGAAGTGGGTAATGAACCCGTTTCAAAAATATCCTTAGCGGGAGCTGCCTTAGAAAGCGTTGCGTTTGTCGGGTGGCAGAGCTCCAACTGCCCGACGGCATTGCGCGGCTCGGTGCCGGGGGTCCCCTTGCAGCCCGTGCTTGGAGGGATGGATGGATGCCTTCCCCTGGGTGCCCGCTGGCTTTCCAGGGAAGGGAGGAGAACAGAAGCAAGCGGGAAGTGTGCTGCTGCCCATCTGTGGTTCCGGATAGGCTTTGGGGATGTCTCTGCTGCAGCCATTGAGAGGGCGTTTAGGGGGAACTCATCTCAAAAGCAGAGCTTTGGAAAAGCGACAGCGTCCCCGCACTCAGCGTCCTGGCAGTGCCCCAAACTCAGCTCTGTGCAGTGGTTTTTAGAAGGGGGGGAAAAAAAAATAGTAGAGATCTGGGGGCTGTGATGAAAGCTTATCCAGCGGCCGTGTGTGCTGCTATAGGCTGAGAGAACTTCACCGCCTCCTGGTGAACTCATTCTTGCATTCTGCGAAGGAGCAAAGTATTGTTTTTCCTGCTGGGAAGCCGAAAGCCCCTCGGTTCCTCTTCCAGGTCGGGCAGGAAACGGGTGGCAGGGCTGGGGGCTCGGCGGGCTGTCCTGGGTTCTGCGGTGCCGTCACCCCGAGCTCCAGCCCCATCTGTGCCCCCTCTGTGCAGCCCCTGGGCTCCCTCCTGCAGCCGGAGCGGGGGTGGAGGGTGAGCGGGAGGCCGAGGGAAGCCACATCCTGCAGCAGGGCTGGGGCGAAGGGAATTGGGGCATGGAGCAGCCCCAACACGCTGTGGGTTTGTGGCACTGGGCTCACAGGTGAGTCTGCGAGTGCCCTTCAGGAGCTTGGGAGCTTCCTCGGAGCTGGCGTGGTCACAGCCTTTTCCTTTGCCTGCCTCCATTGCATTTAAATCCTCGAGGAATGAGAAACCCCAGGGAGCCCTGAGGCTGCTTGCCCTGGGCTGTACGTGTCCTTTAGTGGCACTTCCTCAGCCCCTGAGGCTATGTGCTCCCTTCCCTATGGAGAGGCTACAAGAGCCTTGCCCTTCAGCGGGGATCCAGGCTGTGTTTCTCAATTTAATTAGTTCTCTGGGTTGCACAGCAGCTTCCCAAGAGCAGGGCAATTAGTTTTTGGCCTGTAGGGCCGTAGATGCAGTATTCATGTCTGCTGGGTGAGTATCTTAACCTTGGCCAATCAGCCAAAAGTACCATGCGGCAGCAACACTGGATTGCTGGCAGCCAGAGCCCTCTGTGTTCCTGAACCACCTTGTCCTGAGCACCTTGTCCTTGTCCCTGCCTGCTTTCCTCCCAGCATCTCTGCCCCACAGGTGCCTGTGGCCGCTAGATTACAGCAGGCAGTGGTTTAAGGGCTGGGCTGTGGGCTGGAGCTGTTACCCTCAGTTCTATGAAGGGTGCAGGGGCCCTTTTTGGAGTAGGAAGGGGTCACAAACATTCAGCTGTAGTTCAGCTTCCAAATCAAAGCATTGTGTGAACGGGAAACATAGCACAGCAGGCTGTGTCCTGCACGTGATGGAGATGGCCACGTCCAGGCACCTACATGCCCACCAGGTTCCTCAGCACAGGCACTGAAGCCGTTTCTTTGACTGGCAAGAGTTTCCTTGCTTTGTCTGGAGGAGAGCAGCACGAGGTCTTGCAGTTTGCCGGTGTTTGCAGAACGTCGCCGTTGTGGGTTTATGGATTTTGGCAGATCTTCAGCAGCATTGCCAGTTCAATTCTGCCTGAGCCCTGTCCCTGTGAGCAGTGGGAATGGGGACTGCAGCAGTCACTGTCTGGGCTGTGGCACACCGTGTGTGGTGTGTGAATGTTGAATGAAGCCCAAACCATCCTTATCCCACTCGGACTGAACGATGCTGCGGTGTGGGTCTGTCTGGCTGCAGCCCTCCTGGTGGGACTGTGCAAAGGGGAGGTGCACCCTGCTCATAGCTTTTGGTTGCTGTGGTCTTCCTGCATCCCATGGTGTGCATACAGGGCTTGCTGTGTAGTTCCTGGGGAGGGAGAAGAGCCCATCCCTTGTGGAGCACAGCCCGTGGGGAGCTGAGGCTCCTTGTGCTGGAAATGGCTCACAGCAAGCAATGCCGAGCTCTTTGCCAGTGTTGTCAGTTAACACCAAATCTGTTTCCTTGTAACGATGTTGAAACAAAACATTTCCTAGCGGATACAATCTGCTAACAGCGGCCCTGTGGGGCTGTAACTGCCAAAATCTCAGGGTAGCACAGTGGGCTTGGAGGCAACTTCCACGGCTGGAGCCTGGGTAGGATGCAGAGGCTGCAGCTCTGACAGCACCGAGCAGCCTGGTGGGGTGGCCCTGCTGCACAGCTGCTGCCCCACTGCTAATATTAGCAGCAGCAGAGGGACGGTCACAGCACTATGTGGGTGATGTGCCCTGAGTGCAGTCCTACGTGGAGCCCAGGGAGGGAATGGCTCGTGTTCCCCTGTGTGTCCTGTGGTTTTGCATGGCGAGCTGTCGCAGGGCTGTGTGACGAATGGTGTGCAAGGCTCAATGCCTGGAAAAGGAAATGCAAAAAGCCTTTTCAGATTCTATCTCGGATCATCGCAGCCCTAGGAGTGAAACGAAGCTCCTGGACTCCAATTGTTGCGTTTCCTGGGCTGTCCCTAAAACCTCATGCTGTGGCCAATCCCATCTGATCCTCCTTCATCTCCATCTGCTCATGGCTGCGTTGCTCCCAGGTGTCCTTGCAGCTCTGGGATGTGGTGGGCTAAGCTGTGCTGAGAGTTTTCTCTCTTTTCTCTTCTTCTGATCCACATTTCTGAGCCCAGATCAGACGGATGGGAGCTCCCCGCCAACTCCTCATTTCATGCAAAGGTTCAGAAAGTACCAGTGGAAGGCAGGAGCCACGTTGTCTCCAGCACAAGTGCTCTTTCTTGTGCCAAGGGGAAAAATTGTCTGCCTGAATCCAGCAGCAGGGATCTGCAGTTGCGGGTTGTTTTTTTCCTGTGTATATTTAGTTCCTTGGGAATACAGAGGTTAGGAGGGAGTGGGAAAGGGGAAGCACAGGATGCGGATCTCTCTGTTCACGTGAGCTGGTCGGTGGGGACAGTCTTTGGCCCATGGTAGAACGTAGAGTTGCCCAGAGATCGGTGTTTACAGCCATCAGATGCAGGGAGGGCTGGGCTGTGTATCCTTAGGGATGGGCAACCACTGCAGCACAGAGCAGAGTGTCCTTGGCTCTGCGTCATCTTCCAGTGCTGGTGTTACTGGCGAGCTCTCGATGTGCATTTGAGAGCCATCTGGGACACGGTGTCACACTGTCCCTTCCCTTTGAAAGGTTCCCTTATGATCCGGCCGTGGGTGAGTCTTTGCACCTGGGCCAGGATACAGCTTTAGCTGTGCCAGCATTATGCTGGTGCCTGGGTTCCTCCAGGTCTTGGAGCTCATGCAGCATCCTCTTCCAAGTGCTCATTGCATTTGAGAGACCGTCCCTTCATCTCTTGGCTAACAAATGCTCACTGCAGTGTGAGAGCATTGCTGCCTCCCTTGTCCTGCAGCCTCACTGTTGGGTGCTGCTTTCATTCCTGCTTTGTGGGGTGCTGCTCTGTGCCTTTTCCCAGGAGCCAGAACCCAGGCAGCTTCACGAATAGTCCTGTGCTGGGACTTGTCAGAAATCCAAAGGCAATAATGGAAAGCCCATAATCACTCCAGATATTCATGTTTCTAACTCTGATATTTGATATTTAAGGCAATGTCTCTAGGCAGTACCACTGCAAGGCTTGTTTCCTTTCCTGATCTCCCTCCCTGTGCTGCAATGAACTCTGCAGTGCATCTTCCTCACTGATACAGCGGGACAGGAAGACAGCAATGATGCCAAATTGGGGGTAAGCTTATTTGGAGACTTCACTGATGGAGCACTGGCAGCTCGCACCCATTGCTGTAGCAGTGCCCCTGCTCCCTCCTTACACAAAAGCCATGGTTAGGAGCAGCCCTCGGGCAGCTAGGAGGCTTACTGCTGTCCTCGGCTTATTCCAAAAAGCTGCTCCAGATTGATGAGAGCTCTGGTCTCCTGGCACTGTGACTCAGGCTTTTACCATGATTGCTTTGTGAGGCTGCTGGCCAGAGCTCAGCCCTTGGGGCTCCTGGGGACACCCAGGCTGGCTATCAGCTCTTTGCATGCCCCAAGGTGAGGCACCGTGGGTGGCAACACTGCCTGGCTCCTGCACCTGAGTTAGGGGACACGTTGGGGACGTCTCCATGAGTGCTGCTGCTCCTTGGCTGGCTCAGGCATTGGCCAGCACTCAGAGCTGGTCCGTGTTGAGATGTTCTCTTTCCATAGAATCATTAAGGCTGGAAAAGACCACGTAGATCACTAAGTCCAAACCCAACCCACCCCCCACTGTGTCCCCCAGTGCCACATCTCCACGGCTCCGGAACACCTCCAGAGATGGTGACCCCAGCACCTCCATGGGCAGCTGTGCCAATGCATCACAGCTCTTTCTGAGTGGAAATTTTTCCTAGTATCCACACTGTGCAACCGTCCTCCCACTACAGGAGGTGGCAGTTGTGTGATACATAGGGCACTACCCACACAGATGACCCCCTCCTCTCACCACTTCTACTCATTTATCTCAGTTTTATTCTCAGTACCAGCATGTTGCAACTCTGCCCATCGTATTATCAAGCTGAGATTGAATCACTTAATGATTGAATCACTTTTATCACCCAATCCCTTGCCACCGAGGCTCTTCACCACCCGCCAGAGTCATTCTGACATCCATTTGAGTGCCTGGAGCTGGGACCTGTGACTCATCTCTGGAGGTGTCTGGCCCAGCAGCTCAGTGCTGTAGTTTCCTAAACCCAGCTGTGCAAGGCCCATGCTTGCTCTTAACCCTTCATAGCTGTGGTACCCTGCAAATCAGCACCGAGGCTGATATGGGGTCTGCAAGTCCATCTGCGTCATCATTTTGCCTTCTAGGCAGTAATTGTAAAGCATTTTGGAAACATTAGTGAACTAAACCAAATCTGCTCTGTCCCCTGGGAGGCAGAGAAGATTTATTTCCTGCTTCTCTCTCCCTTTATGAAAGGAAACTGGAGCACAGACCGGAGGCAAAAGCTGTGCAGAGAGCAGTTCACAGCCAGTAATGCAGCCTGTGGGGTACGGGGTACACCCTGTGCTGCATGGGGTTGTCTGTATGGACACACAATGAATATAAGGGATGTAAAATATACTGGTGTGATCTGGAAGCATTTTGCTGAGAGTTAGTGGTTATATAAGCCGAAGTGTAACAGAGAATCAAAGCTAAAACCTTTCTAGAGCTCCATTATAGGGACTGGAAATCTGAGATTTTGACTTAATCTGTGCGTGGATATTATTTTTTTTTTTTTTTCTATTCTTGCTTCCAACTTTGCAGTTGTGCTCCCATTGCTGCTGGATGGCTGGGTTTGCTGCATCGGTCTGAGGCTCTCTTTGTAATCTGCTGAATAGGAGCAAAATGCTGCTTGAACAGCTTTGCTCATGTCAGAGCTCTGACTTGCATTTAGCCACAAATTTCCTCCATAATTCAGCTCTTGTTAGGGGCTGCACAGTTCACAAAGCACTGCGTGGTGACAGCGTGGTGCCAGCATTATCCTACATGCAATCTCTGTGTCAGACCATGAAATCTATTAAAGAACTTCTTACTGATGCTGTTGGGAAGTTGGAAAAAGGATTTGTGTGCGCACAAACCATTTACAACAGCAGATCATCATTCCATATACATTGCACAGCTCCCTTCCTCCTTCTTTAGGGTTTATCCACAGCATCCATACGGCCTGTGGGTACATGAGGAATATTGTGCTTGTTCCTGTAGCTGCAGCATCTCATGCCTTTCATTTGCCCAGAGAAGTGGTGAACATCCCATCCCTGGAAGCACTGAAGGTCAGGCTGGATGGGGCTCTGAGCACCTGATGGAGCTGTAGATGTTGGATAGGCTGGATATTAGGATGTTAGGTTGGATATTAGGAAAAAATCCTTCTCAGAAAGGATGGTGATGCAGTGGGGAGGTGGGGGAGTCATTGTCCCTGGAGGTGTTCAGGAACTGTGGAGATCTGGCATTGAGGGACGTGGTCAGTGGGCATGGTGGGCTGGGGTTGGGCTTGGTAATACAAGAATTATTTCCCAACCTTAACGATTGTGTGATTGTGTGACCCCGTTCATTGCAGGGGGGTTGTGACCGGATGACCTTTAAGGGTCCCTTCCAACTCAAACCATTCAATGATTCTGTAGGGCATCCACCTTTGCTTTGGATGCTGGCATCCATCGGCATCAAAGATGGTGCTTTCAGGTAAGCAGCACTACAGTGCATCCCCAGGTGTTCCCGTGCTAACACAGAGAACCATCTGAGCTGGGGCTCAGTCTACATGGGGAGCATCCTGCTGCCCAGGACAGGGCTATGGGCAGCTCTGCTGGCCCTGAACAGTTAATGTGTGGGTTTCAGGGGGGGGGCTGCTGAAAGCTGACACCTGCGGCCGCTGCCTCCCCCTTTTTCCTCCCCGGGAACAGGAGGTCGCCATCTGGTAGCAGTTTAGAGAAAGTCAGCGCTCTGAAACGATACCATTGTATCGTGTGAAATGCCGGGACGACTGGCTGCCCTATTCCCATAAGGCTCTTATGTGTCTAAAAACGCAAGGAAAGCTTTCAGTGCTTAAGCAAGCAAGCAAATGTAACCCCTGGGTTACAGAAACCATGTGAGGGGCAGAGGATGTTTAATGGGAAGCAGCGAGCCCGGGGCTCACGTTGCAGAGCAGCTAGCACAGGTCCTGGAGGAACCAGCATCCCTCTCTGTTTATTTTGGTCTCCTCCAGAGCTCTGTGCATAGAGGTTTCCTTGTATAAAGCATCCCCTTGCCTGTTACTTGGGGTATTCTGTTTAAAAGGAAGAGGGAAGAAAGAAGGAGCAGATGTTGCTCTGCTGGCTGCCCCTTCCCACGTGCTGCCTGGAGCTGTGTCATTTCTGGTTCCCAGTGCCTGTAGGGACATGAGGAGCCTTTGGGCAGGAGCTGTGCAGCCCGTTGTGTCCCCTGGGAGCCCCGTGTCCAGGATCTTTCCCCCTGGAGAAGAATTAAAGATGTGTCTGTGCCTCCTCGGGAACCTCTTGGCTGCTGCATGCGCTGCTGGGACTTGAACCAGACCTCTGTCCTAGTCTGCAAGATCCCCGAAGAGCAGCTCTGACCGCTGGTGCCTGACCGCAGCGTGACCGGGAGGGCACAGTGTGAGCATCCCCAGTGCTGCAGCACAGTGCACGGACTGACAGACAAGCACTTTGCTGCTTCACTGACCCTGGTCTTGCTCAAGGAGTGCTCAAGCCCAGGGCGAGGGTGTGAGTTTGGGCATTTCTTGCCCATGAGCATCCTAGCAGCAGGTAGAGGCACTGCTCAGGGCTGGGACGTAGCTGTGCTTTTCCAGAAAGGAGCTTTGAGTGAGGAGAAAGAGCAGGCAGCAAAAGGAAATCCTGACTTTGGAAATACAGATTTGCTTTCTTACATGTGTCAAAACATTTTCTGAGGATAAAATTACTTTCCAAAGTGCTGAAGGCCCCTGCACATGCATGTGTTGGCATTCGCTTTGGTAAAGGCTTGGCGGCTGAGTTTGGGGCCAGGGACGCAGAGCTTCTGCAGTTGCCAGCAGAGCCCCACAGCAGGTGCTGCCCACACCACCCCACATGCAAGGATTAGTGTTGGGGCTGTCGGATCTGGGCTGCCAGCTGTCCCTGTAGCACGCTGCTTCCTCACAAGGGGGTTGGCAGCAAGTGGTTTGCAGCCAGGGCATGGGGTCATGGGTAGGGTTGGGTTCGCATCCAAAAGGAGTCATAGAATCATAGAATTACCTGGGTTGAAAAGGAGCACAATGCTCATCCAGTTCCAACCCCCTGCTATGTGCAGGTCGCCAACCAGCAGACCAGGCTGCCCAGAGCCACATCCAGCCTGGCCTTGAATGCCTGCAGGGATGGGGCATCCACAGCCTCCTTGGGCAACCTGTTCCAGTGCCTCACCACCTTTTGTGTGAAAAACTTCCTCCTAATATCTCAGACACCTCATTTTAGGGGATTTCTGGCTTGTGGAGCTGCTGCCTTCCAGTGGATTGAGTCATGAGTTGCCTGAATTGGATTGGAATTGGTTAAAAGGAAAAGCGTGGAAATGACAACACCTCTGTGTGCGTACTGCCCGCAGCGCAGGCACCCCGAGAGGAAGAGGAGGAAGGGCGATGCTGTGTGCTGACTGCTTCCACCTCCGCTGCCTCCAGCACCAGCTGGCAGGAGGATGGTGGGGCTGGGGAGACCCTGCAAGCACCAAAAGTCCCCTGGAAGGTGCCTTAGCAGGGACAGGGCCCTGCAGTCCAGCTCCCTGCTCAGCCCCGGCTGTGGGGATGTGGCAATGGAGCCTCAGAGAGACCTGTGCACTGCCAACGGGCCCCAGCACCGCACGGTGCTGGCCTTGGGCTCCTGTTGTTTTCATTAATAGGCCAGTTCCATGCAGGAAGCCGGGAGGAGGGTCCTGTGGAGCAGAGGTTGTTTGCTTTCCTTTCTTAGCTCTGAGCAGGACGGGCTATTTTTAAGCTTTTCTCTTTTTTTCGAGAGCTGTTTTGCTTCCTGAGGTCCTTTTCTCATTTCTGTGCAAGGAGCAGGAGTGAGGTGATGCTGAGCAGGGCAGCCCTGGCCATGCTGGGGACTGTTGTCACTGGAGGTGGCATCCCAGAACAGCGGTGCATTGAGGGTCACCTGTGCTCAGAAGTGGGAGCACAGCCCTCTGGGTCAGGCTGGACACAGAGCAGTGACCAAACTTGCTGGAGGTCAACCCAGGCACCAACATCCCTGTGCAACCAGCAGCAGGAGATGGACGTCCCATCCCGAGAGCTGCAGGTGGGCAAGCTTTCATGCTGTCCTCAGCCAGGTCAGGGTTTCCTTTGCAGAAGGAACACCACTGGGGCCCAGGGCTCATTTTGCTGTCAGAGGCAGTCCAAGCCATTTCCAGCCCTACTGAGGAATGGTTGCTTTCCCAGCACCCCCGTACTCCATTGCCACGCAGTGTGGGCATAGGAAATGATATTTGGATGGCTTATCATAGAATCATTAAAGTTGGAAAAGACCTCTAAGATCATCGAGTCTGACCCTAGCCCATCCCCACCATGGCCACTAACCATGTCCCTCAGTGCCACATCTCCGTGGTTGTTGAACACCTCCAGGGATGGTGACTCCACTGGGCAGCGTTCTGTGACCCTAATCACAGCTTTGCAGCTCTTCCTTAGACTTTCTGAACCCTTTTTGTGTCTGGGCTTTGACCTTATTTTCATTTTTGCAGTGGGGCCCAGAAAGACTTGGAGAAAAGCCATTTCTGGGTGTTGTATGCAGCCCAGCCCTCCGATAAAGGCAGGGGATGGCTGTATTCCAGGAGCTGTGCTGAGGGCCGTGGGCAAGGTTGCCTTGGGCTTGGGGCACTTTTAGGGGCTTGATGTCAACAGAAGGAACTGTGTGTTCCCCACTGACGATCACTAGTGCCATCTTTGCTTTTGGTGATAGCAAATGGACGGAAAAGAGCTGAGATGGCAGAGGTGGTTCACAGCATGAGCCCTGGAGAGCAGCAAGGCTGTTTGACTTGGTAACAAGCTTTTGATACAAAAAGAAATCCCCAAAACACATGGCATAGGGACATTTCCAGAGGGGCGTTTGCAAAGAAAAGAAGCTCGCCAATATTTCTTTGCTCTCAGGTTCCTTGAGAGCATTTACATTAACTGTCTGTTCCTGCAGACACATCTGTCATTAGGTAATTAGGCTTCTTTATTGAAGGAAATAAAAAGGAACTGAATAGGCTGGCAGGAGGAGTGATGAGCAGGCTTTAATTGCCCACCATGGACAGAACGGTGATCACAGCCATCAGGGAGCTGGTGGTGTGTGGCTGTGCTGCATCCCCCACCGATGTCCCCTTCCTGCAAAACTCAGCCTAGGCTGGCCTTGCACATTGTTTGGAAGCTGGGACTGGGGAGAAGAATGGTTGAAGTGTTATTAGGGATGTGACAGAGAAAGGAAGTGGCGGAGAACTCTGTTCTGGTGAGCCTGAGCTTGGTGCTGGAGAGCTGTGGACCTGCCAGATTAAATCTCGGCTTGGGGACTATTTAAAATTGATTCATTGTTCTTGGAGTGTGATAACTGAGAGTTAGATGCAGATCTCTGCTTCCTCCTGAATATATGGAAGTGCAGGACGAGGCATTGGCACAGGCTGCCCAGGGAGGTGGTGGAGTCACCATGCCTGGAGATGTTCAAGGACCATAGAAATGTGGTACTTAGGGACGTGGTTCAGAGGTTGTGGTGGGGATGGGTCAACAGTTGGACTGGGACTCTGTGCCCAGGTGTTGATCACCAAGGAGATAAAGATGAGTTGGCTGGGTGCCATACCCCAATGGCAGCACGGGGTTTTCATGCTCAGCTTGCCTGCACGTCGTGTCCCTGACACAGCCTGTCCCAGGCATGCCGTTGCTCCCCAGCACTTCCCCTGCTGGAGACTGAACAGTGTTTTTGGGTATTCCCCCTAAAAAGGCAAAACAGCCCTGAGCTGCTTGTGTCAGCAGCTGTGATCACGATCTGCTGGTGAGGCTGAGCCGCAGCGGCTGCCACGTGGACGCTTCCCTGCCCTTCCCTGCCGGCAGCTGCAGCAGATGGTTCCCATTGCTGAGCACAGGAGCTGCTCTGCAGCACCCCGATGTGTGCCAGGGGCTCTTGGCTGCAGGACGAGGGGTACCCAGGAGGCCTGGAGGGAAAGCTGTGCTCGAGTCTCCCTGACATTTCTGGTGTCTTGTGTGATCCCAGTGTGGCTTTCAAAGACTGAAGCTCGCCTGTAGTGTTCTGTTAGAGGAAAGGATGGGTGGGCTCATTGTGTAGAGTGGCGCAACCCAGGTCGGCCTTCCCATGGAGTGTACAGTGGGGCAGGGAGCATCGCCTGGCGGATGGAGGCTGCCCCTGGTGATGCTCTGTCCCCTTTGTGAGGCTGTGGCTCGGAGCCAGCAAGCTGACACTGTTGTCCATCAGATTTCCTTGGAAGGATTCCTGGCTGTAGAATCCGGGCCTCCCAGCTTGCTCCTTCCTGCACTGGGGGGGTCTCCTGTTATTGTTTTTCAAGCACTTTGGCTTGAATGATCTCTAAGAACCGTTTTAAGGATATGAGCTTTTGTGACTGCCACCTTTGTTTTTTTGCAGCATTATTTGGGTTTGATGCTCTTCTGAGATTTTCACTTGCCGGATTTGGATTTGGATGGCAACAGTCAGTGGGCAGCTGGTGTTTATCCTTTGGGTGGGAGAGGCAAAGGGAAGCTTTGGAGTGTTTGGTTCTGTACCCCATTGGGCTGGGAGCTGCTCCGGCTTTCTGGGGCTGCATTTCCTGCTTCATGTTCCAGCTTTGTTTCTGGGTTTGTTGCTTCTCTGTCCCTCTGTTCCCTGTGTGTTAAATGGGATTGTGAATCCTCATGGCAGAGCGGAGGAGCGATAATGGGGTCACATTACTGGAGGTTTCTGGAAGCGTCTCTCGAGATGCTCAGATGGATGGTAACTAAATTCTGAATTCCTCTTAATTTCTTTCAGCTCTGAAAAGATCTTTTGAGGTCGAGGAGGTAGATCAGTCTTCAAATTCCTCCACCCCACAAAGACGGACCCCGAACCCTCTCCTCAGGTCCACCGTGTCCAGCTCCACGCAGAAGTTTCAGGAACTCGGTGCCAGGAACTCGGAGCCATCTGCCAGACATGCAGACCCCACAGCCCAGCGATCCCCCAAGGCCCCTCTGAGGAGAGTGGAGCACTCCGGACCCAAACTGCCAGAGCCGGTGTCCAGAAGAACAGAAATCTCCATTGACATCTCATCCAAGCAGGTGGAGAACTCCACTTCGGGGTTGTCGAGGTTTGGCCTCAAAAGAGCAGATGTGCTGGGGCACAAAGCCCCGGAGCCCACCCCGCGCAGGACTGAGATCACGCTCGGCAAACCCCAGGAGCCGGGACTGCGGCGGGCGGACGCCCCGGCATCGAAGATCCCCGAGATGCCCCAGCGCAGAGCGGAGCCGCCCAGCGCTCCCGTGCCCGACGTGGCCACCAAGCGCGTGGAAATTCAGGTAGCCAAGGCTGCCGAGGTGCCAGCCCCGCTGGCACGGCAAGTGGAGAGCATGGAGCATGTGCCGGCCCCACAGCCTCCCCAGGCAGAGCCAAAGCCCCAGCCGGTGCTGATGGAGAGCCCACCAAAGAGAGAAGAAGGTGAGTGAGTACGGCCGCACTGTGGGTTGGGAACTTGGAGCTTCCAGCTCGAGCAGTGATGGCTTCTGCGGCTGAGCTTGCATCTTGTCTCATGTGTCTACATACATGGCTGTTAGACTTGGTTTTATGTTGGCTGAAAGAGCTGTCAGTTGGAATGAGACGTGCTATCAAGCTTGTAAGAAATAAAATGAGCAAATGCCAAAAGCTTGGGTGCTTGCGGAAGAAGACACTTCTGCCAGCACAGACCCGCCTGCCTGTGCAGCATCTCGGAAAGCCTCTGACATGCTGGAAAATGTGATGGTTGTGGAGGTGTTGTTGTGATGGGTTGTTGTTTAATGTTGTTGTTTATAGTTGTGGGGCAGAAACAGCCTCTTCATTAGCAGGAGTCAGGGTTTTTTTTTTCCTGCTGGTTGCTGGAGCCAAAGTCTAATAACATCATGGATCAGAGCCAGTATTACACTGGAGCCCTGCCTTCTATTAGCTGCATCTTGTTTTCGATTAATCCCGTATTAGACATGAAAGCCAGCTTCCCTCCCCCACCGGCCGTCATTTACCCTCCTTAATGTTTTAGAGATTTTTCTCTTTTAGCCATTAATTATGTTTCCATTCCTCATCTCATGCTTGCTCTTTCCTCTGCGGAGCTGTGGTGGGGAGTAGTGCCAGGGTGAGACCCTGCGAGCTCCATGCCTGCCCTGGGGTCTGGCTCCTGTGTTCTTGGATCCCATCCCAAGCCTTGCCCTGCCATGTGCCCCAGCTCTATTGCTGCTGCATGCAGCCAGTCTCAGATTGGTCCTACCCAGGAACCGTCGTCTGCTGCGAAGTTCAGTCGTGCCCTGCTGCTGGGCTTTGGGGTTTTGGTGTGTATGTGCAGTCTGGAAGCAAACGAGATGTCCACACTGAAGCTGATGTTAGACCTGTAAAACAGGGGTGGTTTTCTCTGACCGTGAGCATGGATGGAGAGAATGAAAGGCTCAGTGGGCAGCAGGCTGGTGCAGCTCCATCTGGGCATGGCTAGGGATCAGCAGTGGGCTTGGCCATGGGCTCAGCCGGAGCCTCTCTGCCGGGTTTTATCCCCAGAAGCAATAAGGTGCCAAGGCCCCTGTTGTCCCCTGTGCCTGACCTCACTGTGCTGAGTTTGGGCTGCTGTGAGCTCCCCAAGCTCTGAATGTCAGGCAGCTGGGCACTTTAAGAGCAGAAGAATCTGAGCTGCTGAACGCCCCAGCTGCACAGGGGGGAAAGGGAGGGCTCTGTGCATCAAAAAGGACTCCAGAAACTCAGGACAGCTGCTGGGGATGGGTTTTAGGAAAGAGCCCGGCTGTCTGGGGTCTGCCTTACAGAGCAGGACAGGCTGGTGCTGGTACAAAAGGGGCTTTCAGTCTGGGTACATCCGAAAAGAGCCAGGAAGAGAGGCTGAAGGAGCAGGAAGGGCTCTGCCTCCTTCTGCCTGCTGGTCAGCTGAGGCACGCACCCAGACCTCGTGGCCATTACTCACCAGGCAGGGGTGGCATCTCCTCAGGGTGCCCAGCAGGTGAATGCAGGCTCATTGCTGATGTGGCTCTGGCCCCAGCACAACCTCTCAGGTGGAAAAGATGCAGTGCATGGCAAAAGCTTGGAGTCCTGTTCCCACTCTGACCCACAGGATGCTCCCGTGGCACAGACACCATGGCACCTCATACCTTGCAGCTCTGGCACAAGCAGCTGCGCCGGGGATGTGCCAGCTGCCCCCAGCTCCATGCCAGGACACGCAGCCCCCAGCTGCTGGGCTCAGCTGTGCTCTCTTGTGCTGAACCCTGTGTCCCAGAGGAGGTGGCTGGAGGAGGGCCATTCGCCTGACCAGACCCTGAAGGAAAGCAGTGGTTGCAACTCTGAGCTTCATTCGGGTGGAAGCAGTGGTTCTCTGTGAGAAGAGTGCAGGAGGAGCTCTGGTGGGGAACAGGAGCAAGAAATATTCGTTCCCACTTCTGTCTGCCCTCTCTCTCTCTTCCTCCTGTGTTCCCTGAGATGCATCCCCCATTCTCTTGCAGAGCTTAACGTTGAGTTTGGGGAGCTGATGACAGGAGGAACACAAGCAGCCCAACGTGGGGCTGGCTGTGCTCCATGCTCTGCTGGGCACAGAAACATGTTTTCAGAGGCGCGTTGGAAAATTCACAACTTTACTGTTGTTGTTTGAGAGCTTGTGAATTCCGTGAGTGTTGCTTTCGATGTTGGCTTATTCATCTGGGAAAACATGTTGTTCTTTGCGTCCTGCAAGTCTGTGGTGACTGGGAGGGAAGAGCAGAGAAGTTCATGCTTTTCATGCCAGCTTTCTGCCCTTCTGTGCTTCCCCAAGATGTGGACCTGTTTGTATCTGGGGTTCTGGGATCGCAGCGATGGGTTCAAAGGATCCCGAGTGAGAAGCGGAAGCCCTTCTGACCTGATGGTCTTTCTGGTCTCTGCCCATGGCCTCGCTGCCCACGCCTCCCATTGCTGTAGCTAGAAAGGTGGATGGGGGTGGATGATGTCAGTGCTTGGAGCTGTCACCCAAAGCAGAAGCTTGACGTGTGCTACAGCCACGTCTGGATGAAACACATCTCTGTGCTGATGCACAGTGATGGGTAAAGCAGTCTGAAATGTGCACAGAAGTGCAGCTCTTGTGGAGTTTTCTCCCCATCTGGGAGAGCTGTGTGGGTGCCAGGATCCCTAAGATAGCAGCAAGCTCCCCTCTGCTGCTGCAGGAAAAGCACAAGGACTTCAGAAGAAAGAAACAATTCAACTTTTCCACTCTTTTTTTTTTTTTTTCTCCAGCCTGGACCCCTAAGGCAAGCTTTGTCCTTAGAACTTTATTTTTCATTTAAAAGCTCCATTAGAGTTACCAAAAAAAAAAAAAGAGAGAGAGAGAACTTTCCAATCCACACAACTCCTCGTGAAGGACGTCTCCAAAAAGTGGGGACCCACCGCTGGGGGCACAGCCCCACTTGTCCTGCATTGGTCATTAGGGAGCCTTGGTGTAGATCTGTAGGGACAATGCTGAGCGCAGAGGCGGGGTTCAGAGGGACCCAGGGACCGCTAGCACAGCAGCCCTGCCACAATAAAGGGGCCAGGCTTGTGTGGATCAACAGTGAGTAATCATTTCCAGCTCCCTGAGCTGCACAGCAATTTAACTGTATGAGAAGATTAAAGCTGCAGGGAAATGTTTCCTTAAAACCAGCTGACACATTTGGGCTAGATTATGAGTAGTCTTTTTTTTTTTTTTTTTTTTTTTTTTTTCTTCTTCTTCTTTTGCTGCTGTTGTTATTATTTTTAACAGGAAAAGCGCCTACAGCCTGAGATACCAAATGGAGAGGCTGAATGAGAAACACAGAGTCCAAATCCACATGCTCAGGGCAGGTGCCAAAAATGAGATAATCTGGAAAAATGGAGTCCTGGAGGAGCAGGGACTTGGAAGGAGAGGAGCCTGTGTGCAGAGGGGATGCTTGTGTCCCATGGCAGGGATGCGTGGCCACGTGCTGGGTGTCTGCATGGGGATGGCAGCAGTGCATGCCCTGTCTGTGGCTGTGTAGGGAGCAGCTGGGGCAGCTCATCTGGTCTCATTTTGGGCTGTATTTGAAGCAGGAAGGAGGCTGGGTGATGTGGTTATGCCACATTGCTGACCATCCTTGACCATCAGGATGTTGGTCCTGAATCTGTGGGCTGCTGTTGCCTTCAGCTCAGGTCATTGCCATGCGAGACCCATTGGGGATGTAGGATTTTCTTTGGAGACAAATGCAAACAAGTGGAGAATTCACTGTCCCTCTGGGAGTCCCTGAGGGCCTGTAGGAAAAGCAGTGATCTCACCAGTGGGGTTCATCGTGCGAAGTAGTGGATTCCCATCGGAAATAGGACACTTCCCCCTTCCCTGTCCTGCCCTGTCTTCTTTGAAGCCGGATGAGGGTGAAACTGTGGTTGCTGAGCATCAGAGAAATCATGGCCCTTGCCCTTCTCAGCTGGCTCTGTGCACGAGGCCATGCAGCCATGTGCTTACACCCAGAAGCTTGCAGGGACTACATGAAGGCTGAGCTTCCTGGCCCAGGAGAAAGCAACCAGGTGTGCCTGTGACATCCTGCTGCAGTGCTGGTCCCACAACCTGGTGGGATCTGGGCTGTGAGCCCCATGCAGCTGCAGGGCCCTTCCTGCTGTACCCAACCCTCTGCCGGATGTGCAGCTCTGTCTGGGAGCAGTGGGTGACATGCACAGAGCAGACTGAGGGGTTGCTGTGTTTATTTTGTGGTATCTGTGTGTCTGGAGCCCATAGTGGTTGTGCTCTGGAACACACTCCCCACCCTACAACTCCTTTGGCATCCTCCAGCTTTCTCACATTTGGGTTAATCATCCCACAGGCTGATAAGGCAAATAAAATCCGTTATCTTGACCAAGATAAAACAAAGGGTTTGCTTTGATCTCTTACAGTAAGGGCTGGCCGCTGGTTGTGTGGCTTCTCCCTGTTGGCTGGGGGAGGTGGTGGTAGCAGTGGCGATGAACCTTCTGCAGGGAATAGCTTTTCTTCTACGCTATTTCTAGATCTGTGTCCCAGCCTGACATGTTTCTGTTGGCCAGTGGCTGGGAGGACACCGTAAGCTGGGTACGGTGCCAGCGCTGTAAACTCTGTGAGAGGAATTGAGGAATTGAATTGAGATTATATGGAGATTACTTTGTTTTGAGAAGATCAAACGTTGTCGTGTCCAAAGCAGATAACTTGACAGCAAGCCAGTTGTGTTCTCTACTCCTCCAGCAAACAAACAGAGCCACAAACACTTTTGCATTGTCCAAGATGTTGCAATGAAGTCGAAGTGAATGTGGCTATAAATGGAAGAAGCAGCTCTTCTTGGATTGCAGCCTGTGCTCAGACTCCACTGGACCCAGTTTTTCTTCCATCTGTTACAGCTTTTAGAGGAGGGACTTGGGGAGAGGGCTGCTTTCCTTCAGGTTTGTTGGCCTTTGTTTCATTTGTCTTCTGAACAGACCTGGGAGTAGAAGTTACCTGGATTTCTGTAGGGTCGCGCACAGGTATCTCAGTTGGTTGTCTTGTTTCAGCACATCATGGCGTGAAGGCAGTAGGAGAGACATATTGAAATTCGAGGCTGGACCAAAGGGACGGCTCCAGAGCATCTCACAAACAGCAGAAGTTTGCAGATGTTTATGTATTTGTGAAAAGCAAACAGTGTTAACAAGCTGTACGAGGCTGCTGTGCCAGCTCAGCAGTGACAGCACGGGGCTTTTTGCTTGCTGTCTGCTCCTTGACTTCTATTGCCTGCAGTTTCTTCTGTCGAAGCAGTGGGTTATTCTTTGCATAGCAAAGGCAATTTGTACAGCAGGGCTCAAAAATTACTAAAACAAAGCATCTTTCAACACCTTGAAGTTCAAAGACTGTTGATTCTTTAGCACATACAAGCAGAACCTTGGATTTATGCTCTGGCTGTGCAGCCCAAGAGGCTGCGTCCAGGTTGTGTGCGAGCTGGGTGGTCCCTGCAGCCCCTGAATGTTCTCAGAGGTCTGGATCTGCTGAGGCTTCCCATGGTGCAACTCCAGCACGGCCCTTGGCTTGAGTTCACAAGGGGTGCAGAAATATTTAGTGGGAGCTGAGATCCGAACTCCTTCTGCCTCTTTGTGGGTGAGAGAGAGCTGTGCAAGGAGTGCTCTCATTGATGCATGTGGTTCTGTCCATACGTGCTGAGCATCCATGTTGGCAAGATGAATTTTTCCCTTGTATATTATTTCCAGAGAGAAAGTGATCGAGGAGAAATAGGACTGTGCCCCAGTCCCTTGTTTCCAGCCGTGCTTTGCAGCCCCAGCAGACCTGCTCCTCTTGGGTCTGGTTGTTCTGCAAACCTCTTGCTGTGCACATTTACTTAAGTGCGTGGGTCAGGCTGCCTGTGATGCTTATCAGTGGTGCTTTAACTTTTTATGAAGGTTCTGTCTTCTCCCGTTTGCTCCTCTCTTGCTGTGCCCAGAGTGGGACACACATTCCTTCCTCGAAGAGAAGTTTAATTTGGGGAGACCTCAGCCAATGGATATTAGATGGGAATCCCAGAGGGTATGGTGCCTAGGAGGGGAGGGCTGTGATAAAAGTTAATAGTACGTAAGCTCTTTAAAGCAGCTTTCTCAGTTACAGCTGTCTTGCAGCTCTCGGCTCTTAAATTGCTTCTTAATAGTACCAAAGTGGTGGTGTCCTCTGAACCCTTCTCCATAGCTCTGGAGCGTGGAAATGAACTCAGGGTGGATCCCTATAACCAGCTCCTTTGAAGCTAGGAGCTTTGGCAACTCACTTTTTTCAGTAGTAGAAGTAAATTTGGAAACTGGGAGCCTGGAAAATGTTGAGAAGATGGCTCGAGGCTGGATTGTCAGGGTCCTACCTTTACTGTTTGCTTGCTCGTCACCTTGGGTGAATCTCTCTACCTGTTCCAGTTTCATCTTTTATAATAACGAGCAGGTGAATGTGGCAAGAGGGCTTGGATTCAGTCCTTGCAAGGAGTCCTTTCTCCATGCAAGAACTGGCACTGGGCTGAGCCCTTCTTGTGGAGGCAGGAGGAGGGCAGCTGCTCTGCACAGATTATGGGCTGGTTTTGCAGAAAGCTCCTGCAGCTGTCCAGGAGGAGAGTGAGGATATCGGATGGTTTCTTTATCAAAGCCCCCTCCAGTCCACTCTACTCTTCGGTCTGCTTTCTCCTAAATTTAAATATCAGCTGGTGCTCTCCAGAAGCCCATGTGTCTAGTCATTTATTTTCCTTTTCCCTGGATATCCCTGGGCAATAGAAAGCTGCTCAGGGCTGACAGTAAGTCCTTTGTGGTCACACCATGTCCCTGTGTAGGACACCATACTGTCCCCCAAAGCCCCAGGCTGTTTTCCTCCAGCACTCTGGAGTTATGTGACTCATTGAGGTTTGCAGCAGAAGGAAAGTAAATTCTCAACTTGCAGAAAAAAGCCTGGGAAAGGAACCCAGGAGCGCTCAAGAAAGCTGAAAAATCAAAGCAGAAAAGAAGAATTCATGTAATTTGGAAGTGAGAAAATGAGATTTGGAAGGTAACCTTTGGAAGTGTGTAAATGGGGGGGATGAATGCTGGGTCCTGGTTTGTGAGCAATGGGTGCTGCTGGTGCAGGCATTGGTGAGCAGTTTGGGATGCTTGCCCCACGTCCTCCCTTTTCCATCCTGTTCAGATAGGAGAGAATTGAAATTACCTTGCAGTTATCCAGATCTGCCCTGAGAAAAATGGACTCTATCTGAGCAGCATTTCTGTTAAAATATAATTGTTTAGACAAACTCTGGCTGAACTCACTTCCTCCTGCAGCCCAATGTGCTGATAAAATGGGGGTGGAAGTGGGAGACCGAGTTCAGCTGCTGCTGAGCCCTTTCTTGGGATCATCACCCCCCACCCTGAGGTCCCCGTGTGCCTCTTCTCCTGGCCTTGGAGGAGCCAAGAGGATGACTGGGGACAGCTGTGGGCACGGGCTGGGATGCGGCCATGGGAGAGGCGATGTGGGTGCTCATGTTGGGGTCTCCGTGTTGTGGAGTGGGACGAAATGTGAGCTCTTGCCCTACTGCTGGTGTTCCTACGGGAAGCCATCCTCCCTGCCCTATTTTGGGTAGCAAATGGAAGTTAATTAGCAGCGTAGGAGCGCATGCCCTGGGGTTGGGAGGTGAAGGGTTCCTGGACAGCAGCGAGGGAGCACTGGGATTTCCTCTCTGCTTTGTTGCTTCGTTTCCTGGGCTGAAATGTCTTGCAGAGGCCAAGCAGGGTGGATCAGGACCTAGGCTTTGCCCTGCCTCCACCTGGGGGAGCAGGAGGAGCAGCTTTGGGGTTATCTCAGCCTCCTGGCTGGGTAGGGGCAGCAGGTCTGTGGGATGCTCACTACTACAGTGAGCAAAACCAAAGCCGCTGCTTGGGATTTACTGGAGGAACAGAGCTGGGGAAGCCTCCAATCGTGACTGCAGAGACAGGGGGAATGGTGCTGTGACTGTGCTGGAGAACATTGCTCTGTCCCTTGGGGCGCAGACAGGCAGAGAACATTCAGTTTGTTTTTCCTTCTCATTTTTAGACATGCAAAAGTGATTTTTCTCTTTTATTACCGCTGTTGCTGCTCTGTGGCAAAGGGCATTGGGTAGGTTTCACAGGCTGAATTCTCCCTAGAAAAGCCCCTCCTCTGCTTTCACAGCTCCAGCTGCCAGGTCTGGTTTTCAAACAATTTGCAGAGGCCCAAATATTTGCGGGGCAAAGCTGTGCCTGCAGGAAATGGCTGCAGTTTCCGGCTCCAAAGTGGTGCGAGGGTTGGGACAGCCTGGGGTGATGCAGGACGTCCCACATCTGGAGAATGGACCTGAGGGCCATGCAGTGAAAAATGGGCAAACTGTGCCCTGCTCCGCTGGGTTTGGCTTTTGTGGGAAGAAAAATGTTGGCAGAATGATGTTCCATCAGAAAATGGAAGGGTTTTGCATCAGAATGGGAAGGCGCTGATTTTTGATGAAACGTTTGCTGCTGATGTTTGCTGATCTTCATCCTGAAGTGAAAGGGGAAGGATGGTGAGGATCTGAGTCACTCTGGGGCTGCAGTGGGACCTCCTGCATCTGTCAGCAGAACCAAGGCTGAGTTACTGCGGTGGAGGTGGTGACTGCTTCCAGCGCAGCGATTCCCCACTTGGTGTGGCTGAGCACCATCTATCTGGCCAGGCAGGGAACAGCAGCTGCCCTGTTGTGCATGCAGGGATGTGCAGAGATGGAGAAGAAATGGGAGAGGTTGTGAGCAACGAGGGCAGCAGTCCATGCTGGGTGTGCCTCCCTGGGTGATGCGGACAGGCTGATCAATGGGCTGAGCCCAATTGTATGAGCTTGAACGAGACCAAGTGTCGGGTCCTGCATCACTACAGACTTAGGGCAGAGTGACTGGAAAGCTGCAGGGAGGAAAAGAATCTGGGTGTGTGAGCTGACAGCTGGCCGAACGTGAGCCAGCTTTGTGCCCAGGTGGCCAAGAAGGCCAACAGCATCCTGGCATGCATCAGAAACAGTGCAGCCAGCAGAGCAGGAGGTGACTGTCTCTCTGTATGGGCACTAATGAGGCCACACCTCGAGTGCTGTGTTCAGCGTTGGGCCCCCCACCACAGGAAAGACATTGAGACCCTGGAGCATGTCCAGAGATGGGCAGTGGAGCTGTAAGGGGTCTGAAGCACAAGTCTGATTGGGAGCACTTTGACCTCCGGAGGAGGGGAAGTTGAGGCTGCGTTTAATCCTGAAAGCAGTCAGATGGCTGAAAGCTGTGCGCACAGCCCAGGGCAGGGCCAAAAGCAGCAGTGTCTGCTACTCTTGCATAATGCAAAGCAAAACCTCGAGGAAGAAGTTGAAGCAGTTCCCCACACCACAGCCCCGGGTTGATTCCCGTAGGGAACTGAGAGGGAGAGGAAATGTCCTTCCATGGGAGACTCTTGGAGCTATTGAGACACTTTGGCATTGCTGCATTCTGCTGAGCAGCTGCGGCAAGAATGCAGGGCTGCCGGAAGGAGGAAATATTGCTACATAAATTGCTGCACCATTGATTTATTTTTCTTCTTTCTGGCTGACCCTTGGGGTTCCCCCAGGGCTCTCCCCTCCGTGCCCCCCTTCCCATGGCTCCACAGAGCTGCAGCGCTGCAAGGCGCTCAGGAGCATCTGGGAAAGGTTTGGACGCAGCACATGGAGATGCTCTGCAGAGTCAGCACAGGGGCCAGAGGGCAGCACTCGTCCCTCCCCACTGCAGGGAGGCAGAGCTGCTCGCCAGGCATGCCTGAACGCTCCCGAATTCCAGATCTGGATCCGTTCTTGGGCCCCTCCACGATGCTTTGCCTTTGGGCCACAAACGGTCCAGCTTCGCCCTGTGGCTGAGTGGTGGCTGAGAACTGCTGGTGCTGCAGGGATGTGGAAGGTCAGCAGGGTCTGAGCCCCAGGAAAGAACAGGAGGTTGCTGTGGGCTCAGCAGGATGGTGAGCTTCATGGGCTTAGGGCTGGCCTTGGGGAGGTGAGGTTTGGGGATATTATGGGAGAGGGCACGGGGCAGTGGGGGCTACTCTTGTTTGTTAGGTACTTGTGAGAGACCCTGGGGACTGCAGGTGTGGAGCATCCCTTACTCCATGCCTGCAGCGAGTCAACCACCAGTCTGTGTGTAAAAGGGAGATGGAGCTCGAGGGGACCTTTGGTGTCCGATGGGTTTATGTGCAGGAGAGCTCTTCTGAACAAACCCTGTGAAAGGATCTCTTTCCACTGGATCAGAAAGAAGGGGCTGCTCTTGGGTTTGTGGGTGCTGTAAAGCTGGGAGTTAGCTATAGCAGAGCCAAGCACCTGCAGAGTTACCCCGAAACCAAAACATGAGCGAGGCATGCATTTTAAGACCCCATCTCATGCTCTTTCCTGCTGCTCTTAGTGCCCCTAAATAAAAAAAAGGGACTGGGAAATGTCCCTGTGGTGCTCACATTGTGGTTGAGCCCATCACATGTCCCACAAGCAGCCACCTGTGGTTGGCAGGGTTCTGGGCAATGTGCCTTGGTCCTGCCTCTCTGCCAGCCCAGGGGCAGCAGCAGGTCCTGTGGCCACTGGCGAGGGGCTTTCTTGGAGGGAGGCTGAACAGACCCCAGAGGGCTCCCATGCGGAAGGAAGAGTGCTTTGCCAAACCGTAGGAGGAATTCCCACGTTCCTGTTCCTTGCACTGCCTGCCAAACCCTCCTCCTTTCCACAAAAGCTGATGTATTTAGCTGGGTTTAACCTTTGCTCAAAGAAGTGAGTAACAAAGGTCTTTTACTTTTGGTTTCTGGATGTAAATTTACGATTCAGCGATGGTTTTGTACACACAGCACAATGCCATTGTGAGAAAAGCCGGAGGAGAGACAGAGCGAGCATCACTCAGGGGTTCCTTATTAACAGGGGCTTTCCGGCAGCCTGCCCACATCACTCTTCCTTCCTGCTCTGGCAGTGTCTGCCGGAGCAGTGTGAGGTGTCAGACAGCTCTCACAGCTTCAGCACAAGCAGAAGAGTGACGGCGTGGGGTTTGGTATCCCCAGTGCCTGTGGTCACTGCGCTGCTCTCCGCTCTGCTCTGCCCGGCTGCAGTGAGCACCCGACTCTGCATTGGAGGTGGTGAGTGAGGTTGGAGGGAGGAGAAATGCTCTTTGGCATTGCTGTTTTCTGTAGCTGAATGCTACAAGGTTCTGCCTCCTTGGGATTCCCGCATTTGGGATTTTCAGGGCACGGAGGACCTTTGGGGAATGGCAGAAGGTACAGCTGCTCTTGTAGTTTTCTGCCCTGGATAATACTGTCTTATCCTCTGGTTTGACTTGTATGCCACGAGCCTTGGTGGTGATAGCAGCTGTCCACAGTCACATAATCAGTTTGGCATTATGTATGGGGAACGCTGGGTGGGATGGGCATGATCCTCTGCTCCTGAGCACAGACAGATGCATCCCACCTCTTTGTACCCAGCCTCTGGCCAGGGGAAACCTCCCTGATTGAAGTCAGCTGAATGTAGGGCAGTGTGTGGCCTACAAGGAGCTGGGATGGCCACTTCCAATGCAGTCAGGCTTGGCTTCTGCGTTATTTCCAAGCCCAAACCCCTCTGCAACTAATTAGGACGCCCACATCAGTGACCCCGGTGCTCCTGACCACAGCCAGGCATGGGGAAGCTGCTTTGTGGAGCTGAAGTGGGGGCTTTGGAGGCTGCTCCCCTTAACCACCCTTGTCCCCCTGGTGTCCCTTTGGCCACGGGGAGCCCACAGGGCTGACTCCATGTGAGCAGTTCCTCCCTGGTGCTGTGAGCAGTGGGGAGCGGCAGGAGGTAGGGCTGAAGCCCTGTGCTCACAGCCCACGCACTGGGATTTGAGACTTTCCCAGTTGGAATTGGAGTAATTGACAAAAAAAGTAATGAGGCTTTGACTGCAGCAAGTGTAGCTTGTGGTATCGCAACCAGCTGGGGATGCTGGCCTGTGTGATAAGCACAGCTTCATACGGATCTGCAAAAATCTGTGCTCCATTAGCTCCTGCCCTCAGCACTCCCTGAAAGTTGCCCAAAAATTCCATCTTGGTGTAACGTAGGATACGCTCCAGCCTGCCCCGAGAACATCTGGTATCTGTGCATGGGGTGATATTAATCACAGTATAAACACAGCCAAGCGCTGAGCAGCAGAGCCCTCCCACCTCCCCCCCGTTAACCAAAGGTTGCAGCTATTTCCCAGTGCTCTGTGCCACGCAGGCTGCACGGTGCTGCACAGATCCTACTGGCTGCTTACAGGAGGAGGCACGCAGCCCTCCCTTGCCCTTCTTGCTGCTATCACAGTGCTGCACAAAGGGGAGATGCTGTTGTTGCTGTTTGGCAGCTGGAGGCAGGGCTGCAAAGCCTGTTTGTGCTGACGCTATCGTGTGTCTGCTCACTACTGGGGTGCTTAGGTTTGCTCCCTGTGCTCCAGGACATGCCATGGTTTCCTTTCAAGTTAGGGCACGGGCAGCATTTTTAGCCCCAAATTCCTCTGGAGCAGCCACTGACTGCACTGACAGTGCTGTCTCCATGACCCGAAATGGGAGCATGGCTCAGCTTTGCCCCACGTATCCCAAAAAGTGTGTGGCAGAGTTGTAAAAAAAAAAAAAAAAAAAAAAAAAAAGACAGAAAAAGATGAAAATGATGTCTCAAGCACCTTAACCACGGGGCTGCTTTGGGGGGAGGCTGCATGGGGCGGGAGGGGCAGCTGCTGCCTTTGATGTCGGAGGATTTCCCCACATTAGCTGCCCTGAGAGAAACCCAAGTGCTTTTTGTGTGTGGCTAGGATGGGGGGGAGCTGAGCTGCGTGTCCTTCTTGGGGAGAGTCAGGCAAAAGTTTGGAGAAGTTTGGGAGCTGCGGGGGCAGTGGGCCCACGTGCTCCGGAGGCGGAAGGCAGCTGGGAGCCACATTGCAGCATCCCAGGCAGTGCGTGTCCTCCCCTCCTGGTCCTTCTGGGTAAGTCTATGCCTGAGCTGTCCCAGCCTCAGGGACAGAGATCTGCACCCAGGGGCTGTGCTGAGGGATTCGCGGCACACGGGGATTGTGCGTCCCCTTGGGATGAGGGGAGAGCAAAGTGAAAGGGCATGGAGAGAGCAGTGCTGTGCTGAGCGGGGGTGGGAAGTGAGGGAAAATACCATGGGCATAGCACAGGCAGCGGCATGGGAAAGAGCTTTGTCAGGGCCTGCATTGAGGCTTTTCAGGGTGGAAGGCTGTGAGCGCTCCGTGTGGGCACCAGGCTGCTCCTGCCCATGTTTTGGGGCTGCTCCCTGCTCGGGTTTTGCCATGGGGAGGGAAGGCAGCAGAAGGGAATCACAGCGGGGCAATAGGGGCAACGTGGGGCTGTCTGGGCATGGTGCAAGGGATACCAGCCCAATGGGGGCTCCTTTTGCAGCACCAACACCTCTAGGTCCCAGCTCCAAGCTGACTGGGACCCCACGCTGTGCCCAAGATCACACGGCCCCAGCACAAAGGTGCTGGTGGTGCCAAGCTGGGGCTCCCAACAGAAGGGTGTGTACTAAGGTTGAGAGCCCTGCCCCAGCCTGGATGGGTCAGGTCTGTGTCCATGTGGGCAGTGGGAAGGGGCTGATGCAGCATCGCCTGCTGGGGTTGGGATCACTGCTGGCTCTATGGAGCTCATCACTGCCTCGTGCTCTGCCTTTTGGGAGTGTTGTGGTGATGGGAATTGTCAGAGCCAGGGAGGAGGGGATGCTTTTCCTCCTTTCTGTTTTTGTTTGTTAATATTTTAACAACAGCTCCTTATTCTTCTCCTGCCACTCGGGACAGCTGCTTGCACAATGGTCGTGGGAGAGCAGCAGCTTGCTCCGCTTGTTGGAGCTGCACAAGGGGAGTGCTCAGGCTCAGGTTTCTGGGCAGGGGGCTGGGCACAGCAGGCTTCTAACTGAAGCTGTGTGCTGAGTGCCCACAGGAATTGCTCCTTTTCTGCTGTACCCCAAGGACATGCTGTCACCCAGCATCTTCACACGCAGTAGTTTGGGGTTTTACTCCTGCCTGTGCCCTCGATGGGAAGTGCTTTGTGCTGAACTGCTCCAGAGCTTCCTTTCTAAACCCATCCCTTGTCTAAATCCACACAGCACCAGGGAGGAAGCATCCGGGCTGGACACGCTGGGGCTGATTCCATCCCTGGATCTGTGAAGGCTCTGCCTGCCCCAGCTGCTTCCAACAGGGCCATTGTCACTGTGTGGTGCCACAGTCTTTGCAGCACACTGAGCCCTGTGTGCAGCTGGTTGGGGCCAGAGGGCACTGACAGCCTGTGGCTGCCTTTCCCCACATGGAGGTCATCACGGCTCGCCCCTCTTTGGAGCCTGCAGATATCCAGCCCCCATTGAGCTGAGCACTGTGTGCTGGATTTGCTATTACTGCCTCAGGGAAGGTTTTGTGCAGAGCAGAGGAGGGCAGAAGCATCCTCCTACAGCACGTGGCAAGTTTGGGGTCCTTTATCCTGATTGTGAGCGAGCTGCTCCATGTGGTTATGTGAACCAACAAGTGCTATTACCCCATGCAGGCATGATTCCAGGCTGTGGGACACAGCATCCGGGTGTGCAGCCATGCAGGATGTGTGCCTTGCTCACAGCCCCGTGGCAGGAACAGAAAAATATGCCTGGAGCACATGGCACACTGTGCAGCCAGTAACTCTGGAACTGTGGATGCTTTTGTAGACACATTGCATGGTTTTTTTGTATTGAGAGCAAAATACCTGTGTGGTTGCGGGGCTTGTGAGTGGTGCATGGAATCTCACAGCTATGAAATGTAACAATTCAGCTGAAAGAGTTAATGCTGAAAACACAGCCTGAGGGCTGCCTGCCCAAAGCATGTGGCACACAGCATCTCCCAGCAGCAGCGCAGCATGGAGCAGTGAGCCCTGGCAGCGGGGTTGGGCTGCAGGTGCTGCTCACTGCAGGGATGTGGCTGGCCCTGCTGTGCAGGGGGTGAATGCAGGGATGGCTGATTTGCATCTCTGGGGTGGGAGCGCCGTCTGATCCTGACAGTGTCTTGGTGAAAAGTCTGGGTGGTGCTGGAAATTCTCCTCTGTTGGTCACTGCTCTGATCCAGCAGCCTGTGTGCATGCATCATCAGGAGTGGTGCTCCGTGGTAAATAATGTGAAAATGATGCTGAGGTCTGGGGGTGCTCGGGGCCATGGCCAGGCCAAGATGTCTCTGTGCCCCCAGTGCAGGCGCTGCATGGGGACTGCTGCCCTCCTCCAACTCGCCTTCTCCTCAAACCCATGCAGAAGTGATTCCCCTTCCCACCCCCGCCCAGCTTCCACTTGCCATGGATTCAAAAAAAGCAGGTCTGTAAAAGCCACATTTTCTTTGGGAATCGGATTAAGGCCCCTTGTTCTGCGCTGGGGACACCGTGGCATGAAGCCTTTCTTTGTCCTGGGCATTGCTGGCCCAGCTGCAGCGCATTAACCCTTTCTGATCCTGGGGCAACACAAAGCTAGGGATGAATGGTGCTTTGCTAAGCAACAGGGACTTCTCCTGGGGTGTGTGATGGCAGGAGGCAGTTGGGGAAGTTAGGTGCTGGCTGTGTGTCTCCAGGCTGGGCTGTGGCAGAGGTGGCCGACCCCAAGAACAGATGGTGGGGTGTCCATCAGCATCTCCTGCTGCACACCCAGGGCTTGTGTCTGTTGGATTGGTATTTTTTTTAGGCAGTGCTTGGAAGACGATCCAACTGCATTGCTCCTCTCAGGTCTGCTTGTATACATCTCTGTGAAAGACAAATAGCAGCAAGGCCCATCCCGTTCTGGCACAGGCAGAGGTGGCTGGGGCAGCTCCGTGCTGTGGGGGACCCAATACCGGTTATCAGGCAGCTCTGATAAGAGCACAGCAGGGATTTCCCCATCGGGGCTCTGGACTGAGTCAAACCGGCACCAGAGCAGCTTGCAGGCTCCTGATAGCCGGGCTGTGGTGGATGCCTCCTGCATTTTCCCATTGCTCTGTTAAATGTGGAGATGCAATCGCCCCACAGCAAAGAGATGCAGCCCCCCTGTCCCAGGCAGCTGCACCCAATTATCCTTCTGACCCCAACCCTGCGGAGTGGGAGCAAAGGTTTCCTTCTTTCCACGGTTAGGGTGCCCTAAATTCTTTCTTCTTTACCTCTGAAGGGAAATAAAAGGGGAGGCGCACAGCCTGGCAAGGGAACTTATCCCTGCTCACACAGCACATGGCTGGGAAGAGTGTCCTTGAAGATGCTGAGTGCACTCTGTCCCACTTGGCACATTGGTGGCCAAACCATTGCCCCCTGCAAGCAGGAGGATGTTGGGAGAAATCTCTTTTTCCTGCTTTTTCCAAACATTCCTGACCCTGGAGCGACCTTCTAGCAAAATCCATTCCCCACTGGGAAATGATGGATTGCCCAAGCACAGCCTGTGAGCGAGCTGCAGGAGGGAAGGGCACTGCTGGGGGGCAACACTGGGAGCACGGGGTGACTCGTGGCAAGGACATGGTGCCAGCTGCATGCCTTCAAAATGATCCTTCCTTCCTTCCTTCCTTCCTTGGGGCTCGAGAGCTGCATTGCCCCACGCAGGAGACTGGGCACTGTGGGCTGCAGGGCTCTTTCAGCATTAATAACCTCAATTTTGGTTTTCTGGTCTGGGTGGCCATGTCCCTTCTCAGTCGCACTGAGTTTGCTGGTGCTCCTCAAGGTTACTGGCTGCGCTTTTCCCACTGCTATTGATCTGTGATTAGAATAAATACAGCTGGCAGCACTTCCAGGTGGTTGAGAGCCCGCAGCATCCATCCGAGTCACGGGGACCATGTAGGTGGACAGCACTGCTGCGCTATTAGGGCCATAAAAACAATTCCCTAAGCCCTTAGGCTGCGGCGCTTCCAAATGGGGATCGGTGCGGTGCAGTGAAACTGGAAATGTTTCATTGTCATTTCTGCAGGGAAGGACATTGCTGCGCCCTGTGCTCTGTTGGTTTGGGGTCTGCTGCCCAGTGGGGCTGTGGGATGGAGCCATGTGGTCGTGGTGGTTCTCTGCTGCAGGATGAAGGACAATGGTTGGGATTTGCCCCAAAACTTGCTGCAGTTTGTTCAGATCCCTTGGTAGCGCTTGCAACACCAATAGGGCCTCACCAGCACTGCTCCTAACCCAGAATTTTTTATTTAAGAGGGGAACAATGACTTTGTGGTTAGAAGCTGAGCCGGGGGTTTGGCTGCAGTTCTTGGCTCTGCTGTTCGTGACCCTGGGCGGTCCTCCTCTCTTCATCTGCAGCGCAGGGATAAGGCTGCTTCCTTCCTCGTGGGCCTGTTCTGCACACCCAGCTCCTGGTGCAGGAGTGGAGAGGTGCCCCTAGAATAACAAATCCTGGGGGTGGCCATTGTGCAAAACCCACGTGCATCTGAGCGCATCCTCCTTCCCACTGGAATGGTTTGCAGCCATGCATCCCGTTCCTGTCTTTGCAAGGCTGCAGGGACCTGCATACAGCCCCAGCTGCTCCCTGGGCAAACCCTCCTTTGGCATCCCACGTTGGATTTTCCTGGAGATTAGGGAGATTAAAACCCTAATGCCCATTGATAGGGGTTAAAGCTTTTTTAAGTCATAAAAAAAAAAAAAAAAAGTGGTGTAATCCAGCAGAAAGCTACGCACAGCTGCAGTGTAAGCAGATTGAGGCTGGATTTCCTGCCTTGGTGTTAGGGTGGAGGTTTCTCCAAAGCTGTTATTTGTGGCACTTTGCTGGAGCAGAGCAGCGCCAGCCAGGCCCAGTGGCTGCAGGACCTGTGGGTTTGGGGCAGGATGGGGTGAAGAGGGGCCAGCACTGATGGCTGTGAGGAATGGTGATGGGGTGACACAGAGGGTGACATGGATGCTGATGGCGTGATGCTGGTAGCAGGTCTCTGCTTCTGGGCATGGAGGGTGGGGGGTGCATCTGGTGATGTTGCTGCTGCATGCTTTTAGGGGTGGAAAAGAAAGGACGAGGGCATACCAGGTGCTCATGGGCAACAATAGATGGGCCAGGGAGGCTGTGCTGTGAAATGAGGCCCTTTTACGTAGCAGGACTGCAAGTGTGACCGTGCTTAACACTTTAACCATCTTCAGGCCCTCCTCTGGACACGCATCCTAAAACCAGAGGGTATCAGAACCCCAGTTTGTAGGGGGGTCTGTGCCCCTCACTGCAACACAGCTCCAGCTCTGCTGCTAGAGCGGTGCTGGAGCACTGCTGTAAGATGGGAGATGTGTAAGATATGAAGCAGGAAGAGCTCACAGAGACAGATAACATCTTTGTTGAGCTCCACTGACACGATCTTAAAAAAGCAACTGAGCCTGAGGGTGTAGATGCCTGAGCTGGGGTTGCCCTGAGTAGGGAGGGCATCTTGCAGCCGCCTTGTCCCCTGATTGTCACCACATTGGCCCCACGCTGTCCTTGTAGTGGCTGAAGGCTCTCCGGCTCCCTGGCTGCAAAGCGGGCAGCGTTACTCCCACTGCATGATGGGGTTTGGGATCTGCTGAGAGTTTCGGGATGCCCGAGAGCAAAAGATAAAGTTTTGGTGAGCAGCGAAGCGTCTGAGAGGAGTGGGGCTCTGGTGGGTGCGGGTCTGAGCCCGCAGTGCACGGGGCTGAGTGGGGACCGTGATTTGGGATAACGGGGGATTGAGCGATGGGGAGCAGCCGGCGGAACTCGGTGGGAAGAGGGAGGTGGGAGCCTTTAAGGGATGGTTGGGGCCGGGGCGAGGGGAGGCTGTGGAGGGAGAGGGAGGAGGAGGAAGGGTGATGGGGGAGGAAGGGTGATGTGGGGGGAGGGGGAACGGGGGAGGAAGGGTGATGGGGGAGGAGGAAGCAGCAGGAGGGCAGGGTAAGGAGGAGGAGGAGGGCAGGGGGAGGAGGAAGAGGAGGAGGAGGAGGCGGGGAACCGCGCGCTGCCGGAGCCGCCGCCGCCGCCGCGGGTGAGTCGCCGGTGCCCGGGCGGGGGGAGCGGGCCGGGGCTGGGCTGAGGTGGGGTGGGGTCGGGTCCCCTTTTGGGGTGCGACCCCAGGAAGTCGCTGCTGCCAACGGGGAGGCCCCGGGGACCGCTGGTGTGGTCGTGGAGGGGGGCAGGCAGCCCAGGTTGGCCGGAGGGCTCTGCCCGCCCCCGGTTCGCTCCATGAGGGAGCAGAGCGGCTGTTCAACATCTTCCCACCCTCTCCGTGCCGGTGCTGCCGGTATTGTTCGGGATGGAGAGCGGCGGGAGCCGGGCTGCGAGTGGGAGGGGAAAGCCCGCACCCCCCGTGCTGAGCCTGGTCCCGAAACGCGGTGTTCCGGGGCGTCCGGACACAATCGGTCTTTGTGAAAAAGAAGGAAAGAAAAGGAGGAAAAAAAAAAAAAAAAAAAAAAAAAACGACCAGGGCGTAAATTTCCCCATGAGAACTCGTTGCTGTGCGGCTGCAGCCGGGAGCATCCCGCTGCGCTCCTGGCCGGTGGGTCGGGCAGCTCCGCGCTTCTCCTCCGTTACAGGGCACAGAGCTCAGAGCTCAGCGAGGGGGAAGTGGGGACCCAGAAATCCCTCCTTTCACCCTGGGGGTCTAAAGAGCTCCTTGTTCCTGAGCAGCATCAATCGGTGGGGGCTTGTGGGCTGTCCCCTCCGCGGTGCCGTGGGGCAGCAGCTTTGCATAGCACCAAAACTCCTTCTGCCGGTGCTGACCCATACAGTGTGCTTCCACGGGGCTGTTGGTAGCGTGAGCATCCTGCAGAGCTTGCCTGCCTGGGGATGCCCCCTGCACACGGGGTGTGCCCCACCAGGACCCCAATAGAGCCTGGGGTTCTCAATCTGTAGCCCTACATTCAATTGGTGAGACCTCTGGAGCGAGCCTTGGGGGTCTTTCTGACCTTTTCTTTCCTTTTTATGTTTGTCCCGTGAACGGAAAAAGGACACCAGCTTGCAGCTCCTCCCTGCAGGTCTCTGTGAACGGTTTCCTGTCTGTCAGCCCAGCGTGGGCCTCACGTGGTGGGAGAAACAAGGCTGTGCTGCACTGTGCTGCCAGGGCGAGCGCGTGGCTGAGCCGCAGCGTTACCCAGCTCCTGCCCAGGGCTGGAACCAGCACCAAGCACTGATGTCCCCAGGCTAGTGGTGAGCCCGATGCTGTCACCAGGTGCCCAGGGCATGGAGCAGATGGCCACAGCTCAAGGCATGGCTGTGCCAGCCCGGCTTGGGTGGCTGCGATCAAATAACAGCAGTGTCCCCTGGGTGCCGCCTGCCTCTGCTGTGCAGGATGTATCTGTGGGAGCTCTGCACATGGGGCTGAATTTTGGGGGCTGTGGGGAATGCTGTGCTGTGCCTTGCGTTCCTATAGCTGTGTGCCCATGCCAGCTCAGATGGGCTGTGGGCAATCCCTATGCCGTGATAGGTCTGCAACTCTGCATCCAGCCTGGCTCTGCTGCCTGCCTTCTGCTGTTCTCTCTGAAAACAAAGTGGTTTTGCTGTGTGCTGTGTAGGCTGCATTCGCTTCATGTCAGGAATGCAGAGGGACTGCAGGTTTGTCTTGCCCAGGAGGGCTCGGCCTCCCCTCATCCTCATCATGGTAGCTTGGGCCAAGTGGATGCACTCAGCTTGGCTTGAGAGAGAATGGTGCCAAGGGCAGGTCAGGGGGAGCGTTGCCCTGCTCCGTGGCTCCTGCAGAACTGCTGTTCCCCAGTGCTCCAAAGATGCCAAAGCATTGGGAGCTTGCAAGTTTGGTGTGTGAGGTAGAAAAGCCCCCTGAGCAGTGAGTACTGCGGTCCTGCCCATCTGCTGGGACTGGCTGGGAGCTATAAATTCACTCCTTGCTTCTAAAAATGTCTCTGTTACACCCAGCAGCCATAATTCTGGAGGATTGTTGCTTCACATCACTGGAAGGTTGGTTGGGCTGCACAACTCTCTTGAAACATCTGTGGATGCTCAGCTGCCTGGAAGCTGTGATGTTTTCACGCCCTCAGCTGACTGATATACAGCCATTGGCTATCCAACTGGCTATGCTAAGCCATCCAACTGACCTGGCAGCCTGCGGTGTTTCCAGCCTAGCACAGATGAAAGGGAGCTATCCCCAGTCTAGAAACCTCTGTGCAACATCCTTGTTTGCTGGGTGCTGCTGCTTGGGATGCCTGGGACAACATCTGCAGCCCAGAGCAGTTGGATGCCCTCTCTCATCCTCACTGGCAGTTCCCAGCATTGCTTCCCCAAAGGCTTTTTGCAGAGGGACCCTCTTGCTGCAGCCCTTTGCCCTGGGGGTGCTTCTCAGCGGCTGCTGCGCAGATGTTGGATTTGGCTCGCATCTGATGCACGTTAATTATGGTGCAACAGCCCAGAGCCTTTGGCAAAATAAACTTGAGAGCAGCTGTCCAAAGTCACCCTGGAACTGTGGGCTGGTTTGTGCTGGTGTTCTGCACACTCTGCATCTCCAGTACCCACGTGGAGGGGATTTCCCCAGCAGAGAGGACGTTTGTGCACAAGTTCCCATGCACCTCATGTTTGTTTACCCATGGGCATCAGCAGAGCGAGCAGGCTCTACGCTTCCCCAGGAAGCAGCTGTGCTACAGAGAAGCGGTGGTGGTTGAGGTCTGATTGCTGTTGGGGGCCCAGTGGCACTCAAGCGTTCCTGATAGCACTGTGTGTTTCTGAACTCCTGTCTTCAGGTGGGTCTGGCGCAGCCCCTTTGGAGCTGACTGGATGCTTAGGTTCTTGTTAGGAACAGATCTGCTCTTCCCAGGAGCACTGCCTCGGTGGGAAGCTGAAAGGAAAGAAAGCGAGAGCGTGGGTTGCAACATTCCCCTGGGGAATTCTCCAGGCAGTTCGTGTCCATGCATCCCTGTTGTCCTGCAGAGCCTCCAAGTTGCAACATGTTTATTTATCTTCTCCCCAAACGGGAACCAGATGCTGGGGTAGCTTGGCCTTTCACTTACTTTTTCCTTTTGGCCAGCTGCAGCAGCGTGGGCCGCATGCACCTTGGTGGTGGCAGCGTGGCAAGCAGGCACACGTGATGTGCATCCTTTTGTGGCTTTTGTCTCACTGTGAGCTGGTGAGTCACGAGCCCTCTGCGGTGCAATGGAGCAGAGCGCTGCACGGCGGCACGTAGCGCCTGCATGGGGCTGGGGCAAGGTTTGTGTGCACGTCCCAGCTGTGCGCTTGGGGAGGGCGCAGCACCTTCTGCAAACTGCATGGTAGCAAGGCTCCGTGCACACCCATGGCTGTAGGATGCTCCACAGAAAGAGCGGTGATGCATTGGCACAGCTGCCCAGGTTGGGGGGGGGGTCACCGTCCCTGGAGGTGTTCCAGAGCCGTGGAGATGTGGCACTGAGGGATGTGGTCTGTGTGCACGGTGGGGTTGGGCTGATGGTTGCAGTTGGTGAGATGAGAGGTCTTTTCCAACCTTAATGATTCTATGACTCGCTCAATTCCTCTGCCAGCCCCCAGGCTGCATCCTGTCCTGCAGGACCAGAGCACTCCAGGCTCTCTGTGTGTTACCCTACTGTTCTGCTCCCGGAGCACAGTGCCGAGCGGTTGCACAACCCTGTGCTTCTGGTGGCAGCATACTTTCCACACGATTTACTTTTCAGTGGTATGTAGGGATTTTTTCCACTTTTGGCCTTACCACTTTGAAACAATGCCAACTCAGGACCTATGGAAGGACCTTTGGCGTGCTGGACTCGCAATCTGTTCCGGGAGCAGCCTGCACTGTGCTGCCAGCTGTGCTGGAGCCCAACCGCCTGGTGCAGGGCTGGATGGAGGAGCAGATTGTTGCCGTGTGTGTCAGCTGCTTTGTTGTTCTCCAGCGGGGCTGGAGGTGGAAAAAAGTGCTCAGAGCACAGCAGTTTTGGCGATTGATGTTGGGTTTGTTTTTATTTTTTATTCATGCTTAGTGTTAAAGGAGTGCAGTGCTTGCAAGACATGAGTACTACTGCCCCAAAAAGCCGGGGCTTGGTTTGGAGGAAGCCCCTCTGCCCCAGCTGCAGAGGAAAGCATGCAGCTCCTCATCAGAGCCAGAAATAACAGTGGGGTGAGGCCTACGTGAGGATAGGAGCTGAGGTCCCTATTCCTGTTTTAATGAGTGAGGATGAGGACCTTTGCAAAAAGCTTAAAGAAAGTAAATCAATTTGGCTCGGATGCAGGGATGTGGGTGCTCATCCTGCTTGTGCACACTTTGTGCTGGGGATGCATCACCTCGTAGTGCCTTCCTGGTGGTTCTACTTCCCATCTGTGGATCCCAGAGGAGATGGGGCTCTGACTTTGTATGAAGATGTTAAATGAGACTATGGATGTATATTTGTTTCTCTGTCATCCTCCAGAGACATATGCCTTCTTTGCAGTGCGGTGCTGAAGTGTTTTGGTAATGAGCATGCTCTACACTGAGCTAAGTGCCCTGCTTCTTGGGCAAGTCAAAGGCTTTGCTTTTCCCCTGACAGATAACAACAGAACTAGAGCAGTACTGTGACAGCCCTGTTACTGTGTGGGTGCTCTCTGGTGCGACCCATTTAGATGTGGATGTGTTGTTCTCCAGCTCTCAGTGGGCTGCAGTGGGGCTCTGCACTTGTGCTGAGGGCTTCCTCAGTGCTGGGTCTGGCTCAAAGCATTGCCCTGGGATCTGGTGGGATCTGGCAGGGCTCTGCCCATGGAGCAAGGTCCACAGTGCTGGGCTGCATCCTTGTGCTGTGCTTCATAGGCTTGGTAACGTGGGCAGGGATTGAGGTGCATGCAGTAGGTTAAGAAATGCAAGCCCAAATTCGAGGTGATTCCAGGCAAAGATGCTGCGTGCTGCTCTCTCAGCCCCCAAATGCCCCAAACTGCTCAGCCCTTCTGACCATTCTCCCTTTGCCCCCCAGGTCCAGAGGCCATTCCCAGCACTGTGCCCGGCATGACGGACGCTGTGCGTGATGCTGGCCCCAAGCAGGCGGCACCGGCACGGCCGGACAAACCAGCTGCAGACTTTGGCTACGTGGGGATCGATGCCATCCTGGAGCAGATGAGACGGAAAGCCATGAAGCAAGGCTTCGAGTTCAACATCATGGTTGTGGGTGAGTGCTCCCTGTGGGCCAGCTGCCTGCAGCGTGCTCCACGGGCTGTTTGTTTTGTTCTGTGGCAATGTTTGTCCTCTCTGTCCACCCCTTGGGAACAGCAGTTCAGCTCCATGTCGCTGTCTCTGACACGGAAAAGTGCTGCTTGCAGAGTGCTGGTCAGATTCAGCGGTCATTATGGCCAGGATGGGACACAGCCTGGCAATTGCCAGGATCCCAGTGCTGTGTTGGGGTGCATCGCTCCCCCTGGGAGTACCTCAGAGGTGTCAGGTGTTACAGAGAGTGACAGCCCTGCCGTGGTTTGGCAGCAAGACACAGTATCAGAGAATGAATCATAGAATGGCTTGGGTTGCAAGGGACACACTGTTGGGTTGTTTGCAACCTACTTTAGAGAATTTGCTTTAGCAGGAGGTTGAATTAGGTGGTCCCCAGTGGTCCCTTTCAATTCCGATCTGTGTTTCTGTGATAGTGTGACCTCAAAGATCATCTAGTCTCAATCCCCCATAGCATGAGCAGGGTTGCTGACCCAACGTGGCCTTGAGCACCTCCAGGGATGGGACACCCACAGCTTCTCAGGGCAGCCTGGGATGTGGGCTGGGAGGTCACTGCAAGCTCTCTCATTTCAGAACCAGTTGGTGCAGCTTCTTGTGACATTTTTCTGTGTGAACCTGGCTGAGCAGCTCCAGGCCTCCCCCTGCACTCCCAGCAGATGCTGGGGGCTGATCAGAAGGGCTCTGCTGTGGCAGCACTGTGTGTGGTAGGAAGCTTTTGCTGTAGCGTGGCTGGAAAACATTGTTCCTCCCTTGGCAGGCTCCAGAGAGCTGTTTACAGGCTGGGGAATTCGTAGCAGCATGAACAAGCTGAGCTGCATCTCTCCCGACAGACGTGGGGAGGGGTGCAGGAGGAGCTGTGCCCATGGGGGGCCCAGGGGTGCTTGGTTGAAGCTGGTGCAGGAGCACCTGGACCAGATTGTATCACATGTCCCCTCTGCAACCCAGTGGTGTTGGCTGCTGGTGAGCAATGTGTGCTGTGCTGTACTGCATTGCAGCTCACAGTGAATGCAGAAGCCTGGGGTGTTGGCACTGCTGCAGCTTGGACTCCTGTCCTGCTAAAGGCTCACAGAGCTGCTGGGGGAGGATGTGGGAGTGTGTGGTGGTTCAAGAAGCCACGTGCAGAGGAAGGAGCTCCTTTGTATGTGACCACACTGCTGTCCTCCCCCTGCTTTCCCCTACACACAGCGGTGCGAGGAGAGGCTTTGCCCCCAGTAACGCTGCCCTGTCACAAGCTCTGTGCAGGCTGTGTCCTGGCAGCTTCTCATCTGCTGTCCCCTGCAAAAATAACCCGGAAATGTCACAGTGCTGACGATGGTTTGTCCTGCTGCTTTCCAGGTCAGAGCGGCTTGGGGAAATCCACATTAATCAACACCCTCTTCAAATCCAAAATCAGCCGGAAATCTGTACAGCCAACTTCTGAAGAGCGGATCCCCAAGACCATTGAGATCAAATCCATCACTCACGGTGAGGCTCTACATATCCCAGCTGGTGCTTTGGCTTTCTGTCCTACTGTGCCTTGCGTCCTGCTGAACCTCTGCTCTCATCTGCCCAAATGGGCGTGGAGCATCCAGAGATGCTCAGTGGGCTGGGAAAGCACATCTTTTCCTTTTATCCTCCAGCACTGACTTAATTATGATAGAAGGGAATAAGCAAGGTGGCAGCTGGGGGGAATGCATACAGGGCAAATGCAGTGCTGCATCCCCTCGGAGGGCTGGTTTGTGCCTACTGGAAGCTGTAAGGGGAAGCTTAGCCAGGGCATGCTTGGCTCACACTGTCTGCTTTCCTCTCCATTTCAGAGATTGAAGAGAAAGGGGTTCGCATGAAGCTGACGGTCATTGACACCCCTGGCTTTGGAGACCACATCAACAACGAGAACTGGTGAGCTGCCTGGGCACGAGGAGCTGCTGCAGGGAGAAGGCACCTGATGCTGGGGCATCCTGCTTTGGTGCTGGGGCTGGGCTGTGGTCCTGTGCTCCCCTTACCCTATGAAAAGCAGAGCAGAGGGATCATTGTGGGTGCTCCCTGGCACCGAAGTGGACCCATAAACATCCTGCTGTTTGTGGCATGAGACAGGCTTTGTTTGGTGCCAGGAGCAGCTGTATGCCAGCACAGCCGATTCCCAGACTGTGCTCATGTGGCCCAGAGCCCTGCCACATGTCTTTGGGACAGTTGGGGTCTGTGTGGGATGTGTTGCTGGTGGGGCAGTGCTGTGTGCATGCAGAGTGCCTGAGCCCCTATGTGGTCCCATTGGGATAGGGAGGATGGGGCCTTTTTGGACACCTCTCTGCTGTCCTGTGCTCCCTCTCCCTATAGATGGTGCTTTCAGGAAGCAGGAGGGCTCAGGGTCCCTCTCACACCCCAACCTCATGTGTCTGTGCCTCTGCAGCTGGCAGCCCATCATGAAGTTCATCAACGACCAGTATGAGAAGTACCTGCAGGAGGAGATCAACATCAACCGCAAGAAGCGGATCCCTGACACCAGGGTGCACTGCTGTATATACTTCATCCCCGCCACCGGCCACTCGTACGTACACACCCCTGGGCTCCAGCCCCTCTGTGCTCCCCTCTGTGCCTCTGGTCCCACATCTCAGCTGCTTGGGGCAGCCCATCCCCAAAGATGGAGGTCTGTCAAAGGGTTTGGAGGAGCTCAGAGTCATCTATGAGCACCTGGAATTGCTTTAGCCAAGGAGGATGGGGTGTTTTCTCCCGAGGCCATGAAAGCTCTCATTCAGGTTTGCTTTGATCACCTTTGCTCAGCTGAGGGTGGGCAGCAGGCAGCGAGCTTCTGGATGGGATGATTGCCTCTGCAAACAGGAGAACTTGCTTTTCTGCTCCCCTACCTTTGTAAGCACTGCCGTACCGAGGGAGCCAACATCGTAACCCTTTTAGGGCATTCTGTGGTTGTTTGATTAGTCTGCACATGGGATGCAGTTTACTCTGTGCAGAGCTCTCCTGTCTCTGGCACTTCTCAAATAACAGCATCAAAGAGCTCCATTTCCATCTCCTGCTTCTCTGTTTTAAAGACACAGAGCCTTTACTGAGATCTGGGGCACTCGTGGTGTCTGAAAGCCACAACTCGAAGCGTCTCAGCATGAAGTGAGACCCGAGCTTCCTTTTGATTTGAGTCAATTCCTTCCACTTCTGGCTTTGTCTGCATGGGGAATTTTTGTGTCTGATTTCAGAAGTAAACTCAAACCACCAGCACTGTATTCATGTCAGCCTTTTCCTCTTCATCACGGAGAGATGTATTCCAACAGAAAACAAAAAAAAAAAAAAGAAAAAAAAAAGGTTTTGTTTTGCTTCTGTTGGTGGGCAGACAAAAAATGCACTTTTCAGTGGAATACAATGACTGCATGGGGCAGCTATGCTCTTCTTGTATAATAAGCACAGCGTGTGCAGGGACCTCACAGCCTCTGAGAGGGAGCAGGAGCCTCCTCCTGGGCTTGGGCTCTTCCTTTACACCCTGATGAAGTGGAAATGTAGGAGGGGATGATGTGTTGGGCCATTCTGGCTGTTGGTGCTTCTCATCTTTGGACCTATCCAAAGCAAACCGGGTCGGGGTATTGCAGCATGAGCTGTGCTTTGTCTTTTTCTCATCACTTTGGGCATTTAACCCTTGCACATCTATGAACATGGGAGCACAGCACGCAGCAGATGTGGATGGGAGGTTTGGGGCTGCTGCTGTGGGCTCTGCTTCCCATGCAGCACCCCATGGAGCTTGCTTCACCCCGTCCCCCGCCGGAGCCCCTCGGCAAGTTCTGGTTTCTCTCACTGCTGGCTAGCAGTAATTGCTGGAGGTTCAGCTGCCTTTCTTCTTTCTCTCCAGCAAACATGTGTTTCCAATATCAGCTAGCCCGGCCGTTGGAGGATGGTGTTGCTGAGCTGTGCACAGCCCTTGCTGCAGTGCTAACAGCCTTGCCCTGTGCCACCCCCAGCATCGGCTCACATCCCCTCCTGCCCGGGGACAGAGAGGCTGAGAGCGATTGAAGCTGTTGCCTGCAGAAAGGGGGGCAAACCCCATGGAGTACAAGAAGTCTGTGGGAAATAAGCTTTTGGAGAAAGCAATGAGCAAGCATTGGGTTTCCCTTCTGCTCCCCTTCGAAGCCCAAGTCATGGTGCCTGGTACCCCAGTGTGCCCGTGCCGCAGCGCTGGCAGCAGGGCTCTGCTCAGTTTGCAGTGCAGGGGCTCACACCACGCTTAGCGCAGGCTCATACTTCCTACCATTCTGCTCAAGGGTTAATCCAGGGAGAATTTTCCCTTCCTAGGGAGGTCAGGGCAGGATTTGCAAGCCATCTAGCTCGCACACACCCTGTCCTTCTTGTAACACTCCCGTAAAACCATGTTAGCACAGGCTAAGTAACCTGCTGGCAGGGCTTTTGGCTGCAGCCGCACAAGCCGCAATCTTTGCCACCCAATAAATTTCTCAGCTGTGACCCCTGTGAAGCACCACCCGGCTTGGAAACGTAGCTCTGAACCACTGCCCAGCCCCAGCAGCCCTGCTCTGTGTGTGTGCCAGAGCCACGTGTTGAGAGATAGACACCCTGCAGCCACGACTGGGCCCCTCGTCGGGGTGCTGGGTGCTGTGGGGTGGCTACATGCACAGCTCAGCTTCCTGCTGCTGGTTTGATCTGGGGCACAGAAAGGAAATGGCTGCGGCTCTCAGTGGGTTGTTATTACCATAAAGGTATTTAAAGGCACTCTGCTGTCTCCAACCCCGTAACAAGAGGGGGTGGGGGGGCAGCCAGCATTGCTGGGTGGTGCTGTGCAGCAGGAGTTTGGCAGGAATTAGATCTGGGCTTGCCCCATCGTGACCTTGCCTGTGTCTGCGTAGGTCTGTGCAGCGTTAATTAGTGGATGTTCAAATCAGGCTCTCTTCTTTCATCATCCCCTTAAGCCCTTCATTCTCCTTTGTTGTCTTCAGATGAGTAACAATGACTTCCAGCATCACTTGCTTTTAAATACTTGAGGTTTTGGGGTTTCCTAAAAATTGTGGCTGGGGGTTTTGCAGCAGCTCAGCCCATGGATGTGATGTGCAGGGAGGAAAGAGTGGGGAACTTTGCTCTACAGCATCCTGGGAGCTGCCCCGTGGTGCCACAGCTGTCCCCTCTGCTTCCGTTTAGCATCACTGCTCTGCATGTGAGCTGTGCCTTGGGAACAGCCTCAGCTCCTCATCTGGTACCAGGGAGGGCTGAGGGGTCTGGGCTCAATCTCACGTGTCTGGTGGGCTGTGAATCCATCGGCTGCGTGCGCATCCCAGGCTGTGCTCTGATGAAAGAGGCAGGAACACAGCCTCAGTGGGGAAGAGGCTTTTAAAGGGGAAAAACTGTTTGAAAAACAGCAAAGAGAAAGGAGGGGAAAGCGTTCTGCTGGGAAAGGAACGTAAGTGCATTGCTTCCTTGGAGGTCTGGGAAATACATTATGCAGAGCTCCAAACAATGTTTGCCAGCAGCAGTCTGCTTAGATGTGTCCATGGGGGTTTCCTTGTGTTTTTTTCTTTCTTTCTTCCTTTCTTTTTTTTTTTTTAAATAGCCAAACTCTTTTCTTTCCTGGGGCCCATGGTGATCTGTGGCTCCTGAGCTTATGCTGGGAACTGGTTTGTACTCACACTGCTGGTACTGAGCTGTGTCAGGGTAGGGGAGCTGCTCCATGCAGGGTGTGACCAGACCTTCCTGGGAGGAGAAGAGGTTTGGGCAGGGTACAGATGGGATCTATGCATGGGGGTAGCCTTGAGCTGTGGTTTTAGGATCACAGGAGTGGCATGGTGCAGCTGAGCAGCTTTCTATGGACTGTGTGTTGCTGCTGAGGGATGGAGGTGGGGCATCATCAGTTTCTTTCCCTGTGTGCTTGCAAGGCTTTTGCTGGGTTTGCAGGAGCCATGCAGGGGCTCTGGGGGGTTCTGAGCCTTTCATAAAGCTCACAGAGACCACCACCGTGGGGCTTGGTTGGGTGTGTTGGCAGTAGGTGCTGTCTTGACAGTGTTCTCCCCATCTCTTGGTGCTTGGCGTGACTCCATGTTGCCCCACGCAGGGCTCCAACCTGCTCTTGTGGGTTCCTGGTGATGTGAGCTTCTGGTCAGCGAAACAGGGCTTCACCAAGGCCTGCCAGGCTGAGGCTGTGTCACCATGAGGCTGTGAGGATGTGAGCATTAGGATGTCTTGCTGCTGCTGAGGTCAGATGCTGGAAAGACATTGAGGAGCCAGAGCACATCCAGAGAAGGGCAGCAGAGTGAAGGGTGTGGAGCACATTTCCTATGGGCAGCAGTTGAGGGAACTGGGCTGGTTCAACCTGGAGAAGAAGAGGCTGAGGGGAGACTTCATTGCTCTCTACAACTCCCTGACAGGAGGTTGTGATGAGGTGGGGGTTGGCCTCTGCTCCCAATTAACTGTGTTAGGTTGAGATGTGATGACCTCAAGTTGCTCCAGGGAAAATTCAGGTTGGATATCAGGAAAAATTTCCTCTCAGAAAGAGAGGTGATGCAGTGGCACAGCTGCCCAGGGAGGTGGTGGAGTCACTGTCGCTGGAGGTGTTCAAGAACTGTGGAGATGTGGCACTGGGAGATGTGGTCAGTGGGCATGGTGAGGGTGGACTGGGGTTGGACATGGTGATCTGAGAGGTCATTTCCAACCTTAATGGTTAGATGATTCTGTTGTGCCTCGTGAGATCAAGCTTTGGCATTTGTCCCGGAGCAAGCAGAGGTGTCCCTGAGCTGTACAGCTGCATCTAGCCCCCAGTGATAAGAGCATCTCCTGGGAGGAGTGAGGAGCAGAGGCAGGGTCAGGGCCGGGTCCATGCGTGGCACCAATTACGCACCCATAAGGGATGGGTTTCCCAAGGAGTGCTGGGGTTATGCAATCGCTTTGACTTTGCTCTTCTGATGCTTTCACCTTAGAAATTTTTCTCTTCGCTGGGAGATTGCACGGCCCCGTGTGAGTCCCTCATCCCTCCACTGTGTTTTTCAGGCTCCGACCGCTGGACATCGAGTTCATGAAACGCCTGAGCAAAGTGGTCAACATCGTCCCCGTGATCGCCAAAGCCGACACGCTGACACTGGAGGAGAGGGACTACTTCAAGCAGCGGGTGAGGGGCCAGGAGGCTGCGCAGGTTGGGAGCTGAGCACTGGGCCGCCAGCCCAGCATTCCTCAGCCGCAGCGCTGAGCGATCCGTGCAGCAGGGAACGGCCTTCACTCTTCTTTGTGTTTCTCTTGGAATTTTGTCAGTGTGGGATAAGTTCTGAGCTCCTGGCCTCGGAGCCTGTTTCTCCTGCCTCCTTTGTTGCTGCTGTTGTTATTTTCAGGCTGGTTTGTTATATTTTGGGAGGCTGACGGCGGTGCATGTTGAGGCTGTAAAAGGCTTCCTGGGCAGCACCACGCACTCAGCAGCGACCAGGCACAAATGTTTCCCCACATTTGTGGGAAAGCAAGGCATGAAATCCCCTTGATTCTGTTGGTGGGCAGCTGAGAAGGGGCTGTCTGAGTGCATAGGAGCAGCGTGTGTGCTTTCCTCTGTGTGCACACTGTACTGCACTGGCCCAAATATCCTGGTGTAGTGCAGGGGATGGCTGAGGGCTGTAGGGCACAGGGGCAATTGCTGGGTCTGGAGGACCAGCCCAGATATCAGTGTTTGACTGCTGGGCATTGCTATGCCCTGGTATGAGCTGATGGGATGGGATGGGATGGGATGGGATGGGATGGGATGGGATGGGATGGGATGGGATGGGATGGGATGGGATGGGAGCAGCTCCTTTGCCTGAGCTTTCATGTGTTTTCATGCTCTACTCTTCCCCTCCCAGATCACGGCTGATCTCCTTGCCAATGGGATTGATGTGTACCCTCAGAAGGAGTTTGATGAAGATTCTGAAGATCGGCTCGTGAATGAGAAATTCAGGGTGAGTGCACGGCACTGCAGCTGGGTGTGTGTGGCTGGGGGTGTGCAGCTCCATGTTACCATGATGCCCAGAGGTCCTCTTGCAAAAAAGGAAAGCAGCATGGCTCAGGACTTTGCTGAGCAGCCTGGTTTCCAGACTGTTTTTTCAGAAGGAAAACGTAACCTTGCTTTTGTCTGCCTTCAGGAAATGATCCCATTTGCAGTGGTGGGCAGTGACCAGGAATACCAGGTTAATGGAAGGAGAATCCTTGGAAGGAAGACCAAGTGGGGCACCATTGAAGGTAGCTTGTCCTTGCTTCCCTCCCTCCTCAGCCCATCTCCTGCCTTGACAGAACGTGATAGGATCCATCCTTATGGTTGGACTGGATGATCTTAGTCTTTTCCAATTCTAATAATAATTCTATGATAATGCTTCTGTGAATCGTCCATGCATTTAGCAGTGGGATCTCATCATTCTTCCATCTTCATCCCATTCTTTTTTTTTTTCTTTTTTTTCCCCTCTCTCATTTTAAATTATAGTTTGAAGGCTCCTGGCTCCAATCCATCATCACATTTCCCTGCTTCTGCCTTCTGGCAGCCAGCTGACACATCTCCAATGCCACCCCTCTGCCTTCCTCCCCTTCATTTCAGAGACTGCTCTCATTTGTGATTCTTTTTTTATAGGATTCCCGTGTTGAGGGATTGCTTAGCAAAACTGCCAGGAAAATCGGTGTATTTTAAATCTCTGCTGCCCTCTTGTGCTCTATCCTTGGAAGCTCTGAGTTTAATGGGGTTTGGAGTGGTTGAGTGTAGGTCTCCCCATGCAGAAGGCAGATGCCACACAAGGACCCAGTGTGCCCATGGGCATCTTGCAGAGCAGTGTTACTTGTTGTCCTGCCATTTCTGAGTTCTCTTCAAAGTTTGCATGGAAAAACAATGAAAAAAGGGAGTCGATGCTCTAAATTCAACTGCCTGGTAAACTGAGAGCTATTATGTTCATTGCGCTGGTGCAGCACCCTTTGCTTTTCCCCCCTCTTTCTTGCAAGCACTCTACCCTTGGACTAGGTCTCTGTCCCCATTCCCCACGTGCTGGTGAAGCCCCATCACGCCCTCCTGCCCCAGGCAGCTGCCATGGGTGTACACTGACAGGTTTCTCTCTCTCCCTCCCAGTGGAGAACACGACACACTGTGAGTTCGCCTACCTGCGGGACCTCCTCATCAGGTTGGTAGGACTGCGCCGCGTCCCCATAGCGTTGGTCTCCAGTTGGCATCCAAAGGGCAGAGCTCATCCCACCAGATGCAGCCCTGCTTTGCTTTGCTCCTCCATCCCTCCGTGCTTCCCTCCCAGCCCTCGGTGGGGTGGCCCCGTGCCACGGGATGTGGCTGCAGGGGGCTTCTGGACCCAGCTGCCCATAACTGCCTTTGCTTCCCTCCTGCATCCTACAGATGTACCATTAGCCAGGGGTATAAGTGGGGACAAGGCTGGAGAGAGAGCTGGAAAGCAGAGGCTGAGGTGGCAGCCGGGGTTGGCACAGTGGGTGTTATGCCCTATATGAGATGTGACCACCCCATGTTTCTGTTTCCCATAGGACACACATGCAAAACATAAAGGATATTACCAGCAATATCCACTTCGAAGCCTACAGGGTGAAGAGGCTGAACGAGGGCCAGAGCTCGCTCTCCAACGGCGTGACCGACAAAGAGCTGGTGGCTAACGAAATGTAACCGTCTCGCTCTGTAGCCAGGACCTTGCTCGCTCACGCTCGCTATTTCTACCCCCTCCTCCCTTTATTTTTATATAAATCCTCTGCCACTGTCCCTCTTCCCCCAAAACCCCCCACCAATGTTAACTGACCAAATAACCAGATGCCGTATGTTGTACAGAGTGGGATGAGTGCCCGTCCCCCGCTGCTCCCCAACCCTGGGAGGGGATGGAGGAGCCTCCAGCCATAGGGCTGTGTGGATTTGGGCTGTAGGGCAGCAGGTGCTGCGGGGTCTCAGGGTGCGGTTGGTGTTTCCTGCCACCTCTGTGGCCATGCACCCGGGGCAGTTTGCCAAAGGCTGAGTACCTCTGTCCCACGTCTGTGCCATTTTTCCTCTCCGTCCATTGGAGGCAAGGGTTGCTCCATGTCATTGTACCCTCCAGAAGCAAAGCAAGGTACGGTGGTGTGAAGACAGCAAGACAGTGCCATCCTTGTCTCCTGCCTCCTCCTCAGCAGCCCTGCAGCACCAGCCCTGACCCAGCCCCTCTTCCCTGCCTACATGCAATAAGCTGGGAGCATTGGGGCGTTATCTCGCCTCGCAGCAGCCTGGCTCTGGGAGAAGTGCCTTTAGGACTGTTACCTTGCAATAGTGCAGAATGGGGGCAGGGGGTTGTGTCTGGAAAATGCTTCCCCACACTGCAGTGCTTTGCAGAGACTCCTTGTCCCTCTCACTCGTGGCTTGGCCCATAGGTATGGCTGGGTTCCTGTGGACCCGCATGTATTTATTTCTAATCTGTAGGGTGTTTTATTCCATGGAAGGCTCAGAGTGTGTTTGAAGGGGCTGAGAGTGGAACGTCCCCGCAAAGCGGTGCTGGGAAGTGGAGGTTTGTCCTGTCTGACCTTTGTCATAGCGGACTTTTCCCTAAGTCAGAGGAGGCCATTAGGTGTTATTTTTCTAAACATATTCCTTTGCATCCCGTGTGTGACGTCTCCATAACGCACTCCTCCATGTGAACAGCCCTGCGCACGGGGCTGTGCCCACACCGCCTGAGCCCTGCATGCCCACATGCATGAGAGCAGCCTGGCCCTATGGCTCTGCCCACACTCTGTGTTTCCGTGGACCTGCAGGAAGAAGGACCCTGCGTGGGTTCTGCTGGGAAACGCTGCGTGGCCCAGGAGCCCCACGTCCCCCTGCCCCTCTCCCGGTGTCAGCTCCATCCATCTCTGCTCTCCTCTGTGGGATGAAACCTCATGCAAATGGCCCTTTTTTTTGGCGTGTAATAATGGCAGCGTGGCCCACCCTGCATTCCCTATGGGGCAGAGGAGCAGAGACAGCTCTCACCCTGCTCAGGATGCCCACATACTCAGTGAGGGGTTAGGAGGTGCTCCCGCACACCCTGGGGTGCACCGCAAGGAGAACGCGCTCTCCCCATAGCTCACATTTCCCCCTCTGCAGCAGCACTCGCTGAGCTGCTGAGGAAGCACAACCATTTACATACTGACTTGCTATATTTTAGCAAAAACAAAACGTATTTACTGGAAAAAAAAAAAAAAGAAAACAAAAAAAAAAATAGATGCATTTCAATTGTTACAAAGACTTCAAGGGGAGAAAATCTCCTGCGCGAGGCACTTCTGCAAATGTCATCTTAAATTCTTTTAATTCTTTTCCCTCCAGTCGATCTCTCAAGCTGGGCCAGGCGAGGCACGCTGCTTTCTCCCTTATAACCTGGGATCTTTCTCTTTCTTTTGGGGGGGAAGGAAATGAAAATACAATAATAAAAAGAACAAACTTCATCCAGATGTATTACAATGGCCTTTCGGGGGTTATAAGCATTACGAGAAATTTAGTCCTTTTTTTTTTTTTTTTTTTTTAATTTGTATAAATAATAGTGTTTAATATGTATTTCCCAAAATAAATGTTTTGACTGCGGATGGGAGATGGCTTATTTGGGATTGGCTGTTCCTTGGGGGGGCAGGGATGGATTTGATGCATGGATCCAACCGGCTGCTGAATGGGGCTGTGCCCATTTTGGGGGATGGCTCAATGCATTGCTGACCCCAGAACACCATAGGGCTGCAGCGGGGTCCCATGCCTAGCACCTCCCATGTAGGTATCTTACTTGTGTGCTGTATTTTTTCTTCCCAAGATGCCTGAGCTGCATGCAAACCAATAGGGCAGAAAGCACCTTGCTTTGGGTTGGGTTTGGGTTCCCTACAGGCGTGTGGAGTAGAGGGCATCTTTAGGGACCTGGTTTTCTGCTGGCACCTGGGTTGCAGAGGGAGACATCCCTGCCTGTAGCAGGGGGTTGGAACTAGATGTCCTTAAAGGTCCCTTCCAACCCAAACCATTCTGTGATTCTATAATTCTATGCACAGCATCCAGCATTGCGCTGTCAGTTGGCTCCCAGCCCCATTGCAAAGCCCAGCCTGATGCCTTTCAGAGGATTTCCAAGCAATGTGCTGTGATTTTGTGGTTGCTCTGGCTCAGGCACCGCTCATCCCCAGCTCTGCTGCCCCACAGGTCCTCACTGCTGGAACCACAGCCAGACCCCAAGCACAACATCTTTGGCGGGGAAAAATCAACATACAGTTGTAATTACAAACACGGGCCGTGGGCTTTGCTTCTGGCAAAGCATCTGCAGCAGCTTTTCCCCTATGGCTTTTTTTTTTTCTTCCTGTGCTGGTGCTGCTTTTTACAGCTTTCCTTGAGTCGGGGCAGGGGCTGCACTGGGGCAGATGCTGTGCTGGTGCTGGACAGGAATGAGTTCTTGCTGCAGGAAAGGGCAGGTAGGGATGGCTCCTGCAAGAAGACCTCAGCTCAGGAAAGGTTTATGCAGTGAAATCTCCCTGAGCATCCCACGAGGAGCTGTTGGGGGGGAGTGAGAGGCACTACATGACCACGTTTTGGTCCCCAGTGGTCTCTGGGGTACGTGTGCTTAACGATGCTGTAGTGATAGAAAGAGCCTTGTGCTAATGGCTTATTGAGTGGCCTCGCTTCAGCAACTGAGGGAAATGAAGATGAGTGAGAGTTTAATTACCGCAGTGATGGGCACTCGCTCCTGTTTGCTTTGCTGCAAAGGGGGAGTCCCTGAGCACTGAGGGGTTTGGGGGTGACCCCGGAGGGGATGGAAACCCAGGAAAGGGCTGGGGCTGCTTCTGGCCCCACGAGCATCGCACCCGGTCCAGCTGCTATAAATAATACGAATAAAAGGGAGCATCAATAATTAAAGCAGCTCATAGCGAGTGGTTCCTGAAACGTCTGCCTGATTTAAAAACTAATTACTTGGAGGGTAATCACCAGCACCTTGTGCATAGGAGCCCAGAAGCCAGCAGCACTGCTCAGGGGATGGGCATATAGGATGAGCCTTTAGCATGAGCTGCCCAATGCACTGTCCCACGGGTTGCACCGCCTGCACAGTGCAAACAGTGCTGGTGGATATTCGGGCTGTATCTCCTACACCAACCCATGGTGCTCATCATAACCTGCACGCATGGGACCCATCCTCGTGGGAACTCCTTTTGATGTGCACTGTGCTGTGCAGCAGCAGACACAGCATTGGCTTTCTGAGCTCTAATTGCCGAGGAGCTGCAGAGCTGCAGCCTGGGGCTTTGATCAGCTCCGTGGCTGCAGCAGAAGGGAGAATTTGTCCATCCGTCCCCACCTGCACTGCCCCAACCCACACAGCTCTGAGAAGCAGAGCAGCAGGGCTTGCTCCCTGCACATGGCATGTCTGAGGCTGCAGCTCCCTGCTCCACATTTGGCTGCCAACTCCTGATTCTCACCACTGTGCTGCGTTGCTTCATTTAGGAAAACAGAATAATTCATTTTGAACGTCTGGGATTCAGGAGCCTTCCACCCACAGCCCACAGTATTTTCTCATTAACATTACCCAGCTAAGCTAAAAACTGCCATTTCAAAAGTCATGCTTCCATCAAAGGCACATTACCAGCTGCCCAGGGACTCCAAAAGTTTACTGAAGCTTAAAGACATACCTCACAGCATGCAGTAATGAGCCAAATTCCCTCTTCTTATACCTACTGAAACCATCTTTTGTGCACGTATCAGTCCCCCAAACCCCCAGCAGCAAAAGGTGTGGGACTGCTGCAGAGAGATGGAAAACCCATATGGTTCCTGGCCAGCCCCAGAGAGCATGGCCTGGGGCCACCTAAGAGCTGCATGGAACAGGATGGATCCCATCTAGCAGGGGAGAAAGCTGTCTGATGAATGCTTAGTTCCCAACCTGAGCTCAGACCAAGGCTCCAGGACAGGAGCAGAGTGGAGGGATGCAGATAAAGGAGGGGCTCAGCGTTGGCTCAAGGGCACAGCTCTGAGCATTACAGCCTGCAGGAGCAGCATGCCTTGGGAACAGCAGCTGATGCTGTGAGCGTTGTGTGAGCCCCTTCCTTTTCTTTGGCATTTCCTCACATCCTCCACCACGGATCAAAACTTGCCCAGAGAAATGTGGGTGCCCCATCCCTGGAGGTGCCCAAGACAGGATTCAAGGCAGCCTGACGTGGTATGGGCAACCTGCCCATGGCAGGGGGTTGGAAGTAGACGATCTTTAAAGTGCGTTCCAACCTAAGACCTTTCCCCCAAGCAGAGGGCTGTGCTTGCAGCACTGCTGTAGGGGCTGCAGAGATGCACATTTCCCCAGACTCAAGTCTGGGAAGCCTTGTGCTGTGGCTGTTAAGTGTTGTGTCTATAGGATGTGTTTGGAGGACTCTCATACATGTGCTCACCTGGGAGACCAATGGCTGGTCACTTTGTCATCACACCTGGGTGTCCACCAGGCACTGGATGTGCACCCACACAACTCTGGATCCTCTTCAAAGAGAAACATAGAAAAGATCCAAGTGTGAGCCCTACAGATGTGATGCTGAGCCCTGCAGCCGTGATGCTGAGCCCACAGGGTGTTCCAAGCACAGTGACAAGGTCAGGCTGTCTCCAGGCACATCCCCACCCCCTGCAATACGTGAGTGATGTGAGATCAGACAGCTCCCATAACCCCAGTGAGCACTCAAAGGAGAGCTGCTCCCAAACACTATGGGAACGATGCTCTGAGCCCGGTCTGCTCTGATTCAGCGTGTTCAGATCAGTGTAACAGCTCTCAGTGAGAGAAACCTGCTGTATCCTCAAGGCAAGTGTGTTTGGGCAAAGCAATAAGAGAGACTTTAAGAGGTTTGGAGGTTACAGTGGGAAATAGCAGTTATTCCCAATAAGCAGTGTTAAATGAAGTGCTGCTGACAGTAGCCTGAGGCAGGTTCAAGAGTTTCAAGATTTGCAACTAAGAGATTAACCAAAATAGATGTCTTATTACAGGCAAGTTTGTATCTAAATCATTTAAAGTGCCTTTAGACACTGTAATGTTTTTCCTCCTAAGTGCTCATAGTATATCTGCAGCATCCTCCTGGCTCTGTGCACAGTAATGAGAAAGACCTTGATCCCAGTGAGTCCCTGTGCTGGGATCTGGGCAGGTTGGGCCTGGCATGGAGGGCACCCTCTGCAGAGCCAGTGGCTCTGTGAGTGCTGCTAATGCACGTTGCAGAAGTGCAGTGTGAATGACAGCACCTCTGTGAGCTGCAGAAGTGTTGTGTCGTGCTCTCTGCCCCTTTTTTTTTTTTCATAGGTGGATTTCACCTGGCTCTGAGCACGCTCTGCATTGCAGTTGTATTTAATGGGAGCTCTGTGACTGTTTTCTTATTGCTCTTGGGGTCTTTGTAGCCACGCATTAAAATACTTGCTTTTTGCAAACGCATCTCAAGCTTACAACATCAAAATACCATGAAATTAGCTGTAAAATTAGGCATTTGGAAACCATGTTTTATTGTTTTGGAGTGCTGGCACTGCCCTGCCGAGCGCCTGCGGTGCTGCTGGCAGAGCCTGGTGATGCATGCATGGGAGCAACAAAGCTGCAAGCAAGGGCAGAGCACTGGGGCTCTGCAGGTTGTGCAGACAGCCCTGGGATCATGCTGGGTGCTGCAGTAACCCCAAACACATACGGTGTGTGGGGTGTTGGGGTGCTGAGCAGAGCTTTCTCCAAAGGGAGTCTCAAACATTTGGGTCAGGATCCTGCTGGGAGGAGGGGCACCCTGACCTGGATCGTGGAGCCAACCTCTCGCTGGATTTTTGGCAAGAGGGACATTGATGTAACATGAGGTTTTAAACTGGGAAATGTGAAACAGCTGCTCTGGTTGTAAGCAGGCCAGGAGCTGGGTGGAGGGCAGGGCCTGCGGGCGGTTCAGTTACAGGCGTTGGCAAACAGGAGACTTGGCTTTTTTTACCAATGGCATCAGGAGGAGCTTTGGGAGCTCGGGACCCAAACACAGCCTGGGGAGACGGATGGGTCTGAGCGATGTCTGTGCCATGAGACCCCGAGGGAGGTGTGAAATGAAGGGGGGAGCACAGAAAATGCAGGGCTTACACAGGGGTCTACGGGAGGATGAAACCTGAGGGCATCTTTGCAAGGATTTTTAACTCTGTAGGGAGATGTGAGAAACCTGCAATCTGCCCTGGTTGGGATGCAGCAGGCTTCACGCTTTTCATTAGATGAGCATTGAAATAATTTCACAGGGAATGTTCTCATTCTTCATAGAGCGATAGAGTTGTTTTTGTGGCTCTAATGCTCTCACAACCTCATGATATCTTCTACAAGTGCTTTTCTCAGGTTAATTATGCATTAAGTTTACATAAGGATTTTCTTTTTTTAATCAGATTTAAACCTGCAGCCTTCAGCAGTGCTGACTCTTGGATGCTGCCAGGACTGAACCAACCTTCCCACCCTGCCTGTTCCTTTGTCCTTTATTTGTGACCTTGCTAAGTAAACAGTCCTTAGACTTTAGGCTGCTTCTCTTTCTTTTAGATGCCTCCTTTCTCTTGGAGATGCCTCCCTTCTGTTGCAGATGCCTTCTTTCTCTTTACTTTCCTCCTGCTTTGCTCTTCGGTTTTCCAGCCATCTCCCTGGGGGTGGCCAAGCTGTAGCTTTCCCTCTCTGAAGACACCTTGAAACCAAGGATTACTGTCAGATTGCACACAGCTGCATTACCCAACTCACACGTTTCTTCAAGGCAAGCATTGTTTGCAAAGTAACTTGGCAGCCTTGTGTATTTTGGGTTTAGGCATCCTAGTGTATAAGCCAAAGCTAACAGACATTAATTAGCCAGAGGGCTGGGACTGTAATGAGGGCAGTCACTCACACAGGTTGGCATTTTTATTTTAAATGCAAGTAATTAAAGAAAAGAAAAAAAAAGTGCTGAAAAAGTCAGTGTTGAAAGATATATAAATAATGTACCTTGAGTGAGAGTTGGGAGAAGAGCCACGAACTGCCCTGGTGCTCAGCTATGGGGGATTATCACTGCAGTGGGAGAAAAGAAGAGTAGGTTTAACACAATGGCAGAGGGAAGGATGGTGTGAGTTGGAAGAGCTTTGCCATTGAATTTGGAACTGCTGTGTCCGTGTGCCTGCAATAGGAGGAGGCGATGGGCACGTGGTGCAGGTGGGTGCAGAATGCAAATCCAAGCAACGTGCCGAGCTTTGCCTTCTTCATCATTTTATTTAAGCTGAAGGTTGTAGCTCATCACACGTGTGAAACAGCCTCCATCCTCAAACCCAAGCAGCGGAGTCCCCGCGGTGCCATCTGCTCTGAGCTCCTCCGCTGACCCCTCCCGTGCGGCCATTTCGGGGTGTGCAAAATCGATTTTCTATTCAGTCTCTGTGCCAAGAGAAGATGGCGGCGCGGAGCTGTTCCTGCCAGGTCCCTGTTTCCCACTGCTGCCACTCGCCCCGATGCCTCCTGCTGAGCAAAGCCAACGAGCAATGAGGGTAGGGTGACCCCTCTTTGGGCACCAGGACCCCCGCCCCTCTTTGTGCGCATTTTCTTTTAATTAATTAATACCGCATTCATCATCGCTTAATTCCCGTTTCCGTAGCACCCGGGGAGGGGGGCTGCTGGTGAGGCGGGCGCTGAAGTGCCCACATCTCCTCCCTGCAGATCTCAATGAACCCCCAGCACAGTTTGGGACCGTTCCCTGCAGCCCCACAACAACTGATTCCAAGCTGTTTTCCCGCATACTGGTGCAGAGCCTGCCCTGAGAAAATCTCCTCATGTCCCCACTGTGATCTGGGGATCTCAGAGCAGGAGGTGGACTGCAGCCCTCCGTGCTCACAGCTTCTTCTGTGTGCAACACAGGGATCTCCTTTCCTTTCTTTTTGCTCCTTAAGCACAACCTGTCGGCACCTTTGGTGCCCTGCATTGTGGCCCTGATGGGGACGGTGGCCAAGGAAATGTCCAGGGTGGCTGAGCAGTGGGGCTGGGGCAGACCAGCCAGGAAAACAGCATTTGTGAGCTACCCTAGTGCTTTTGGGGGCAAAACAGAGCACCAGGCAAATGTGTCTGAACATGTCCTACAGCATACTGAACCAACGTGACTTAGGGAGGACTGCATGCAATGGCAACCAGTGCACTTGTCAGCATGGCTCTGTGGTGTGCACTGGGCAATGGAGACATCTCCATATTTTTTAGGGAGTTTCCTCCCACTGTTGGATGGGGACACATCCAAACCCTATCCACTGCGCACCACCACTGAGCTAAGGCAGATCCACTCAAACCCATGCCTGGGGAGGACGGAAGGGAGGGAGAAAGGACAGGAACAAAACCTGCAGACCCTCTGTTGGGGACCCCCATGGCGTGGTGTCCCCGCGGTGCCGCCATGCCCTTCCCACTGCCAGCCAGCACTGCAGCATCACCAACGTGCGCCCGGCCCGCGTGACTCGCATACGCAATGCAGCCATGCTTAACAAGCGTGAGTAATTATGCCATGTGAAGGGCTGGGGTGTGGGGGGCGGTCGGAGTTGTGTGTGTTTTATGTGTTGATTTCTCTCTCTTTTTTTTTTTTTTTTTGCATTTTCTCTGCTTGTGTTTTGTTGTTATTGTTGTTTTTTTTCCCTTTCTCCCCCCACCCTTCTCTTCCAAACCTTACCCTATGTTGCTGAACCTTGGCCAGATCCTCGGCGGTGGCTTTGGGAGAGCCAGGGACGTGGGGGTCAGTTGGCACAGCAACTGCTACTCAGGGACAAAAGGAGGCTTTCGTGGCGGCGGTAGCAGCTGCCAGCCCGAATAGCAAATCCACACGGCTTGGCACCACTCCAGCTTCCTTGAGGGTTGCAGAGGGATGGTGTATTGGAGGGTAAGACTAGCTAATTAATCTTCCGGCAGGGAACAATGTAATATCAGACAATTACAAAGACAGAATGAAATTACTATAGTGGGAAGGCTGGCATACGAATTTCTCAAAGGATCCATCCCTCACCCGCTGCCGTGTCACTTTATACGCGGGGAAAGCGTCGGCTGTACATGCGCTCCTCTGTTGTGTTTTTGTATGAATTGAATGATATGCTCGAGAAGGGGCGGGGAGATCCAGGCTTGATCGAAGGAGCAAAAGGCATAAAGAGTCGTTCCAGGCAGGAGGGTTCTCACCAACCTGTCGGTGTGTCACTGATGCTGTGGTCTCATGGGGCTGAGTATTTTTCCCGTTTTATCTCCGATCACACCATGATGCTCAGTGGGGAGAGATTTGGGAGGAGAATCTGGCTGCTGTGCAGAGGAGGAGTCACTGCCGCATGGAGAAGCCCTCAAAGAGCTTTGGGAGCTGCTGAAAGTTATTGGGGAAACACACCTACCAGCTCAGTGGCAGTAATTGCCAATAATTAGCTGTAATCACTGCTACCTACAGTTGGGATGCTGTGATGAATAGGGCACTACAAGCCGCGTGGTGTAGACTCCCCGTCTGTTTATTTGCAGTGGGGAAAGAATTAGGGAAGTCTCATTTATCCTGGAGCACAGGAAAGTATTGGTGGGAGCTCAGCCTGTGCAGTATTATCACAGGAAACCACTCCTCCTCCTCCTTGCATGGCACCCGGGCTGAGCTAATGACTCTCCTCCCTCCGCATCCCTCTCCCAGGATGAGGCTTAATGTGATGGGATCTCTGTGGCTGTCATTAAGAGCCAACATGTGAGCAGGACCGTTCCAGTTCTCTGCAGCATTGTGCATAGGGATGTCTTTGAGACAGGTTCAGAGCAGCTCCAGCTCTGTCTGTGCCTCCCGAGGAACTTGGGTAGGTTTTGTTTGGTGCCTCCATCCATCTGCTGGTACAGGGCTGATGTGTAAGCACTGCTGTGAGCCCTTCTCGCCCTTCTCGCCTACTGCACTGCCACTTGGCACTGAAGCTATTGCAAAGCTTGGGCTGAACAAGCTTTTATTTCTTTAAGGGCATCATAATGCCAAGCGTTGAGCTGGTAAGCTGGGATCCCTTTCCCAAGCTGTAGATGAGCAGCATGCCCAGTCCATGTCATGCACCCTGAAAGGCATCCTGCTGGTTGCCCATCATGGTATTGATTATAACAAAACCACATTTCAGCATGTTGGACATTGGTGTTAGAATCACAGAGTCATTCTGGTTGCAAAAGAACACTAAGATCATCTAGTCCAACCATCAACCTATTACCACCATAACTGAAAATGGAATTGGCAATTGGGAATGCTGATGTTCCTATTGGATTGCATGAGGGCCCTTCCCTGCCCTGTCCAGCTCCCTCATCCATGCCCAGCTCTGCTTTTGGTTCCACTTACATCTGTCCCAATCCTGAGTGGTCTGAAATGTGCCATAGTCAATGATTGACACCAGAAATGTTTCTGTAAAATAATGACTGCATCTTCTTGGCTTTACTTCAAAGTTTCCACTTTATGAATTTTTTATGGAATTTTTTTTACACAGAAAGCCTGTAGCACTAAAATTTCACCTTTTAAAGCTAATACAATATGTATTAAAAAAAATAATAACAACAACTTTCACAAGCAGTTGTCTGAATGGCAGTCACCCAGTGTGGTCATGCCCTCTTGCCTGCTCGTGTTCATGCTGTAGGGTACATCCAAACTCTTGTGCTAACAGTGGCCCACAGACATGAGCCCTGAAGCAGCAGAAGCTCCTTCATACAACAGGGTACATGTCCCCTCAGGTCCTGCTGAGCCTCTCCAACTTCGAGTTGGGAAATTTAATTTGTAATAAATCTGCATTACAGTACAAGTAAATCTGCTTCAGTGGCTATAAAAATTAATTCCTTTATCCTAAACATTATTATATAGCTTTCAAAATGAATTGACTGTGGTTGGTATCCTAGTATGTGCCATTATTGGTAATTAGTGTAACAAAATAACATAGTTGTAATATTTCCTGTCTACCCCTCCCCCAGCTGGGAGCCATTTCCTATTAGAGCATCAGAATTGCAAATGCAAGGCTTGTATGCAAAGCACTCACTTTGATTTCTTTTTGTGTGTTGGAGGGCGATCCGTCCCTTTCTGTGTCACGGATTCTGGTTTTCCTGGCAGCTTTTCTTTCTGAAAAAGCCTTGGCACAGAGCACTGCTGGAGCCCAGTGCTGGAGGTCACAGCCCTCATGTCCCTGGAGCTCTTCTGAGTTATGGACTTCACCACTGGATCTCTTCTAAACCATCCCAACTGATTCTTTTCTTCCTGAAGTTCGAAGCCTTATCTTTCTCTGCAGCACAAAGGTTAGAAATTTGGTTCTAAGTGAACTAGAGCTGAGATTCTCCTGTGATCATCTCGCTCTGGGATCCAGGACCCAATTCAAAAGTTGGATCAAAAGCCCAAGAACAAAGAAATGGAGAGCCAAGGGGAACAGTTCTCATGCTATCCCCAGTATACGTGTTATTATTTCCTATGTTTCGATGACATGGCAGCTTCAGAAATCTGGATGTGTGCCCTTGACTTGGTCACCCTACTTATTAGAGCTGAAAAATGCAGGAATGAAGCAATAAAACTGAGTGAGAGAAATCTTTGCCACCCTGGAAAACATTCAAGATTCAGCTACAGTAATAATAATAATATCGGTACTGTTCTTGGCCCAGATGTGGATGTTAAATCAGAATTTGAAATTCCAGCGAGTCACAGAGGGAAGGGGCTGTGCCAGCTGTAGCCTTTGGTTTGGTCCAAGCTGGCTTTGGTGGCTGAGCCTGGCGTTTTCTGTTTCGGTTTGCAGTTAGCTTAAGCCTGAGGACATGAATTCCCTCCAAGCTGTGTGTGTATATGGGAGAGCTCTGTGCTGGAAGACGATACGTGGTGACTTCAGAGCTTTCTCCAGTGGTTTCTTCGTCAAGTGATACTGAAGTGATTCAAAGCAGGATTTTGTTGGGAATTAACTGAAAACCCCATGGCCATGTCAGATAGGGCCCAGCAGTGCTGTGAAGCCATTGTCCCCATCTGTCCTGTAGGATGAGAACAGCTCTCCGTGTTTCCCTACGGCCTTCGCAGTGATGGCTCCTAGCCGTGGTGAATATGGCCCTCGTCCTGGCCAGGAAAAAATGGGATATTTTCTGCTTTTCAGTTTCCTGATTGAAAGCTCTGTATCTCAAGAATCTGTTTGGAATTAAACATTTTGAAAGCTTTTCACTGTTTTTTCCCAGCCTCTTTCTATTGAGAAAAATGTGACTTTTCTATGATGCTGAACATGTCTTTCCAGCTGGAAGTTTATTTTTCCTTAGCTGCCCCTTCTCATGTCACTGGCAGTAAATTCTGCTGTAGTCTTTGTGCATAGACTTCAAAATGCTCGGATTTTTTCATCAAAGCAGAAAGTTTCTGTTTTTCTTCATACGCATATTTCTGCATTTCTTCTGGGCTCCTCTCCTCCCAACCCAAACCTCTGCATTGCTGCCAGTGTGCTCATCACTCAGCTCTTTCAAACGACCCATCAAAGTAATTCAGCTTCCTCCTTGGGGTGAGCCTGGTTTGGCTGTCTTTTAATGAATGCTATCACTTTGCAGGAGAAAAATTATGACAACAAAAGCCATTGAAAGTCGCTATGGTGAATAAGTTGGTATCGAAGCTGGGCAGGATTTAGATCTGCTGTTTGCATGCAAAGCTCTGCAATGTTTGATTTCTCAAATGAAACCAGTCTCGGAGATCCAATAAAACTGAAAAAGCATTTTGGGTCAAATTAAATATTTTATTTCAATAAAATCAAAGTATTTCCAACACATTTCTTTGTTCATTTAATATTTCATGAGATAAGCCTAAAATTAACCACAAAGTTGTTTCTCAGTGGGGAAAACGCTGTGGGGTTTTTTTGTGTGTTTTTTTTTTTTTTTAATAAAAAACATCTGATAAAAGTACTTTTTTATTCCTTTTCCCAGCATAATTTTTTCTCCACACTGAGAATTCCTATGCAAAGCTGTGTCACAGCCTTCTGATAGAGGTGGTGCCTCCCTGGCGCTGATCCGCAGTGCTGTAGGGATAAAGATGAGTTCTTTCTGTGATACAGAGAATCATAGAATAAAATCATCAAATCATTAATGTTGGAAAAGACCTGTAAGATCCCCAACCCAAACCACCATGCCCACTGACCATCCCTCAGTGCCACATCTCCATGGTTCTGGAACATCAGCAGAGATGGTGACTCCATCAATCCCTGGGCAGCTGTGCCACTGCATCACCACTCTTTTGGAGAAGAAATTGTCCCAAATATCCAAGATGAACCACCCCCTTCCTCCCTAGAGAAACAGGTCTATGTCATTTTTTTCTTTTCCCGTGCTCTCACTGCAGTAGTGCTGGATAAATAAATCAGACCAAGGCATGGTGATCACTGCAGCACCTCCTATTGCCCTGAGGACCTGTAGTTGCCCATGGTTCTTTGTGTCCTTCACTTCTCGTACTACTTGCTTAAGGGACATTGGCCCATGCAACAAGGAGCCTACCAACTGCTCCAGTCTTCTGTTGTGCAAACGTATGACTTCCTTACTCTTCATGCTTACACTGAGAGATGTCCTACGAACTCCAGGGGACGGCAAGGAAGGTTTGGAGGATCATGTTGGAAGTTTGTGAATGCCTCTAACCATGGTCTGGGTTTACGTGTGCATCATTTGTTTGGTTTCATTTTTAAAACGAGGAGATTGCACTTTGTTATTATCATTATTACACAGGCTGCTTCTAAAGCCATGTTTGTTTGTGGCACAAGCCCCAATCTCTTGTCCAGTCCATTATTGTGGTAACTAAAAGGCTTGGCTGTTTGCAGCGATAATAATCAGGCAGTGCAGGCAGGTCTGATACAACACAGATCAATTCTCTTTAATGTGGGTCATTTATGCATGTGCTTGTCTGGCTGTATTTCTCCCCTGATGTTAGGCAGATGTGCTATTTATCTGTTTTCTTTGACCCTAAATCACTCTTTGCAGCAAGGTTCCTCTTCACCAGGAGTTATGCAGAGGGAAACCAGCTTTTCTTAACCTCTCTGTAACCACATTGTATTTCTGGCAATATAAGTAATTTACTGGTCAGTGGTCAGACTGGTCAGGCATTGGCACAGGTTGCCAAGGGAGGTGGTGGAGTCACAGTCCTTGGAGGTGCTCAAGAAAAGGGTGGATATCACAATGAAGAATGTGATTAGTGGTATGATGAGATGGGTTGATGGTTGGAATGGATGACCTTAGCAGTCTTTCCAATCTTAATGATTCTATGATGGTTGCACTGGCAAAAATCACCCTGTCATGGTTATATGCCCTTGAGGTTTGGGGTTTTTTTTGCTGCTTTCCCTTGCTCGTTGCTAGAATGGATGCAGACCTTCCAGGGAAGCAACAGGAGCCAGTGCAGCTGCACCCATTGCATGTCCAAGCAAAACAACAATGGGGTATTCCCCATGTTTCAGCTGACGCAGAGCTAGCACCACTACCTCAGGCTGCAACCAGCGCTGCCTGAATGAGGACAGGAGCAATGCAAACAATTTACTGCCCTGCTGCAAGGATGCCACAACGAGGCCCATAAACGACCACATAAAGGGAATCTGGGTGGGAGCTGGGAATACACTGACAAACACAATTCTGCCTTAATTTAATCGAACGGTCCATTCAGCAGAGAATATATTGTAAAGCACTCTCAGGTTGGATGGCCTCCTATTGTGCCTGGCCTTTGAAGTGCTGATTAGCTGGGCTGGGAACACGCTGATAAAAAGTTAATTTCTATTTGCTGTTGCTTTGTAATTGGATGAACACGAAAGCAATTAAATATTAAAACATACAAACAAATAACGAAGTCACTGTAATTAGCCAAAGTTTGATCACTGTCATATTTATTTAGAAGAAGATGATACGTCTCAGCAGGTGACATTTTAAATACCCTTGGCTGCTTTGGTGTTGTCTTCAGAGAATGCTGAATAATGTACAGAGGATTTAATTAAACCCCATTGTAAATCAGCTGTGATGACAGGGAAGTGACAGCCACATGTTGAAAAGAGAATTAGGCCACGGCAAGAGAGATTAATTAACTATTTTCTACAGAGTTCAGCCTAGGTGGTGTGCCCTGACCTTGTCTGAGAAAGGGAACTTCCCTTTTGATTTGCTCCACTCGAGGTTGGAGGCTGTGCTGCACCCAGAGGTGTCACAGCCCCTCCAAAGCATGGCTGTGCTGTCTCGTGGGAGGGAAACTGAGGCACACAGTCCCAGCTCCCAGCATCTCTGTTGTCCACCAGGAGGACGGTGCCAGGTCAACGAGCCAAAACCAATTGGGAACCTGCAGGGATCTGCAGGAGAAAGGCTGTCCAAATAACTGGGATGTGTTTGTAGGGATGGGAAGTGGAAGCAGAGATTGGGAAGCCAAGTCCCTCGGATTGGGGATCCAAGCCCCCTGGGACACAGCTGGGAGATGGGGATTGTGATGTGATGTAGGAAGCATGGTATGGGGTAGAAAAAAGCAATGGCAAAAAGGGAATGGCCAACATGTGAGGTTAACAAGCAGCATTCACAGCTGAAAGTCATCCAGCCCATAATAATCTGTACTAATTTGGTCACTACAAGAGTTGCTGTTGGCTGTAGGCAGAGGAGAGCTACTTGGTTTTTGTGTTAGGTGAGGACTGAGTGCTCCTAGAAGGAGGAACTGGGGTATGTTAGTTTTGTGGGTTTTTTGCATTTGTTTGTTGGTTTTTTTTTTATCTCTCATTAAGAGAAGCAGTGTTTGGAGGAAACCTCACTGCTCTCTATAACTTCCTGAAGGAGGTTGTGGTGAGGTGGGGGTTGGCCTCTGCTCCTGGGTAATGGTGATAGGATGAGAGGTGAGGGCCTCAAGTTGTGCTGGGAGAGGTTCAGATGGGATATTGGGAGCAATTTCTCTTCAGAAGGTGTGATGAGACTTCAGCACAGCTGCATGGGGAGGTGGTGGAGTCACCATCCTAGTAGGTGTTCAGGAGATGTGGCACAGACAGATGTGGTCAATGGGCATGGTGGGGGTGGACTGGGGTTGGCTGACAGTAATCTTTCCATAGCTGGCATAGCCAGGAACACCTTCAGTCAATGAAAGTACTCCCATACAGGCTGCTTGGGGATGGGGCTTAACAGAGGATAAAACACAACTCTGAACATTGCAGCAGTGCAGGGCTGGGCTGGAGATCCTCAACTCAGCAAAATGCCTCCCAGACCTGCAGGCAGCCCCTGCCCTGAGTTTCCCTTTACAGTGAGGTGTTGTGAAGAATCTTGCAGCCTCCAGCTGTGAGATAGAAGCTTAAAACATGGACAGATGCTGGGTGGTGGGGCTGGCCTGATGCTCAGACATGGAGTGATTTGGTCTCATTGAACATTCCACAGGGCCATTGCTGAGCACTGCGGACCCACAGGGAGGATGAGCAGAGCAGATTGGTGCTGTGGTCCCTCCTGCCCAGGTCAGGTGTGCCCACCTGGGACGGCAGCACACAGCTCTCGCTGCAGGAGATGATGATTTACACATATGACTTTGCACTTCAAAGCCTGGTTCTCCCCCTCTCTTACCAAAGAAAACTGGGAGGGATTGTACACATTGCAGGGGAAAAAAAATCATTTTATTCCCAGAGGTGCAAATTAATTGATTCAGCCCAGGAAAAAGACCTGGGCACTGTTACAGCCATCTCCCTGCAGGCATCTCCTCGGTGCTCGGGTCTGATCAAAAATGCAAATAAGATCTGAAGAGGTGGAAGGGATGGAAAGTAATGAGGAAATGTAATATTGTCACGATGCAAACGAGCAGTGCTGCTGTCTCTGAATACAAAAAATAATGATTTTTGAACCTCGAAATGGTCTTGCAGTTCTGCTGGGTGTATGAAGCAGAATGGAAATAGTGATTGTGAGATGGGAAATTTCCCATTAGGGCAGAATGAATGGCTGCACCAGCCCTGGAATGGGGATTCAAGCCCTATCCCTATTGAAAAACTGCACCCCAAACTTTAGGGTGCTCTGAACCCTTCTGGCTTCGCTATGGCCGTCCCTCAGTCTCCCATCTGCAGGAGAATAATTCCACCCTTCCTCATGGGGCTGTTGTAAGGCAAATTAATGTTTGCAAACCACTTGGATGCTACAATAATAAATGCTGGGAAAGCCCAGGAGAAAATTAATAGCTCATTATTTAGAGCAGGACTTCAATTGCATGCCATGCACAGGACGTGGAGCTACGTGTTGAGTGATGAGGATAAAGAAAAATATTGAGTAGCTGCTCATTAGGAGAGCACTATCCATCTGGTGTGTGGATGGGGCTTTTTCATGCAGAAAGTGGTGCGTGGCCATTGTTAGGCAACGTGTTCTGATGGATCTATGTGAGGGGATGGGGTCAGGATTGGGTGCACAGCCCAGATTTTGGAATTTTTCTACTTCTAAGTGCTTGACTGCAACATGACTGCTCTTTCAATGCTGTGGTTGGGTTTAATATATAGCAAAGAGATAAAAATGCCAGTAGATGGCACTCAAGAATATGAAGCATCATTCTTGGGTGCGTGAGAGCAATAAAACGTGTTGTTGTGTACCACAAATGGCTTCCTCTGCACTGCTCCTTTCTGCCTTTTCCTGGCCTGTGAGCTCAATGAACAGAGCAGAGAAGAAGCAAGGATGGAAGCACTTGAGAGGTGCTCTGTGCTCTTCTCTGATCTCAATTTTCTTTTTACCTTTGGGTTTAAATTAAGTCTGGAAATCCTGGGCTATGTTCTCCTCAGCTGACTTCCTCCTCTCCTCTCCCCTCCCCCCCCCTCCCCCTTTTTTTCCCCATGCTTTACTCACAGCTTGTCTGTAAAACGAAACGAGAACTTAATTTGAAAGCTGGAGTTAATTGACCTAAATAAACTAAGAGCCTTCTGTTGGCTTTATGGGTGGAGAAACCTGCATGACCCTAACTCTCCTCAGCCAGAATGGTTTTCATAGTTCAAGCTGCTGCTGTTTACTAACAGCTTCTGTGGCATAGCACTGTTTCTGTCGTTCTGAAATGAGTGGGGCTGTGTCCATATAGCCAGTCACTGTGGTGACTGAAAGTGCTCTTTGCACTGATGCTGTTTTTCTAGACCACCATCCCTGGGCTAGGCTGAAGGATGCTCGACTCACAGTGATGCAGTGAGAGGGGATCACAAGCTTAGATCCAATACACAAGAGTGTTGGGGTGTGCCAAATAAGAACACTTTGCCCAAAGAGAGGTTTGACTGAGAAATCAGTAGGAACCAGGGGTGGGAGGAGGTGTGGGAGCTCTCTGGCAGTGAGGATTTCTTGGTGTGTGTTAGGGAAGATAACACTGAATTAAATGCACGTGTACACTTCTATACTACATATTCATATGGATGTGTCTGGAAATGACCAGCAACTTCTGCTCCCAAACCCCTAGCGTGTGTCAGATGGCACAGCATTTGCTTCAAGTGAATCAGCAGGTGAAGAATTGCCGATGTACTTCTAAACCTGGCTTGATGTGACTTCCTTGGCATGTTAGCCCAGTGCTGACAGGTCACCAAAATCTGCTCAGAAGGGGGTGGCAGAGCAGCTCAGCAGGAGGACGAGTCCCTCTATGTTGGGCGTGGAGGAGTTCAGGGAAATCATGGAATGGCACTTGGTTTTGTTGAACACCAGTAGATTCTCATGTGCCTGCTCTTCAAGCCTGTCCAGATCTCTCTGAATGCTGCCCTTTCTGTTGTGCCAAGGCACCTCTCCGCTTGGTGCCAGCAGTAAATCACTGAGGGTGCACTCAACCCCACTACCTGTGTCATTGCTGAACAGCATCAATCCAACATAGACCCCTGGGGACACCACTTGTGACCCCCCTCCACCTGGTTGCGGAGCTGTTAACCGCAGCCACCCAACCAACTCCTTATCCAGCAAATACTGCAGCCTTCACATCCATGTTTTTCCAATTTACAGATAAGGATGTGGTGCAAGACCGTGTTAAAGGCCTTGTAAAATTCCATGTAGATGACATCAGTTGTATCTTCTTTGTCAAACTGGTGTCGGAGCGAGGGGATACTGGGAACCATCACAGTGATCTCAGCTTTGGTTTGGGTGGGAAACGCTTCTGCAATAACTATTTCTACAAGCAGAGTAGAAAGGGAGGAGTTGGGCTGCAAGATGCTCAGCCAGGAGACTGGGGATGGCTTTCCTTGGTCACTGCTGCTCCTTTTTAGTACTCCTGAAGGTACTGGGAGAGAGGGCACTGATGGCAGCTTTGGGATGCCAACTTTGTTCAGATGGAGCTCTGGGCTGTTCTTCAGTTATAGTCTTATGGCAGGACTGAATGTGACCTCAAATTTGACTAATTACTGGTTGCATGAGTGCAAGGGCAAATAATTGGAGCTAAGGAAGATGCCTTGCAAGAGGTGAAAGATCTATTGTGCAGCGTGGCCTGGAAACTTGATGGCACCCTCAAGATCCTTGCATCCTGCTGGGTCTCCTGAGAAAAACATGAACTGCCCCAAATCTCCTTCTATGACAATGAAGGTAGAAACCCCTTGGCTGTGGGGAAAAAAGTCCCAGGTGTGGATGCTGCTGAGCAGTGTGCTTCCTGGGCTGATGATGGCACCTCCATGCAAAGCAGAGGCAACATCTGCTTCAGAACTTTCATTTCTTCCATGTGTTATTGCACTGAGTGGAATAAAAAGGAGCAGAGCTAGGCGATGTCATCTGCTTAGAAAGCTGGGCCAGGCCTTGTACCTGTTGCTGCAGGGACATCGCTCTGTGACAGTAATTGCAATAATTAAAGCCCATTGTAATAGAGGTAAAATCACTGGCCGGGGATTGTCACATCAGATAGCAGTGGAAAACAGATGTTCCCCACTACATTTGCTCTCTAAGTGGAAGCACAACAGATGCAAAACAGCATTAAAATGGTATCATGGCTGTAAATACAGCTTCTAATTATTGCACCAGGTAATGTCAATTGCAACATTCGGATTTCTCCCAAGGATGCTCTGCAAGCAGGTGGGATATACAAAGTCCTTAAAAAGATGGATTTGTTGTTTTTTTTTTTTCCCTCTTCCTTTAATACAGTGTATGTATGCTTGTCCGCTTTGAGCAGCAGAGGAGGGTGCCACAGCCTTTCTGTCTAGGGTTTCTTTGGTACATGGTGCTGAGAATTACGGCACAGAACTTTGGGGATGTGGAGAGGTGAGTGGAGAAGGAATGGAAATAGCACGAGCAGGAAGGAAAAAAGGGTGCAGAAAGACTACAAGAGATCCATAGCCAGCCCCGTAACTCCCAAGGGGTCAGCTAAGGGCACCCCAGTGCTATTTCATCCCTCCATCCCTGGGATGTTAGGGAATATAACACAGCTGGCCCCTGGGAAGTTATGGGGCTGGCTATGGATCAGAGGGACTTGGGATCCTCCTGGCTGTAGCAAGTTTGAAATTTCTGCTTGGTTCTACTCCTGGAATGCAACAGGGTGTGCATGCAGCCTGGTGGAGACAGGTGAGGAGCAGGGATGTTTTTGCTGTTTGCACACACCACGAGAGCTGCAGCATGCAAACGGAGCCCTCCCACTTCCCTCCTGATCAAATCAGGAGAGAACAACAACAAGTGCATTAACTAATCAAACCCTGGTTTCAAATTGATTATTGTAAATTGCAACCATAATTCTACTAATGGCAGCCATCTAAAAAGAAAATTTAAAAAAGAATAGAGCCTCCTTTAGGCAAAATAATAAGACAAATAAATCGGTGCTGTTCCACCCCATCCTCCTCTGTGGGCAAGAGAGTAAGGAGTGAGCACTGAACCTGGGAGTGGTGGAGCAGCTGCTTGTCTCACTGCTGCTTGCATTGCATCCTGGCCTGGGGCAGCTTCTGTGGGTGCTCCTGGTGCCAGCAGGCACTTCCCTGCCTTGCTGTGGGCAGCAGCCCTGAGCACCTTTGCAGCAGTTTCCCTGGCAACAGAGTCCTCCTGCCAGCAGGCTGCAATGTCAAAAAATAAAGCAAGATGACACCACAGCTCCTTTATTAAAAAAAAAAAAAAAAAAAAAAAAAAGACAATATGCTGTCCCTTTTTTCCAGCCCCTGTGGTGTTCTCATGGGATGTCTGGGCATCCTTTTGTGCAGGGAGGAGCAGCAAGTACTGTGCTATAGAGACTGCCCACTGCCACACACATCGTTCATCTCACTGAAGGTTTTCTGGTGTCCTGGCCATCCCTATGGAGCTTCTGTGCTGCCTGCAGTAGGGGCTTGTGGACCCATGACCTCACCCCAAGGCTTCTGCTGAAGGCTCTTACTGCTGTGGGGAGATGCTTGCTGTGTGTTTCTTGGAGTTGCGTGGCCTTGTTTGGTGGTGGCCTAATGAGGAGCACCTCTCTAGAAGATCTGGTGTGAAGTTAACCCTGCTTGCTGTCCATAGCAACAGAGCTTAACTTGTTTTTGTCCTGTCCATTTGCTATCTTCTGGAGGCCGTGAGTAGATCTTGTTGGATGGATTTCCCATTCATCTTCCTGCTTTGTCCCTACTTCTCCCTTGGGCAGTGTTTTCTTCCAAGATTGCTGCTTAATCTCCAGAGCTGACCACCGATTTCTCTCCTGCTTTCTGGTAGTTCTCCCACCTGTGTGAGTTCCTGCAGTTTGTGAGAAGTAGCTCTGGAGACTGGATGTAACTGCTAACAAAGCATTGAATCAGCTAAAGGCATTTACTCCTTTCAAAGAAAATGCAGCTCTTTTCTTTGACTAATGCGCCTTAGCTTCTACTTTGAGCAACTCACAGATGAGGCAGAAGTGGTTTTTGGATCTGTCTGATGGCCATCAGGAAGACTTCTCATCTGACTTAAGAACTCACTAACTAACCAAAACAAACCTGGAACACACAGGGACTAGAGAGCTTAGGCAGCACAGCAGAAAGCTCTCAAGTATCTGTTGCTCCTCGAAAGCCAGACACAGGTGTAGACACTTGCAGAGATTATTTGTACAGGCTAATCCCAGTGGTGTTGCGTACTCTTGTTTCCCATGCCACACTGTCTTTTTCTGTAAGTCTATGAAGTCTGTTAATGCCAGGACCTTTTATTCTGATGACTTTGACCAGCCCTGAACTCCTTTTTGGAGCTGCTTTGGGTAAATCCTGCAGATTTTACAAGGTATCTTGCACCTGTGCGTTGTTCTTCAGTGAAACAGGGCAAGACTTTCCTTATGTTAAAAGCAGTTCATTTAACTTTGCTTTCCAGTGTACAAAACCTGGTTTCTCATTGCTGTGAGGGTTTCCTCTCATGCATCTGGCCTCCCAAACTTAGCATTGTGCATGAGCAAAAGTCACGGCTTCCCCTTCTCCACACATGGGGTGAAAGTGGAGACCTTCAGCTGCACATATTGGGATGTGTTGAGTAAACAACATGTTTCCCAAAGACATTTCTCCTCTGAAGCAGTTCTACTTCTTCCAACTTTCAGGTTAAGTTCACTCAGTGGGTAGAGTTGTGTTTGGGAGCAGAGCTCCTAGTTTCATTTGCCACTGATACCTCTGTTTGTATCTAATCTGTTTTATTAAACCAGGTACTCATAATAATCACTACTTGGGCCCGTGTTGTTTGATATTCATGCTAACCCATCGGGGTTGAATGCATTCACCTGCTCTTTTGATTACCATAAATATTTGATAACCTGGCTGTTGCCAGCTGTAGAAGAGGTCTTATCTCTCTTCCTGGGGGAATTTGTTCCTCTGGCTCAGGAATACCTCCCTAATGTGAAGAAGATAATTTCTATGAAGAGGCTTATCCTGTGTACAGAGCAAGTCTTGGGTCTATAGAGTTACCAGGTAGGCACTGTTTTTTGTTTCTGTGCAAGACAAATATTTCTTGGATAGCTAATTCACTGCTGCTGTCTTCATGTGCTTATTTGGAGGGCTCCTCCTTTCCTTGGGGTCTGTTAGTGCTCACACAGACTTAAAGATCTTCTCACCTTCCTCCGTCAGGAAGGAAAAAGGTAAGGGAAGGCAAACGAGCTAATGAGAAGGAGAAAAATAAAGGGAAAGAGAAAAGATGTGATAGAAAATTGGAACATCTCTCAGTGAGAGAGGAAGCATAGAAAATACTGGGGAGAAATTCCTAATGGTGGTTTATTGTGTGTACAAAAAACTAAACCCAGCTTCTTTGTATCGCATGCTACTTTCTCTGTTTTTCTACCAGATCCGTTAAAACCTCAGAAATATACAGGAGTCTACTGAAGGTTTCCAGGAGAAAGCCAAGTTGGGTCATTACCACTAAATGGCTCTTTGGTGGGCTGTGTAAGAAGAGTAACGCTCTCACTGCAGTTTTTAGTGCAAGCATTCCCAAAGTGCAAAACCAAGCCTTGCATCAGGGCTAACATGCTGCTGAGGGGGAATTTTTGACCCCTGCTCTGTGCTAACACCCCATTTCCAAGACTAGTTGTGCCCCAGACACTTAGAAGGTGGCATCTCTGGAGCCCTGTTTGGCTTTCTACTGATTGAGGAGACCCTAAAAGATTCTCTCTGATTGAGAGGTCTTATAATGTGCAAGACCAGCTCCTCTGTCAGGTTGCCTTTCGAGAAGATGAGGGAAGCAGATCTAGACCAAAGAGTGAGCCTTGTCCTATGGGATAGCAGCACAACCAGCTCTGCATCTTGGAAATGAACAGCAGGGGCAGTCAAGGAAGAGATTTGTTGGGATCTGGTAGTTGTTGCTGTCATTTTTCTTGGTCTATTGCCAAGCAGATACAGTCTGTGCTTGGGGAAAACAATGGGATGAGTCAGTCTTCTCTGCTCAGGTTGTTATAGGCACCTCTTGCAGGCTCTGATATGAGCTCTTCTTAGAGGATCTGAGTGCTTGGTTCCAAGTTGTTCTGCTGCTTGAGGTAGGTCAGCTCTGTAGCTACAGGGTATGGCATCTTTACCTAGCAAGTCCAGTCTTACATACTTAGCAGACATGGGAAATTAAAATCTCCTCAGCCTCTGGGAGTACTGCGTATCTCTGAGTCAGAGGCAGGCAATTCTTGGAGGCTTTTGCTCAAAAAATTGATCCAGTATTGGATCAGTAGCAGAGGAACATCATGCCTATGTGAGTTGTACAACACTTAGCTTCTCCTGCAGGGAGTGCAGGGGTCAAGGTGCACAAGGAGGTACATCTGCTGGCTCAGCTGTGGTTTGCAGCACATGGCTCAGCTGGGTTTCGGTTTGCAAGCAGAGGGAACTGCATGGAGCTGCATCCAGGGGAGGTTCAGCCTGGGTATCAGGAAAAGGTTCTGCCCCAGAGGGTGGTGGGCATGGAGCAGCTCCCCAGTGGGCACAGCCCTGAGCTGCCAGGCCTCAGGGAGTGTTGGGACACTACTCTCAGCCATAGGATTTGGGTTGTGGATGCTCTTCTGGGTCACCCCCCCTCCGTGCTCTAGAGGTTCAATTTTGTGGAGGAGGATGATGCCCAGGCATGCGCTGATAGCTGTCGCAGCATCTTTGGTGTTGCAGCTGATTCTTGCTGAGAACAAGGTACAACGCTTTTCTAATGCTGTATTATATTTTAATGGCAAGCTGGTGAGTGGTATAACCTGGACCCACAAGGGTGCTGGCTGCCTGTATAACCCACACCTGTCTGCTCGTCCTTATGAGAAGCTGAGTGAATAAATATCCTGAAAATGTGAGGAGTGTGGGTAGGTCTGGGCACGGCAGCAGTGTGTGCCCAGACTGCCTGGCTCTCCTGGTTGCAGAAGAGCTGCTCCATGGCAGAGAAATAAGGCAAGCCTGAGGCTTGGTCTGCACGGAAACTTCCCAGTCTTTTTAATCTATTGCTCATAAAGATTTGATGAATGCATTGTGATCCAGACAGCTGCTATACTCTGGATCATGCAGTCAGCCTGTGTAATGAGAACAAAGTTCTTGAGTGGCCTACCTGCCTAGAAAATGCACCCATTGCTTTTAAGAGGGTAGCATGCCTACCAAAAATAGAAGCTCAGGGCTTCTGTTTTTTATATATATCATCATGGTTGCTTGAGGTTGGAGATGGGGAATTATTAAAACTGGAAACTGTATCTTGCATATGGAGTTGCAGATAGCAAATCCAATGGAGTTATTAATATATTTTTTTTTTTCTAAGCTTAGTTTCTTCTAAAAAGCTAGTTTGAATGCAAGTTGTTACCTGGTTGTTAATTACCTGGTGGTTTGTAATCAGTTCTACCCTAGCGGGCATGAAAACAGTCAGTTCAGTGTCAGAACTGAAAAAATACAAGCAGGGAAATGTCTCTGTACTCGGACAAAAGGATTCTCAAGCACTCACATCCATAGCTAATTTCAAGTGCTAAATGGGAAAGATACTAAGATTTTCTAGATGTTTTACTCCTGTTTGGAAAGCCTGTGCTGTTTAACTCTGTAACTACCTGTTTGTTATTTGGATGAATTAAACACCGCTGCCCTCGTTAGCATTTACAAGAGCTTAGTAACACAATCAGGCACTAATGCATTCATTTTCTACTTGACTGCTCATTCATTGAGATGTTAGTACATAGGAAGAATATGATCAGAGTGACTGTGAGATGAACTAATCAATTCATAATGAATAACCTGAAAATACAGATGTCTGAAGGAGACTTCCTTTGCACCGAGTGAACTCAGCAGGACTGGAGTGGGGAAGCTGGAAGAGCCCCTAACAAAGAGCTTCATCTGGAACAGGGGTCCCTGTTTCTGTTCCTTATGGTGCTCCAGGGTTCTGGCTGCTCCTCTCCTGGGGAAGGTGTGAGCTATCACTGTGAGGCTGGACGTGTTGTGCATGTAGACATGCAGGGCTCAGGCATCCCCTCCAAATCCAGCCTTATTGATACTGCTGGGGTGTGCTTTCTTACACTTGGAGAAGGAAATGCTCCTCCTCCTTTTGGGACCTCTTTGGTTCCTACAGACTAGAATGCCATCCGGATCATGCTGATTAGCATTATGAGTGAAACCATTTCTGTTCACATCCTATATTTCTTGGGTATGAGTAGGATCAAAGCTTCTGCCTTAGAGAAAGCTCCCATCTCCTGAAACTGGGAGAGGTGCATAGCATCTTAGAATCATAGAATGGTTTGGGTTGGAAGGGACCTCTTGGGAAGGAGTCCAGTGATATCCAGGAGCACTTCAACGATCCCATCACATACGATGATTCCTGTGTCTTTTGCTGTGAGTGATAGCGGGGTGATTAATGTCATAGGATCGTTAAGGTTGGAAAAGACCACTGATATCATCCAGTCCAGGGGGAGGGCAGAGAGATTTAGTATGGGCAGGGGATGTTCAGCCTGAGCAGTGCGTGGCTGTGTGCTTCTCTCTGTGTGGGATTTTGTTTCCCCCTTCTTTCACCCCCTGGTGTTCTTTATTGTCTCTTGCAGGTAGATCACTCATTGCTATAAATTTTCTTATCTCCAGTGCTTTTCCAATTATGGATAACAACAGGAAAGCAGTCATTGGTTTCTAAAAGGTCATCAAGATATAGGGCCCGATTGGGAAGGAGATGACTTATGGAGTTAGCTTGTGTAAATCTGGGGAAGTTTTATGCACAAGTCAGGCACGAAATGTAAGTGAGATTCATAAAAGACAGAGATTTACGCTGGTTTCAGTTAGAAGGAATCAAAATGGTTATGAAAATTTCCTCTCTCTGTGCCTGTGCACGCAAAGAATTCAGTTGTGTTTTTCAAGTGCCTGTGGTGCTGGAAAAGGGCTGTCCTGGATAGTGTATGAACGTCTGTCCAGAAGATGAGATTATTTGGTTGGTAGTGAGGTGTCTGGAAGCAAAGAAAGGTGTTGGGAGCTGCCACGAGCTCCTTAACCTTCTGACTAATGCACGAAGTCACTTCTGTCACAGCTGTCTGAACAATACATTTGCCAATTAAGTTAATTCAATCAAATCCCATGTAGCCAGCAGAAAGGGCAGAGCAAATCCAGGTGAGGGAGAGAGCAGAGTCCAACTTCTCTTTGTCACACAGGCAGAACAAAGGGTGCACGTGTGTGTGTATAAATATTTATGAATAGTTGTGGTGTGCAGCCACAGTATAATTGATGACTCCAAAGCCTGTGTCCTCTCTACCTGCATGAGTGGTGACTCCCAAGATTTTCCCCAAATCTTGGAAAAATAGCAATTCTTGATTGGAATGCAACATGTGAGGATCCAGGCTCCTCTCCCTTCAGTTTCACCCCACCAGGTGACCCAAGTTCTGCCAAGAGGAGGATGTGATTCTGCCTCACAACAAAATGGGGCCATGGGGGCTGCCCTGTGGCTGGAGTGATGGGAACTCCGTTGTGCTTTGTCAGGTTTTGTGGTGTTATGTTGAGATCTGGCTTGCTGCCCATCTCTCTCGCCTCTGCAAACATCTCCAGAGCCTCCTGGAGGTCAAATCCAGGAGATTCCAGATCGTGTAAATTATCTTCCTTATATTAAACGTTTGGACATGGTTTAGTGGGCAGCATTGGTGGTAGGTGAATGGTTGGACTGGATGATCTCAGAGGTCTTTTCCAACCGTAATGATTCCATAATTACCCCACAGTATCTCAAGAGATTGTAAGAACGCTCCTGGCTGCAACATCCCCTCTCCAATATGGGGTTTGGGTAGAGCCCAGAGCTGGTAATGGCTCTCTCCTTCAGACAGGAGGAGGTAAAAGCAAAATTCCTATTATTAGATACTCTTTTTTCCCGCTTTTTTTCCTTGCCCTGTTGGCAGGACAAAGAATGGCAACAGCTTCCAAGTGCCGGCTTCCAGATTGACACCGAGTGAATGCGGCCACTCGTAATCACTGCCTGCGAGCATTTATCACTTCCACAGATTAGAACGTGGGGAGCAGGTGTCTGACCTGCGATGACAACAACGTGAAGTGGTGGTAGGGAGGAAGGAAATAGATAAGATGTTATTTTTTCAGCACAGTTTTTTCTCCCTTTAATGCACCCCTAGATTATGGGAAACAATCACGGGATGCGGAGCGCCGGTGTTTTATGGTGTCAGTAGGGTTTAAGGTTTTAGGTGCAAAAAAAAAAAAAAAAAAAAAAGTGGTGTTGGATTCTCTATATTATGGAGTATTTATAGCATGCACTAAGTTTTTTTTTTTATTTATTTACTTGGGAGAAGAAAGATAAATGGGATTCTGTATCCTAGCGTTTTTATCCAGAGGAAATTAAAAGGAGTAGAGTCGTCTTGAACTTGGCCTCCACTTAGGGCACAGAAATGACACAGAAATGACCCTCCTTAGATTAAAGACCTGCTCATGCCTTGAAGGAGGTGGTAGAAATCGGTCTGTGAAAAGAAAGTGTTTCCTCCTTTTGTGTTTTCTTCTTTTCTTTAACTCTGTATTTTTGTCACTAAAGGTATCGCAAAGAAAATAAGGAATGAAACATTTTTTCTTTGGTATCTTCTACTCTTAAACACTCCTTTTGTGACCTATGGATGCTGCTTCAAAGCTGACTTCAGTTTTTCATCGCTGAGCATATTTTAAGATGGATGCTGAAAGCAGCTTTAACTTTCCCAATCTGCAGTTTGGAGTTTAAAACCTCATCTCTCATCTTAATAACGGTAATTCTGCTCTGAACTGCTTTGCTTGGCAAACGTCCTGTGCATTTAAACATCACAACATCATGGGGTCAATGAGTAAAAACTGCTGGAACTCAGATCCAGTTCTTACATATTGCATGGATCCGAGCTTTGAAACCTCATTGGAGATCCAGTGTTGCAATTTGGGGGTGGGAAAAGAGAAGCTGAGGGGAGAGGGGGGGATGCAGGGGATCACTGAATATGAAGGAGATGCTCATCCTCACACCTTCAGCTTCTCTGCTCTGTCTGCTGGGCAATGCTTTGTTGGTCAATGCAGCAGGTAAGCACTCAAAGATTCTTCTTCCAAATGATTTGAGTGTTGGAAAAATATGAAGGCAGGAGGGAAGGGTTTCCTTACCACCCAGCACTTGAGAACAGCTTCTGCAAGGATTGATTTCTCCCCTCTCTGTTTGATTTGGTTGACTGGTGCTATGTAACCCTAGGTAAGATTTGGAGCCACTTACAATGGGTCTCTATCTTCTTGTTAAGTAGAACCAACTAGACTTTTCTTCCCTGCAGATCTCCAAGCAGTGCACCTGTAGCACATCTTGACTCTTGGAATCATTAAGGTTGGAAAGACTGCTGTCATCAAGTCCAACCATCCATCCTCCACCACCATACCACTAAACTATATCACTCGATGCAAAATCCACCCTTTTCTTGTGCATCTCCAGGGACAGTGACTCTGCCACCTCCCTGGGCAACCTGTGCCAGTGCATCACTGCTCTTTCTGAGAAGAAATCCAACTTGAGCCTCCCTTTGTGCAACTTTAGGCCATTCCCTCACCTCCTACTGCTGTTTTTTGGGAGCATAGGCCATCCTCCACCTCATCACAACCTCTTCTCAGAGAGTTGTAGAGAGCAGTAAAGTCTCTCCTGCTCCTCCTCATCTTGTCCAGACTGAGCCATCCCAGTTCCCTCAGTCACTGCCCATAAGACTTGTGCTCCAGAACCCTCACCAGTCACAGTGCCCAGGCCACGTGCCAGCATCCCCTGTGCAAAACAAGCCTCATCCTTGCCAGCCCTCCAAGCATCCTTTATATGCTAAGGAACAGCATATAAATGGGAAAGTAGTTTGCAGCTGAGAGAGGGAGGAGCAGTGTCTCAGGGATGCAAGCCTTCCCTGAACAGAAGAAAAATCCACTGAGCCCCTACAGCAGTGGAGGGGGTGGGGAGGGGAAAAAAAGTCCTGCACTACAACGATGTGCAGGGATTGCTTCTGTGTGCACCCATTTCTCTCTTGTGCAAGCAGAAGCACAATGTGTGCAGCAGCACAGCCCCTCTGGTCCTCGATGTGCTGCGTTGCACCTCCGTGCCACCAGGTGATCTCTGCAGGGTCAGATCAGCCCCCAGAGCACAGCTCTTGGTCGTTGAAGGTCGAGCTGTCAGAAGTGACAAGGGGGAAGAATTTAGAAGCACACCTCTTGTCCTTGCTGGGGTGATCTTTGATGGAAATGCTATGGGAGGTTTTTTCATATCTAAATACAAGTAAGGATAAAATTTTGGAGGTAGTGGCAATGAAACCAAGGATTTTTTTTTTTGTCTCCGCCTATACCAACCTTCTGGCTAGCAATCTGAATAGAAATAATAACTCAAAAGGGAAGATAATTGAATTAAACAGGCAGCAAAACTGTGGGAATAAGACTTCTGATGAAGGAGAGTGGCTTGGGAAAAAGTAGAGGAGGTGGCAGGGAAAAGCAGCGCATCTCTTTAAATTGTCAATCTCTCAGGGCAAGGTTGCTGCAGACATAATGAGTGTCCTAGTGAATTATCTCCCACTTTTATTGTCTGTTGCTACCATGGAAAGATGGGGAGGTGGGGAAAACTAACTTTTTTTTTTTTTTTTTTTTTGAATTTGGACAGACTTAAAGAAGTGGCATCAAATTTGAAGGGCACCCAATCAATCTGTTGTCCTAGCTGCATGAAATTGTATTTCCCTGCCACTTCATATCTTATTTGCAGCAGCTGGGCTGTAAGTCATTGGTGATAACATTCTTTATTATGCAGCCGTGTTTATGAACTGTGCCTGGAAAGAGATGATAGAAATATGCAGCAATATGCAAAGGGGGGGCTGCTGGGGGAGGGGGAATAAATGCTAGTTGCTAGGGCAACCGTGGGGCTATTTTGGGCATCAAATTTTACAGATGATGAAAAGCATTTTCATGTGATGGTTGGTCTCTCTGGGAAGAGAAGGGGAGAGAGGGCACACAATAAACCAGGAAGATAATAGTCAAGAAGGCAGTCATTTAATTTTTTATTTTTTTTTTGTATATAAATACATGTATAGTTTCAGCTATCCCAAAAGCACATTAAAACCAAAGGAGTTGGCAAAGGAGAGGGGTTTGGAATAACCACAGAGGCAATGGCATGCTGGTAGGTTGGAGGCTCTCCCAGAGGAGTGGCTCTCGGGCCGCTGTCCTCAGGCAAAAACCTCCAACCTGGAGCAGCCGAGGTGTTTCCCACCATGTACATGGGATGGCTGCTCTTTCTCTAGCTCCATTGCGGTGATGCTTCTTTTAATTAGGTTTTGCTGGAGTGGTGTTGGCTCTGAAGAATAGCCAACGTAGGAGCGCTGTTTGTTGTTTGAGTCACTTAAAATCCTTGGGACTCTGCATACGTTGGGCATTGAGCTGGGTAAAATGAACAGCAAGTGCTTTCAGCCTGAAACCTCTTTCAACTCCAACATAACGTGACTCTCTTATTGCTCTGAAGTTGTGTTTTTAATTAAGCAGTTATCAGTAGCGGTGAGATTCTTCTCGAATAATTAAATCAAGGTGGTTTAGTGACTAATTGTGAAGCGAATTGCTGAGACCATAAGGCTGCTTTTGAGACAGCCTGTTTTCTTTCAGAGAATTAATCCAAGTGATGTGTGCAGCTCAGAAAGTAGAGCACTCTGCTGGATAACAGGACATGCTTTGTTTCTTAGAACTGCATCTTTCGAATTCTGCTTCCCTGCCTTTCAGTTTGCTTCTCCACAAACATGCTTTGCTGCTTTGTTGTTCTTTTTCACCTGTTGCCCTGCAAAGCTCAGTATGGAAGGCTGCAAAGGCAGCCTGCAGCAACCTGGTTACCAAACAACATCACCATGAACCTGTGATGAGATCGTGTGTGTGCATGGAACAGGACTTTCTAGTTGGGATTTCCCAGCTTCTGGCCCAGGCTGCTCTGAGCCAGCCCTGTTCCTTGCATCCCAGTATTGAATGCAGTGGTTTTGTTGTTTGCATGCCAAACTGGGACGTAGATCGCTTACTTGGCATGTAGTGATTCTCTTGCTGTTGCACATCTCAGATATAAATAGCCAGTGGATATCTGCTGTCCTATTAATTTGTACTTGTCAGGGAAGCAAGGGGAAATCCCATGCACAAACCCCGAGTGTGTGCAGGCCTACGGCCCCATCTGTGGCATCGGTGTCCATCCAAGTGCCTTCTTGCTCAGCCTTATTGAAACGTCTGGGTAGTGTTGGATGTCCCATCCATGATTCTTTGTTACACCTCACAAGCCTGCAGCCCACCATGGGGATGTTATTTTATGTTCTAGGTAACGATGTGAAACTGGCTTTAGCACCATCCTGGCTCTCTGCTGGGAGGACCACTGCTGGAGGTGGTACTGTTAGGGAAGAATCGATTCCTCAGAGTCTTTTCAGGAGCATTCCTGCTGCTCCCTTTGGGATTTGGGCCTCTGGGCCTCAAGGATTTCCTGTAGCACAAAGAGCTGAAGCCATCCTTGCTCTAAACTACAACAACCAGTGGTACAAACACAGGAGTGAAACTTGAGAATAACACAGATTTAATTTCTTGTTTTCTCAGGACATGGAAGCTTCTGGCTCTGAATTTAAACCTGAAGACAGTCGAGATGTCATTGACAGGCAGGTCAGTCTCTTGGATTTAATTGTTTTTTAAATGAATAACGAAATAGTGCTGTTAACGCCGATTGTGTCCATGCCTTCTACATGCCCTGTTTTGCACAAATGAATCCTTATCATTGCTGAGATGTGTTATGGAAAAGGCAGCAGAACCAGGCTGATGTTTTTGACTTGGAACTCAGTTTCAGGATGGGCACGAGCTCTCTGTGAAGCAATTTGGTGTAAGATATGGAGGCAGATCGAGGCAGATTGATTTGTGTGAGCCTGAGGATGCAAATCCTGCAGGAGGTCCTGCACTCGTTCAGATCTCTGTCCCCACTGCCTTTTTGTGGGGAACAAAGGGGAGGTGCTCTATGAAACTTCGTGTGATCTGCAGATTCCTTCTGGAATAGGACAAGTGTTCAAAAACAAACAAACCCACCCTGCAAATATTTGTTTAAATGTTCCGCTTTTACAGTTTATATTCCATTTGCATGTGGGATGGGGAAATGATGCATTTTAATCCAAACAGTGGAAATGAGAATGAGAGAGAAACCAGCAGATAAAAAATGTGTGTTCTATCAGCCCGCTTCCAGATTTAGTTCTGTCTACATGCATATGCACTGTTATAACATCTTGTGTGTATGTGTGTGTTTGCATAGATATATATACATACACACATATATATGTGCATTTTGTCTAGAATTTTATGTTATCATAACCTAAGTGGCAGCCCCACACCTGCCAGCTCTCCAGCCCATTTGTCAGATGCTTTCAGTGGTTGTTGCCCAAACTATAAGGAATCTAATGAAGTTTGGCTTTGCTTAACAGCCTTGGAAAGAGAAGTTCTTGCCTCTGTATCCTATGCATGTCAAACTCAGGCTGGTAGGGTTATTTAGGAAATCCTGGGATATGAGGAGAAAAAACACCAACTCTTTCTGCAGAACGCCCACCTTTGCTGCTGCTGCTGCTTTTGGGATGCGACCCTCCTCTTGTCTGCCCACCCCATTCCCTGGAGCTGCAGCCCCCAGTGACCGTGGGATGTAGGATCAATGCCCCAGTGATGCTCAGCACTCACAGCACAGCTTTGCCCACTGCTGGGCTCTGTCCCGCCCGCCTGAGCAGCCCTTCCCCTGCAGGCAATTCAGAATTTCCTCTCCGAGCGTGCCTCCCCTCTTCAGATGTGCTGTACAATGTCTCTCCACTGGATACCCACTGAATGCCTAATTTTTAACCACTCTGGCTGTCAGATCCACAAAAGCTGTTACTGGAGGTGTTTGCATAAAAGAGCTCCACTATAGGTATCTGAGAGCAGCTGGCGATGCTCTAGACAGTATCCAGCAGTGTTGAGCCAGGCAGGATGCTTTAGTCTCCCTGGCTTAATGGTTATGTGCATTTTCTTAATGTACCCTCCCCCTCAATTGGCTCTTAAATTAGCATTCAGGATGTGTCCAGCCTAGAAAGAAACGAAGTTTGGAGACTCTTCATTTCAGGCGAGATTTGTGATATTGTTTGAAAATAAAATCATGGCTGGGCTGGGTTCAGCACTGCAGGCTTGGCCATGGCTCTAGGATGAGGCGATGCCACAGTGGTTTTGTCTGATCTGATGGCATTCCCAGGCTATAGTTTAAGGAATTTTTTATGAGCAGAAGTCACCTGAGAGAAGCACTGGGCAGTGGAGCCTCAGCACCACAATGCCTTATGTTGGTGGCAACCTCTGGTGTTACTGCAGGCTTTGGGATGAGATGTGATAATGATGATAACCGTGGAAAAACGCTGAAGGATGAGTTGCCTTGATGAGCACAGAAGCACAGAGAGGCAGGTCGTGTTTTGCTGTGGCTTACAGGGAACAAACCACGTATCTCAGTGCTACTCCTGGGCTCGTGGGGTGCTCAGAGGACAAATAACTGCTGCCAAAGTGAATATAATCAAAGAATAAGGGAAGATTGGATGTTAGAAATTAAGTTGTTATAAATTAAAGCAGCTCTGCTGAGCTCCTTGCAGTTACCCCAGGTGTTTGCCAATGCAACAGGGAGGGCTTGACTCTATTTTTCCAGCTGGTGATTGGCTGGAAAATGGCATTTTCTGCTACGTAAGTAAAAGTGAGTGGGGTAACTTTGTCATCAAAACAGAATATTTTGTGTTGGAGTCTCTGTGTGTACTGTAAACCAGACAGACCTGTTGTCCTCTTACAGGCTTTAAATTACACAGGCAAATGTAATTACCCATTCTCTTTGTTATTAGTGTGCAGCTAGGAAGCTCCCAGCTATCGGCCCTTTCTTGGTATTTCAAAGCTTACTTACAAGATGCATCCTTGATATTGAACACAATGAGATGTCCTTTTTTTTTTTTTTTTTTTTTAAATTCAATTAAACATTTGCCTACTGTGACTCTTTATTCACTGCAAATTGTCTCTGTAAATAATCTTCATCAAAAGTCAGAACCAATCCCCATTAGTTGTTTAGATTAATTAATGAGTCCCCCTGGAGCCACCCAAATGAATTCAATTTAAACGTCAACAACTTGGCTATGGAGTTTCCCAGGTTGGCATTAAGACAATATTAAACCTGCAATAAGTCACATTTAAAATGTTAATTCAAAGAAGCTCTCCATTTAGAGCATTTAATTAAATCCTTAAATAAACTGCATGGGCTCAAAACCAGATGGTTCTGCATTTTCATTGCAGCAGAGAGCCTTGAAGTCATTGAGGGAAGTAATATTGGAGGCATGGTGAAGATAACCAGGATATATAGTGTAATAAAATCTAATCTTGTTTCCAGCAGGGAGATTCAGTGTATGTACACAACCTAGGCTAAAATTGTAAGTTAATTACATTAACCCCAGTGTACTCTGGTATCTGAGCAGCCAGAGATGAAATTAGTCTTTTTCCTATCATAAGATTCTTTTCAACTTCACTATATTAATTTTTAGCCAAATACTTACTCATAAGGAAAATTGAAGTTAATGTAACCAAAGACAAAGTAATGCAGTCTTAATATTCTGAAGGGATTACGGAGGGCCGTGAAAATACACTTTGCAAATGTCACTCACTTTGAATGGATTTGTGGTGGGAAGGTGGGGGGAAGAAGAATTATGGCTGTGATCCGCACCGCGCTGGGGTTTAATAAAAGTCGTGATTTCAGAAATTTGGGCCTGAGGAAGAGAAATAAATAACGTGTCGGGACCTCTGCCTGGGTGAGGTGTGGTGAGTCATCTCCTCTGCTCCGCAGAGCCGTGAGATCTGCACTGAGGCAGTGGCACAGGTTGCCCATAGAGGCGGTGGTGCCCCATCCCTGCAGACAGCCAAGGTCAGGGGATGGGCTGTGAGCACTGATGGAGCTGTGGGTGTCCCTGCTCAGTGCAGGGGTGGCACCAGATGGCCTTTAGGGTCCCTTCCAACTCCAACCATCCCGCGATCCTATGCTACTGATACTCCAGAAGATGATTTGGGTTAGGATGCTTCATTCTTCAGTACTGTTTTATTTACTCCCAGTGGTTTGGTGGCCTATACTTTGCAGTCCGTGTTGTGCTTCCATTCTCTGAGGACCCAACCCTCCCCATGTGCTGCAGGATCCTCCTGCCTGGGGCTTCCCTCTATGGTGAGAAGGTCTTAACTCAAGGAATGAAAGTCACCACAAGAAAATTCAGCTTGCTCCCTCCCCGTGAGCTGTAAAACATGTGGCTGAGGGAGATGAATGACTTTTTTTTTTTTTTTTTTCCTGTTAATAAGCCGGAAAGTGGAATTTGATTCCCCCAAAGTATGGAGCTCTTCCGGTTGGGGAATAAAGCAGATGGGAGAGGAAGTCTGCTTCAGTGGAAATGCAGATCTGTGCTGTTTGGTGTTTCTGGGGGCTGGGAGCCCATCCAGAGTGGGACATGAGCAAAGTCAATGGCACAGACTTCACATGTTTGATAGTGAAATGGCATAGAGCTGGTGATGCTGCTCTGCATCTGCTTGCGCTGGGGCTGGGAGGACCCCCCCAGAGCTGCATTTCCTTGAAGGGCTCTGTGCTGCTCCTTGCCCTCCCACCCCTCCCTGCCCCATCCTGCAGTGCTGAGGCTTTCACCCTGCACCCCCAGTCCCTTCCTGTTGTTGTAGTGTCTGCATCATGCTGCCAGGATGTGGTCACCTCCTTCCCAGGGCTTCGTGATGAGCCACTTGTGTGCTGGGTGTGTGTGGGGGGGAGGGTTACTGCTCTATGCTTCTTTATCTGGGAGGGCTGAAGGAGCATGGAGAGCTTCCTGTCCCATGCTTTGAGAGGCCCCAGCTGAAATAATCTGGAAATCCCCTTGAATGTGGCCTCCTATGAAAAAGTACTCCAATTCAACCAACCACCAGAATAACAAATTCTGAATCTTTAAAACTGGGAGATTTTCTCCGCTGAGGAAGACATCAGAAAACATGGGTGAATTTTCCCCATTCTATCTTTTCACCTTCTCAGATGGTATTTATCAAAGGGCCACCTGGGCGCCAGCTGGTTGCTGTGCTGCAGGGTGCCTGGGTGCTCACACGAGCATCTCCTTTAGGAGCCCCTTTGAGCCTACAGAATGGGAAGCTTTGCAGGGATCTGACTGGGATGTGACTGAGAAATCAGACTTCGCACTTTCTTAGGCAATTCTAGAGGAGTAGGCTGCCCGTGGCTCCCCTTGCTCAGATGAAGATGCTGCTGTTTCCTCATACTGGTGCAGCTCCCAGCCTTGGTAAGTCCCCAAGGAGGACTTGCACTTTGTTGAGGCTTAGGCTGAGTGATTAAACATGAGAAATCATTCAGAGCAGTGTGAATGTGCTGGCATCTCTATTAGTGTGAAGCAAAGAGGATGGACAAGTGCTGGGAGAAGGGTGCCAAAGACTTTTCCTTTCTTTGGGATAGGACAGCAGGGCATGAGACGTGTTTGGTTGTGGGGAGCTGGACTTGAGAGCTGATTTGGTCATTAAGAATACTGCCCGATTTCATATTATTGATTAATGAGGATTCATTTGATAGTATTAGGCAGCTCTTTACTTATTAAAGATAAAAGCTCGCTGCCTCTAGCACTGGTGTGCACCCTTCCCTTTCCTGCTCGCCCTGTGCCAGACTCTGCAGTGTGTTACCCCGCATCCCATGGCTGGTGATGGGCTGTTAGTTGACGCTGTGAGGGTGCAAAACAAACGAGGAGAAAACCAACAAGCCCAGAACGCTCCTTCCATCACCCAGTAAGCTGTTTCCCTGGCAACATCAAGTTCTCACAGTGCGACTGCTCTGGGATCACCCTTCCCAGAGGTACCCCTGTGAGCTGCTCTGCTTGTAGGGCTGCCTGGTGGCAGTGGGGATGTCTGACATCGCACAGAACTGGGCTGGGAGGCAGAGAGAGGAGGAACATTGGTGTGGTCGTTTAAAGATATTTTTTATTCATATTTTTTCCCATCTTCTGAACCCATCTCTACCTGGTTTCCTTCTCACCAGGTCTGGCATTTTGAACTCCCCTCTCCTGCAGGTTTCTGCCTCCACATCCCTGCTATGGGGTGATGGTGTGAATGCATAGCGGGCTGTTGTGCCAGCACGCTGGAAGAGGCACTACAAACGCCACTCATTGTGCTGGCTGAGCTCCTACAGAGCTGGCATGCTCTTCATTTCCTAACACCATTTAAAGTGCCAAAGCTGTACAAAAGCTCACCCAGCCACACAGTCCCAACAGAAAGGCTCTGACTAACGAGTTACTGTGCACTTAGCTGTGCCTTTTCCAGCTCTGTTTGACCCTGCATGCATCAGCCCCTTCCCTGGGCGTTACCCACTGAGCCATCACAACCTTCGGGAGGTTTTGGAGCAGCACCTAGCTGGTATTTACCTGCAATTTTCTCTGTTTGACTTCAGCAATCATGTTTGTCCTTTTCTCCACTGTTCTGCTGCTCCCCGTGCTATACGAAGTGCTAGGGCAGGTTATATTTAAAGCCTCTTTTATTTCTGCAGGACAGGGATTTAAGAGTGTCTTAAAAGAGCCTGGGGCCGGGGAGGGCTCGCTCACCTCTTGGTGGCCACCGTAGCACTCCTATTATTTGGGAGTGTTCTTAAAATCTTCCCAGCTATTGGTATTTCAGACATCGTATTTGATTTTTTAAGCTTTAATGGTGCAATAGGAACAACAATGTGGACACAACGTAGTACCAAGCTACCAACTACAGAGGCTTTAGGTAGATGGATGCCTAAATTGGTGGATTTGCTCTGCCCCACTCTGACCTGAGAACAGTGTTTTGGTATGAAAAGGTTTTTAAGTGCAGCCATGACTGGATGAAGGGCAGGGGCATTTGCCAAGGGAGTTCAGTCGCAGCATTCAGCCTCTACTTCTGGCCACCCAACTCCCCATCCCCTGTGTTCCAGCGCAGTTCTTGAGTTTGCTCTTTTTCTCCTTAAAAGTAGAGCTCCCTGATGGAGATAATTAAGGATTGCTGCAGGTCTGTAGGAGCTGTCTATGATGTTTTTCACACAGGTGACTACTAATTTCCAGCACAGTGGGTCTTGCCCACTAAATGCTCCACAGCCCCATGGTGCCTACCCTATTACGAGGAAGGAGGATTTTCCAACACGGCTCTGCTGGCTCAGCTCTTCTCTTGGTGAAGTCAATGACAAACCTCAGCTTGCCTCCAGGGCTCACAATGAGCTGCTCTTTCGTGCAGCTGAAAATCCCCCCCCCCCCCCGCAGTGGTGACACCCGGATGCTTTGCAGGTGCACCGTGCCTGTTGCCTAAACAAAGCCTGGTCTGAAGTATGGATAGGAAATAAATATTTTAGCAAAGACCTTTTGGTTGCTTTGATGACATTTCTTCCCATCCCAGCTGCATTCCTCTATAGTGATGTAGGAATGATATGGTGGAGGGATATATTGTCTATTTTTCCCCAGGTAGTTCCTGGAGGGTTTGCATGGTGCAGTTTTGCTCATCCCGCTCCAGAAGGTTCTGCAGCACATGGAGCTGCAGGGTGTCCAAAGGCAAAGTGGAAGGAGTGTTTTTGGGACAATTTGTTTGTATTTGTGGGGTTTTGAGGTTTGTTTTGTTGCGGCTTTTTGGATCACTTTGTATTCTCCGTGCTTAGTTTCAAATGAGCAATAAAGCCAAGACTCTCCTCACCTGCGGTCATTAAATGTCTTGCAGCGTTGTTTGTAAGACCGGGGGATCTTGGTGAAATCCCACCTCGATTAATTATACACTGCTTCCCCAAAGTTCTGCTGCCGGTTGCAGCACTTTCCCCTCCTTTTTGTGTTGTCAATTAGAGTGCTGGCTTGTTAGCTGTTTTATTATCTGTTTCCTTTTTATAGAGGCTCAGAGGTGGGTCTGTCGGTGTTGGAAGAAATACGCAGTAAATAGTTTGCATACTGCAGCGTCGTGCTTAAGAAAAGCTTTAAGGAGATCTGCGGATGAGAATCTGTTTGCTTTCCTCTAAATGAGGGCGAATGCAGCAAGTGCATCAAAGCTGTCTTACCATGGAGCACCTGGCTCCACCTGTGGCAATTTCTTCCTAATATCCAGCCTACACTTCTCCTGGTGCAGTGTGCATTGGGTAACCCTGCTCCTGACCCACGCTCACTGTGCTCCTGGCATTGACCCACTCATCCAAGTGCCACTGGGAATGGGACACTTGGTGACACGGTTGTGCCATGTCAAACACAGCTCAGCTCTGGTAGCTTCTCCCACCTTTGACTAATTGCTGACCTGACATCTTTCTGATAGTGACCTTGTTTCAGCGAGTAATTCAAGTATCTTTCAGTGTCAGAAATAATAAGTGCCACAGTGAGATGAACAAGCAGAGCTTAAGTTGAGCACAGATTAATGGGGTTTTAATATTCCTAATTTAATCACTCCTTTCTGTCTGAGTGTGTGCAACATGATGTAGCAGCTAATTATTTTTTTTAACCATGATGAGGATCTTTCCTAATCATTTTTATATTTAACATGAATGAAGGGAGGGCAGTGATTAATGAGGGAATAAATCTCACGAAACAGAAGCAAGCACATGATCAGTTAAAAATACAGCTGTCTGTTGTTTTTTTTTTTTTTTTTTCCTCCTCCTTTTCCTGCACAGCTCATAGTTCACCAGCTGCACCTTCTTGGCTCAATAGCTGTCCTCAGCCCTTTGCCCATCCCTGGGTGGCTCTGCTGGCATCGCTGTGCATGAACATCTCTGGTGAATGCAGTGTTATTTTTCTTTTGTAAAGAAAAGAAAAAAAAAAAAATGCCCCACTAGATCCGTTAATGGTTGGATAAGATGTCTTTTCAAATATTTGTTCCTGACAGGGTGTTTGGAATTGCAGATGAGAAGCAAACCAGCTCTCAGCATCTGTCTGTTGCTACTGTACGTTTCCATTGTGCAGAGCAGAGACAAAGCCAGGCAATTCAGAGCTGAAGTGGATACTCTTGAAAGGTTTTTCCCCCTCTTCCCTCCTGTTTCCCACGTTTAGCTGCTTCTCCTCTCTCTCTAACCTCTATTTTTTCTCCTTTCTCCCAGCCCCCATGGTTTTAGGAGCCCGTCCTCTGCCTGCAATTCCTCCCTTCTCCCTCTGCCAGCCCCTTTGTGCAAATAGATCGACTATTTTAGGGTTTCTCCTGAGCTCTCAGGTTGTAGGACAATTCAGGCTGAAGGTTATGATGGCCCGAGGTGTGATGTGGGGCTGTTTTCCCCCCATCTGAGTGCAGCACACTGATTTGTCACCAGCATCACCCAATGGCTCCAGCCAATGTCCAGAGTCAGTGCTCATGGCTCTGACGATGCAGCATTGCTGTGTCTCTTTGCTGCAAACCCAGCATCCCTGTGTTTGTTCACAGAAAGCTCTAACCAGGAACCCAAGGTGCCCCTCCATTATCTGTGGCCATAGACAATCTATTCTGTTTTTCTTTTTGGTGGGGAGATTCTGTACATGGAAGTGATGCGATGAGTTCTTGGCAGTGTGGGGTCACTCTGATGCGTCTCTCCTCCCCAGCTAACGAGCAGAATTTTAATAACTGCTTGAGATGAGTGGTGCCTGAGCAGTGCTGGCAGCTGCCCCCTAACCTCGGCATCTCTGCAGATAGTGAAATTGATCTAATTGGCTAAAAAAGGAAAACTAGGCAGAAATATGACTTCTTTTGCTTAACACCTTGTCATTGCCTGCTTGTTGGGTAAGAGGCAGTGAGCTCAGGGGTCAGCATCCCAGCCACTGGTGACGTGCCTATGGCTCAGTGGGCATTTGGGATCTGAGATCCCAGCTCTGCAAGTAGGTGGGGTCCAAAGAGCTGAGGGTGACTCAAGTCCAAGTGCATGATTGTTTCCAAACTCTTTGTCTTTTTTGCATGAGATTTCCTCACCGCTTCCCATAGCATTGCAAATAGCAAAGGTATAATTGCATTTGTCTTCCAAACTGTCTCTCCTTGAGGGCAAGCTCTGCTTTGGCCTTGATTCGATTGCATACTTTTAATCCCAAGGAAAAGGCAGTGCTTAAGTATTCATTACAAAATTGTGTTTTATATGGTCAGTATCCCCCTTCTAATTACTGAATGTCATCTCTTTTCTCCTGTAGTCCCAGCTCTCTTGCAGCACAATGCTGATACTCCTGAAGCTTCCCCACATCCACGTAATAAATAAATAATCACACTTATTCTGCTGTCAAAGCCAAAAGCATGTACAGCTGTTTGCCACAAGATACACTGGGACTGCAAGGTACAACATTTCTTAATTAGACTGACCTGAGGTTGTTGAGGGTTTTTTTTTCTTTTTCTTTTTTTAAAGCAGCTTCATTAACTCAGGAACTTAATTGCAAATGACTAGACAAGCTCTACTCTTGGTTACTGAGAGAGGTTAGAGCGTTTCTCACTAGGGATTTGATCCGTGGAGACATTTTGCAGCTTGATTTTTGTGAGGAAGGCTTTAGGTGTGCTCAGAGCATCTTAATGCCAGGCTCAGAATTAGCAAAGTAATTAGAGCTTCAAAGCGGAGATGGAGCTGAGCCAGAGCCTGGCCAACCTTTTTGATCTTACAAGCCATGCAGCAGAATCTCCCTAACGTTGGGAGAAATGGGACACTGGGGGGGGGATCTGGAAGCAGAGCTGGGGGTGATGGGTTTTAGAAAAAACTAAAAGCTGAACAGTTCAGAAGATCCCTACAGGAGCTGTGGGAGAGCTGGATAAGGCCAGGCATGGCCATCCCCAGGTACTGCTGTCCCTGTCCTGAGGTATGGATGGGAGCTCCCTGCTCCCACCCAGGTCCTTGGTGCACCATCCCCAGACACCTCAGGAGATGATGTGATTTGGAAACAGATCTCTGTGAGGAGATGGGAGGGCTCAGGGAGTTGCTGTGGAAGATTTTTGTGTTCTTACCCAGTGTAAGCAGGCAAGGCAGATGGAGCTGGTTTTGAGGAGCACTGAGAGTCTCTGAATTTTGAAGGGGTTGTGTTGACCAGCAATCTGGTCTTAGTGTATTCTGTATGTGTAATACAGATACAGAGCTGATTAAAAGACCTTGGTATTCTACGTGAAGGTCTTCCCTGATATATTTTATCAGCAAGGAGTGAGGTATTGATGTCTGACCTTCACCACTTCTTCCTATCTTGTGCTGCCTTTGGTATTTGCATGTGCAAGCAGGGATGGCGTTAGCTGGTGGGTCTTTGTGCTGCTCTGCTCTTGTACAATGAGGCAGCAGCTGTGGTTGAACACTCTGCAGCTCATCACTTGGAAAAGCACACTGAGAACAACGTGAGACACAAAGCACCACCGTTCCTTGCACTGCCTGGCTCTGTAGGACTTGCTCGGCTCAGAGCAAAGCCAGGCTTTGCTGGGGCACCCATGGGACAGCACAATGTCATGGTGACACGGGACGTGGCTGCTCCTGCTGCTCCCTGCCCTGAGCAGAGCAACACTGCCGAGGTGCAGGATGTTGTGGTTGTGCTCAGTCACAATGCAGCCAAGCCTTTCATCTCCCAGCACCAGCTGTAGGCAAATTCTAATTTCTGCAGACCGGTGTGGTACCCATGCAATCTGTGGAGAGGAGAGAGGTTCTGCGGCCCTATTCTTTCCCTACCTCAGTCTTTCAGCCCTCTGGACTGTGAGAAGTCTCAGTAATTCCCATCCCTTATTAGTCTGTGCCAAGGAAAGAGAGCTTTGAGCTGCCTGTGTGACACCCGAGTTCCGCTGCACAACAAATCTACTCGAAAGCCTTTGTCGTATATAACCCACTTGAAGCGAGAGCATTCAGGTAAGGAAATGAAGGGCTGCAGGGCTCAGCTGTGCAAGATGGAAATAATTAGGGCATGTTTATCACATGCTCAGACCTACAGAGGTGAAAAGCAAGAGACTGGTTCAGAGAGAGCAGGGTGGGCAGGGAAGGACCTGACACGGGAGTGAATTAAACCTCTCCAAAAGGTTTGTGTTATTTGGGTACAACCCCTCCCTCCCTGTCCTTGCTCTAATGGAGGTGATCTCTGCCTCGCTGTCCTTTCTTTTCAAGGTCTCAGGACCTGTTGTTTTCAAAAGGTTAAAGCCTGGAAGCTACTGAGGGATGGGGACACTGTTAAAAGGCACTGGGTGGAGAATGTTTTAAGATTTCTAGCGGATTCAAGCTGGCGAACATAAAAGGGAGGGGAAAAAAACCTTCAAAATGTGAAATCAGCCACTGGTCTCATCACTTTAAAAAATATATTTTCCTAACATAGATGAGCTCTGGTTTGGAGGCTCCTATTTCTGCTCGGGTTTGATGTTCTCCCACAGACCTTCTCTCCGTGTTGCAGAGCTGAGTGCACAGGTGACAGCAGCCAAGGTGAAGCTCTGCTGCAGGGCTGTGGTTTCCACTGGCACTGGGTGACAGCACTGTGGGGAGAGGAAGGCTGAGTTGTGCCTGCAGCCTTCCATCCTTTCTCCCAGTTGAAGAGTGTAGAGTTTGCAGACGTTTTTTTTCAAGCCCTGAATTCAAGTGCTTGGCACATATTTTGCTTGCTCCGTGCTGTTTGTTCCTCAGCCTTATGTTCTTGCCAGACTCAGAGCAAATGCAGCCCTCAGGGTGAGCAGAGCTGGTCCAGGGGCAGAACCCAGAGAGAACTCTTTTGTCCCAGGCTTTGCTATAAATGTCCTGAAGAGTTTGAGGTTTTTCCTCTCTCTTTGCCTTTTTCTCTTAGGATGTCGTGTTCTCTTTGCTGTCCCTCTGTCATCTCTTTGTGCTCCGTGTTGGTCCCAGTTTCTGTGGGGTTAGCAGGAGGGGCTGCCCCATGGGATGAGGGCAGTGTGGGGCTGCAGCCGTATGACCACATTGTGCAAACAGCTCAGAACCGCTGCTGTGATTTTGGGAACACGGTTACCCCATCTGCAGATAGTGGTGACAAGAACGACAGGAAGGGATTTTTATTTCAAGGCTTATACCTTGCTTCTGGGGCCTTCTCCTGCATCTCCTCCTAGGAGGCATGGATGGCAGTGCACAGCTCGGGGGCTCTGCAGCCTCCCCTGCCATAAAAACCCAAGTGGGTGTCTCTCCATTTGCACAGCTCACCTTTATTTTTGGCCAGAAAGCTAATCTGCTTAATCCCACCGCATCCTCTATGAGACACAGCTTCCTACATCAGTTCTGTGCCCCTGAGGGTAAAGAATTATTCAAGGCATCAAGCCTGACCTGGATTTTGTGTGATGTGATCGCATCCAGAGCATGGAAATCCGTGCGATCAAATGGCAAATCTCTGAGCCTTGGCAGATATGCCTCCTGCTCTGCACAAGCACGTTGCCATGGCTACGTCTCGGTGCGAGCATCTCTCCATATCCCAAAGCCATTGCTGCTGCCAGGGTCGCTGCCTGCATGTGGGCGGCCCCGGGCTGCAGCCCTGCATGGCAGCAAACAACCAGCGAGCTGCTTGGTAGGGAGCTGCTGCCAAAGGTGCCTTAAATAGAAAAATAGAAGCGGGGAGAGAGGGGAGAATGAACGTGGTAATAGCTGTTGTTTGTGTCCCCCCAGATGCCTGCTCTGTTTACAGGCTGTAAAGCAGAATGAAAGAATCATAGGATCGTTTGATTTGGAAGGGAGCCTTAAAGGCCGTCCGATCCAAGTGCCCTGCAGTGAGCAGGGACAACCACAGCTCCTGTGGTGCCCAGAGCCCCATCCAGCCTGACCCTGAGAGGGGAGTCCCCAGAAGCAGCAAGGTGTGTCTGGGGAGATGTACCGACCAGTGTGCCCAAGCTCACTACCAGTCCTCCATAAACCCTATAACGTGGGGTGAAAATCTCAGTGTGGCACAGCTGGAAATGGCAACGGCCCCTGTGCTGGGTTGGGAGGAGGGGATGGGGAGTACTCTGCAGAGGACAACTGGTGCAAAGCTCAGCTTTAAAACATTGTCATGGGATGCTTGCAGCATCAGATGGGTCCCTGTTTTGTTCTAAGGTTCATCTTTTTTCCAGTCATTCCCACTGAAAGCGGGTTCTCTTGGGGATAGTGACTGAGAAAGAGCCCAGCCACTGCATTGGGCTGTGTGCCATCTCTTGGTGTGCCTGGTTCAACCTCAGTCCTTCAGGCCTATCCAGTGCTTGGGGGGTGAGCACATCCTGTGTATGTGGGCCTGTTCCCATGCTCACTGATCGGTGAGGAAGGGAGGACTTTGCCAGAAGGCCAAATGTTAAATGGGCTCAGCTGCCTGGTCCTGTGCCATGCGTACCTCACCTGTGCTGTTCCCAAACAGGACACAAAAAACACTGCAGTGTTCTTAGGGTGTTTGTTTTCCTCACAGATTTCTGGAGTTTTTCCTAAAGGGAGATTAGAATATGTGTATTCTTTCCTCTTTTAATGGCATATTCTAACATGAAACTGCAATATAGGTGCTTATTAAAGTGGCCTTCTGCTGCCAGAGTTACTGTGTTTGATAGAAACCCCAGAAAATCCCCTGAGCCACAACGTGGGAATCCAATTCTTTTCAGCTGATGAGACTGTAAACACATTTCCTTGGATTTGCAAGAACCATAGCAGGAGTTTCAATCATTTGAATAAAGCAAAGGAATATCTGATGGGGAATATTCCTGCTTTGCATATTCAAAACTCGCAGCCTTATTCTTAGGCAGCATCTATTCAAAGGAATGGACCGTAAAGAGGTAAAAAAAAAATTATATATTTTTTGCCTGGGGGATTTAGGCAGAGATCTTCCAAAACTAGTAACAGTGGGGGTTGTTTTCTTCATCAGATTTAAAACATCTAGGTTAGGTGCCTGTGCTCCAAATTTAGGCATCTGCTGTGGCTGATGGAGCCTCTATAGACAGCTCTTATTCCCCAAGTTGAATCCTGTGTTCTCACCCTTGCCATTCTTCTGGAGCTGGAAGTGCTTGCTTCGTGTGTCACTGTGATGTAGTGCCTTCAGTAGGAAGAGAGGTCTGTAAATACAGCTGTGATACAACCCGCGGTGTTTGCCATACTGATGGAAAAATCCTGTATTGCCAGATACCTGATACTTTTCTCTTGGTACCTTAGAAAAACTAGCTGTTGTGAAGAGAATCCCCATGTGGTGAAAGGTTCTCACTTCCTCTGTCTATTTTTCCAGTCTTCCACATTTAAGTTTCTTTACCAGCTGGCCTAGAAAGCCCTCGTGTGACTGGCTGAAAAACAGGGGTTGTGGTGCATCTCCTCTCCATCTCGTACCTTAACTTTTAGAACTTGGAGGGGAAAATCTGCTTTAATGTATCTACATATTGAAATTGCTGCTGATGAACAGTCTATCTCCCTTTCTGGTGCTGTTGGTGAGTTTTGATTAGCGTTGGTTTTATTCCATGAGGACAGTGATGGAGGGGCACTGAACAGCCCAGGAAAGCCTTGGTGCTGCTGTGATACCTTCTTCCCACTGGGGCTTCTCCTCTGTCTCCATTTGGTACTGAAGCAATGGCTTTATTGGTATCTCTCCCCCAGTCCTTTGCTGCAGGGAATGGCACATTCACAAACAGGCAGCGATAAGCAGCCAGGTTGGCCCTGCATTTGTCCCTTGGCATTTTGGCTGCTTCCCATCCCGCCAGCTCTGCTCGTGCCACTTTTCTGGAATCTGCTTGATCGGAGCATCTTGCAAAGCCTTAAATGGAAGATAGTAGCATTTCTGATCTCATTTTCCAGTATTTCAGCTGTGCCATAATCTATTTACCACACAATTTGTGTCACTTTGATAAGCGGCTGCTTCAAGACTGCATTTATTAAAATCAAGAGCAGGGAGAGCTTTCAAGTCTCTCAAGTATTGTAATAAATGTTTGAAATTAGTCATTACAGTGTTTGCCATGGTTCATATCATAGAGCCTATCTAAATGACAAATGATAGCAGCCTGGACACGTACCTTGTTTGGTGGTGGGATGGAGGTGCCTATGATCCAACCCAAAACAGCACACACTGGAGTGAGGGGAAAAAGAGGAGAGGGGAAAAAGGGAAAGCTTCAGTGGGAATCATTAAGGTTGAAAAAGACCACTGAGATCATGTAGTCCAACCATCAACCTCATTGGAGGCTCAAGGCAACGGCTCTGAGCAGAGCAATGCTGGCTCAGCTCTTGCGTTGCTGGCTAAAAATGAAATAAATCTGAAAAACAGCCTCGAGCAGCCGCCACCTCCTCCTTGTAATGTGGAGCACTGTGCTGGGAGCATGCTTGGGTTCTGCAGGGTTTGGCTTTCTCCCATCAAAGAGCTCCGGGATTGGAAATTTGCCTTGTTGCTTTGCTGCAGATGGGTTCTTAATGCTGTCTGCCTGGCCACACGCTCCTGCTGATGTGGTCATTTAAGAAGAGAGGGGGAGGGAAAAAATAACCCTCTTTGCTAAATATGGTTATATGTATGTCTGTGTTCATAAGTATACACACACAGATGTATTAAACACATACAGCATAGAGAAGAGACAATTATTAAGACAAATATTCTGTCTCAATTCATTTTGTTCTTCATTTTCCCATCAGGAACGTAATAGCTAAATTTATAGTGTTGAGTCTGGGCTATAAATTCCATTATTTTCAGTGACTATATCAATTACATCCCTTGAAAGGGACCCCAAGGCAAGGGGAGGAAATTGGAGACAAAATCTTCAGAAAGGAAGACTCAGGAGGTGGAGGGGAAAAGCACTGCTGCCTCTATTTCACCTTCCTTGTTACCAATAAGCAGCACTTTATCCCTACATGAAGGTCTGTGTGGTTCCCTGGTGCTCCAGCTGGGATCCCACCCATCACAGGGGCTGGATCACACTGCCGAAGCAATTGCTGTGCTGCAAACAGTGACTCAGAAGGGGAGCAGGAAATGGTACTGTCTGCATATAGGTGGTATTTGGTTTTGTTTTAAACTGGAGAGGGAAACAATGCATCTGGTTGAAAAGAAACTGAAATGAGTCAAGTGCTCATCTCCCATCCTTGAGGTGAAAATGATTTTATTTTGATCAGAGAGACTTTTGCACCGGGGCAAGCTTGAAAAGCACAACATCAGAGAGCAGCATGCTGAGATGAGACGCTGTTTCTCTTGAAATTCATATGACTTTTTTGTGGGGTTTGTTATTTCTCCTTCTCTCTTGGCACCCATGGCTGAGCGCTATTGGTCAGTATGGACATGGCTGCTGAGGATGCATTGCTGGCTCCAGGGCTGGGCTTGTTCCTTGCATCTCTGCGTTTCATTGCTGGGCTGTGGAAGGCTGTGGAAGTGGGTATTCAGTGTGAGCAAAGCTGGAGCCTGGTCTTCTTACTGGGCAGGGGAAGAATCCCATGGCAGTCCTTTGAGGAGCAGGGCAGTGCTGTGCATACGAACCGGTTACAAACCTTTGTCCCTCATGCGTATATTTACAAATAGAAATTATTCTGTTCTTCTCCTTTGTCTCAATTTCTGCTCTCTTTGTAGCCTTGAAAGTTGGTGTGACTTTATTGGGCACAAGATGTGAGGATCTTGGGATATTCCCCATGTGCAGTAGGGCCACGTGGCTCTGCTGGAAATACTTGATGCCTTCAGGCATCACAGCGGTCTTTCACACTTTTTGCCATTTCCAAGTGGCAAAATTAGCATCAGGAATTGTTGGGTTTTGTGCAGTGCATCACACGTCCAACACCACTGGAGCTTGTCTCCGGTGGAGCTTTGAGCCAGCTTCCCACCCCAGCCCTGAGCTCTCCCCATCCATTCTGTGCCATCTCCAGCTCCCTGCTGCCGTGGCAAGGCTTTGCTTTTCTTATGTTGCGGTCAACTCCCCAAAATGAGATGAATTCTTGGGGATCTTCATCAGGGATTTCCTTTCCCCCAGTGCTGTGCCCCTCAGCTCCTGTTGAATCCTGTCTCCTCCAGCTTAGCTCGTGACAAATGCTCTATGGAAATCTGAGTGAAACCTGCTGCATCTCATTTGCCTGAAAAATCTCTCAGGGAAAGACGGCAGGTCGTGCTTCTTGGAAAGAGATGGGGTTTGGAGGGGGAGGTTTTCCTTGTGATAAATACTGAGCGTAATGAAGGCTGCTGATGGACACCTCAGCACACTGCAACCCTTTGTTTCTCCCAACACAACCTGATGGTGGTTCCCAGTGTTTCCTGGTGTCCCAGCATACCTCCTGCTTTGCAGGGTCCTCCACTCCAGTGTTCAGCCCACACTCCCCAGCAGACACTGCCAGGTTATGTCAATCCCCATTTCTTACCTCCCCCATTCCTGCTTGCAGAGAGTTGGTCTTGTGATTTATTTTTTTTCTTTTATGTATTAGTTTATAACTAAAGGATTCTGTATTGAGAGCATTAAGGTATGACCTGCCTTACCTCCATTACTTCCCTTTTTTTTCTTTTTTTTTCTTACTTGCTGAGGAGGCTTTAAAAACATCCTCTTGGAAATTCATGCAGATGATATTTAGACATGCAGATATGCACTCCTGTTTTGCATGAATGTTTGACCTTGGGCAGAGCTGTTCAATGCAGGATGGATGTGTTGTGGCTGCATTTAATCATCTGAAGCAGAGATGAAGCCTTGAAAAACCACATAGACCCAATTCCCAATTCCCAGCCTCTGGATGGTAATGAACTTCTGAGAAATAGCTAATCAATAAATTGAACAAAAGACTCAGGCAGCTAAACCACTTTGTCAGGGCCTTAATTACAATTGCAGAAATAAATCGGGATGGGGGTGGTGGTTGGGAGCATTTGCCAGACAAAACTAACCCTTTGCAAATGGAGCTAACCCTTTATCAACTGCAGTGAGCACATCTATGGGAGCATTGGGGCTTTGTGTCTGTGGGGGAATGGCTCAGGACTATTTGCTGATGCTTGCCAAGCAAAGGCTTCATGAGGTGGAAGATTGGGCTGGCCCTGATCCCTGATGCTGCTGGAGGCGTATTTAATAGGAGGGAGAGCTGGGATCTTTCCCCAGGGTAGATGGGAAGGATGATCCCAAGCAGCAGGGCCGTGCCAGGGCAAGCTGGGTTACTAAGGAGCAGCCAGCAAAATAAGGAAGGACATCTGGGGACAGGAGGTGGGGGCAGCCCCTCTTCCCCCAGCATCCCTCGGGATGCTTCCCAGTGCTCCCAGCGTGGCAGTGGGTGATGGAGCTGGAGAAGCTGTGCAGGCTGTTGGCTGCGCCCTGGGAGGTTTGCTGGTTCTGAGTGCAATTATCACAGCAGGCATTTCACGTGAGAGTTTCCTGGCAGCAGGCGCTGGAAAACAAAGGGGTGTATCCTTGGGGATTGTCTGGGAGGTGTGTTTTTGCCTTAAGGAATATTATGGAACAACAATGTGGTGGGGTTGGTGCATGTGTGTGGGATGGTTGGTGAGAGGGCTTTGGGATGGTGGTAGGGAAAAGCGAAGGTGCAGAGGGAATTTGGGATCCCTTGGGGTCTCAGCACTTCTCTGCTCAAGCGCCGTCCTTCAGAGAGGTGGTAAGGCCCTAGGAAGCCCTATTTCCCAGGATGGGATGAAACCCTGAGCTCTCTCTGAAGTCATAGAGCTGGGTTGACCCCGTGAGATGCCCCTCACCTTTGCAGGGAGGTCAGTCAGGGATGGGTTTGCTGCTGTCCTCCTCACTTTCAGCAGTTCTTGGGCTTTGCAGAAGCCAATCCCTGGGTGCCACAAACTACAGTATTCAGGGAACATCTCCATGCCACCAAACCCCATCCTCTGCAGTGAGTACCAGATCTTGTGCCTGTCCTGCAGGGCTGGGAATGGCTCTGTGACCAAGTGACAGCCCCTGCTGGGTGACATAAAGCTGCATGGAATGAGACAGCTTCTTTAAGGTGCTCTGCCTCCATGGCCAGGTTCGTCCCAAAGCAGCAGATAAATCTCCAGCACAGCGCTGTGACGATGCTCACAGAGCCATCCCTGGGACATGAGTGAACTGCTGCTGTCGGCGCTGTGTTTACTGCACAGATAAAATATTTACAGCTCCATCTTTGGTGGGAGATGTGGCTCTTCCCATCCTCATGAAGGTCACTGGAAAGTCAGTAAAATTTATTGATGGTTATAGCTTTTTTTTTTTTGTGCTGGAAAGCAAGGTTACAGTATTGTAGAGCAGAGCATGTCAGGCACAGAGGATGGGGGAGAGGGGAGGAGGAGCAGCACCATCTCTGTCTGTGCCGGTGCAGCGCACCAGGAGGATGCTGCTACATTCCTCCTTTTGGAGGTTATCTTCATCTTCCTCATTCCCTTACCTGCTGCCTCAAATTCCCATTCTTAGTGCAGGGCACGGTGAGGACGTGGCTCACCTTGGCCTTTTGATGGATGTGGGGTCCCTGTGTGTCCCACAGCTCACTGCCACTGGGGCTCTGCCCCATAGGAGGAGCAGGGGAATGGCTTTTGGGGGAGCTCCTAGCAGTGTGCTCTCTAGGCCTGTGGGTCAGGAAAGAGAACAGACAGGGGAAAGAGATGGGAAATCGCCTTTTTCTGAGCAAAACACGCTGCACTCTAAGGCAAAGCCTTCAAATGCCCTCGTAATTCAGTTGTGGTGCTCTGGGCTATGCCACATCCTTTCTCCTTTGGGGATGTTGAAGTGTTTGTTTCTGAACCATGGCTTTTCATTGAATGAGGAAGGCTGGAAGTCAGATAAATGAGAAATACAGACAGGAGCTGGGAATTAAGTGCTGCCTGTTTCCGTCAGTTCCTGGTCCTGTTTAAAGCCCGATAAAAGACAGGCTTCTCAGTGATCTTATTGCTAAGAAGGGTTGAGTCTGAACATGTTGCAAAACCAAGGCAGCCTGGCAGTTAATAACACCCATTCACATGGCAACGTACTGCAGGGATCTCAGAATCCTAGAGTGGTTTGGTTTGAAAGGGACCTCAAAGACCATCCCATTCCAAGCCTCAGCCACAGGCAGGGATGTCAACCACTCCATCAGGCACCAGACCAGGCTGCCCATCCAACCTGGCCTTGGGAAGCTGGAAATGGCCCCGAGTTCCCACTGGGAAATGTGTGCCTTGCAGTCAGTTCCTTCCATCTCTCCCTGACCTCAGCCTCCAACTTGAGCTGCTGGAAACTGAAGGCGTCTGCCTGAGCTGCTCCCAGGGAAAGGAAATCTTGAGAACATTTGACAAAGAACACCGAGTTGAAATTAAATATCGTAATGATATAAAACAGTAAGCAGATCTGCTTGACAGCCTTGACAGCTATTTGTTATAGAAAACAGCGTTTATGATGTCAGTCCTATAAGGGAATGTGTTTGAATTAAAATAATTACAGCAGATAGTACAACAAAGACTCCCTGTAGTCAATCATCCCGCACAAATACACTCTACAAAATCTTCCCAATGAGTGAGAGAAGCACAGAGATGGAGTCTGATGAATAAATAGGGAGAGGAAGCCACTCCACAGCCCGGAGGCTGCTTTCAGAGATGCAACATCTTCCTTTGTCAAGCCAAATTGAGACAACTGGCCATGCATAGCAGTAACCCTTCCAGCTTTCACCTGCTTGAGTTTGGTGCCCTGTTTTGGCATTGTTTCAGTGTCCTCTGAGTATTCAGGAGAGTGTTTGTACTACTGAGAGTGATGCATGGCTGGCTCTGTTGCTGCCAAGCTCGGTCTAGCTTCACTTGGAAGATGTTACTTTCACCCTTCCAATTTTTGAGGTGCATGGAGGTTGCCTCGCAAGTGGCACCAAAGGAGGCAGGAGAGGATCTTTTTATTTATATATATGTTTTTTTTTTTTTTTTTTTCCTGGTACTTTCAAACCTTTTTTTGGGTTCACAAAGCTGGTACGTGTGTCAGCACTTCAGGGACAGAGCTGTTCCACCCAGCTTTGCATTTCTTGGCTGCAGACCCTTGGTGCTCTCTGAACGCAGGGTGGGTTGAGATTTTTTTTTCTTGGTGTGTAGTTTAATTACGGTGAGGCTGTGCACCGACTCTCCATTAATAATACAGTGAATTTCAGCAGCAGATTAAATTTCTCTAAAGTAGTAAATTGCAGGGGAAAGTGGAGGAAAGTCATGGTTGAGGAAAATAAGTACATTATAGGTCCTTTATTAGATAGAAGCCCATGGCATCAGGCAGACGGGTTCTTACAAACACACACATATGAGAAAAACAGGCGCTGCATCAATCAGCTTATCAAAATCACTTAAAAGAAATGGGCTTCTGCTGAATGTGTGGAGTGCAATAAAACATCAGTGTAAGGCTGGACGTATATTAACTGGCACGGAAAGATTATGACATGTCCATTACTGAGCTTCTTCTCACTGCTGGGTGCAGAGAGGTCCGGATTCCTGCATAATGTGTTCTTCAGCCCCCCGCCCCAAACTTTATTTTATTACCCTTGTTATAAGCAGGCACGCTGTAAAATGACATTAGAGGCAGAACAGCCACATGAGAGATGCTGAGTCTGCCCTGAACATCAAATGCACTTCATAAGGGGTATGTAAATAGTCTGCTCATCTCATACCATGTGAGAACACAAAGAAATGAGGAGTGGGGGAAGCCCAACATGAGACCTTCTGGCCCTGTTTGGCAGTGTCTGCCCCTCGGGAATCGCTGTGCTGGGTCTGGGCTTGGTGTCCTCCTTGGTTTGGGCATGGTTGGCCATTCCCATAGGTAAGGAGATGTGCATCAGGATGAGTTGTGCCAAGAGATATAGGTGAGCAAGCAGACACAGAAATACAAACCACATCCATGAGGTACTGGAGATATCTATCTAGGACATACCGTAACATCATTTCTAAAGCCACTTTTTGGCCTTAGCAACTGTGCATAAAATCAAATGAGATGAAGGAATTTTTCAACCCAACCCATAAGATACCCCGGGGGGGGACATGGGATTATGGACACTTATAACTAATGCAAAATAAACAAGGCAAAATTATATGTAATTACTCCTAAAGTCATTTGCTTGTTTCAGTAATTGACCTGTGCATTCTTTAATCTTTAATGCTCCTTTAAAATTCAGCCTCAGGGACTCATAACGTTTATTGACGTTTGTCATGGTTAGGGCTCTGGAGGAACTGGGCTTTATTAGAAGTCTTCAAAGAAATATCAATTTAGGGATAAGCAGCATTAATATTTTGTACACAACATCTCCTGCTTTGAAAGCTTTGCTATGTTTCTTTACATCTTACAAAAAGAAAGCGATAGCAAAAAAAAAAATAAAAGAGGGTGGTTCTGGCTTGTATCAGAAACAGTGCAGTTAGCAGAGCAGGAGGTGGCTGTCTCTCTGTGCTCTGCACCTCAAGTGCTGTGTTCAGTGTTGGGCCCCTCACTAGAGGAAAGGCATTGAGGCCCTGGAGTGCATCCAGAGATGGGCAGTGGAGCTGTGAGGGGTCTGGGGCACAAATCTTATGGGGAGTGGCTGAGGGAATGGGATGGGTTGGTTTGGAGAAGAGGAGGCTCAGGGGAGACCTTATTTCTCTCTACATCTCCCTGACAAGAGGTGGTGGTGAGGTGTGGGTTGGCCTCTGCTCCCACATGACAGTGATAGGATGAGAGGTGGGCACTGAGGGGAGGGGGAACCTGGTATCCTCTCTCCATTGGATCTTTCTGTACCAAACAAGGGAATCACTATGGGGCCAGTCACACTGGGGACTCAAAAAAGGGTATTTTTGTGGAATCTGTTCGGCTTTTCTTTCAGCGTAAGTGTAACCAAGTATTCTTGTTAAAGAAATGACAGAAATGAGTGCCTTAATGACTGGTGTAGCTATGGAGCTATTAGAGTAATGGACTTGTGTTTAAATTCTAGGGCCAGGCTGGAAGCCCTCGTGACTGACCTGTTATTTTCAGAAACGTTCTGGTTGCTGCTGGCTGGGGTGGATGCACGGTTTGGAGATGTGAGCAGCCTCCTTAGGAAGCTCGCATGGTTTTGCTATCACCATCCATGCCTCCCATCTAATGTGATGGCACATGAGCCAGTAGCAGTTGATGGCTTTGAGCTTCTTTGTCTCTGATGGCTTTCCCTGCCTGTGCCTATACTGGAGCAGGGTTTCCAGTGGTGGCAGAGTGGAGCTGCCTCTCGCATTAAGCATCAGAGATTTCATTAAATGGCAGAGGAGGGAGCTTGTGCGGAGGGGAGGTTCACCCCAGAGACATTACAGATTGTCTCATGCTATTTAAGTGGGCTAAAATTAGAGGGAAAGAATCTGCAGCTAATTGGACTTGTGCATTAATCATAGTCTACTGCTGGAGTACTTCACCCATTAGAATGTGTTAATTTGGTAATTACAAGGTGAGGGGGAGGTCTCTCTTTGTAATCTGGAGCCCTTCTTCATGCTCCGTGCACATAACAGACACAGGTATGGGGAGGCTGGAGGCAGGATAGCAGCGAGCTGCCTGTTACCACCTCCTTCCCCTCAGCCAACACGCAGCCTTCCCAGCTCCAGACACCTATAATTAAACAAGGCTAGATATGGGGAGCAGAAGGTCTTTTGTTTTCAGTTAGCAGGTAATTTATTGTATCTCAGTTCGCACTGTAACGCTTCCTCCTTTCTTGTGATGAGAAATAATGCAAATGTTCCGTGGCCTCCTGCGCTTGGGGAAGGAGTTTCTCTTTGCTCCTTTTTTCCTAAGGCACCTCTGACGTGTTGGGGAGCTGGTGGTGGAGCTCACAGAGCTGCCCGTAGTGCATCGATCCTTCAGCCAGAAGTCATTTCCTCCCATGTCACTCATTGGGTTGCATCTGTGCTAACTGCCGCCGTGCTCCCGCCAGCCCTGCTCCTTCCTGGGGGCTGTGTCTGGGTTCAGGGGTTCTTTGTCAACCAGGGCAGATGGAGGAATAGAGAGGAGAGCTAACAAGATGGGCAGCGAGCAGAAAACTCAATCTGGAAAACGCAAGAGACAAAACAGTGAGACAGCCAGCACAAAATATGGATTTTCAGAGGGGTGTGAAACACTAATGAGTAAAAACACTGTGATGGATATGCTCTAATGAGCAGCAAATCAGAGTGGAGCAAAGCAGTGCAGACGGCTCCATTCCCTGCTCTCCCTCTGGAGGCACTCACTGGGAAAAGGGCCCTTCATGCAAAATCTTTTTTGCCTTTTCCTGTGCATTTGTTGGGGTTGGTTGGATCTCCACTGCACATTGCATCTGGTAGGCTAATGGCTGTTAGCAGGATCCCAACAGAGCGCTGTGCAAAGTTCCCTGCCATCACCAGCCCATCTCCTTGCAATTTCAATCTGCAAGGGTTGCACCCTGCGATGCAGCGATGGATTTGTGGGAAGTGCTGGAGGTCGCGGGCGGCCCTTGCAAACACCGACCTGAGGCACTGACCTCCACCAACAACATCATTTTCCACTTGGGCACTCCCAGATTGGCTCTCTGGATCTGCAGAGTCGGGAGGCTACTCCTGGCTCACTCACAATGATTTTCTGGCTCGTTAGCAATAACTTCTAAAAGGGGCACCTCTAGTAAGCATAAAACATGGCCAATAAAACCCCACTCTGTTACGTTTTCTTACAAATTCCTTATCATTAATCTGTGTGTACCCCCTCAGAGATCATGGCCACGTGAGCAAAAGAAGGAAACTGCCCTAAAACGGGTTCAGTGCTGTATCACAGACAAGGCAAAATCAAGAAACCTTTCCAGAAGATTTGATTTACTAATGAAAAAAAGGCTAGATATGGCACCATGGGGCATGGTTAGTGGGCACGGTGGGGATAGGTTGTCAGTTGGACTTGAGGATCTTGGTGGTCCTTTCCTACCTTAATGATTCTATGAATGATTTTATGAAATGGGTGGTAAATGAGCACAGTCTTTTCCCCAGCTTTGCCTCCCATTTAGTGTTGTGGTTTGGGAGGACCACCAAAATGCATCTTTTCCAGATATGTCAGATAGCAGTAAACCCACAGCAGCTACAAAGGGCAGGAAGTGTTTGTACAACTGATTTTAGTTTTAGATTTGAACAGAATTACAGCATGCGTTAAGAAAAGTAAAGGTGGTTAAACCAGCTCAGCCCTTCTACAAAAGTTACTCCTGGAGCTCGTTAAACCAAGCTGGAAGTGAGAATGGAGAGAGCAATCCATAAATGCCACAAAGTGTGTTTGAGGGCTGCAGACTGTACCCTTCGGGATAAAGCCACTGCCACCCTCGTGAAGAGGATAAAGACCATTCACTGACTTCTATTCTGGGGATGACTAATATGAAACCTCGTTCACCAAAACGGGTGATTAGGGGCTAATTTTGTTGGAACAACGCGGGCTGACTAGGTGTGAAAGGCGCTGCCTCTGTGCGAGCCATTTTGCACATCCAGGCTGTGCTTCTGGGCTTAATTAGCAGAGCCACATCCATGCTCTGCATGCTGGCAGGTGTTGATCAGGTGCTTTGAGGGACGGGTGCCAGCTTTGGTCCATGAGGAGCAGCAAAGGGCTGTTTCCAAGGCTGTGAAAGGGGTCGGTCTTTCATGGCGACAAAGTAGAATTGAGAGATCTTCCAAGTCTTGTTGCTCTGAAGCTGCAACTGTCCTTCTTACTAGAAATTGAGCTATTTCCAAACAGCTTCATTCTATTTATTCATTAATTTACCCACTTGCTGAAAGTATTTTTTTTTTCCCAAAGTTCCTTGGGAAACTTCAATTCTGAGAAATTTCTATTTTAAAAGCAGAAATGAAATTTTGGAATCCTGTGAACCTTCCTGTTGATTGCTTTATGCTTTTATTATGATCTCCTATTGCTCTCTTTCATGCAGTGTCACATCAGCAGATGTCTTGCAGAAGGTACTATTCCTCCCAGAAGATAAGATGTTTTGATCAGTGTTCGGTAGGTTCCATTACTTTAAAAAATAGCAAATAAAAAGTAATGCTTCGCTTCATATTTTGGTAGGTTAACACTAGTCACAATAGACAAAGTAGTGCACAATTATCATAAATACGAGAATGCAGTGCTTGTTGCATTGACATTTCAGATTGTTCTTACACAGAAGGCTTTGCAAACTGCCGTAATTTCATGTGAAATTTGTCAGTAATATTTTTCAGTGACTGCTTTCCTTCCTGTCTTTTCTTCTCCTGCAAACCTGGAAGCAGTCTGCAGTGCGGTCTGGAGGGCAGAGCAGAGCTGCTCCCCACTTCTGCCCCCAGAAGCTGGCGGTTGCTGTGGAGCTGTTTGTTAATGTTGGGTTCTGCTGTTCTGTTCATGCACCGGACCTGCTTATTTTTAGCAAAAAGGAGGCTGAAGTGTTGTGTGTGGGGTTGCTCAAGCATGTTACAGACCCAACAGTGTGGGCTCCAGCACTGGTGTTACTCAGAGCAGCTCCTGGCTGAGTCCCAGCTTGGTGTCCCCAGCATCAGTGGGACATGCAGGCAACTCACTGCTTGTGCCTCCAGCAAAGAAATCTGCACTGCACTGTGACCCCAGGGCTCTGCACGCCCCACAGCCAGCCACCTTCTGCTATGGAGCTGCTATGACTGGAAGGGCTGTTCACCCATCTTCTATGGGCATGCAGCAGCCAACAAACCGTGGGTCGGGAAACTCTCAGAACCACCTTGTGCTTGGTTGTATTGCACAAGCTCTGCGTGGAAGTGGCTGTTTTGACATTGGGAGCAAAAAGAGAGTTCCTCTGGGTAGATGCTGAAGTTGAGCTCTTGTGTGGGCGATGCATTCTTGTGAAGCTCTTGGTGCTTGAGGGGAAGGCCAAGAGATGAGTAAAAAAGCAAACTGAATTCCTTTTCTCAAGTTGGTTTCAATAAGTTCTCAGTACAGAGATTGAAGTGCTTTGGATCAAGCTTACAGCAAGTCCACCATTTTGGTTGCAAAAAATAAAACGTAAAAGCATCATAACAAGGATAACAAGGGCTGTGAGGCAGTGGCACAGGTTGCACAGAGAGGTGATGATGTCCCATCCCTGCAGACAGCCAAGGTCAGGGGATGGGCTGTGAGCACTGATGGAGCTGTGGGTGCCTCTGCTCAGTGCAGGGGTGGCACCAGGGACCCTTTAGTGTCCCTTCCAACCCAAATGATTCTATGACATTAGGAATACAAAGAATCTCCTGAAAAGCACTTTTTGTTTCTATTCCCCCGCTTAAATTCATTTAAATGCCATTTTAAAATATGCATTTCAACATATTTTTAAGGACAGAGCTGAGCCAACACACGTGTGTGTGTGTATGCGCATTTGGGTTTGTGTGGATGTGCTTTGGAGTGAGCTATTGCTGTCTTTAGAGCAATGGCATTGGAAACCTGTTGTGTTTTCAGCATTTTATGCAAACACGTTGTCTTGCACAGAATAGCATGTCACGTAGCATAAATCTGCAGGAAGGCAGCATTTGTGTGGCTCCTCACTCCTAGTGCATCCTGATGCCAGGCAATTAGTCTGTGCCGTCTGCACCTCTTAAAACCCATCCTGGGAAGAGTCTGGTGTTCAGTGCTGCATCTTTTTTGCTGCTCAGCCCTGGCAAATGCACCGGGAGAGAGCAGGGTGATATGACATCGGGCTGTGCTGAAGGCAGCGTTGAGGTCTGAGGTCTTTGCCCTTTGTCTCCTGGCATGGTTCTGCTGGGAGCACAGCAAGCAGATCCTGCCCGTGCCCTGAGCTCTGCAGGCGGATGTCAGAGCAGATGTAGGAGCCCAGGGCCGTGCTGCTTTGCCCCCGTGCTCTCTTATCTCCGTGTTTTTTGAGAGAGGAAATGAAGCAGAAAAGCCCTTTACTGTGAGCATGGCAAAGGAGCGCTGGTGCTGGGAGTGCTGCTGAGCTCTGATTCCTCTTCCTTCCCTTTAATTGTGTCCTTCGAAAGCAGAGTCCTCTAGTGCTAAGAGGAGATGATGGCAAACCGCCTTGTTAACCTATTTTAAGTAAATCTGTATTGAGTTTCCTGCTGTGCTAAGAGCTGGAAGTCCCAGTAGAGTTTTGTATTTTATCCCTACGCTGCTTTCTCTGGACTTTAATTCCCCACTTCCTTTCTCTCCTACCCCAAAAGAAATGCAAATTTAATTTCACAGGAAATAAAATATACTCGAATAAGAAGATATTTTTTTTGCCAGTATCTCGGTGTCTCCCACTGGCTAGTAGCTAATTTTGAGGGATCTAACATCACGCCTTCCTTAAAACAAATTCTTTGCATACAGCAGCCTCCCACAGGCTCCTTTAGCTCAGAAAGGCAATGCATTTCAGTGACAAAAAAGAATTCTGTATAGAAGTCTGGCAGTGCAGGCCTCCTGGAAGGCATTGGTAGGCAAGGAGGGGAAAGATATTGCCAGTTGCTATTAATAATTAATTTAATTTTCTGCAGCCGTCTTGTAAAACTTCCTCAACAAATTTGCAGAGCATTTAATATATGTACCACTGATTTGCAGCCATTTCTGGAGTACTTCATCTGTTCCACTGGAGTCACGGCAATGGCGTTTCATCATAGAATCATAGAATATGTTGGGTTGGAAAGGACCTTAAAGATGATCCAGTTCCAATCCCCTGCTGTGGGCTGGCTGCTCCCCACCAGTTCAGGCTGCCCAGGGTCCATCCGTGGCCTTGGGTACCTCCAGGGATGAGACAATGCCTTCAAGGGTGGGTCAAGATGGAGTGTAGGTCTGTAAGTCATTACGAAAGCAACTACTGAAATATTATAGAAATAATAATATTGGGTATGGAACATATTTTTCAGGATCAGATTTCCTCCTTGTCTTCATTTTGTGTGTTTTTTTTCTGTCACGATAAAACATAAAGGTTGTAGTGATAGCATTAGAACAAACAGAGAAAATTGAATATATATCTGAATTTCTAATTGGGTATCAGAAGATGAAGAATGAGAGAGAGGTTGGATATTAGGAATGATTTCTTCTTGGAAAGAGCAGTGATGCAAAGGCACAGCAGCCCTGGGGTGGGAGAGTCACCGTCCCTGGGGGTGCCCAAGAACTGTGGGATGTGGCACTGAGGGATGTGGTCAATGGGCATGGTGGGGGTGGGTTGATGGTTGGACTGGATGGTCTTGGAGGTCTTTCCCAACCTTAATGATTCCGTGGCTCTGTGATTCTATGACACAGCAATGGGCCGTGGTGGAGCACTCTGGTCCGTGTCACTGCCAAATAAAAGCAGATCGTTGTGGGTGAGTTTTGTCACTCAGCACAGAATCTGGCACAGATGTGTGAGCTTTAGCAGCGTTCTTCAAATCACCATCAGGCAAATTGTAATGTCTGCACTGCCATTGACCTAGATTGCATGTTTCATACGAAATAAAGCTCACATTGGAACTTGCTGCTGCCCAGCTTGGAAAACCAGCGTCTGACCACAGAGTGCAGTCCCAAACCCATCCTTACCACCAACCTTGTGCATCTGCTCATTCCGCACCTGATTTATCACCACATCCTGCAATGTGCTCGTTATTTTTTTAGCGTTTTCTCTTCAAACCTGCAGCCACATCCCAGGCACCTGGCAGGGCTCAGGGCCAGGCAGTGGGCACAGCACGATGGGAGCGTGGCCAGGCAACCGTGCAGGGAGCCGAGGAATGATCCCTCTTTGTCAGACAGCCGAGCTGTTAGAGGTTATGAGATTCTTTTATTGCACTAATTTGCAGTGCGATGTGCTGACATTCTCTCCCTGTTGCACAGAGAATATATAAATTATGCCTGCAGGACGATTAACTGTTTGTCCAGGCTAATTGTCAGTATTAAATCTTGCTCAGTCACAGTTTTAAAGCTTAATTTAAACTCTCTATCTTTAAGGAATCTGCACTCCCACTCCCCCTCCCACCGTGGGGAAAAAAAAAATAATAAAGATTTAACGGTTTAAGTCAGTTCCCTTTGTAAGAGCTAAAGTTATAATTGGGTGTGTGGATAGCAGAGACATCTGCGCATGATGAGCCTGTGGAGTTTTCCTTTTGCTTTGGCCGATAATGTTCATTTCAAATCCCATTGTCTTTGCTACCCTGTATTAATTTCTGAATTATGTATTATTGTTCTGAGACCCCCGAGCCACAGCTATTCCCCACATCTATTACTGCATAAATCTTTGCTGTGTGCTTAAAACAGCAACGATTCATCCGGAAAGACAGAGAGGAACACAAGTGCTCATGAAAATCCCACCCCTAAAAAATAGGCAAAAAAAAGCCCATTGGGGGGCAAGGGCCCTGATCAAGGGGAGCCAGGGCAGGGGGCCGTGGAGCCAGGGCACAGGGGGCTGTGCCATGCCAAGGGGAAGTGTGGGGACCATGTGGGCATAGCAAGATCACTGGGCACAGATTTTCTTCTCCCCTAACTTCCCCAATTGGTTGTGTTTTATTATTATTATAGCTGTGGATAAAGAATCGGTTGGATGGTCATACCCAGAGGGCTAGGGCATACCCCAGGGGCTTGCTCTCTGCTCTGCTTTCTGGAGCTGACAGTGCCATTGGAGAGCTGGGGGTGAGACTTGAGGCTCTGCATGTCCTCTTGCAAAGCTCCTGGAGGACTTTGCATCCTGCTGTGGAGTGGGCAGTTTGGTATCCACAGGAGGATGCAGCCCCCTGGGAGAAAACACTTTTTGCTCACCCTGTTTCTTCTGACACCTCGCTGAGAAATGAAGGGCTCGTGCTGTGAGAGATCCCTCTGATAGTGACAGCTTTCCTCACTTCTTTTCTGAAGTCTGCAAAATTAGGGTGAGCAAAAAGTGGGGGGACGAAACAGCAAGCAAGGCTTGGAGAGAAGTGCCTGAGAAACACAGAAACCTACAGGTAGGAAAGGAGAGTCAGCAGATGAGAAAATATAAGGGTTAGTAATTAGCAAGCTCGGCTGCCTGATGGCAAAGTGATGAGAATGGGCAACCTTGGCCTTGTTTGTTGAGAGAGAAGGAGGCAAAGGATGCTCTGTGGGGGCAGGGGTGCACTGCAGCCCCTTGCTGCTGCTGATGCACCAGGTGAGCTCTACCATGGACAGGGATGCAAAAGCTGTATCCTGTCCTTGGGGATGCCCAGCCTCACTGCTTGGCTGGTGCTCCAAACAGTTTATTTCAATTTCTTGCCTTTATCCCACTGGCCAGCAGAAATACCCCACTCCCTGATTTGTGACCTGACTCTCAGACTGGTCAGGTCTGACTGCTCAGGTCTAACAACAGGAGATAGGGCATTGTGTTGGCCAGGCTTTAGGCCATCTGAAACCCACAGCTGCATTTCCCCAGGGCTGTGCAATGAGGGCAAACATAGTTAAGCCACACCACACTGCTGCTGCCTCGCTACTGAGGTACCCCAATATCCTCCTCCCTCTCTGACAGGGGAGAGAAATTAGGGCATCAGCCTTGGTGATCTGTGAGATGTGAGGTGAGGTCCTTAGAAGCACAAAAGCAGTGTGCAGGAAGGAAGGAAAAAAAAAAAGCTTTTCGAGAAGAAGAACAAAGGACAGGGGCTGAGCTACCTGGGGTGGGCAGCGCTGGGGGAGGGCAGCTCTTTCCTTAGCATATGCTCTGCATATTTTACTGCCAGAGAAGATGTGGCGATGATTTAATATGCAAAGGTAGATATGGCATTGATATGCATCCGCACTGCATAACATGTGCATACATATTTCAAAGGTGGTACAAGGAGGTGCACAGCTGAAGGCGAGCATTTATCTGTCAGCCTCGCGGTCAGACGTGCGAGACCTCTGCAGCCTTGGGAGAGCCGGCAGGAGGAACAATAACGTGGCTGCTTCTGAAGGGTTATACCTCAAAAGCAAAATAGCTGAGATGTGGGGCTGCAGAGGGGCTGGGATGTGCTGGAGGAGCCCCCACTGGGCCACAAAAGCTGCAGAAAGCAGCACGGTGCCATAGCACAGAGCCTGGAGAGGAAAGCATTCACCTGCACTTTTCTCTCCATAGCTTGTCTCACAGCAGATGAGCCGAGTACGCCTGAGAGCTCTTCTGCTGTGGGAGTGTTTTGTTGTGGTGGTTGGCTTTGTGTTTTTTTCTGTCTTTTTGTTTTGCTGTTTGTTCTGGGAGCGCAGCTCAGCTGCACAGGAAGGGGAGGTCTGACCCAGCGACGCTGCCCTGCAGCTCGCGGAGGGCTGCACTGTGCCTTTGCTTGGGTTTTCCTTCTCTTTGTGGGAAAGCCACCAAAGTGCCCAGACCTGCAAGAAGCTGCATCAGGCTAACAGCAGGCCTTGCGCTGAGCAAATGGAAAGCACCATGCTGGGGGCTCAGGCTGAGTGCAACATGGTGCACCAATGGGAACGCATCGTTTGGGGTCTGTTTGGCTCAGCTCCAGGTGTTAATGTTTGATGGCAGCAGGCAGAAGACCAGGTTCTGCATGGATTTCAGATGGTGCTCTTTGCTCATGCGCTATGTTTTTCTTACATAGGCTTGGGTAGGAAGAGACCTTAAAGATCATCTCATTCCAGCCTTACTTGCGTAAGCTGGGATACCTTCCGCAAAACCATATTGCCATAAGCTCTATCCAACCTGGCCTTGAACACTTCCAAGGATGGAGCATCCACAGTTTCTCTATACAACCTCTTTCAGCCTCACTGTCCTCAGAGTAAAGACTTTTTCCTAATATCTAAACCTAAATCTACTCTTTTAAAATTACAACCATTACCCTTTGTCGCATGGACCCACATTAGAGCAGCTTGTGAAGAGCTGCAGTTTGTGGGAATCTCATGATCAGAAAGGGCTGCAATGAATGAATCTCACTGCCTTGCTGGAAACAAAAATTTGCCTTCTATGCAGCTTCATTGGTTTTTGGCTTCATTGTAACTATGGTTGGGTGCAAGCATCGGATACCTCTTGCTGCTAACAGGAATCTGTCTTGCTCTGCTGCATCTCTATGGCCTCAATCTGCTGCCCTGTGCCGGAACACAGCTGCACTGTGATCCCATAGGGCAGTGGCACATTCCAGCCCTTCCACTTCCCCAAATCCTCAAACCCATCACAGCTGTGGGGACCAGGCAGTGGCAGTGACAGAGCCGTGGTGCTGGTGGCCCCAGGGAGCAGTGAGGTGTGGAGGATGGGGAGGGTGCTCTGGTGCAGCTCTCCCAGCATGGTGGAAGCTCTGTAACTCCATCGCTCTTCAATTATCTGAAATTACAGCACTGCTCTCTCCCTTTTTATATTATGGTGGAAGAAATCAGGACATACATTAATTATCTAATCCGTATGTAAAGTGTCACATGTAATTTTCCCGGAGCAAAAGGTTCTAGCTTTAAGACCTGCATCATCTCTTAATAACCATCTATAAGGGGAGAAAATAACACCCAGATATGTGATTATTAGCATGGTTGGTGCCCACGGTCACTCCTGTTCCTGCTTTCAGGTCAGTATCCCCGTTACATGGGCTTAACCTGGCCAGGTCCCTCGAGAGCTCACAGCCCACTGGTGCTGGTGCAGAAGGACAGGGATGAGGAATGGGATTCTTTAGCATTTTTCTATTTTCTTTGGCTGTGTACAGAAAATAGGGGAAGGCCTTGTGACTTAGTCCCTTTGACTAAGACGCATGGCAGCTGAAGAAGTCGATTAAGAAAATCAGTACTGCATTTATTAGCCTCCATCTATGATGCACGGTGTTATGCTAATATGCATGAATTAATTACTGTTATTAATCCAATTGAATTAATTTGATATTGCTGTTGTACGCAGTGAGATTTGTTGAGGGTGAGGGAGTGCTGCTTCTAAAAGGTGGCACAAACACAGGTTGGGTTTGGGGAGATCTACAGCAGCCCCAGCTCAGCTGCCAACACCACCTGATGCAGCAGTTGATGGTGGCTTCATCCTGTTCTGCAACTGGGAAACAATTCCCTTTGCACCTATTTGCATCCCTGTGGGCTTCTGCTGCTGTCACCCTGCAGCCCTGCTCAGGAAGGTGACAATCCTGGGACTCTCATGCTGCAATGCAGGGCGTGAGGGACAGAGCCACATGAATTTCAGTATGAGAACCTTCATGGCAAGCACTGTGCACAGAAGCACCTGGGGCGGTGCAAGGCACAGATTGCAAAGTGGTGCTGGGCTGTGCAGCATTTGCATAAAGCGTTATGGGAAATGTTGATGAAGCCTGAGAAAGCTGCACCTTGCAGGCAGAAGTGAAACTGTGTGGCGTGAATCTTGTTTGAGAGATTTGCTCTCAGTTTGTATCTGTTGTTAAAGGCCTTCAGTGTATGATCAGAACTCATTGGCAGTAGTGAGAAGTGCAGGGGGACAAGCACAGAGCTCAGGGAGCTGGGGCAAGGGCTGAGGCAGGGCTGTGCTAAACCCTGCTGGGCAAAGCCCTTCTGCTGTTACACACACGTCCTACGCTTTGGTCCTCCTAACTCATTTAATTTCAGTTTTCCATTTGGTTGGTGAGATTTTATCAAAACGTTCCCCCTCCCTGAGTGTTCTGCCTCCATCCCTTACTGCACCTTGTTCCAGGGAAGGGAACATCTCCACTGCTGCTCTGCAGCAGCAGGTGGCAAACTTCACCTCAGTGCTGAGCTCTGGTTTGCCCCAACCTGTGTAACTTCACCCTGCTTCCTGTGTCTTCACCCTTTGCACCTGGGGTTGGTGCACAGTTGGCATGGCAAGGAATGAAATAACAGGGAGGCAGGAGCAGGGCCTGGGCTGGGACAGGGCAGAGCTCTCTGCTTTGTGTTAGCACAAATCTCATCCTCTAGAGATGCTCTCAGCATTGGATTCATTGTTCATACCTAGATATCAAAAAGTATTTTGCATTTATTAATTATATCGATAATGTACATGTGAAAGTGCATTAAATATACTAAATATATTTAGTATACAGGTGAACATTAGTACAGTACATGCATTTTTCCCCTATGTTCTCCTTTGTTTGGGCTTTGTGATGTCTCGAGGAACACAGGAAACTGTTGTCTGTCACAGTGTGGTCCACGTGGAGCAAGGAGCTGGATGATCCTTATGGGTGCCTTGCAGTGTGGGATATTCTATGAATCTATGGTTCATTAAAGCACCCTGGGTTATCCATCCCATCACCATTCTACATACCAAACCTTAACAGATGGGAGGGGAGAAGAGAGGAGAGGAGAGGAGAGGGAGAGGAGAGGAGAGGAGAGGAGAGGAGAGGAGAGGAGAGGAGAGGAGAGGAGAGGAGAGGAGAGGAGAGGAGAGGAGAGGAGAGGAGAGGAGAGGAGAGGAGAGGAGAGGAGAGGAGAGGAGAGGAGAGGAGAGGAGAGGAGAGGAGAGGAGAAGGAGAGAGGAGGAGGAGGAGAGGAGCCTGCAGAGTGCTCAGATATGGAGAAGGGGACATCCCCTGCCCCAGCCCTCCCTGTACACTGGGACTGGACAGCTATTTTTATTTATATTTATTTTGAACATGCTTAATGCCAGACAGTGAGGGAGCACCTAACTCTAATACAGGCCAGGACAGACGTGGGGTGTGTGAGAAGGACAAATGCATTTATTTTTATATTAACTGATGTAGTTGGAAAAAGCAAGTGAGGGTTGAGGCACAAGCTGCTCTTCCAGTCTAAAGCATTTCACTTTAGAGGAGCAATTTCCCTCTATTAATTCCCTTTTTGAGGGCTTCAGGAGCAGGCTTTATCCCTAAGGATCAAACTATCCTTGTCTCAAATTCACAGCCCTGTGCTGCACCAAGGAACGCCCTGAGCTCAGCACTGCTCACACCCTGCCCAAAATGCCACTGAGCTGTCACTGCCCCATGGCAGAGCTGCACACCCAGGTATAAGGAGTTCCCCAATAACTGGTGGTAATTAATTGTGGATTTCCCTGTTTTTCCTTTTCCTTTGTTCTTCTGCTAGATGATACATTAGGAGACTAGTACCATCCCACTCCCTTTCACCTGGATTTGCTCTGCCCTTTCTGGTGAATGCAAGGGATTTGGATTGTATTAACTTAATTGGCAAATGCATTACTCAGACAGCTGTGGCAGAGCTGATGGTGTATGCTGGGGTGTGTGGCTCCTGCAAGCTGCCAACACTGCAATGGCTGAGAGCCTCCCAGCAGCTCAGGATTGCCCATCGAGTGGTCCTGAGGGGAAATTGCTTTGAGCAGTAAGGGATCAAGCAGAAAAAGAAGGAGGTAAGGGAGCACTAAGTAAGTATGTTTGAGATGCCTCGACAGCACAGGCAGTTGGGCTGGAGCTGACTACCAGGTTCCCGTTGGCGATAATGAGTATCCACCACCCAAATCCAATAATTAGATTCTTATATCTCAGCTAATGGCCATCTTGTGCTTAGAAAACGGACCTGGAGTGACCTCTTGTAGCTCAGGTCCCCTTGGTTCTCTCAGTTCCCTCTGGTTTTAGAGCTGGTTGATTGCAAAGATGGCAACAAAGCTGATAGACCCAAGGTGTCCTGCTTTCCCTGCCAGAACTCATGCAGCGGGTGCTCATCCTGGTGGCAGATATCCAGTACAGTGCCAGCTGTACAGAATCATAGCATTGTTAAGGATGGAAAAGAGCTCTAAGATCATCTAGTCCAACCTTACCCACCACGGGTGCTGGAGCTGGGCATGGGGATGTTGCAGAGCGAGAGGTTGGCCTGAATTTCCCAGCTATGAATTCAGCAGAAATGCCTCCTTCCTTGGCAATGGAAGAGGCTGAGTGCATGCAGAGGCATTGGCATTTCTTCAAAAGGAGGCAGATTTCCAGCAGACAGCGAGCTGTGACAAGAAAAATAGCTAAATCTCCCCAGCTGTATTGATGGCCTCCCAGGGAAACACTGTCAATCCAAAAACGAACCGTCCCCTTCAGTCAAATGTGTCTTTAATGAAAAATATATACCCACCGACATCCAGACTGTATTATTAATGTGACCTTTACTCAACTGCTTCCCTCTCCTTTTGATTTCTGTGAATAAACGTAATTAGGAAGGTGTGTGCTTCAGCAAGGGGCTGTGGTGGTGGAGAGGCGAAGGAGCCGATCCCAATTAGCTCCTGTGGAATACAGAGGTGGTGATGAGCGGGGCATGGGCTGAGCTTCCAGACATCCCCGAAGAGACAGAGAGGTCCTGTGATGGGGTGTGAGGGGACACCCCCTGTCAGTGCAGTGCTGGGAGTCTTCAGTGCAGAGGGAAGCACAATGAAAGCTTAAAAGCTTTGGCAGCTGTAAAACGTATGTCCCAATCTCAGAATGGAGGGAAAGTTTTGCATAGCTTGAATCCAAGTTTTGCTGTGTTGAACTCAGTTTCCAGAGCCAATGGATGTGTGCAGGCAACCAGGGCACAGCTCTCCCCCAGATGCATACAGTGGTGTCACGATGACACCAGCAGCACCCAGGGCTTGGATGTCAGCCCCCCGTCCTCAGGACTCATTTGTCCTTAATCCTTACAGTCCTTTGCACTGTTTTCTTTCAGAAAGGCTTTCAGCCGAAGATGAGAAATCTCTTCTTTGCAGGCTAAATTGCAGCCCATCACATCCAGCACCCCCTGGGGTCCTTGTGCATTCACATGGCCAAAATATTTTGGATGGGCTTCCTGGAATTTGGCAGGAGTTGGCTCTTACAGAAGAACATTGGCTTTTGCTAGGCAGAGTTTGACACCTTTGAAATAATAACCATACACATGGCTTACTCAAAGACCCTTGGGCCCGGGACACCACTGCATGCTACCTGGAGATGACGTCTGCAGTATTATTATTGTCTGCCGTGGTGTATATTGCACTCATTCATGTTTCTGAAGCACTGGAAGCTGTGGGCAGGGCTGTGAAAAATGAGTAATTCTGCCTTTCGGGCAGGGCTGATGTGTGCTGCAGCAAGAGGAAAACAAAACGCAGAGCGAAACGAGATCCTAGGCTGCACCCAAAGCAGTGTGACCAGCAGGCCAGGGAGCAGATCTGCCCCTCTGCTCTGCACTGTGAGACCTCACCTGGAGCACTGCATCCAGCTGTGGAGTTCTCAGTACAGGAGAAATATAGACCTGTTGGAGCGTGTTGAGAGGAGGACCCCAAAAATGCTCCCAGGGATGGAACAGCTCTATGAGGACTGGCTGAGGGCTGGGGCTGTGCAGCCTGGAGAATGGAGGGCTCTGGGGAGAGCTGAGGGCGGCCTTCAGTATCTCAAGGAGGGCTGTAAGAGAGAATGGGACATACTTGGGACACAGCTGGGCTGTGTGGTGCCAGCACAGCACTGCTGCCTGCTACAGGGAGCACCGGGACGTGGTGGCCGCTGGTGGACATTCTGCAAAGAGCAAAAGGAGAGGGGGGATCACTACATCAATTATTCACTCTAAATTATTTGCTCCACTTCGATATGTGTATGTGGACATGCGTGTGCACGGGGAGGGGGTGATGCTGAAACCACCCGGCGGGCCGTGGCAGAGTTGTGTTTTCATGTCCTTTCCCCTGCTCACCGTAATCCATTAGGGTATTTTTCTTGCCTTCTAGATCTAATCACAGCCAGCAATGCAGGGTTGAAGCATTTCAAGTGTTTTTTCCTCGTCTTATCTGGCTGCCCTTTTAGCGTTGTTATTGAACGCCGGGGCTTGTGTTGATTTGCATGCCATTTTGCTTTTGATCTCCATGGCAACCGCTACCAAATGGCCTGAGAATAATAGAGGCGCTTTTTGGAGCTGTGGGCGGGCTCTGTGCAGAGCGCTGACGCCGGAGGTTTTCACCAAAATAAATAAATAACGTGATGATGAAGATGGCTATTGTGGCGAGCAGGGCAGCCCCAGCCCTTCCCTGTCCCCTCACCCAGCAGGTGGCTGTGACATGATATTATGTTAAAAGACGTAAATGCGTGGGGAGGGGATGCAGGGAGCAATGGTCCCCACACCGAGCATCTCTGGCTCCTTGGTCAGAGCAGAGATGGCTCCAGTTCAGAAGCATCAGACACAGCACAGGGGATGCTGCTGGTAGGGAGAGCTGTGGGCATGGAGTCATGCACTGCTGCAAGGATCAATGTGAGCAAAGTTGGGGATTTTTGCTCAAAACCTTTTCCAGCCTCCTTTCTTTGCTGCTTTCACACGGCTTGAACAGCAAACACAGGGTGCAGACAGCAGGGATGGTGTGTTTTGCAGGACAGCAGGGATGGTGTGTTTTGCAGGACAGGGGATGGTGTAGTTTGCCTGCAGGATGGGATGCTGCAGGGGAGCAGCTCCAAGCTCCTGTGAGCAGCTTAGATTTGGCACAGCAGAAGTGCCAGAGAGGCAGCTGACCAGGTGCCCCATGAGGTGCCCAACATCCCGATGGTGCAGTGTCCATACCAGTGGAGAAGCTCAGCCTGAATGGCCATAAAACAAGCAAATGCATCACCACGTTGGATCTGGAGCCATCACAAATTCCTACACCCGTGTTACCCATGTCCTCATTTTCTCCCCTTTGCCACCCACCCCCCAGCTCAAGGCAGGCCCGGGTGCTGTTTACCTGTCAGTCAGTGCAGGAATTTGCATGTTAGTTAAGCTGTTAGCATGAGTAATTAGTGCATGGGTCAGCAGCTCCTCCCTGGCAGCCCCACAAAGCGCAGTGCCCAGCACAACATCTCTATCCCGTAGCCAAGAAATGAATGCAAACGATGACTCAGGGCTAATTGTGCTCCTTCGCTATCGCACGGGCGTGTGCTGCGGGCTTAATTAGAAAATACATTGGTCCCTCACAGCATGGATGTGGAGCTGTGATTGGGATGGTTGGGACAGGGTGAAGGGGGATGTTGCCAAGCTGTGCTGCCTCCCAGAGTGAGCAAGGGGAACCAAAAGGCTCCTTACCACCATCACAGGCAGATTGCACCATCCCTGCTTGGGCAGAAAACCTCAGGATGTCTCAGGATGTCTGTAGAGCTTTGATCTTGCTTGCAGTAATGTATTTCCCAAATTGCAGCAATCTCAGGAATCTGCAGGAGGAGACCCCACCATGATACTGGTGATGTTTTCCCCCCCACAGTGCCCAGACACCAATAGGTCACTGTGCTGGTGGAGCCCTGGCTCTTATATCAGCACCCCTGACCTGCTCCTGAGCATCCTGGCAGTGTCAAGGTGCACTGTCCACGGCTGATTGAAATTGCAGATTGGTGTTCTCTCCTGGAGAAAACCAACCCCCACCTCCCCAGAGTTCATATTAGTGAGCAGGCAGGGAAACTTCAGTTCCACCTCCTTCTCCTGCACAGGAGGTATCTCAGCAGCAGAATAAATTCTCAGGTCATTCTGGGATCAAAAGGAATGATGAAAACTAATTGGGGAGGAAGCTGCCCCAGGGACAGGTTGGGGGGAATGGCAGGCAGGGCTCCAGGAATGGAAATCTCACGTGGATGCTTCCTATTGCGGGGTGTTTTCTGTAGGGCTGTTCAATGGAGCGGTGGCAGAGGCTCCCTAGTGTTGGTACCCACATGTTGTGGGTGTTGTGAATTGAGACTTGGGTAATTTTGTTCGTGTTATTGTCCAGTCATTTATTGGATGCTGGAGTGTAGTACTGCTGGAGAGATCTGCTTCTCTAGATGAGTTTTTCTCAGTTGTGCCACGGTGGTGTTGGTGCATCCCTTCGTTTGCTTGAATTTCACTGGCAAGTTTTCATTGCACTGTAAATGGGGATCCCTGTGAATCTGATGAGTTTTCAGCCAGGGCTAGTAGCATCTGAACTGACCATTTAAAAATATATACTAAAGACCCTATATTGGAATAGGTCATTAAAACATGCTGCTCACCTCTGTTACATCAACACTACTCAATCATGTGAAATTGTTATAAAAGAAGACCAAAACATACTGGGAAAATGGCACCTCAGAACTTAAACATTTTGGAATTTTGGTTAAAGGAAGGGTTTTTCAGAGGGTGTATTTTTGTGGGTATTTCTCAAGAATTGACGGGTTCTGATTCCACTTTTTCCAACGATCAGCACCAGGTGTAAGGCAGCCGTCATGCTGTGATGGGCTGAGCTCATCGACCGCACTTACCAGGAGCCTGAGTGGTAAAGTCCATTTCTTTCACCATTCACAGCAGCTCCAGAATCAATCTTTTTAAGGTGATGTTTGTTCTGAGAATAAATCGCAGTTGTTTGGAATGCTTAAACTTTCAAAAGGACCTACTCTAAAAGCCCAATTTTTAAACAATTGGATCGTGAGTGTAATATGAATGTAGTTAAGATGATAAATGCAGCTAATTTTCTCCCTCTATTAGCCCCTTTCACATGCTACTTACAAATGCCAGTCAAACTCAGCAATCCTTTCGTTTTATTATGCGGTGACGAGGCGGTCGGATTAAAAATACATGATGGCATTTTCTAACTTGGATTTATAAGTACTGCTGGGCTATCTAATTTTGGGCTGACATTTGCTGGGGGAAGCAGGGTTGGCTAGGGACCACTGGGCAAGACCACCCCACTGGGGTACATCCTGGTGTGCTCCTACCCTCTGCCCATCTTTGTTAGCTCCTCTGGATCAACAGCTCCTCATCCTTCTTGTGCTGGGGACCCAAGCCTGGATGCATTGGGGTTCACACATCAAGCTTTGCCAGTGGCCATAGCAGCTCTTGCCCTATCCCAAAGCTCCACCTGCAGCCCATCTCCTTCACCCCTTCACCACGTTTCTCCCATCTCTGTCTTCGTGTAGCTACGTCCATATGATGAATGCCAAAAAGATCCCAAAAGGAAGGTCTCTGGTGCTCTGGTCTGCTTGCTCTTGTTATTATTATTATTGCTGCCATGCGAGTAAGGCACTCGCCATTCTGGGTTCATCCAATTATAGTTAGGTCTGTGACTGGGGTCCCAGAGGTGAAAAGCCCTGTGTCCAAGCGATCAGCTTTCCAGATCAGCTATTGTTTCTTTAAATGAAAGGGACACTAAAGTCCAATTATTGCAATAGAATGGGCTGCTTCTTTAAACTGAAGAACTTGACTCAGCTCAAGGGATATTTGTGATTGCCTCTGGCTTCCCTGGAGCTAAAAAATTATATGCTTTCCCTCTTCACTAAATTAAAACATAGTTGGATTGGTAGTGGGACTGAAGGAAGTCCCTGCCTGAAACCCCAGGTGTCAGCCTGCTTTGCAATCGGTAAGCTAGTAATTGGTTTGGAAATACAGAGTGAATAGGTAAAAGGGCTTCTGAGCGATCTGTGCTGGATAATACAGTCTGCCTGGAACGGAATTTGGCTTTCTTGCAGGCTTTTGCAGCATGAGTTGTTAATTTTGGGTTTTGATAAGTAAACACAATTAACATTTATACTCCGCAAACACTAGATTCTAATTCTATTTCAATTGCGCCTTATCATCATTACAGTTCCCGTTAAGGAATTCCTTTGTCTCCCAAATGTCAGACCCATGCTACTATTCTAACTCCGACTCCACTAAGATAGCATCTGGGCTGGAAGGGGACAAAACCTGGAAAAGGGAAATACAGCCTAAAGGAGCTGTAATGCTCTCAGATGCTCTCAGACAAACACTACCCTTCCAACATGGGGCAATCATAAACCTGGGGGAAGGGGGGGCACCAACCCCCCTCCAGCCCTGCCCTCCCCCCTCCATGGGTACTGGAGGATGGGGAAGATGAGGTTCTTCCAGCAACCTCTGTTATTTTGAGAAAAAAAATCAAAATTTTTATGAAAATATTTATTTTATTAAAATGCTCTGCATGTCCTCCTCTGGGTGGACGTTAGGAAGAAGCCATGGCTAACACAAAAGCTCTTTGCTTTGAGGTCTTGGTAGCACCTCATCTTTCTGGTGGTGTCTGAGGCATTCAGCAAATACTGGAAAAAAAAAACAACTTTAAGGATGAACCAAAGTCTCAGGGAACCTCCTGCTGAATGTTTGGGAAGGTATCATCCGTAGGCTCAAATGAATGTGGTTGAGCTGAGGAGGGAGAGGTTGACCCATGGTGGTCACCATGAGCTCCAGAAAGCAGCAGAACAGGGCTGAGTCCTGGCCATTCTCTCAGCTATTACATAATGGCTATGCAAAATAGTTTCTGTTTTCTTTCTTCTTCTTTTTTTTCTTTAGTAAGTGAAAGTAAGTCTTCTAAGCCAAGGTTAACAATATATATTTATGAGTTGTAGCCAGCTGCTTCTATGTTTGCACATGTGTTTGTTAATGAAGAGTAACCTAAGGGTCAGGTTATTATGTAAATAACCATTGTCAAGGGTAAAGGTGAAGAACCCAGTAATGAGTTGTGTCTCTCTGACTCTCTCACAAGCCACTAATGAATATTGGATATTGCCATTTGCAGGGCTTTTTACCCTCATTTTATGGGGGGTGAGGGACAGGGGTGGGGAAAGAGAAAGAAAAGGGAAAGAGAAATAAGTACTTTTGTAATTAAATCAAGTTCTTTTTTCCTTTTCAAAACAGTTAAAGCAAGTTATTTATTCTATAGGAATTATATATATATATAGTGTGTGTATATATACACGTATTTGTAAGGTTCTTGTAGTTGTTGTATTTTATAAAAAATAAGAAGGTATTTGGGCAAAAATCATCTTCTGTCGCTGGCTGCATCCATTTCCTTTGAGCCTCTGCAGCTCACTTTAGGAGATGCCCACAAATCAACAGCCTGCATCTTTGCAGATAATACTTAGCTGAGGCAGAGCCAGCAAGCCACCAAACAGACTTTCCATTAGGAAGGTTAACAGCAAACCTGCCTGCGCGGGATTACTGACAGAGTGTGAACAGAAGGTGCAGGCTCATTGCATATGCTTTTAATATCGTGGCACAGACAGGGAAGCCTTCAGCTCGCAGCCACCTGACACCCGGCTGCTGTTAGGGTAATAGTGCAAAGAGCCCTTCTTGCTTCTGCGTGGGAGCACAGATGCCGGATGGCACAGCACTGATTTGTTATCTGCCGTGCGGGATGTGGCCAGGTGCACTTAGCAAGGAAATTTAGAGCAGCTTTGCCCCCAAGCAATACAGCTCTGCAAGCCTCTGCTCCCCATTGCTGTTGGAGTCGGAGGATTTGACCCCTGTGGTTAGGGTTGCTCTGCCCATGGGGCATCTAGAGATGGCATCTCCCACCAGGTTTGCAAGTTGGCGCCAGCTCCCCATAACAGCACTGGGATTCGGGATCCAGACTGCTCTGCTGGTAAAACCCACTGCCTTCCTTCCTTTGCTCCATGCATCCTTTGGCTCCCTGTGGCTTGTGCCCTTAGAAATGAGGATCAGCAACGTGACAGCAACCGGGAACATGATTGATCCTGCTGCCCGTGTAGTGCTGTTTGTGGCCAATGTCAGAACCCCAGGGAGCAGCGGGCGAAAACTAAACCATAAAAAATCATAATAACAAGATGCAGCAGTCAATAATTACCCACCAGACAGTGACAGCATGGCTTTTTACATGAAGCTTTGCTCGCTCCCCCTTGAGTGTCAAAGTTGGAAACCTGTGGCCACAGGGGGATGTTGTGAGAGCCACAGCGTGAAGCAGCAGTGGGTGTTGTGAGTGATGTTGTGTTGCCACTAGGGTGTCTCTGCAAACAAGATATTGCATCTCCGAAGAGTTCCTAGCACAAATAAAAAGCTAAATAGGAATGATGGGCTGACTAGCCGAGCCCAGGCTTTTTACTTTTATGATTGAGAAACAGTTGTTGGAATTGTCAATAAAAATAAATAAAATTAAGTTTCCCTAGTTAGGTGAGGGAAGGCAGCCTACCTTTCTTTGCTGACAGGCTTTTTTGTTCTGTGTGGGCTTTTATATATGTGGAAAAAACACCACTGAGAGCTTCCAGGGAGCTGCTCTGGGACGGTTATAGCCATTTTTACATCCTTTATATGGGCTTAAATCCATTTACAGATGTGCAGTAGACAGAGAGACATTTTTTACAAGTAATTGTCATGTATACAAGGGTCCTTATGTGTCACAAAAAGATCTCACTTAAAAGAAATAAATGTGCTTCTCATCCTTCGTTCGCAGGAGCTGGTGGTTGGAAAGAGGGTAATTGGTCTTTCCCAGTGGATAACCAGGACAAATAGAGGTGGCTGCTCCCTGCCCTTCTTCCCTATTTGTGGGTGCTCCCCAGCCTAGTTGTGAGCCATGGGTGGGAGAAATGCCCACAGCCAAGCCCTGGAGGGGAGTGAAGGAACTGGGGTGACCTTGGCTATTCTTAGAATAACCAGGATCTGTGAAGACATTGATTTCAGATCCTCTGTAACTCAATGGGATGTTTCCTCTTGTTCTGAGGCCATGATGGATGCAACTGGGAGGCAGGGAGTGTGCTGATCCCTGGTTTGCACAAAGTGTTCAGCAGCATGAGGGTGTTTTCCCCCAGGAGCATTTTTCAGTGATACAGAGGAAGATAGTCAATAATGCAGTTGGGCTGCCTGGGGGGAACCCCAGTGAGCACTCAGAGACCGGTTAGGGAAAGAAAATCGCAGATGGAGGCTGCCAGTGCTGATGGAGGGTTAAAAAAGGCTGTCCTTTGGGCCAAATAGCTGAAGGCAGGTCTTCCATCGCTTAGATTTACTTACAAGTAGTTGCTTGGATAATAGGAGGCAAAGCAGGAGAGGGACCTGAGAGCTGAGGCTGAGAAATGCAGGATGTTTAAAATGCTACAAAATCCCTCTATGCAACACAGCAGACCATAATCTCTGCTTAATAAATGCTTTAGGCTGTAGGGGCTTCATGCCATGAGCATGAGCTGGAGGTACATACAGGTTTTAGAAGTAGGATGGAGCACGGCCTTGAAATCGGGGACAGGTGAGTAGTAAACTCACCCTGCTAAATAATGGATGAATTGTGCTTGGTTTTGCTGATGATGTGGTGACCTTTGGGGAGGCAAGAAACAAAGAACCAGCAAATGGCCAGCGATACTGATGAACAGGCTAAGTGAACTGGACACATCATTAACACCAGCATACCAAAATAATTACATGTAACTGGGAGCCACGCAATCAGCAAAAACAGGAATGAGGAAAGAGTTCAGTGTAAATCTGTGCTTATTGCCATTCAAGGGGGAGGAGAGTTTTGGGGATATGGCTTCATGGGGAGGGTCAGATTGGATATTAAGAAGAATATCTTCTCTGAAGGAGTGATGGGTTTCTGGAACAAGCTGCGCAGAGAAGTAGTAGAGTCCCCATCCCTGGAAGTGTTCAAGAACCACATGGAGATGTGGTTGGTGAGGGAGACGGTTGGTGGGCATGGTGGTTAAACTTGATGACCTTCATGGTCTTTTCCAACCATAATGATTCTATGATTCTGTGGTTGATGAGATCAGCCTTTGGCGTTTGCCCCGGACTAAAGATGGGACAGAGCAGCGGGGGTCTGCAGAAGTCCCACTGATCAAACCAGTACAACAAGATGAGGGAAGCACTCAGAAGAGAAGGAGGGATCCTGCCTTGCAAGGAGGAATTGCCAGTGACCAGAAAAGACCAAGAAAACCGAAGTACTATGTAGCTGGTCAACGCTCAGTGTAGACATGAGGACATTATTATTATTACTATTATTATTGTCCCCTCTTTGACAGCAACTCAACCCCCAAATGGCAAAATCTGTATTTCAAGCGGATGTGGAGGTAGTTTTGGTAAGACAGGAAAACTGAAATTTGTGCATCACCAGATATTGGAGTGAATCAAGCACTGACCTGCTTTTTCTCAGTAGAGAATATCATTGAGAAAGGGAGTCTGCTGGTGAGAAATGAGGAGAGCCACAGCTTTTCACATGCTTATCTGTTTTCACATGAAAACAAGAGTATCCATGATTGGTTATTCATTATTCTCCTGCCTAACAAACTTTTTGCCAGTCAGCAAGTGGAAGCAGCAGCATGCAGCCTCATGTAGCCCATCACACATCCGGAATAACAGCTAATGAATAGGCAAGTCAAACATGCTGCCCAAAAACTCAGCCTGGAAATTATTCAAACAGGCAAATGCTCTCGCATATGCATATGCAGAAATTAGGCTCTGTTATGGTGGACTTGCAAACAGAAGACCTGAATTTGCCATGACTTGATGGAAGAATCTTTGCTTGCCAGTTTCGCTTATGCAAAAGTAACACACTTTGTTTAGCAACATCCATCCGAAGGTCTCCAAACACTTCGCAAACCCAGCTGCTTGGGGTAAGATCTGTTATTTTGGCAGTGTATGCACCCATTTGATGCTTAGAGTAATTCCTTATATCAGCACATAACAAAGGAGAGCCAGAGCTGCGGGCACAACACAGTTCTTCTCCCTTCCCAGTTCTATTTCTTCTATTTCCAAGCCCTATTTCTTCTCTGCTGTTTGAGCTGACCTCAGACTTCCTTGTAAGGTTAACATGATGGCAAGTGTGCACCTGCTAGGGCCACATTAAACCTACCAAAACAGAATGCAAAATAATCATTATTTGTGCTAACTGGGCAAAACCAGAAAGGAAATTGTAATACCTTTAAAAAAGTGATCTTTTTTGCATGAAAGCAGCAACAATTTCAGTGTTTTTTTCCCTTTGAGAATTCTGAATTAAAAAAGCAAGCAATTTATACTAAATATTCTGTGGAAAATCCAGTTTCTTCTGAGTTTTCTGTGTGTTTTAATGCTGTGCTTCAAAACAAAACCCAGGGTCAGCACATATTGCTCAGCACTGCTCTGTGGTCTGAATCAAAACCTCTGGATGTGTCTCATGGCTGCTAAGAGGCTGTGCCTGCTCCTGGGTTGGGATGAGTGCATTGAGCAACCAGAACTGGCTGCGTTGCAAGAGGAGTTAATCCGGGGCCATCTATCTTTATTATGCTCCTATTGTTGGACACCACAGCCTGGAAATCCAGCAATGAAACCTAGTTGTTCATTGTCATTCATCATAGTTATTGCTGGAGTTGTGTAATGAAGAGGGGAAGTGCTGTTTATTGCTCTACCCTCTTTAGGAACTATCCTTAGGGGTGGTTATGGATGGTTATTGGATTCAGGCGTGGGGCTCTGGGAGGTCCTCCCTACGTTCTGCATTGAACGTTTATGTGTTGAACCGTGAGGTTTAACATGCTTTTATGTTTCCTTTTGCACTGAGGCTGCTCTGCTGCCTGCTTTTGTTCTCAGAGGTACGAGAGCTGCCTGCCTGGTTCCTGGCATGAAGGCAAATTGAAGCTGCTCAGAGCTACTAATGCGGGAGAAAGGCAAGAGATGCATGACCTCCATGGAAGACAGTACTCTGCTACACAGAAATGCAGCAACCATGGACTGTGGTCAGAGTTCAAGTATCAACGTGGTCAGGAATTGAGTTCTCTGAGCCTTCGAAAATAGCAGATTAGGAATATAAATGCTTCTGGCTACAGCTTTTATCCCTAGTGAGTGGTGAAGGCTGAATCTCAACCAAGGAAGTGAGATGGAAAACCCAAACATGGCTTCTCAGTGAGATGTGCAACACATCACACTGGGGGCTGTGTGGATAAAAATCCAGAAATAACTCCGTAATGAACTCGTGATAAAGTGGATGGACGTAATGCTTGTTATACAGGAGATTGAGATTTGAGAGAATTTGGGGTGAAATGTTTTCCCTCTAGGTTTTGAGAGGGAGTTCCTGGAGTAGTGGGTGGTCAGTCTGTTTGTGTGGGTTGCTTCCTTGGAGCTGCAAATTTCAGGGAAGTTTGTAGAACCCCAAAGCTGATGGATGAAAAATGAATACAAGTGTGATTCTATGCAACAAGTAATATATTGTTTTGGATATGTCTGATATGCAGATAGGCATCTGTATGATGGAATTATCGACAATTTATTTGTGCAAGCAAGAAGAGAAGGGAGGAGGGGCCATTTTGGATGGTAAGTTGTAGAGGGAAGGAGTCACCCGTCTGTGTATCTGAGCCCATGCTCTAGCAGCAGTGCTAGGTGTGATGTGCAAAGGGGATGAGACAAGCTTCAAGAGTCTAAAGGCATGGAAATAGTTGGAGATCTCAGTTCTGCTTCCAGATAGCAGATAGCCTGCACCTGCCAAGGCTGCTGCTGATAAGAGGATTCTGCAGAAAGTAATTAAAACTCAAACCTCTGGTATTTATCGAAATGGGAAGCTCTTGGGACTTGATAGAATTTTGTTGAAATGGACCAGGAAGCTGATTCTTAGTGTGTGATGGGGAAGCTCAGAGAATTAAATCTAAAAAGAGAGGCCAGGCAAGTTTCCTGCTGCCTTCCCACAGCAGGAGTGCTGAGTGCTGCAGAAGCCATTAAGGTCCCTGCTACGTGCCAAAAGGGCAGGAGAAGTCAAACAAAAAAATAACATTTGTGACACAGAAAAAGTTCCTTCTTGGAGAAAATTGTCGATCTGTGTATGCTGGCTTGGAAAGAAACCTGTGCAGTTATTTTGGAGTACAGTTCTCTTTTCCCTGAGGTAGGTTTACTGGGAGGCAGGTAGATGTAAACAGACAGCTTTGCATATTAAGTACATTTTTGCTAGACTCTGGTTGTCTGAGAAACTAATTTGTGACAATAGGCGATAGTTTAGCAGACATTATCTTCAACAGCTTGCACTAAAGTGTGGGTTCAGTGATATAACCCCAAGTCTCATCTGAGGGGTGGTGGAAAATTATGCCCCAGTAATAGAGTCCTTATTGATGAGGTCTGCAGACTGCAAGCCTGATATATTGCTGGCTCTTTCAATTACGGAACGGCACCAATGAAGCATGGATTGTTATCCGCTGACATCTTGTACAGCAGAAAAATGAAAAGCAGGAATTCCTATGTCGGAGTCACCTGGGACGTGGAGAAGTATAAAGAAACAGATGAAGCAAAACAAAAAACCTCAGCGTGGCTCGAGTCCCAGGAGCTGCCATCACTTTATCGCTTCCCACAACACAGAGCCCCAGCCCCAGGGAGCAGCAGCTGCAAGGAGAAGTGGTGTCACCTGGAGTTTTGCACAGCCGCATGGTGCTGTCCCCTCCAGCAGGCTCAGCAAGGTGCTGGGTGATGCTGTCACCAGCTCCCAGGTGGGAAAAGAAGAAGCTGGCAGGGTGAGGAGCTGGGATGAGTGATCCCATTGCTCCCTGGCAGCCATAAGGCTCACGACAGGAGCTTTGCATCAGCCCTGCACGCATTCCAGGCTAATCGGCAAGTGTTGCGTGATTGCCTGAGTGCTGCTGCTGCTGAACTTTGGAACTGAAGGTGATTTGGATGAAGCTGATGTTGGAACCTGTGCCTCCAAGGGTTGAGCTTCCTGAGCGATGGGTGGCTGCGGTGCTCTGGGTGTAGCAGCACAATCTCATCTTGATGCAGATGCGTAAGGAAGCGAGCGCTTTGCAAGAGCTCTTTAAGCACTGAGAAGCTGCTTAGCTGCTTGAGAAAGGCTCCTTTGAAGGAGAAAAGGGTGACACCGCACAGATCCATCCCAACTCCAAGTGCGGAATCTTGTATTTTTTTTACCTGTTGCACCCTAATATTTTATAATTTAATTCTAAACATCCATGTCTAGGAAAGCAGCACGAGCAAATGTCCCCACAGACACCCAAGGTCAGGCTGGATGAGGCTCTGAGCACTGATGGAGCTGTGGGTATCTTCTCATTGCCAGGGATTTGGACCAGATGACCTTTAAGGTTCCCTTCCAACTCAATTCTATGATTCTTCCTAACTAAGGTCCTAATCACGGGAAGATTTGGGTACACATTCATCTTCTAGTCCATGGTAATTCTTTCAAAGTTATAAGACAAGACATGCTTCATGTCTTAGCAAGACTCAGACCCTAAACTGCTGTTCTTTTGAATCATTCTTCCAGTTCACTTTGGAATTAAAAAATTTCATAGGAGATCAGTTTTAGGAGATACAGTGTTTGAATTATTTAAGTGTATCTGTGTAATTACCATAAACTCAGAAAATTTGTCTGAAAGAAGCCACTGGGAAGTGTATTTGAAATAAGTCACTGGACTACAGCTTCCCCTCTCCCTAATTAAACATGATATATATTGTTGCACAACTGTTCTTGATTCTTGAAATTAACATCCTTGGGTCGCACCGATAAAGATGGTAGCTGTACCTTGATGTCCCCTTGACAAAAGCTGCATTTTCTGGTTAAGACAAGGGTCCAAAGCAGCCTTTGCAGGAGTATATTGGACACGGTAAAATACAGATGTGTGGGTAGAGGGCACTGGTTTCTGTAACACCACAGAGTGGGGTCTCTGAGCCCTGCAAGCTCCTTTGCCTCCATCATCTTGCTGCTTGATCTCGTCCCTCCTCAGCTTATTCATCTGGAAGATTCACTTAATTATATTACTCAACTTCACAGAGTTGACTTGAAGCTTAATTAAGGTCTGGCAAGGCTGTCAGGAGCCGCTGACAGAGCACTGTGATGGAGCTTTGGGCTCCAGGGCCGCCATGGGAAGCGGGATGTGCTGCTATGGGGTTGGCCAGGTGGAGCTGCAGTCCTCTGTGCTGGCACTGGGTCATGGCTTTGGGTGAAAGCCATGAGCTGAGGAACTCTGAGCGTGCTGATGGGCTACCAGCGTAAATTGTACTTTCTTATGGTATTGTAGCTGAGCTTGCGTTACTCTTCTGTTTCCATACAGCTAATTTTGAAAGGGAAGTGCATGCCACCACAAACGCAACAAACTTTGCTCCTCCCGGCTTGTCGCAAAACTGGCCGAGGCTGAGAAGTTTGACCAGGCACCTGTGGCTGGTTGCTGTCAGCTCTCGTTTCACCCTCGGGAGGGTTTTCACATGACGCACCCCAAGGGGTGAATTGACATTCATCGCTCCTCCAGGGGAAGAAGCATATGGAGGCTCCGCCGGGATAGGCTCCGTGATCTGAATTGCCAATCAGTGCGTGTCTAAGCCTCAGCTGGGAAAACCTTGCTGCTAATAAGCCTTCATGCTCCCCCAGTTCCCGCTGCAATCCGTCAGCTGCTAAATACGGCTTCAGCAGCGCTCAAACCAATGAGCAACCTCCAGCAGCAGCTTATTATGGAGAGGTGGGAGCCTTTGCATATGTTAGGTGCAACCCGTTCCTATTATAAAGACCTGCTAGGTCTTCCCTGTAACTTATAGCCTTAATATAGAATATTTAGTTGGAAAGTAAACGAGGATGTTAAGCTTGAAAAGAATTTCTCAGGTTGTTTGTATTTGGGGCATTTAAAAATACTACTCTTTTGAAACTCTGGGTTTTGTCTGTTTGCTTATGCTTCTTTTGCTCTGGACATGATATGTTCTTGCTCATTGCAGAGGAGTTGGTCCCCAGAAGGGACCTTTAAGAGTCCCTTCCAACTCAAATGATTCCATGAGTCTATGATTCCTTACAGTTTGCACAGAGCTTGAAATTGCTGGCTATACAGGAGAAAACAAGTTTTTAATTAGAGTTGAGTTAATAACAGCTCCCATGGTGGTCCCACTGCTTAGGACAAGGTGCCATGCTCTGTCCTGGCCACAATGGCCATTGTGCAGCCACAAATATGGGCAGGGCTTGGTGTCTTTGAGGCCTTTATGCCCCATCAATTAAAGACAATGTCATTACATCAAAACCAGATGACAAGGAGACTGTTGAGATCATACACCATCTCATCAAAAATGCAGTGCAGGACTTCCAGCTCCACAGTGCCCAGGGCACAGGGACTGCTGTTGGCACACACTCCTTGGTTGGGCAGCCACTATTTGAAGAAATACAAACAGGATAGGGATTGTATGGTTGCAGACCCTTGTACACTTGCTTAATGGAGTCTCTTGAATTCCCAGTGTGAAATGATCTGTTTTTATGCTGATTTTGATTCCCCTTTCACAGTTACAGATTTTCATGCTTTCACGTTGTGGATGAAGTCTTGAGGGCAGCTGGAAAATGTACTGAGTGTTTTGGCAGAGCAGGGATTCTCCATGTGACAAGACTCACATAGTCGTGTTCCATGAGTATACCCTCTGCTTCCCTTACAAACTGCAAAATCTGCTGGCTGCTTTCTAGGCACCTTGGTAATGGTTATGGGCATCAAATATACACATAAGTTGTGTAAAGTTGAGCAGCAAGCTGCCTTCCTAATGCATAGGTACCACGGTCACAGTTTCAGTACCTGAGTTTAATGGGAGAAGGGAACAGATGTGGATGTTGAGTTCAGACTGTGAGAAAAAAATCTCAGCCGAAATCCTTCTATTGTAAGTGACCTCAGCACTTGGCCAGAATCACACATAGTTTGGTTCCAGCTCTGATGTATGCACATGATCTTGTCCTGAGTCTGGGATATACTGGGCACAGTAAGTAGCATTACATACTTGCATGCTTTTTATGTCTGAGCCATGGTCGCTTTCCTGAGCATGTCAGTCACTCTTTGAGAATGGAATGTAGGCTAGCTTCGAGTGGGCTTAGAAATCTGTATGCGAATTATCAAACTGAAGGCTTTCACCCAGCTCCTGTCATGTCCTACAAGCACCCATGCTTTTTTTTTTTTTTTTTTTAATTATTATTAATATATCTCAAAGCCTCCCCAGACCTTCCTGCCCTCGGATCTGAAGGGCTGGCTGCTTGCTCCTGTCCCCACCAGCACCCTGAGCACCAGAACACTTCAACCTCAGCTCTGTCTGCTTGGAGGATTTGGGAACATTGGAAGGGGCGATATTCCTTCCTATTTCATTCCTTCTGGAATAGGTTCCCCAGGGAGGTGGTTGAGTCACCATCCCTGGATGTGTTTAAAAACTGTTTGGATGTGGTGCTCAGAGACATGATTTAGCAGAGGGCTGTTAGAGTTAGGGCAGTATGGTTAGGTTGTAGTTGATCATCTTGAAGGTCTTTTCCAACCTGAGCAATTCTGTGACTCTATTGTTGAGATGAACCCATTACCTGGGTAAACAACTTAGAGATCTGTAGATGTAAAACTATGTTAGCTATCAGTGTCATCATGTGATGCTATGGTGTTTGGTGAGTTCTGAAAAGATCTCCCTCTGAAACCGCCTCTTCACACTTTCCCTGAGTGAAGTATTTTGCTACTCAGATTTGTGATTTAATAATCATAAATAATGGAGCCTTTAGTGCTGTATTTTTAAATGACTGAATGGTGAGAATCTACTTTAAGAAACTGTATGAATGCCTATCACTTGTACGCATAAATGTATTCAATTAACACTCAAATCTTGAGTTATCTCCTGATGGAAGGCAAAACCTTTTGAATTCAGTCCCATGCAAGAAATACTGTGTCATTTAACTCACAAAAGGATGCCATGCACTTAACAGATAATGACTGAAGAGGATTTTGCTGTATTGCCTGCTCAGCTGCTTGTGAGGACAAAGAAAATAATTCCCCTTTTAGGATCCTACGGGGGTAATGAGGAAACCCTCGGTACTGATCTCACTTAACACTGAGAAAGGGGAAGGAAATAGCCCAGTGGGCCAAACTGGCTGTGATTTCATTGTTGCGCTCTTCCAAGCACTTTCCATGTTTTGTCTGTGGTGCAAAGGCATTGGCTAACCTGTCTCTGAACCTGCCACCAGCACACGGAGATTACTCACCCTGGATACTGCACTTCAGCAAATGCAGAATTAGCCCTGGCTAAGTAATCTTGTTAGCGTGATTCAGTGTTAAATGGATCTCGATTAAATGGGCCTTTATATTGTCCCAGCTGGAGATGATAAGCCTCCACGAGGAAATGGCAGGAGACCGAAGGAAATTGCTTTACTTCAGACTGGGACGTTTAACCCCATAAAACACTTCTTGCTCCCCTGTGCCTCTACTTGTGCTCCCTTCCTTCTGCTTTTGTCCTCGGTGGCCACGAAGGACGGCAGGGACAGAGCATCACCTTGTGCCACCCAACGGCTGGGACAAGGGCAGGATGGCCCCGACGGGCAAGTGGGGATGGGTGCTTCATTTAGGACACTAATCACTCCTTCGTTAGCACATTTTCTAACTCTCACTCCAAATGCTGGCATCAGGTTACCCCATCAGCCTGGAATCAGCACAGCCGGTGCCACCAATAAGTTTATTAAGGACCAAACCCCAGGAGAGCAGAATCTTGAATCTCATCTTAAAAGAAATAGATTACTTAAACGTGCCACCGGGACTTATTGGAATGGCTTGGGGGTTTATCTGAGTGAGATAGAAATCAGCACTGTGCATTGGTGTATCAGAACCTGACACTTCATTTCTCCTCGCTATTAGCTTTGGCAGCATGCTCATGGGCTGGGTAAGAGAGAAATGGCATTAAAATCCCCAAGGGGCTTCCAGTACAGAGGCAAGGCATGGGGCTCTGCTGTGACAGGGCCGGGAGAGATGGGAACAAAGTTTGCTCTCTGAGGGCTCCTCATCTATGGCCTCTGTGAATGGGCATTGTCAGTAAAGAGGCTTTATGGGGCAGGTGACAAGGGAGACATCAATTGCCCATCTTGCCCTACACCCATGGGTGCTCTCTTCCTGACCTGACAGGTTTCTTCTCAGTCCAAAATATGGGCTATCTCTGTGGACTGAGAGAAACTAAGAGGACACATGGGAAACCTCAGCTCTATAGCATTCAAATGGTCTGGTATCTTTTTTCCAGACCATTGACAGAAATAGAGTAAGCGTGCAGTTATATGAATTTTCCCATACATTTTGCATTTGAGCTGGATTTACATGCTTGTATTTTCCAGTTGTGAGTCCCAGCACGGTGAAGCAACCAGTTTGAGAATGGCTGCAGAAGGGCAAGAAATTATATAATCTATTAGAGATTTCCTTCATTATCCCTCTAATCAAGGCTTCTATCAGTCTCCTTTGATGTGCTCGCTGCTGGAAAGAAAAGATCTTCAAGTAAACTGATGCTGGAGATAATTAATTAACTTGCCATCCTCCTGCCTTACAGACAGAGACAGCATAAGAAAGAAGTGTCCTTTGCAATTACCCATCTGCAGTCTTCCATCGTAGTGCTGACAGCTTCCAGGACATGAAGTGGAAAAGCATTTTACCAAACTTTCAGGCTTTGACCATCAATTCCTTCACTTGAGACTATTTACTCCTGCTCGTGTTTCTCGCACTGTTAAACATCACCCTTGATGGTGAAAAATGGGTTTAATACTTGAGCAGTTAAAGTTGTACGCAGTCTAAGCTGGTAATGTTATTTTTCTTACACTTTCCTTATAGCAAATACCTCACCTCTGCTATCCTCAGATTATTGTACATGAAATCCACCTTTATTAGGATAGAATAGAAAATCAAGAATAAGAACTGGGTCATTGGAGTGATATTGATGCTGCACATCGCTATAAGCATTCCCCAGAATTTTTCCTAGGGCTTGGCAGTAGGCAGAACACCATTTCCATCCCAGGAACCAGCTTGTCCATGCCAACAGGTAGATGGCTTTCCAAATACCAAGTCTGGAAGACATGGTTTATCTCTCTAATGATGTAAAAGCAAGATTTAAATTCCCTAACTCAAGCCAAGCCTGAGGTGGTGGAGGCTTGCTCAATAGGTCTTCAGTAGCACAGCCAATGCAGCTTTGGTCTCCGAAAATGGAGGTGAAAGGAGAAAGATGGTTTTTGGTAAAGGTGATCGCCTTCAGAAGGTCTGGGAGCTTCCCTTCCTGCCCATCTGGTGGGGAAAATGTTTTCATCTTTCAAAGCATCTCTGTAACCTGCAGCAATTTGGACTTGATCGTTATGAAAGCAACTCTCGCAAACTGTAATTCCTCGCCTAGGTCTACATGTACTGAAAAACTCTTAATGAATGTCCTTTCTCCCACACTCCTTGTACGCATAACTCTCTCTCTCTCTCTCTCTTTCTGAAAAAAAGAAGAAGAAAAAAAAAAAAACCCTGCTAATTAATTTTAAGCCTCTTTGTGGCAAAGCCTAAGAACAGGATTTTCCAAAATACCAGGGGGTCCATCTGGTGCAAAAAGCTCACTCCCTTGCCAAAGTATTTGTTTCACTGGGGCTCTTAGGCCCCAAATGATGCAGTTGTACCGACCTGGGGCATCGCATGGCACTGGGGATGGTGGGGATGGTCCTCAACCAGAAGCCAGAGCAGCTTTCTCTGGGCTGCTCCCATGCAGAAAACCCATGTGCAATGGCTTCATTGCCTGGTGTTGTTTGTAGCTATCTTTGTTAGTGGGACTCTGAGCTTGGAGAGAGACAAGGAGAGCTACTTACTTTAACTTAATCTGTTTCTCGGAGCTAATTAGCCGTATGCTTGCTCATGGTGAAAGAAGTGTTTACTGAATGGAAAAATAAACTGACAGAGCATTATGTGAGTTTGTAAGTGAGTGGCAAGCAATGGAGAGTAACAAAAGTAACTATGAAATGCATCTTTTCTCCCTATGTAGGAACACTTCATCCTTCCTCCCCAAACTGCTGCTTGACAATCTTTTGTTCTTTCTGTCCTTTTCTTTTGTCTTTCAGCAAAGAGTGAACCATCAGATAAGTCTTTTCCAGAAAGCAGCCTTTGAAGGAGTGAAGAGCAAGTAGGGATTCTGCTTTTCTTCTTTTTGCATGTTTGTGATGCATACATCCCTGCCAGTGGGCAGGGAAATATGCTTTGTCCCATAGTGTTATATGCAACACTCGTGGTGCTGTGAGCAATGCAGAAGTATGGTAATGTTGAAGGATTAAGCTTGCACTTGCATTAGGAGAAATGGAATGCTGTGCCATGTGTTGTGCAAATGGTTACCCAAATGTTTGCAGTCCTGGCAAGGCTTTCTTGCCATGAGGATCTGAAGCAATTTTCATTATGTGCACAAAACAGTCTGCGGAAGCAATGACATTGTTAACAACAACAAAAAAAAAAAATAGACCTGAACATGCTGCTGAAATTCAAGTGATTGTGCCCAATGTATTTGAATTTTTAATTCATCTCCCGCCAGCTTTTCCTGGGTTAGTGGTCAATCCAGCCTCACCTCCAGGCTCAGCTCTGCGACACACAGCGTGTGGCTGATTGCGGCTGATGGGGAGAAGGGGGCTCACACTGGATCTTGCTTTAATCTCTGGATAAATGGGGACAAATAAGGGCCGTGTGGGCCGGCAGCTGATGACAGCTTGCCCACAACACGATGCCAGAGGAGCCCATAGCATCAAATAGTGCTAAGAGGGATCCCAATGTCTCCTCTGGCAAAACAGACCCGTGTAAGTGAGGACATCCTGTGGGTTACATGAGCTGGCACTGGGGCTGTCAAAAATGGGCCAGACCCAGAGAGCATCACTCCAGAGACTGTTTTAGTGCATGTGTCTGGATATTGTTGTGGGAGCAGACCTGGCTCAGGGTCACCTGAGGGCAGGCAGATTGCCTCGGCTGCCTTTAAGGGGTTTATCCCAGGAGTCAGCTGGCTGCTGGGAATGCAGCCCACAGCCAGGTGGGTCTGCTCCTCCCCAATGCACCCAGTGCTCCCAGACCCACTGCAGTGTTGCATCGGTTGACGGGGTCATGGCTGGATTCCGGCCTCTCCTGCTTCCCCCCCAGAGGACAGCACTGAGCTTTTAAGAGCTCTCCACATGCAATGGATTAGAATATGCTGAACTATGGAGACTTGTCTTAATTAATGCTTTAAACAAGGTTGCAGCTAGAGCTGGAGAAATAATCAATAGTGAATCATCTACTCGGCACATTCAGCTCTTTTCGGCTGGTGAGTTATCTGTAAACAGCTTGCAGTTTTCTACGTTCATTCATTATTTAGAATTATTTCCAAATAATTCCCTCAGATTGCTCTTGGCTTGCAGGCAGCATGTTAAGCATGGCCACGTCATGGAATCATGGAATCACAGAATGGCTTGGATTGGAAGGGACCTTAGAGATCATTCAGTTCCAACCCCCTGCCCTGGGCTGATTGCCAACCACCAGAGCAGACTTCCCAAGTCCCCATCCAACTGGGTTTTGAATGCCTCCAGAGATGGGGTGTCACACCCCAGGCACACAGCTCACCTCTCCCCATTACAGCTCCATGCCATCGTGGCTCCAATGTGTTGGTGGCAGTTTGGATGATGAAAAGAATTTCTTCTTGATAAGAACTGGAGCGAAGCTCATTTCAAGTAGCAGCCCAACAGCTGCTGGATGGCACCTGGTTTCATTTACCGCTGACACGAACTGGATTGTTTTAAGTGGAGGACATAAATAGGCTCTGACATAAATCAAAGCAAACACCAGCTGAGGGTCAGCAGAGGGCTGGCTGCCAGGGCTGTGCTGAGGTGCGGAGAACAGGAGCTGGCTGTTTCCGTGCTGGGCACAGTGCTGGTACCAAGGATTGCTGGGGATCTGGACATCACCTCCAGTGCAGACGGTGATGTGGGGAATGTGGGAAGTAATGGGTTTTCTGCTGCATAGAGTGATGTTGTCTAGAGGGAGGTAGAGGTGGCTTCAGCTCTTTGGAAGAGGGAGGAGAAAGGAGTGCTGCCTCAAAGGGATGAGCCCAGCACAAAAAACCACCCAACTGGTACCATTGCTATAGGCTGGCTTAGCAATGGTGGTCAATACAGCAGATTAATGACCAAACCTCCTGCTCTCCAACAAAGCATCCCTCCACCCTCAGGAATGTCCCAGGGCTGCAAGAGCTGCCTGCATCCCTCCCAAACTGAGGCACAAAACAAAGCCTGCATCCACCCTGCCCCAAGTCCCCCTGCAGCTGAGCCTTCCCACCTCACTAACAGGGGGAGAGGGCTTTTTTTCTTCTTTCTTCCTTTCTTTTTTTCCTTGAGTCAAAATCAATGATGATGACAGAGTTATAAGGTGAGCGATGGGAAAGGAGAAGAAAGCACCCGGTGTCAAATTTGATGCAGGAGGCAGTTAGAGGAACCTATTACTAGTTCTGTTGCCTTAGGGTATGTTGGTGGGTACATAGGAGAGTGTAATGTCAGCGAAACGGGAGAGCAGTCTCTTTCCCCTTGAACCCTTATCATTAATGTGGAAGGCATACATTGTCAGCTATTAGTCTGGAGGGGAGGGAGAATAGCGCGTGAGATGTCTTAGTTTGGAAATGGAGTTTGACTCAACGCCAACTGCAGTGCAAGGGGTGGAGGCAGCTGGCAGTGATACGTGGGGAGCTTTTGGGGGTGATGGCACTGCAAGGGTCCCAGTGCTGCTGCTTTTGGTGGATGAGGACCCCTCATCCCTTGTGCCAATTCTGACAGCACTTCCAGATGTTCCCAGTGGTTCCTGCAGCAGTCCCCCTCCCACATCTCGGCTCCCTATCTCTGACTTACCCACCTGATGCAGTTTCCCTCATTTAGGAAATGTAAATAATTTTGAGGGCTCTGCTAACCCCTGGATTAAACAAATAATTCTTCTTTGTTTTAATGGGAGGATCTCTCAAATTCTCTGCATTTGAATGAGCATCACTTGCACACCAAGCTCCTCCAGCAGCAATGGTGCTCTCAGAAGATCAAAAAGAAAACACAGAATAGACCTTTTCCCTCAGGATGTTCCATTTTTTCTCTTTACCGGGGGGGGCCCACTGCACCACTGCCTGTTGTCACCTCTGCCCATCAGTCCCTTCCTCCTGTGGCTTGTCACTGTGGGTCCAGCAGCAAGGTGTGGGGTTACAACTTGTGTTGTTGCTGCAGCACAGGGAGGGAGGTGGAAAATGTGGTCCTGCTCCTTGAGGAGGAGAAAAATGAATTCTAAGCAAGTAAGGCAAAGCCATCCCTGCTATGCATCTGCCTGCTGGCGTGTGGCATACATGTGCTTCCCAAAATCCCCCATTTTGCATTCCTGCAGTGTGTATCCCAGGATGCCATGTTATAGAATCACAGAATGATTGGAATTGGAAGGGACTCTTAGTGTCCATGTGGTCCAACCCCCCAGCAATGAGCAGGGGTACCACAGCTCCATCGCTGCTCAGTGCCCCGTCCAGCCTTGAGTGACCTTGAGTGTTTGCAGGGATGAGGGGATTGCCCACCTCTCTGTTCCAGAGCTTCACTGAAGCACTGCAGGTCCCTCACTGCAGCAGCCTGTCTGGATGGGAGAAGACAAATGTCAAAACAAATGGCTGAGGCTGCCTGCCCTAAGCCCACAGCTCTCCTCATGTCCAGACCCCAAACCCAGAGGAAATGCCCCATTGGTTCCCAGCAGCAGCCTGTGCTCGCTGCTGCTCTCATCCAAAGCTCCCGCCACCATTCGCAGGGGAAAATAATGCATTAATCTCGCTAATGAAGATAAATTAGAGTAGCAGCTTTGGAAAAATACCATCGGTCAACAGCGAGCTGCTCCCTGGGGTGGGCGCAGTGCTCTGCCCCCGCAGCGCTCTCCTGTCCTCACTGCTGTGTGTGCGCTTACAATTTAAAGCATCAATAAATAACACCTCCCCCCCCCAGATTCTCCCCAAATTCCAGCGCAGCAATATGTACTTCTGGTGTGAGCGTGGCAGGGCCGCTGGCAGCCTCAGGGGCTGTCACTCAGCTCCTTCATTAGGAGGAAAAAAGTGCTCGGGAGCCTCCGCTTCCCACAGCGATTTCATTTCAAAGCTGTTGCAAATCAGGGGAGAGTGGATCCGAAGGTTGGTTTTGCTTTTGGGTTGTGAAACGAGGGGAAAAACGTTCATAATTTGGGGAACTGTTTGGTGGTCTTAAAGAGTGGGAATCCCGGTAGGAATGGCAAATTTGGGGGCTTTGGTGGAGAGGAAGATGGCAAAGCCAGAACGCGTTGTGTGCTGCAGTGCTGTGAAATGTTGTGCCATCCACGTCTGCTGCAAAAGAGGAAAAACAAAACCATCCACAAGGCTGTTAGCTGTGCACAGAGATTGCTTTTCTTGTATTACTCCAAAAACATCTCTCTGCTATTTATTTCATTAGACTAAACCTTCTTGTAGCTGGTAAATGAATTCCGAGAAGTGCGAGGAACCGCAGGATCAGGGACTTCGCTTCATTTGGGATTGTGTGCAGCTAATATTCTGGTTAAATAAATACATTTTACTAATTGGATTACTCAGACAGTGTAATATACTGCTGGATTTCCAACACGATGCTAATAAATTGTGTGAAGAACTTAATCATGTTAGCCTCCAAAAAGCTTGTAAGAGATGAAATTAAAAAATAAGTAGAAGTTGACATCTATTGCATTTCACAGTGTCTTCATTTCCCTCATCCTTCTTAGAGTTCTCCTTACCGGAGCGTGGCTGATGGGGATTTTTTTAATCTGCAGTGATTAGGGAGGAGGGAGCAACGGAGCAGCCCCTGTTGGGTGGCATCTGTATGAAGGCAGAGGGCTGAGACCTTGATGTTGGATTATGGAGGCAACGATGCTCTGAGATTCTGAAGTGGATGGTAGGGATGCACAGTCAGCCATGGCTCCGTGGTCTAGGCTGGGGGCTGCACGTGCCCAAATTGTGGAGTCATGGAATCACCAAGGTTGGAAAAGACCTCTTGGATAACCAAGCCCAACCCCAGCCCTCCTGCACCGTGCCCACTGACCGCATCCCTCAGTGCCACATCTCCATGGTTCTGGACCACTTCCAGGGACAATAACCCCACCACCCCCCTGGGCAGTTTGTGCCAATGCATCACTGCTCTTCCAGAGGAGAAATTTCTCCTGACACGATGCAGCACGTGGTATCACTGCCATCACCCACCTATAGGAGCACCTCTTCCTGCACACTCACTGCATGTCTCCACTGCGTGAAGAAAATGAAACAAATCCCTTTCCTTCCTTCTTTTTTTTTTTTTTTTCTCCTTTATTCTTTGATAGAAATACAATGAGAGAGAGAACGGCTCTCCTTCTCCAGGAATCGGTGACAAATGGTCTGTTACAAACAGATAACCTGAAGCCCCACCAGCAGAGCAGCCCTGTGGGTTATGGAGAGAGCTAGGGATGTATTATTTAAACCACAGCCAGCTGTCAATAAGGTCTGCACTGTAGTGAGACATAAATACCAGGCAAAGGCAGTTCTATGCCTCGTGTTGCAGGGGCAGCTCAGGGATCCTCCAAGCAATGTGGCTGCGTTGGGCTCTGAGCCTTCTGCAACTGCAGAGCTCCATGCGTGCTGCGCTCCCCGCTCCTATAGATCTGCTCCTGATCAAAGTTCCCTTTGGTTTTTCATTCCCCCTTTAAAAGAAGCATTGTCTGCATGAGGCCTCACCCTGCATTTATTTATATTTTCGCTCGCAACGGGACTTAAAAACAACAAACCAGCCCCTGGAATGGCAGCAGCTTCCCTGTAACCTGAACCTCATTGAAATACTAATAACCAGGTTTTGATGCAGCTTTGAGGGTATTAATGCAAATGTTTTTCTGACTCTCCAGGTTTAATAGCAACAGCTTATACAACTCTAATTAGCATAACAAAATTCAGTGATGAAGAGTAAAACGCTTGTCTTGTTTGATGTTTCCTGGTAATTAGCAACAATAATGATGTGTGCAGTGTTCCCAGCTCAGAAGATGGCAGGGAGCGCTCAGCAGCTACCTGGGGCCTTATGGGGGCCAGGGCTGATGGAAAAGTGTTTGTCCATGCATTTCTAAACAAAAGCATGCCCTCAGTGCTGTGTGAGCCCTGCTGCAGCCCAGCAACACGGTGATGTTCCCATATGAGTCCGTGTAGAGGTGCATGATTGGATGTGTACGCAGCATGGGGACACGAATACTCTTACCACATCCTAAATGCCCTTTTAGATGCTTCTGTTTGCAGGCATGGGGCTTTGCTTTGCTTTTGAATTTTCACTGGCTTTGAATTGCAGCAAGAGAGGTTCAGGTTGAATGTTAGGAACAACAACTTCTCAAAAAGAGTGGTGTTGTAGTGGCACAGCTGCCCAGGAAAGTAGTGGAATCACCATCCCTGGGAGTGTTCAAGAGCTGTGGAGATGTGACATTGAGGGACGTGGTCAGTGGCCATGATGAGGATGGGTTGGGTTTTAACTGGATGATCTTAGAGGTCTTCTCCAACCATAATGATTCTATGATAAGACTTCTTTGCAGCTACAATTCCTTTGCATTGGGTCTATGAGGAGTACAAAGGAGGTGAGGAGTCACCATCCCTGGAAGTGTTGAGGGACCACGGAGATGTGGCACTGAGGGATGTGGTCATGGACACCATGTGGACATGGTGGGATGGGTTGAAGCTGGAGTTGGGGATCTGAGGTTAATCCAGAGAGTTCAGTGCCAACAGAAAAAAGGACCTGAGATGGGCAGAGCATGGTGTGGCCAAGCAGCAAACACTTGCACAATTGTGGGTGGATATGATTGTGTACTAAAAAAGCAGTAGACTTTGCCCAGCCATGTAGCCTCCTTCATCCCCATCTCAATGTGCATAAGAAGGGCAGGATTACAAGGTGCTGGTGCTGAGGTGGGGTCCAGAGGAGTGTATCCTGGGGATACTTCAGTTCCTCAGCTGCTCATCCCTGCCACGAAGCATGCCCCCTGGCCTTCCCATCACTTCCACATCAGCCTGGCCTCTCTGCCTCCTGCCAGCTCCTGATCCCCAGCACCAAAAGCTCTCATTGTGTTAAGTGATGAAGCAAAGCATCCAGGGTAATAAATCCTAAACCAGTCAAAAGAAACCATCTTTTCATGTGGCGTGCAGTTGACCGTATGGAGGGCAGCACTGAAGGCGCTTATTGAGATAAATGCTCTTGTTGAGTTTTTAAAAGGACTTGATAACATCGAGTACAGAAGATGACAAAATTAGGGGAGAAGTTAAGCTACCTGCTACAGAGAAGATAAATTTCTGTGGCAATCTGGAAGCAATCTCTGGCTGTGCACGTGGGGACATGGCCCATGTGGTGGAGGAGCACCGTGTCCTGCTGAAGAGCTGGACGGAGCCTGGTAGCCAGCAGACGTATCAGTGTCCTGATCCAACACAGCACATCCTTTGTTTCCTTCCTAAGAAAGCTAATTTTGTGAAGCTGATGTATAATCTGTGAGTGCCTCTGGTCTGTGGCACTCCTGGGAGAGAGAAATTGTCTGCTGAGGGATAGGATGGATGCAGGTAGGGCTGCTCAATTGCCTTTCCCCATCCCCTCCGCCCTCCCACAGCGCTTCTGAAATGGCTCCTGCCATGAGGCACCCCGAGACAAGATGCATTCATTCATATTAATAGCACTGGAGTATTTGCATGGGTAAGGTGGCTCAGACAGAAGCATTCATGATGAGAAGAATAATGTGGTCCAGGCAGCCTTTGCAAACCACTCTGGGGAAAAGCTTCCCACCCGCGTGCAGCAGGAAGCTCTCGCTGTGCTACTCATATAGGAAAGCACAAGCCAAACTGACAAGCTGTGAGCACCAGCCTGGAAATGTCTCTGCATGCAGCCTCAGGCTTCCTGCATCTTCACACCAACAGGCTGGGGTTACAGGATTCTCAGGGGGGTCTGGGGTCACCTGCAGCCCCTTTGGGTGGCAATGCAGGGTGCACCAGGAGAGAGGCACTGAGCTCCCATCACTGCACGGCCTCTACCAGAGAGGAAATTCCTTCTGAGTGAGATCACATGCAGAGCGCCTGCCCACAGAGCTCCTGCAGCCCCAGCTCCTGCAAAACACAGCAGAATCTCTGCACATTCCATAGCGACGCGTGTTCGTTAGCCAGCACTCAGCAGGGAGAAGTGGGGGGCTGCAATGCTGCTGATGGTGGCTTGGTGAATGCAGCAGGTGAGCATCATGAGATGCTTTGGTGGTCTGTCACATCAGGTTGGATATCAGGAACAATTTATTCTCAGAAAGAGCAGTGATGCAGTGGCACAGCTGCCCAGGGAGGTGAGGAGACACCACCCCTGGAAGTGTTCAGGGACCACGGAGATGTGACACTGAGGGATGTGGTCACGGACACCATGTGGACATGGTGGGATGGGTTGGAGCTGGAGTTGGGGATCTGAGGTTAATCCAGAGAGTTCAGTGCCAACAGAAAAAAGGACCTGAGATGGGCAGAGCATGGTGTGGCCAAGCAGCAAACACTTGCACAATTGTGGGTGGATGTGATTGTGTACTAAAAAAATTCTAGAATTTTTAAAATTCTAGTCACATAATCTGCTGCAAAGGAGTGTGAAGCTTGTTGCTCCTCCAGATCTCAGCCAACATGTCCAAGTTCCCAGCAGAGTGGCACCAGTGCCCACGGGTTTTCAGCAAGGTCGGATGGTCAGGCAAGTAGTGATGGGCTTTGACCTGAAACAACAACGAGCTCTGTCGTGCACAGAACAGACCCTTTGAAAGGAATGGGAGTGATTTCAATGCAGCTCTCAAAAAGCACAAGTCTGGCCTCTGGACTCAGCGAAGCTCTCTCTGCAAGCCATCTACAAGGTGGTCATCCCCAAGGGGTGCTGTCTGCGGGCAGCAGTGCGAGGTGACAGCACGGTGTGGGGAAGAAGGCTCAAACAGCTCTGCTCCTCTCTGGTTCGGAGGAGTGCAGGTTGCCCAGAGTCCCCAGAGTGGGTGTGAGCAATTGAAATGCAAAGTCGGCCTTCATGCGTTCTGAGGAGCGCGGTCTGCAGCTGGAGATGGATCACCAATCTTCCAGGGAATGGTGCTCTACAAGGTTAAGCATGTTTGCAGAAGAAATATGGATAATGCTCTTATCATGTATGACCTTTACTATATGTGTAACATTGTCAGTGACAAAAATGCCATTTTTTAAATGGTTTTCACACTATGATATCCAGCCATTAATCATGATGTATGTGAGTGACTCTATATTGTTTCTCTGAAAATTGCAGCATTAGATTACTTTCCATCCCGGCTGCTCACATGAATTGTACCCCGTTACGTTGAGCAAGGTTCCTATTTCAATGCCTGATGTCCTTCTGGCCCCACATTTAGCCAGAGGAACAGAGAGAAACTTCCAAGGCACAACGCTGCTACTTCCCCAGCAGACACTTTGTGCATGTGTGCGTATAAATGGTGCACTTACTTTAAGATGTTTCTCTAATCCAGGAGTTGATAAATGACTCTTTCAGACACCTCTGCTGATGTTGCATTTTTAATGTAGACAAACTGTAGCTCTGGCTCTGGTCCTCCCCTCTACTGCCATCTCCACTCTTCATGTCTTGATTGCATGTTGCGTGCTACGATTTGGAAGCTTTTACTTCCAAAGTGCATTTTGATTTACCTTCTGTGTGTGCTGTGCATTTGGAGGCAGCACATATGCATGTGGAATGCACTAGGAGGCGGTATGCGTGTGCATGCAATGTGTTTGGAGGTGGCATGCACGTGTGTGCAATGCATTTGGAGGTGGCATGCATGTGTGTGCAATGTGTTTGCTGCTGGAGCAAGAACGAATTAAATGAGCCTGAGGGCAGTGAAGACTTTCCAATGGAAATGTGGATGTACTGTATCCATACAGACCCATGCATACTCATGGAGAAGAGGGATTCCCTGCATTTCATGTCTGGAAACTTAACTTATTAATGCCTAGTCCTGCATATGTTCACCAAACAGGAGGAAGGGCACCAAGGTGGCTGGGCAGCAGGAGCAGAGAAATGGGCTGTTGGAATGAAAATGGTTTCAGAGCAACAAAAAGGTCAGTGTTTCTGCAGCCCATTGGCATCACCTCAGGTGCACCAGAAGCACCTCTGTCGCAGGGCACTGCTCCCACTCACCTGACCCTCAGCAGAACATTTTACCACTCCCTCACTTACTACTTGCAGATGTTCTGCTTGACACTGTAGGGGCTGATTTCCTTTATGCCACTTCCACAGTCTCAGTAATGCCTTCTGCTTTCTGTCTTCTGCTCCCCACAGCCTCTCCCACCACCTCCCCTGCGACCACACTTGAGCATCTTGAGATGAATAAATTATGTGCATGTGGGAGCAAATGCAAAACAAACTGCAGACGCACGTGAGACCAGGCGTGTCTCATCTCTTTGTCTCTGTATCACTGCATGCTTTTATTTCCAACTCTTCGCTTTTCTAATGAGCCTCTCTGTGCCACGGGTATGGAACTTCCATGCTGATCGTCCTCCCATTTGGTGGGGCCATAGATGACAGCTGTGCCTCTCCGTCTGCGCGTCTCAAAAATGTCTTACAGTAATCCCAAAGCCTATTTTCCCAATGTACCTCCACTTTCTCTTCCCTTGTTTTTTTGCCTTAGTGATAGTTTGTTGCTCAGACCCATTCTGGCTGCATAGCGGTGCAAGGGACATTTTGGGGACATAAAGCTCCTCAATGTCTTCCCTCTGCCCATGGGTCGGTGCTGGAGGCATTCTTGTTCCACACCACGCGGTGAGTCAAACTCTGCTAAGTAACTAAATAAAGATGTAATTTTAATGATGATTAAATTGAAGCACCTCATTAATTTCATGCGAGAGGTGGGGAAGTACACGGCAGCGCTTTCCTAAATTCATTGTTTGTCTGGCTGCAAGACGTCCCCTCTCAACGTCTGGTTGAGTCTAATTTAAGTATGTAAATTTAATGGTTCAGTAAGTAAAATTGCCTTTATTGTTTGGAATGGTTTGCACAGTAATTTACGAGCTAGCAAGGCTCATTTGATAGGAGTGTATGATGGAGTAGGTGACTAGAGTGAAGGACATGTTTATCTTAAGGATACAGGAGGAGAGCACAGATAGCAGCATCCCGCGGCTGGGACCTGAAGAGCAGCACTGCAGGACAGAGGTGTGGATGATAGGAGCCCAGATTGGATGCAGAGGATTGGCATGGGGTGGTGAGGTGAGAGGTGCCTCGGCTGGCACAGGTAGGGCAATGTCAGCCCAGTGCTGTGGGCAGTCCTGGTGGGCAGTCCTGGTGCCCTCTGTCTGCCACCCCACTGCCCCTAGTTGCCATCACTCGCTCCACAAGGCTCCTCCGTGCCGTAACCAGCTTGTTATTACAGCATCCCTTATTTAAAACAGCTCTTGCTGAAGAGCTTGGAGTGCTTTTCAACTTTAATTAATCCTTGCAGCCCTCTTGTGCTCAGGAAGCTGTTATCACCCTCACCCTGTGAGCTGGCACCAGGGGTGGCACGGCTCTGTCGAGTGCCCAGCAGGCAGGGATGGGGCTGCACCCCAGGACACCTCAGCGTGCATTTGCACTTGGAGTAGCTTGCAGATGGGTTCAGAGTACGAAGAGATCACTGCCAAGGAAGCTTTCTAGGCTGGAGACATCCTCACTGGGATGTGCTTAACCCCATGGCTGCTGCACTGCAATGGGAGGGCATTGGCAGGGGTTTGTGCTGGGGGCACAGCCATTTGTTCTGCTAAGCAGACAGCGTGTAGCAAAGAGTGTGACGAGGAAGGAGGGAGCTGGATGATGTGGAGAGAGGGGTAATTAAAGAAATGGAAGGAAATCTCCTGACGTGCACTCTCTCTCAGGGCTGCTCCCAGGGGCTGGGTGGGAGCTGTTGGGGCGTTCTCTGTGTGGTGGGGATGGGTAAATGGTTGGACTATCTGATCTTAATGGTTTTTCCAACCTTAATGGTTCTATGATTCCATGTTCCACCGCTTTGCATGCAAGAAAGGGACGGGGCACCTTCAGCTCAAGGAGGGGCAGCCAGGGGAGCTGGGAATCCAGGCTCTCATCCTGTACCCATGGTGAGCAGGACACAGCAGCCAACTGCTTTCTCTCCATGGTCATCTTCAGCTGGAATCAGCTAGTGCTTTGCTCCCAGAGGCTTTAAAAGCTGAATTTGGGAGCTGTGCTCCCCATTCGCCCCCACTACTGACCCCTCACCAAAATCAGATCAAGCTAGGGAAGGATTCCACTCTGTGGGAGCTGCTTTGGTTAAAATTTGGGGAAGGGAGGAGTTGTGGGTATAGGGGGCGATTTTTTGGTGTTTGGTGACAGTTGTGTTCATGATGGTGGGAGGGTGCTGGGGGTTTGGTTGGGTTTGTATGGAGAAGATACACAGTTTAATGATGGGAAACAGATATGGGAAACAACAACAAATGTTCTGCTGGAGTTGTGCTGCTTTTTCCTGGGCAAAACATAAATAACGTGCATACACAGTAACGAACTAAAATGTCAGTAATTGAAGAGCTGAGTCACATGGACAGGGAAACTTTTGCACTCATTATCAAAACCTCAATCTCGCAGTCTCCTCCACCAGCAGAACGGCTTGGGCTTTTGAATCATTTCTCGATCCTGCAAGCATCCATTGAAATAAATTCATTTTTCATCTGGGCTTTTCAGCTCTTTTCCATAGCCCTGGGACGTGGCTGTCTTTATATTAATAGGAGCTGCTCCCTGACAACCATTAGATGTGCATTTAAGCCTTTTGCATACCCCGAACATGCTGTAGCCGCTGCATGTCATGACTGCTGACGAGCGGGGTCAGGCCCTTTCCTCAGTAGATATTGCTGAGCCCATTAGGCTCTAAAGGGGTTAGAGCAATTGATATTTACAGCCCTGCTGCAGCCCGGGCGGGGGTACGGAGCAGGGGCAGCGGGCGACGCGCTGAAGGTTGTTGCTTGAATTCATGGTGGGTTTTATTTCTTTGGATTCAGCCAGAAGCAGAAAGCAGGGCACAGCCTGACCTGGTTATGTAAGGGAAAGTGTAAAAATAACCCAGGCGAAGGGAAGTGTGGGAGGAACGGGTGTGTGCGGCCGCTGCTGCTCCAGTAGGATCCCAGTGCGTCCCAGTCTGTGCTGGGGAACTCCCAGTGGGTGCTCACTGCAGATTATGGGAGCCTAATGGTGCAATTGTATGGGCTCAAAAGGAGTGAGAAACAGAAGGGAATAAAGCTAATAGAGCAGGGAGAACTAGCTGTGGTGTTAGTTATGTACTGCTCTGAAGGGGTTTTGAGCCCAGAATACAAAGCAAATGGTGGAGACAGTGGGTTTTGGGGGATAGAAGAACAGCCCTACAAAGCGAGGCCCTTTGGGGATTTTAGGGTTTGGTGTCGGGATGGGACCTGCAAGGGCAGTGGGTGGAAGTTTGCTTTACAGCAGTGGGGCCAGGGGGTTCCTGCTTGGTAGAGGGAGGGGCTGGGCGGTGCGAGAGAGCTGTGCCATGGGAGAACAGAAAGCAGAGCTCTGGAGTATGAGGCTGCCCATCCAAACAAACAACACAGGCACCTGAATAAGACTCATCCTCCTAGCTGAAGAGAGGTGAGTGCTTTCCCAAGGCAATGACTGTCCTTCATTCTCCTCACTTTCTCCTTCTTGGTCCTTGAGCCACCATCTGGTTCCCTCCCACTGGGACACAGATGTCAGACAGGACAAGGGGTCTGAATCCCTCCTGCTTCAGGCAGTGGTTTAGGAGACAGAGCACAGGCTTATCCAGTGCCCTTGGTGGTAAAGAGGCATGGAATGGGCAAGCAGGAATCAGTCCTCGAGCTGCACTTGCTGCTGCAGCAAGAGCCATGGGTGTGTGCATCGCTGGCTACTTTTCTTTTTTTCCTTTTAGTTTTTCAAATAGATTAATTTTTGGAGTTGTGGGCAAGGTGGAGATGGGAAATTGCATTAAGAGAAAGCACTCGGTCTGTGCAAGCCATTAACCAAGGTGAGGGATGCACCGTGGCTGGTGGCTCAGGTATCACTCTTTGGTGATGCTGCAGGGATGAGGCTGGGGTCTGTGCCCCCCAGGTGCTGCCCATGTTGGTGAGCATCAACACCGAGCTGCCACCTCCTTCCCCACTGTCAACACAAAGCTTCTCCTCCAGCATTGTGTCCACCAAGGGAGGCAGATCAACAGGCAAAATGTGGGCACAGCTCACCTTTCCTTTATCCCTCCTCCTCGTTTATTTATCCCGTTTGTATTTTCCATACTGCTTCCATCCACTGCAGGGCATCTCCTCTGGCTGGGGAGGTAACCAGAGTTGACCATGGAGGTCAATCCCAATTGGCCATAAAGGCTGATCCCAGTTGGCCATGGAGGATGATCCCAGTTGGCCGTGGGCTCAGCATGGCAAAATCATTCCTGAAACAGTGCAGTCGTGCAGTCGCTGCCCCACAGCCCTCATCTGCTGCCACACATTGTCACCATGATGCTGCCCATCGGGGCCACTCTGCTGGGTGCTCCCCCCGCCGCCACGCGCCTCCCCTGCTCGCAGCATCGCTCCCCTCCGCATCTGCCGTAATTGACATTTTCCATCTGACAGGTTCTGTTTTCCCTTCACGCAGTTGCTAAGGAAACTGGAGAGAGGGCCCGGGAGCCATTAGCTGCCGTCATCGCCTGCCCGTCCGCAGAAATGTCACTTCTGCTAACGAACGCCAGGGAAAGGCAAAGAGAGGGAAAAAAAAAAAACAACAAAGTTAAAGCCTGAACAAAATGCACCACCGAGCTGCTGTGCTGTTAAAGGAAAGGGAAGATGTACGGGGCCCACCTCCCACCTGGTGCATCCCCAGGGCTCGCCATCCTTGCAGCTGAAGATTAGGAAAGGTTTCTGCCCTTGAAGAGTGGTGATGTGTTGGTCCAGGGAGGTGGTGGAGTCGTCGTCCCTGGGGGTGTTCAAGAACCGTGGAGATGTGGCCCTGGGGGATATGGTCAGTGGGCATGGTAGGGGTGGGTAGGGGTTGGGCTGGAAGATTTTAGAGTTATTTTCCAATTTTAATGATTCTGTGATTCTATGAAAGCACACATTCGGCCTGTGGTGGACTCAGGGAGAATCATCTGCATCCCGTCCTGAAGCATCTTCCACGACCCCTTAACTCCTCATTCCTCCATCCAGATCTCAATGCAGAGCCGGGCTGCTTGGGGCACTGCACACCCTGGGTTCTCTTCTACAACAGCTCTAAATGAAGACAGAAATCCCTCTCTCTTACACCGAGGCTGTATGACCAATGTGATTACTGTATATTCAATGAAAATTTATTTCTTTTGCTCCTGGAAGTGCTCACATGCAGCAAAACCTTCAGGGACTTTGGCTTTATTATTTGACTTCACTCGATGTGCATTCAGAATACGTTTCAGATATTTGTCACAGCTCAGGTGCAGCATAGCACAACCTCACCAACATCCAAAACCAAAAGCTGCATCTTTGCCAAATGTTGAGCTTTAAGCAATAATTGCACCGGGTGGAGGCTCAGAGATTTGGGTGCCAGGTGGGGCTCAGTGCCAGGTTTATCAGAATACATGCAAATGGTTGGAATTGCAATGGACCCTTAAAGGCCATCTGGTGCCACCCCTGCACTGAGCAGGGACACCCACAGCTCCATCAGTGCTCACAGCCCATCCCCTGACCTTGGCTGTCTACAGGGATGGGCCTCTCTGGGCAAGTTGAGATTGGTTTCCATCCATCCCATGCTTTTGGGTGCTGCATGAGAAGCAGATTTGCTCCTCTCCTCCAGGATGGGCACAGCCCTGGGGGCTCATTGCCTGGAGTTTGGGCTGTTTGCTTTCTGATTTTATTTATCTTTCCTCGTGAGCCCCAAGGAAAGCCCTGATGTATAGAGTTTTATTTCCATCTCCCGCCTGCTTTATGGCGTTCTTCCTTACCTCTGTGGGTAAATGTTGGCTCTTTAGTGGCAATGACTGCATCTATTATGCAAGGCTGAGGAAGTGGTGAAATAACAGCATGAGAAATGTGCTCGAATGAGTATTCAAATGCGCACATAACGAGTGCAGTCAGTGTAGCGGGGAGTCCTGGGGGACGTGGGAGCTTTGGTTCGACTTTTATTTCCTTAAAAAGAAAGCCTTAACCCTCCCACCCCCTGGGTATTATTTTCAAATTAATTACTCTCATTACACTAATTGTGTGAGTGCCTGTTCCGTTTTCCCCCCTTTCAGTGGGTTACACCAGAACAGGGCTGCTAAAAATATAAAACCTTGGAATCGCGCGGCGACAATTAATCCAGAAAAAGGAATGCTATTGCTGCACACGCTGTCCTTGTTTAACAGATAATAAATAACAATTAATAAATGATCCCGCACCGGAGCCCTCCCTACCCCCAGATGTAATGCTGATAAATTTCTCCCTCGCTTGGGGGTTAGGGAGCGCTGCCTGTTTAAAGGCAAACTACAAATCTAAAATGAAAATTGAGTTCTGCCTTGTCATATGGCTCAACTGCCCTCCGCCTGGGCTGGGGCGGGCATGCGGCGCGGCCGTGATGTATGTTTTAATTTACCTAGTATATGTTATTAGATTATAAGCCCCTCAGGGCAGGGATCTCGTGTTTTATACCTCTAAAGCAGTGCACACACCTATTGAACTATATAAATACCTTTTACAAAATGAATTTGTCCTCCTGCTGTGAGATCCTGCCGTGCCTCCTGGTTTGCATAAATATCTGAGGTCGCATCAGTCTGCAGCTGGTTGGACGTGGGGCTCTGTGCAGCAGTGCCAGCATCCCAGATGTGGTGACAAAAAGGAAAGAAGGATTCAATGTATGTTTTTATTATTATTACTATTTTCTGTCTTATCCTCGTGCTTGATTCTCTGCCTTAGCACTAAAGCATCTCTCTCCCATTGGATGCAGGTTCTAAAGCAGCAATGGGACCAACGTAGGGAGCACCATGGGAGCATGTGTGCTGCACAGGCTCACCTGACCCCAAGCACTGCCCATAACACCTCTGCCAAATCCACAGCTTCTGCTGAAGTTATGAAGTATCTTCATAAAAATACGCCATGCCAACACTTCAGAATCTACTCTATCTTCTATTTTCTATCTATCAAGTTCTTCACAGAGAGAGTGGTGAGGTGCTGGAACAGCTGCCCAGAGAGGTTGTGGATGCCCCGTCCCTGGAGGTGTTCAAGTCCAGGTTGGATGGGGCCCTGGGCAGCCCGGTCTGGTATTAAATGGGGAGATTGGTGGCCCTGCATGTGGCAGGAGGTTGGAGATTCATGATCCTTGAGGTCTCTTTTAACCCTGTCCATTCTGTGATTCTGTGATTCTATCTCCTAAGTTTATTTTCATTACGCTTTTGGTTGTTCACATCGATTTGCATCTCTGTTTAGCAAGGATGGTGGGTTGATGGTTGGACTAGATGATCCTTGTGGTCTTTTCCAACCTTAAAAATATTGTGATTCTATGATTTTGATCTGGTCTAAGCAACTGGGTTTTCTTTTTCCCATCTTTCATTTATACTGAGTTGTTAAGCAGATCAGATTGCTTTTCGTAGACTTTCTTCTCTGGTCATGGCCATATGTGGGCTGCATTTCCCTGGTGTAGGAATGCCAGCGTGAAAGAGTTCATTAGTTTGTTCTCATCGAGTCAAAATATTTATTTTTAGAGCAGAGGAATGTGGAGTTAATCCCTGCCTGGAGTGGAGGTGCTTGCTATTTACTCCATTCTAAATGTCATAATCCTTACCGAGCGCTCACAGCCCCGCGCTCTCAGCACTGTGAGCAATGAGTGATTGCCTGAGCTGCTGAAAGGAGACGCAGAAGTTCTCACTGTGTAAGAAAGCCAGAATAAAAGTTGAGCCAACAGTTATATGGGATTAGATGGTAAAATATCATTGCTTGCCCTGCTTCTGGAAATACGGCTCATGGGGCCGACGGGTTCTGGGGTGACTGAGCAGCCCAGTGGGAAACCAGAGAGCGTTTCCAGTGGGCAGACTCAGAGGTTTGGTCTTCCCATAGCACTGGGCTGAACACAGCCCTGTGTCCCAGGTTTTCTGGTGCATTCTCAGCTCTGGGGAAGTCCCTGCGTGAGAGCCTCTGCACAGTGCACTCCTGCAGTGTGATGGTGCAATTAAATAATCCTTGGGATATTTTAAGAGGAGTTTTACAACGGTATTTATTATCTCAGCTCTGGGCTGCTCTCAGCATCCTGCCCACTGTCTGAAGGGGAGCAAGGGGAAAGCAAGATCTTGTCCTTTGAGTCAGACTTTACAAGTAGATGGGTGGTTGGGAACTGGCAACAGGGCGGGCAAGGTGCAGGAGTGGGAGGTGGCACAGCCACCCTGCAGAAAAAGAGCTGCAAATGGGATCCATCTTCCCATTTTGCCTACAGAGAAGGTTTTAATTTTGGCAGTATCCTCAGTGTGACTGAGCTGCAGACCCTGCAGGAGCTTTGGGCAAAAACTTCTTTCAGCAGTTGGCTCAGAACTCTTACACCTCTTCCTCTGCCATAGTTGCTCTGTGGATAGCACCCTACAGAGTATTTACAGGAGTACCTGCACCAATACAGTGTCAAGGCATTGCTTGCATGAACCTTTGCCAGAAATGTAAATGGAACCTTCACTAAGCCTCAGAACTTGGAAGTTAATATTTAGACTTAATTAGGATTCATTTCTGCGTCTTCTGCACTGTGGGGTGGAGTTGTGAGCAGAGATGATGGAATCCTAGGAGAAACCTGAAATGCCAGAACTCACAGCCTGTTTTCACAGATTGGTGACACTTGGCAGATCCAAATGAAGCCAAGAGAGGTCCAGCACAGGAACCCAAAAGACTCAGGTTGTATATTAGGAAGAATTTATTCTCAGGAAGAACAGTGAGGCATTGGCACAGGCTGCCCAGAGAGCTGGTGGAGTCACCGTCCCTGGATGTGTTTAAGGAAAGGATAGATGTAGTACTCAGGGACATCAGTGAGCAGTGTTGGTGGTAGGTGGATGGCTGGACTAGGTGATCTTAGAGGTCTTTTCCAACCTTACTGATTCCGTGATTTAATGACTCAATGAAGATGTCCAGGAACACCTTTTTCTATGGGTCACTTACTTTTCTGGATCAGGTGTCCTAGGCCTCACAGCTATGCTAATTTGCTGTGGTCTTAGAAGATGAAGACGCATCTTGCCAAACAAAGGGCTTTTTGCAGTCTCAGAGCAAGAGCTGGGGAAGAGTTGGGGAGGAGAACAATAGATGGTTAAAAAAATCACCATTTCTTTTGTATCGGTTGCATACTTTGCAGGATGACTCTCCCCCTTTTAAAACTACCCAAGATTCTTATTGGGCAATTAACATTCCTCAAAGGCCAGTTGTGTCTGTGGGAAAGGATGCTGGAAGAAAGACCTATTATTCCAAAGGGTTGGTTCGGTTGTTGTTCTTTAAAGGGAGGATATTTTCTATTAATTATCTTTTATATACTCAACCACTGTCTCCCATTACTCTTCCAAGTCAGGGACAGTGAGGGATGTGTCAGGGCTGGGGAACAACACACGAGCAGTAAGATTAATTGACACTTATAAATCAGATTGTGATGAATAGATCTCAGCCTCCCAAGGAGATCCATCTTCTTTAGGGTGCATTTAAGGCTCGGGCTGCCTTTAATATATGCAAAGAAGCATCTTTACCTTGCACGATACTGCTGCTCACTCTATGACATGATATCCTTGTCGGTGTATGGCAGGTGAGGGGAGATTTTCCAGTCCACCACATAGCAGTTCCTCGCTTTTTTAGGCACTTCCATTTGAAACTGATACATGAACCCAGTGGCCAACAGCCTAAGGGCTTATGAACCTCTGGAGGGGCCAAAGATCTTTCTCTTTTCTTTGCTGCTCTTCAACACAGACACATTTCATTTCAAGTGTAAGAGACGGTGTCAGCCTCAGGCAAAGTGCCCCCTCCCCAAACTCCATTTTAATCAGGCTGTTTTCTGATGGACCAGCTCAGTTCAGCACTCCAAGCACTGCAGATGCTCCTATGGCAGCGATTACAATTTCATTACCTTAAGAGCTGGGTAAGAGGGAAAGAGCCACAGGAGGGGCCCGATTCAGCATCGTGCATGGAACTATCAGGGAGAAAACAAAAAAAACAGGGAGAGTGTAAAGCTATGACGAAAAGCAATGACAATGGTGACATTGCAGGAATAAATCCCCCATGGAAGCCTGCACCTGGACACACACTAGGGATCTGCTGCCGACGAACTGGGGGTTGTCTTTAAGATAGTGGGGTTGTCTTTGGGCTGTAGGGCTGTCTTTGGAGCTATAGCGTTGACTTTGGAGCTGCAGGGTTGACTTTGGGGTTATCTTTGGGGCTGTGGAGTTGTCTTTGGGTTGTACTTTGTACTTTCATGCAGTGGAGTTGGCTTTGGGGTTGCGGGGTTGTCTTTTGGAGCTGGGAGATGACTTTGGGGTAGTGACATTGCCCTTGAGGCTAACCCCAACCTATCCCAAACGTAAAGCTGGGGACAGGAGGGTACACCATCTGGTGGCACCTGCACAGTGTGCCTTCACCCATTCATCACTGCCCTCACCCAACCAACCATGGCTGCCTTCCACCAGGCTCTGTGCACACACTTGCTTATTCAGCTGCACGCTCCCCTGTAACAACCTCTTTGGAAAACAAATAAGCAGTTGAAAACAAACACATTTAGCTCACCATTTACATGGCACTTGACAAACACAGATTACAGCGTGTTCCTGCCCCCAAAGGCTTTGCTGTCTGGGGATGGCAGTGGCTATGCAGAGAGGGATGCGCCATTCCCAGCATATATTTTCCTGCTAATAATGCCGTGTTTTAATATCCAGCAGTGACAAGAAGGGAGGAGAAAAAGATAGAGCATTTCAGCATTAACACCGCTCTCCTGTTCATAATAACGTGCTGGTACTTTTAGGAGTATCTCAGAGCTTAAGGGGTGAAAGGTGAAGTTATCTTTCCAGAACAGCGCTAACACTACAGAGCTACTTAATGCAAGCTGGGAATAATGCAGGGCCGCCAGCTGAACTGGACAGTGTTGTACAGGGTTGGTTTCATCCCACCTGCAATGGATTGCAGTGTTTCCAACTGAGGATGGGGTTTAGGCTTCTTTCCCCTTTCCCTCCCTCCGTTTCACAGACCTGGTTGGAGCATTGCTGCTTTGTGGTCCTGGTGCTTCTGCCAGCCTTGCAGCACCAGCAGGAGCTCACTGGGCACAGGGATTTGTGTGTGTGTGTGCCTCTGCACAAGAGAGAAACTGCAAATACTCTCATCATTTTTCCCTGGTTAATGGGGCAGAATGCAAGCAGGCTCTCCCAGAGATGCCTTGCAGTGCTGCCCTGGGAAAGGAGCTGGGATTTTCCTCCTCTCTGTTGCACTGTAGAATTCATCTGCATCCTCTGCTGCTGCCTAGCAGGAGGAGCAGATGCGTTTGTAACTATTCATATTTCTCAAGGTTGGGACAAGCCAAAACCTTTGGAACATTTCCAGCTGCTGCCTGGGATGTGGGAACAAGTGAGGAAACTCAGCAATGCTGCAATATTCATAGAATCATAGAATGGCTCAGGTTGGAGAGCACTTTAAGACCATTCAGTTCCACCCACTGCCATGGGCTGTGTGCCCCCATTTCAGGCTGCCCAGGGCCCTCAGACACCTCCAGGGATGGGGCACCCACAGCTCTGAGCAGCCTCACTGCCCTGAGTAAAGGATCTCCTCCTTACATCTGATCTAAATCTCCTCTCTTTCAGTTTAAAGGCATTCCCCCTTGTCCTATCACCATCAGACTGTCTAAAAAGTTGTTCCCCCTCATGCTTGTGAGCAGAAGGAAAATTCCAAGTCCCCCAGGGCTAAGGACTCCCCTGGGTTGTGCTGTACCACTGGGGCTGTGGGTGCTGTGCAAAGGGAAGAGCACTGCGGGTCTGGTGGCAGGAAGAGACTTTGTCCCTTGAGCCCGATGCTGCAGAGGGAGCCTGGTCCTCGCACAGCTCTGCTGTGTATAATCTCTCTGATGCTCTCTCCTACCCGCAGTTCCTTCCCACTGGCTGTTCGTGAGCGAGGGCAGCAGTAACCTGAGGTAATGAAGGACAAAGTCTAATTGCAGCCTGATCTTGTCTTTGTGAGGCAGTTCTGTGGCCGGGTGCCCCACGCCTGCACCTCGCTGCTCACCCTGGCTGATGAGATGCTGCTCAGGAGGGCCCAGCCCGCGCTCAGCAGCTTAAGACAGATTAAAATCTTAATTCTTCAGAGAGCGATCTTCTGATCTCCTTCCCTCCCTGCCAGCCAGCAGCCCCCTGTCACAGCTCTCCAACTCCAAGGTGATGCCAGCAGTGATGGAGATGCACATGAGGAAGGAGAGCTGGTCCTCTCCAAAGCCACAGCACCTATCTGGGGGGAGAGGGAAGGGGAAAAGGCTACATGATGTGAGTGACCCAGAGCCATGTGATGGAGATGGAGGACAGGATGACCTCAGTGCTGAGTTACTTACAGTAACCATGCACCTATTACTTGGTCGGGTTACCTGCAGTAGCCATGCACCCATTAGCTGTTTGGGTTACCTGCAGTAATAATGGATATTTCTAAGCTGTGAACTGGCATAACCTCACTGTGGGTTCTGAGATGCTCTGGGCTCCGAGGGCAGAGTGCTGCAATGATTTCCAAGCTCGCCGGGTCCTCACTGTGAACCCAAAGCACAATGAACAGGCTGCTCGCCCCATCCTTTTCCTCCCTGGATCACAACTTTTGATTTTGTCATAAAGCTGCTCGATTTGATTGAGAGCACCATAACAATGATACTTACCAAGGGCTTTCACCCAGCGGTCTGAAATGGAGGTGTAATGAGCCTTTTATTGGGCCCATCCGGCAGCTGCGCTCCACCCGCCTGCATAGCAGCCCTGTGCACTCTGCGGATCTGTGCGGGGTTGTTTCTATGTTTGGATGCACTGGGCTCGCCCATATCTCTCTTTGCAGAGCCAAGTGCAGGAGGAACAGCCACTGGTAGAGAATCAGCCCAGGAGTCACCCAGCTGAGGACACTGCAGGTGTTGCCAGAGCTCAGTGCACAGGAGGGCTCATTGTCCACTGGCTTGCATCAGCCCCATTGCAAAGGAAGCTCAGGGCCATGCCAAGGGGTCACAACACTGGCATCCAGAGCAAACGCTTTGGGAAAACCCCATTTCCTCACATCTGGTTGCATTTGCATGCCTTTTCCTGACCTTTTACTGGGAGAGCCCAGACACTGGCTTTGTGCTTTGGCTGCCAGCACGCAGAGCATCCCCTATCCCTGCTGCAGCTCACAGCAGCTCCCATCTGACCGTGCTCTGGGCTGGCATTCCTGCTCAGACACACAGCATACCTGCCTCCGTGACAGCCTGACGGCCATGTGGCATTATAATAGGATTTGCTCCGTGTCTATAAACTGTTATCCTAAATATCATTCCAAATCCTTTGATGCCCGGTGACAATCTGTCTCTTTAAATCTTTTCCCCCACCCTCAGTAGAGTGGCGTGCTCTCAAATCATTGGGAATTCCACGTATCCACCATATAATTGGATTATATTTTAGATGTCTCCTAAAATAATGATATAGTTACATCTTATTCTAACAATGAAGTGACTCTGAGCAGAGCCGAGGCTCACCGTGCTGCATTATAAATAATGCTGCCAAGCTGGTCGGGATTATCAGCACAAGGACTTGTTAGCCTCTTGGAGAGCAGATGCTTAATTAGAGCTGGCTGACACAGATGGGTGCCTAATGGGGGAAAACACCTATTTTGGTTGTCAGAGCTGGGCCCGTGGGTATGGCTTTACCACCTTGTGCTTGGGTGATCCCAAACTGCTTCTCCCTAACCCTACAGGGTCCGACTCCATCACTGACCTCCCCACTGTTTCAGAAGACAAGGAGATGAGGTACTTGTTAGGGCCAGGTACCATGCCCAGGAGGAATGGACTCCTTAGGATGAACGTTATCTTAGTTTTCCTATACAGAATGATCTGTATAACCTGGAGCCTATAGAGCCAGCATTTGGGGTAATGTCAGTCTGGGTTTCCTTGCCCTTTGTGGAATGACTTGGCAATGAAAAATAGCAGACCCTTACATACTGTTTTTTCCTCTCTTACAGATCTTATTTTTGCAGTAGAAGCTGTGCATCTCTGGATGGTTGCCATGGACAAGGAGAGTATATTTTTCATGGTCCCACTCCCAGCTGAGGATGGAGATTTGCTTTTATCTGGGCAGAATGCAGTACACTGATTACCCCAGGAAATCAAACATAGCCCTACGTTGTCACATCAGGCTTTGGAGGATGAATTAGAACAAATTCCACCAGAGCCAAGGGTGAAAGTGTGTCAGTGTACAGATGGCATTTTCACCAGAGGAGATTCCCCTCAGTAAAGTCAAAATAATGGGTGATCACATCTCAGTTCGTTTGGAAAATGAAGAGATCACAGTCCTGGAACCTAAACAACAAGGGCCCAGCAGATGGCTTCAGTTCTTAGGGGGAAGCTGGCAAGGTGACAGAAGGTGTTTTCCCTCTGATACTTTACAGCAAATATCTGAGGTAGACTTACCCTGCTGTAAGGAGTTCTGGTAAGCCTTAGGAACTTCAGGGTCCGGTGATCCCACACTTCAGGTTCTGTATCATTCAACCCTGTCTGCTAAAGTAGTGCACGGCCTGGGCATGGGCGTGAGGAAGCCCCTGTGCCCTAAAGAAATCAGACCACCAAAGGTGTTCTTACCTGTTGGTGTTTCAGAACTTGAGCTTAAGGAACCGTATGTACAGATGCAAAAAAAAAAAAAAAAAAAAAAGTGTTTTCAGGAGTTTTTCAGGAGTTTGTAGTACAAATTATCCCCATTGAAAAGTACCTGCTTATAAAGGAAAAAGGGGAAAAAAAAAAAAAAAAAAGAACGGTTTTTTTGAGGGAGGAATCACGGAAAGCACTTGGCACTCAGATCTCCAGGCCATTGTTACTGCTGGAACTTAACAAAAGAAATGGTTATTTTGGTCCTAAATACGGTGAGTTTCTTGGCGTTTATTTGGCTTTAAGATGAACAGATCTTCCTGTAAGGGGAAAAAAAGCTCACGACCAAACCCAGAAAGGCAGGTCATCAGCGTGCCGGAGTGAAGGGCTGATGTCAGAGTAAACGAGCAGAGCTCATAACTGCATTCGGAGCTGTTTGTGTTGGCTGAATACACGTTCCCGTGTTGGAAACGAGAGCTCCTGCCCGGCTGTCCCTTGGCGATGCACCTCGCGAAGCTGTGCTGGGCAACGAGCGCTGCTCCCGTAGCCTTGGCGTGGTGCGGAGGGATGCAGATCTTATCATCCCGATGAGCTCCATTATCATACAGGTCGTAGGATTTGCAAGACTATGGCTCCTCTGATGGCCTTTGGATGAGGGCTGCTTCACACCTGTCTCCGGCCCCATCGCTTCCCTTTCTCTCTGGCAAGCACCGGGCATTTCCTATTCATCTCCCAGCTGAAGACCCGCGCTCTGGAAGCCGTACTTCGGGCTCTTCCCCATTCACCCCGCAGGTCAGGGGTGGCTCCACGCATTGTCATGGGTTTGCCTGGCATTGGGAACACAAAGGCTGAAACGAGCCTCGATCTCCGCCAGCTGGGCTGCTATTTTGCATAGGAAAAACCTCCTTATCTCCCGGCAGCACCGTTTCCTCTGGCCCATCCCGGTCTCCTGCAGCAGGACAAGAAATGGGGTGCGGGCACTATCAGGGGCTGGCAGCCCTCCGCTGCTGGATTTGGGGGCATAAATTGAAGAAAAATTGGGTTGTTTTCATCCATTGCCCTCAGCATCGCAGGAGAGTCCTGGGGAACAGCAGGGCTTGGGATCGCTGGGGGATTTGTGTAAGTTGGATGTGCTCCTCAGGAAGGGAAGGGCAGAGGGGGACCTTGGGACATCTGTACTGGAGGTGCAGGGTGAGAGCTGCGATTGGTACTGAAACATCTCCCGGGTGGCACTGCTGGATGTTAAAGAGAGTATTGTCTTTTGAATGGGAGTGATTAAATCTTTGCTATTTATGGCTTTGTTGCTGGGTACCTTGAGTGGAGGAAAAGTGACGTCCATCCACACCACAATGAATCCCTGGCAAATAAGAACTCCCTGTTTCCCGTATTTGCTGACAGTCATGAGTGCTTAAAATCATAGGTCTTATCAACTAAAACCAAAATCATGCAAATGTCACCAAGGCACAAGAGGCCGACCTGAGCTGCGTGCATCACAAACGAACCAGGTTTGGGAGTCGCAGGGCAATGGGAGCCCAGGCACTCATTGCAGAAATCAGGTTTGTGAAACGCACTGTGCTGAACTGCTCAGGTTTGCTGAATGGTGCCTCCAACCAGCGTGGCCGTGGCTATTCCTGGGTGTTGTCCTACAAGGATTGCTTGGGAAGGATGGAGTTGGCTCTTGGTGGTCCCCACATTTATGTTGTTGGTTTCAAACATCCCGAATAGAATATCGGAGGGGACGTGGCTTCCCAAGCTGACATTGCCGTGTTAAGTTTGGCACACATAATGGTTGGGTACTCATGGAGCACAGTAGGTGTTGATGTGGGCAGTATGCCCAGAGAGATCCCCTGGGGCTCTGTTCAGTGGACTCCTTGCTCCAAGAATGCAATTACACGATAACGAGCACCTGCGGTCCTTGGGTTCACTCACCAGGAGTGTCCTGGCAGAGCAGAGGGCTGCAGAGATGCAAAGTTAATGCATAATCACACTGAGGAGATCAAGCAGGTGGCGGGCGCTTCCCCTCGCATCCTGCTCTGCAGTAGTTCTGAGATTTAATTACTACCTCTAATGCACTTCAGGACTTTCAGGTGAAAACTACTACACAGAGGAAGGGGAGAGTACAAAAGCAGCCTACGTAATTAAGTGCTGCTTGTTTAATTTAATTTTCTCCTTCATTTGATCCTCTTCTAGAATCTTGAAAGTAACAGTCTCTGGTAGCAGCTGGGTCCTTCTGCAGCGTGGCACGTCCACGTGCTGGCAGCAGGAGCAGGGCTGCAGGGAATGCTGCCCTTGGGGATGGCTCTGTGCTGGGACGCCGTGGCCATGTGCTGTGACAGTGTCACCATGGGGAGCCCGCTCTGTTTGGAAGGATGTCCCCTTCCCAAAGGAAGGCTTGCAACAGTGCAGCCTTTTAGGGTCACAGAATCGTAAATGCTGGAGAGGACCTCTAAGGGGTGATGTGCTGGCACAGGGAGGTGGGCGAGTCAGCATCCCAGGAGGTGCCCAAGAACCGTGGAAATGTGGCACTGAGGGACGTGGCCAGAGGGTTTGGTGGGTGAGGTTGGGGTTGCTGACCTTAGAGCTCTTTTCCAGCTTCAGTGATTCTATGATTCTAGCTGTTCCCCCAGCAAACTGCAGGGATGGGGGCACACACCCTACGTGGGGCTGTCCCCTCCCGTGTCCCTTTATTTCTCATATGCTTTCTGAGAGCTGAGTTCCAGAGGTGAGCCAGAGGCTCTGCCTCCTCCCCACGTCCCCGAGCCATCTGTGGCAATGCCACCATTCCAGGCTGCTCCAGACGCAACCCAGCTCTCTGCCTTGTGATCTGCATGTCAAGGTGAACCTGCAATAAGATAATAATGTCAGTATCCCCAGAAGGCAGGCGGTAAAAGATACTAATTGCATTTCACTGAAGGCTTCAGAAACACTCAGCAGCTGGAAAGCTGAGGAGAATTTTGATGCTATTCTTATAAGGGAAGATATATTTTTTTTCTCTTTACACTGTTTGTAAATCTATTACAGAACACAGGGAGTGGAAGCGGGGGAAGGGAATGGATAAAACCAGTTAAAGGCTTAATGTTTCCCATTATATTTTGTGAGCTGTAGGTGGTCTGGAGCTTATAAAAATGTAGCGCCTTCCCCTGTAATCAACCATAATAATTTATTATTTATTATGATTTGCTGTTATTTTGCACGTATAAAGGCCCCTGCCAAGGCACCGGGAGCTCTGCGGAAATAGTTAACATTTATTACAGTGGTAGTAATGTTTAAAAATATTAACTAAATAAAATAAAAATACCGGCTCTAAAGAGCAGAAGACAGCTTTGTTATTGGAAAATGAATGCAGGAAGGCAAATATCTTGCAGAATGGCTGATAGTGATTTGAATAGAAAGATGGTGAGGGGGAGCGCAGCCCCAGCGCTGAGATGCAGAGGGTTTGGCTCAGAGATGCCTCCAGCTCTGCACCCATCTCTTCACCCAGCACATCTGGGGACTGCATTTGGTGTGGAGCAGCATGATGTCCTTGTGGGTTCTTCTCAAAAACAGAGAGTTTATTTGGCCCCAGGTGGCTGCAATTCTATTTCCTATCTGTACCATTCTGCCTTCTTGCTGTGGTCTTACTGTCTGGGGAAACTGGAGCTCCAGCCCAGCTCCCTGCGTGGTATTCCCAGCATCTCATCCTGTGCAGTTGCTTTGCCTCAAATACTTTATCCTGGAGAGGACAGAAAAGCCTTCAAGCTGTTCTGAGATTTACCAGCAGGATGCTACGGGGATGTGTATGGACCTGGTCCTGCATAGGGCACTCTTTATTGATCTGAGAATAAACAATAGCAAAAATTGCAAGTGCCATAGATTTCCTTGGGCTGGTCGAGGAAAGAGGTGAAAAACTTTTTGCCTGGGCACAGCTGGGCAGGGAGGCAAAACTCTGTGCTGTACCCAAGAGGAGCAATGGGAGCACAATGCTGATTCTAAATGGATTGGGACCACCTGAAAAGGGGACAGCAGCACCGACAGTGAGCAAATCTCTGCTGGTTTTGAATAAGCACTACCAGATATCTGAAGAAAATTCAGGGAAGAATGACATTAAAAATATTGCTGAGAGCATTATAGTGCCAGCACATAAATCAGTGCTGCAGACTTGCCTGGAATGGTGTGCTCCCCTCTGGTCAATCCGCCTCAAAATGATATAGCAGGAACAGAAGGGGTCAGGAGATAGGCAACAAAAATGATTGGAGACACAGAAAGGCTTCCACAGGAGGGGAGGCTGCAGGGGGAGGGGGAACATTTATTTTAAAGATGAGATAAATACGAGGGGATATGATCCGTGCACATAAAGAAGTCAGCAGTAAATTGTGCAGGGGAGGTAAATCAGGGGCTGACAGCCACCCTGTCCTGTGGGACGGGAACCAAGGGGATGTTGATGGCACCAAAAGGCACAAAGGTCCCCCTGAGTATCAGCACCATTGGCCACAGGTGTCACATTGTCAGAAGCATTTACAACCTACAAAAAGCTGCTGATTGCACAAGCTGATTGCCTTTCCCTGGAGGTGCCCGAGGCCATAGATGGGGTCCTGGGCAGCCTGAGCTGGGGGCACCCAGCCCACAGATGGGGTTGGATTGACTGATCTTTCAGGTCCTTTCCAACCCAAGCCATATTGTGATTCTAAGCTTTGGAGGGATTTATGGAAGTTCCTCATCTGCCAGGTGCTGGAGATGTTTTAACAGTGTGTAGGAACCCGCTTAGAGCTTCAGAGCCCCATGGGAATTTCCTTCTGAACGTCGAGGCGTTGTCCTATTACGAGCATTAGACTTTGGTTTAATGGTAGATGGTCTTCTGTACCCTGAATTACGGCAAATTTACTTACAGCTTTCATTACTGGGAAGTTTGGGAGAAGGAATTATCCCACCAGGGAGTGCTGTTTAATTTCTGAGGAACCATTTTTTCCTGTTCTGATATAAATTTGAGTGTAATGGCAGGTAATTGCGACAGCGGTGTAACAGCAATAAACCATGGTGGGAACAGCAGCAGTTGCAGTGCAGCTTTGTGAAAACCCTTCGGAATGGAAGCTGAACTAAACGGGAAAACCATCTGATGGAGGGCTGGTGTGGTGTGCTGTGCCACGCTGGGTTCACTTCTCCCAAGTGAAGAATAAGATAAAAGAGACGAGGCACCGACTGTGAGCTGGGACCAACCTCAGTGCTCAGCCTGCTGTTCACTATGGCCATTGCAACCCACTTCGAGATCCAGAATGGCCAAACATTCCCTTTTTCCAGGCACAGCAGTTCCCAAATGGGGCAGCAGAAGATGGGAGAGGTGCAGCGAGGCATTGCACCTGTGAGCTGTGACAGACCCCAAAACCACAGCACTGTCACATATCTGCATTTCGTGCTGGTCAAAAAGGCAAAGGCTACGTGCAAGCATGCAGAACTGAGCAGGAGCTCACAGGTTTAAATTAGCAGGCAATCGGGGCTCGAAAGGAAGGCTGAGAAAGCATACATTTTGGGGAAGGAATGGGACAGGCAAGGCGTGAGGTTGGCAGGGAATTATCCGATGAACCTGTTGGAAGGGAAAGTGAAGTATAAATGCTTTCCTCCGTGTTTCTCTGTTGCTAAAATATTGAAGTCTAAACAAGGAGGCTTTTAATGGAGGGTTGTCTTGCAGGGTGTATTGTATTCACTGGAGTTTGCTCTTTCCTTGGCTAATTATATATATTTATCCATCTTATTGAAAGCTTCTCCAGGGCAAAGAGATGCCGGATTATTTCTTTATTTAATAAAGAGAAGCATAGCAGAAAGATCTGTGAGACATGGAGACAGCTCAGGAGCATTGGTTCTGGGAAGGGACACTGTGGGATTGGTAGGGCTGTGATCCATGGGGACCCAAGGGTCCTTCCACCAGCACTGCCCCTCTCCAAGGGTTCCTCGTCCTACCCAGCATGTGTGCTCAGCTTTACAGGGCTCCATCCTGCCCTAGAGCCCAACCAAATGAGGGAAGGTGGATGGAGTGAACAGTGTGCCTGGCAGTGGGATGCTGCTGCGTGCCTTCAATGGCACACACATGGGGGCTTTATTTTATGATTGCTTTCCTTCCTTCTTCCTTCCTTCCTTCCTTCCTTCCTTCCTTCCTTCCTTCCTTCCTTCCTTCCTTCCTTCCTTCCTTCCTTCCTTCCTTCCTTCCATTAATTAATTTTGTTTTGGAGGTTGTTGAAAAATGTGTGATCTTCACTCAAAGCTGCTCCTAGACAGCAATGCACTGACTCCTTCACCTTATTTATATCCTAATGATGCCACTTTCTTTTTTTTTTTTTTTCCCTGGCTGCCCATCTGAGCACCATATGTTTTCTTCTGCAGGAAGATGAGCCCTCAGGAGTACCCTTTGCTTTATGGTTTTGTGCAAATTCTTCAGCATCACTGTCATTTCTGCATTTGCTTTTTGATTCAGAGGGAACTGGGGCTTTGTACTTGGAGCATTTATTTGGGAATAACCAACCGAAGGGGCTTGGGATCCCCATTCTGGGAATAGATCCCCATTAGGGAATGGATCCCCATTATGGGAATGGATCCTCATTCTGGGAACGGATCCCCACTCTGGGAATGAACTCCTATGGCATCACACTGGCGTTGTGAGCACACTGGTGATGTCACAGTGATGCTTATCATCATTTGTTCCCTTTCTCCCATTCTTTTGGCCAACCTTTATGAGGAGCTTTGCTGTTCATCTTTGCCTTTAGTGAAGGAGGTGCTGGGGGGTGGCAGAGCACTGTGCCCCCCAACTCCCCTTCAGGCTCCCACCCTCACCCAATCCTGCAGCCACTGAATACCTTTCTATACCCATGGTCCCACAATCCATGTTTATCTGTTTCAAAAGATTTGGGAGGATTTCTGCTGTTTCTACACAGCTTGTGGAACTATTTTAATGCTAATTACCAGCTAAGAGAGGCAATTCTCTCTTCTGTTTCCTTAGGAAAGAAGAAGAGAAATGGAATAATTCTGAAGATACCCATGTCAGTGAATGTCATTATAAGCAAATGCATCTTAATTTGGCAGGTTTCAATCTCAGATCCCAAATTTCTATATCAGCAGATGGGAAAATTGTGCAGAAAAGCCAGATTTGTGTATTTTGTGTGAAGCAATTCAGCTGAAGAGCCCGACACCCTGATTTCAGTGCTGTTTGAGCTTAACACATTATATGAGCACCCCTACCATGGCAGGGGGTTGGAACAAGATCATCAGACAGGGAATTGGTGGGGTCACCATCCCTGGAGGAGGTGTGGAGATGTGGCACTGAGAGACATGGTTAGTGGACGTGGTGGGAGTGGGTTGGGGTTGGACTTGATGGTCTTAGAGGTCTCTTCCAACCCAAACCATTCTATGATCCTATGATCTTTAAGGTCTCTTCTAAACCAAACCATTGTACAATTCAGTGATTTTTAAAGTCTTTTCCAACCCAAACCGTTCTATGATTCTATGATCTTTAATGTCTCTTCCAACCCAAACCATGCTACAATTCTCTGATCGTCAGGTGCTGTGCCACATCCCTGAGCTGCTACACAAGTCTAGTTCACACCTAGGAAACACAACAGAAACATAGCTGTTCCCTCTGCTGACCAAAGAGCTGGATGCTTGTGCTAATGAGTGTGCATGCATGAGGTGCACACAGCAATGCTGGCATCCCCTGAAGGCGCAATGGGTGCAAGCGGAGCGATGCTTTGAGCAGCACTGGGTTATGAGCAGGGCAAGCAGCTGACAGCGACAGGCTATTGTCTGCAAGAGGAAATTTATTGCAGGGCACTGTGCAAAGCCCAAATTAGGCTATCCAGGAGAAGGGGAAAAAAAAAAAAACCCTTGGTGTGTGTTTTATGTATGCAGAGCTTGTCATATCGGGTAATGTAGTGCAATAAGGCTGAACCAGGCAGTAATGGGCTGCGTGGCTGCTTTTTTTGCTTCTCTCTTTGGTGTTTTGTTGTTGTTGTTGCAGTGGGATCTTAATGGACGTTTGAAGAGTCGCACTCAGCGTCTGGCGATTAAAAAGAAGAAAGAAAAAAGAGAGGAGGAAAAAAAAAAAAAAGAAAAAGAAAGGAAGAAAAAAAAAAGAAAACCACAAAAACCAACCAAACGTTAAAAGCACAAGATTGGCAGAAATCATTTTTCAAAAGAAAAGAGCTTGGGGGTGGGGACAAGCTGGGAGAAGACTGTCAGGCTGTGGAAAAGTTTAATAAATTCCATGTCACTCTAAAGACCGTCGTGCGCAGAGTTGCCCAAGGCCAATAAAACCCGATCAACCTCTGATAGGCTGCCTGCGCTGCACGGGCACACGTTATTGCTTTGATACTTTACACAAAAATAGGGGGCTTTCTTTTGTTGTTTTTGATATGGTAAGAGGCCTTGCAGTGTGCTGTTCTTTATAAGATATATATATATAAAATCCACGATAAAAACACCAAAGGATTTCAGCGCAGAGCTGTCATCAGTTGCTATTTAACTGAGCGAAACATGTTAAAAGCAGCAACAATACAATCTAGCAGTGAACGCATGAAAGCTCAGGCAATCTTCCTCCCACATTTAAGTGAGTGCTTTTTAGAACTGCAATCTTGGTGGGATCTGCGGGGAGGGGAGCGGGCAGCAGGGTAGAAGCAGCCTTTAGTTTAACTCCAACTCATTTGCACACCATGGCAAAACTGGGGGCATTGGCTCCATTTTCCCCCCAGGAATGGCTTGGCAATGGTGGTGGGGGACTGTGGGTGTCATCTGTACAGCAAGGGGCTCACGTCCAATTTTTAGGAGAAATACTCATCTCCTGAGCATGTACCAGCTCTAGGAGCACGAGCAGGTTGCCATGTCCATACCCTCAGCTGAGCTCTCCATAGTCCTCTTCATGGCTTTGGGTTTTGGGGCATCTTGTGGCACACCCTGCATAGAATCATAGGATCGTGGAAGCATAGAATCAGAGAATGATAGAATCATAGAATTATAGAATCATGGGATCATGGAATCATAGGATTATGGAATCACAGAATTGTGGAATCGTAGAATCATGGAATCATAGGATCATGGAATTGTAGAATCATATAATCATGGAATCACAGGATCATAGAATCCTGGAGTCATAGAATCATTTGAGTTGGAAGGGACTTTCCCAGTGCAAGCACATGGTTTATGCATTTGAAAGGACCTTGACTACCGCAGTGATGGGAAACCTGGTGGCTTCTCCTTGTTGGGATTCATGACCAGGTTTCCTCCAGCTCTGGTGTGGATTTAGGTCTCTGCCATGAGCTGGGCATGCAGTGAGCTGGGAATCACTGCTAAAACCAGGTAGGCTGCAGGCAGGACTGGTCTCAAGCAGGGCAGTGGACACCTTGCCCATGCTGATGTCCTGGAGCAGTGTTGGGCTGAGATTTGGATACAGCACTGAATCATTGGAATATTTGTGTAAGATCACTGTCTGGCATTACCAAAGGCAACAAAATAAGTTATTTCCTTTAACTGTGTTATTTTTCAAAGACAAAATTTGGGCTGGGAAGAGCCTTCACTTGGAAGTGCTTCTCAGTGCTCTGAAAGAAATTGGGTTAGATTCAGCTGTACCATAGACCTCTGGCAATCACATGCTTACTGTGCTCAGGACATTCTCTGATCTGAACTTCCCTCTGTTTTCTCCATCCCTCCCCACACAGACACAGTCACAGGGGAAAGGAGAAGTCCAGAAAAATCCTCCTCTTCCATCAGAGCCACTCATAGGCAGCAAAAGTACCTGCTCACTAAATGAACTTGTTGCGTGTTTTTCCTCTCTGAAAAGCACTGTTTTTTCTGAGATTTGGAGCAAAAGTTGCACAGCGTGAAATTTATTTCCAACAACTGGAAGATCTCGGTTGAATTCCCCCTCAGCTGGGTAGGTTTGTGCAAGTCACCCAAGCCCTTGGTTTCTTCCCAAGATTCTTCTCCCATCTCCTTGCTGCGTTTCCTTACAGAAACCCCAAACCTGTGGTCTGAAGTACCAGTCCCAGCTGGTTCCTCTCTCTTATGAATGTTAGTAATGTCTGTCCCAAGACAAGCCACGAGCATCCCAACAGCATTTCACAGAGGGAAAAAGTAATGTGGCTTTATCTACCAGTTTGCTTGTGAACAGATAAACAGTGCTTCCCTGGTGAAAATCCCACTTCTATGCAGTGCCAAAAAGCTTTGCATCCCCTCTTTATGAGCCACAGCTCAGCAGAGTCAGTGCAAGGGGATGCAGTGGGATCACTCCTGTACCTGCAGAATGGAAAGGTAGAGAAGAGAGGCTGCAAATGTTTAATGCTGTCCACATATCAGCAGTGTTCGCTCTGTTCATCATAATCCCATTTTCTGCCTCAGACGTGTCATTACTGTCCACTGGATTTGGGGAGATAGCAGCAGGAAATGAGCTGGAAAAACATCAGACAGTTTGGGTCTTTTTTAAAAAGTCATTAGCACCTTTAAGATATTTAATGAAGTGCGGGCAGCTCTCAGAGTGGAGAAGGATGAATTTGCTATGGATATGGCAGCGCAGCGAGGTGAGTGGAAAGGAGCTGGGCTAGAGGGCACAGAGAGCCCTGACCAAGGAAAATGAGAATAAAGAGGTGGAGAGGTGGGGTTCCCCCTCCTTAGGCCCCCATGGCAAGTAGGGTAGCTCCGACATGTGCTCCCCTACCTTGGCATGTAGGCTTCTGCCCTCACCCACTCCTCTGCAGCTGCAACATTCACTTGTTATAGGAAGTTTCAAATTCAATTAAATCCCCAAAGGAATTTCCCAAAGCACCTAAACAGGTTTGCTTTTGTACTCTTGCTGGGTGCCTGTGTGCAGGTTTAGGTGCTCTAAAAGTGATACAGGGCTGTGGTGAGCAGCGGGATTGGGGCAGCTCAGAAGTACAGCACATCCCACCTGGAGGCAGTGGTATGGGTTGGATGTCACCTATCCTCATAACAGAACAGTTATGGGGGAGGTAGAAAGAGGGGTTCCAATTCTTCCCCAAGCCATGATCATGGTTCTGTTGGATAGCATCAGCAAACTTTCAAAAATGACTGCTGTGCTGTGCTTCTTGGAAATCTTTCCCGTAACAATCATTGCTTCATGTTACCAGAGCTACAAGTCATTGAATCACAGGGTATCCCGAGTTGGAAGGGACCCACAAGGATTCACTGAGTCCAACTCCTGCCCCACACAGTACCACCCAAACCCTATGTCAGAGCGCAGGTCCTAGAGCTCCTTGAGCTCCAGCAGCTTGGGACTGTGCCCGCTGCCCTGGGGAGCTGCTCCGTACCTACTGCCCTCGGAGACAGAGCCCTTTCCTCAGCCCCACCTGACCCTCCCCTGAGGCAGCTCCATACTGTTCCCCCAGGCCCTGTTGTTATCACAGACTGATGGGAATAGCAGTGGGACAACCCCAGCCCACACAGCCGGACCCAACCATGAGTCCCCAGGCCATCCCCTACTGGGACCCCAGGACAGCCCACCCATCTGCGCTCCCATTGGGTGACCTCATTTCCTGATAGACTATTTCCAGTGCAGTAATTGCAGCCTAGAAATTAGAGCCCAGCGTTCAAAGCACAGCTCCAGCAGGATGTGCCGCCCAGCCCCGCTCAGCTCCCACCTGCAATGATGTCTGACTACAGGGCATGAAAAGCTATTCATCCTTCCCCACCTCCCTCCCATCCGCTTTTATTCAGATCCAGCACTGAGTGGCAGCAGTGGCAGGTATATGAAAAAGATGTTCAGGTGTTCGTGTGCCTTTCTCTTCCCTTTCTTTTCCCCCCGGTTCCCCTTTTATAGATGAGAAAGAAGCACGAAAGGCAAAGCAAATGAGAATCGTAGAGAAAGCGCTGGGTTTGAAGCAATCTGCTCGCACGTGGGTTTTGCTACCTGCTAACACAGGGCTGTGGTGTCAGCCCCAAATCGTAGAATCATTAAGGTTGGAAAAGACCTCTAAGATCATCTAGTTAGTCCAACCACCAGTCCCCTTACCACCAGGATTGCCCTCTAACCTTGTTCCAAACCCAACCTGGTCCCGGTGTGCTCCCCAGCAGCAGCAATTTCACGGCTCCTGGCACCATGGACAGTGGCAGGAAGGAAAGATGGGGGATGACAAATGTCCACATTACTTCTTGAGATTAAAATCCCACCAGACGTTCTCTTAATATGAAAGTGGTGGTGGTTCTGTGATGCGGGTGTAAGAGTCAGATTTCTGCTTTATTTACTTGAAAGAGCAAAATGGGAGGTGAACCCAGAGGTGGCTGGAACTGGGAGGCCACCATGGGTATCACTGGACATCTCCCATTTGCATGTGTAATTGATAACCATCTGGTTTTCCCACCAGATGAATGCAGAGTGCACGCTAAATAGGAGCAGCTCTTGCAGTTTTCTTGTCGGCGTTTTCTCATTAGGATCAATACTTCTCTTTGCCTCTCTGTAAGCCTGGGAAAATCAGGGGGATGGATTTTCTCCCTCCAACAGGATAAAACCTTGCAAAGTGCTTTGGAGAGGTGAGATAAGAAATTAACATTAGGAAACGTGATTGCTATCGCATGCAGAGGGTTTGCTTCTGAAACCACCTGCAATACATTTTCCCTTGCAGAACGTTCAGAACAAGCAGTGCTCAACTGATTTGGAGCAGAAGCTCACTGGGGCATTGGTCTGCTCAGACCCCACGCTGAGCAACGTTTGGAGCCTGCAGCCCCTCCAGCTGGGATGTGGTATTTGGGCAGGGTGGGGGATACTGGGATGTGCATGGGGAGCCCTGCTGATGGGTAGGGAGAGAGCAGGAGGTGGAGGATGGAGCACAAGGCGGTGGAGCCAGCAATGAGGGGTGGGATCTGACAGCTCAGGAGCAAATGAGATATGACAGAAAGTGGGGAGATAATTTAACAGGCTTGGCCTGATGTTGTCCTTCATAGTCAGGCCTCAGTTTTCTCTTGCTTTAGATTTGTCAGATGTGATTTTGCACAGAAGATGGAGGGGCCAGGCTGTGCCCGCGCAGCTCATCCAAGCCAAGAGATTTTAAGTGGCTGGAAGCCCTTTAGCTCCGTTAAAATGCCTTCTTCTCCATTAGTTGACTCCTTGGGAGCAGCTCTGGGTTCACCTGGGGATATGGTGCTGTCACTGGGATACTGTGGGTGGGAGGTGACGTGGTGGCAGATTGGATGCTGGCTGCTCCCTGTTCTAACATCTCACTTCTCCCACCCACCTTACCCTTGCCAGGGCACACCTCTGTCCCCAGACATCCCGTGAGGAACTGCAAGGAGCTCATTGTGCTCCTTCCCACCCTGTCCCAGTTCTCCAATGCCCAACACATGGTGCTGGCTCAGATGAATGGGGGCAGGAACTTCTTCACTGCTTCAGCCCTGTGTACACGGAGCTCTGTTGGGGAGATGAAACCCCATAGATTCTCACTGGTCTCTGCTGAGCTGTGCTGACTACTCAGTGGGGCAGCCCTGCTGCAGCTTGCTTCTTTAGCAGCCCACTCCCAGTCCAATGCCAATTGTGCATTTCTTTCTGATGCCCAGTGAAGTTGGCTGTCACACAGGAAGGTGAGGTCTTTGCTTGGAAGGTCATTGCACGATGGTTTTTCACCACTTGTTGAACAGTTTTGCTGATGCTTTTACTTGTAATTGGCTCCCATTGGAAAACTGGGTTTGAAGCTGTGTCCATGTAGTGCTGCCATTGATGCCAGCACCAGGCATGCAGGGAGCTGAGGCTCCCTTGGTCTGCCCCTGTTAGGCTGGCATCATGCAAAGGGATTTTAGCCTACAGTGGGTGCGATGCTGGCAGAGATGCCACAAACTGTGTGGTGCAATAGGTGCAGTGATGGGGAGGGATGATTTGTCCACTGGAAGAAGAACATGGGAAGGTGTACCATAGCCTTGCATGGGGCTGCACAGCACTGTAGTGCAAGAAGTGCTCCTTTAGAAGGGGTGAGTTTGCAGCAAAGCAGCAGAGCAGCATCCCTCACCCCACAGCACCGTGTCTGCTGCCAGCTGTGATACCCAGCCTGGGGGCTGCATTTTAGGGGTCTCATTGCTGAGCCCCCTCCTCTGCAGCCAGACCTCTTGGGAGGGTGTCAGGGCTCTGTGCTGGACCTAGCCTGCTTCAGGGTCAGAAGAGCCCCCACATACATCTAGGATATGGAACAGGATCCTACCACTGCTCACTGCTTCTGGTGTCCACTGCAGTGCCCTGTCTGGGACCCATCCCCACCACGTTGTTTGTGACCACAGCTTTCATCCTGGGAAGAGGTGACCTAGGCAGGCAGTTGCTCTTCCAAAAGGAAACAAATATCTGCCCTCCTGGTGCCATCCACACACACCCAAATGGCAAATGGTGGGATGTTTTTCAGAGACTGGGAGCAAAGCAGGGCACTGGGGGGAACCAGGGTCTGCCCCCACACAGTAGGTCCCCGTGATGGCAGTGGGAGGCAATTTAGGAAACCCAGTGTGTACAATGCTGTATTTCTTTCACTTGTCAAACGAGCTCAGCCATGTACAACATGGATAGGTTTGGATCAGCAGTGATATTTTCATTACATGTGTAGGTGCAACAGGACAACACCCACCCACCCTCACTGCCACCATCACCTGCACAAAGCACAGCCCACGGAGCAGTGCCCGCTGCTGGCGCAGAGGCACGGATTGCAGCTGAGTGCAGGCAGCAAACAAAAAGAAATCCTTTGCACGGTTCACTGCTTCGCTCCGCTCTTCCTGCTGCTCTGCTCTCCCAGCCCCCACGTTGGTTAGAAGCAAAGAGACCTGTTGCTGTGTTGCTGTGGTTGTGGCACGCTTGGGACAGAGCCTGAAGCCACCAATGTCCCTCTGTCCCCTTTTGTCCCCAGGCTGCTGCAGCACGCACACCTTTAACCACTTTGTAAAGAAAATGAGAGGATCTACAAAGCTTAGTGTGACTCAAAGTGTTTTCAAGGCATGTCAGCTGCCACGCGGCTCTACTTAAATAGGAAAGGTTGGTGGGTTTTTTTCCAGCCTGCATTTGCAAAGCAGAAAAAACACACTGCTGCATTAATTCATGGAAATGTCACGGAAAGGGAAGGTGAGAAGTGAAAGGGGAAAAGGACGAATGACCACCAGGGCTGAGAGCAGCACTGAGATGCTGATCAGAAGGCACAGTGTGTGCAGGGACCCGTGCATCGTTTAACCCTGCTCTGTGCCATTGCACTGCACATCTGAACGCAGGTGATGCTGTGCCCTGCCTTTCCCCAGCTGCAGGAAGGAGCAGCACACGTTGCAGCAGGAGCGTTGCGTGCAGGAATTGCCCACCATCCTTCTGAGTAAATGGAGAGCCCTCCGCTGGGACTCACTGCTTTTTATTGCAGGAGCTATTAAAACTCCATCACAGCAGCAGGGTTCAGGGCAGCGGGGTTTGTGTGTGCAGCCAGCAGTTAACCTGGTTATTTAGAGTCCAGCTGTAGGCGTTTCTCTGTGTTCTTCTGCTCCTTTGAAAACGTGGCCTCTCCTGGCTAATGAAGTGTCATTACTGCAGCACCATCGTTCCCGGTTCCTCCTGACATGCCAGGCTTTATGACAGAGGTGGTATTGCTTTTTGCATGCCCAACGAGCTCCTATAGAGACCGGCAAGCCGTTGGGATGTGGATTGGAGTAAAACTCCCTCCTCCCCATCTATCTCACAATTTTGCTAATGCGAAGGAAGTAATGAGCACAATCACTGCTCGGCCTGCCCTCTCCATCAGGAGTATCCATTGCGGGGACTTTATTATGCTGCCAAGGTTAGGGAGTGTGGTCAAGAGGTGACGTGATCCTTGATTCATAAATGCCCACAGAAGTGTGTCCTGGGAAGCACAGGTCTGATTCACAATTGCTCAGAGGACACGGGAGAGAGAGAAACGAACAAATCAGCTATGAAAATTATACCCTTGCCTTCCCACTTAGGAAAACATTATCAGTTCACCCTGGCAGAGGTCTGCCTAATGATAAATGGGTGCTAATGTGAAGGAGTGAGCAGAGCTGCCAGTCATCGTTATGTGTTTCCCATCCCTTCCCCAGCACCGGGCTGAGATGGGGATGGTTTACAGCCAAAACTGAGCCCAACCCAGCCCTCATCGAGCACGCAGAGCAGCCTCCTTTCTCCTTTCTCCTCCATTAAACATGCAAAACCCATTCTTTAACAATTAGTCTCAAACATATTCGCTCTCTTCCTATCTATTATTGCTTACCTTGGTAATCTCATGCCATTGTATGGCGCTTCTTCTCTCAGGCATTAATACATTTCTCGAAGGTAATCTTTAAATACCCAGCCTGGCTTTGTGCTGGGGAAGATACTGTTGGTCTTTTCTAAGTCGTTTGTTTTGAGGGAGTCTCGAAGAAAGGGTTATGTGTGGTTATTATGAAAACACAGCAGCATTTTATTGCATTAGTGCTGTGTTAAATAAGTGTGTTGTTCAATCTCCGGGTGAAAGCTGAGCACTTGTCGTGGTTACCTGGCATGATGTGGCCCTGTGACAGAAAGTCAAATGAAGACCTTCTTGATGGGAATGTAATTGTAAAGAAAAAAAAATGATTAAAAAATTGGTTCCAGTGCTCTGCGATCCAAGAGTTCATTTGTTTCCTCATTCATGCACTAAACAAGTCCCTAATTAATCTTGAACCTTGGAGAAAGGAGACTAGATTGGCATCTTCTGCATATGAACGTACTTCTCATTTTGGAAAGTTTGAAGAGGCTCTTAAGCATTCTCTTTTAATGGTATTTTTGCAGGGGTTTAAAGTGGCTTCATTAGCCTGCCAAAGCCACTAATTGCATTACCATATTTTTAAACTTCGGAGGTTCTTTTTTTTTTTTTTTTCCCCCCCCAAAAAAAAGAAAAAAAAAAAAAAAAGAAAAAAAAAAAAAAAAAAAAAAAAGAAGGAGATTAATTTGCTGGCTTGGAGTGCCTGAAGTGCTCAGAGGCTCCAGCACAGGGTCTGTGCGGTGCTGGGGGCCTTCTGGGTTAGGAAAGCACAACCAGCAGTGCTCAGTAGGAATTGCAGTAGGAACTGCAGTAGGAATTGCAGTGCTGGCTGCTGGTTGCTGCTCTCCTGCATTCGGGGTCGTCGTTGGCACAGCTGCACAGAGGGGTGGTGGGGTCACCGTCCCTGGGGGTGTCCAAGAGACGTGGAGATGTGGCACTCAGGGACGTGGTCGGTGGGCATGGCGGTGGGCTGCGGTTGGGATTGGGGGTCTGAGAGCTTTTTTCCAGCCATAATGATTCTGTGATCTTCAACAGGAGCAGCGTAAGTCCATCAGCCGGAATGCTGCTGCAGGACTGTGTGTTTAGGGGAGAAAGTGGTGGTAGTGCTTAATGCTGCTGCTGGGAGGTGCTGGATGGAAGGTGCCAGCCGTGCTCGCAGTTCAGTGCTGCTCTCATTACAGCAGATAGGTGTTGAACTTAAACGAGGGCACTGCCTTGAGTCTTGCTTGTGTGCAGCCCCAGGTGGCTTATCGAAGGTAATATGAATAATACAACCAAGATAAGATAAGGCTGTTAGCCCCAAACAATGCTATCAGTTAAGTTTAGCTGCCAACCCGCCCCGTGCTGACAGCAAGGGATGAAAGAACTCAAACTCAGCCTCGGAGAGTTCTGAAAGCCTCGCTGAAACCCATGGGCAGCTCTGAGGAGAAATATTATCCTGGTAGGGAAGGGGGTGGAGGAGAGCCAAGGGCACCGGGAAGAAAATTAGTTGATGGAGGTTTTTTTTTCTTTTTTCTTTCTTTTCTTTTCTTTCTTTTTTTTTTTTTTTTACTTTGCAAATGTGTTCTTGCTCGTTTCATTGTGAGCACTGCAATATATTATCAGCTTTCACGGAAGGGAAGAGTCGTCGGGGTTTCATTAGTTATGTTTATGCCAATAGAAATAAATCTCGGCCGCCATCAGGAGGTTTTGCTCACTCCCGTGGCCCCGTCTGGGGAATTTGCCCAGCCACGTCCCCGTTGTGCTGCTGGAGCAGATACAGTTTGAGATATACTTTGGCCTTATTGATTTGAAGGCTTCTTCATTACTTCTCCAGCGCTGCGGATCAATAGCCGAGCCGAGAGCAGCATAATAGATTTTTTTAAAAAATCAATTAAACAGAATATTTTGAACAGAGAACGGAGCTGCGTTCTGCTGTGCGTGGCTGCAGCTCTGCTGCACTCGCTGCCAACCGAGCGAACTCATGGGCACAGCTTTTGTTTGGGCTCCGCGTGCTCCTCCACAGGGAGGGAGGGAAGATGGGAAGCTGCAGATGGGAACCATCCTGTGAAACCCAGCTCCATCCCCTTGGCCTCCATGGGAAGGGAAAGAACGTTTGTGGTCTTTGCTCAGCCCCCGGTGGGCCGTCATTCGGTTAAAATATACCCAGATCTGTCCTGCTTTTTCCATGCTCCGTATCTCCGAACACGAGGAGATCCTGGTAAATGAGCTTTCATGCTTGAAGGGTTTCTTGGTGCATGCAGAGCCCACTGAGCCCCCTCCCCCCATTCCCCATTGATTTTGCCCAGGCCAAACCCCCAGCCAGGAACCCAACTGCTTTCCAACAGCTTTTCTGCAGCAGAAGGATGGATGGAAGGAGCCTGGTGACCTGAATGGTGGCACTGACACCTCCCTTTGGTCACTGGTGCCCCCAGTGGGACCAACCCAAAGCATTTGCAGGAAACCAACCCCACATTTTCCATTCCTCCTTCTGCCTTCTCCCCAGCTCCAGCAGCACGTGCTGGGAGGTGGCTCTGTTTGCTTTGGTGATGGCAGAGATATTTGGGAGAGACAGATGGAAGGCACTTCTTCTTTTCTGCAGACACTTCATGCTCCAAGCTGCTCATATTGTACAAGAGAGGCCAGATGCCTTGTTAATTCATAGACATGTTTACAGCACAGAGCTTCTAATAGGTGAATATGAATACTAAACAGTGATTAGTGCTTGTCTGACAGACGTCTCCCTCCTGGCTGAAATTGGATCTAAGTTTGACCTTTGATGAGGGAGGAAGGTATTCTGGTATATAATAAGACTCAATGCAGTGCAATCTGTACGTGGCAGAAGGGGCTGGCGGTGCTTAGGGGGTGGCCACAGAAAGCAGAGAGATGCTGGTCCCATCTATGGGGCACCCAGGCAGTGAAAGGCATCTGGGAGAGGACCTTGCGGGTCGTTCATTGTCACTGTGATACGAGCCCTGAGAGCAGGAGGTGACTCAGTGCCATTGGAGGGGAGCGATGTTCGGGGTAGCAGCGGCAGAGCAAATTGTGGAGGTGACGTTGAGCAAGGAGACGTGGTTCGGTGGTCATGGCTGGGGTGGGCTGATGAGTGGTCTAGATGATCTTAGAGGTCTTTTCCAATCTTTTGTATGAAAGGAGAAGGAGGTCTCAAAAGTAGGTTATGTGATAAACTGCCCTTTGGGGATAAGCACGTGCATCTTGTTGGTTCTGGAGTAGGGATTCAGTTGGTTCAGTGTGGGGACCGCAGCCTTTGTGGTTGTGGGATCAGAGCTGCAGAGCCCCCACATGTTGGGATGTGGTCCCATTCTGTGCTGGGAGCATCACAGACACGCTGACCCCACAGCTGAGATGCTCCCAGTGTTTGAAGCACTGGGAGGGATTTCTTTCTGTGGCAGCAGCAGTGCAAAGCACCCAGATCCTGCCTTGAGCCTGCAAACCAGCACTGCCAACTCCATGCAGGGGCCGTGCAAAGAAAATGCAGGAATTGCTGCATCACACACCATTACGAGCCTTGCTTTAGGTGCCAGCTGAGTGCTCTGCTCTGATGGCTATAAATACAACTATGTGCACATATAAAAGTGTTGCAGGTCCTTCAGAGGCGCCCAAACAGCTCCTGGGTTCAGTACCTGTAACGCTTGGTTGTGGTGTGTGATTCCAGCCCTCCTGCACTCATGGTTTGGGTTCCCATTCTGCTCGATTGCTTTTCCTTCTCCATCCCAAAGCTGAAAACCTCCAAATGCTGCGTGCAGGGCTCCATCCCCCGCATGGCACTGGGGGGGGAGGTGGGAGCAGGGTGGGATGGGAGCGTGGAAAAGCGAAACAAAACCCCCAGCAGCTGAATAGCAGCAAGCTCTCCAGCCCTGAGTTATGAATTTTGTCAATGAAATTAACCAACAATGTTGGGGAAAAGAATAAAAAGAAAGCAGCCTGGGCTCAAAGGGATGGCAGAGGGGCCAGGCACTGAATGGGGGCTTTGTTTGCCCTGAGTCCTCAATGGGAGACTGCAGCCCCACACACCACAGAGAATGCGCCTTGCTCCGGGCTGGGCAGTAAAGGAATGGTGTTAATTTGGTGGGGAAGTTAATTTGGTGGGTACAGTGAGGAAACCAGCTGCACATGGCAATAAATGCATGAGCAGAGCTGCAGGAAGGGGAGGACGGTGCATCCCCAGGGCTGAGCTCACTTTGCTCAGTGTCCAGCTGCAGTCCCACGGCACGGATCTGCCCAGAGCACATCCTGCTGCTGCCCCATGGGCATTCAGCATCACATCCCCTTGTCCTGTAGCCCGGCTCAGATACAGCAGAGCCACCAGCACGGTTTTGAGATCACACGTCATTAGGGAGGAAATCTTAATAATTTGCTACAATGGTTTGGAATCTGGGTTAAGCCTGGAAACAACAGCACGGGAGGAACCGTGGAGAGGCTCAAACAAAACCTGACATCTCCGTGCCTCACACCGAGCCATGTTGTGACCGACGCAATCCTCCCTTCTGCTCACATCACCTTTCCGGATTTATCATTTTAATGTTCTCTGGGCCACCGAGCCCCACAGCTGTAAATTAATTTTTAAAGTAATACAGGTTCGAAAACTTCCATCTGCTTTAATGAGCTTGGGGGAATCCTGTTGTATTAAAAAACATGCATGCAATTATTTTTCCATCTCGGGCTTCGCCATCGCGGCACCGCTCGGCGATGACATCTCCTTCCCCTCTGCAAAGCGTTTCCCAGTGACAACGTGGCACCGGGTCCTGGTGGAAGGGACATCTCCGTGGATCATTAGCACGTCCCTGGGCGCCTTCCCAGTCACCTTTCCATCCATCCAGTTCTGCATGGTGGAGTTACGTGGTGGTAATGAACAGCCCGGCGCCCGGAGGTGCCAAGTGAACCATTCGAACCGCCTGATTTCTGGTGGGAAAACCCCATGCAAAACTGAGATGCTGTTTGTTTTCACCGCCCTCTGTGCCTGTTTTTAAATATTTGCTCACAGTAGTTCAGGTTGGGCTTTTTTTTTTTATTATTATTATTATTAGCAATTAGCCTAATAAGCCACCTTTCCATTGCTCCACATGTAGATTAACCACTTCAGAGAGTACAAAATAAACATTTTGCAATGCGGGCATGTATCTGCTGGAAATGATGAGTAACCTGCTTCCACAGAGACCCAGTCCTCCCAACGTTGGGGCTTTGCTCTGATCATTAGCGCCCGTGTTGGCTTTTTTTCTTTTATTTCCCTTAAGACAGCTTCTTACAGCATTCGTTAACCTGAATTTTGAACACAATTAATTCTTGTTTAGGCAGAGCGTTCAGAATGACGTTCGTTACGAGCATCAAACAGCAGCCTGGGAACGTGTGACTTCGGCGTGACACATCAGCTCTCAGAAGGTGCACCCCCACAGAGATCACACACAGGTGAGCAACAAGCACAGATCTCAGCTGTCACACTGGAGATGAGCAGACGAGAAGCTGTCCGTCTGCACGGCCGTGGCATTTGGGTGAGCAGCGGTGGTGATGGGGCCATGCAGAGCAGCCCGGTGCTGCCTGGTGGTGCTGTGCATTGCAGGACACTCCTTCTGTCTTCTTTCCCAGTATGTGCAGAGCCTGCAGGAGCTTTGCATCCTTCTATGGTAAATGTTGTTTCCCAAACCAAGCGAATGTCAGTGGGAAGAAGAAGTTGTTAAGGGCACAGGAGCCTGAGTTGTCCAGTAAATCAGGAACAAGGAAATCATTTGTGTTGGTTCCATGCACAGCCACTCCTGCGGGAAAGCAGAGGTTCTGGGCACAGCAGCTTGGATTTCAGGCTGATTTCTGAGCAACCAGAGCTACTCAGTGGTAGTTCAGAGGGCACAGAGCACCTCTGCAACCAGCAGAGCCACGCAGCTTCAGCCCTAGGCTGACTGCACCCCATGCAGCAAGCATGGGGGTGATGGATTTGGTGCCCAGTGCTTTCCCTTGCACCCATTTGGATAGCTGTGATGGAGGGCTGCACATTTCCATCCAGCAAAGAGCCACTGTGATTCCTTCCAGCCATCACAGCGAGGCTGCTACACATAACCTGTCCTAAACCGTGCATGGATGATTTATTGTGTACTTCTCATGCAAATGGCATTAATAGGCTGTCACACTAGGAGAAGATGCTGGAAGATTACTGAAAGCTGCTGCACTTCAAATGTTTTGGGAGGAAATAATGCCTTACGAATGTGATCTGCAGAGTATCTCTGCCCACAGGGGCAGGTGCAGGAGGGAGCAGCTGAAGGCTGCATTGCTGCATTGTGCACTGAGTGCAGTGGGGCTCCAGCACAAAACCACAAGGGTTGGTTTAACCTGCCTCAGCACACTCTGGGCTCAGGCAGCTCTGCTCTGCTGAGTTTGGGATCGGGCTGCAGAGAGAACCCAACCCACGCCAGCCCTGTCTAATTAGTGGAACATATTTACATGTGTAAAACTCTCCTGTAGTCCTCGTAATGACTAATGCATAATTATGCACAGACAAATCCCCACAGTAAACACAAATATTTTTGTTTGGTTGATCTCAGGAGAGCCCAGCAATGTGTCAGGGCTACACTGTGCATCCCAGCTGAGACAAGTAGGTGCTTGCCTTGTTCAGCCCCATGGCCACACCAATCCCATGGCCACACCAACCCCATGGTCATGCCAACCAAGGCCATAACAATTCTATGGCCATAACAACCCCATGGCAATACCTACCCTATGGTCATGCTAACCCCATGGCCATACCACCATCATGGCCACACCAACCCCATGGCCCCACCAACCCCATGGCCCCACCAACCCTATGGCCACACCAATCCCATGGCCATACCAATCCCATGGTCATGCCAACCAAGGCCATAGCAATTCTATGGCCATAACAACCTTATGGCAGTACCAACCCTACGGTCATGCTAACCCCATGGCCATACCAACATCATGGCCATACCAACATCATGGTCCCACCAACATCATGGCCATACCAACGCCATGGCCATACCAACCCCATGGCCATACCAACCCCATGGTCATGCCAACAAGGGCCATAACAACTCTATGGCAATACCAACCCTATGGTCATGCTAACCCCATGGCCATAACAACAGCATGGCCATAACAACTCTATGGCCGTACCAACATCATGGCTATACCAACCCCATGGCCATACAGACCTGCGGCCATGCAGCCCCACAACTATCTCAGCCCCATGGCCATAACAATCCCCTGGCCATGCAGTCTCCTTGTGCTGCACCAAAAAAGGCATTTTTGGGTCAAAACAAAGTATTTTGCAGGTTTATCCCAATTTCACAGAAATATCGGGCTTTCTCCAGGTTTGAGAAACATCCCCAACCTTTCTGTGACCATACAGGATGAGGACCCTTTCCAATTCAAATCCCAGTGTCAGTCCTAGCCTCAGTCCCAGTCCCAATCCCAGTTCCAGTCCCAGTCCCACCAGGAGCTACCAAGATTCTGATCTCTCTCCATGCCATCTTAGCTATGGCACCTCTAGTGATGAATTCATCACTTAGGCAGTGGCTTTTCTCCTAAAATCCTCTTCAGGGAACAATTTTCCAATGTCGGATACGGTGACTAATTGATAACTTTCTTTAAGGGGACTGCATGATAACTTTCTTTAAAGCCGTATATTATGATCAGCAGGTTTTCAAAGGAACATGCTGCTCTCTTAATTCTCACCTTCATTATTTTAATACCTCTGTAAAATGGATTTCTAATGGATCCACATTGCCATAAAACTTTAGGGATGGTGGGTGGGTGGTGATAAATTCTTTGCCATCCCAGTGGCTCTGTGAGTGATGTAGGGAGCAGAGATGGATTCCAAGGAGCAGCTGAGTCCTGGCTTAGGGCTGTGCCTATCAGGACTGCGACGTTCCCTGCTGTGACTCCATCCCATTTCCTTGAGCACCCTATAGAGCTTCGTTAAACAGTACAACTAGTATCTGTCTCACACAATTCGCTCTGTCTCACTTCTACCCCAGGAATATATCCTATCAGGAAGGCAGAAGATACCCCAAGTGCAATCCTATCCCAAATATGGGGAAATCTGTGCAGCACAGTCATCCCAATAGTAGAGCATTTTCACCCTGAGATCCCAAGGCATGCCAAAAATGGACACTAGAACCATAGAATCATAGTATTGATATCACCCCTTCAAAATGTCCTTTGCCAGCAAAGCAAACTCTGTCTCTAATTTAATCAGAGAAGGGAAGAAATGGGTGTTATGGGCAGCTGGAAATGCAGGGAGTTGTTGGAGAGTTCATTTGATGACCTTCAAAGGTCCCTTCCAACTCAAATGGTCAAACGATCTTATTTTTTATCTCCCCCCGGTCATTAGGCCATACCAACTCCTGTTTGCCCTGGACGTGAATGCAGGGGCCAAACAATTGCTCAGCACCAAGCATTGCCACTTTGGCACCTTTCAGCACCTGGTGTAAAAAGGAGCAGGGCACGGGGCTGGATGCATGGGCTGGTTCATTGCTGCCTTCTGAGGTCAGCTATCTGTGTCATTGATGGGGCCCTGCTGCAAAATCCCATTGCAAAGTAGCGTCTGCCCTAAGGAGAGCAATGAACACATCAGGAAAAATCTCCTGTGCTCCCCGTGCACACATGAGGTTCTATGGGACAAAGACAGAACCCAGCTGTCTGAAGGAGGCTCCTTTCCTCCAGAGCACTCTCTAGGGCCGGGGCTCTGCCCCTCCATTCAGGGCACGCTGTGTGTGATGTTAAGCAGCGATGGATAACAGGCAGAACGTGTTATCACAGCTGCTGTGTGCCACAGCACGAAGGGGAGAGCTGTGCTCTCCTTGCTCGCTGCTTGGCCTGGGGACATTCATGTTCTTGTTTATACAATAGCTCTGCTCCAAGAGCAGGAATAAAACATACCTTGTTTTCCCCTTCCCAGATGCTGTTTAGCATCGTGCTACATCTCCCCATGGGAAATGCAGGTTGGAGCCTCTTGGGTTGGGGGGGAGGATTGAATCCAGATGTTGCATTGCTGGGCAGCAATGTATTTTTGTGCAGAAGTGGTAGTGTACGTAGCTACCTTCACATCCAGGTGCATAGAGAAAATGTAGGTGCGTGTTTGTAGAGACATGCTCTTATCTCTTACCCCAAAATATAGACCGACTCCAAATTTCAACAGAAAAATACAGTAATCAAAAGGTTTGGCCACGTAAACCTTGCAAAAAAATGGGTATCAGCCTATGGGATTTTTGCTCAGACTGATGGGCACCCTTGTTTTGGGGCAGCAGCTCTTCAGGGCTCAGCCCAGGGCACATTGCCAATGTTGCACCCATGTAAATGTGCCCAGATTGCAAAAATAGGGCAAAGCACTGCGAGGAGAGCAAAGCACGGAAATGTAGCACAGTGCTCTGTGTTTAACGATGAGCAGCTCAGGTGAAAGGGAATAACTGTACTATAGAGAGAACTTTCACAGATAGTATTTTGGGGCCGTGGTGCGTTGGGAGCAGTGGGTGCTGTGTCAGCAGGTGAAGTCATGTCACACTTCTGGTGATTGTGCCAGGGCCACGCGAATGTATTGGTGCATAAATCATTCTCAGGTTTGCTCTGCTTTGCCGATGCGGGGTCTGCAACCTCTTGTGCTGGGAGATACCGATGTGTGTGAGCAGCATGAGCCCACCGCGCAATGCTGCTCGGTGCTGGCGCTGCTGCTGGCACCATGTGGGCTCCCTCCAGCGGCCGTGGGACAGCCCCGGGGTGCCCGGTGCCAGCCGTGTAGGGACCGTGCAGAGAGAAGGGCCGAGGGAGTGCAGGAGGACAGCCCCGAGCTGTGCTGTGCATGCATAGGTGTGCGCCGTGCACGGGCAGATGGACGCGTATGTGCATAAAGTGCATGTATGTAACACCTATGCTGTGCACGTATGGAACGGAGCTGCAGATGCACGCAGATCCGTGCACACACGGCTCCAGCTGCTCAGTGCCAGCTGTGTGCGTGTCGCTCCCTGCAGCTCCGGGGTGCAATGGGCCCAAGCATCACCTCTCCCACCACCCCCACCCCAACAGCACTCTGTGCACCCCTCCCACTTTTTGCAGCGTGCTGCTCGTTGGGGGGTGTGTGTAGTGATGCACCGATGCCTGCTTGAAATCTATGTATTTTTAATATATAATTGGGCACGAAAGCCTATTTGCATGGAGTGTTAATGCGCCATCGGCCGTGTACCACCGGGGTGGGGGGAAAGGGGATGGATGCACCGACCGCTGCTTGTTATGAATGCACTGTACCCGTTGGCACAGCCGCTGTTTGCACGAGGAGAGGTACGCGAATGCACCACTGCCTCTTTGCACGGGGGGGGGGGGAGGGGAAGGGGGGCTATAAAAGCACTGCTACCCATTTGCCCCGATGCCTGTTTGAAGGGGGGGGGGGGTGGCGTGCCGTGCAACACCAACCTTAATTTGCACGGCGGGGGCTGTGCACGCACCGATAGCCATTTGCACTGCGGGGGGGGGGGAGTGGTGGAAGAAGCTGCGCACACCGCACCGCCGCCGCTCGCACGGACCGCGCGGCTCCTTCCCCCCTCCCCCCACCCCCCGGGCAGGAGCTGAGCGCGGGGGGAGGGGTGGGGCGAAGCCATCCGCTCTCGCCGCTCTTTGGCTGCGGCCGCGGCGCTCATTTGCATGTGGCGGGGGCTCCCCTGTCACGTGGCTGCGCGCGGGGCGGAGGATCGGGGCCCGTTGAGGGGAGAGGCGGGAGGGGGGGCGCACTTCCTGTTTGAGAGCGGCGCTGGGCGGGGCGGGGAGCGCGGCGGAGCCTCCCCGCGCTCTCGCGCTGCCCGGCGCGGCTCTTGTCAGTTAGCAACAAAATGGCCGCGGCGGCAGCAGCTGTGCTCCTGAGGACGGCGGCGGCGGCGGAGGTGGCGTCCGAATCGGCGGCGCGGAGGAGCAGCGGGGGCCCGGCTCAACAGCACTGAGCGGACACCGAGAGCGAGCGGCGGAGAGCGGCCCCCACCCGCTGCTGCAGCCCGGCCCGAACCCCCGCCCCGGGGGCACCTCCGCTGCGTTTCCCCCCCCCCCTCCGGAGGGACTCCGCCGGATCCTCCCCTCCCGCTGCTTCCTGCGGGGCGGCCCCGCGGTGCGGATCGTCCCGGGAGGGCGCAGCGAACGCCGCTCCGGGCGTTGTTCGGGGGGGGGTCCTTTTGCGGGACCGTGCCCCGGCGGGCCGCGCTGTATTTCGCTGATTTGATTCTCCTGGTTTTTTTTTTGATTTGCACTTTTCGCCTCCTCAGATGCCCGTCCACGCGGACTGAACCCACCGGGACGCGGCAGAGCCCCTCCCGACCCGGTTCGGATCTTCGCTGCAGCGCGGACCGTGCGCGCCAGGCACGGACTGAGCCGCGCTGCGCTCCGCCGGGAACCGCCGTTGCCCCGCGCCTCCGTGCGCGTCCTCCTCCTCTGTGCCGTTGTTTTTTCTTTTTATTTTCTTCTTTGAGGGGGTGTCGACAAACGACGACAACAACAACAAAAAAACTTAAATTTTTTTAATTATTATTTTTGGCCGTGTGAGATTTTTTTCGCATCGATTCGTGAAATTACGGGTACAATTACAGAAAGAGAGGGAAAAAAAAAAAACACCAACAAAACAAACCAACCACCACCAACACAACAAACAACCTTTAAAATAAGAAAGGAACGCGTCAGTGAGACCCCTCCATCGTAGACGACATCCCTGCTCGTTTCCTCACAGCGAGACCGAACCGAAAGCTGCCAAAGAGCCCCGCACAGAGCAGACCAGAAGGTGAGGGCGCCGGGCTGTGCGGGACCCGCGGGGCTCAGCGTTCTGACTGCGGCGGACGGAGCGTTGTTGCAGTGCGCTGTGTGCGGCTCGGGGGCCGCGGGTTCGAACCCCGGGGGTTGCGGTCGTAGCGTTAGGTCGTATTGAAGGCTGATCCCCTAATGTGTTGCAGGGCTGGTTATGGGAATTAATTGCTAACCTTAGAGTTCAGTGTCTTTCTCTGCATACGCTGCTAGTCGTACTTCCTGGCTAGTTGATCAGCGTGCGGCTGCGAGGCCGCTCGTCCCGCAACACCACGGCCTGTTTAAATTTAGCCGTAATCCTTATTACGTCATGGCCTTTCTGCTGCAGAATTCTCCCTCCCTCCCGCAGCCGTCCGCCTCGGAGGGGTTACGCCGGGCGCGTAGCGCTGCGCGTGCGGACGGGTTTACGCCATCCGCGTAGTGCGGTTACGCCGCCCGCGTAGCGTTATACTGCGTGCAGCCCCGGGCATCGCTTCGCCGCGGTGCGGAGCTGCGCAACACGCGGGCGCTCCCGGCCCGGCCCCGAGGAGGAGCGTTCGGCCCCGGCTGGGATGGTGGTGCCCGGAGCCTGCCGGATGGAAGGGTGGTTGGAAAACCTGCCGTCTGTCTTCATTTTAGGTTTTATTCATTTCTACGATGAGTCTTTCCTATTAATGAAAGAACTTGTGCTTTTCCTGACTTCCATCGTCTTTTGTTTACCCTTAGAGGAAGCAGTCCTGGCCTTTTGTACTTGGGCCTTCTAAGACTTTGACATTTCCTAAGCATAAAAGCGTAATTGGGCACAAAAGTACTTCTAAGGCGGAGCACTCGGAGCTTCCGAGTTCCGTACTTTGCCAAACAGTAATAGCGAAGCGGGGTTAGGCTGAAGGCTTTACCAAGCAGAGCATCTCCCCGTGTCTCAAACTGTTGGTTAGCCTTAACCTTACAGAAAGTGGAGTGTTACAGCAGCCTAGAAGGATAGGAAAGAAGGATTTTATTTATGCTTTTGGCTCCCTTCATTCAGAAAAGACTCTTCATCCCGGTAGGGATTTGCTGCCTGCTGTCAGCTCGGGCTGACCTACAATTCCCCGTTCACAGCGAGGTGCAGCTCCTCTCCTCAGTGGCCATTTGGTATTAAAACCCAGCAGAAGGGTTTGGTTTCGGTTTGAGCTGCGAAGCCTTAACCAAGAGCCGTCTATGTGGGAACGGGTAATATGTTAACTTACATTTATTTCCTCCTAGCAGCTGGCCTCGCAGAGATAAACAAGCGCTTTTCCAAATGCTGTCATCTGGCCCCTTTCCAAAACAAGCTGAAGGAGGAGGTCAGGGGTGGAGCCATCCTTTCCTTTAGTAAAAAGAGGCTTTCATTTGGAAAGAATTGCTGGATAGTCTTGGCTACCGGAGCTGCAGCTTTAAAAATAAAATGCTCAAACCTTTACGAACCGAAGCAGTCCGTTACTCATCTCTTAATGCATGTGCTGCTGCTGTTGGAAGGTATAGCAGCTTGAAGGTAGAATTCACGTTGTTTGTTTTGTTAAATAATCAGTGCTGTATGTAAGACTTTGAACATGAGAAGTGAGTGATTAAACATTTATCATCTTTGGTTACAGTGGAGATGTGCAACACAAGGGCTATTGTTTTAATTGTTTAAAATGCAGATGACAAGATAATGGTAATACCATTAGAAGGTTTCCCTTTGGCCTAGAAGCTGCAGGTAGGAGCCTGTCGATCCTTTGGTATTAAAGATGAATGATAAGGAAACCTCTTAAATGCCTGTGACGCTGCAGTCGAGCCAATTTAGCATCAGCTGATGCCTTCTAGTGATAATGGCTTGGGGTGTTCAGCTGTGTTATGAAGATATCAGCCACAGCAAATAGTGTTTAGAAGAGAAATACACTTTATTGAATGGGAAGGTGATCTAGAAGTGACAATAAATTGCGTTATTAAATGGTCTGTGTGTTTTGCACGGTCTCTTCATTGGGCAGTGCTGGTGGTACAATGAAAGATGGTTCTTAACGTGTGAAAGCAGAGGAATCAAAGTATTGTTTGATCTTGCTTTAGGATTCTGAGCTATTTATGAAAAACGTCTACCAAAGACACGGCTTAGTTTTACATCTTAATTACTGGATGTAGGTAGACCTTTGCTTATGGTATCACTGCTTAATTGTGATTAACATCACTTGGATTCCAACAAACAGTTCTGCGTTTTGTGAAACCTCATTAGCGTGCAGTTTCCTGCTTTGGCACCAATGCATTTTAATGTCTGCTGCAGGAGATAAAAATGTCTGAGTTTGGTCACAGTAACAAACTGCCTTCTCCTGCACAGAGTGCTTACAGAGCAGCTTCAGATGATATCAAAGCTGGTATCATTTGCTGAGAGTGCAGCGGCAGTTCAGAACGCGCTGCTGATTCTTTTGTCTTTTTCTGAAATGTGACATCACTTTCTTCGTGCAGGGACACTAAATTTCACCGCAGACATCTGTGAGATGGCTCGATGTGCTTTAAGCCTTCCTTCGGAGCAGCAGGAATCGACGTCGGAGTCGGTTTTGCTCTTAACTCTGGATGTGAACCAGCGCCGTAATTTCTCAGTGCTGTATTCCCAGCTGTAGTTGCAATTCAAGCTCATAAAACATTAGAAGCTTTGGCGGCAGTGAGGGCTGCGTTCTGGATGTCTTCCCCATGGGTTTGCAGCCAAGGATGGCTCGAGAGTGAGAACAGTTATCTGTGCTGCAGCAGTGCTGGCTTATGGCTGGGTGCCCAGATTGTCTGGCTTTGCACACAGCTTTAGGGTTTGCCTTTGAGGGCTGTGGAGGTGGAAGTCGTTTGTAATAAACAGCTCTCTGCAGTTTGCTTCTGAAACGCACATTCGCTTAAAGGATTGAGAAGTACATTCGCATCGACTTCGGTCTCAATCAGGAGATTCTGTTTCAGAAGCTCGCTTATGAGAATCCACTCTTGTGGATGCCCCATCCCCGGAGGCATTCAGGGCCAGGCTGGATGTGGTTCTGGGCAGCCTGGGCTGGTGGTTGGTGACCCTGCACGCACAGCAGGGGGTTGAAATTAAGCAGTCATTATGGTCCTTTTTAACCCAAGCCGTTCTGTGATTCTATGAAATGGGAACGGTTGTTTTTTTGCCTTGTATTAAAATAGGTGATGTTTATCCCACGGCTGTGTGTGTGTTTGCTTTCTTAGCAGTAAGCACTGGATTGCTGGAGACTTTTCTTTCATTTGGGAGGAAGATTGACTCGTCAAGTCGATTGGCATCCCTTTGTGTAATTAAGCCCCAGATAAAAATATGTTTATAGGTCTCGAAATAGTTATCATGCGACTACCAGCTGGAGGAAGAGAGCCCTCAGCCCAAGGGAGAAAAAACCACCTTGGGCTATGGAGTGCTTAGTGTGTGCCCACGGGCACTTCTGCAGGCAGAGCCATCCTGAATTTTCCTTAGTTTCTTGTTAGTGAGGTCTGTGTGCATTTTCCCATAGTGACTTTCCAAAGGCGTCACAGGGAGCGCCTGTGTTAGGATCTGGTCAAGAAAATTTCCCCCCCAAATGGCATGTCTGGTTCTCCTTAGCTGCACTGATTTCCCTCCTCCTCCTTTTCCCCTTCCTGTGTTCGGCCTGCCTGTTTCTGCTGGAAGTTTACGCTTTTCTCAGCAGCGCAGCAGAGGAGCAGAACTTTTATCTGGGATGGATGCAGTGCTGGCTGCGCCCTGGATGCTGCTCTGTGTGGTCAGCGTGTCCTCATATCAATAACGAGTTCAAACTGCCTGCTCTATTTTAAGCTCAGCCTGATGCTGTGCGTGGTCTGACTGGGGCTCTTAGTTCCTCAGAATCCCAAAAGGTTTCTATGGCTGATGCTAATTTCAGATGCTGACAGTGGGAGTGTTTTTAAGCAGTGGTTGTTGGTGAACAGCAGAGCAGCAGCGCGGTGCTTCGTTGCAAAGCACTGCAGGAAGAGGAAGCAGCTCAGCAGTGCTAAGAGCAGCTGCACGGACGGGTCAGCGCTGCCTGCCTTTTTGCTGTGCCCTATTCCTGTGCCATTGACAAAGAACCAGAGCAGGTTTTTGCTATTGCTTCCAATGCTTCTGATAGAGCTCAGGATATGTTTGGAAGAGTAACTTTGTAGACGTTCTTCTTAGTGTAGATGTCGGTCCGAAGTTAGGAGGTGTTGGAAGGCTTTGTAGCCCTGCAGGTGCAGTGTGCTGGGAAGGCCAGCCTGCAGCATGCCTTCTTAGCCTTCCTCTGCTGTCATTCTGTGCACCTGCAGGTTTCAACTTTCCTCTCCTCTCCCTATTTCTAATGAGTTACAAGCTTGCCTAATGCAGGAGAATTGCTTCTAAAAGGCATAGTTTGGGTTCGGCCCCATTTTCAGCTTTGAAATGGATGATTCACTTGACAGTTTCTTTTCTACCCAGGCTGCAAAATACCCCATATCTGCATGTTTAGTCCTTCTTGTCTCCATCTTCTGCTGTGTTCTGTCCTGGTCTTGATTTGTGATGCTGCAAAAACTTCCTGTTAATTCAAAATAACCCCTTGGCCTAAGAGTGCTTATCACATCTGTCTATAATGTACCTCTTCATTTTCCTGCTTGTGAAACAGTTTGGTTTCTCTTTGTGGTCTTAACTGATGTGTGTGTATATATAAATATAAATATATAAATATAAATAAATAAATATATATACAGTGAAGAGGTTCGTTGTCTTAAGCCATTTAAAAGCTATAGCATGTTGTAGTACAGGAGAAGAGCCTACTTGTGGCAATCTAAATGCTACTGAATATTTTGTAGTATGCTGATCATCAAGTGTGGGTGTCCAATCCAGGTGTAGGACTAAATCTGGTCTGTGATTGCTGCAGTCAAGAGAAGACTCTGTATAAATAGCAGAGTAAAAGAGCTTAGTGAAAGTATGATACAATTACTTCTCCAGTAGTTATTCTTCTAATCAAGCTTTTTGAAGCTTTTGAAAACGGCAATCCCAAGTCTCATCTCACTGGGCACCAAGAACACATTGCTTTTGATATTAATACTGCTACACTGAAGCATTATATTCGAATAAAGCAATGGCTGTATTACTGGGTGAATCCATCGCAATTTGCTTAATAAAATGCATTTATGAAGATAAAACATTCTTCACGCATTGGTGGAAGAACTACTAAGGTGACAACAAAACCCCATGTATTTGGAAGCAGGTGAGGTGGTTGATAGCTGTTGGTCTCTGCTGTCCGGATGGTGATGATGCTCTGACAGTCCAGCTGCACTGAAGTTGTCCCCTCTGTCAGCATCCAAACAAGCAGCAACTCATCTTTCTGGAGGTCTGTCTGCATCTTCTGATCAGATAATATGCAGACCTTTTGAGTATGGGAGGGCTGCTCTGAAAGTAATGCCTCCTACTGCTTGATGTTGGCCCACACCGTTGGAAGCACATGTTGGTGGTAGGGCAGTAGAGGTTGAACCTTCCCACCTGTAACCCATTACATTTTGTTGCTGTGTGACAGATGGCAGCGGAGGAGCAGCCTGACATCTAACATGGAAGCACGTGAAGAAAAAAATGTGGAATTCTTCTGTGAAGAAAAAATGGCACCCACTGCCATTGGGCTTGATGAATGGAGTGGGTGTGAGCACAGCCAGGCAGAGCAACAGCGGTCACCTCCCCTGAGTGTGGCATGCAGGCTCTTGTTCGTCACAAGTGGAAGTGCACAGCTGATGGTATTGCAAAACAGTAGCTGAGAATTTGCTCTACCAAATAATGCTCTCGTGCTCTTTGGATCTGTTGTACTTTCGATGGAAATAAATAGGGAGCATTACTTTTGGAGCAACCTGTGTATTTCTGAGAGTATTTGCTCCCTTGGGCATTTTATGGACTAGCTGAAGGCATGAAATGGTCATTGCAGAGATGGTGATTCACTATAAATTGATTTCCAAAGTGGTGTTTACTGCAGCTGGGAGCAGTTTGGTTCCCTAGTGGAGAGGCTGTTCGTTTACTGGGTTGAAACATGGTGATAATCCGTTCTGATGATGGGTCTGATATTCCAGTATATAATAAAAATGCCGAGTTCAGCTGTTAATTGAGTACTTGATAGATTTATCACTGGCAGGAATTGGTACCCAGATGCTTTTATTATGGAAAGTGGTGGAGCAGAAAACTTGGAAACTTAATGGAAAGAAGGATTACTTGTTCAGCAACGTGCTGCAACTGAAGATGCAGTGGAACAGCAACTAAACTGATTCAAAATGCATTTAAGTTGAGCAAAATAGTCACGGAGGGCAATGTTTTGGTTTTTGTAGTTAAATGCTAGGGATGTATTAATACAAAAACAAGTAATTTTTTTCATTTGTGTTTAAACTCCCACATATTTGCAGCGTGCAGTTTTTGAGCACAGTTCATTAGTCTGTAGTGTGTTTTGTCTTCCTTTGCTCAGATCAGATTTGGTGTTAACCTCCTGCCGAGAATTCCAGGACCCCTGACATTTTATTGTGACTCTTGATTAGCTCACCAGGGTTCCTGCTAAGAATTCTTCTTTCATTCACTTGATAAATTGAATTCCCTATTCACAGTGCCTTTAAATAGAATGGTATTTGGAAAACTCGGAGACAACAACTTGAATGTTCAATGAGCTCTCCCAACAAGTGTGAAAACGCAGAAGGAGGAAATTAAGGGCTTGCAGTCTGAAATCTTTTAGAGGAATAAACATGTTACGAGAGCATATAGCTCTGTCTTTGTGTTCCCTTTGGTCTTGCTTCCCTCCTGGCTTCTACAAGAAGGGGTGCTGTTGATGCCTGTTTTCCCTTTCTCATCTCATGCTGGTGATCCCTGAGTTGTGTCGTACCATTTGGAGCCCTACTGCATGAAGAATGGCAGTTGTTTATTTCTGAACCCCAGATGTTGAGGTCCCGAGTGGGCTCTGTCCTCGTGGTTCCCCATCAGCTCTGCCTGCCGTCCTGGTGCCACGTGCCAGCTCTGGCTCTTCTTTCAGCCGGGCAAGGCAGAGGTGCAGGATGCCATCTCCCAGGACTGCCTTCTGTAGGCTCCCGTGGCTCATCTGTGCAGTGGTTTTAATGTCACAGGAGTGGAAAGGGCCTCTGGGGATCACAGATGGGCAACAGCTGAGTCAGGTGACGTGGCTGCGTAGCTGAGTGCTGCTGTGTGGCTGTGATGGAAAGGAGAGCTGAGGGCACTGCAAACCTTACGGGCAAAATGATGCGTCGTGTTAGCTGTGCGAGCGTACCTGTCATCTCTTTTAGCTGTGTTTGCATGAAGGAGTCCTGCATAGAAGCTTCTTTCTGACTGTTTATGGTCCCCTTCACTCTGTCACCAAAGCCTGGTGATGCAGTGACATGCTGCCTGGCTGCTCCAGCTCTGCTATGGCAGAGATCAGCACTCAGAGCCCGGAGCAGAAGATCTCCTGCTTTTGTTCTGTTCCCTGACCTCCTCCTCAGCTGTGTCTGTGTGTGCTGTGCTGTGCTGGAAGTGCACTGCTCTGACATGTTCTTCAGGTCCTGCCAAACATCTGAGCAGCAGCTTGTCCATGGGTTGCCTCTGCTGCTTGGTCAGTTGATGGGTGATGTTTATTTGAGCAGCTGGCTGCTCTGGGGGCTTTGTCTCGTCACTGAGCTCTTATCTTCTCAAGTGTTTGCAGAAGACAAACGTAGTACCTGGAAGAGATGAGCACATGCTGCTCTGCTGCTGGATTGCAAAGCTGTTCTCCATCGTGCATTATGTCCCAGGAAAACTGGGGAGGGGAGAGGGCAGCTCTGCCCCGTGTGCTGCTTGGTCTGCTGGTAGATAGCAGGCCTGGATGGGAGGCAGTGCTGTGAGGCTAAATCAATTCAACCTCACTGCTCAGTCTAGAGCTTAATTTTTCAAGAAATGAGTTTGCTGGGCAAGAGGAACTGTTCCTAACGTGTTTTCAGCTGCTGATCGCCTGCTTTGGGTGGTGAATGCAGTGTGAACGAGCCTTCTCAGTTCAGGCTGGATGTGTGGCTGCCATATCCTCTGCACCCACGGTTCTGCTGTACAACTCCATAGCGTTGCTTTGCGGTACTCAGTAATAAAGACCTGACACGTCAGTTGGAAGGTTCTCATTGGAGCTCTGGCAGTGATCCTTGAGAAAGTGAGAAAGGCAGCCTGTGGATGAAAAGCAAAACCCCAAAGCCCACAGCTGTGCACTGGGACTGAGCAGTGCTGATGGTGGTCAGACCTCAGGCATCTGACCTGCTCCTTGTGGTCAGTCTGCATTCTTGGTCAGGAAAGCCTTTCTCTTTGAGATTTCCCCTGGGCTGGATAGTAGAAGCTCAAACAGGGCCAGGTTGCTCCATGGTTTGTTCTATTACTTTGTTTTTAATCTCTAATTGAATGATAATTTCTGTTGAGCCCACGTTATTTTTATTCTAATTTAATTTGCTGTGATGGTTGCTTCTATTATGTGTATATGAAGTGGGGTCACCAAAAGTTATTGTTGAGTGAATTGGAAACTGAAAGGGTCCTGCAGTAAATAGCACTTGGCACTGTCCTCGAGGTGCTGTCACAACGGAGATGCTCTTTAACCAATGATCCAAAATGGCACCGTTGGAGACACCAGCTGCTGAAGGTTGGGATGTCTTAGCCAAGCATTCTTCTTTTTTTTTCTTTTTTTCACCTGATGATGGGATTTCTATTGTAAAGGTTTTAAGAGCAGGATTATTAACTCAGTCTCTTGGGTGACCAATAATCTCCCACAGTTTCAGTAAGATATTTTAATTGAATATGATGCTTTTCACATCCTAGTCTCAGCCAAACCTGTAGTGTTTGTTGTTGTCTTTAAATGGCAGCTCCGTTCTGCTTAAATTTCAGCAGTGAATTCAGTTGTCTGTGCATGTCTGGCCACCTTAGTGAAGTGGGCTGTGATTTCAAGAAAGCCTGAAATGGGGTGTATAGGAATCAAGTGTAATCCCTCACAATTTTTGGCAGCTGTTGAGGAGAGTTCAGAGAGCATCAGAGACCTGGAGATACCCACCAGTACTCTGCACACAAATCAGCAGACAAAACCAAATGCACACCAGGATGCCGTAGAGCTGAAGCTGCATTCTGCAGTCCATGGAAGACCAAGGGCTGTCGTGATTTGTTTATGTACAGGGTTCTTGATGGGGTTTCTGTGGCTTCAAAAGCCAGGGCCCTGTTCCTGGTAATGATTGGTTTTGTCTTGCATGCTTTAAGGTCGGTTGACCAGATACTGGGAAAACCGAAGTACCAGACCCACAGTTAGCAGAGGATGATATTTTGATGTTTCACATGAAGGGAGAAATCCTGTCAAGTCAAATTATGTACTAAGTAGTGACAAATGCAGGACAGGGACGTAATTTAACAGTCAGAAGCCCCAAAGCATGGGATTAATAAACCATAAATTGAGGTCAAACAAATGCTCCTCAAGCTTCATTTATGATTCCCTGCAGGGACGCATTTTGCACCCAGACTTTCAAATTAAGGGTTTAGTTTCAAGCTGAACGTGCATACCTGTGCGTAAAGCACATTGATCAGCTTACCTTGCCCTCCGTGGTGTAGCTGAGGATGGTTTCCCAGTTAATTCCTGCCGCACTGATGCTGAGCGTGGTACCCTGTGCTGTTGCTGAATTGCATTCTGCTGTTATTCAGACCACATCCCGGGTGTATCTGCTTCTCCTGAATTCTGTCTGGCTGAGTTTTGCAGCCTCATGACTTGATGTGTTCTGGAAGCTCAGTGCACACATTTTTCCAGCAATGAAGTGATTAATAGAAGTACTGAATGCTGCTGGACATGGGTGATGTACTGCAACCAAATCCATGGGATCTCTGCCTGCTTGGAAGGGGAAGTGCTGACTGTGCCACAGTGTCACTCAGCTTGTGTTTCCCTACCCTGTTCTTAGAAAATGGCTAAAGCACAGTGTTTTTTCTTAAAGAAAGCTGTACATCTTGCTTGAAAAATCAATAAATTATATCTGTTGCATCTTCTTTCCTCCCTGTTAAAAATGGCTGTAGCTGTGCCATGGGGAAAACAACAAGCTGATTTGATGTAGCTTCTCTTCACAAATCCTTGTTAGCTGTTAGTGATGTCATTATCCCTTCCCATTTTAAGTTGTAGGTGCAATCTTTGCCTCTTTGCAAGCCTTCTGGGGTGCTGCCCTTCTCCTGCAGATCCTTCCAGGTAATCAGGATGACTTGGATACAGTTGTCCTGTGGTAAGTTACATCAGGCCCAGAGAGTGGGGAAAACCATCTGGTTTCTCTTAAAGACTTTTAAAGCTGTTCCTACTTTTGCTGCCCCATGTGTTTCCACTTTTGCCAGTCCGTGGGAGCTCACTTCAGAAGCTGGGCTGTCTCCCCAGGGTCGGGGAGCAGGCACTGAAGGACCGTGCCACGGGATCCTTGCTTGGGGCTGTGTTCTCTGGCCGTTTATGGCCAGGAAGGCAGCAGGGGATGCTGCTGGCACCGCATGGCATGTGCCCAGATGCTGCCTGTTCTTCACCTGCTCCTGGGCAGGCTGTGCCACGAAGCATCATCGAAACAAATTCTTCCTCTTGCTTGCTCCCAAGGCACTTAGCTTTGTTGTCACTGCTAATGTGCTAATTGATTATTGACTTTCTTTTCTTTTTTTAACCTGTGTTTGTTTTGGTTTTGTGTTCATTCTCATTTGGCCTGGTTTTATGGATTTCTTTCTTCTTTGAGGTGATTGGAAAGCTGGTCATTAGGGACAAGTCTGACTTCCCAATTAATGACTGAGCCTTGGTACCAAGGAGAAGGCCTGTTGCTGGTTAACTCTTGCCAGCTCTTTGCCTCCTGCTGGGATCAGCTGCAGGCAGGTCACAGAGGGCTGGGCAGAGCAAGGATGAGGGAGGAAGCAGCGTGAGCAGCGGGGCTGATGAGGAGCCCTGGTTTATCCCTCTGAAACTAGGGGCTGCTGGTGGCATGGGACCTCTGGCAGCATTCCTCCTCTGGGCTGGAGTGTCTGCATTCTCTTTTGGATTTGTCATTTCCAAGAAGCAGCACCTGGCTCTTTTCTTCTGCAGCAGCATTTCTCGGTTGTCCTGAATTGTTGCAGCCTGCCTCTCCAGTACTCACTGCTTTTTATTTTATGTATTCTTTCCCTATTTCGTTGCTGCCACTTGGAACCAGATCCTAGAGAACCTTCTGAATGGTTATTTTGTGTTTTGTGCCTCTGCTCTCCAAACCCCTCAGACTGGAGCTGTGTCACACGGAAGGACAGACAGGGACGTACCTCTGTCCCATGGCTGGCCATTGCAGTGCTTCTGGATGAGGCATAGGACATGTAATGGCCTATGTAATGACGTGTATCATGTAATGACGTGGATCAGCCCTTGAAGTTTGCATCAGAATGCTGTATTCCCAAAAGGCTTCTTGCAGAATCCCGTTAGGATGTCAGGTTGGAGCAATGCAGGGTGCCAGCTGTGCTTTCAGACATGAAAGTGATCCGATATCTGATGCCAACTGGAAAACTGTTTTCATTGGGCTTAAAAAAATCAACCTAGGTTGGTTTCCTTTTTATTTATTTATTTTTTTTAAGGGAAAAAGAAGACTCTAATGGGCACAGACTGACAGAAAGTAACCGCAGTTACAGACACTGACCTGTCAGCTCACCTTCCTACTGCAGGAGAGCCTCTCAGCTTGAATGCTTTGCTGAAAGCCTGGATTTAGGCTCAGATTTAATGAGCTAATTGCATTCTTTAAAAACAACACCAAAGTAAAACTGAGTTTTGCTCATAAAGAATCTTCCGTGCCTTTGATACTTTGGATCTATTTCTATGAAAAAGGCAAGCTCGTGCAAATATATCCTAAGATGCTTCTGCTTTAACTCATGAGCTCTGTATTCTCTTTTCTTTAGCATACTTCCTGTAATAAGGATTGAATCGTCACTCGGGAAGTAAAACTACAACACATGGCTTTTGACAATGTAATCAAACTTTATATAGCAATGTTTTTATTATTTTCCTGTTGTTTTGCTCGGGGATGACTAATTTCTGCCTAGAAGTGACAGCGAGTGTTGCCATCCCAGAGGCCACTTGGAGCTTTATTTCTATTTTAAGCGTATTTAAAGCATATGTATTCAGAAGTGTCATTATGTAAATCAGTTCTGAAAATTGAACTCCATTAAAAATTATAGTATCGTTTTCTGAGTTAATTTGAGGCTATTTTAAACTCGGAAATGAAATAAAAAAACCAGGTTTCTGCTAGGAGTGGCACTTCTACCTCTTATGTTGTAATTGATATGATAATACGGTAATAAAACACACTGTATTTTTAATGAAGCAACATGTTTGCTGTCCTTTGATTTAGAAAATCCTCTGATATGGTGTATTAGGGGTGGAGGGGAGGGAATGGCACATTGTGGTGCTTGGGAGGCTCAGAGCAGCAGCAGCTTTGGAGGGCAGCAGGGTGGGAGCAGAGAGGTGGGAGCAGAGAGGTGGGAGCAGAGAGGTGTGCCACTGAGTCCGGCTTGGCTCAAGGAACTCAGAGTCCTAACAGTAAAGTTGGGGAGCATGTAATTTCATAGTTGAAAGGGAACTTGAAATTAAAGTTTTTTCAATTATTTTTTCCTGCCTTTTCAAACACTGCTCTGATTATTAGAAGGGATTTAACCGTAATTGTGGTTTTCTGGAGTTGCTGTCACATCGCTGGTTTGCTTAAGTACTAGCAGGAGACCAAACTGTTTCCCGCTTGGCTTGCTTCAGTCACCTGCTTTAACACGGGAGAAGGGCTGGAACTTCCCTTGGTGGCAGCCTGGCATTGATCACTTGGAGGTGTGGGCTTTGTAGAGTGTGGTAGGACTTCGTTAGGAAGCGCTGGAAGTGCAGGGAGTGGATGCAGCTGCTTTGTAGTCAGTGAAATCCGGGGGACTTCTGTTCTACTGAGCCAACAGGAAGAAAGTCACAGCTATTACGGTTTCAACTCTGTTTCTTTTGGCAGCATAAGTCATCATTTTTTGCAGAGTCCTACGAGAGTCTGTTTAAAGCTGCCGTTTCAAGTACCCATCTCAGCCTGCTATGCTGAATGCGCCGTGCTGATTCCTAGCTGCAGCTCTTGCAAGTGTTCCTTAAGCATGGAGAGTGCAGTGTTTGGAACGTGGCCCTTGGGAACTGCTGTGAATGTGGGCAGTTGTATGGGCACTGAGTTTGTGGTGACATGGGATGTGATTTGAGGTCCCGCCTCCAGCTGTGCTGAGCTCACTGCTATGCTGTGGCCATAGTGTCCTTTCTGTGAGTACTTGGAGTGCCCTACTGTGTGTTCAGAGCTGGGAATTGGCAATGGGGTGCTTGGTGTTTGGGTAATACGGAGAGGAAAGCTGCTTTTGGATGTTGGGAGGGTTGTACAGCTCTGCAAGCATTCCATTATCTGTAATGGCCACAGCCTGCACTGTCAGGCAACTGGAAAAGCTGAAAATCAAATCATGCCTCAGAAGCTCTAATCCAATAATAGCAGCAATAGTTTCAGCCGATCAGAAACGGAGTCTTTTCAGAAGATCTGTAAGGCTGATAAATGAGCAGGCTCTGAAGAGCTGACAAGGAAGATAAAACAGTTACTGCAAATAATTCATTTACTGCTTGTTGGTATTTGCTTGGCAGGGCGTTGCGGGGGATTCCTTGTTAGGGATGCTCAGTGCAGTGATGGACAAAGAGGGCACAGAAGGGGAGGTTCAGGTGGTGGAGGTTCAGGTCCATGTCCTTGGTTTGGAATGAATTGCTGCTTGGCTGAAGTTGGGATCTTTAACCAAGGTGCCTGTGGACAAGTGGTGGTGTATAGCCATGCACATCCTTCAGCTAGAATTTATAGGATAAACAGAAAATAGGGTAGTTTGAATTAATCCAGACTTTATTTTATGATTCTTTTTTTTTTTTTTTTCCTCTGGAGAATAAAATTGATGCATCTGAGGAAAACAAGCATTTGATTAAAAAAAAAATAAATTTCAGAAGTAATGTACTCGTGCATAATCTTTAAGGTACATTGTGAATCACAGCACTAGGAAATCAGCATTAATGAGTTGGTTTGGTTCTTTTTTTTCCTAGCTTCAAGTCTTCTTTCCATACAGCGTTGTAGTATTAAGTAGTAATGGAGGAGAGGGATTCCAAATCTATTATTTCAGAGTTTCCATCCCCTACTGTTTTAGTTGTTGCTCGTTTTGGTTTTAACTGCTTCTTTTTGTAATGTTTTCTTTCCAGCATTAGAAGCAGCCCTTTTTAGACATGCGAATTAGAAAGCTAACAACATTAGTATGGATTATTTGCCTTCCCAGGTAAATTTGATCTTACTGAAAAGCTCTCTCCACCCTTTATTCCCTCAGGGAGAAAGAGGAAGAAACACAAGAAGAGGAACATTTGATGGAAGAAAAGAAAAAGAAAAAGCAGGAAGAAAAGAAAAAGAAGGAAGGTGCTCAGAAAAAGGTTTGCTTTTTTTTTTTTTTTCCTTGCCGATGTATTCATTTATTTGTATCATACAGATATTGCTCTGTAACCTTTACTTTGACTAATCCTGGACAAGTGAGCAGCCCCATCAGCTCTGAGTGAGGCTGTGGTCTCAGGGAGAGCAGTTGTGCCAGTTCATTAGCAAGCTCTGAGCTGTTGGCCATCCATGGGTGGTGGTGACTGCTTCCAGTGCTGCATGGTGTGCATGTTCCTTGTCAGCATCAGTGCGCAGTGAGCTGCCTTACCCTAAATTGATGCTGGAGTGGCTGTGGATTCCAAGGCCACTTCATTTTTAATGTGGTTTGCATTCTCTTGCCTTTTAATTATTACTATTTCTGTATGTATATGAAGTTAGTTTTAGTCATATGTGGGCTTGAGGGTGTAGGTAGGAACTGCTCGCTTGCCTGGTAGCTACAAAAACTACACCTCAAATAAAAAGAAAAGTGGGTAGAATTGAAACAGACAAAAAATATGGGACTTCACAAGAGATACTGGGCAAGTTCATGGAACTGAATTCTTTGAGTGTTTCGTAGACCTGCTTGGCATCTCTGAGCCTCGGGTGGGGGAAGGCTGGGTGGGGGCTGGTGCTTGCTGTGCTTCTTACTGTTGTTAAGCAGCAGCTTTGGGCTGTTGTCAGACAGAGATAGCCATTCTTATGTTCCCCGTACATGAAGTTGAATTTAAATGTTCCTATCATTAATTAGACCTAATGCTGGCTTTATGTAAGCGTTGTCTGCAAAAGGTCAGGACTGCAGCTCTGCAATTTTTAGGTATCCTTTTGAATGTTGACAAATAGTTGATTTTTTTTTTTGTTGTTCTGTTCTTCTTTCAGGCTGCTGAACAAAAAACCAAAGGTAAATTTATGTTTATTCATTCGGTGAAACGTGATGTCTTAAAAGCTTGTTTAAAAGCGTGTGTGTGTGTGTTCTGTTCTTTCTGTTCCTTTTTAATGAGGAGGGAATATCTCGTTAGTTGTTTTCCTAAACCCTTGTTGCAGGAGCCGACTGCTCACGCTGGATTCTCAGAGTAAGTTTCTACTTTGGGTGTCACATGGCTCCTTTTTGGTAGGAACGCATAGATGAAATAACTGGAACACAACACACTGTTTGTTATCATTTTCCCCTCGTGTCAGGACAGGTGTAGTTTTCAATTTAGTTTCTAGCCGTTATTATTTCAAAGGCACCTAATTGCCACCAGAAAGTGTACATCTCCCCTTCCTACACCCCCAGTTCAACTCAGTGAGTAAATTCGGTTCCTGGAGCTCATGAGAAAGCTGGGTGGAGGAAATGGTGGTGAAGCTGGGGCCTTACCGGAGGTGAGGAGGTGAGGCAGGTGTGATACCTTCTGCAGCTGCTGCCTTTTGCCATCTGCTCTGCGCCTTGGGTTGTTTGTCACCGCACAGCAGTCAGGGCTGCAGCTTGGTGTTGAACTGGTTAATGCACGTTTATTGCTGTGTAATTAGGTGGCAGACTGGCAAGCGCAGCTTCTCAAATTCCAAAGGCTGGGAATTAGAAAAGAGCCAAGTCTAGCATATGGGATTGACAAAACAACTTATGTTTCAAACGCTTTTTATGTATTTATATAGCAGAAATTAATTCTCTCTTCAGTAATACTGAATTCTGAAAAACAATCTTCTAAGTACACAATGGAGAAACTAGGACAAATAATTTATCAGTACACTTTTTTTCTCCCAACTTTTTCCCCCATGAGAAGTGTGTGAAATCAGAAAGCTTCAATCTGAATTGTGTTGCATCTGCCCTGTGGTTCATAGCAGTAAGGGAGATAGCAGTAGCTGTGACCTTTCCTCTCAGAATCTGAAGCATGTGAGAAATTTGGAATTAAGGTACGATTTCTATCTAAGAAGTAGTTTAGTTTCCAAAATATGTAATATTTTTTGTCAACTCATTTCTGTGTGAAAAAGATTCAGTGCTACAATGACTTTAATATCATATCTCAGTAGCAGATGTTTTTCTTGTCAGAGTAACTAATTATGTTCGTTTTTACATAACTAATGGGCCTCGATTCCTGGTAGCACGGAGCCACAGTGCCATCTCCTTTCTGAGTGGCATAGTGTGGTTTTTGTCTTTGCTGTGATAACTTTGTATTTATGTTTGATACCATCAAGTGTGACGTAAGGTTTCATAAAGATGGTGATATGGATCCAAGCTTTTTTCAGGAGCGCCTGAGTTGATTTCTTTTAAATGTAGGGACTGCATTTCTGTGAGTTCAGTACCCTTACCTTTGTCTCTTTGGTACCCATACTTTGTTTTGTTTCCAAGGTTGAATGACGACAGCTAAACTAAAGGCAACAGAGGGATTAACACCGAATTATTTTATTTCCTATTTAGGAGAAAGCAATTAAATTCATTGTAAAGGCAGAATGACACCATAGGTGGGTGAGCTGCCTGCAGCAGTTATTGCGTATGCAGGGTGTTTTAAATCAAAGATTAAAGCCAAGTGGGGGCTGAACCTTCTGCAGAACATTACTGCATCTGGATTTGGGGCAGGTAAGGAGTGACATAGCAGAGCTGCTTGCAGCATGGATGTTACTTTCTCTGCTGTGATCTTTCCAGTGACTGAGACCAGCCTGGGTGTGCAGGGGAAGCTGTGTCAGAACGTGCCAGCTTGGCAGGGGAGCACAGATTCCTTTTGTTGGTGCAGGCATGGCTCTGTTGTGCAGCTGTGGGTGGTGTGGCAGTGGGAGGTACTGCCACCACTTGGGTTCTGTTGGAGAAGGCTGAAGAAAATCATATAAAGATGGCATGGGGAGACAGTTTTCAGTTTCTGTTTTTCAGCTGGTTGGGACAACATGTTTATGCTGTTTCTTATTAGCTCTTGGCTGTATTTGTGAGGGAGAAGGCAGTTCTTGGAAGTAACTGGAATGGGAGAAGCTGCGGGACTGGAGCAGTGGAGAAGGATTTCTTTTCTGGGTGGCTTATTGTGTGCTGGTGAGAAAGAGGCTTCTAAAATTTTTATAAATATTGCATTTCTCACTTTTTCTTAGCGCAGTCAAAAAAAAAAAAAGAAAAAAAAGAGGATACTGTTCCATCTAGCAATTAATTCTTAGCTCCGTGTGTGTGGTTGTGGCTCGTTGGAAGCTGTTGCATGTTTGGTCTCTGGTGAGGCCTCAGGAAGGAGGAAAGAGGTTTCCTGTGGGTGTGAGCATGGTGTGCTGTCAGCTCGGAGCAGGCTGGCTGTTTGCATTTGTGTGTGCAGCACAAACCCTTCCAAAATAAACATGTGCTTCCACCAATGGAGGGAAGGCATGTGGCTGCCTCTGAAGTCACTGGTGCAGGGGTAGGAAGTGCTCCCTTGTGTTGCTCTCGTGTCTATTTAAACAAGTTATTTGTGTTGTTTAAATGAAGAACCAGCTCTTTTAAGTCTTGTCTACTTAGGAGCTTCTTCAGTTTCTAATTTTTTTTCTGCAGCATTGTTTGGTATTTTCTTCCAGGCTGAATCTCTTATGAGTACACTGTTGGCAACAGTTGTAGGCTATGTGTGAAAGGAAAAAAGACATTTGAAGAAGTGATAAGGAGCTGTTTCTCAATTACTTGAAAACAAATTAGTCTTCCTGTTAAGCTGGAGAGAAGCGCTGCAGAATTAGATGAGGTGGGAAATGAACACGTTCCCATTGCACGCTGTGCTCCCATGTTACTGCTTTATGGTAATCTTTTGAGAGCAGCACCATTGAACACAGCCCATTAGTGTTCATTTCAGATGTGTAAACTCTCGCCGCTTTCTGTGCGCTTGATGAAGAAACTTTTTATACGTATAAAGGCTTTTGTAATGAAAGCATTTAGCTGTAACTACCAAGAAGAGCTTGGTTCCTGCTGCAGGGAATGGCTGGTACTTCATAACTACAGGAGACTTTTTCTGGAGAGCTGTGCTGGTGACAGATGCTATGAGGTGAAGGTATTTTGCTGCTGCTGTTTGTCCAGCTGTCTCACTGCAGATTTAGGGAGCACAGAGGTGCTCAAGTCCCTGGCTCTGGCTGCTTTGCTCCCATCCCAGCTGAATTCTACGTGCTCTGTCTAAATCAAAGCTCAGGTTCTAAGTATAAAGAAGCTGAAGTGATGATAATACTGTGTTACTGAAGCATCTATCCTTGCAATTTATGTACCCAATTCTCCAGCATCATCTACAGTGAAGGTAAGTGTTGAATCTCCAAATGTACAGGTGAAAAGAGTTAACTGTTTACCATTTTTAGTTGGCCATAGAATATTCTTTCCTAACTCTTTGATTAGGAGAGGTAGTCTGCAGAACATTTTTTCCTTCACTGTAAAGCATAGGGGGCCAATCTGTCCCTTTTACTTCGTGGTGTGTGCAGGGCTGTGTATTCCTGGCATATGACCAGGAAAAGGGATGATGGCTTTCAAATGGAAAAATGGGACCTTCAGCTCTCTGCTTGCGGGACGAGGCAAGGTTACGGTGGCTGGAACAGCTGCAGTGAATGTGGGACCCAGCAGCCTGTCATCACTGCCCTATGATGGAGTGGTGTGGCAGCATCATTCCCCTCTCTTCTTGTCTGCTTCTGGAGCTTTCTGCTCCCCCAGGCAGTCTGTGCCGTGTCTCTTGGGAATCCTTGTCATATGGTGATGTTAATGTACAGCTTGCAGAGGCAGGAAGGTTGCATATCTGCAGACTGAGAGGTTACAAACGTAAACCATTTAACTTTCACTTTAGAGATGATGCCAGGCTCTTTTTAGTTGTGCCCAACAAGAGGACAAAGGGCTGTGGGCATAAACAAGAGCACAGTGAGTTCTGGTGGGGCATGAGGAAGAACTTCCTTGCTGTGGGGATTACAAAGCACTGGAACTGGCTGCTCATACATGTTTTGGGACAATCAAAAGCCACCTGGGTGCTTTCTTCTGTGCCCTACCGTAGGCTGCCTGCTTCAGCAGGGGGTTGGATGTGGTGATCTCCAGAGGTCCCTTCCTGCCCTTGTGGTTCTGCAGATGTAAAATGTAAAATTCTTACGTTTCAGTTGTAAGAAGTAAGAGACACTGGATGATATTTGGGGTCTGGTATCTCTTTACTACTGATAGGTTAGCATCCTATCAGTTTGTGTGTCTCGGTGTGACCTCCAAACTGGAGTAGGCACTTTTGGTTTCTGATTGCAGACATAAACTTACAATTCTGTGGCCTCCTCCAAAGTAAGAGAAACCATAAGGTCCTAGAATGGTTTGGGTTTTATATCACCTAGTTCCAACCCCCCCTGCTATTAGTTCAGTGCTGTGTTTGCATGGAGCAGTTCAACGACGTGGTGACAAAATGTGCCACAAATCATCATTGCAGGAGGAAGGGAAACGCTGTAATAAGTTCTTCAATTAGGTCATAATATGCAGTCATGTGATAACCTACTGATAACCCACTGCCATGTGTTAAGGCTTTGTAACACAAATGTTTTCTTTCTGACAAACCTTATCTTTGTGTTGTTTTGCTATTACAAGAGTCTTTAAAGAAATTGCATGTGTTTCATTCGTAGCTGGCTGATATGTCACTTCTCTAAGAGGAGAAGTAATTACAGTTTTACAACGTAAAAGAACAGAATGTGAAGATAATTCATGGAGTCCATCCATAACATTGGTCAGAAAGAGAAGAAGATGGTAGGTAGAAGAAGAAGGTGGGACAGCACATCTAGAGGAGAAATTTGCATGTGGAAGACGACAGATGAGCCCGGGTTGCTTGGAGTTAACTGGTAGAGAAACTCTGGTTTCCTGCTTGCTGTCGAATGTGGGATGGCTGTGACAACCCAGCTGGAGTTTCTAGTGACAACAGCTCAGAACTACTTAATATGCCTTGTCTTCTCACAAGTGTAGGCAACGTTATGAGTATCTTTAGTTCAACCCTCTCATTTTGAAGTGAAAGAGAAAAAAACTACTGTAGCAAGTAAGTTATGGGTAACTTTTCCTACAACTCCTGTTCTGCGTTCTTTTGTTTGGGTCCTGTTGGTTTTCTAATCCCAGGTGTCCACTGAGAGGCCAGTTGTGTGCAAGCAGAGGTGGATTTTGGCAGAAGAGGTGGAGGTATGGCAGAGCTGGGCATCCTGAGCCCTGCAAGTGGGGGCTGCCAGTTTTGAAGATTGACGTCTTCTGTAGCTCTTGTGAAACCTCAGCCTTCAGATGAATGTTTTCAGATAATTAGGCATCAAAACAAGTAGTGTAGATGGTTTTTTTTGTGGTTGATAAAAAATATTTGTCTTTAAAAAAAAAAACAACAACAAAACTACAGCACACACAAGCATTTCACTCCAGGATTATTTGAAAATAGAACAGAAACAATATTCTTAATGTGCTCCTGTCCTGAGCAGGGTTTACAGGGCAGCTGATCCTTAAAGAAGTAGAAAAATGCTTCAACTTCTTTGCACAGAGATGCTGTTTTTCCTTACAGCTCATGCAAGCACCTCCAATTCTGTTCCCTGTGTGCCTTGTTAAAGTTTTTGAGTTCCTTTCACGTACCCCTTAGTGACAGCTTGCAGTAGCTGCCCATCATGGAAATTTAGGTGTGTACTTGTAAGTGCAGAGAGAATATTGCTCTGCTCTTCCTCGTAGCTTGCCTTGTTCAGTCTCCTCAATTGGGAAGTGATCTGGGCTTACCAGATTTAGGATGGTAACAGCTCCAAGTGTATTTATTTTTAAAACAGGGTGAAAACGTGAGCTTTCTCATACTAGGAACAATGAGAAGTATTTGTCAAATGCTCTAAACGTTGTCCTGTTTGAAGGCAGTAAGACTGCATGCTTTCACCAGGTGTCTCTTTACACTGTCCACTGTCTAATAAATAGTCCTGACATTATCTCTACGGGAGCACTCTGTGAAGAGAATAAGAACAAATGAGATAACACCAGTTTGGCTTTTCTAGCCCTAATTCTCTGGGTGCCCCTTGGTGCTGATGCCTCTCGGATAAAAATCCCCGACTTGCATTCTGGAAACACAACAACTGCCAATACAGTTGTTGACAACTGTATATTATAGAATATAAATTTTAGCACAGCTACACAATGATAATAGTGGCTGTTAAGATCAAACTGCATGCTGTTTTATGGTTATTTATCTGCCCACAGTGTGTGCTTTCATACTCAGCAATAGGCCTCTTTCTCAGTAACAGGCACTGCCTAACGCAGTGTATTTAACCGTGTAGACTGTGAAATGGTCAAACTGCTGCCTCTTCTGGTGTCACAGCAGTTTGGACAGTAGCATGTGTTCTGTTCTGTAGTCTGCTTATCTAATAACTATTTACCAGTTAGAAATAGAATATTGTCTGATATTTCCTGTCCACCTGAGATAGATGCTCTCGTACTGTAGACCAGAGGAGGTTTTCTTTGCTAGCTTGCCATCACAGTGTTCTGTATTTGCTGAGAAGGATGGACTGGGACCCTCAGCTTGGAGTTTAACCCACCCAGCAGGTTGCTTTTGTTGCACGTGGCATTATGCACAGCTAACTGATTCCATCAGTTTGGTTCTCCTTTACGTTCTGAACTAAAGTTGGTTGTTAGTTGTTGGCCTTACATGCACATTTTTGTCTAACTTAAGGACTGCCTTATGAGGCCATTCTTTTATGGGGAGCACTGCTGTCTGATGCCATCTCTGTTAGAAGCTCTCAGCTTTCTTTTACCTGCCGTGTGATGAGTGCTCTCCGTTGGTAGGTTATTGTGTTACTGCCTGCAGGAGGCTTGTATCCCATGTAGATATAATGTCTATAAGATCTGCAAACCATAAGCTTGAAGGAGAAGTTCATTGGGCAAAGGACAAACATAGGCTTGGTTTGGAGCATAGGATGCTGGGTGGGTTTGAGGTGCATGCCAGCTTTGTAGCATTGCTTGACCCGTTCCCTGGAAAGGGTGCAGCCAGCTTTGTGCTGTGACACTCTGCACGTTCCTCAGGTAGTTACTCTGCAGATTCTGGGGAGTGTTATTTTGGGGAAACAAAGGAAATGAAAAAGCGTTCTGATGTTCTGACACAATGTGGAGCCTTTGCTTGAGGGACCTTATGTTGGGACCTGCTGTTGGCATTCCTCTGCTTTGAGAATCTCGTCAGCCTCCTGACTTCCTCTGTAAGATTATGTTAATTCTTTTCCTGAGTTGTTAAAGATGGTAGCCCATACTTAATTACAGCAAATTCTACAGGCATACTTGCAGTGGGAGTTAACTAGCTTGCTCTCTTAGCTGCTGGGAAGCACTGTGGCTGTGATCACAGCGTGCAGCTGACCGACCCTTCTGGTTCTTCCTGACCTGGTTCAGGCAGTGCAGTGTGTTTGCTTCCTAAGGATGGTTACTCATGGGGCTGATTGCAGGGCCAGGATCACCAGGACAGGAGGTGATGTTCTTTGTAAGCATCCTGCCCCAGCTTTTGTGGTCTGGCTGCAGTGGCTCATGCTAAGCAGAGTTGTGGGACGTGCATTTAACAGCTACACAGAATGCTTCTGGCACTTCTCAGCTGCACGGGGCATGTCAGCATCCATTGCTGTTTCCCCTAGAGGAACATCTGAACCCGAGGTGCAGCTCAGCCTCTTGATCGCCTCTTCCCTTATTGGCAGTAGTCGTTCTCCTCTGTCACACAGAGCTTCCTGAAGATTCCCCTCCTGTATCAGGATGCCCTCAGCACTTCTGGCATCACTTGGGGTTTGGCTGCTTTGCTGTCTGTTTTTCCAGCAGTCTTCATGGAGCCAGACCTTTGGCCTCTCCAGGACGTGTGATGTGAAGCTGACAAGTTACTGAGTTCCAGGATCAACAAGTCCTCAACTCCTTTAAAAGCTCTGAATGCCACACTGAAGTTCTGGGCTCAGGGCATTGCACGTAGCCCTTTTAGCTAACAAGAGGAGATTGTCGTGTCCATCTCCACGCTGTCAGACGGATCCAACAGATATTCTTGAAAGGCATTTTGTTTGTTGTTGGAGAGCAGTCTCCTACTCAGCCTGAACAGTCTTTCCTGTAATTTAAGCCCATTCTTGTCTGATTGTGCCTGGTATGTGGAGAGCTGCCCTTCTCTGCAGCAGCCCTTTGTTGATCTTCTTTACTTAGCAGCTCCATCTGTCTGACTTCGTGCTGCTGCTTTCAAACCGTTTTCCAAACCATAGTTGTTTGTTTCTCTCCTGTAGAAATCCTTCTAGTAATGTAATGATTATTAAGTAATGTTTTGAGTTAACCTGTGTAATTTTACTACTGCTGTTTGTAAGTACAGTCTGAGGCTTTCTGTGTCTTTCAGGCTGAGTCCAGTGTACAGCTCTGTAACATGTGCATAGCAGTGCTGCTGCTGATTCTTCCAGTTTGGTTATGTTAGCTCATTTCTCTCTCTCTGAACCCAGCTTGCTTTAAGGAGCTTCCCAGTTTCAGATGGGCTCTTCTCCAATACCATAAACACCTTGAATTGATCGTGCAGCATTTCTTCTTCCAGCTCTCCTTTCCCCCTTTCTCCTTTTCATTCACTAACCATTTTCTCTCTGCTGGGAGTCCTCTGAAGCAGACATTTAGATATAGCGTTTGCTTTTATTCCTCTCCTGCTTCCATTGCAGTTGTTTATATCTGATTGACGAAAGATGGGAAAACCTCCTGGTGGTGCAGGAGGTGAGGCTGACCCCCAGCCCCCACATCCCCTCCAGTTCTTTTCTCTGTAGGTGTGAGGCAGACCCCACTCCTTCCTGGCTGGCACCCACCAGGGGCTCTTTCCTCTACATGAGGAAGTCTTCTGGATGAGACAGGAAGGAAATAATGCAGTATTTCTTCAAATTGGTTCTTGAATACATTTTTGAGTGGGAAGACTTCATTATTTGATAACTCATTATGGCTACGAGGACTGGAAAAATATCTAATTCTACCACAGAATTTCTGGATAATCAATCAGATACTTAATAGTAACGAAAACTTAAAACCACAATCTCATTTTACTGCTAGCTGGGATCTAGGCAGCTGAAGGTTACAACATTCCAGTCCATTACATCCTCACTGCATTGCTGCACCTGTGCTTTGCACTTCTGATGCAGGCCTGTTTTTCGATTGTGATTCAGAACATGTTTTACAACACGCAGTGTTTTTGGCACAGTATTCTTTCTGTGGGTCACCCACAGCTGGTGCTGCTGTCACCCCAGTGGCTGTGTGCTCTCCATGCTGTCACCACCTCATCTCAGAGGTGGATGATGATCCAGGGGATGATGGGGGTGAGGTGGGGCCTACTTGGGCCTGAAGCGCTGGGTGAGTTTAATGAGCTGCGGTGCTGTTAGCTGGCCATGGCAGCCTGCCCCTATTGGCACTGGGCAACGTAGGCAGCTTAGGTGCATCTCCCAGCTGGCTGTCTTGCTCTCATGTGCAAGGAATACTATATTAAAACCCAAAGTTACTGTGTTAGGTCTCTGTAAAGCCATGATGAAGTTGTTATTTTTGCAGTCTGCTTAGGCAGCTCTGGGATTTTCCTCTTCCTCTGCAATGGAAACTGGGCACAATCTTAGAAGGCTTGGGAAATGGTCCAAAGTTACTGACATCATCAAAGTGTGTGTGGTGAAAGAAAATCTTGGGCTTTCACGCGTTAAACCAAGCAGTATTTCACTGATGAGCAACCCTTACAATGCTGCTGTGGTTTCCTTTGGCTACATCTGTCTACCTGATATAAATATGTGCAGTGAATGGGAGTAATTAGGTGTTCCTTCCTGGTGAGGGGAAGACATGTGCCTAAAATAAACTGAGCGAAAATTTTGAATGGAAGTAATAAAATTATTATTAGTAATCTTTATTAAAACATCTTTAATTTCTTTTAACATTCATGTAATAGAATCTGATTTACTGGGAGTGGCATTTAATTAATTTAATTCAATTTAGAGAGTTAACTCTATTACATATTAGTACAGAAAATTACCTCTGAACAGTCATTTCTCACTGGTGACATGCAATAAGTTAATTTAGCTCCAAGTTCGTTTGGGTGCATTGTGAGTTCTTGCTGAAAGTTGCTATGGTGACAGCCCCATCACCCGAGCTGTCATCTGTCCCAACCAACGCAGCACTTTGTGCAGTGACACTGCTGCTGTGGGAGGTAAACACTGCCAGATGGAGCAGCACTGCTCCCTGCTTCCTTCTGCTCGTGGTCCTTTCATGAGCTTGGCTGCTTACATCTTTAGAGATGCCCGACTTGCATTGCAAGGACTGAAAAGCTTCCTTGGGAATGCCTGGTCATTACTGGCCCTGCTGCAGCCTTCCCACAAAGGAGGTTTTCTGTCTCACTGTGTTCAACAAATTGAACGGAGCTTTTCTTGGCTTCGTCTTGGCTGCTGGAAAATGACTGCAGAATCCCAATCAGAACTTGGTTGGCTTTTATTTAGGGCATTTTCCTGTAGATTTGGGGAGGGGGGAGGGAAGGCAGTATGAAAACTGCTGGAACTACTTTCTTTGTTTTTCAATAACTTAAATCCTGTTTCTCTTATATGAGATTAATGCACGATGGCCCTGGAAAGACACAAAAGACCTGTTCGGCTTGAGCAGCATCAGCATAGGGTCTGCTCTGGGTTCTGAGCTGCTGCAGTCAGATGGTGAGTCCTCAGTTCTGAACAGAACGCTTCCATGCAGGGCTGCCTTTGGGAAGCTCACAACTGCATGTTTGAAACCGTGTTTAGGTTGGAAAGGGGAGGTATCAAAAGAACTGAAATGCATACTTCATGCCAGTGTATTTTTTTGTGTCTAGGTCTGAATGCTGGAAATCTGACTTCAGCAGTGTTTGTTTTTTTCTTTAGAGCATGGCTTTAATTGGGCTTATCTGACTGAGGAATCATTTTTGGGTCCAGATTGTTTTCGTCTGATCACTTGGGGAAGCCACAAGAATGGCAATTCCCCAAGACCTCTTCCATTTCCAGTACTGAGGACTGCATCCAAAATAGGATATGGAACCTCAGATGTTCCTCTAGAAATAAAATCCATGACATTTGGTCAAGTATCTGTCTGTCAGTTCGGTCTTCCATTGAATTGGCTGCACACAGTCCTTGGTGAAGATGTCAGTGCAGTGCTGTGATGGTTTGGGTGGCCCTGGCTGTCCATAGAGCTGCAGGACGAGCTATTCTTAACCCTTCTCTTGTGATAAAACACGGACTTAAAGGGTTATGCCAAACTTACGGAGTCTTTTTACTGGTTTATTTAAAACATTGCTCTCGCCCACGGATTTGTTACTATTTTAGTATTGCTCTTAAGATATTTATTTGGTACCATAAATGTCCATGACAGCAGAGCCAAAGCTTTGTGTTTACACAGTCAGGCTGACATGTGTGCAGAGTCCCATGATTTCAGCAGCACAGCCAGTGTCAATAAAAACGACACGTCATGTCCTGACCATGCTGAACTCTCATCCTGCAGATACCTGATCTGCAGCTGTTGATAACTGCCTACATGGAAATGTCTAAAAGGAGCTAAATGCCAGTGCAACTCCTTCCCCATGCTTCCAGCCTCTAAAGTATAAGTCATTGGAGAAGTTGTATTCCTAGTTTGCAGAACAAAAGTGTGTGCATGCATATAGTGTGTCTGTGCTATGTAAGACACAACAGATTTGATACACACTTCTCTGTATGGATAAAATAACATATTATAACATATCAAGCCTTTGTGATACAGCATGGGCATCCAAATTGAATTTAATTTGAAGATTTTTGCCTCAGCTACATGTTAACAGACTACATGTTAACCTGCAGCAGGCAGCCCACCAGGTTGCTCTGCTTTCTGCATGCTTTTAACAGGACTCAGGGCTTGATCATGGGAACTGTAGATAGAAATGAAATTTTAGGCTCTTGTGTACAGAAAACCGATCAATTTGGAGATTATTCCAGCTGTTAATTACTTAGAAATATACCAGTTACTGTCAATTGTCATAGTTATCTATTTGTACAAATGATATAACTGTGAGCAGGTTGCTCCTGCAAAAGATACTTACCATTCAGTCTGGGAGTGGCTGTGATTGAATTAAGGAAGAATGTTGCTGATGTGATGACTTTGCACCTTTTGTAAATTTGCTTTTAAAAAATCCTTTAAATATGAAAACTGTATGTAAAACATTGTCTAATAAGATTAAATGCACACAGCTTAAAATTGAAGGATCGAGTTCCCACTTCTGCCCAGAATTCTTATGCAGCCCTGTACGGAGCTATTTAATCTGTTGTTACAAAGCTGGGATTCTCCCAGCAGTGCTAGCAGTGGGGTTAGCATTGTGTCACTCATCTTTGAGCTGACTGCTGCCCATGACTGCCGTTACGGATGGGGCTGCAGTGCCACAGATGGATGAGATGGAGAGACAGAGCCAGGTAGATGAGCTGGCCTTCTAATGTCAGCGTGTTGTCGAGGGAGGAGAGTGTACGTGGTGCTGCTCTCTGGGTGGGCATTGAGTTTACAGCAGTCTGAATTCTAGGTCAGTGCATGCTGATGTGCTGGGTGAAGCATGTCTGTGTTGGGGGCTTGCTCTTTGGGATGAACAGCAGGCTGGGAAGCACCATGCATCTGTTTACTGATTTGTCTTTGCTTTCCGGTGAACAAATCCAAAAGTAGAGGGATGGACGTGATGAATATTGGAATTGGGAGTTATGTGAATCCATAAATACTGCTTAACGTCTGCAAATTGGAGAAATACTGTTTGAAAGAAAGCAGACAAAGTGTTAAGCCTTGAAAGTTACCATCTGTTATCAGTTCACATCCTGAAGAAATGTAGCTGTGATAATTTAACTGTTCCATTACTCGGTTTTGATTCATGGCTCGGACTTCTAAATTTGAGGCCTGATGTATATGATCCAATATCCATTCATCAGCCAGGCCATGGTAAACCATGCGTGTGCACTCAGAACCTACAATAAACACTCGAGGGTTTGTCTTGCCATGAAAGAATCCGATGCTAAATAGCATTGTATTTGCTTTGGATTATCAATCTATTGTTGGTGACAATGTATCAACCTAATTAGCTGTACCGTTTTTAATGGCACGGCTAATTAATCGTGAATTTAAAATTAAAATTGTAATCAGTGCTAACATGGAGGAAAGCAGTAAGGAAAATCTTGGGAGCTCTTAAAAGTGTGAGTATTCTTCCTCAGAGTGCTGCATGCACAACCAAACCAGAATAGTGTAGAGTGGGGTTGAAAAAAAAAAAAAGAACTTTAAAAAATGCATATTTCTAGCAAAAAAAAAAATAGATTTTGTATCTTGAGAGAAATATTTGGCACGCTCTGCATACTGATATGAAAGCAAAGTATGTAGGTGCTGATCAAGGAAGTGAAACAGTTTGGTATTGGAGTGCAGAGGTTTGCAAGGATGTATGTTTTTATGGGGAGCTTCCTGCACCACACCTGCAGCAAGTCTGCAGGTAGTCCTTAATGATCCTTACTGTTAGAAATGCAAACCTTAACCTTTGAGGCTGCTATTCAAACCCAGCAAGTCTTGTCCTACTCACCGTGTGATGAAACAAGTTATTTCTTCCTCTGTACTTATTTTTTGCAGTGTGTGCACAGAGTCTGCCACCCTGAGCAGCTGCCCTGTGCCGTGGCAGTCGGTGTCTCCAGGTTTCAGACTGTTTCTTTGTGCCACTTCCAGGTCTTGGAGCTCTCCTTTGAATGGAGATGGTTGACCACGAGTATGGCACTGCTTAGTGAGGGCTGTACCATGCCACAGATGTGGAAGGGTTACTTTCAGCCTTGTAGCTTGGTATTTATGCAGTTACAATGCTTGTTTTCCTACAAGCCTGACCTTTTAACTTCAGTTTAGTCTGTGATCTGCCTAAATGTATTTTTCTGCAGATCTGCCATGGGTCACTTGCCTGCTGTTCTGCATTTAAATCTTCCTGCTTGATAATGTGGCTCTCCTTACCAAATTGCAGCTGCTTTCTTTCACAGCACTTTTCCAGTTTATCATTGATTTCTCGACAGTTTATCAGAATTCTGATCCTGTCCCACAGCAATCTCATCACCCCCATGTTGTTTCTCCCTAGCTTAGTGTCATTTGCAGATTTAATAAGGATATTCTCTAGTCCATCATGCCGTTGTTAATGGAAATGTTGAGCAGCGTAGGCTCAGATCAAGTCCCGATGGAATCTTTTCTGAAATATGCTTTCGTTTTGACAGCAAACCATTGATTCTCCCAGAGAATATTTCAGCCAATTTTGCATTTAGCTCACATTCCTCCAATTTGCTTATGACAGCATCACATAATAATTTCATGTCAGAAGCCATTACAGAGTTGAGATGTGCAGTTGGGGTTGATGGTGACACACCAGAAGGAAGGGTGAAGCCATCATTTAATTGTTAGAGTTTATTTTCCAAAACGATTTCTCCACTCTTTTCTTCACTGGTACAAAATTTATCAATATAAACTTCTACGAAAATAGCAGAGATTCATCATTTTGGAAGCATTTTGCATACAACTGTGGGGAAAAATGCTCTCATCAACAAGTTGTGCTGCGTGTATTTTTCGTCTGGTTTCCTAAGGGAATGAGGCTGATGAGGTTGGGTCGTGTTGGCCTTCCCACTTAAAGCTTAAGAAACTTGTGTTGGATTCTGAGCACACGAGGCAGGAGGTGCAGAGGTACAAACCCCGTTGAGATGTGCAGCTGGGTGCAGGACAGAGGCTATTTGTGTATGAGTGCCATTTCTTCCCTGTCCCATCTGCTCAGCCCTCTCAGCACATCCTTAACATGAGCACAGTGGGATCTGTGCAGGTCACCCTGCATGCTGGAGGTGTGGAACAAGCCACAGTACTGCTAATGCCAATATATCTTTAAGAAAAGACTGTTTAGTTCTTCAAAACTCACAAAATACAACCAAATGGAATACACTTTCCAGCTTGCTTTAATATTTATATGGTTCTAGCGGATCCAGGAACGAAGATTAAAATAAAACCTTTAATTTATAAGAAGTAATATGGAAGTTCACTCTTGGGAAGGTGATTTGCGACCAGCTTGTCACTGTGGGCCCTATAAGTTATTATGATTCCCTCATAAAATATTGATTTCCCACAGATGGTTGTAAAATCTTTCTGGATGACATATTTTCAAAGGAGGTTTTCCAGCATCTATATTAGGAATTAATTTTTGACTGAATTGAAATCCACTGAATAGATAACAAATACATTTCAGCATTTAATATCTATCAATTTATGGTGGGTAGTTATCTGCTAACTTGACGCAACGATTCTGTGTCTGAATATAGCTTTAGAATAAATTATGCTCCTATCTTGATGGAGCCTGTGAAATGCTCTCAGATGAACAGATCAGACTGCAAAAAATAGAGGAGCTGCAGAGCTTTTGAATTCATCCAAAGCAGAGACCTCAGCAAACCCAAACGTCGTTCCTTAAGGCTGGAGAGCTCCATCAGCAGTGTGTTCAGAGCTTTGATTTCTTTGTCTTTTCCAGGATTGTAAGCTCTGTCTGTTCTAGTAAAGCGTGCTGTGTGCAAGAGGGGCTTGAGTAACTTCACAGTCATTTTTGTTCCGTTGCACTTAGTGTATACAAGCCATGGTAGAGCTGCAGCTGCTTTCTGGAGGCTCAGCACGGCTGTGACATGGAATCACCAAGGTTGGAAAAGACCTTTAAGATCCTCAACCCACTGTTCTGGAACAGCCTGGCAGTGCATCCCTGGGAAGAAGTGTTTCCTGTTACCCAACCTTGTGTTCCTCTGCTTAAAGCAGGGTGAGGGATGGGACGGTTGTTCTCTCTATGGAGCTTCCTTGGTAACGTGCTACCAGCGTGCTGAGCGCTACTGAGTTACTGAGGATGAAAGCCTGACAGTTGGTAGAGATGTTCTCTGTGTTAATTTCCATCCTGGCTCTGAAATTTCCTGTTCAGAAAAAATGGTGAAGGAGTAAGGAAGGAGGAAAGAAGCACTACTAAACCCAGAAGGAAGGGGAGAAGGAATGCTGTGAAGTGGGAGGAGGTGTGCAGCAGTCAGCAGGGAGACAAAACGGGAGGGGGGATGAAATTACGCCTGGAAGACTTAATTTGTCCTTAGCATGTAAGGAATGTTGTGCTCAGGAACAGGTACTAAATTGAAATGATCTTAAAGTTCTGAAGCCGTAATAAGGCTCTGTCTTTTTCCTTTTACTCTGGCTGTGGGCTTGGTTGTCAGACTGCAGCTTCTGCCTATGGCCGTTTTGCAAGTTCTGCTATTTCTTTTGGCATTGGGCCGTGCTCTGCAGTTTGTCTTTTCTTGTTTCTTTTTTTCCAGAAGTTTGTGTGCTGGGGGAGGGGAAGAACACAGCATGAAAGCGCCCATTTTTGTGTAGAAATGTTAAGAAGCGTTAGGTTTTCTGCAAGTTTTCTGAAATACCTTTGCTTTTGCCAGTAGATGTCACTGTGGATGAAAAATGCCAGTGCTTAGTAGACAAAGGAGGTAATTTGCTAAATGAAAATTCATCCTTTGAAAGTAGATTGGGGGGCAGTATTTTTTTTTTTCCTTCTATAAACAACAAAAAAAGACCTTTTTAATCAGGTAAAAATGGACTTCTCACCAACCGGACGCCCGTTTCTGCCCAGCACCATTCAGTGCTTTCTGTTTGCCTCCCCCCGAGTTGGGTAAGTTGTGCCTTTCTGTCTGACTTGAGCAGGGCTGCCTGCTCTGCTGCTCCACGTTGCGCTCCGTGCCTCTCCGTTTGGGTGCTGCTCCAACAAGCAGAGCTCACAGCAACGTCTGTGTGCAGGGAATGGGGCATGGAGGAAGTGGCTTCATTAAGGTTGATTTGGAGGGGGGAGCGAGATGAGAAAAAAAAATTGCCCACATGATTGGCTGGGAGAATAGCTCTGAATTATGGGATCCATCTGTTTCCTGTAATGAATTCATAAACCCATCAAACAATGACCTGAACGAATTGCTGAAGGAAAAAAAAAAAATAATACGCTGGCATGATATGTTTAACGCAGTGAGGCATTGGCATTGTATAATCAAAAATTCTTCTCACATGCAGCACTTTGTAATGGAGCTGCTGTGTTTAATAGAAGCTGTAAATAAATCCTGTCACAGTAGCAGCCAAGAATGCATTTCTGGCTTAACCGTTTCTCTTCTGGAATGTCTGCTCCTGGAAGCCCTTAGAAATGCAAGTTTGATGGAGCTGGAGAGCAGGATTCAGAAATGCAGAGAGATGTTAATGAGGGGAATGAAAGGAAAAAGCTGCCGTAAATCAGTATTATGTGGCTTAACCAGTTTCTTTCATTTATGCGTGTTCTTTTCTTATGTCATAGAAATGTACTTAAAAGCTATTGTTGTAATTGAAATCTGTTAGACTGATCCTATTCATTATATTAATAAAATCCACCTACAATTGCACATAACAATTTTTTATGCAGTCGGGATTCCCGAGATTGTAATCATCAGAAAGCATGCGGAGTAATTATTGGATTTGTTTGGGTAAAATTGGATTAAGAAGTTTAGATACCATTAAGTGCTGATAATTATTACAAGCAAGCCCATTGTTTTGCATATGTACAGCTCTCTGGCTGCAGAATGAGCAGATAGCCATCACAAACATGGGGAGAGCAAGCAGTTTGGAGGCTTTCATTCGATGCCTTCCATTGTATTTTGGCAGGATTCTTTCTATAGCTCGGTCTCTTGGCTCTTTAACTGCGTGCTTTTAACGGGGGTGGAAAAAAAATCACTTTGCTTTCACTCCTTTCCCCCATCTCCTCAAAACAACATTTTTAGCCTTCCAACCAACCCAGCCTTGGGTTGAGGGCTGCCTTGCAGTTCCCAGCTTCCCAGCAGCTGCCCGTCACATCAGTGGTTGCAGGGCATTGCTTCCAGGTGAGCAGCAGAGGGGCGGCCCTGCGGGGTGCTGAGATGCCCGCATCCACAGCACTGTGTGCATGGGGCTGTGTTGGGCACAGGGCAGCCCTCCTCAGCACAGCCTGCAGGAAGGGAGGTGTCTGTGTTTCTAGGGGAGCTCAGAGCAGCAAACGCCTCACGGCAGTTAATAATTAGTAAATCTGTACGGATGCTTTGAGCAGTCGGTGTTTCTCAATCCATGTCCAATGGAAATTGCTGCTTAAACATTGCTGGAGAGACGGCTTGTAAATAGGCGTGGAGTTTTTTGGAAGAGTACAGTCATTGCATTGTCTTTGTAACAGATATTCTCCATATATTATATCATATGAACAGGCTGATCTGAAGCTGGAATATGGAACAGAGCCCTTTCTGCATTGTTGGTGCTTTATTTCCTGCTGCTGGGGTCATCCAGCAGTTCCTTTCCTGCTACCACCATTGTCTGCATGGGGTTCTTGCAGGGGTGCCTTCCATCTCACCAGTCTGACAGAGATTTTGGTGCATGGAGCGAAAGCACTTTACTGTGCTGATTAGAAAATCAGTGCCATTACCAGGCAGGGATGTCGTTCTGTAACGTAGTGCTTGCTTGGTACTTGGGTTGTCTTTGTTCTCTCATCTCCATTCACATATTGAGAGGGAAACATTGTGAGGCTGAAACTGGGTTTCTCTGGCCACACCTCTGTGATGAAACAACTTCATTTTACGTTAAAGCAAAAATTGGCACGTGTTCTGTGGCTTGGATTGGAGATGTGTTTTATGTACGTGCCTATTTGGAGTTATCAGCTGGCATTTATCCCTATCGCACTAAGAATATAATACTTCATAAAAACCAGTCCATCTTTCGAATGCGTTTCCAATTCATTAATATTCCTTAAGAAAACCCACGGCCAGGTGAATACGGGGCTCTGCTGTTGGCGTTGTGCCACGTAATGGTTTTAATTCCGCTGACAAAAGAGCAGAGCAGGCACTGCTCTCCCACCTTTGCCATGGGGCTGTTTTGTCCCCAGCATCCTCAGAGCACACATTTGTCTTTCAGAAGGACAGCACGTGAGATTTCGGTGTTGGTAAACACTGATGTCTCAGAATACATAAACAAATAGCCCCCAGCTCTAATTTTTCTGTTTGCCTTCTCCATCTCCCAAATGAAACGGGGATGTTGCTTTGTTCGACAACATAAAAAGCAGTTCTCTATCAGTTATCCCTTTGATTCATCAAAGCAAGGCAAACAAAGCAGGAGCGGGCGTTGGGGAAGCAGGGATTTGGGTCCTGAGCCACACGCCAGCTTTGGTTCCTGGCACAGCTGTCTGAGGGCCGCTGTGATGGCAGGCAGTGATACTTCATGGAGTTCACAGTACCCATAGGTACTTCAGAGGGTTAATATTTGCAGCCTCACGGCTCAAAGTGTAAAACCAAAGGGCAGTGGGTGCTGCAGGGGTGGATGTTTTTCCATTCCCTTTAAAAGAGCTCTGCTCCATCACTACTTGTTGTATCTCTGCCCTTCTCCCCCTGCTTTAACCCACCCAGAAATTTGTTACAGCAAGGAGTGAAAGGTTCCAGCACTGCAACAGGCAACGTGCCTTGCACAAGTAGAGAATAACCAGAATTTATCCTCATTCTTAAAACTAAATGCTGTTTTAGTTCCAGTGGTGCTTATTGGACATTGTATGTTGTCATGGTAGTAAATTAGAGGCTAAAACTGTGGAAATGGAGTAGTTAAGACAGTATGTAGCATGTTTAGAGGTTTAAAGCTTAAAAGATTGCAGAAAAGCTTGCGTTAATCTTATGCTGAAATACCTACAGACAGCTGCATGCATTTGTTTCTCTGCAGTGTAAACCTGGCTCACAAGTGCCTCGTTTCAGCCTGCCCCGTGTGCTGCTCAGCACGGTGGTTGCACCACGAGGAGTTGGCACTGCACAGTAACGATGGGAAGGAATTTGTCTTTGAGAAGTAGTGCTGACTGTTAGAAACAACATTCATGTTTTACACTTCTGAATCCATTTTGCAAAATTAATCCTGAAGATCAATCTTGGCTTTTTACTACCTGGAATTCCCCCTGCTGTAGCGCACACTTCTTTTCAGTTCACGTTCTAAACTTCACATTTCCCAGCATGCTGCTTCTTCACCATCACCATCACTCTCAGCTTTAAAAAAAAGAGCCCTGTGAACCCGTGTCTCATTTAATAATCAATGTTCCTTACGTGGCTTGAGAGCAGCAGCAGTCATTTCTATCATCCTCTTGTTTGTTGGGTTCCTATTTCCTCTTTTGGGGTAAGTACTGTTAGACATCTTAGAAATCACAGAATGGTTTGGGTTGGAAGGGACCTCAAGGACCATGAATCTCCAACCCCCTGCCACACTCAGGGCCACCAACCTCCCCATTTAACACCAGCCCAGGCTGCCCAGAGCCCCATCCAACCTGGCCTTGAACACCTCCATGGATGGACGGGGCATCCACAGCCTCTGGGCAGCTGTTCCAGCACCTCACCGCTCTCATAGTAAAGAACTTCCCCCTGACATCCAACCTAAATCTTCCCTCCCTCAACTTCGAACCATTTCCCCTTGTCCTGCAGTTATCTACCTTTCAAAGAGTTGATTCCCCTCCTGTTTGTAGGCTCCCTTTAGGTATTGAAAGGCTGCAATGAGCTCACCCCAAATCTTAGAAAAACTATTTTTCCTGTTATCAAATGATGATTATTATTATTATTTCTTCCACAGTGCCAGAACCTATTAAGACCAGTTTAAGCCAGCCCCAACCTGCCGGTACCGGTACCAGTACTTCCACCAGCACTATCACCAACAGCAGCAATGGCAAGCGTGCATCTGCTAACGGGCAGCAGCCAGCCGCGTCCCGCTACCTGCCCCGCGAGGTGCCTCCACGCTTCCGCCAGCAAGAACAGAAGCAGCTCTTAAAGAGAGGGCAGCCGCTGCCCACCGGGACTCTGAGCAGCAGCCCGGCACAAGGCACTGGGCCAGCAGGGGCGAGTCCTCCCCCGCAGCCAGGGGCGGGAGGACAGCATCATCCCAGTAAGACCCAAGCAGGTAAGACTGAGAGCCGGGAGGGGAGCCGGTGCTGTGCGGGTGAGACGAGCCATCGCTGTCAGCACGGCTGCGGTGTGGGAGCTGAAGGGTGTGTGATGTGTCTGAAAAGATCGGGGTTTGAAATGAGGCATGTGCTGATCCTCTTTTTCTTTCTCAGTTACGAATGAATGTTCTCATCCCTCATACCCAGTTCCATAAGTTTACTTTGGATGCTCAGACCTATGGGGTCTTTTTCCAACTTCGTTTTTGGTGCTTGTACTGGCTGTGATCTCCACAACATGACAGCATTTCTAGTGAACATCCCCTCACAAGCCCTGTTAATTTGGGTTTTTCCAAGCTTTTGAGTATCACATTGGCAATCTTAATAATCTTTAAAGAGTTTTGTGTATGTAAATAAAAACTGGGAACTTTGCTGATGTGTTGTGCTGGGACATGTCAGTGCCTCTATACGCTTATGCTCTCAGTATTATTGTCATGTAGGCAGAGTAGCGTTTTGGGAAAGGCTGTTCGGTGTCTCAGGCCTTTCTGCCACTTGGTTCTCTCCTCTGGCAGATGCCTCAACCTCCTTTTGGCCATTGACAGGAGCACCGTGAGCAGGAAGGCACCCAGCTGCCTTTCTCTTCTCTGCAGCTGCTGATAAGGAAACAAGAGGCATTCTCTGCTCATTTGTCCCCCTGTGCTGGAGACCAGGTAGCTGTCAGATGGAGAGGAGCTTTGTCAGAAGGTGGTACAGATCAGCTTTGTCATCACTGCTGTGTGTGTGGTGTGGTGTTAGGCAAAGCAGGGAGCACTCTGACCTGCAGTTGTCCATGGCTTAGAAAAACTTATCTGGACTAAGCTACAGGGAGGTGGGTTTTGTTTTTTTTGGTTTTTTGTTTTTGTTGTTGTTGTTTTTAGAATTGAATATTAGTAATTTCTGCATGATCTCGAGAGTTGCTCATTATCACTCACTAATGGTGTCAGACATCACAAAATTTTGATCTGAGCTGTCTGCAGTTTTCCCCTCTGGGCATTAGGGAATCTTTCACAAGTTTTGCTGCCTGTGATGCTGAACTCCAGCAGTGAAAATAATTCAGTATTGTCCTTAGAAGTTTTGGTCAGATAAGGAAATAATCTCTTTCAGAAATGCAGCTTTATGGATGCACTTGAAAATATGATTCCACTACTCCCCAGAAGCACAAACAAAAAACAAAACAACTGTATATTTACGTAAAGTAGTTGCAATTATTTAATTTTTAGAGTGAGGAAGAGGATTCTGTTCCTGAATGCTGGACTATTTGGCTTTAGTGACACGAAAGGCGGTTGGTTCCTACAATTCCAGCAGCGCTCTCATCCTCTGTACAAGTCACGTTCAGCAGGGAGGGTGGCAGGCATGCATGGCTTCTGCTCAAAATGGAGATGTGTCCTAACTGCCACGCTCATCTTCTGTGTTAGTTTGGTATTTACCTGTTTGTTGTGTTTTTTGGAGATGTAACTGTGGATACGGTAGAGACAGGCTGAGGAACCCGAGTGGCTGAGGCTGGCTGAGGGTCAGTGTGGGCTCGGTGGTGCCATTCCGAGCATCAGCAGAGATGTATCCCAAATTTCTTTCTTTGATCTTGAAGGAACACACCACGTCTCACGGAACAAAGTCCACTCTAAATCATGATATAATCCATGAAAGAACTTGCCTGGTAGGAGGGCAGTGCTCGCTCTCTGCCTTTGATCTTGCCAGATGCATTTGTACTGTGAGGTTTTAGACTTCTTTTCCTGACTCCTAATTCAACTTGCTGTATAAAATAAACACTTATTTCTGGTGTTTCTCAGCCTGGCAACTGTCAGCAGATGTTTATACTGTTGAATTACTTTGTTTTCTTGTGTTTCTGCTACGTCTGTGTCAACTTTTGGATCAGTTCAGAATACAGGAACAAGTAGTACAAGGGGAGGAATGCAGTAGCATTTCTGCATCCTGTTATATTTCATATTGCACTAAATGTGTTTATTGACATCAAATTCTTTGCAAAAGTATAACTGGGAAACACTGATCTGTTGTCAGCAGGCTGGTGAGTGCACAGGGCAGAACTGTCAGGTTGTTTTCTACGTTAAGTCAAACCAAAAGCTTTACAGGGCACCTGAGAGGTTCTGCAGCAGCTCCTGGAGCAGGGAAGGAATTCTCACAAAGCTACGTGCTTGGCTCACTTTTGTTTTGTTGGGTTTTTTTCCATCTGCTGACAGCAGGGTTTCATGTGAGACGTAAGTGGCTCCATCTTCCTCATAGAAAACACTTGCAGAGCTCATTTATGTCTCTTTCCAGCAGGTGGAGCATCAGTTCGTCCACTGAGAGCAGTCACAGGAGGGAAAAATGCAGCTCAGTTTATAGCACCAGCAGCTGTGCACCTGGCTTCTTTGTGAGGCTGGGACAGGAGTAGTGCCTCATTCCCAAGAGACCTTTGTAGCCACGGAATTCTTTGCATCTTGATGGTCTCATTCAAACCTGGTCTGTCTTAATGGCTGCTTCTCCATGTTGAGATGAACATAAAGACAAAAGACGGAGTATTGAGGGAAGGCCAAAACCTTTTCATTTCAGCTGTTAGGATTGGAAATATTTTAGGGTTTGATATTCTGAAAAACTCCAGCTGTTAACGACGAGTTTTCCATGAAATTTAATTAAAACTGGTTCACATTTTTGTGAATATGAAAGTAAAGGTTTTTTAAGTGAGCATTCTTGAGTGCATTTGTCAGCTGGAAGCTTTCCTGCATGTTTTGTTGTCACTGAGGACTGTGTTCCTCTGTCTGTCTCTGGCTCCTGGGATATCTCATTTACTGAAGGCTTTGGAAATAAAAGTTTTCAGAGGAAGGGAAGGAACACTATAATGAAAGCTGCTCCTACAGGTGAGCACAGATGTCTGTTCCAGTGGAAATGGGGATTTGGTCTACATGAATATCACCTGCATTGTAGCAGAGGGCGTGCTGCACAAACATTGCTGCTTCTCTGAGAGGCAGTCAGTGGAACATCCATTGCTGAGGGCTCTCAGAGCCTGACTGCCTGAGCAGAGCTTGTTAGACGTGCACTGGATTCAGTCCAAGCAAGTCTCCGTATGTGGCTTTTTTATGCTTACATTGAGCAGTAGTGGCTTTCTTTTGATGGATGACCTGGTATTAATCAGAGAGCCAGGACTGCTGTAAGCTAGAATCTTGTATCCAAAAGATGCTGAATATAAATTCATGTCTGTAGCTTTTATTTTTATAGCGTTGTATTCCTTCAGAGTTAACTTGAAATTATGCAACCACGTTCTTTCCAGGACCTATTTATAGCTATGGAGATACAGGGAAAGCTGTTAGAGAGGCACTGCCAGCCTCTTCACTGTGAAAATTGCCCTATTTTATCTCTTTATTCTCTTATCATCAGTCTCTGTTATCTGCTGCCTTGGCCTATCCAAAACACTTATCAGAACTCTAACTGCAACGTCGTGAATTAAAAAGGATGTTCTGCCAATGTAAGGGAAGTGGAAATTAATGACCACTAATATATTCTTTGTCAGATTTATCATTTGGAAATATCAGTAAAGTGGATGAGAGTGCTGATTTTTTGTTTCTCTTTTAAGGTAATCTGTGAAACATTAACTAAGCAAACTGCTAGGAGAAGATATTGAAACATTTCAAATGGCATAAAATATTTGAGATATCTTATCCTTTGAAACAGTCTTTAATTCATTGTTAACTATTATGAAACTGTGTTCGGTAAGAGCATTTTCTGTAGCATAGTAATTCTTCCAGAACTTTTATCTGAAGCAACAAAGCCTGTTCTCCTCATACCGCTTCTGTAATCCTTTCCAAGATTACAGCAGGGAAAGCTATTTGTGTAATTTATGGGCAGTATTCTAATATCCGCTCTGCTATTTCTACTTAAAGATGCTGCTGCTTCTTCTCTCTTCCCTCCCCACTTGGTCAGCTAACTCTGTATGTGGTGAGTAGCTATCTCCCTCGTTAAGGTGGGAGCCATCACTGGAATGGCCCTTTTGCCATGTGACCTAATGAAGTTAAGGTAATTTCTGGAAGCTATCATGGGAGAATGAAAATAACAAGGAACGCATCCTCCTTTGTTTCTTTACAAGTGATGAAGTTTGTAAAGGAATCTCCAGGCAACCTCTGTGCGTTTGATGATGGTAAGAGCAAAGATCAAAAGAAGAAATCAGGTTCTCTTGAAGATGCCTTTCACTTTTCAGCAGTTCAGCAGCATCAGATGCTCAACATTCATCTGATGCCATGTCCTGCAGGAGTTGGGAGCTGCGGTGAAACTTCTGCGCTTCTTTTGTGCTGGAGGATTTGTGGAACTGATCCGTAACATATGTTTGCAGAGTCTTAAAAGAAATGAAAGCAAGAAATTCGTAGAGCAGTCAAAATGAGATGCAACCCACAAGAAGCATTGTGAAAGCTGAAAAGCTGTGCTCTGTTGTTTTCTGGAAGGTGAGAATTTGAGAGCTGTGAGATGTATTTTCCTAGCAGGATCTGATGCCGGATTCTACATTAAAATTTTTTCTTTTTCTCTCCTCTGAAATGAGAAGCCTTATTTCATGTTTCAACATTTCTTTAGCTGCAGTTTGTGTATTCCTTCCTGTAGCATGGTGTGTGCATGTCCAGTAAGTGCTGTGGGCAGCTGGGAGCTGCCAGATGCCATCACGTGGCAGGGTAACTCTTCTCGTTGGCATGTTGGTGTTAGCTTTGCCTTTGTGTAACTTTGAGGAAGCAGGAGAAAAGAACCAACCATTACTGTGCAGATCCACGTCCGATGGACCCAGTTCCATCCTGCCCTGATGTGACATCCCGTGCTTTAACTGTGGGTTGCTCCAGAATTCCTCCTAACAGCGATCATTTAAGGCAGTCACATGAAATTCGGAGAGGTGTTTTAGGGAGAGGTACCATCCTGTCTAAAAGCAGTCAGTGTAGTTGGGAAACACAGATAAGCTTTGGTATACAGCTGTCTCATCAGATCAGGGAAAGCAATAGGGACCTTCAAACTAAGCGTGAGTTTGAGCTCAGTTCAGCTTTTTGTACTTGGTGGTCACTGCAGGTAAGGCGTGTGTGCGCAGTAGTTTTGGAGCATGTGAATACAGGATCTTTTCAAGTTTGAAATTAGATTCAGCTTGGTTTCCGGGAGGCTTGGCAAAGAGCTTGGTTTTTAATGAAAAGTGCACATGTGAAAACTGCCTCTATGGAAATGATTAGATGAACTTTATGGGCCCGTATTCTATAATTCTGTTAGCAGAATATCTCTGCTGGCAAAAGTGTCTTTGCTTCTCATTGGCAAGTTACTGGAATAAAAACAAACGTTTTTCAAAAATTGGTTTTCTTTTTCTGGATCCTTTACAAAGGATCAGATAAAGGGCCTGCAGGAAAGCTGGAGAGGGAGTTTGGCTGCGGTGTGTGGTGATAGAACAGGGGGTGATGGGTTTAAACAAAAAGGGGAGGTGTAGGTGAGATGTGAGGAAGAAGTTTACTCAGAGGATGTAAACCCCAGATTTGGCTGTTTCTTCTTTCTTCATCCTTACTTCTGTGAAAGACAACTGTGTATAACAAATACGTGATGCTTATTTACAAATACTTTTGGTTTTGCATCACTTGACGAGGTGTTGGTTGTAATTTGCAGAGCAGTTCCCTGTATGGCTCGTTCACAAGTTAATCACACTGCAGTTATGTAAAAGTTTTTCTATTAGTGGAGTGAAATTTTATGTTATGATGTTAGTTAAAAATACAGAAACCACCATTTTTTTTTTAATTAAGCCTTTTACTGCTAATGTCATTTAGTTAGCATTATAAAAGGATGCACAGGTACCCGAGGAGGCTGCAGGAATGGTGGCTGTGCTTATTTCTTGTTTTCCTCCTCAAGGCGTTGTTCAGCATTCAGTAGTGCTTCGCTCCATGTTGTCACAGGTCACTTGTGTCAGGTATATGTTTAGACCAAAGGAAGCTTAAAAACTTGGTGCAAGGAGGAAAGCATGCAGTTAACGTGGAGATGGGATCCAGCCAGTAGGTGCTGTCTGGGATTTAGTCCCAAGTGATTAATATTTTCTGAAATACAGTGATGGGAAGGTCTGTGGGAAGTGAGTCACAGCTAGCAAAGGTTTTTGTCTCCCATGTAAATTTTCCTAAAATCCATATAATGCTTTCAGTGTCAATGGAAAAGTAGCAGGCTTAGTGTAGCATAAATATGGGCGTTATGAATGAAAAATGATGGCTAAAACTCATCAGCAAACTAATCTTTGGAATGAATTTTTCTGTGTTGTGTATGTTCTCTGACATCGGGCAGCAGAGCATGAAAAATAAATCTGCTGTTTCAAATCTATTTGACAGTGATTCGAATTTTTCACCAGGAGAAGGAGAAATAGAAATCTGTAAAAGGGATAAATAACTGAAACACGTTTATATTTTGCTGCCCTCCTTTTCAAAGAGCATGGCTGTGCAAAAACATCGTGAATCAAAAGGCCAGCGCATTTGCTTTGGAATCAGTAGGTCTGTACCCTATCTGTAGTTTTCTTGTAGAAGGCTGTGATTTAGTGGTAGTCAGATAAATAAACTGTCCAAGTGTCTGTAGGGAAAGAACATCGAGAGACAAAGAGTCTGGCAGGTTTCTGTAATGTGCAGATGGCAGTTTCCTGACAAAGCATGTCGAGAGACCGAGCTGCAGGATAAGCAAAGGGCAGAAAGCAACTACTGAGGTCAGACTGAGCAGGGAATGGGAATGTGGTCCTGGGGAAGGAGCAGTGAGAAAGTAATGTCGTGTGTAAAGTGATGGAAAGGTGAATTGATGCAGCTCGGGAAAAAATACTGCAAGAAACAAACAAAGCAAAGCAGTTTGTAGCTATTGGGAGGAAAAATGGACAAAAAGACAGCATTTTCTTAAATAATACAAGGAAGGCTAAGGGAACTGGTGTGATGTTCAACAGGGAGACGCATTAATAGATGACATCAAGAATACTTTGTGTCTTCTCCCTCATCTGTAAGGTGATATGTGGCTTAAAACTAAGGCTGTTAATGAGTTGGAATACTTACATAAGTGTTTCAGATTGTATGGAACTGATGAAATTGATTGCTGAGAATACAGTGAGGATGTGTTGGAGCAATGTTGTCTCACTGGTTCTTTGAGTGTTTGAGAGCTACAGAATAGAAAAATGAAATAAACAATTTTTAAAAGCACAAAAGGAGGAATTGTAGATATGTCGGTGCAGTCCTCTAGGACAGAACTAGAAAAAAATAACCAAAACAGCTATTTCAATACATGTAGAACATCACAGAGAAACAAGAGTAGAGCCAGCATGGGTTTATTGTGAGCAAATCATGTCAGAGGAGAGCAGTTCCCTGTATCAGAGCCGAGCAACAGGCGTTGCAAAACAGGAGGGAATAATGTCATAAAGTCTGTGTCTGGCTTTTGACAGTGCCTCAGAAGGCTTTGGCATGATGGATGTGTGCTGTTGTAAATAAGTGGGAAGTATAGGATTAAATTACTGTAAGATCGGTGATCGCTGCTCAGAAGGATGCAGACACAGAGTAGCTATCAGCCCTGAACTGACACAATTAAGTTTTGAGATAGCAGATTTGTCCTCTCTGCTATTTGCATCAGTCATTTGGCTATGAACAACAGCCTTCATTAAGTTTTTGAATGATGCCAAACTGGAGAAGAATGTGAGACAACCGGAAGACAGAACAGCGGTGACCAAATTGTGCAATCAAATAAGAAGCAAAGAAAAGGGGAAGGTTCTTTATTTTCATGGGAACAGCTGGGTACAGAAATATGATTACGTGAGAAATGTGCTGCAGAAATAGATCTGGAGTTGGTCACAGGAGGTGAACCTGACGAAGAGCCACAGAGTGAAGGGAAGATGCAGCGTGCTGAGGTCTGGCTTCCAGGAGGCACGTGTGCTCATCCCTGAGGAGAGGGACATCAAGTCCAGGCTGGGATGCTGTGCAGCCGGAGGTGAACCCACTGGATAAAGAGCAGAGGAATGCACTAGGAGTGAGAACAGCTCAAGAACAAGATTTGCAAGCAGTGAGGCAACTGGGACGGCTAAGTCTAGAGGAAGCAGTGGAGTTAAGAATGCAGGAATTCCTAACTGACTGCTGCAAGGACAAAAATGGTATGTTGTGTGGCTGTGGTGCATCAGGTGAGAAATAACGAGCTTAGATTTCAGCGAGGAAGATAAGGGGTACGCATTAGGAAAAACTTACCAGTGCAAAAGCTATCTCAGAAAGTGAGATGGAATAGCTGAGGATCTGCAGTCTGATGTTAATGGGCTTCCTTGGTAGGTTGAAGAGACATCATTTGGTGTCTGTGGGAATCGTTGCTTAGCTCAGTTGGGAGGTCATAACCTCTCACATCTTCATTTTTTGCCTTTGGGTGCCCATGACGACTCCTGGGGCTACAGGTGCCCTGTGGATGTGTTGGGAGTTGGGACACACTGGAGTGTCCTTGGGTTCTGCGTGGCCTTACTGCTCCCTGCCCCATGAATTGGTACCATTGATAAGCACTGCCTCCATCACTTGAAGGAGATTTTAGGAAAAGATTCACTACATTTTTGAGGAAAATTACAAGGACTACGAGAATGTGCCTCATGTTCTCTTCAGATTTAATATATTTTAACTAAGGAAAATTTCTACCAAGTGTAGCCGCTGCTATTAAGAGAATATAACCATTCACCACAATATATTGACCTTTAAGGTGGTTGCAAGATGGACTCTCAGGCTCCTCTTCCCATTCCGTTTGAGAGCGTTCTCTGAGTGAGGCAAAGAGGAGATTTCATTTGTGTTCATCAGTTGTTTTTAAAATGAAGTCGAGCCCATCCAGCATTCAGACAGCGCTGCACAGAAGCAGGGAGCAAATGTCTTCATGGGGAGCCTGGCTATTTTCAGGAGTGCTTCAGCAGAGCAGCTCTGGAGCCAGGAATAGCAGCAGCGATTGTGCTGTGGTAGTGAAGTGGCAGCAATTCAGAGCACAGAGCCAAACCATTAAAGAGCCATCGGTTGTGTGCGACCCAGCGCGAACCGAGAGGCCTTCTGACAAACACCTGACAGGAATGGGAGCAGCAGATTTACAGTGTGCTGTGCAATTAGTATGGATTTGGGACAGAGCGGAGGAAGAGAAGGGAAACGGGGAGGGAGACTAATGGTGAAGTGCGCTGGAACGCTGTGTGTAAATGAGCTGTGTGGATTTTTGTGTAGAAGATCTCCACGCTGCTCTTATATAACGTGTGATGTTATGTTGGCTTGCCCTCCCTTTTATGTGCTGCGTTCATACGGGCAAAGACAAGCAGGGCGGCTGCTGCCGTTCCCCTCCTGCAGCCGAGCTGCATTGTCTGGGCAGCGTACAAACAGCCGGGGCTGTGATTAATATGCTCTGCTGTTTGCTGCCTGCTTCGCTGCGAGATAGAGGCAGGGAAGTAATTAAGAGCCTGGCGGCGGGCCAATACACATATGGGACTTGTTCTGAGCGGGAGGAGGAATGGAGGAGGAGGAGGAGGAGGAAGGCGGGAGGCAGCCTTGGCACTGCACGCCCGCGCTTTTGGCTGACTTTCAAAAAACCAGAAGAAAAGCGGCCGGAGCGCTAATTGTAGCCGGGTCCTGAAGTGAAAATGTTTTGTGACAGTTGCAAGAATTTAAAGAGGAAGGAAGATCGGTTTAGTGTCAGCTGCAATTAGATAATCAAAGCTCAGCAGCACCGTTCGGTTGGGGCCGGGCCCAACCTGCAGGCAGGCCCAGCGCAGCGCGGCTCGGCGCGACTCCTGGCAGCGCTACAGGATGAGGCTCAGGCTGCACACAGCCGACATATTGCAGCGCAGGACGTAGATGCAGGAGCAGCTCTGCACACAATGTAGCGACTCCTAGGATGGTTGGGCGGCTCCTTGCTTCAGGTATTTCGTTACCCGTCAGCCCTTCTTAGAGCCAAAGGGGGAGAGGAAAACAAAACAACAACAACAAAAAAAAACGGAACCCTAACCCTGAGAAAACAGCATCTGCTGCTGTTAAATCAATTTATTACATAACGTTTCAGGGAGAGAGCAGCAGCGCGGCGTGCTCAGCTCTTGGCTGCGTTTCAGGTTTGATAAAATGGCGTCTCCGCAGCGAGCCGTGCGCCGGGCAGAGCTCCGAGCTGAGCTGCGTGCTGTGCCATCCTGCACAGCCATGCTGAGAAGCACAGCGCTGTGTGTTTCGTGCTTGTTGTCGTGAACGTGTTTGAAAGGTTCTGGCATCAGAGGAAATGAGCGACGCGTTCGCGTCGTAGTGCAGAGAATTGGAACGTGCTAACGGGCTTTCCCACTTGTGTGCTTAGCTGCGCTTCGTTTTAAAGTAAAGCTGTTGTGTTTGGTGCTTCCATCTTTTGTCTGCCTTAGCACATGATGTATGCGTCCCAGGAGTTCAGCTTGCTGGCGTGTAGGGGACGGCAAGGAGCATCAGGTAGAGGACAGCTTCCAGATCTGTGCTCAGCCCCGGGCAGGGAATGGCAGGGCTGGACGTGGCAGGTAACCCAGAGCCTGTGAGCCCAGGGCTGCTGTGCTGACTAACATGCATTGAAAAATACAGCCAGGAATAAGAAGAGGGGAATCTGTTTTGTTTGTTCTGCTTTAAATCAAATCTATACTTATTAATAAGATTTTCATTAAAAATTTATCCGAGGCGGTGCCGTTTTGCACCTCCCTCTTACTTCGGTTCGTAAATCAGCTGAATGTTAAATTATAGTTGAGGGTGTGTAATTGTGCTGTGTGTTGTTCAAAGTAATTACTGCGATAGAAGTTACAAAGATAGAGCTAAAAACAGCAACAAAACAACAGCGAGGAATACGATTGCAAACAGTGCTTTCAGATAAAAGTGTTTGCATTTCTGCAGGCCGTGCACTTTGCTGTTAGAGAAATGCATGCAACAGCTCCTCGCCTTTTGCTCTGCTTGTACTTTACATTTGCAGACTATGTAAGCAGTTACCTGATCTTGCAGTTATTTGTTTATGTTAACATAAGGAGAAACATTTTCTAAACTGCAACGTGAGAACCCAGCCGGCTGCAATGCTTAATAGCATTGCCCCATTACATGGCTAAAACAAAACTCAATCACCTGCTGCTTACCGGTAGCCCTGGTCAGAACTGTGCAATTTTCTGGTAGCCAGCATGCCAGGAGTTTGACTCAATTTGTTGTGAGTTTTGGTTGTGTTTTGCATATTTTGTTGTTGTTTTGGTTTTTAATTAACAAGAAGTGCCGTTAATCTCAGCGTTATGTTAATTTTCTTTCCTGATTACTGGAGGTTTTGTTAGCCAGGAGAGCTGTATTTCACAAAAGACATGTAGTGAAGATTTCCAGGCACAAAATATTGGTGGTAACAGCAGTTGGACCTGGCGGTGCAGCAGCAGCAGTCTGACATGAGATGTGTGCTTCTCATCTCTTACTGCTCTGCTCGGAACGGCAGCTCCCAGGAAGGATGCTGATGCTCCTGGCAGGCTGGGTGCTTTACTTCAGAGCTTTGCAGGAGTAAAGAGGAACTGCTTTTTAAGTACTGACATTTTATTGGTTTTCCCATTCCAGCCTTAACAGCTTATAAAATAAAGCCGTGGCAGTTTTTGTGGAGACGTGGTTTCCTAGAGAGTCAGAGGAGATTTTTGTGTTCAAAGGAAACCCCGAACAAACAACAAAAAAATTACCCCAAGATTTAATTGTATAAAAATATTTTCCTTTCATTATTTCTCCTGTTGGTGTAAAATCCTTGTGGGCTAAGTGTAACTTTGCTGCTCTCCGGTTATTTGCTTTGTAGGATTGAACTGCTTTTAGGTTAGAGAAAATGGAAAAACGTCCTTTGGATGTTTGCTTCTGGAGGCATTGTATAAAAACACTTTTTTGGGAGCTTGTTTTGTGCTGGAAGTGCGTTATCTTTGTTTAGCAGCAAAGTAACAGCTCTCACAACTTGCTGTTTATTTTGTGGATTTTTAATCTGTCCCTTTCTTACTGTTTTTATAGCAGCACTCGGTGTTAAAAGCAATTGCTGCAGTACCTTTTGGGACGCTGTGAAGCTGCTGTCTCTGGAAAATGTTGCCTGTCTGGGGCTGGAAGAAAGCTGTAACTTCCAAGCAGCTCCTCCAGCTCTTTTTTTTAAGGCAGGTCATCAGGTCCCTGCTAGCTGCCCTCGTGTTGTAACAGATGTGAAAGCAGAGGTTCAGACCCCAGAAGCTAAAGGAAAGCAGGCAGAGTTTGTTGCTCATAGCTTTTGGGAGCAACTTCTGTCTGGAATCTGCAAGGAACCATCCCTGAGTACATTTTTCTTTCGTTGTTTTGTTGTTGTTTTTAATTTGATAACCCTGCTGCACCACATGTCGCACTGGGAAGGGCTGGATTTAGATTTGACCACTTTGTTTTTTGAGCGTGTTCCTTGTGAGAGCTGCCAGTCTGAATCCTGCCGAAACCAGAGCAGGGAGCGAGCAGCACAGCTTAGTGTTAGAGCTGCTGTTAGTGGGAGCACTGTATGTTGTGTACTGGAATTAGCACAATCCTTATCAAAGGAACCTCTTTCAGATTAGTCAGTGATTGTTGTTGTTGAGGCCATAATCTGAATCTTGGCAACCGTGCTTTTGGAAGGGAGCAAATACTGATTTGCAAGCCCTCTGAAAGTGGAATGTTTCTGAGCTGCATGCATGCTGCTTTCTGGAGCCAAACGTGTGATGCTGCCCAGCAGTGTGCTCAGCCCAGCTGCAATACCTGACCGTTCTAGGATGGTCAGCTCTTACTCTGTATAATTCTTCCCCTTCCTGCTTTGGTTCGTCTGTTTCTCTGGCTGCTCTTCCAAATCCCACTACTCGTGCAATGAACCGTTTCGCTCCCTACGGAGGAATCTTTGGAAGTTGTTTTCTTGTTCTTCCTGCCATCCGTGTGCACAGTGAGCCCTGGGCAGGGTGCTGTGCCCTTTCCCTCAGCCTGCCCTGCACAGCACCGCTCTGCTACTGTGCTCGCAGGTGAAGCTTCAGGTTCAGCTTTTGTGAGACCTTTTTATTGAAAGTGTATTTCTAGCCGCTTTTAAATCTTCCTGACGTGTCAGAAACATACTGCTGAAGCTCACCACCCACTGTGCTGAAAAAAAATCACACACAACTCCTCTTATCTGATTCCTTGGTTACCTCAACTTCTTATCTGCTGGCCTTGGCTGCTGCAGCTTTTTTCCTTTGTTTGTTTCTGCTCTGCTCCGAATGCTGCGTGGCTCAAATTTCTGACCCCGTCAACCCAGTTTGGGTCATTTTGCAAGCTTCCTTTCACTTTCCCTGCCTTATCTGGGATTCTGGGCTCTGTTTAACACCTTCGTAGATTATCAGGTAAATTTTCTGCCTTCTTCCTCAGCTCTGTAAGCGGTTGGTTTTGTGCAGATATAACGTGATGCTTTCCTTCTTACATGTAGGGGCAATAATCTGGGTTATCTGACCAGCTGCTTCATATTCTCTTGTCAGTTTGTCCTGTAAATGCCCATTGTTTGGGTCTTTCTGTGAACACCAGCATGTCCTGGCATTGTGAGCAGAGGGGAATGAGCTAAAACTGTGTTCCCATCCCTCCTTTAAAGTGTCTTCAGTTGATTTTGAGATGAGATGCAGTCTGTCCTGGGTTAGTGTGTTCGTTCTGTATCCCGATAACCTGCATGAGGCAGCTTAATAATCACAGCTCTTGTTTGCAGAGCCACAGGTGAAATGTGTGAATAATGAGACTTTGTTCAGGAGAGCTTTTTCTATTCTTGGAATAATTTTTTCACAGTGTTGGAGTACCTTTAATTGGAAGCAGTTGGAGGAGCTAATCACACCAAAATATTTGTGATTCAAATCAATGTATATTAGTCATCCACTGTTAAACAGCTTATTTGGGAGGTTTGTTGTATACATCTTACCCTCAGAGCAGTCTTGCACTTCTTATTCAAATCTAATGTGGATTAATTAGTTGTAAAAATCAAAGTCATGTTAGTGCAGATTTACGACAAGTAAAAATAATTGGCATCCAAAATGTGTAAAGCATAGCTGCAGTTTTCCCCTTTTTTCAGGTCAGCAGTTGGAAGAAGTGTTGTGCAGGTGGCCTCCGCCGTGTATCCGCAGGATGGGACTGAATTACTTGCCATGAGGTTCCCATTAAAAGAAACCAAAGATCTTTTATAGAGTGCGATTGGGATGGAAAGTAAAAGCAAAAACTTGACTAAGCTGGAGTCCTTAGTGTGCAAATGGTAGTGTCTTTCAGTATCATTTTGCACTCTAGCAAGCAATTAGAGGTTTGAGAGCTTCTTTAGAAATTGTTTGATTAGCATCTTTGTTTGAGGATAGGTACGTGGTATATATTATATGAGGTATGTGCCCTGAAGACTGCCTTCTGAATATCTGTGCAATATAGCATTAGTTTCATTGGGTGGGGGGTGGACTTTGGACGTACTTTGGATGATATGTGCAGCTAAAAAGCACATTTAAATCCCTTGTAAATCCTTTAAGAGCTGATTTTCTTGACCAAACTGTTATTATGAAATGCCTATGTGTTCTCTGCTATAATTTAAAAGTTACAGTAGGAGTGTTTGAATGCATAATTGACGCTTTATAGTGAAGATGGCTGTCAGTGTTTGTTCCTTTATTTACAGGAAGGACTGAGAATGTAAATGAAGTGTGAATGGAGTGTGTGGATGGTGTTGTGGCTGCAATGTGTGTAATGGCAGGAGGAACGTTTTACATTTTTCTACTGGGTGCTCTTTGAGAACTGAGTCAAATAATCAATTTCACAGATCATCTTCTGTGTTTTTCACAAATTTGCTTCTTAGATTTTTTCATGGAGGTCATTGTATTTGCTCTCTATTTATGGTGTGTATTATTATTTTAATTAGTATACCACTGCACGTAAAATGTTTTTGTGTCTCTCTTGTAGAATGGAATTATTCCATTTTAATTGAGAATTTTGTCAGATTAAAAAAAAAGCAACAAAACAAGCAGCAACAATATAAAAAATCGAAATACAAACTTGGTGTTTTGTTGTACTGAAGAAAACTGCAGTGTCATGTTAGAAAACATACTTCAAATTTTAAGACACTTCACATCTCAGTGCAGAGCACAGCGTTACAGCTAGTGATGTAAACCAATACTTAACTGTGTTTTTGTGGTGCTTGAACCGTGCACTCATTTTCAACCGTTTTGGATCCTTTCAGATCTCAGTCACAGTGGATTGGGAGACCATTATGAAAATTCCCACTGGGGACAGCAGCCCACTTTCAGGAGTGAAGGCAACTGCAGCTGGGATAAAGTGATAATAGACAGGACTGACAAGGAAGCGTGGCCTTCCATCACAGGAGCTGAGACTGAATCTGCCTCAGAATGTACTACAGACACTGACTCTGCCTCCAACTGTGGCTCAGAGAACAGTAGCATGGCTACAGGGAGTGCCCAAGGCAACTTCACTGGACATACAAAGAAAACTAATGGCAATAATGGCGCCAACGGAGCACTCGTCCAAAGCACTTCTAACCAGAGTGCCCTTGGAGCTGGTGGAGCCAACGGTAACGGCAGCTCGGCCAGAGTGTGGGGCATGGCTGCAGGCTCTGGCTCTGGCCTAGCTCACTGCTCTGCTAGCGGTGGGGATGGCAAGATGGACAACATGATTGGAGATGGTAGAAGTCAAAACTGCTGGGGTGCTTCCAACTCAAATGCTGGCATTAATCTTAACCTTAACCCTAATGCCAATCCAGCTGCCTGGCCTGTACTTGGACATGAGGGAACTGTGGGAGCAGGCAACCCTTCCAGTATTTGCAGTCCGGTCAGTGCCATAGGTCAGAACATGGGCAACCAGAATGGGAACCCAACAGGCACCTTAGGTGCTTGGGGAAACTTGCTGCCGCAAGAGAGCACAGAACCACAAACGTCCACTTCTCAGAATGTGTCTTTCAGCGTACAACCTCAGAACCTTAACACTGATGGACCAAATAACACTAACCCCATGAACTCTTCACCAAACCCTATCAATGCAATGCAGACAAATGGACTGCCGAACTGGGGGATGGCTGTTGGTATGGGGGCCATCATCCCGCCCCACCTGCAAGGCCTTCCTGGTGCTAATGGAACATCAGTTTCTCAAGTCAGTGGGGGCAGTGGTGAAGGAATGGGCAGTTCAGTTTGGGGGATGTCCCCGGGTAATCCTGCCACAGGAAACAGCAATTCTGGGTTCAGTCAGGGGAATGGAGACACTGTGAACTCAGCATTAAGTGCTAAACAAAATGGATCCAGCAGTGCTGTGCAAAAGGAAGGAAATGGAGCGAGTGCTTGGGATTCAGGGCCTCCGTCTGGTCCTGGGGTACTGGCGTGGGGCAGGGGCAGTGGCAACAGCGGTGTTGGTAGTGTGCATTCTGGAGCTTGGGGCCACCCCAACCGTAACGCCAGTAACGGTGTCAATGGTGAGTGGGTGAAGCCCCCAAACCAGCATTCCAATAGCGACATCAATGGGAAAGGATCAACGGGGTGGGATAGCTCTAGTGTTACCAGTCCGAATCCTGCCATGCAGCAGGGCAACGAACAAATAAACTCTTGGGCCAAAGCTGCAGCGTCTGGCACCACAGCTAGCGAAGGAAGCAATGACAGCGGTGGAAGTCAAAATGAAGGCAGTACTGGGAGGGAGGGGGCTGCAGAGGGCAGGAGGAGAGACAAAGGGATGATAGACCAAGGGCAAGTTCAGTTGCCAAGAAATGACCTTGACCCCAGGGTCCTGTCCAATACAGGGTGGGGACAGACCCCTGTAAAGCAAAACACTGCCTGGGAATTTGAAGAGTCCCCGAGGTCTGAACGAAAGAATGACAATGGAACGGAGGCCTGGGGTTGTGCAGCTACTCAATCTTCAAACTCAGGGGGGAAGAACGATGGGTCCATCATGAACAGTACAAATACCTCTTCAGTATCTGGGTGGGTCAACTCTCCACCTGCAGCTGTTCCAACAAATACAGGTTGGGGAGAGAATAACAACAAAGCACCAAATGGCCCAGGGGGGTGGGGAGAGTCAGCAAGCTCTACTACTGTTAATAATGCTGCTGCTGCCAAAAGCGGCCACACTTGGAGTGGGACCGCAAATCAGGAGGACAAATCACCTACCTGGGGTGAACCTCAGAAACCCAAATCTCAAAACTGGGGAGACGGACAGAAATCAAATCCAAGCTGGACTTCAGGAGGTGGAGATTGGACAGATTCATCGTCTGTTCCTGGACACTTGGGTGATGGGAAGAAGAATGGATCTGGGTGGGATTCTGACAATAGGTCGGGGTCTGGATGGAATGATTCCACGAGGTCTGGGACCAGTGGGTGGGGAAATGGCACAAACAGCAAGGCTAATACAGGTACAAGTTGGGGGGAATCTTTAAAGCCAGGCCCCCAACAAAATTGGGCTAATAAACCCCAGGACAACAGTGTGAGTAACTGGGGTGGAGCTGCTTCTGTAAAACAGACGGGGTCGGGGTGGGTTGGTGGGCCAGTGCCAGCCAAACAAAAAGAGAACTGTGAGGCAACTGGCTGGGAAGAGCCATCTCCACCGTCCATTCGCCGCAAGATGGAGATTGATGATGGTACCTCAGCTTGGGGCGACCCAAATTACAACAACAACAAGACTGTAAACATGTGGGATAGAAATAATCCTATCATTCAGAGCAGTACCGCAACCAATACCACCACCACTAGCACCATTATCAACACAAACATGGTTGAACCTCAGCCATCGCACCAGTCAAGTGCCCAGCCGAACCGGTCCCCGCTGCTTGGTCCAGGTATGACTACTTTTGTAAGCTCCGTTATCCCAGTGCCAGTATTACTGAGTGCTGTATGGCCTGCTCGCTGTGTAACTGAGTGGTAAAGACAGGAGTGCTCCGTTTATGTCATAGCATAAATGTTTGTGTTTACTCTGAAACAGCGGTGTTAACTGCTGGCCTTGAGTACAGAACCCATAGAACTTGGCAGACACATTTCCACAGTCCAAACTCCTTATTTCCAGTTCTTTCTAGACACAGGCACGGTATTTTCTGTTTCTGCCAATTTCTGCTGCCTGCCCTCATCTTTTTGGCAATGCTGCTCCGATGAATCTGAGACTAATTGCAGCATGTCCTGGTGAGCCATTTCCTGAACTGTGTGTCTGGGTGAACCTCTTGGCTTTACCTTTTTGCTATAGAGATTTTTTTTGGAAGTAGCACCAGAGAGAAGGCTGGCTGGCTGTGCAGTGAAAGTCAGAAAAGCTCTAGCCAGTATCAGGCCATTAAAGCTCTGGGTCCTCGGCATGTTGGTCCATATTCTCATTGTAAAGTCTTTCACCATTCATTAGCACCTTCTGCTCTTGGAGAGCTGGATGTCTTTTTGCTAACCTCTCTTCTGTTATTTGTCTTCTGTTACTATTACTCAGTCTTTATTCTTGTTTAGACACTGAGCATCTGTTTCTTTTCTACAAACCCTATCTCTTGGCAGCAGATGTTTTTCTGGCTGTTGCATGAATCCAGACTGGTGCTGTTTCTTCTGTTTGCTGTCATTTGTGGAGAAATGGTTCTCTTCCATCCTTCAGGTCTCAAGCATGGACTGTAGCCTGGGCTTTCATGAGGTTCTTGTAAAGCTGGATTGGTTAAAGATGTTAATATTCAGGGTGGTGAAAAAAAGCCATTCCACTTCAGTTCTGTTCCAGATACGAGGTTTTAAGCGCTGTTTGTCTGAGAAGAGCATGGGATTTTTTCAAATGAAAAAGAAGGTGCTGTTGTAGATGAGCAGCAAAGAATAAAAATAGGGGGGAGGTACAGAGAAAAAATTGTTTGGAGGAGAGGTATTTAAATAAATGTCACTGGAAGTCCTGCTTTGTGTCTCAACCACAGACATCTCAAATCCAATCTTGCAGAGCTCTTTAAAATTTCTCATTTGATTTTGTGTCCAAGTTTTTGTTTTGTCTTGGCCATGCCTAAATATTGGCTTTCTAACTGTGCTTTTCTCCAAGTGAGATTTGTTCTCCTCCTTTTATTGCCATCATTTCTTTTTTTCTTTGATGTTGTGAAATAATTCAAACTTAATGTAATGTCTGTATAAAAATAGTCTCACGTTCCTTACTCTGGTCAAATACTTTAACAGTTGAGGATGTCTGTTTTTGTTGCTCCAGAAAGAGGAATCTTCTAAGAGGTTTGTACATGGCCACGCTCCATTTATCATTTACCTTAAACTTATTTCATCTGTATTGAGGCCTTCAGCCACGAAACCGAGATCTTACATTTCTGGATTATAGCAAAGGTTCTTTCCTTAGCGTGGGTTGGTTGGTTGGTTTGTTCTCCCCCCATAAGCTGATTTTTGGATGATTCCATGTGTTTCTAAAACTGTTGGTGTGCAGCAGTGCCTCTCCAGAGGTGGTAGCAAAGGAAGGGTTTCTTGGAAGCAGTGTGTTTGTGCAGTCAGAAATGCATATTAATTTGAAGCCACCCACTCAGGATGCCACATGACTCAGTTAAAATGACCGTATTTTGCATCTTGCAAAGATTTTCATTAGAAATAAGATATTCTAAGATATTAAACCGGAACAACTTTCAGAATGTAATCAAGCAAGGTAGAATCCAAGAAAAAAGGATTAAAAAAAAAAAAGAAATTAATGAGTGATTGTCCTTCCTCACAGACAGCAGTGAGATGCAGGCTGCTGTCATACTGTGTAATGTTATTTTTTTTAACCCCAATTTCCTTTCCCATTGATGGGGAATTTACCTTTCTAACCTGTACAGCAGGGGAAACAAGTCCTGTAGCCAGGACGCTTCTGTGAACCAAAGGCACGTTTATCCAACAGTGGTTCTGTTCCATGTACATTATTTCTGTGCAAAACTTGATTGTATAATTGAAGGCTGTGCCTTAGGGCATAGGTAAGTGCTCATCTGAGATCTTCCAGCATTTGAACTGAGTAGTTAAGACTGGAATTTGGTCTTCTACATGGATCGTGATGTGCTTTGCCAATAATGGTTATCATTTATTTCAGGGAATGGCTCAGGGAATAAAGAATCCCCGTTCTGTTCCTATCTCAGTAGGGAAACCCATTGTTTAGCTGTAGGATGGCACAGTCACACACTGACAACCAAGAGGTAGCTCTTAGTTTTGCTGTACAGAACTAATTAATGGTTCACAAAGGAATAGCAGTTCCTTTTGAAATAGAAGTTTATGCTGTGTTAGCTCAGAAATGCAGGCCAAGTTACAGCCTTGTTATTCGAGTTGTCACCCATCCTCAGAAATTCTCAGCATTCTTTGCGGAGCTTAAAAGCTGTTGATGGGAAGCAGATGTTGGTACGCACTTCATGAAGTGCATCGTGCTCTGAGAAGTTTCTTCTCGTGTTGTAAATAAATGCACACAAAAACCAGGATGGATCATGTGATAAATGTACTCCTTTCTGGTTGTAGGAGCTCCATCCCAAGCCAGCAGTGGGTTATTTAGAAAGACAAAGTGACAAAACAGGGATGAGTGAGAAAGGGATTTTTGGATCCCAAACAGCAGGAGATCTTTCCTGCAAATGCTGGGAAGGGTTGGATGCTCTCCTTTGAAAAAATCTAAACAAAGTCTGAATTCTTCTGCTGCTTCTGCAATCTCCTGCTGTTCTGCTGGGAGCAGCTCCAGTGCCACTTGCAGTCTGTGATTTCCGTGGAGCAAAAGATGGGAGCAGTGCATCATCCTTTGAACTTCCATCAGAGTGGATTGGAAACCGGAGGAGCAGCTCTGAGCTCCTTTAGGGCGCTCATTTAGAACCTAAAATCCTAAAATTTAGAACCTAAAATGTTGTGGGTACTCAGGTCTCTGACAGTTCTGTTCTGGGAGATGGCCAGGTTACTGAGAAACCTGTTCTCTGCTTTCATGCAGCCATGACCTTGCTGAGAGCCAAGTGAGAGCTTCCCCAGTGCCGAGCCATGCAAGAAGGCATTGAGCCCCACTGCATGAAGCTTGCAGGAGATGGGACCTGAGGTTAAAGGGTGCAGGAACCTTCCCGTGGGTGCATACACGAGTACACACTGCTGCACCTTGTTTATTCGCTGCATGAGCAGACTAATGATACGCTATCTTTTTTTCTCCTAAATCTCTTCCATCTCCATCTGCATAAGGCTCTCATACTTCAGTTTGCCTGCACTGTAGTCATACGCTCTGCTATATATCACAGACCAAACGACTTCAAGGAGAACAGTTTCTATCATCTAAATGGCCATAGGGTTATTTTGAGGGAAAACAACTGCATCCTGCCATAACTCAGTTAACATTTCACTTTCCCTTGAGGATTTCCTGTTGGCTGAGGCCCAATGTTAATTATGTTTTTATTTCTATAAAACAAAACTCTGCCAATGTGGCCGTATTCATTACTCACTGTGATCTCTTTGTTTCTTGCAATTCTAACAGTTGAAAAACTGCAGCATTAATGCTTCACTTTCTTGCCAAGGAGCCCTTTAGCAGAGCTTACGCTGTTGCAAAACAGCATTCATGCAGGGACATTTGTTTGTAGTTTTGTTTTAAAAGCGTGGGGCTTTTTCTTAGGAAAGCCTACATGTGTGTTGTTTTCAGAGAGGAAAATAGTAAGAATTTTTGAAAGTGGAAGACTAGCTCAGATTTGAGACAGTTAGGAAGGTGTTTTGCTTCCCTAGGGCTGTGTAAGGGAGCTTAGAAGTAGCTCTGCGTGTTGCTTCAGCCCTCTGCAATAACATTTGGGATCTGCTGCACTGGGACTGCAGGCTCTTCAAACTGATGTCTGTTTCAGATACGACTCATACTAGATGTTGTAAAAATCCAGGAAAAACCTAATTTACAACTGACTTCTGGAGGCTGCAAAGCAAGTATCTTCTTTCCACTTCACTTCAGGATTTAGCATCTGCTTGAATGTGTAGCCTTACCTTCCTTGTTAAGTTTGTAAAGCAGAGCCATACAAAGGTAACACAGACAGTGATGTGAGCAGAGGGGTCCTTACCTCAGAGGGGAGGACAGAGCTAGCATTGGCACGTCTTTGCAGCACTCAGCACCCTTCAGCTTGTATTTGTTTCGTTCCTGCACTGAACTTGATTTGGTGAGACAGTATGAAAACTTCCATTTAATACATTTTGTTTGGTGTTGGGTGCTTTCAAGCATTATCTTTCAATGAAGCCTAGCTCCCTCGTTGTTTGTAATCCCGTATGGCTTCTCAGTGCATTTAAAGAACTTAACTTGGACATTGCATGTCCATGGTCTTCATTCGAAATTCAGTGTTGATTAAAGAGCAGCAGGACCGATTCTTTGGAATTTACAGTCTACAGCTTATTACACTTTGTCTTTCTCATACATGGGTTTTGGTTTAAGGCTGATTTCGTGAGCTGAATTGTTTCCTTCTTAACTAGTCCTGTTTCCATTTTGTGAGCCAGAAGCTACAGATGGGCAGGGCCTTCATTCATTGGAATAAAACACACGCACTTAAATAACATTCAGCTCCAAAAACACTTTTCTCAAGTGCTGCTGTTCAACAAAACTACTGAACTCCTGTGTGCAACAAAAGAAAGGTTAAAAAAACAAACAACACAAAACGTTGGGACAAAAAAAACCTTTTTGTAAGACGTAAGGGACGCATTAAATTCCAGTTCCAATTCTGTTGCATTGCTCTGTGTTACTCTGTAGGTTGCAGAAGCAGTTCCTGGCACACACAGCTCCGGCACTGAGCTCGGTGGCACACGGATTTAAGCGCATTACGTTCAAGCCAGACTGAGGCAGCTTCTTTATAGTAGCTTGTGTTGTGTAGTAGCTTCTTTACAGTAGCTTTTATGAGTTAAAGTAATACTCTGCAGGAAAGCAGGGGCTGCTACCTGCCAGTCCTCATTCTAATTGCAGTCTAGTCTAGTTCTGCTGTAAAAAAAAAAATAAAATAAATTGATTATTGCACAGAGCCTCAGAGAAGGAACAAGCAGTTAACACAGCCACGAGCTGTAATAAGAGCTTTAGGGAATGTTATCTACATATGTAATCTGTGTTGAAAGTGTTAGCAAGCAAATAATATCTTGCATACAAGGTGTGAGAAAAGAGAAGGACTTCCGAGACTAAACCAAGGAGATTTTTGAATCTATTTTATAATAGAATCATAGAATGGCCTGGGTTGCAAAAGACCACAACGCTCATCCAGTTCCAACCCCCTGCTATGTGCAGGGTCACCAACCAGCAGCCCAGGCTGCCCAGAGCCACATCCAGCCTGGCCTTGGATACCTGCAGGGATGGGGCATCCACAGCCTCCTTGGGCAACCTGTTCCAGTGCCTCACCACCCTCTGGGTGAAGAACTTCCTCCTAATATCCAACCTAAACCTCCCCTGTCTCAGTTTAAAACCATTCCCCTTGTCCTATCACTACCCACCCGTGTAAACAGCCGTTCCCCCTCCTGTTTGTTCAAGTATTAGAAGGCCACAAAGAGGTCTCCCTGGAGCCTTCTCTTTTCCAAGCTAAACAATCCCAGTTCCCTCAGCCTTTCTTCATAGGAGAGTTACTAATTATAGTTAGAATAACGAGCTGTAGTTACTCTATTACTGTTTCATGCTCTTTCCAGTTAAAGGCTGGAATAAAATGTCCCACTTTGAAAAGAAACCTTTCATCACTCTTCCTCCTTGCCTCGCTCCAGCAGGCTGGGGAGAAATGCCTAACGTCCACACGAAGAGCGAAGCTTCTTGGGGAGAGCCATCATCCCCTTCTGCTGCAGTCGATAACGGCACGTCGGCGTGGGGGAAACCCCCCAGCAGTGGGACAGGGTGGGGAGAGAGCCCTGCTGAGCCAGCGGGGACCTACGGCAGAACAGCCGCTCCAGCTGCTGCCCCAGCACTGTGCAAACCAGGTACGTGGGTGGGCATCACGGGGTGGGGATAAAAGAAGGCAAAGGTGTTTGCTGCTGCCAGCACTGCAGGCAGGGCTTCTCATTCTCCTGTGTGTTTAATTCAGAATTGCTTAATTTCATTTTCAGAGCTCCTTTAGGTCTCTCGAAACTTCTGTGATTCCAGATACCAGATTCATTTAAAAGCATGAATTTAACAAACTTGTCCAGTAAATTTAAGCGTGTTCCTTAAGGGTATTTGTTGCGTTCTTTAAGGACAGTACAGCGTAAATAACACAGGCATGGGAAAAAAAGGAAACTGCGGGACTGTGTGACCAACGCCTGAAAGAAACCTGTATTAGGATGAGAAGAAACTGGGCTCAGTCGAGATAGGATCAACTTTGGGAGGAGAAGAAGCACATGAAAGTGGCTGGTCGTAATGTCACTCATCTGTTATACTGAAAGAGTGGATATCTGCTTCAGCTGTTACAGCACCATGAGCTGCTTTCTGGTTCTTGTTTTCTAACAAAAGTTATTTGATAAAAATCTTAAGTCTCCAACGGCCCTGAAGGCTGCAGGTCTGGTTTTAAACTAACACTCAGGCTGTGGTAATCTTTAAGTGTTATTGTGCTAAATGCTGCAGTGAGAGATAGTTTAAAAGTCCCAGAAAACCTGAAAAGAACGAGAGGTCTTAGAATGAATGATCCCTGCTTTAAGCAGACTAAACAATAAAACAGATAGAGCTGACACAGCCTCGTCACTTACTGTACAGTGTTCCTTGCAGCCTGCTTGCTCCTTTCAGACCTCATTCTTCTGAGGTGTGAATGAATTTCTGGCCATGAGTAACCTTGCAATTTGGTTTTGTCCAGTGGAAGAATGTGGTGGCTGAAATTGTGAGATTCATGGAAAGCAGAATTGTACACAAGTGTGTGGTCATACTTCTGGTTCCTTGTTCCTAGAAGACGGGAAGGGTCACAGATCTCTCTTGTTTAGGAGAAAGGAAGATTTGCCACTGCTGGACTTTTTCCTTCTGTAGCTCTATTTAGAGCACTTCTCTTTTTTGTTGTCTTCAAAGGAGGAGTCCTTATCGTTTAATGCCAGTTAAGCTATTTGATGAACCTCTATACCTCTCGAAAACACTTAAACGTTAGCATGTAGGCTATGGTATAAAAGTCTATTTCTGTAAAATTTGCATAAAATTAGGTCTGATTTTTTTCTCCCTCTTTCCCTTCAGCTTCAAAATCTATGCAAGAAGGCTGGGGCAGTGGTGGGGATGAAGTGAATCTCAGTACTAGTCAGTGGGAAGATGAAGAAGGAGATATGTGGAATAATACTGCTTCACAAGAAAGCAGCTCCTCCTGTAATTCCTGGGGGAATGCCCCAAAGAAAGGACTTCAAAAGGTGAGAAAAAATAAAGATGGTCTCTGGGAATGAGTAGAAGTACAGTGCAGCATTTCTGGAATCTGTTGCTAGAGATTTTCTCTTGCATTACATCTGGCAATAGATGTATCCCTGGCACCAGAACACCAACACAGCTCATTGCTTCCATACTGGAGTACAGCTGACCTTGTTTCCAGGGCAAGTCTGAAGAAATGATGATGTGTCAATGGGAAAACTGTTAGAAGCCTTCAGACACTGTGTAGTGCTAGAAAACAAACAGTAGTTCGTGATGGAGTAGTCCAGCAAAAAATACCTATTTTCTGTTTGGAGAAACAAGTAGATAATTTTAAGGTTTGTATAGATATGAGAAGGAAGCAGTTTTGTAGTGATGCCATGCTTAAGCAAGATCATACCCAGTAATGTAACAGACATCTTCTGTTGCATGTACCTCATTTCAGGACAAAGGAAGCCTGGAACTTAAAGAAATTGGGAATGCATTTAATCAGTCCACTTACTACTCCGTTACCCAACACAGGCTGTGATCAGCATAATGATTCAATCAAGCTTGTCAGATTTTTTTTATTTCATTGTGGTTCTCTGCCAAAATTACCATGAAATACTTAAACTCAAAGGTGGCTTTAATTCAGTGGTCATGAAATCAAATAGGAAGTGGTACATGGAATACCTGTTGAACAGAGATGGAGTTTGATGGTGATTGTAGAGTTTGGATAATTTGTAGTGGAAGGGAAAAAAGTTGCAATGATCGTAGGGCTCTGAATACTTTTTAAATTAGTGTACTGATATATCTTGCAATAGTATCTACTATTAACAAGAAAAACTGCTTGTGTACTTGATTTACATCTCACTACTACGGGTGTGGGAAGCCAACCGTTAATGGAATCTCCTGCTTGTTTACCAAGGGCATGAAGACATCTAGCAAGCAAGATGAGGCCTGGATCATGAACCGCCTGATAAAACAGCTCACAGATATGGGCTTCCCTGTGAGTAGTGCTCATAGCTCAGCATACCTGGGGCTAAGCTGTTGTTAGAATTGTAGAATCATAGAATGGCCTTGTTTGAAAAGGACCACAATGATCATCTACTTTCAACCCTCTGCTGTGTGCAGGGTCACCAACCAGCAGACCAGGCTGCCCAGAGCCACATCCAGCCTGGCCTTGAATGCCTCCAGGGGTGGGGAGCTTGAACTTATTGTTTTTCAGTGTTTCGGACTGAAAGTACAGAAAGATGATGTCTTCTTCAGACTGGGAAGCAGTTCTGTTACACAATTAGAAATTTAGTTCAGTTTCAGGAATCTGTCATAAGCCAGCAGAGTGCTCTCTGAGGTTGCTTGATGATATTTGTAGAACTTAGGAAACAGAGTTTTACGGTGTTACTTTGAAGTTCGGAAATAATTCCTTATTACATAGATGAAACGAGAATAAAGCTGTATTTTTAAGGAAGGGCACATAGTAGTAATGTTTAAGTTCACCATAGAAAACAGGAAGAAATTGGAATAGCAGAAGACTGTGACTCGACCTTGCAGAAGTGGTACACACTTAACAAACTGAACTGCTGTGAGCATTAGTAAAAGCAGAAAAAAAATACATGCAGACGTTTGTGTCACTGAGTAAATATTAAATCCAGAATTATGATGTGTTTTCTGTTTTCTTTGAAATCTTATAAGCACAATTAGTTCTTTTAACGTGATCTGTGTTTTTGACAGAGAGAACCAGCGGAAGAGGCCTTGAAGAGCAACAATATGAATCTTGATCAGGCCATGAGTAAGTGTCTCTGCAACTGATTTTTTTTTCCTTTAATGGAAAAAAAATACCTAAAATTTATGATTCTGAGAATTTGATCTTGTCCAGTTGAGCTGGATGACGTGTTTTTACTGAGGGTTTTTGCTTTTGTAAACAGGAAGCACTGATGCTGGCAAATTCACTGTCTTTGTGCCACCTTCTTGAATCCATTTTTCTTTTCTCTGAAGGTGCTCTGCTGGAAAAGAAGGTGGAAATGGACAAGCGTGGAATGGGAGTGACCGACTATAATGGAATGGTCACCAAACCCCTTGGCTGCCGCCCACCACCAATCTCCAAAGAGTCTTCCATGGACCGCCCCACCTTCCTTGACAAGGTAGGTTCAGAAGTATGAGTATGATGCACAGGTTAAGACTGTACACTGGAGAAATACCACTGAATCCTACTGAATGCTTCAGTATTTTAGTTAAGTCAGGAACGAGGAGCTGAGGTATTTTTAAGTCAAAGAGCAGACAGTCGTAAACAGCTTCTCAGATGAGCTTCCTTTTTCTGTGGTCACATATGACAAATTTTCCAGCACTGTGCAATGAATGAGGAGGGTTCAGGTGTCCAAGATTCAAAGTACCTAAAGAACAGAATGTAGGGAAAAGTGTAGCCAGATCTTCAGTAGGAAATGGGAGTGACAACCTGACGCAATGCCCTATAAATAGACTCACCGAAACGCCTCAGAATCCCTTCCACCCAAAATTGTTCATCAGGAGTGAGCATTCTGTAGGTGCCAGTCTTTATTTCATGAGTTATCTGAAATGTCTGTAAAAGTTGATATTATTTTATTTTTCAGTTGCAGAAAGCAGTGCCTTTTTTACAAGCTGTGCTGAAACCAGTTCATTTTACATAAGCTATTTACAGGATGTGAGACAGGAATGATACCTAACTTGTTAATAGACTGTATTAAAAACTTTATTGACCAGGAATAATCATTCTATCTAATCGTCCACCCTTCTTACAGTCTTAAGTGTAGCATTACGGTTGAAGTTAAGGTGTGAGCTGTGACAGATCCCAAGAATTGTATTAAGAAAATCAGCATGGCACTGCACTAGGACACTAGGTATCAGTGTGTGTCCATCATAGCCTTGATCCCTCACATGTGAGGTTTTACCTGGCTCTTCTTTTTCTCTTCCTGCCACTCGAAATTCATTCTTAACAACAGCCAAACTATTTGTTTGTGTCCAACCTCAATGAGTGTTAATTGAAAGATCCCTCTCATCATGGAGGTCACAGAATTAGTGCATGCATGCCAGCTAGCCTTTTCTTCTCTTGAATAGCAATATCTTGTGCAGTAAATTTACTGCACAAGGGAGGGGTGTATTATGTGCAGCATAACACATAATTATGGAAACATATGTTAAACACAGGTATTGAGAAGGGAGTACTAGAATGATTAGTATTCATACAGCAAGTAAAATCTGTCAGTCTAGGCATAATCTGTCACAGCGACTTTAAAATGATAGAGGAAATAATCCCAAACTATATTTGTTAGTGTTGAGCAACTTGCTAAGTGAATTAAACAAATACAGCATCTTTACTAAGAATAGATTTTTTTCCCCCTATGATATTCTCTCTGTATTTACATCTCATGCTACTGGTGTAGCTCTTCTCCAGAGCCTTTTTGTCCTTCGGGGTAATGCTTCAGAGCAGAAACCTGGAGCTGCCTCTCTTTTTGATCAGGTCATCTTTTCCGTGGTTGGTGCCACAGCTGCACAAAGCAATCTAGCTGACATTCCTCATTTTACCTATTGTCTTGTCCTTATCCTTTTCGTCAGCTTTAGTCTTCCATGAGTTATGCAGGGTTCTTTTTGAAGAAGTTGTAAGCTAGGTTGCTGTGCTCATTGCTGCCTCAGTCAGCTGATTGTGTCAGCATTTAACTCATGTATTCTTTATTCTGTGTCACATTGAGTCAGTCTTTGGCACACAGTGCTTTGTTAATTGCATTATTTTTTCAGGAAATTATCCTGCTCTGTAGCGCCATAAAAGGAGAAAGGAGAAAATCCAGTGGCTCTGAGAAAACAAAAATCCAGCCTGGCAGTACCCTGTGATCTCAACCACATTACCTTATACTTGGTGGCAAGCATGCTGTGCTTAGGCATCAGGTTTGCTTGAAGATGTTACGTGATGTCTTCTGGAGACATCAGACTTGAAAGAAGTGCATGTAAGGTGTTCCTGGCAGCATCCTGAAGGATAGCAGAAATAAGCCTAATGTGTTTCATTGGCTCTTTTCTGAAACTGTCTGGGCTTGGTCTCGGGTACCATTCCTGAGCATTAGAACTCAAGTTTGGTGGGTTTTATTTTGTCATTTACTTTGTTCCTCTACATTCTCTTTTTTATGCTTTCTCACACATCACCAGCATAGAGTCCTTTCTTCCGTGGCCTGATGCTGCTTGCAAATATCCTCCCAAATTCTTGAGCATGTAGGAAATTCTCTCCTTGAAAATTAAGGCCCTCTTTCACTGTTGTTTTGGTCTTCAATCTGCTCTTTTTCTCTGCTGTTGAGGTGTAAAAGTCTTGGTGGTTGTTCACTGCCATCATGGTTTTCCACAAACACTCTACTTGTCTGCACTATTCTCTTGTTTCTAATTCAAATATAGTGTTGGTTGGATTTTTTTCCAGCCTATTCCTCACATTCTGGTCCCACTTGTCTCTCCTGAGTGTCAGTTTTTTTGTCTTTGGGATAACAGATGAGGTATTTCATCCTTAATACAGGACCGTTTTTTGAGGTCCTTCATTCATGAAGTGACAGTTGTTGTGGACAGGGATCCAGGAATCCTCTGCTAAACTGTCCATAGCTCGTAGCACCAAAATGTCTTAAGAGTGCTTGTATTCTGTCATATCTAGTACATGGAACTGTTGTGAGAGACCTTCCGGTGTCCTGAAAGTAATGTTTTGTTGGGCATAAGGATGGTGCATTTTGTTCAGTGTAGAAGGAAATACTGCCTCCAGTAGCGTTGTGCAGCTGTGTCGAAGTCCTTTCCATGAAGTGAAATGCAGTGCTGGATTGAGCATCATTTTAACAATTCAAATGCAGGGGGGTTGCAGAATTTTCACCTTGGGGAGAAATGTAACATCCATTTGTGAGAGCATCACTGAAGAGAGATGGACAGGAAAAGTTGGGTTAAAAAATACTACTTTTCAAGAAATAGTGCAGAAAAAGTCTGAAAAATAACAGGTAACAAGCCACTGTCTGCAGTGAAGGTATCACCTGGTCTGGATTGAGAATGGCTGAATACTTGATGTGAAATGAATTGATTTCAGCCCCAGCTGTAGGGCACAGGGTTGTGCAACAGTCTGCCTCTTGCATTAAGTTATATTCAGAAAATCAAACCCGAGTGAATGCAAACAATGTGTTAGAAACAAAACCAAAGACACATGCTGTAGGTCAGCCAGAGAACACGCTCAAGGTGACAATGGTCTAGAGCAGAACAGAGCAGAAATCAGATGCCCAAATCTCTAGCATGGCTGTCCTCCACCTCTCCCAGCAGTGCCTCATTCCAAAAGGAGGAAAAAGAGTATCAGTGGGACAATATTTGAGTAATCTGGGGCATGGGAAGGGATTGCATTGGTGCATTGGTCTCTTTTGGTCAGTAGTTCTGTTCACAAAGGAAACAATGGCACCTGAAAGAGAGCACACACGGAGCTTGAAATGATTTTCACTTTAAAGAGAGAGGGGCAGAATTGGAAACACGTGTCTGTGATCAGAGCAGAAATCCTTGAACCTGTTACTGTCATGCAGGCTGCAGTTGTTTGTAGAGTGTGACTGATGTCCAGTAGAATGTAAAATATCTTGAGCTGAAAGGCCTTGGGGATATCATTAGAAAATGTCAGTGTCCCCCTAGGACAGTCAGATAGCATGTCGAGTGTCAGTGTGCCTGATAGCAGAGAAACTTTCTTTGCATCAAAGGAGAGCTGTTGAAAATGCATTTCTCAAGATTATCTTAGGACGTGAAATTTCCTGAGATCCCTGCTGCACGAGGCCGTTTGTTTGGGTATCTGCTCTGAGGACGGGGCTGCTTTGCTAACAAAGGAGGATTGGATTTAACGACTGATCTAACCTAGCTCCCCACCTGTACAAAGGCCTTTCTTTGCACTGAAAACATTGCTAGAAAAACACCAGTCTGCTACGCTGCAAATGAAAGGGCTTTGCCCTCTGCCTGCTTTTGGAGCCGTGCTTTGTACACCAGCACTGTTTGATGGTGCCTGCTGCAGGCTGCCCACACATCAAAGCCCAGCATGAGAGAGAGCTGAGTGCCCCACCGCAGTGCTGCCCACATAGCTACCTGTTAGACCGGGGATTATGGGATGTGCTCTATTTTCTGCTATGCTGTTTGCCCCCCACAGGGGCTGCTTTATGTGCATCACATCCGTGTTCAGCCCTGGTTCCCTGCAGCCCCGTTAGGAGAGGGGCTCCTTATGTGCCTCCTCCTGGGGGTTTGGGCAGTGTCTTCGTGGCTTTCCTAGCATGGCCACACAGACAACATTATCAGTATTGGTTTTAAGTGTCTGTGCTCCGTGGGTGCGGTAGTGTTTCAGAGTGGATATTAATAAGTCACCGCTATGAGAATATTAAAAGAGGCTCATGTGTCTGAGTTAGGAAAGGGGATTAGTGCAAAAATGTTTTCTTATAAACAGGGCTGTGATGTGGAACCAAATGCAGGCCGGTGTCAGATTCACGTATCGAACCTGTCAGGGTTAGCAGGAGCACTGCACTGCCTGTCTGTGCTCTGCTTTGGGAGTTTAGCAGAGTCATGCAGACCTCCCCAAACCCTGTGAGGTCTCTCCCCAGCCCAGCTTTAGCGAGGGGCTGCCTGGGGCTCTGGGTGCCTCGAGCCCTGCTTTCCTGCTGGGAGGTGGCAGAGGGTGGTTGTGCATTTGTGGATTAAGTGCGACAAAGTAAAGAAAAACAGTACCTTAATGCTGTTTCTCTTTCTCTTCTTCCTTCACTCCATGCTTTTCATTCCCATCATTCATACCTCTTTTTTTTTTTTTTTTTTTTTTTTTTAATATACACACATTTTTTTTATTTTTACTCATCCACGCCCCTTTATATTCTCATGGGCAACTGTTCTGTGTGCTGCTCACTCCTGGGCACTGCACGCAGCTCACCCTTTCTTTCTCCAATCAGGATGGCGGCCTAGTGGAAGAGCCCACTACTTCACCATTTTTGCCTTCACCAAGCCTGAAGCTCCCCCTTTCAAACAGTGCACTCCCTAATCAGACCCTGGGCGGGATTGCCTCAGGGCTGGGCATGCAAAACTTGAATTCTTCTCGACAGGTAAGGCTGTTCAGAGAGGTCACAGCTTGAGTTGCAGCGCTCGGACTCGCAGCTTGCGCCTGTCCCTTCCCCTTGGAAATGGGGCTTTGAACTGAAAATGCACACAAAGTCTTTGTTCACTTGAAATATCAGTGAAGAAGCTACCTGCTGCGTAAACATTTCACGTTATTGGACATAAAACAACTGCTTGGTTGTAATTAGCCTACTAATTACACGCATGCATTGAGAAGAGGCTGTAGTGTTATGGATTTATACCAGCAAGCCCCGGTGTAGCTCAGCCTTGATTGATGTGAGGGTTCTTTTTTGAGGCACTGCTAATTGTCACAGACTTTTAAGACAGAGACATTGCTCTAATTCATCTTTCCTGGCTGGAGTAATTATTCAGTGATGAGATGGGTGAGAAGTGATGCGGTTTTATTTATTCATGTCATAAATGTCAAGGCAGCTCACGGCTTTGACAGGTGGTAGGAAGGGAGCTGTGCTTTCTCTGGTCAAACGCAACATCGTGCAGGAGAGGAGTTTTGGCCCCTGGATAGAACATACTGAAAGAACAGGAGAAGGGAGAGGAGGTGAAGGGGAAGATTCATAAACAGAATGAGATGGAGAGGTCATGGACTACTCTTGTTTATGTAGAAGTTATTTTTGCCGTATAAATTGAAGTACTAGTTAAAATAAGAAAAAGAAATATAAATGTGTGTATATATATAGAGAGAGAGAGAGAGAGAGATAGTTCTGTTGTGGCTTCTATTATGCATATTCTAGGCTAGTTTTCTAAAGGCAGTACTTGTTCAGCACTTACCACCCAGTACACATATCTGAAGAGGAGGCAGCTCTAATAGCACATCTATTATCAGTGGGTTTGTAAAATGAATATGTATAAAAACTGCCTAGATAACTTAATGGTTAGAATGTGAGTTTAATGACTTCGTTCTCCTGTTTGTTCCTGCATAAATACAAATATTTTTATGAGTACTTTTCATTGTTCATCTTGTGACCTCCAGCCTTATGCATCCTTATAAAAGAGATCTTCACCTTCAGCTGCCTTTTGTTCTGACACCTTACAAAGTTTTGGCAGGTTTGAGGTGTTGTTGGGTGTATGGTAACGCTTGCAGTGCCTGATTCTGAGCCTTATTGTCTACAAGGCTTCTCCCAGAACAGTCCTGGATTCTCTGTCTGTGCCAGTCGTAGTCACTGGGGATACAGGCTGCACAGATAAGGAACTCTGAGCTTCTGTGTTGAGTGAAGTGTTTCAAGGCCGATGTCCTTCTTGTCCCACTGCAGATACCGAGTGGCAATCTGGGTATGTTTGGCAATAGCGGAGCAGCACAAGCCAGGACCATGCAACAGCCGCAGCAACCGCCAGTGCAACCTCTTAATTCATCCCAGCCTAGTCTTCGTGCTCAAGTGCCTCAGTTTCTATCCCCTCAGGTGAGGTGGAGCTACCCGTCTTATGTTCTCCCTTTTCCTAGAATTCTCCCGTGTGCTTTCTCCTCTGCATGCTTATTCTGTGATGATCCTGAGGCTCTGCAGGCATTAAGCATGTTATATGGTGAAATGTTCTTCCTGTGTACTCTGTGTTATCTGTGTATGCAGATTCTCTCGCTCCTTTTTGCAAAAGGCAGTGTTCCTAGAAAGCTGAGGACTTCATTCTCTTTTTTTCTTTTACTTTCTGTAAATACACATGTGAGCATTGTTACTAAGACCTACTTAGAGCCTATTAATTTTTTTAATGATTTATTACACAATTATACAATAGTAATATTATTCAGCTGATGCCTTGTGATTCTTTCTTACATCTTACACAGCTGCCAGTGTTAACAGTGAATATACAGTGCTTAATACACTGCTCTTCCTTAGGTTCAAGCACAGCTTTTGCAGTTTGCAGCAAAAAACATTGGTCTCAACCCTGCACTATTAACCTCGCCAATTAATCCTCAGCATATGACGATGTTGAACCAGCTCTATCAGCTGCAGCTGGTAAGTGTGAAAACCTGGCAAGTAAGCTCTAAATGTGGATGGAAGGCATGAAGGTAAAATAAGAGAACAGCAACTAAGTCTTTAAATGGACATGGCAGATATTTAAAGCAGTTAGATGGTGATTTCTTTGGAAGAGCTCCTTTTCAAAGAAACAAAACCATGGTTTTTGCCTCAGGCTTTGTGGAATAATTATCCTTTACAGCATATCAGGGGAACTAAAAAGTCTTGTTGCAACTGTATATTATCAAACAGCACTAAATCTGCCTCTTACAGTCAAGCACGTGCAACTCATTGACCAACTGGGAAATTAGTGTCACAACATAACAAGACAGAAAGCTTGGCAGTGTCAGTCACCTGAGTTATGTAGGAACTGCATTCCATTACCTCACTAAACAATAAAGTGCGTGGTGCATTTCCTGTCATTAATGGTATGGATGTTAATCACGCTGTAAGGACTGCTTGTTTTTGGAAAGTTGTGTATCTTTGCTACATTTGCAAATATATGTTTTATTTAATCACATATTGTGGGTTTCTTTAAAAGTTATATTCTGTGCCAGCAGTTTGTTAGTGTTTGCTTGTATTAAATATAAAATGGTGGTTGACAGATTACCTTCATTACTGATGTCATGTGCTAGTCTAACTCTTCTCTTAGTAACAAGATTTGGTATTTCATTTCTGATCATATGTTCCAGTTTTGAGAAGCACAGCACTGATCTCATGCCATTGGTTGGACAGTATAAAGCTACTTGGGAAATACCTGTAGAGAACTCCTTTGGATTTTGAATTCAGATGATTCAGGGAAATGATGCCTTGCCCAGTGAACGACATTAAAGTTGTGGGATTTTTCTGGAGTAAAGTCACACAACTGATGAAATGCAATGTGCAATCAGAATAAAAACAACAACTAATAGAAAATAACTGTTGATATTTACCCAATTTGGATAACTTTATAATCTTATGTTTTATTTTGTCCTTTGGCACATTTTTCAGAAGGAAAGCACGTTCCTATGTTGAATGAATCCATACTGCTGGTGAACCTACTCAGTAGCCTGTTTGATTTAAAGAGAAACAATGCTGAACTTAAACAAAAGCATTTTGGAATACGTTCTTAACAAGATCGTTACATTTGCTTCATTGTGTGTTTTCAGAAAACTCCAGTGCTTCTTCCCTATTGTGTATCATACCAGATCAGCTCAGGCAGGCTTGTTAGGGTTCTTGTATATGTTAGAGTCTCTGACCTCTGGTTTCCATCCCGTAGGCGTACCAACGTTTACAAATCCAGCAGCAGATGTTACAGGCTCAGCGTAATGTTTCCGGACCCATGAGACAACAGGAGCAGCAAGTAGGTTTGGTTACCAATTCAATTCCACCATCAGAGTTTGGTTTCAAAAGCTTAAAGAGATTGAACATGATACCAAACCTTAGAAACAATAATATAGTCCATGGTTTGAGTATTGGGAGGGTAAGAGTGCTGGGGGGATAAAGCTGCTTCGCAGCACCTCAGTTGTTGGAGGAAAGCTCTTCAGCATTTAATTCAGTCAATTTTTATTTGCAAAGAGATCTATCTAAGTGTAGAAAAAGGCATAAGAAATCTTAAGTCATTGCGAATCGAGCAGTTACTGATTTGTTCTCTTTTGTTGCCAGGTTGCACGTACAATCAATAACATGCAGCAGCAGATCCAGCAGCACCAGCGCCAGCTGGCCCAGGCCCTGCTTATGAAGCAGCAGCCTCCCCCTCCACATCTATCTTTGCACCCCTCTGCAGGCAAATCAGCCATGGATAGCTTTTCACCCCATCCCCAGGCTCCCGGCCTTCCTGACCTGCAGACCAAAGAGCAACAGTCTTCACCGAACACCTTTGCTCCTTACCCTCTTGGTATGTGTCCTTCCTCAAAGCAGTTCCATATGCAAAAGGCAGAGGGAGCGTTTGTCATTATTTTGTCCTCCAGTACGAGCTCTACAGTATAATAAATACAAAATAAATGCGTATTAAATACTGCTGAAATGCCTAAACAAAACTGTGGTTTTGGTACTAGTGATCTGTATGCTTTGCAGAACAGAAGATTAGCTAATTACTTATCTAGGTACTTAGCCCTTCGTGCATTTAATACTAAAATCTAAAATGAACAAATATTATCTATAAACAGTCACTTGAAATCTCCACTTAATCAGCACTAGTGAATCGTCAGCTTTGGTCAATGTATTTCAAGACAGACCCAGATGGGTTTGATGGAATGCAGAGTGTTGTGGAGATGATTGGGTATTTTGAAAATATGAGTGCTGAGTTTAAAATGCAATTCTTTGGTCAATTTAAAGGCGTGATTCAAGAGACATCTTCAAAAACATAAAAGCTAGCTTCCAAGAAGTGGTATGTGCACGTTGTTAATGCAAGAAATAACCAACTTGTGTTGGTTAAAAAGAGATCCTTAAACATTAAGAATCATTTATTTGCTCCACGGGAAGTATGATACTGGAAAAAAATTGTCCAGGAAGTTTGTGAAATCTTCTTCACTGGGCATTTTGTGGTAGGTGATACACAGATCTGTCAAATGTGATCCGTGTCAAAAGAAATGTACTCAGAGCCTTGAGATGGTGACACTTCAGACCTGTTCTTCATGACTGCTTGCTGTATGCCATAGACTTTATGAAGTAGGGGAATTAATGTAATCTCTTTGTGCCTCTGTTTATGCTGTATGTGATAGAATTGCCAAGCTTTGTCTTCCATTCAGAAGTTTAGAAAGTGATTCTCACCACTATGGGGAGCTGTTATAGCAGGGAGCATCAGAAGGCAAAAGAATTTGCGGAGTGTGAGAGGTTCCTACCATATCAGCCTCCTGTGATCTGCTAACATGCAGGATTGTATATCAAAAAGGACCCAGATCTGTGTCACTGAAACAGATTAAAATGATTCCCTACATATATATTATGTATATGCTTTCTGAAAGCCATTGGGGTGGTTTTTTTCAATCTACTTCTGTGAATGTATTCACGTAGTTGAATATCTGCTCTGTCAAAAAGCAGCTCTTTGTGTTACCTTTCAGTTAATTGCTTGAAGATTTTTTTAATGTTGCTAGCAAAACAGAATGGCAGACATCACAGGAGTACTCTGGTGAGACATTCAGAATACTTTGGCTTCGCAGTGGAATGTTGCAAATTCTTCACTGGTTTAAACTTAGCTTTCCAGTGCATTCTTTCAGAATGCCTTTTCTGGGACAAGGAAAAGACTGCAAGTAGAAATACCAACAGATATAAAGTCTATCCCTACGTTTTTATTGTTTTTTCCTTTTAGCAATACTTAGTATTTTCTGAATTCATAGGAATGTTATTCTAAATTAGTGTTCTGAGAGCAGATTGAAAACATGCATATTGAATCTCTGTATAAATGTTTAAAAAGACGTATTTAATAATTCCTTTAGCTGGGTTGATAAGCAGAGACACCTTTTTAATCCTCCAGTGTATCAGGGCTGTCTAACGACCTGTTTTCCTTCAGCTGGACTGAACCCGAACATGAATGTAAATAACATGGACATTACTGGTGGTTTGTCAGTGAAGGACACTTCTCAGTCCCAGTCTCGCCTTCCTCAGTGGACACACCCCAACTCAATGGATAATCTGTCTAGTGCTGCTTCTTCTCTTGACCAGAACTCCAGCAAGCACGGTATGTCCCATTTAGTTTCTAGGTCAGTTTGGCTTGTTGGAATTTGAGTCACATTGCAATTACCAATCTTTTCCCATTTTGCTCTTTTCTTTGAGTGCTGGTAAGTGGTACAGTGGTACACTCTTTAAGACATTTTTAAGATTTCTGTAACCACATTCAGCAGGGTATTGAAATTCTTGCACACAGAACTGCCTACATGCAGACCTTTCTGGTTCTTTCGTTTAGGGAATTTTATTGCTGGGAACTTGGAGTTCAGATAAAACAAGCCATTAGTGTTTGCAGCATGTGCAAGTATTATGTAAGAACACGATGCTCTGTTAACTCTCTTGTATCCTGTTTTGTATTATAAGCAGCATGAATTATTTCTCTTTTACAGCAGTTTCTTCTTCTGCAAAAAATAATCTATCGATACTATACTGCTTATGCCCAATTGTTGTCGATATTTCAAATCACAGAAACATGGAATGGCTTAGGTTGGAATGGACCCTAAAGATCATCTAGTTCTTCTCCCACTCTGTTGGCACATCTGGGATTGCCTCGAGCCAAGTGCAGCACCTTTGCACATGGCCTTGTTGAACCTCATTAGGTTCTCATGTGCCCACTTTCCAAGCCTGCTCAGGTCCCTCTGAATGGCGTCTCTTCCTTTCTATTGTGTCAGCCACCACTCAGCTTGGTGTCATCAGCAAAGTGCCAAAGGTGCACTTGATCCCACAGTCTGTGCCATTGTCAAAGATGTTGAAGATCAGCGGTCTCAAGATGGTTCCCTGGGGGTCCCCACTTGTGGCTGGCCTCCACTTGGACATAGAGCTGTTGACCACAGCTCTTTGGACCACCATCAACCCATCCCTGCTTCCACTGCCTGTACTTCTCCTTATCCCTCGGTTTGACCAGCAGGGCATTGCTCTGCTGTGCTGTCAGTGGCAGATACCTAGAGAATGACAAGAAGGGGACGTGCCTGCAATGATATTCTGTAACATGCTGCCTCAGCAAATTCCTATTTACCATTCACTATGATTATTTGAATTATTTACTCTCTTTCTGGCAGTAACCCAAGTTTCCTTAGCTAGCTTGAGAGTCTAGATCTTACCAGCCGTGTACTTCACAGCTATAATTCTTAGTAAGACTTCAGAGGCTGTTCCTTATTGTGTTTATATTTTATTGATTACTTACTGGTGAAATCCCATACCCCAAATTAGTCCGACTCCTAACCAGAGCCTTTCCATTTCATTCATCACAGGTGCTATACCTGGAGGTTTAAGCATTGGTCCTCCGGGGAAGTCCTCCATTGATGACTCTTATGGCCGCTATGATCTGATTCAGAACAGTGAGTCGCCTGCCAGCCCACCTGTAGCTGTTCCTCACAGCTGGTCACGTGCCAAAACCGATAGTGATAAGATCTCCAATGGCTCCAGCATAAACTGGCCACCAGGTAACAAAACGCAAAGCATTTGTGTTCAGCTGATGCCGTTGAAGGTCATTCTACATTGTATTTATTGAATCCCTATGCTTTCCGATAGGAAGAATTAAACCTTGGAGAACTGTGATTTTATGTGCTCTTGTTTTTATTATATTTGGAACAGAATTCCATCCAGGAGTGCCATGGAAAGGACTACAGAATATTGATCCTGAAAATGACCCTGATGTTACTCCTGGAAGTGTCCCAACAGGGCCTACCATAAACACCACGATACAGGATGTGAATCGCTATCTTCTCAAGAGTGGAGGTAAACACACACGTTGCTTTCACATCTGTATTTACTTTCTTCTTTCCAACAAAGTTGACTTCCTATAATATGAGTGTAGGATGTTTTTGCATGTAATCTTATCTACAGAAGCTTCTGCTCTGAACTTTCACTCACAATCCAGAAACACACGATATGGAACTGTGACGTTTCTGGTTTTCCTTGGGAATGCAAATATTTTTATGTTGAGAAGGGCTGTGAGATGTAATATAAACTCTTGTGGTCACTGGAAGTTTTTATAACATATATAATTCCTACCAATTTGTTTTGAACAAGATTCTTCTCTCCATTCTGACCAACCCCCTGCACTTCAGGAAATACTTAAGAAGTCACAATATAAAAGTTCCACAACTGTGGAGGCAGCAGGCTTCTGTCATATGTGATTGTGGCTTTGTTAGGAGATCACTCAGGAAAATAAATTAGAGCTGTTTTATTCCCCAAAACCATCAAAGAGAAAGAAAAGGAAAAAAAAAAAATGGATTAACTTGTAAACTGCAATTTCTGAGTGCTATTTCCATTCCCTTTGTCTTGGCAGACAGAACTAAAAGTATTCTCTAAGAGAACAATAAAGCACTGGGACTATGCAACTTACTAGCTAGATGTACTGGAAGGGGATCAAGGAAAGATGGCTCGGTTTAATTGTGATCAGTGTGCCTTAGTAGGCAAGTTCTGTATACTCTATTAAAATAAACACTACTATGGACAGGAGTATTATAATCAGGCTGTCAAGAAGGAGCTGTCAGGATTTGGTTATGGTAGATAGCTACGTCTGTGATATTTGCAAAGCTTGTAAGTCAAAATTCAGTCAGAAACTGGTTTCCAGCTCTGAAATGCGTTAGCTCAAGTGAAGGGATATGAAATATGAGGGAGGAGGGTTTTCCACTGCCTTGAGTGATTTTGAGTTGCCTCTGAGATGTTCCTTCTGCAGGTCTTCTTTACAGAATGTAGGTGTACATCAGCTCTGTCCGTATATAATCTGTCTGTGGCATGAAGAAATAGGTGCTCCACTTGTGGAGGGTCAATAGAGATGATCTTTGCAGAATAAACAGTCTGTTGGGAGACAAAACCCCATGAAAAGCAGTGGCTGCTGGGGGTCCATAATATGCTTCCTTACCCTGTTGGCTTTTTATCTTCCTAAAGACAAATAATATAATTTTAATGCAAAGTGTAGTTGCTGAGTTTGTTTCTTTATGCTCACGTGACCTGGGTGTTTGTTTCTGTCATTGCTGGTACTCCTTCAAACGAGACGAGGATTTTCATGACATCCTGCCAGGAAAAGGCTCTTGGAATACTGCATCTTGAATGTGGTGTTCACAGATTGTATTAATAGAGCTGAAATCCCTTCACAGGGTTAGACTGTGGCTGCTACACTGAACTCTTAGGCAAAACCAAAGCGTTGGGTTTGGTGATTGTTTTGCCCTGGTTGATAATGATGCTTTAGCCATGGGCAGTCAGGGCTGCTTTCAGCTCTTTGGGCGTATGGGGCTCTGAATCTGGTGTAATTTCTTTACCCCCAGTCTTCCTCAGGGATGTCTGCGTGGGGAGTAGATTATTTCCAGAGAGGGTCTTAATAGAGAGTGATTTTGCACGAGTCTGGTGTCTGTGTGTGTATCTCGGGGAGCACAGTGAGTCTGGATAGGTGAGATTGCATTGGTTTCTGTTCCAGATGAGTATTTGTAGCCCTTTGGACTTTTGTTGATCTGTGAGGGTTAAGATTGCCCTTTAATTTCCTCTCTTCTGCCCCAGTAGACCACTTTGTCTTCTTCCAAAGTGCTCACCTGTCTTTCTTAGTCAGGTAGAGATGTTTCAGTATCACAGTGTACCTGCATATGTCAGGAATGATAAGTCACCTGGGATACGTACTTAATTTTGTTGCTGGCTAGAGAGAATATCTGCACTTCTTCTGGTCTTTATAATAAACATATTTTATTTTATGTTCACTTTCTTTCATTTGCTGCCAGGAAGGAAATTGTGTGCATGCTTAGATAGCTGCTCAGATTGTAAATGATTTACCAGGATGGTTTCAGGCTATTTCGTTTAATGTTATTAGTTTGAGAAGAGTTTGCTAAAATATATCCTTGCTTTACTGAAAGTCTGCAAAAATCTAAAGATGTTTGTGGGCATTGGAATAGAGGAGAAGTGCTTTCCTCAAGTAATTTAGGACGAATCACCCGTGGTAAGAGGTTAGTTTATCATATACATTTATGTTCATCTGTAGTTGTCATTGCTCAAGTCAGCCAGTGAAGCACCCTTATAAATGGAGCCTGTTCCTTGAGACTGAACAGTTTAATGCTGATTTTTTTCAGTTGTGTGTCTTAAAGGAAATGCAGAATTTATCTTCTGCACGGGCACTAATACATGTACTACTGTGCCAGCTTTCTTTTCTCTTCTGCTAAAGACTTCTGCTTCACTTTCTCATGCTTCCTGTAACATTTCATTCCTAGACTTCAGAGACCAGGCTGATTAAGGAAAATGCCTTGCATGGTTTGTATTTGCACATAATAGATTTGCTTATGTCACACCAAACATCATTATGCCCATCTTTCTTAGTTGCTTCTCTGCTGGTTCTGCAGGGTCATCCCCAACATCATCTCAGAATGCCACGCTGCCTTCATCGAGTGCCTGGCCGCTTAGTGCCTCCGGCTACAGTAGCTCTTTCAGCAGCATTGCATCCGCACCTAGCATTGCAGGTACGAAAAATGGCCTTTCTACTTTCACATTTCTCTGCATTCTGAGAAAAAAAGGCCCTAGAAAGTGCTGTCTGTGTTACTACAGTAGTGCTGCTATAGGCAGAAGCACACTTTGTAGTCCTGCGCGAGGTAGGCAGCATTTCTGGAGGCTCTGTTGGGGGGCACTGAGTGGTGTGCCTGGAGGTGTGCTAAGGAAAATGTATTTATTCCACTTGATGCCAAATGCCATTACTCTGTGTTGGCATTGAGGTGTCTTAATGACTATTTCCATTGCAGCTTTGCAGAGAAATGTTCTGTTCTGCCAAGGTCCTACACCCTTCCAGTGAGAGCTGATGGGATTTTTTTGTTCACAAATTCACTGCTAACTGTAAAATATCTTCAGCTCGGGAAGAAGTTTGGTTGTACCTCAAGGAGGATGCTCTGCCTGGGAATGGGGGTTGGAGTTGGGGCTCTATCTATCGAGGAAAGCTTCCTCAAGAGTAAATGTTCTGAATGTGTTCCCTTCCTTAAGGAGAAATAAATGAGTAATAAATTCTGAGCTTTCTCTCCTTGCAAATAATAGAAAACTGGCTATGTAAATATCCTGTTTGCTCCATTATAAAAACGTGTAGGGGCTACTGCATGGATTGTATTACCATTTTCATGTCTAATTAGTGAAGAATCTCTGCTGCTTTGAACAAACGAAGCCGCAGCCTCCCAAGGCATACTGCAGATTGCAAAGCAAAAAAAGTTCTGTTTGAAATGCTTTGCTTCACTGAAAGGAAAAGAAAGGGATGGCTTGCTTTCTTTTATCTGCCATGCATTCCTGCTCTATTTACTTGTATTTTTTGCAGTCTCATCTAATCTTTGTGATAACGCTATGAGAATTAGTGACATAGCAACATCTAACCTGCGCATGCATTGTGTGCTGAGTTGCAGGCTGAGCTGCTCTGAGTTCTAAAACTCAGACTTTCCTCCTTAACCACCACTTTTTTTCCCCCTTGTTAATGTCACCGTCATCATTGTTAAATTATTTTTGTCACTACAACAAACAAGAAGTGGGAAAGTGCTCACTCTTCCACTTAAATTCCTATGATTCAGTGTGAAATCATGGAGCTGGATGATAAACAGAGGCAGTTTTGAGAGTGTATATAAACAGAGGCTGTGATTTGGTGACTGGTAAATTTGGTGTTAGGGCTCCTAACATAAAGGTTTCTACAACTACCTGCCACACAGGTGAATAAAGGATTTTGGTTCAGCATCTTCATCTTCAATCAGGTTTGTGCAACTCACTGCTGAACACTACTCCTTATTCTTAGCTTTGTTTTAATGACTTTATAAAGGTCTGATTGGACAGGAGTGGTACTGAAGTAGTTTAAATACTGATAGGAGAAGTAAACCAAGCAGTGAGAAGTTACAGAGAGTGACAGATTGTGATCTGCTCTGCTCTCCTGGAGGCTTCCACGTTACGTGTGTCATTTGAATGTTCAGAAATACAATTTGTATTGGTCTTTGATCTTTGAAATTTTAATAGTATATCAGAATGTATGGATGTGCTGCTTACTTTACATTATATAAAATGAGTTGCACAGGAAAAAAAAAGTGGTTACATTCTGTTAAACCTTTGAAAGATCATCTTTAAGGCTTTCATTGTAATTTTGATGAAATGAGATTTCAAATACTTAAACTAATTTTCTGTTTTGGGGGTTCTTTTTTTTTAGTCACGTCATCTTTTACTGAAAATAATACTGAAAATTCTTAAGAGGGGAATTGTGCATATAGTAGGTGGTGTTAAAATCAGCAAATAGAAAATTATTTGAAAATGTAAATCCCAGTGTAAGGAGGTTAAATGTGTGCAGCATTTGTAGCAGTGAGTTGGTAACGGAGTGCTGTTTCATCTCCTGGAAAGTTGGAGTAATATAGCAATGCAGAAGCTTGATTACCATTTGGTTTAACCATCGTTGCTAATTGAAAACACACAAATCTCTTATTTTCTGTTGCAGGTAAACTGTCAGACATCAAGTCTACGTGGTCCTCTGGCCCAATCTCCCACACACAAGCCTCTCTGTCCCATGAACTATGGAAGGTACCCAGAAACACTACTGCTCCTACCAGACCACCTCCGGGCTTAACCAACACCAAGCCATCATCGACGTGGGGTGCCAGTCCCCTGGGCTGGACCAGCTCTTACTCCTCTGGTACTCCTGGCTTCTGTCTTTCATAGCACCACAGCACCTTTCTTTTGTAATTGTTGGTTGGTTTCCTGTCTTACTGTAGTGAAATAGCCCATAGGTGGTACATGGCACGTGTAGGCCTGATGGCACTGGGGTGCAGAACGCACCTGTGAGCCATGTAGGACCTGATGGCATTGCAGGGCCCTCAGGGAATGCTGTAGTATTTTGTGAGACTTTTTTTTATTGTCTTGTTTAAATACAAAAATGAGAAGCCACGATTGTGGCGATAGCAGCATACACATCATGTTTATTAGTGAAATATCGACAGCTTCAAAAGTAAGTGTTACACCTAATATATCTAGCTGACTATTTTATTGATCTCTTTTCAGTAAGCTGGAAATTAAATGTTCTTCCCTCTTCTTACCATTTATTTTGTCCATTTTCTTCACCAAAACCCCACCTGGTGGTCAGACACTGTTAGTGCCAGAGCTCCCTCTGAGCACTGTGCTCACCCATGTGGCTGCACAAGTACTGCAGTTTCCCAAATGCCACCCATAAACATCCAGCTTGTCCAGTTTCTCATTGTAGAACACCATACTGAAGCTGGAAGAGCAGATTTTGCTGCTGGTTATGCCTTTGTATCTTCAGTCGGAGCACAACCAGTGCTTGCCAGGATGTTGTGATTCACTATAAGTTTCCTTGCTTACTGCATGGTGGTGAAACATTCTGTTGTGGAATTTGTGTTGCAGGTTCTGCATGGAGTACTGACAGCTCAGGGAGGACAAGCAGCTGGCTGGTTCTTCGTAACCTCACGCCCCAGGTGAATGAAACTGCATGTAGTGAGATGTGTAAAGCAACTTGCCATGTTCAGGAGATGATAAGGTTTATCAGTTGGGCTGATTTGGTTCATTTCAAGGGAAAATAATTATTCTGTGTATGTTACAATTTCCTGTCTTCTGCAGGGAGTCTGTTAGGTTTTTAAAGTGTTGTCAAATGAAGTAAGAGCTTTAAGGCTCTGCAATTAGCTGTTCAGCATGCACCATCTCTGTATGTGTAAGTTGGGAGGTGAATGCTGTCTTAAGGCAGATTCAGAGGTGTGAAATCTGCATCTCCTGTAGGGTTTTGTCTTTCTTCTGAATCTGTCAAACCCTCCACTCTTCCCCATAGTATCATTCACAAGGAAGGACGTAAGCTACAAAGCATCCAAAGTGATGCTTGGGGAAAATTGATTTAATTTATGAGCCGTGTGTTTTTTCCTTTAACTTACTTGTAGGCTTCTAACAATAGCTATAGTTCGTATCACGTGAACTGGGAAGGGTTGTGCACTGGGCTTCAGGCAAGTCTTTAGAAGTGATAAGTCTTTAATGAAATTCTTCTTATGGAGGACAAACTTCCTTTCACATCTGCTTACCCTTCAGCTTACAAACTTGTTCAGCCAGCAGGCATTTAAAGTCACAAAACCACAAAGTAACCTTTTCCCCTTCTCTCTGACCAGATTGATGGTTCCACACTGCGGACACTGTGTTTGCAGCATGGCCCTCTGATAACATTCCACCTGAACCTGACACAAGGGAATGCTGTGGTCCGATACAGTTCCAAGGAAGAAGCAGCCAAGGCCCAAAAGTCTCTGCATATGTATGTTTCTGTCCTGTTTTTCTTCTGTTATGAAGCCTGTTTTATCTAGGAACCCACTTTTTAAAGCAAGAAGATGGGCTTCTTTAGCTGCATGGGACTAATAGATATAGAATGCAAGAGTTGGAGAATTTGAGTGATATAATCAGTGGCATTAGGGAGGATTAAAAATAGGAAGAATACGAAGACTGATGTTTCGAAAGAACACTTATCTGCTTAGACTTAGAAGAGAATTTCCTTTATCAACAGTTGGTAGCACAAGTGTGATTAAAAGCACTGATTGTAGAGGAAATATCGTCTGCTCCATGACCACATGATAAGGGATGACCTTTCCTTAATGAAATGTTACGAAGCTGCATTCTGTAATCAGAGAAGTAACATCACCCCATCTTAGTTACATCAGGTTAGATGTGTGCATCTGGTAAGAGAAATGATGCCAGTAGCAAAATTCATATCTGATTTTGAAGATGAGTACTTATATTAAAAATACATACGGTAAGGTCCTTATATGATCAGTGATCTGGAAGGCTTCCATGTAATTGTTTTTTTTAATAGGCTGTGGCATACCTGTAGTTACATTGCTGACAAGGAGAGGCCTGCCCTTTCTGAGTGACAGGGCCTTAGCAGTCTGTGCAGTTGTTTTGCTGGCAGCGTGACAGTGACAAAATACAGTGGGATTTTTGGAAGCCAGCAAGTCAGTATTGGGGTCCCAAAAGGTGTCATAGAATTATAGAAATATAGAATTGTTGGATTGGAAGGGATCTTAAAATCATCTTCCAACCCCTGCTGTGGGCTGGAAGGTACATCACAGAGTCAGCAGGCTCAGATTGGATCTCTCCCATTGGATTAGACGTGGGAGCGGTTTGCTCACTGCATCCCCAGTTATGTGGTTAGCTTTGTTTTTTAAGTGAGGATCAGCAGTGAGTAAATACTTTTTCAAAACGAATTTTAAATTCTGTGAAAAATCATTCCTTAAGTGGAGTGCAGACTGTCTCCTGTGGAAGATGTTGGCTGACTGAGGTGGGCACCACACAGCTGGCTTTGTGTTTCATAGAATCATAGAATGGCTTGGGTTGGAAGGGACCTCAAAGGTCATCAAGCTCCAAGCCCCTGCCACATTCAGGGCCACCAACCTCCACATTTAATACCAGACCAGGCTGCCCAGGGCCCCATCCAACCTGGCCTTGAACACCTCCAGGGATGGATGGAGCATTCACATGCTTTTGCCTGGGTTAGACAGGTAAATAGGAAACAGTAGAGAGAAGATGCACTGCTGCGTAGCGACAGGACAAGGAGCAGTGGCCTAAAATTTTGAACAGAAGTAGTTCTGTGCTCTTTTTGGTAAGGGCGATGGAGCACTGGTTGCCCAGAGAGGTGGTGGAGTCTCCTTTGCAGATCTTCAGGGCCTGTCTGGATGCTGACCTGTGCGACCTACTGTAGGGAGCCTGCTGTAAGCAGGGAGTTGGACTCAGTGATCTCGTGAGATCCTGTCCAGCCTCTACAATGCAGTGATTTACAGAAACCGGAGCTATCTCCAGAAATCCGTGCGGGTCCATTCACTGCTTGATCCTCACGAGTCCCTACCGCGATCTTCCATCATTCCGAGCGCCCAGCCTCACATCAGCACGCCTTCTGTTCTCATCCCTAGGTGTGTCCTGGGTAACACTACCATCCTGGCCGAGTTCGCCGGCGAGGAGGAGGTGAACCGCTTCCTCGCGCAGGGCCAGCCGCTGCCTCCCACCTCCAGCTGGCAATCCAACGCCGGCAGCACGCAGCCACGCCTGGGCTCCGCCGGCTCCCACGGGCTGGTGAGGGGCGACGCGGGGCACTGGAACAGCCCCTGCCTGGGGGGCAAGGGCAGCAGCGAGCTGCTGTGGGGCGGCGTGCCCCAGTACTCCAGCAGCCTCTGGGGACCCCCCAGCGCCGACGACGGGCGAGTGATCGGGAGCCCCACGCCTCTGAATACTCTTCTTCCGGGGGATCTTCTCAGCGGGGAGTCCATCTAGGAAGCGGAGAGGAACCGAGTGGAAATCACAATCATCAGCACTAAAGGAAATACAAAATTGTAACCCTTTCCAGTCCCGGGCTTGATGAAGAATCCAGCTTTAACCGATCAGACTGGCAGCCCTTTTTTTTAATTTTTTTTTTTTTTTTTTTAGTACCTCTGTCCAATATCGACTATGAAACTGCAGAAGTCCTTGTGAACTGTTAATGCAACAGTATGGGCTTCTTTTGGTCAGTGTCACGTGCTAATGACAGGTTATATTTTTTTCATGGCTTTTTGTTTTATGTCGTCTTTTTATGTTTGTATGGTGATTTTAAAAACAAACTATAAAAGCTGCTTAGAATAGGTCTATCATGAAGGGCACTTTTCAGAATTTGGGCTGGAAAGGGTTATTTTATCAGCTTGGGAGGGGGGTGGGGGGGGAAAGGGGAAATGAAAGCCTATTTAAAATGAGCCTGTGACTATTATGCACATTACCAGAGGCGGACCCAATAATCAGAAAGGGTGAAGTGTGATATTTACCATTGGTACAGACAAGTGATGAATCTGAATGGTAACTATTGACTGTACAGGTTGAAGGGGGAGGGGGGCGGGCTGGGGTATCTGTGTCCACTACTCCCATGGATCTGCCTATGCACATTACCCTCGTTTCATTACTTTTTTCATGTCGTTTTTGTTAACCTCTCCCCCCCTCCAAAAAAAAAAAAAAAAAGAAGAAAAAAAAAAAAAGGACAAAACAGAAAAAGTTTTAAAAAAAAAAAAAACAACAACAAAACAAAAAAAAAGAACATATCAAACATGCAAATACTTGAATCCAGCAGGCCAATAACAAAATGTGAACACTCGCTACGTCTGATGATTACACTTCCAGGTTGGCATCAGTACAGAGACAACAGGCTCTAAGGATTTGTTTTTCAAGGTTCGGACGTTCTGTTTTCGTTTGAGCAGATGTGTGAGTGTGTGTGAGTGCGCGTGCGAGGTGTGAGTGTGTGCCCACACGTGGTTTAACTAAAAGCGTGTTCTCCTTTTATCCAGTATATGCTTTTGATTTGCTCATTGGTCAAATGTTTAATTGTTATTAGCTTCTAACTTTGCACTGAGTGTCCGCAGCCCTTCTTGTAGCTCATCCTATAATGTAAAGAAAAAAAAAAGAAAAAAAAGAAAAAAAAAAAAAGAAAGAAACTGATAGAAGGGGCCGGCGACAATTCACGTGTAAATGTTTACTCAAGGACTCTTATCGCATTTTAAAAATGACAGTGTGTATCTCTGGAGAATAATATGTATATCTACCTTGGGCGGCTTTTTATTGTGGACTAATGCAAGGAAACGATTCCCGGAGTATTGCACCGTTTTTCCATTTGGGATCTAAAGCTGAAGAAGAAATCCTCTCGTTGAACTGTGGCCATAGATAATTGTAAAGAGCGGATGGTTCCCTTGCAAGCAGGAACAGAAACAAGCACTTGGACATGGGGTTTGACTGCTTTTGGAGGAGCCGGGCGTTCGGCTCTCACCTGTTTACAGACCTTTTTTTTTTTCTTTTTTTTTTCTTTTTTTTTTTTTTTTTTTCCTTCTTCAAACTTTAAAATAATAAAAAAAAAAATTAAAAAAAATTAAAAAAAAAAAAAGGAACTTTAAAAAAAAAAAAAAAAGACTTCCATCGTAAAGAAAACTTATTTTCAGAATGAAGATATGCTACTTCAGAGCTCTGGGATTGAACAGTGTTGTTGTATGATTCTTTTCTTTGGCCATTGCTGTGTACTGTTTTTGTTGTTGTTTTCCTCCTCTCCGTCGGCGCGGCGAGGCGTTGTGGTCACTCTCTTGCACATGGTGGAAGATGTCTCAGGAAAGCCGGGTTTCCCGAGGAGCAACTCCACACCATTTCATGTATTTTTAAAACCCAACTCCTAGCACTGAAGATATTATTAAAAAATAATAAAAAAAAAATAATTAAAAAAAATAAAAAAAAAAAAAAAGACAGTAAGAAAGAAGAAAATACCTAATCTAATGTGTAGCAGTTACATATTTACCAAATAATGGACTCAAAAAGAAATAGATGTCTGAAGAGTGCTTTATATATTAAAAAAAAAAAAATTGCTTTATGTTTAACAAAAAAAAAAAAAAAATCGATGTTTTTGATTGTTTTGAAAGGAAGAAAGACAATGGAACGACATACACCTGGCGTATGTCCTAAGAGTTATATGGACATTGTGCTCCCTGCCTGCTTGGATCAGGAAACTTGTGCATTACATTTAATTTCCTTTAATTTTTTATTTTATTTTATTTTTTTTGGAAGATGAGCTTTTTAATGGTTTTATCCGATGTAAAAGGGGTCCTGCAAGATTGCAAATTAACAAAAGCTGGTTTTATAGAGGATCATGAACTATGCACAAACTGGGTTCAAGACTTGTTCTTTCGTTCTCGAGGTTCCGTAGTGTATTTAGCTCAATTACCTTTCCTCAGAGTAATTGCATCTCATTGCCACCGCACGCCCACGACACGGATGGATATTTTATATCTCTCTCCACGCTCATATAAAATATGTATGTGTGTCTGTGCGTGCTGACATACGATTTTCCATGCTGAACTTTAGCATTGAGTTGTAGAACTCGTGGTATTTTGAAACGGGGAAGGAACATTTCTGTTTGTGGGGGTTGGGGGGAGGGCGTGGGGCTTTGATTTGGGGGCTTTTTGGGTTGGTTTGTTTTTTTGTTTTTTTTTGTTTTTTTGTTTTTTGCCTTTCCTTTTGGATTAAAGATGTCTGTAACTCTGAGATTAAATGAAAAAAAAAAAAGGAAAAAAAAAAACAACAAAAGAAAAAAAACTTAAAAAACAGAACAACAAAACACGTGGCTTTCAATGTTATCTCTCCTCATAGAATGTGATTGTTCAAGAACATGCACCGAAAGTTGCTTTCAAGAGTACGAAGATTCTTTGAGAACTAAATAAATTGCAGTTGTTTTTTTGGGTTTTTTTTTTTTTTTTTTTTTTTTTCCCTTCTTGGCTGTTGAAATGATGTGTGTTTTTCTTTTGTGCAGGGGGTGCTAAAGGACAAAATAAAAAGCAGAGTTTGATGCGTGGAGGGAGCAGATTCCTGTAAGAGCAGTGAGTGCGTATTGCATCCAGATGGATGCACGGAGGGGCTGTGGTTGGTGTTGGAGAGCTGCCCCTCACCTCTGTCCGTCACTCCGGCAGTGCTGTGGATGAGTGTTGAATGCAGTTTTGGGAGCAGAGGCCGAGGGCTCCTCCAGCTCTGCCCATCCATCCCCACGTTGGGAGCTTGGCGCTCTAGATAAAGATTGCTGATGCCGCTGAGTTGCAAGGGGTGAGCCAGCAGCCCCCAGGTGGGAGCTCAAATCGGTTCACGTTTGGCCTTTCAGGCTTTGAAATGAGGGAGGTAAGGACGCCCGTAGCAGCAGGTGGGAAGGATGGCAACCCGCTGTGTGCTGATGCGTGGATGGGCTGGCAGGAGGTGGTGCAGTCACCGAGCTTGCAGGCGTTCAAGGAGCATTCAGACGTGTTGAGGGACACGGCAGAGAGCTGCTGGTGATAGGTGGGCTGGGTGATCTTGTAGGTCTTTTCCAACCTTGGTGATTCTGTGACTCTATGGCCTCTTGTCCAGGTGAGCCTTACGTCCTCCCACCAGCTCTTCCCTTCCTGGGGCCATTCTGGTGATGGATGCCCACAGCATGGGTTTATCTGAGATCCATAGTGGCTGAGTGCAGGGCAACTCGCTGCTTCGTTTGAGAGAGGGAGCAACCAGTGCAAAGAGCTGGAGCAGAGCAGAGCACCAAACACCCGGGCAGTGCTCTGCAGTTGGGTTTCTGCCCTGGGGGCTTTGGCTGCACTGCCGGAGATTGCACGTGTGTCACAGCAAGCCCTGGCCAGTGGGCAAGCCAGGCTGTCCATAGGAGTGCATTTGCTGGCAGGTGCATGTGGTTACAAGAGCTCAGACCTGGATTTTGGGCTGCGTTCTGTTACAGAGCTACAATTTCCAGTCTGCAGCCCGTTGGATTTCGGTGCCAGCACTGCCGCAATACTGCCCAGTTATCATCTCAGTTGTTTCTTGCTTTGAACTGCTTCCCCTTTCCTTTCCTCTATTTCTTTTCCCTCTTTGGGTATTGGTGTTGAAACTCTTGGAACAGAGCTGCCTTCTCTTTTATAAAGAGGTTTTCGGTGTCAGCTTTTTCGAGTTCTCTTTGCCCAGACCTCAGCATCCCTTACATCTTGAGCTAATGAGAGCTTTTGTCATCCCTACAGTTGAGCAAAAACACCTTTCTGTGTATCTGATACACTTAAAATTTAGCATCCTCCCTGGTGTGCAGAGAGAAATAGAGCTTTTGGCCAAAACCACCTGTTGGTGTTTGTGTATAACTTACATTTTCTGCATCGTACTCTTTTTCTGCTTTGGTGAGGTCAACCATTAATGAAATTAAGATTGCTGCTGATGCTGAGGATGGGCCTTAGGTCTCAAGAATCTTTACAAAAGGACCTTTTCACAAACTGGTGTTTTTCACGTGTGTTGCTTTGGCTGTACCTTCCATAGCACTGTTGCTGCATGGCTGTCCCATTTTTAGGCCAAGAGCATTCCCCCTGTGCTCCAAATCTGTCAACCCCCCCTTTAGTTCATGTCTAGTTTGTGGGTGGCACTGGCAGAGCAGATCGTTTTGCTACTTCTGCTCCAAATATATATATATTATTATTGTTCTTGATAATTCAGTATATGATTGTGTATGTGAAGGAGCGTTTTAATTAAAAATGTATATGGACATCTGTATATGTTAAGAGTTATTGGAGCTGGAGGAATCTGGACGTGACGTACCTTGAGGTAGGGGTTGTGGGCAGCTGTGGTGGCCCCAGGTGACAGATTGCTGTGTGAGCTATGGATCACCCAACCCCGTTGTGCATGAGCTGCTGCCAAGTGTCTGCTAGCGTTCCTGTGCTGCACCAGTTGTACCTCTGTGTGATGCTGAACGTGTGATTTGCACAGCCAGCTTCGGGGAAGGGGAGTCCTGAACGTTGGATGCACAGCAAAGCGACCTCCTGGTGTGATGGTGGATGGCCACGTCCCCAGGCAGCCCCACGTAATGACAGCCCATCACTGCGTGGTGGTGGTGGTGTGGGGGAGGTGCTGCACTTTGCCCTGGGATCCCACAGCAGAGCCTGTGCCCACGTGCAGATCCCATAGGACACGGGCTGCTGTACCCATAGATGGCTTTGGAGTGATAATGTACCCACGAAACCTTAATGGCCCTGGGAGCAGCCCAGCCTCTGCCCTCTCCCTTATCCCAAGGATCTCTTCCCAAGGGCTCTTTTCCAGTAGTGTTGTGCTCTTGGGGTTGGGAGAGGCACCTCCACCACCCGCCCACCCACCGTAGCTTTGAGGGAGCACAGACTGAATGCCCACATGGTGCCTTCCTCTGGCACACGCCAATCTCAGGTTAACAGTTCATGTTGCAAGCTGCCCAGCTACATTACAGCCCATCCAGCCCACGCAGACAGCAGAACTGACCATCTGAACTTACACAGTGCCACCGTTCTCTCTAATGAGGGTTGGTAGTGACGATGGTGCTCCGTTCCAGGTGTGCTCCTGCTGCTCGTTTTTTAGTGACTGATGCATTGAAAACAAGTTGCTTGTACATGGATGGAAACGTGGTCCCAGAGCAACCACGATGTCAGGGTTATTAAAATGTTACAATGAGCCAGAAGGTTCCTTTGCTTTCAGTAAGTACAATTGCTAGTAGAGGTGGCTTGCCATGGTGCTGCTGGTGATGCTGAGACCCCCTATGCCCGATGCCTCCTCCACCCAAGGTTGGAAGTCGGATGTTAATTCTTCCATTGCCCCTTTTGCTCAGGGGGAAAAAATTGGTCAGATCCAAAGCAGACCCTGACCTCTCTGTGGTCCCATCTCCCCCATTCTTTGCTCAATACTCATTTATATTGGAGAAAAACATGGCGTGTACCAACAGCAGTAGAAAGGAGTGGAAAGTTCTGGTTCTGTTTGCAGTGTTCTCCTGATTTTGGGTGCAGCGCTCATGGTTGTGTTTCACTGCCTGTACCCCAGGATAGGAGAAATCAGAGCAGACATTATTTCGTCTGATTTCGAGTGGAAGGCGCAGTGCTGCTCGGCCCCTTGCAGGATGCTCAGCCTGACATTGGCCCCAAAGACAAACACTGCTAATTACACCCTCCACAAGCGCGTGCCGCTTCTCCCTTTTACAATGTTTGGCTTTCTGGCCGGGTGCCCCCAGTTTAAGTGCGTGTGCTGTGTCCCTCCATCCATCCAGCACAGCAGCACCCATTGGGCACAGCGCTGCTGCAGCTGAGCCGCCCCTTTTCTCCCCCCCCGGTGCTGTGCAGCTCTCACAGGCAGTGCTGTCATGGCCCCCGATTGTTTGTGTCTGTAAATGGAGCAGAGCATCTCTGTGGGATGTGAGATGTGCTTCGTCATGTGGAACGGAGCGCTGCGCTGCGGGGGAGGATAGATGGGACTGGCGATGCTCTGGGGTCACTGGACCAGGTGGGGATGGAGAGTTTCCATGGAGAGATGCTCAGGGTCATGGCAATGTTTTGGGGATGGGGAGAGCAGCCTTCATTCTTGAATGGAAGTACTTGAAGGGAGCATATGAACAGGAGAGGGATCGGCTGTTTATGAGGCTGTACAGTGATAGGATAAGGGGGAATGGTTTTAAACTGAGACGAGGAGGTTTAGGTTGGATATTAGGAGGAAGTTTTTCACCCAGAGGGTGGTGAGGCACTGGAACAGGTTGCCCAAGGAGGCTGTGGATGCCCCATCCCTGCAGGCATCCAAGGCCAGACTGGATGTGGCTCTGGGCAGCCTGGGCTGCTGGTTGGTGACCTGCACACAGCAGGGGGTTGGGACTGGATGAGCATTGTGCTCCTTTTCAACCCAGGCCGTTCTGTGATTCTATGATTCTGCGTGCCACCCCCATGGTTCAGAATGACCCCTATAAGGAGGGTAGATGTGGCACTGGGGGAGGTGGGCAGTAGGCTCAGTACGGGTGGATTTGGTGACCTTAGAGGACTTCCCCAACCTCAGTCACTCTGTAACAGACTGCCTATGAAAGCTCAGATCTAACTTAAGCCACAGCCACTTCATGAAGTGGACATACAGGAGGATCCCTGTGCTGGATCCCACAGCTGCACTCAGCAGTAGGGAAGGAAAATCCACATCTCTTGTTGCTGCTGGGGGGAAGAACGTGAGCTTTGCTTCTTCACCTCATCGCACTGCAAGCGATGACATTTTTCTCCTAAAACAAAGAGCCAAACAGATGTGGGACATCCTGATTTATAACCTCACCCTGCACGGCCACCACTGCAAACTCCAATTTCCAGAGGCTGGGCTGTGCCCAACCCTAATGACCTGACCCACACTTCAGGATTGCATCTCAGCACCACAACCCCAAGCCTTGCACAGGGCCACCACCCCTCCCTGCTGCCCAGGGAGGCCCAGAGCTGGGGTTGGACAATGGCACTGGGTGCTGTGCCCAGTATGGGACAGCCAAGGGATTGGGGGTACTTCACATTGTGAGTGGAGGGGGCCATCAGGGGGCCTCCCATCCTCTTGATTTTGCAGTTTTCTTATGATTTTAGTGTAAGAATGCAAAGGCTCTAGTGCTTTTTGCAGTGTGGGAGCCAGGACGCAGCACACCCCTGGATGGAAGTGAGCACGAGGTACCAGCAGCCCCATGACGGTGTTTATGATTTTTATTATGGTGCCTTTTAAGGACTGTTGTTATTTCTGAACTCAGATGTGGGATGAGCTGTTGTATTTTCTGTTGTTCACTGCTTGGTAAAAGCTGTCATGGGGGGGTTATGAGGACAGTGGCCCCACAGAGTGCAGTAATGCTGCTGGGGCTGCGAGTGGGGCAGTGCCAGGACACTGAGATAAGGGCAGAGACCAGAGCAGAGAAAGCAGAGGCAGCAATAAGGGTCTGGGCACAAACCTATCTGCACGGTTAGGAAGAAACCCACACATTTTCCAGCTCCACTTTGCATCACCGTGTTTATTGGGTTTGCTTAAAAAAACAAACAAACAAAAAAACCAAACAGAAATAGAAAACTGAAGAGATGCATAGGCTGCCCTATCGCATGCTCTACATCCAAACACAGCTACCTCAGACACTCATCGTAACCACAGCTGCACCAGGACACTGCATGTGTGGGCATTGGGGTGCAGTGGGCACAGAACCCAGAGGGGACCCAGGGGTGCTGGTGGCACAGTGCCTGCAGAGATGCATTCGGCTGCATGCAGCCCGCGTCCTACTGTCTGTCCCCTTCTTGCAAGCACAGCCTGAGTGCCTGCTGCATCCCAGGTGGGCACCCCCTTTTTGGGATCCTGCCCTCTCCCCACGCCTTCCCAACCAAACCAAAGCGGCACCATCCCATCCGCCTCCCTCCCCGCGCTCCGCTGACCCCACAGTGCCGGGTGAGGAGGGAAGGGTGGGGAGGAGTGGGGTCCTGGCCGGCAGCCCACCTGCATCCCGCTGGGCTCAGCACACGGAGCAGCTGTTGGTTTTGTTCATGGGGGGCCGCAGCCCGTGCTCGCTGGGGAAGGTCTCCCTCCTCCTGCAGAGCGCGGGGCCGAGCCGCCCGGGCAGCCGGGCTTGCTGCAGCAGCTCCCTGAAGACCTCCAGCACGTTTTCGTTGTCCTTGGCTGACGTCTCCACGAAGCGGCTGTTCCAGTCCAGCTCCACCAGTGACAGCGCATCCTCTGCCGGCACCTGCCGCTCTCCGCCGCTCTCCGCCTTGTTGCCCACCACCACGATGGGAGGGAATTTGTCCTCCTTCACCTCCAGGATCTCCTCCCGCAGACTCTTGACGCTCTCAAAGGATTCGGCGTTGTCGACGGCGTAGACCAAAGCGAAGGCGTCGCTGTTCTGGATGGAGAGCTTCCTCATGGCTGGGAAGGAGTAACTGCCGCTGGTGTCCAGGATCTCCAGCGTCACGGTGGCCCCGCTCACCTCGTACTCCTTGCTATGCAGCTCCTCCACCGTGCGCCGATGCTTGGGCTCAAAGGTGTCCAGCAGGAAGCGGCGGATCAGGGCCGTCTTGCCCACGCCGGCTGCGCCCAAGAAGACCAAGCGCACGTGGCTCTTCTCCTTCCCTACCAGGGACATGGCTGGGAGCAGAGGGCAATGGCTGCTCTACAGCTGCCGCTCAATGTTTGGGCGTCCCTGGGCGGCTGCAGCTCTGCTGTCCGTCTGTCTGTCCGTCCCTGCTCCCCGTTCTGCAAAGTTTGGTGCCACCTCTTTGCAAACTCCCAGCAGACGCTGTTCATCTTTTATCCTGGTTCCAATCTGCCATGTGGCACCCGGCTGTCCAATCTCTGTAGGTTTAGGGTGCTGAAGGAAGGGAGGGCAGGGAGGGAGGAGAGCAGGGTGCTGCGGGCCAATCCGCGCCGCGCAGTCCTGGAAAGCTACTGCGGCCCTGGAGAGCACCGCGCTGCATTGCGCAATGCATGTGTAACTCACCGCTGCCGGCAGCGCCGGGAGCCGGCAGCATCGCTGCGCTGGGAGATCTGCTCTGGCTTCTTGGCATGGGCTGCTGGGCAGGGAGCCATGGGGGCTCAGCCTCCGCTTGGGTGGCTCATGGGCAGACGTGGCAGGGGATGCCCGCTGGCATCTGTAGCTTTTCTCGTCCCTGTGTGCATCCTGGAGCTCGGTTGCACAGCAAATCGCTGTGGATGGGCTCAACCGCTCTGTGCTCCGCTGAGATAATTGACTGGAGGGGAATGGTGAGAGCTCGCTGAAAACCGCACGTCAAAGCCTTCATGTCCAACTGTCAGTTATGTGGTGGTTTCATGAAATATTTATCCCGAGGGAAAAACAAAATCTGCCCACAAACAGCACCCTGTCACCTCCGTGAGCCAATGCTGGGCGGTGCGTTGGAAATGCTGCCCTGACCACAGCCACGCTGTGACCCATGTCCCTGCTGGTACCTGGAGCACTGGGGCACGGCACACAGCTGTGAACACAGCGACCATGGGCAGTGCTGCGTGTCCCTGGCATCGACCGTGGAGAGAAAGTTTGGATGTGGGCCACATTCTTAGGCGGCAGCATGGAAAAACTGGGTCAGAGCTGGAGCAGTGCCAGGGCGATGGGCAGAGTGCTGCAGACCTTCAGCGCTGGGAAATGGTTGTAAAGCTCACTGCTGTCCTGGGCAAACGGTGGAGGAGAGGGTGCTCGGTGTGTGTGCCCAACGGGTGCCCCATCCCTGGAGGTGCTTGAGGCCAAGGGTGGGCCCTGGGCAGCCTGAGCTGGGGGCACCCAACCCACAGCAGGGGTGGCACTAGGTGGGTTTTGAGGTCCCTTCCAACCAACCCAACCCAACCATGCTGTGGTTCCATGATCCTATGTTCATTGTGTTGGGAGGATGAGGGCTGTTCATCAGCACACGGGTTGAGTGCGTGGTCTCAGTGGTCACTTCTTCTTTTCAAGGTAGAGTCATAAATCATGAAGCTGGTTTCTGAAAGATGGAAGTCCAGAGGGCACCTGTTGAAAAGACAGGACGAGCCTGTAGCACAATTTTGTGTTCGTGGGTTCTTCCCTTAGCTTTGGACTTGCTTTTGTAATACTAATGCAATTGATTTTCTTTCCACTGCAAATTGCCAGTTTCACCCTTGTTTTGGCTGAATTTGTCTGCTGATTTGGAAAGTCCCTTCCACAAGAAGGAAGGGACTCCTTCCTCTCCCTCCTCTTCATGCCTCACCCTATCCATTGTGGCAACAGCCAAGAGCTTCACTGAGGTGAGCAGCCCTCCCCTGCAGTCTGCTCTGGGCAAGGGGAGCGTTGGGTCCCTGATGGAGGGCCTGGTGCTCGACTCTCTGGCACTCAGCACTTTGCACACCCTGTACTCTGCCCAGATAATGTCCCAAAGGCGATGCCCAGGGTTCACCCACAGTGAAGCTAAGGTGCAGCAGACACCACAGGAGCTCGGTGAGCCAAAATCTGGGAGGAGGGATGGATCCACGGAGAGCATCAGCTTTGGGCAAAGGGTGCATGTAGCTGACACAGTGACCACATCTTGGTGCCATCAGCTGAACCAAAGATGGTATCTAAGCAAGGCACAACACATAATCTTAGCCCAGCTTCGGGAACAGTTTAAAGCCAAACGTAGATATATTTCTTTTCATCAGGAAGGAATTCTGTTCGTGCTTCTTTGCGTCCCCCATCACTTCTCACATCAGCTGTCTACTGTGCATTTTCACATCTGTGCTGCTATGGTTACCAAGAGCCTGAAAGGTTCTAAATCTCCCTCAAAGCAACGGAGGATTTCGGAAGTAATCTCGTTAAGAGATGAGCAATGAATATTTCCAAAGGCCCTTTGCATGAGTCTCTCTATGCTGTAGCTGATGGCTGCTGGCGGGAGAGAGCGCAGAGCGGGGGGACCCTGTGCCAAGGGAGGGGGAGAGCAGCTCGGCTGCCATTGCAGCCTTTTGTGTCCAGCCTAAATGTGACATTTTAGCTCGGATGGGTCCAGGTATGGGAACAACTAGCAGTGACTTCATGCTGAGCTTGCCTTGCTGCCCATCTCTTTTGGCTTCAGCATGTGCTCGGTGGCAGCATTTGGACAGCACAGGCTGTCACCTGCCAGACAACCCAGCGCCCACCCCACACTGCCTGCTTTGCCTCCTGCTTCAGCCCATGGATAAATTCATGGTGTACGTGAGGGCAGCTGCGTGTGCTGCTGTTCCAACCAAGACAGGAGCAGGGTGGCAATTAGAAACCACAGTGAGAGCATCCTGAGCTCCCATCTCTGCAGGCAGAAGTCTGGTGGGGGTCTGGGGTGAGAGGCATCATTTCTCCCTCTGGAACTGAGTCCTGAGTTGGAGACGTGGCAAAAACAGGAGAGGATCTGGCACCTGAATAGGGCTGGTGATTAATTAAAGGCTCTAATTGCAAGGTGGGACAAGGGCTGAGGTTGACCAGGCATCAGCAGGGTGAAGGATGGGGAATGGGCAGTGGATGTGCTGCAGCTGCAGTCTTGGTGGTGCCATGGCTCCAGTGCTCCCAGTGCTCCAATGACCCCAGCGTACCCATTGATCCCAGTGCTCCCAGTGACCCACTGCCCCCAGTGCTCCCAGTTTTTCCACTGCCTCCAGTGTTCCCAATGGCCTCAGTGCTCCCTGTTCCCCCAGTGCCCCCAGTGACCCCACTGCCCTCAGCATCCCATTGACTCCAGTGCTTCCATTGCCCCCATTGCCCCCGGTGCTCCCAGTGCCCCCAGCAGGCAGCCAGCACCCCCACCACGACCCACAGCCATACAGGAGGGGGTTAAAGCCACCCGTTCCCCAGCAGGAGATTAAATCCGAATGGCCTTTGCTTTAGCAACAGGTGAGAGGAGAAATCTGAAACTCCATACATTTTCTGCAGCCCCTGATGCATAGATGTACCGGCGCTATATGTGCTCCGTGTCACCGTCTGGAACAGTGTGTTATGGAGGATCCTGTTCCCTGTTCTTGGGTACGTGCTGCCTCGACGGGGAGGGCTCGGCCGTACGGTGACCCCACAGCCGGATGGGGTTGGTGATGAATTAAAGGCTCTAATTGCAAGGTGGCACCAGGGCTGGGGGTTGCCTGTGCTCCTGGCCAGGCATCAGTGGAGCAAGTAATGGGTGGGGATGAGGATGGGAAGGTTATGGGGTGGGGAAGGGATGGGGGATGGAGATGGGGATGAGAATGGGAATGAGAAGGGGATGGGGTTGGAGATGGGATGGAGATGGGATGGGAATGAGGATAGGGACAGGGATGAGGATGGGATGGGGACAGGGATGGAGATGAGAATGGGGATGGAGATGGGGACAGGGATGAGGATGGGTTGGGATGAGGACGGAGATGAGGATGGGAATGGAAAATGGTGATGGGGACAGAGATGAGCACGGGTTGGGTGAGGACAGGGATTGATATGGGAATGGGGATGGAGATAAGGACAGGGATGAGGATGGGTTAGGATGGGAGTGGAGATGGGAATGAGATGCCCTGTTGTGGACATCACTGCTGGTGGCACCAACTGCTTTGAGGGCACTACTCGAGGGCATCCTCCCTGCCCAGCCCCACAGCCCCACACAGCACCTGCTGATCCAGTGGGAGCCATGTGCAGGACAGAAGAGGTGTGGACAGCATGTACCGGCGGGGTAATGGGAGCCGGGCTGCCTGGAAACACCTCATGTTAGGACTAAAGGGATTTAGCACAGCTGTTCTCAGGCTCAGAAGAGTTTCTATAGCATCTCTTATCTCGCTCCAGCCAGGATTAGCAGCGGCAGAGAGAAGCTTGCCTCTCTCTGGGCCACCGACACGGCATTTCCTAAGGTGACGCCGGGTGAGGCTGTGCAGCAGTGCTATGGGGTCATCAGCAGGTGACAGCTGTGGCACTGGGCATGCTGGGGTCCATGTCCCTTGTGCAGGGGTGCAGCCTGGCCCCTTCGCATGCTCTGTAAAGACAGGGAATGTGCTGCAGGCTGTCAGTGCTCCCAATGCTCCCAGTGCTCCCAGCAGCCACCTCTGCTTAGCTTTGCCCACTGCAGTGGCATTGGGGAAGGACACAAAGCACTGGTGCGTGATGTGATCCCTCTAGCCAGAAGCACAGGCTCCATCTTGGAGCTGAGCATCCTCCTCACGGAGCTGAGCATCCTCACGGGCTGAGATTCTCCCCCATGCAGGGCTGCAGCCCAGAGGTGAGGGGCTGCTGGCTGTATGGCTGATGCCATGGCTGACACTAACACCCCAAAGCAGGAGTGGTTTTGCTGTCCTGGGTCAGGATGAAGGTGCAGGATGTGTCCCACCCACCTCCAGGCTCCCATCCCGTTGTGCCTTGCCCCATCGCAGCGCTCTGCCCCCTCCAGCAGCAGGGAGATGTGCCGCTCTCGCCATGAAAACCGAGCGCTTTCTTTTTTCAGACTGCATGGAAATGTCACACTGTAAACACCCCGCGGTGACGCTGCCATTACCCGCAGTCCCTCTGACCATACAGCCACGATTCCTTGGGCCACCACGGCCTCAACATCCCCTTGTCCTTCAGAAGCAAAAAACCTTTTGCATCACTGCGACAAAAGCGACGTCAGCGTTGGCTCACGTGCCTCGCTCGTTGCTTCTGCTGCCACGTCTATGAGCAAAGTCCTTCCTGCTCCAGGCGTGCACAGGGGGAGCTTTAACCCCGAGCCAAGCAGATCACCCTGAGTGCTGCTGACAGCGCTGCAGGAGATCTGCCAGCTCCGCGTGCACCGGGGCACTGCGCCTGTCAGAGCACCTCATCCCCACATCCCCAAAATGCGTTCTGTCGGTGAGCAGCAGCAGCAGCAGCAGCGTGTGACCCCGCAGTGCTGGCAGCAGCACGGCGTGGCTGATCCGACGGCTGCCACCCAACCTCCGTCTCCAGCTTTGCTTTTCTGCACCACGGCCCTGCGCTGTGTTTGGGGAAGGTCAGGTCTCATCTCCACCCAGCAGCACTGGGAGGGGGTGCCGAGCCAAAGGCAGTGTGTGCAGCGCTGTCCTCAGCTCACAGAATCACTCAGCTTGAAAAAGACCCCCGGGATCCTCAATCCCACCCCCACCATGCCCACTGCCCACCCCTGAGTGCTGTATCCCCATGGTTCTGGCACCCCCCCTGGGATGGTGACCCCACCAGCGCCACTGGAGCAAGCAGGGTCACAGCCACCTGTGCCAGGTGCACTGCCTTTGTTTCCAGTGTGCGGTGACCCGTGTGTGTGTGTGTGTGTGCAATGTGATTCATAGCCCTTCCAGCAGCGTTTGAAGCCATTGTCTGTGGGCTGATGGATGGGGCTCAGTTCCTGCTTGTTGCACCACAGGGACGTGGGAAAGAGGAAGGTCTCAGCCCACAGCTCGGGCTCTGCTCCCCAGACCATGTGTGTCCCTCCCTGTTGCCAAGAACCTCCCTGGGAGCAGCTGCAAGGGGATAAAGCAGTGGGTTTTACCAAGTAAACCAAGGCAAGGCAACAATGTGCCAGAAATCAAAGCAGCTGTGCACTCCCTGCACCTCCTTACAGGCAAAAGAGTCATCCCCCACGTCGCATCCCTTCTGTGCATGCACAGGGATTCCAAAGGAAGGAACAGGTGGAAAACACTGAGCTCAGCCCCCTGGGCAGAAAGCAGCCCTCAGCTGGGGGCAGAACCCTGGGAAAGGCCATGATGCTGCTTCTGGAAGTCACTCCATGGGTCCCCATGGCTGCATGGCACACACCAGCCCTCCTGCCCCTCGGACACCCCCAGCTTAGCACGGGCAGTGGAGGAGACAGCCATCCCTACGGACCTTATATGTGAATGTCAGAACAGAAGGGGCCCAAGAGCTGCCAAATCCATCCGTCTCAAGCTGTGTTTGGCTGCAGAGTCCCAGGGTCCTCTCCCATATCTGTGTCCATGTGAGCCATCACCGAGCGGTGGTTCTGCCCACCACAGCCACCCACACTGTCCTCCATCAGAGCCCCCACAAGGAGCAGCTCAGCCCAGCAGCTGTCAGCAGAGCTGTTCAGACCAAAGCATTCCTCCCAGTGTCCCTTCCCTCCTTGTCACTGTGTTGTGCCCACGGAGCACTCAGGCAGTCCCGTGAAGCAGAAACGACGCGTTCTGGCAGCTGACATCTCCAGGAAGAGTTCAGCATGAAGACAAAATCACCCTACGGTCAGTTCGTCTTCCCAAGCTGCTGCCCTACAAACCCAGACCGCTCGTGGTGCCAAAGAGGAGAAAACAAAGGCACAGAGGAGGTTTGTCCTGTGTCTGTTTATGGAGTGCCAGCGGTGCGGGGTGACCTGGCACAGCCCCAGGCACCACGAGGCACTTTGCAAAGGGACATCGGCTCTGTCGTCTGCACCCCAGCACGGCTGGGACAGAGTGGGATGGAGGGGCGGAGGTGATGAAGAGATGGAAGGCTCCTCTGGGCCGTGCTGACTGCAGGTTTGTGCCCTCCCTGCCCTCAGCACGTTTCTGGCAGTATTTGCTGTGCAATGGCAGACCTGATGTGTTTGCCCTCCCTGAAGCAGGAGGCTGAAGCTCGTGCCATCGAGGGCAGCTCAGCGTATTGCCCTGCATCCACTGAGCTTCTGGGGCCACTCTTTGCGGGTGCTGTCCCAATCTGCTGCACTGCTGCAGCTGTCACTGCTCTGAGCTGGGGTTACCCTGCATGAGCCCTATGGGCGGTATCAGCAGCATCCCAGGGGGAGGAAGGCTCCTGCTCATCCCAGCATGTGAGATTCTCCAGCTCTCCTGCTTCCCTGTGCAGCTCCTTGGAGGCTGAACAGCATTCGGGGTCTCGGGAGAAAGGCAGGCAGAAAACAGGCTTATTTCTCTCTGTGGCACAGCAGAGCATTAAATATCTTCAAAGAGACTTGCTGATTGCAGCTGCTGGCATGGGCAGCTGTGTGCTCGAAAAGGAGGATGATGATGGTGGTGGTGGTGCAGAGCAGCTTCCCACCCCCACCGCCTTGTCCCAGTGCGGCCAGGGGACAGAGCAGCCCTGGGGCTCACAGCCATCTTCTGCTGCTGCTTTTGGTTCTCGTGAAGGACAAACAGAGGCAGGCGGCTGCCCGGAGCTGGCTCACGGCATCAGTGCTAGCATGCAATGTGTCCTATTTGATCTTCAGAAACAAAGAGCGGCACGGCACACAGCCAGATTGCTGCGGAGGGGATGGTGCCTTGCTGGGAACACATGGCTTTGTATGAAGGCTGTGCTGGGGACCCCACTGCAGCCCCACTACAGGGCTGGGGATGCCCCAGCTCTCACCCCACAGCCGGTCTGCATCCCAAAGATTCCAGGTGGTGGCTTTGTAGTCTGGCATAGGACGGGGGCCATTGTCCTGAGTGCCACCCTCACTCCACACTGGCTTTGTTTCGGGGTGCTGGGCCTCAGCAGCATCCAGCGGGCAGCAGCCACAGCACCCTGCTCCCAAATCCCATCCCCAGGGGTCCCTGATGGCCTCACTGTGCCCAGTGCTCACCCCATTGCTGCTCTTCCCCGGGAAGAGGCGCTGCATCATAGCCATAAAAGCCCCAGTGCAGAAGGAGAAGCATGGAAAAGCAGCTTCGCTTGCATCCGTTCCAGGCTCATTTAGGGGTGTGCTCAGTCACAGGCAGCGCCCAGACTGGGGCCTCACCATGGGAACCGCTATTTGCCTTTCTTCACAGGCTGCGGCTCTCTGTGCAAAAATAAAAGCATCAGCAGCGCTAATGAAGTGGAGCCGGCAGTGCCGAATTGCTGCCTGCGGGCACCTCCGTACGGGGCTGCAGGACAGGAGCTGCTGCCCCTTTCCTGCTCACCCAGCCCGGAGCTGCGAGGCTGTTACAGCACGGTCTGACCAACAAAACACCCTGCGTGCCCCGGGCGGCTTTACCCACGGTGTCCATATCCGCATTCATCCACCCGCCCGTCTTTCGTTTGCCAAACGCTTCCCTAAAATCAGAGTCGGGGCATTAAGTTGGGGAACCAGAAGGTACTGCAGCAATTCCGTGCCGCGCAGTGCCATTCTTTGGTATCCGACGGAACCACCCCCTGGGCCGGGCACACCACGGCTTGCTGCAGGTCCTACGGGGTGCAGCAACGGCCGGAGCTCCGCTCTCGCAATGACCCCGTGCTGCGTCCCCGCCTCGCAGCATCGAGCTCACCGCCACGCACCCACGGGAAGGCGCGCGGGAGGCCGGCGCAGTACGCGGGCTTTTGGCGCCCCCTTGCGCCGCGCCGCGGTATCGCGCTGAGCGGATCCGCACGGCGCCCACTGGCTCCTCCCCGCCCTACTGCGGCTGCGCAGGATATGGCCCCGCCCCTCGGCAGCGGGCCGAGTGCAAAAGGCGGCGGGAAACGGGGGGCGGGAGAAAGAGGCGGGGGTGGGGGGTGATGGGGTGTGTTGGGTTTTGTTCGTTTCACTTTTCCGGGGGTGGGGGATGGAAAGAAAGCGGCTGAATGTGGAAAACGCCAAGTTTTTATTTCTCAGTGCCTGCACCCCAACTGGCTCAGGGTTCTCTTTTAGCAGCCTTACAGCTCGGATAAAAGCAGGAACAGCCCTAAATGGGTGTTCCGGCACCGCTCCGACTGCTGCCGTTGTAAAACCCGCAGGCTGACATTTACCGGCTGCTGCTTTAAAAACAGCACAGCTTTGTCTGCCGGACGGAGAGCAGAGCTGCCCACGTGTGAGCCGCAGCCTCCCAGCCGAGCAGGGGGCGTCTGGGGGGGTCTGCAAAGCAGCCATAATCCAGCATAGAGCCTCTGGACCCCGCGCCTGGGGACAGAGCATTAGCAAAGCCCCATATGGGAGCTGTGGGGATCAGTGAGCTTTTATTTTTAATAGAGGTGGAAAAAACCCAAACGAACGTATCTCTATACTGCTAATTTCAGTTTAAAGAAACTCCCAGCCCTCAGCCCTGTGCAGCTGGAGCCCCGTACAGCACTGCAGGGAGCACAGTGCTGGGCATGGAGTGCTGTCCTCCAGAACAGCTCAGGGCTACCAGAGGACTTCCTCAGCACAGCATTTTGTTCCCTTCGGCTATTCACAGAAAGGGACCGTGGTGTGCTGATGGACAGTGGCCAAGAAGGCCAATGGCATCCTGGCTTGGATCAGGAATGGTGAGCAGGACCAGGGAAGTCATCCTGCCCCTGTACTCGGCACTGGTGAAGCCCCACCTCAAGTACTGTGTTCAGTTTTCGGCACCTCAGTACAGAAAGGACATGGAGGTGCTGGAGCAGGTCCAAAGAAAGGCAGCAATGCTGGGAAAGGGCTTGGAGAATATGGCCTACGAGGAGAGACTGAAGGAACTGGGGCTGTTTGGTCTGGGGAAGAGGAGGCTGAAGGGAGACCTTATTGCTCTCTTCAAATACCTGAAAGGTGATTGCAGTGAGCGTGGGGTTGATCTCTTCTCACTGCAGGTGACAGGATGAGGGAAAATGGCCCCAAGTTGCACCGAGGCAGGTTTAGGTTGGATATGAGGAAAAACTTCTTTACAGAAAGGGTTGTTAAGCTCTGGAATGGGTTCCCCAGGGAGGTGGTTGAGTCACCATCCCTGAATGTGTTTAAAAACCATTTGGATGTGGTGCTCAGGGACAAGAATTAGAGGGTTGTTAGAGTTAGGGTAGTATGGTTAGGTTGCAGTTAGACACGATGATCTTGAAGTTCTTTTCCAATCTGAGCAATTCTGTGATGCTAGTAAAGAAAACAAAGCAACGTGCACCTGTGTGTATGCAGGCCCTGGGGCCGATGAGATGCTGTTACATGGGCCCCAGCAGGGATAGTTTTTCCTCCAGACCTACATTTCCTCACCCTTTGTACCTACTCAGGTCTCCATTCCCAGCAAAGACTTTATGCCTTCTGCCTCCCCCAGCAGCACAGCCTTGCTTTCCCTTTAATGCCCTGCAATCCTTGCAGGCAGAGGAAGAAAATAAAAGAGCTCAGACCCCCTTCTTCCAAACAGTTCACATTTATTATTGATAACAATTAAAAAAAATCTTTTAAAGACTATCTGTATTTTATTACCAAGAATGAGGTATTATGTATACAAAACATTTACAGAATTTGATATGCAGTTCATGAGTACGGACAGGTAAGTGCAGATGGACACAGGTAACAGGGAAAAAAGCCAACAGAAGAGCCATTGGCTGAGAGAAAGAAGAACAACAACATCACACAAGAAAAGAACAGGGGATGGGAAATTAATTAGTCAGACTGTGATGATCAAGTCATATTGCCACAGCACTTTGCTTAGAGGAGGATAAACTATGGTTTGTCTGGCATTTTATCCCCTCCAGCTCTTTGTGCTGTTGTGTGCTTTGAGCTCTAAAAGAAGTGTTAAGATTTACAGCAGGAAAAACCCAGAGTGTCACTTTTGAGCCAGCTCAAGTGAAAAACAGAACAGATCTTCAGACTTGAGAAGTGACTGCAACTCAAAAAGGGTCTGCAAAGCCAGACACCTCTGGAGACATGTGGAGTGTTGAATGTAGCAGTTTCCTTACAGTTGTCAGCAAAACCACCATCTGAGAGGGAGTGAGAGAGGAAGAGGAACAAAAAAAGAAAGAAAGAAAGGGGACCATCTTTACCCTTACAGCCTGGCAGGTGGGAAGTGGCATTTGCAAAGAGCGGAGTGCCATTAAGTTGACCTCACTGCTGCACTGGGAATTCTGGTTCCTGCACATCACAAATCAAACCACCTCTCCAGGAAGCTGAGCTCCTCGTAGGCAGACAGCTCACATCACACAGGTGGTGTGAGAACCACAGCAGTGGCTGTGTGCAGATCCCAGGCTGGGAGCTGTGTGACAACACAGTGGTGTCCATCTCACACAACAGCAGCTCCAGCAGCAAATGACAAGTCTAACCTCCATCCTCAACTTTTGAGTTCATAAAAAAAAAAAAACAAAAAACTGAGCAGTTTGGTTCCATTTAAGGAGACCAGCACCTCAACACAAAATTCATTAGTAAAATACATTTGCTAGCTCTGATGGGTTCCACTGCCAGAACTGTTCTGCAGGAAAGATGCTCCTTGTTACAGATTAGGAGCCACCTCTCAGAAGTTCTGAGTTATATATATTAAAAATAATAATAATAATAATAAAAGGATAAAAACACTTATACTCAGCTCGGAACCAGTTTTCCTCAGGCAGGGCATTCAGTATCTTCAGTGAATTTTTATCTTAAGTGAGTTCTGTTTTCCAAGTGCAAGATTTCAGCATGCTCCTCTACCACATCCCTCGACTCCCCAAGACTTAATAGAGCCAATCCAGCCTCCTAGCGAGGACTTCAGCAGCACAGAAGCTCCTTTTTGCCTGGATGAATAGCTTAGCTCTCAAACAGACAGACCAGGCAGGGTCTAAGCAAGCAAATGCTGCTGTGTTCCATGCAGAAAATCTGCCAGCCATGGTCTGTAGCCACCTGCTGACAACCCTTTGCTCAGCATTTCTGTGCCTTTCACTGTGCTTGGGACACACAGCCCAAAGTTGGAGAACACCTGAACCAACTTTAGCCAAAAGAGTTCAAGTAGGATTGCTGAGGTGTGGGTAGAATAGGGGCAATTCATTGCTGGCAGCAGCAACAGTGAGGATGGTTGAGTAGGCACCAACTTGGAATGTCTGCCACTGTAACACAGCATGAAGGTCCCTGTGCTTCCTGCCTGCTTTAGGGCTTCTGCTGCTTAGAACTAAAGTGCTCTGCTTCTGACACACACAGAAAAGGATGGGAGGCAGGAGGGACTGAGAAGTGCACGGGAAGGATGTAACTCGTGCCTCCTCTTGGCTGATTTAAGAAGCAAACAAACTGCATCGATTTCTCATAATAGCAAAGCTGCAGTAAGATGAGTTCATGGGGAGCATACAAAGGAAATGGGGTGAAGCTCCAGCACAGAACTGGAAACAAATCCTCAGGCCAATTCTAGATCAGCAAGGGAGAGCCTGCTCTCTGCCTCTCTCTCTATAGTGCTTCAAGCACAAATCCAAGGAAAGAATGAACTGCTTTAACCCATCGACACCCAGAGCTCAGATTCCCCCAAAAGAGCTCATACAAAAGGTATTATTAGTGTTCACTGCCTGCCCACAGCTCTGTGGGCATGCCTTGAAAAAAAATGGACTCACAAAGTCAAGTATCCAGCAACTGCTTTTCTTCGTCTCGGACATCACTTAGTGGCAATGGGAGAACAGTTTGCAGCACTGGAAGATCACAGGGAATTTAAGATGGCAAGAGATGTCCTGACAGGAGATTCGCAGTTAATTTCTAATGCATTATGGAGCATTTTTGGTAGGGTTTTCCTTTTTTTTTTTTTTTTTTTCCTCTTTAACATTTATACAATTTAAAAAAATAATCTTAACTGATGCACTGATCATTTTTCCTTCCAGGAGAGCCCTTATATTGAGAGTTAGGATTCGTGCAAGCACGCTTAAAAATATTTATGGCTGAGTTAGGAAAAAGGTTCAGGTTAAGAGACAGGAGGTTTGATCTTACAAGGACCAAAAAACACTAAGTTTAAAATTCAAACAGCTACTTTACTATCTACAAAAGGCTTTTATGGGGGGGTAGGGTTGGTTATTTTTTGCACAATTGCCAGTTGTATTGCAGTCAGCTGCCACAGGCTAAGGTCCGGCCATCTCATCCGATTGCTTTTCATCTGTTGTGGCACTACCTGGAAATCATGGAGCTGGAGTGGGACTGGCTTGAAGAGGTGGTGGCAGCACTGAGCTGAGAGAATCCACTGTGGCTTGATTCAAGGCTGGTCATAGATCCTCTGCAATAAAAACCCAAGTTGTACGCTTCCAGACATACAAGATTTGGTTTTCTGCAATGTATCTACATTGTATTTCTTTGCACACTGAATTAAAATCATTTTGGTGCAGGTGCTTAAAAGCTTTCCTGCTTTACCACGGGGACAGCAGAAAACCTTGCAAAGAAGAGATGCTGCTTAATAAGGCTGAGTTTCAGCAGGTAGCAGACAACTGAACCAACTCAGTTCCATACTGAGCTGCATCTATTTCAGCACGACAACCTGCCAAGCCTTGCAGCTCACAGTACTTTCCAGGAAGAGCAAAGTAACAAATGATGATTAGAATGAGATAACTGATTGGTCCCTTTTTGACATTATTTGCTCCCATTGCTAACTTTTTTTTCCCCCAATGCCAACTAAGGGTTATTTAGCCTGCTTTATGACACTAACGATGCTCCATTAAGAAATACAAGCCCTTACAATTTATTTCTACTTAAGTGGACTTGATAGTAGCATCAAAAGGGTTTGACGTGGGCTGCCCTTTACGATCCCTGGCCAGACATACCTGAAATCTTCAGATCCTATCACTTCAGTATAGTACATCACTTTGCATTTGTGAGAGGAGACCTGCAGAGATGCTAGCACGTCATCCACACGAGGCAGGTTGGTTGCAGCACAGGCAGGCATGCTATGAAATTTCCACTGGAGAATATAGAAACCAGGCCACCTGGTCACATGCGATCCCTAGAAGCAGCCACAGCCAAAATGGAACTTGGTTAACACAAGGATCTGTACGCTTGCAATTTGTTTTCCCAGCTTAGAAAGACTGCCCATATGCCCTTATTTTGTCCCCCCCAGTGCCAGTATTTCAACTGCTCAGCCAACCAGCAATGCTGATCAGCTGGGATCTCTGAACATAGAATAAATTTGTAACAGAATATCAGAGGTGCCTTTTGCTCACCCCCTCCTCCCCCTCCGCTCCTTAGAGTGACAAGGGGTTAGGGTTTATATACACTTAAAAGTACAAAGTCCTTGGTTAAAGCAATCTTTTTTCCCCTCCATTTATTTTCATCAATGGCTGTGAGAAGAGCAAAAAGTTCTGCCTCACAGAATGAGAAAGTGTAGTTCAAAAAGTCACTGTCCATACTTCCAAAGGTATAACACTTTCAATTAGATTAAGGCTGTTCAACTCTCATTTCAAGCTGTAAGGAGTAGTGGTGGCAGAGGATGACCGTAAACACGCATCATGTAAAAGCACACTTCATAAATAGGTTTGCAAATGCCATTAAAAGAAATAACGGAGCATTTTGGGAACCTTGGCCACGGGGTCCTCCCTATTGTTGTTACAGAAACAAACACCCAACTCAGTCTTCTTTTTCCAGACTAATCTCATTTCTGAGAGAAGACACCAGGATATCCTTCAGAATGTTTGCCTCAGAAAATAGTGCTCATAACTACAGCACAAAGCACACCTGGATGTGCTCTGCACATGCACTGTTCTAGGTAACTTTCCTCTGCTCCTTGCTGCTCAGTCTCAATCGCTATCAGACTGATGCAAGCTCCCCTTACATCAGATCCCATGTGAATACTGTCCCCCTTGCACGAAGCACGCAGCTCAGAACAGAAGCTGAAATGTCGGCCAAAAGCAAGCAGACAGCCTGGAGCTGAATCACCACTCAGCCATCAGTAATGTCTGTGAATGAGAACATGAAGGTCTGGAGCTACTTCAATCTGTTTCCACACAATAATTCAGTAGCCTTACCTGCACGCTTTCCCCTTCTTTGCAGATAAGAGGAGATTCCACCATGCTGTAATCACGGCCCAGCTGCCAGACTTTGTCTATCAACTGGACGTTGTTCCCACCAGGAGATGTGATACTGTGAGCTCCCAGAGAGTCTTTTTTAGGAGGCTGTGGGGCTCTCTTGGAATGAAAGATGTTAAAAACAATGTCGCCTTTACACACATCAAAATCCCAGGTGATCACAGATGAGGCATCCACAATCTGAATGAGAACCTGGGACAGGAGAAGAGTCCTATTAGACAGTAGCAGTTTGCTTGCTAAAGGCAGAAACTCTTACCAGAAGAGAGCTTTTTTATTGCTGGGCTTAATTTAGACTGTCAGAAGGCATTCTAAATAGAAGTTTCCTTCTGCTGGAGCGTCCTTATTTTAACACACAACCTTCAGAAGCTCTTGAGTAGCTTCTGAGAACATTATTTGTCTTTGCTGCTCATTCCATTCAGAGCCACGTCCTTCTAAGCAATGATATCTTCTAAATGGCAACAAGATGATACCAGAAATGGCCACAAACTTCAGCTGCTAAGTATGACAACATACCAGAGCTACAGAAGAACAAGGTGAATGCAGGGCAACTAAATAATCTCATTCTGAACCGCTTTCAGTTCAGGAGACAGACTCCAAAGCAGAGAGCTGAGATGGAAGACTAGGCTGCAGCCATACCTCATGGGGAGCTCCTTTGAAGACACTTGCAGACTGGTAGATTGTTTCAGTCCAGAGCTTTATGTCTTCATTTTCCAGCTCTTCTGCTGTCCGGTACAGGGACTTGGGAACCAGCCCACCCTCTGGTACTTCACACTGAAAATATAAATGACCATTAAGAAGCATCCCCTCTTTCCACCTTGCTCTCTCTGCCTTCTAGTTTCAGAAACAACTTGCAGCCAGCAAGCATTTTGAAGAATGAGATGAACAGAATTTAAAAGTAATGTCAGAGTTTGCACACCATATGCATGTACATTTTGAACAAACCACTAAAATAAATAAATAGCTTGCATAAATTTGCAGAATCAGATGCCAGAGGAACAGCTTTACTTCATACACAAGAGCTGCCTTTACAGAAAACATCTGTGCAAGTGGTATTGTCATCACTCAGGCTGCCCTATGCTGAAGACATGCAGGAGCCACTTAAAAATCATGATTATAGCAATTCAGAATTGAAAAAAATTGAACCCACAGAGACCTGGAGGAACTGATGTAGCTGAACCCAAGGACTAAAGATGGAGGAGAGACACAGTAAGTTTCCAAACAAGGCAAAAAGATATTGCAGTGAAGAAGGTAACAGTTTTCAAGTCACAGCTGTCTTGACAGTTGAGTACTGGAACTGATTACACAACATCCTGCAGCACAGTTCTTTATTAAGAAGCCTCCAGCAACAAAGTTTGACAACACTCTGCTCAGGAACAGGTTCCATAGAAGTGTTTGGGGCAGCAGAAATATTCCATAACTGAATTACAGGAGAGAATTGAAAGAACCTTCGAGAAGTCTTTTTTGTCCAAACATCCCGAAGTAAAGAAGAAAAAGACCCTGTTATTGCCTGTGACCAGCAGGAAGCATTGCAGCAATTTGCTTTCTGGTAACCTTCACTTCTGTTTACTCAGGCAGTAGATTTTACCCACTTCTCAAGCTCTGAATTACACAGTACAAACTCTCCACTGAAAGCTACTGCTGCTATAAAAAGCAGCCCACTGAACATAAACATATGGCCTACTCTAAAGCATCTAGCAGTGCTCCATTGTAGTATGAGACTGCAATTGAGAAGAACTAGATGCATTCTCAAGAACAGTGCAGAAATTAATCTAGAAAATGTTAGCAGGGGTTTAATAAGCAAGCCTGGAATTATCATGTTTTAACACAGCTGAGTACAAAAAGCTAACAATAAGCCAATCAAACAAAATCTAAATGTTACAGTGATGGAAGCTTCAGAAAGTGCCTGAGTTGCAGTGAAACAAACAAGTTGGCAGTCAGAAACATCATGGAGCAAAAAAAAATATCTTAAAGCACTGTTGTATGTTCTGTTGATGGATCTGATTGACACCTACAGCCCACGTAGGAAGCAGCTGTTAAGGCACGTGACACGAGACTGAGAAATTGCAGTACACTCCAGCAAAACATTGTTTTCAGTTTGATGTGGTCAGCACAGATCCCAACGTATTGCACGTATGAGATTCAGGTGTTTGTTAAGCCCTGCTAGCAGCTGGGCCACCTCCTTGTGCTCCTTATGGTATCAGTCAGTTTGTTCAGATGATGCAGGCTTTTCTGATTTGTTGGTAGTGACATGGCCAATGAGATCTGGTAGTTAAAATGAAATATTTTCAGTTGGGCCCATGCATGTCAGAGTATTCTTTGACCATCAACTTTTTTTGGACAGTTGAGACCACTATTGATACACTGTTAAGTGAGAAAAGAAATGAACAGCTCCTAGATGGGCACAGAATCATTTTGGCATGTTTAATCAGTGGTATGATTTGGCTCCTGATGGTGACAATAGACAATAGATGGTGACTTTTGCTCCTCTAGCAGACTGGTAAGGATACTTCTGAATCTACAGAATATTTGAAATCTTGGGATGATGGCAGACCATAAAATGGCATAGTCTAGCACACTGGCTATAGCTAACCTTTCATCTTGCTGCCATGAAGAGGAAATAAAAGATCTTACACTGCATCTTACGCCCTCACAAAGATGCAAACAACAGAACCACACACAGCTCCAGGCACCTATACTGAACACAACAAATGCTAAGGTCAAGAACTGTGGTCACACAATGGCCACCGTCAGCCACTGTGGCTCCAAAGCTTGGAATTCAGTTCTCCTCTTCAAAGGCTTCCTTTTGAATTCTGACCAAAACCAACAGGCTTCTTTGTTTAGAGGAGTGAGGGGAAAAAAACCCAACCCACAAGTAAGTCTCTATATGCACTAGTTTAAATTCATACCATGCACTCTCCACCAAGAAAGTCAGGAATAATTTCTTTATCGATGTAATCCAGCAATCCCCCAGGGCCCTGGTAGTCATTTCCAGCATAAATAAGGAATTTCTTTCTAGTGTTGTCATCAATGAATGGACTAACCTATAAATGAAGAAAAATAGAATAGATCAGGTTCCCAAGTTTGTCTTGAGGAAGTGTTACTACCTTTGTTACGAAAATTCACACCATAGCTTTTTAGCTAAATTCAGTGGCTATATAATAAAGTTTATAAGGAGTTCTAAATCCATTCCAAGAATCCTATGAAAGACACACATCCAAAGGAAACATTTACTGCCTATAAAGCCCAAAAGTGCTTTTACAAACTACAAATGCAGAGCAGAGTACTGAGAGCATTGAGAAAGACCTTGAATTAAAAACATACCAGTGTCCAAAGAACTGGGAATACTCGAGGTGCTCTCAAGATAAGAAGACGACCCAAAGTCTCAGGGTAATTAGCTTCTACCACCTCAATGATTCTTAGCAATGCTTTGACACCAGGCCTCCATAAATGCCGCATGTTTAAGCCTTCTAGATCTACTAGACAGGTCCAAGAGCTAAATTTTAGAGACAGAAAGGAAAAATAAGTCTCACATGGCAGAAAAAATATTCTACTTGCTGGTTCAGGTGGGAAGACAGATTTCAGCCTGCACAGGGGCAAATGAGATGCATTTATTTATATCCATTTCATGTGTCTTATGCACACGTCCAGTACCCCGGACTCCACTGCATGTAAAAGTGTGATTACAACTCAAAGCTAGCTCTGCTATGAGATCTCAGGAAGAGAAGCTTTTTTTATAGGATTAAATGTGTTCTTCAGACAAAATACCGAGCTTTAGCATGTGCTTTGTTTATTTTCCAAGCTCTCGTCTCACCCTGGGCACAGACTCAAGATGTACAGCTGTGCTGTACCAGCTCGCATCCATGAAACCACGTGCAATGTTAAAAAGAAAGAAGTGTTTGCTGTTTCATATGTAGCCCTTTAGCAAGTGTCATGCTTCCATCAGGCTTGGAAGTCACTCAAGTGGTAATTAGGGCAGGTCTCAGTTAACAGTAGCTGTGCTTCTAACTGTATGTGAAACACAGACTGCCCTTTGCTTGGTCCATTTAATAAATGGAACTCAGAAGCATTACAATGCACAATGTCATCCCACCCTCCTCACCCCCACAGTGATACTTGGTAATTCCTGAAAAGCAGATTTATAATTGATGTTTTTTACCTTATTGGTCTGCCAAACACTTTTGTATTCTCTTCACATCGCCTCAGACCTTCTTCATTTATGGAGAGAACCTGCACAAGAAAATTGTCATGAGAAGGCAGTCTGACGCTCAGTAGGAAGGATAATGAAAAAAAAGTGTTCAACCAAATCTAATTAAAACTACAAGCTCAAATCAGCACAGACTTAAGTGAAAAATTATAACATATGATTGATTTTCCTGAAAAATTACATAAAAATGTAGTACTTAACTTGGCATCATTTTTCCCCCTCCAAAGAATCACAGAACACCAAGGTTGGAAAAGACCTCTAAGGTCATCCAGTCCAACTGCCCACCTATCTCCAATGAACGAACTAGTGATTATTGTGTTCACTTCACTGGTTGATCTTGCTGAAAGAATAAATGTGTCTTTCCTTAAAACCAGGAACAGGTAAACAATATGTGCTGGAAAAGCTACTGGAGAAGAAAAATGAAATCCAGCCCCTGTATCTAGAGGTTACTGTGGCTATGACTGTCATTACTATTGAAAACCTGGAATTCTGCAAGCCTTCTGCCTAGAAACAGAAAATCCACAGTAACAGTACGAGTGCTGCCTTTAGAAAAGGTAACATTAAAAGTAAGTATTCTTCCTTTAAAAATAAGTTGTTCTAACCCTCGTGATAAAGTCTTGAAAAAGTCTGAGCATGTTATTTTCTCTTCCGCACAAGTGCAGAGACTTAAGTTTGAAGCAGCACACAAACTGCAGAAGAATCCACAAGAGTGCTAACCAATAACTACAGGAGCTGCCAAGAACTACGCCTTTCCACCATCGGTTTGCAGTTGGAAAGAATGCAGAAGACCAGGAGCTTTCAGATGTATTCAAACTGAAAACAGACGGACAGAGAGTACATCAAAATATCCAGTGTGATGGATGTTCTGGCAGAAAAGGAAGTTTCTAAATGAAAATATCACATTGTTAGCAACTTGCTGGCTCCAAAAATACTTACGTATCGAAGCAAGGCCTCTTCCCCAAGAGCCCTCACTAAGCCTTTGGTATCCATCTGTCCCAGCCTCAGCACGTACAGCGGGCGGCCATCTGAGTAACAAGGACAATTACATCAACATAACATATTTTTACAGTAATAAATACAAGAGTGAAGCAGCTTTACGCTAAAAATCCAAATGGAAACGAGCCATATTCAGTTCTAACTTTGTTGTACAAGTGGAAGGAGGAGGACCTGGAATAGATGGCAATATGAGCTTAACCCTGCCCAGTTATACCACAAGATCACCAGTCAATGAACTGCTTACAGCAACCACTTTGGACAGATGCTACACTAAGCGCCGAGAGCTAAAGAAACAAAATGTTAGCCTCCAGTTTTGCTTTCTGAGTATTTGAAGTCACACCTTCCAGCTATATCACGACAGCCTCCCTTATGCAGTCTGAGCCTGGAGAACACAGGCTTTGATCCAGGGATCAGCTTCAGATGACCCTCTGTATTCAAGAGGTTGCCTTTTCACAGTCCTCTTGCCACAGTATGCTGCTACTGTCCCAGGATACAGCAGCACTAAGTTTAACAGCTGCATTATCTGAATTTAAGAAAGGCTGCTGGTTCTTTATAATAGGAGCTAGTTGTCTGAACTAGTTTCCATCCTCCTCCCAAGGACCCGATGTATTTGTTAAGCTTTGCTCCACTTATTCTAGTACACAAGCTAATAATCACCAACTTATAGAACTAAATATGCTATTAAAAAAAAAAAAAGGAAATCAGCAAAAAAAGGCAGCTTTCTCTATAAAAATCTCCCTCAAGCCTGTATGTCTGTTTTTATCACTTAACAACTGCAAACAGAATAGCAAATTATCATGAAGTCCTTTAGGAGTCGAGGAAAGAAACCGTCAGGATATGCAATATTAAAAACAAATTGCAGAGCCAAACCACGTTGCTTATTTAGCAAGGACACTGCTGCATGAAAGTTCACAGGGTCAGCTGATATTTAATCTGATGGTCTGAAAAACAATATTGTTTTAACACCAGCACACACTTATCTTGTTTGGTTTTTGAAACGCCACACAAAAAAGCAGCTAAGCTTCCTAGTAGGTGCCCCTCCCTCACAGATGCACACGCATGCAAAACTAAATAGTTTACTAACCTTCCTCCACCCAAATGACACATGAAGGCTCAATTGACAGCCTTGTATATTTAATTCAAGCTTAATCATTTAAATAAACATTTGACTCAAGCACTCTTGACACTCTAAAAGCCACTCATGTAAAGAAACACTGTGCTAACTGAAAGCCAAGATATTAACTTTTGCACTGACAGCTTCTTTGAGACAGCACACTTTGCCTCTGTTTTAGCACTAAGAACTATGCAGAATTCTGCTAGCTTATGTTTGGCACATCTTGCTTATGTGGGAGGGAAGGAGCAATACTGGATAAGAGGATTTTTTTAAAAAGCTGCCCATTAAAGTTTTAAATCGTACAGAATTGCTCGGTTTTTCAAGTCTGTTTCCATTATTGACAGCCCTGCTACTATTGAGGGAATGGCCCAGAGAAGGACAAAGAAACCGAGGAGAAAGGGAGAGGCACATGAAGTTCACAATGCTGAAGATCGGTAACAACTCAGCTGTTTTGCACCTTCCTGCTCACTGGCAGCAGCCTGTTGTGTGTCTGGAGAGCAAGGACAAGGAGTGACAGAAAGGGGGGATGGATCCACAATTCTTTTTCCTACAATCTTTATGATCATATTCTCAATTTCCACTTTCTAAGTTCGAGTCTGTCCAACCCAGAGCAGCAGGGCAGAGCCATTCAGGCTCCTTCTCTTTACAGCAATAAAGCTTCTGCTGTGTCCTCCTGGCCAGGACTGCAGACAGCTTCCTGTTATCTACTCTGTAACAGGAAGAATTGGCAGAAACAATGGTGCCTAGTGGGGAAAGGTCTACAGCAGAAGGACAGAGATAGCTCAGAGTAAGAGACCATTTCCTTATCTACAGAGCCCAGCACGCCTCAAGCAATGAGTTCCAAAACATTTCATTTATTGTGCAACAAGACCAGTGCACAATAAAGGCAGCTGAGGGACAAGGGAGCACATCATGTATAGTATTCCATGTTTTAAAGATTTGGCCATGCCAAATACATACATACAAATACAAATTCAACCAGAGTTTCCTCCCATCTTAAATAAACCCGCTCTATTTGGTGTTTCTGCAACATCCCACTTCTCTTCATTAAGCTGACTGTAATGCCAAATAAGCATGTATGCCATGAGCAGACTTACCCAACATCAGAAATAAGTTGATTAGAAAAAACACATTTACAAACATCTCTTAATCACCACAACAGAGCACTCAGCATTTGCGTAACACCATTCTAAGCAACTCAGAGCAGTAGAGAAGTGCAATTACATTGTTTTTTAAAGGTAATGGCATAGCAGAGTTAAACATGTTGGTGTTAGTCAAGGATTAGGACCTAGGAGTCTGCTCCCACCACCTAAGGAGTTGGCAACGTGAATTTAAATATGGTCAGTACAAAGTAATGGAGAAGACCTATCCAGCTTTCTAGCCACCTCTAGCTGACAGAGGAAACAAACACAAAAAGGGTGGTCTATATCCACAGCAGAGACCATCATACCTTTGTCATGATGATGCCAGCCTCCTGCATAGTAATCCTGGAGTACTTGAGGAGGATTCCAGGTATCTAAAATATAGTCTACCTGGTGCTGCTTACGCCACGTCAGAGACTGGCAAAGGATCTCTCTTGCTTTATCAATGTTGAAATCCCGGGCACGGAGGAATCTTAAAATGTGCTCATCCTTTGGGATCTGTTACAAAGGACACAAACAGCAAAACAAAAACAAACACCACAACTTTGTACTCAAGGTTTGAAACTAGCAGAACAGAAGGATGAACAAGAGGAGCTGAAAAACCTTAGCACCAGGGCAAGAGGATGGTGTAGAACACACAAAGTTAATCTAGGAAATCAGTCTCTTTTGCAACTAAACCTAAGGCCTGTGAGATATTGCAGGTGCTATCATTTGAAGGATATAAACATTTCATGAGCTCTTACAGTGGTTTACATCTGCATGAGCATAAGAAGTTAGTCCAATTTAAATGAATGTAGAGACAAAACACAGACTGCACTTCATTGCTAAGTAACAGGAAGGCCTGGAAACCGAGACAGATAAGCAAGTCAGAAGCAACTGGAAAACCCTCAGGTTTTCTCTCAGAAGAGATTTCCTCTTGTGAGATTTTCTCACAAGAAATAAACAGGAACTTACTTTGCCCTTGTGTGTCTCTTGGAGCCACTGTCTGAGCCGAATGAGGCAGCTTTCCTGCATGGGGGTCAAGTCGCCCAGATAACGTTTGATGTAGTCTGCATCCAGCTTGTCTAAAGAGAGATGTACATGTGATTAAAGTGGTCCTGAACTGACCTAACCAAAACAGCAACTGATCTCATATGCTGATATCTGAGACAGAAGTGGTGGCTTTGTGCTCTTTGCAGAGTTGAATGAAATTTCCCTGATCAACGCAAAGAGGAGCAAAGAAACAGAGTTATCTTCGTGTTAAACTGAGAAGACTCATTCTTCTGCAACTAAGAAAGAAGTTTATAAAAGGCGTTTACAAAAGCTTTTTTTTTCCCCACAGTATATTCAGACTTGTCAATTCACAGCAATCATAGGGCTTGATTCTTCTGGAAATATTATAGAAGCTCTGACCTAGACCTTCCAGTGCAAAAATTTTCCCAAATTCCATTACTGACAGCAGAAAGAAGATAGAACAGAATATTGTGACCAGGGAACTTTCCTCCTCATTATTGCTGCAGTTAAACCCATCCCAGAATTTCTGGGCAAAATGCCGGCTACTGATTTGCAACCTAATGAACAAAGAGAAGAGCTTCTCCACTCTTCTGATCTTCATTCACTAAAAAGACAAGCTGATAACAGCTCTTCAAGCTGATGTTCAAGTTTTCAGCTACCCAGGAGAAGTAGCACAGTGCTGCCAAGAGCCTCTGCAGTACAAAGAATCCCACTAAAACAAGTCAAACCAGCATACCATCAGGTGTTCCTGCTGTAAGCTCTGAGGGGCTGCTTGAGGTGTTGAGGATCTCCTTACTGTTCAAGCCCTCCTTTGTGGCAGAATCTGGCACATTAATAGCAGGTGAAACTGGTCGTCTCATGTGGGATGTGCTGCTCTCCAGTTTACATGCAACAGGAGGAGTCCAGCGAGGAACAAAGGTTATTCCTTCTTCCTCCAGCTGCTTCAGGTAGTACTCTATTATTTCCTTTCCCTTTAAAAAGGAGATTTTACTTCAGCTACTAAAAATACCTTTAGACATAAAAAGGATTGGTCTGGAAACCTTTTATGTGGCCAGACCTCTCTAAAGATTCCACTTCCAAATACAGACCTACACACACACACTGCCCTGGGCTAAAGAGTAACCGGCCCAGCTTTCTGACCACAGCAGCCTGTTACTTAGCAGCAGTTACATTATCTTTCCATAACTTAGAGCCAGGCACCTAATTCATGGCTGCAAGCTCACCTTTTTAATATTGCTGGTGTACTGCTTCATGGCAATCTTTTCCACTGTGCTTTCAAAACCAAAAAAAGATTTTATATCCAGACTTGCTGACTGTTCAAAACAGGTCCAGTCTTCATTGTCAGGATGAACCTAATATTTAAAAGGAGGTCATACAATCTAGTTATATATTTGGTATTCTTTTTCCTCACAATGTTTCAAATGACATTTCATCAGGTTCACAGAGTCAAAAATACACAAGAGGAATTTGCAGTCTTTTGCTTCATTTGCAAAATACAGATGGGAAAAGATAACAGTAAAGAACAATTGGCTGAGAAGCCCTCCTGTAACCCCCACTGCTGGAACAGAACGTGTTCCTAACGAAAGGGAAGGGTGGAGAAATCCTAGTGCACGAGCCAAGATACAAGAGACCAACAGGTTTAAATAATTAACAGTATCTCACTGTAGATATGAGTTGAGACTGTAGTGTATCCGTGGAACACAGTAAAATACTCCACAGTGAACTTTCTGTTCCAGCAGGTTAGGCTGACAGACCAGGCCAGCTAGCTTAAGGACTGCAGCAAGCAGAGTGTAAGCATTCCCCAGCACTGCAGTCTAGACGTGTTTGCAACAGACAACTGCAAGATTGTTCCTTCCTTGACCTACAAAGTACCAAGGTAGAGAAATATTCTACTTTGTTCTCCTATGATAATGCAACAGAAAAGTAGTGTAAACTTCTCATTTGGTCCAGCAAACCATCAGGGAGGCTTTTGCTACTATCTTGCCTTTTAAAATTTTGAGTGTCTTCCACAGGAACAACTGCAGACTGAGGAGTATTTTTAATGGAAATAATGGAGAGCTAATAACAAAAATAGAGTAATAATCATCATAATAAAATAAAGTAATGGTGGCAAGTGGTTTTGAATTCCAGTGACCTTTCAACCACATTTCTGTGAAAAACTGAAAAAATAATGGCTGCACATAAAAAAAAAAACTATAGTGCAAATAAAAGGGTTACATTTGCTAGCTTGCATTTAACCTTTAAAATCTATTTGAAGTTTTACTTCTATGAACACGTGCTATATTAGCCTATGAGTACTTCCTAAGCTACTAAGAAAAAAACATGAGCAGAACATGCAGCAAGGAAGCCACCACACTCCTCTGTATCAGAAAACACCTGCACTGAAGACCAAAGCCAGCCACCAGTGAAGGAGTTAGGTTAAAACACTGCCGATGATGAACATTTGAGCTGAGCAGAAGGCAAATAAAGCTATGTTGAAGTTTCCTTTAGCAGTTCTGTCAGGGTATCAACAGCCTTGACAAGGCTCACACTGCTATTACAGACCACAGATCTGCCTAAACAGAGCTGTCAAACACAGCAAATTGTTGTGTTCTGCTACTGAGAAGATGCTCAAGCAAAAGGGTGCCAAACTTGTTTCAGTTCTTCAAGCAAGCATGTTACATTTAACACTGACAACAATTATCACTCACGGTGGTATGTTGGTTATTTCTTCTTGCAAGGCAAAAGCCAAGAACAACCTAACTTCTGTTTGAGTTTTGAAATCTAAACACTGACTTAATTCCATCTGTAGCACCACCAACAGCCTGTTACTCACTGTGTAGGAGCAGTGCTCGTTAATAATGACTCTGTTAGAGAAGGTTTCATTGTAGGCTTCTATATGCAAAGTCCTCTCCCGTCTGTTCAGAGAATTCTTCTGGACAAAGTAGACGTAATCCACTCCTGCAATCTGAGGAAGATGCCACAGATTCTGTTAACATACAATATTCATGTGAAATTATATAATAAAGAACAGGCACTTCAAGCCTAATCACCTTTTTCAACAGCCGTGGTGCATCTATATCCAGCTTACAGCGCCGTTCGATCACATGGATGGCTCCATCCTCACTCTTATATTCACTCACGGTGTCGCTGGCTACAAACATAGGAATCAGTGGGCATGTAGGAAACCTCCTCTCATAAGCCTACAACAGAAAAAGAAAAGCTGTCATCACAGTTAAGTCTTGAGGGTGTGGATAGGGTTCCTTCACTGACATCACCAGCATCTGAAGGCAAAAGACCATTGATACCTTTTGCAGAAGGGATCCCTCCTGGCATCCATGTTATAGTTGAAAGATCAGAGTTCATTCCAAGCAAAGCATTTAATATGTTCTTAACATAGCCCTACTTCAGTAAAACAACACACAAATCATGGCCCTTCCCCACCCTTCCCCCCAAAAGGAAACTGCCTGTTACACATAACAACCCACTTGTCAGCAATAACAGGAAAATAAGACTCTCTAGTTCTAAAATACCACAAGACAAAAACAATTACATGTTGGATTAGAAAACCCCTCACGTTAATTATTGGTGTTTCACCAAGCTGTCTACAGGGTTTTCCACACAGCTCCCAGAGGTCTAATAAAAACATTTCAGAGCCTATTTCTTAAGCTAGTGGAGCTCTCAAGTTCCCTATGCATGGAGTATTCACGATCGCAGACTGGACTGGGTTGGAAGGGACCTCAAGGATCACGAAGCTCCAACCCCCCACCACATGCAGGGCCACCAACCTCCACATTTCATACCAGACCAGGCTGCCAGGGCCCCATCCAGCCTGGCCTTGAACACCTTCAGGGATGGATGGAGCAAATGATGATTTCACAGCACAGTTATGTTACAACATACGATGACCCTTTCCAATAAGACAAGGCCATGTCACACTTTTGGCAATTGGAACTTTTTGCCACCGTGCCAGACAGCAATAGCTGTGCCTCCGGTTACAGGACAGAGTCATATAAGTGAGTTGATCCCTTAAATACTTCACACACATAAGGAAGATAGAATTAAATTAAGCACATTCAGATATAGTTTAAAATCTAGAATCAGTAACACAGGTTAAAAATAAAAAATAAAAAGGGAGTTATCTGCACTAAGAACACTGCTGAATTTTAGTTTTAGAGCCAACCATGACTGGAGGGTACAACATCACTGTTATCTTCTCCTTTTCATAGCCACTGGTATCCCTCTGCTTCCCTCTCATGAAGGGCAGTGATATCACCAATGTTTTACCCTCTTTTCCAAACAGTGAATTCTTTCCTCTTTGCCATTAGACTCAAAACCTTGGCTATGGTAAAGAGGCAGGAGGTGCAAGGCGCCCCAGTGCAGAAATCCGAGAGCCAAGCGTGAAACAAAAGCCTTTAAAAAGAGCTAAAATATGCACTTTGTTCTTTTAAATCTTCTTAACTGCTCTTAATATAGCTGGACAGCAGCACAGGAACAGCATCAGCAGGGAGAGGGTGTGGAAGAAAATAAGCAGCAGCTGCAGAAAGCATGCAACCACGGCCCTGGGAGAGAAAAGGTCTCTTAATTCTCCTCTTATAAGAATAAAAATACTTAGTTTGCTACCAGATTCAATTGCAGCAGCGTTGCTGTGGTGACAGCAGTGCAATGCACTGAAACAACGTCAGCTTTTCTCCTCTTCATTAATATTTTTTAAACCATTTTTGCAGCAAGACCGCCCTGAGTTCATAAAGCTCCTCTGTAACCCACTCTAAATACAACCAGAATGAATACACACACACTCCTTTCTCCCAACCTCTCATTCGCGCACAGCTGGTTTTGTTTAAGGAAGAGAAACAACTCCTGAGCTCAGAGACAGTGACAGAAGTGGCAGAGGGTAAGTGCTGCAACACAGCAGCTACAGCATGGAGCAAAAACCTTTCACAGTTCTAAGGGAGGACTGGTCCTGTTAAAACACTACAAGAGTTTGCTTACGTGTGTGATGAAGGTCTGCTTTTGAACAAAGCCCCTGTGTTTTTGTGGTCGTCCAGGAGTGCCTCAGCCCTCTCACTGAATAACAAAGCCCCAGCATTCAGAATTAATTTAATCACTACTGCAACTGCATGGATTTGCTGGTTTTTATTTTCAAGGCCAGGCTGGATGTGGCTCTGGGCAGCCTGGGCTGCTGGTTGGCGACCTGCACATAGCAGGGGGTTGGAACTGGATGAGCGTTGTGCTCCTTTTCAACCCAGGCCATTCTATGATTCTATCCTATGATTCCATTTGAGGACTTGGTAACAACAATTAGCCACTTCTTCCTCAGCTTATGAAACATCTAGCATTTCTCTCTATTTTTGAAGGGGTTTTGTTTGTTGCTACTATATACGACAATGAAACATCCCCACTGAGGAGCCCCTATAAGCCTCTGCTGTCTCACTGATTGCACATATTGATGCATTTCTCATCTCAGTCCTCAGAAAGCTCCTCATTTGCCCTGTGAACGCTTGCAAATTGCAACATTACCTGTTGGAAGGGTTTATTGAACTGCAAGCAAAAAAAAAAAAAAAAAAGCCAAGAATTTGTTGTTCTGAAAGGCAGGACTGAGCTGAATGCATTCAGTTTGGAAGAGAACAAAATAATTAACGTCAGAAGTTGGCAAGCTCGGTGCTTACAGCAACAAAGTACTTGAAAGTTTCAAAGAGATTAACAGCAACCCCAGAGCTTTTCTTCCCTAAAGAACGTGCACACAGTATTGAGAGCTGCTCACAGTCAGATTCATTGGGCTCTGAAGTCAGGCTGGTTCTATTCAAGTTGTGTGCCACCAGCTCTTGTAATGCATCATTCCTCAGCACAGCATCGTTTGAGGAGAATTATTGCAGCATGATTATATGTGCAATTACAACAAACTGCAGCCACATCAACATTTTCTATCTGATTTAAGCACTGCCGTCTCTTCCACGCGTGGCAAACAGTTCTCTCACAGTGCAGAGCAGGCAGGAAAAGCTGTACTGACTATAGGATACTGAGAGATTTTCCTTTGCATCACAGATCAACAGAAGAAAACCTGCAGTGTAAGAACGGCACAGCAATCAATAAGAGACACGTGGGTCAAAGCAGCACATGTATTGCCAGAACTGGAGCTATTAGAAGAGCGAGAGAACATAAAAAATACCAAATGCTGCTTCTCTGCTTGTAATAGAACTGATTTGTTCTGTATTATTGAGGTGTTTTAAAAAAGAAATTGTCTCAAGTCCAGCTTTGTGGGCAGGAAATAACTAAATTGTGTTATCCAATACTTCTTTAGCAGCCTGATAAAGCAGGGTGTACATTATAAGATGCCACTGTGTTTTCCCTATATGATAGGTCTCTCTTTACAAATCTAATCATTAGGTGTTACACACCTTCCTCTCAGCACTGCAACTGCACTGTACAGATACAATCACAAAAGCCAATTATTCCCTCAAAAGCAAAGCAGCTGAGGCAATATTGCTGCTGCTCTGGGACTAAATGCACGCAGGATGTTACTTCGCTGAACTCTTCTGTTCTGTCACCTTTAACAAAGAGCTTAAGTGGAAATCCCCCTATGTAGCAGAAGTCAGGAGGGCAGCAGAGCACACGGTCTGCAGCTGGAGCTGGGGGGGACACGAGAGGACACAGATGCCCTGTGGGCAGGGCAGAGGTGGATGGGCAGAGCTTTCAGAACCTTTAAGCCTGCAGCGCTGTTGTTCCCTAAATCACCCCAAAATTAACATTTCCCACCAGCCTCAAACATTTGTGTACTCCTATTTACTGAAAGGTGGCATGGTGTATTCAGAAATACACTGCCCAAACTTCAGATTTCGTGGGCCCATTACATAAACCCCAACTTTCTTAATGCGTGTAACAGTAACAAGACTGACAAGCATAATTTCCACCAGAATAGTGCATTAAAAGCCTGTTCTCCAACTGCTTCCCTTAGCAACTCCTGTTCAGAGTCAAAATAACAGGATTTTACTTTCATCATTTAGCTGTGCTTAAAGACACGAAAGCAATTCAGAAGTGACACTATTTTAAACCCATCGCAGTTACTTCTCACACCCAAGCAAACTGCACTTGCTCCTGCTAGCCTTACATTTCAGGATTGCAATGTTAGCAATAGCAGGATCCTCCCAAAACACCAACTTCAGATCAGTTGGGGATGATCCCAACCCAATTTTCAGGAAGACTGAAGACAGTGTTTTGACTTTTTGCTTCTCAAACCACACCTGAGGCCAGCAGAGAGGTCCTGACCATCTGAGAACAGCAAGGTGCTCAGCCCTCTGGGAAACACCAGTTATTTATACACAAGTTACTCAGCTTCTCTGGCCAGGTTAATATTCCCTGTTGAATATATTAGCTTCCCATACCCAGGTCCTGGTCTCCTGTCTTAAAGGATATGGATCGTTCAGTTTGTTCATTAAATAGATCAAAAATACTCCTACATACACATAAAAGAAAATCTGACAAGAGCTTGCAAGCAACCTTTTGCTATTCTGTTATTCTTATAGCGCCCAAATCCTACAAATAAAGATTTAAATCTGATAAACAAGTAGGAATTTTAGTCATCACTCAGAAAATTAAGCGTGCTGATGATTTTCTTCAGAGCTAGTTACATGGAACAGGCCAAGATGCTGCGTTTCTCTTTGGTCACTGCTCAAAATGGCAAGAGAAGCAGCCTTTTAAAAGTAGCACAGCATTCCCCACGGGCATCCCAAGAGAGGCTGGCATCCCGCTAACTGAACCCGCTCCTCTGCTGTTGGAGTGTGCCACGCACAAACATTATTCCTGCAACAAATACCTGACCATGTTTGGGTGCTAATCTGCAGGGGCACACCAACATCCTCCACACTCTTCTACCCGCTGCAAGCGTGTGGAATGCGAGTTGTTTATAAACATATAAGAAGGGTCACTGGAGCACCAGCCTGACAGCCTGCATTCCAGCAGCTCCATCATTCCTGGTATCACCAGGTGCCCTTCCTCCCCTGCAGATCAATAGGAAAAACACTGGCTCCTTGGAGGCCAACCAAGAAGCTTCAAATTCCTGGCAGCTGCATTTGAAATGAAACAACTTTGGATTAACTCTCGCAAATCAGCACATACCTTCCCATCCATAATACACTGCTGTTCATACCTCTCTGTACAACAAACACAAATTTAAAAATCATTGCATATCTCAACACCATGTATTTCATGCATCAGTTTTCAGTTGGAGTTAAGAGGAAGAAAGTGGATGGGAAGAAGAAAATATATATACCTCAAGAAGGTCCAGAAATGGCTTCTAGCTAAGTTAGTATTCCAGTCACCAGAACTGGAGTGCAGTTTAGGAAGCAAAGTCTTTAATGCAGTAGTCAGCTCTTTAGAAAAGAGCCCTGCTGTGAAGCAAGCTCAGTAAGGACAAACAGAGCTCCAAAATTCCCCTGCTGCAAGTCAAACCCCTGATACCATACAAGAAGCACTGCTACACTTCGTGCAGTTAGCTTTTCTCATCAGCGTGGCTCTCCACTCGTAAAAACAGTAAGTTTAAGTGTTTTTTCCTTCCTCGTTGCATTTTTAGTTCATTAAATGTTCTAATTTACCAAAAGTGATTTTCTTCTTTCTGAGAACCAAAGGCAGCTTGGCAGTGACTCGGTACTCGGAACTCACTTTCTTTGGAAAAGACCAGGAAGGCTTTAATTGCACAAGACTACAAATGAGGTTTCTACAGGACTACAGACAACCCACTGAGCATGAAAGAGGCAGATTCAGACCAAAGAATGAATTAGGGGATAGCATTTAAACTGAAGTTATCCACGTGCACGCTTCTAGTCCTTGACAAATAGGAGGTAGTTGAACCAACCTTATTTTTCACTTGTTTGCAAGTCTTAGCCCAGTCTTCACTACCACCACAACTAGTCAGATTTTTAACGTACTGCTACAATGACCCACAGCTGCAAAGGAAGGTGGGATGTATTCTGGTGCATTGCTTCAAACAAGAACTGGCTGACATTCACCTGGCATGTGTGGGTACCTGAAAAGCCCCACACCCCAACCTGCAGGCACAAGGCATTGCCCAGTAACTCCATCATGCCTTACGAAGGTGGCAGCTGCATCTCGTCCTTTCCTTCTTCATCCCTCTCCCATCCTCCCTCCAGCCCAGTTCATTTTACCCTGTTATTGAGGAATAGGAACACTGTATTCATGCACTGTTCCCTCGTACCAGATGAAATTTGGCCTTTAGGTATTAATGATAGCTATTAAGTGTATCTGAGATAAAATAACTCTTCTATAAGTTACACAGAAAAAAAAAAATCAATAAGACAAGTTGATATCAATAAAACAAGCATTCTGCTTATTTTAAGAGGCTAAAAAGTTCTTGTTTATTACACATAAGTACACAGCATTACTGACCTGGGACTTCCTGATTAAATGCTCATCAGTGTATGTAGAGAGGAAGCCTGCAGCACTGGAGCAAGCAGTAATTGCACTGCTCCCACACCATGCACCGAAGCAAAGCATTCCCTTTGTAATGCAGACGGCCCAGCTGCCATCTATGTCACACATGTGCACCCCAGTATTGAAGTTCTGAGACGGAGCCAGTCTAAAACGTTCATTAAAAGGTGCTGTTATGCTTATAGCATTACAAACTGTAACTGTGCTCCCAACACCCACAGGCATGGAGCAACCTGCACTCCTCACAGCCTGTGTGCCCCTACCTACGCTGAGCAGCACTGCATTTCACACACATTTCGTTAGCAACACCAGGGATTCACTTGTTAGAGTAGGAAGTGCTAAGATGCCCTCTTATTTGCAGTCCTCTTGTCTCTGGAGAGGTGTTGAAAACAGCCAAGCCAATAAACTGAGCTTTGTTAGCTTACATCTCCTTCAGAGGAATAGGAATTCCTGAGACATCCTCCAGGAAACGGAGAGCTGAGGGAATTGATGCCTGCTATAAGCAAAGCTGGACGAGAAAACATTTCCTGGCACACATCAAACCATTAAATTCTCACTGCTGACAGCTCCTCTTGTCACTTGAGAGCTGGGTATGGAAGAAAAGTTTTTATTATATGTACAAAAAGAGTATAATCCCTAACACGCCTTGTCTTCTTCTGATGCTCTGATAGTTGTTTAAAGGAGTCCTTTTGATTTAATCAGGTTCAATTGAAAAGGATCTAAAATCCTACATCGCTATGAATGACCCACTTAGACCTGTGCAAACATCCACACTGAAATAGGAAGGGAGGAGAGGGGAGATTTATTCCAGTACATTTAAATTCACACCTTAGTCTAACTATGTAAAGCCTTAAGTTTCATTGCTGCGTTTGAAGAGAACAGAATTGTTCTGTTCTTTTTCACATTCAGCTGCTTCAGAAGCCTGGAGTATTTTAAATAACTACCCAGCTATGTTTCTTGCAGGTCTCAAATATATCCTACTCCTAAGCAACATGAACACAGCCACTGAGAAGCTATTAAAGCAATCTTGTTGGTGTCACCAAAGAATAAACACTGTGTATTTGTTCTACTCAATAGATTTAAGAGGCCTGTCACATGAAAAACTGGCACTGAAATTCCCTGCTTCAATTCAAAAGACAGCGAGGAAGCTTTGGATTTTCACATCCATTCCAGAAATTCCTGAAATAGAAAGCTGGAAGTATCTGAAAACAAAGAAGACATGAGCCACAAACATGACAAAGTAACCCAGCACACAGACTTAACTCAGATTCAGTAGCTACTGTGCAATACCACGAGGACTGCTCTAAAGTAATACCTCCTCTATTTTATTATGGTGCCCATGGCATCACAGGTGATGGTGGTGGTATGGAGGCAGAGGTTCAAGCTTCCCACCAACATCCCATTACGTTTTGTTGCTGCTGTCTAGAGGTAATTGTCTGCTTGCCTTTAGATCACCATCACCCCAAACAGCACTTACCTAAAACACGTGGGATGCATGCAGTGAAAGCAGAGCAACCTTCACTAACAGAGGCACTGTGGCTTTTGCACAAGGAACAAAGCTCCATTACACACACCAGGAAGCACCGACACTTTACACACCTCTGCAGACACAGTCCAGGCTATTTCACACCTACTTAAGGTCTCAGATGTCTTCAGCAGGGTTTCAGGTACAACAACAGTTTATACACTGCCATCAGCTATCAGGAAACACAACTGAGATGGCATTAGAAATGAAAGGGCAATAATTGCAATAGCTTGCAATTAGAGCTGCTGACACAACATGTCCCACACCACCTGGATTTCTGACAACAGGACCTTTTCACGTGTTAACACTGCTCCAAAGCACTCCCAAGTGAAAGCAATAGCACTAACCAGCAGTGGTGTTTCTGGTCACCTTCCTTCAAGCAGCATTTCCATGGTTACAGTGTTGATCACTACTGGCTTTAAATACATTCCAAATATAGATCAAATGCACAGCTTGGCATTTTAAACAGCCCTAATAACTACCCTGCAGGCCAGCTCTTGTGAGCCAGCCCTGAGTCTAAGGCATAAAGCACTTAAATAGCACTCTGTGTTCGCTCCTGAAAAGTTAGCAAGCATACTGCCTCTTGATCACCCAATCAACTGTAAAAGCAATCACCAAAGCTGGGCAGACCAGTGAGGAATCATCACTGAAGTGCTCATTTCTCTACCACGCAAGCCAGAAATCCAAAGGTTTTAAAGGACTGCTTATTAAAAGGATGTTCCATTTAGAAAAGTGCCCACAACTTGAATATCTGTATAACTCTGTGCTTATTATTTGCTCATACAAACTCATAAAGCATTCGTGATAAATTTGAGTTATTCTAAAAAAATAAAAAATAAAAAAAATTGTATATTTGCTTAAGATCATCCCAAAGCAAAAGCAAGGTAGGGAATAGAAGGAAAAACTGCAGGAAACTGGAGGGAAACTGCGGAAAGCTTCCTCTGTCTCAGGATGCGCAGTGATGTGTAGGCTACAGAGGCACTGAACCAGTTTCAGAAACCAGTGTTACTTTAATATTTTAATATTTCATTAATATCATTTAGACCTTATAAATAAAGCAAGAGAATCAAAACAGGCTGTGAAGCAATCTTCTGGATTAGTGGAATTTTCCTGGTAACTCGCTGCTGAGTTACACAACTGTGCTAACCAACTTACCCAACTGAGCGAGGAGCTCTGCCTGGCAGCACTGGAAGAGATGGGCAGGCACAGAAAAGCTCTGTTCTAAAGACAAGTCACACCACCAACACAAGCTCTTTTAGTACAGCACAGTGCTTTAGCCCTTCAGTACGTGCATGGATACCACTTGATCCCTTCCTGCATGGGTACTATTCATTAGCTGGTCGTTTCCATTTCGGAAAACTAATCACTGAGAAGCTTTACCAGCAAAACTGTAGTGGCATGATTGCTCCATGCAGATGCATATAAAGAAACTGAAAGGGAACTGGCTCATAACTACCTAAGAAACATTTTGCCACATGCAAACACACTTTTCTTCCAGATTAAAAAAAAAAATAAATAAACTTCTCCTTTATTCCAGCTCTTCCATAACTTACACCTTTATTCCAGCTCTAAAAAACTCAAGATTTGGCAAGCAAGCAAAAAAAAAAAAAAAATCCCACAGTTTGGAGAGAAAGAGCCTGACCTTGACACAAGGACTAACGTTCTCTCTTTTATCTGCAAAAAATCTTCAGCCACCACAGGCATGCCTCAGCAGGGCTCTAATTGGAAGAGTGGTTTCTTTATAACAGATACGAGCCACTTGTGGTTTGCTTGAATAAATTTGCACACCTGAAACTGTGTAATACACCTTCCTACCTGTGAGAACCTGAATGTCCACCTTCAGAGAACACATGAGCGAATAGGGCAGATCTGAGGAGAAAGTGGGTGGCCACTGTGAAAAGTTCAGTTACACCTGCTTGCCTCGGAGATGCTTACAAGGAGAGCATTCATTCTTTTCCTCCCTTTGAGAAGTCTAGAGAGCCTGAAAGAGCCCAGGGCACAGCACTACTCCACTAAGCAGCAACTCTCACAGCTTACAACTTCATTAGAGCTGCTGCACAGTCTCGAGACATGAATCTCTAAAACAAGAAGCTAAAAAAAAAAAACAAAAACAAAAACACATTGGGCAAGTTTCTTCCTCTAGGAAAAAAGACAACTAAGGACAGAAAACCCCAAGAGGCTGAATATAAATAAAGTCACTTTCATCTTCCTTTGGAGTAAGCAAGGAGAGCCTGCTCACTCAGGTTAGGCTGGCTGGTGACTGGGAGACCAACAGTAAAATGCTGGTTGGAAAGGGAAAAAAATTAAAAAAAAAAATCAAAGAAAAAAACCTGACATAGTTGTGGTCTGAGTTAAGATGGAACATCAAGGACAGCTAATACAGTGCCACTGATATATGTCACTATTACACACTGACCTTCATTGCCCTAGTGGGGGTAATAGCGTGAGATTGACTTGCAATTCCACTTCAACATGTTTATATTAAACGTGCAAAACCATTCTACAGAGAAAATGAGTGTTTGCTCTGTCCGTGTTCCAGGCGAGACAGATGGAAATCAGTTCTGGCTCAGAAGCCACGTAGCTCTGAGCACAGCGCTCGGTTTGACAGAATGTGCCTTGCAATTAGCATCAGCTTCACTAGCTGCTGGGAGAGGAAACTTGGCTTCTGACCCCAATTGCACAGGACACGGCTGCTCTGGTTCAAGGTTAGAGTGCTCTGGCAAAGAGGCTGACCTCCAAAAAAGCATCGCAGGAAAGCTGGCCATGGGCCAGTGAAAGCTGAAATGCTCTGAGACAGCCGCGATGACCGGGGAATGTCAGCTATTCTCAGGCACTTCCTACTTCTCCCCATCTTGCCTTCTTGCCTTCTTGCAATGGCAATATATAAGCCTTTCCACAGCACAGAAACATATCTTTGAGGTTAAGATACACACGTGGAAGGACTGAAGGCCATTAAAACCTCGTCTTTCTATTGCTTGTAAATAACCACAGTACGTCTTACAGCAGCTGAACAGTGACAACTTCGTTCGTTCAGCATTGCCAGCAGGCATCCCCTAACGTACAGGATACAGCACACTGATATGCTGATTTCACTATTCAATTTCCCCATTCCTCCCATTAACAGAATTTGTCTGGATCCTCCGCAGTCAGTTTTACTTTAGAATTCCACTGCAATTCTGATATGTCCACTGAGGATTTATTTTTGGAACTGCCACACTTCCTTACTGAGCGCTCATTCCATACTTCAGGCTTACTTTCCTAGATGCCAGAACTGCTATTCAGCAGGGTTGTTTTTGTCTTAGAATCACAGACACTTTCACCAAGCAGCCCTATTAAAACACGTTAAACATATGGAAAATACATATCTCCTTTATAAAATTATTACTGTGCAGACAAAAATCTAGTTTAATGGTGGGAGAGGGAAGGATGGCTGCAGTGTTGCTACAGGCTCAGAATTTCTCTGTGAAATATTAACAGAAGGTCCAGAGCCTCTTACTGCCACAAAGAACCAAATCTCCTGATCTCCATGCTGATCAGCCCCAGTTCCTTGCCACCCCTTGCAGAGGTTCAGCCAAACAGGTTTGGCTTCATTGTCAGACTGCACCCACCAGGTTTCCATTTGGCCTCCAAGCAACACTGACTGTGCTCTACCAGGATTTGTAGATCAGCTGTCTGGATCTGGTTTTTGGACCAAAATATCAGCTTCTAGGTAAAACAAGGCAGCTGTACTCTACTAAGCAAACCAATAAAACTATTAACTGCATCAATTACATCGTAGCCATTCACTAATGTCAAAGTAATGTCATCAAAACACAGTATGATGGGGTCTGGGACCTGCAAAAAAAAAAAAAAATTACCTCAAGCTAGAAAGTTAAATGCAACACTGCAAACATGTACCCTAACCTTACACATCTGATTTCCCAGGAAAAGGCTCAGAAATGTTTGAAGATGGAAGCTAACAGTATGGAACAGCAATGTCTCATATGGAATCACAGACTGGGACTCATCACCATAATAAGAACTTGAGGTCTGAGGGAGGTAACACAAAGCTATGTAACGAGCAAGGAGCATGATGAATGTGAGCACAGAGCAGGTGGTGTGCAGCCGAGCCAGGCTCCAGATAAAGGATATCTCTCTTGACAGAATGTGTCATGAAGCACAGCCACCTGCTGGAGGGTGTCATGATAGAGAGCTCGCTTTGTTCCAGAAAAGAATTGGGTAAGCACGGGAAGCCAACCACATATGGTGCTATTACACACAACAGGCACTTTCTAGACTAGAAGGGCTGTCAAGACACAGCTGTAGATTGAAAATGTATCAGAGACAGCATTAGCACACGTTTCTCTCATCCCTATCCTCTTCTCTAGAGGGATGCTGCACATAAAACATCACTGCTAGGTGCCACCCCTGGCAGTAACCAGCTAACATCACTGCTAGGTGCAGCCCTGGCAGTGGAGGTGGTGCAGCCTCTGCACCCCACATCTGCTCACCAATAAAGTGAGAGAGATGCCACCAGCTTCAGAAGACAAGGCAATTAAAGAATAATCGAGATTCCTTTGATTCGTTTCCTAAAAAAGAATTAAAATCATAGATCATAATCACTCCTTTGTTCCTCACCCTCCTTCAGAGTGAGGAAAGGCAGACTAAAGGTGGAATCAGTTTAGTCAAAACAGAACAAAAGTTCAAGTGAAATTGCATTAAGTCCTGTTCATTGCAGCCTCAGTAGCTGCACCACGCAGACCATGAAACACTTCAATAAGTAATTTCATAGAGCCGTGCGTTCAGTAATGAAGAATTTATCCACAGGCCAACAAATTGTACAGCAAAGAGAGAGTTTTGCAAATTAAGAAGCAGGATTTATACGCTGTATGGAATAGCCAGCAGAACATCCTCTGGAAAGGATTCCACTGACTGATGTTCCTGAACTGGAACAACATTTATAGCATTCACATTTATAAACAAAAAAGCACAATGCATTCAAGGAAGGAAGTGCTCTCATCAGGAAACAAATTGTTCCCCTTCTGTTGTGGCATAAACAAATATAAATAGGACCCATCACCATCCTCACCATCACTGGAGAAATGTTCGTTTTCACACAACGAGATCCATTGGTACCAATGCAATATGAAGGATTACAGCAGCAGTAAGCAAGGCAGAAGGTTCCTAGCCAGAGAGACCAAGATGATAAGGGAATTCTGCAATATAATCTCCAAACTCTTACACAGAATGATCTGCACCAAAACCACCTATACTTAAGTGGTGAGACTACACATAATATCAGAATGAAAACACTGCTGTAACTACAAAAAATAATGATAATTTGGGGCTTAACTTCAGAAGTCTGACCATGACAAAGTCTGGATGTACTAATTTTTGAAGAACCCAATTGAATACAACGAGCTTTTCCTTGCCCCTTCCCACAGTTCCTGTGCTATCACAAGAACTGAAGCTGGCATGCAGCAATACCTTCTGAGATTTTTCTTTTCAAGTTTGCTGATACGCAGGCTCCTCACTTAGGTCTTGCTTGATGATAACTTAAGAGGAATCCAAGACACAAAACATTCAAATCTGAAGTTTCATACATGAAAGACACCACAAGACTGCAAGACACTACATTATTATTATTTAATTTTTCTAAGGTCAGGACAGATTCCTGTTCATACCAAATCAACTCACGGAATCTACATTTCCATTAAGCACAACATGCAAATACTGTGCCCTGCTGAACACCACCAAGCCAAAAGAGTGCTGCATCAACTTTCCAGCAGCTCCTTCGTTTAGCCTTACAGCAATCAGCTTCTGCACTTTTCAGGCTGCAGATCCTTAATGATTCCCCACGGAATCAGGGCTCCCTGACAATACCATGCTGACTTGCTCTTTCTCATGGCCAGCTGCCATCATCTCAGCAACAGCACAGGAGGGGAAGAGCACCTGCTCCCACAGGGTGCCCATCAGCCTCAAGTGAGCCTGCTGTGGCAATCAGGCAGACAAAGTCATTGACCCTTTGTTCCAAGATGGCATTTTGAGCAGCTTATCTCCCTGCTTGTGGGTGAACTGCAGCGTCTTTTGCAAGGAAGTGTTGAGAACAACCTGGTATGCTAACTTGGCTGTAATGAGAAACCACATATTTCTTCTTTCTCTGACCCCTAGAAGAGAAAGCCCACAAACCACAAGCTGATAACCTCTGTGGATTGGGCTGAAATCACTATTATTGAGCAAAAGGGATGCAAAGAGAAGCAAAAAGCTTAGCAACTGATCTCAGATTTTGGAGGCCTGAGCTTGCCTATAGCTTTGTAGGAAGTCTGCTCCACACTGCAGCAGATCCCAGGTGGTGTCAGGCAGCCCTTGAAATGCAGACTTTGGACCACGTTGCCATCATATCCTCCACATGCTTCTAGGCACGACTCACCTCAAGTATATTGATGACAACTGCAACAAGCAGCATGCAGATTATGAGAAGGAAGAATGATTAAATTACTTGTAATAAGTCCTACTTAATGTTTTACCTAGCTGCTAATGTTACCTGTCTTAACTACATCATAAAAATCAGATGAAAAGAGTAATTCAGCTTAACAGCCTAATTCCTCATTTAAAATATACACAAAGTAATTTCAAACTGCATGATAAAAAATAAAGATGAGCTCACTTGGGAGAAAATAGACCATTTAAGACTAACCTGTAATTAATTTTTACTTAAGCTAATTTCCTTGTAAATTCCCAGAAGATTCATTCTATATTCAGAACACAAGAGTTTTAAGATCTGGTCGCCTTCCTCCTTCCAGAAAAATACTGAACTTCAAGCGAGTGCAAAGCAAAAACATCAATCCTGGTTATGAAAAATCACAACGCACCCCTACATTCCGTGTTCCAAGATCTGGACTCTGATTTAATGCGACTTGTTGAAAGTCCTGAGGGACTGCTTTCAGTCCCCGAGGCTCTCCTATCCCATCCTTCATTGTGTACTTGTTCCTTCTGAGCATGTGAGCTCAGATCTGTCTGCAGCTCCTTCAGCTCGCAGCAGGAAGAGCTCTGCAGGAAGAGGAAATGCAGATTATTTAAGCTGGAGGTGCACATAACAGGCCACACCATATGGAAATACCTCATCCCACGTCTGCAGTTGATATCTGTGATCTCTAAATTAACCTGTCTGCTCACTGGATGTGATTTTAGAATCTACAAATAACACCGTATCTTTGATCCACAAGATTTTAAAAGCCTGTACATGTGCTTCTTAAGGCTAATTGCATTTTAAATTACAAACATACAGATCCTAACCGTGGTACCATGAGCATCCAGGACTCTGCAGAACATACTAACCATTTCCTTTCTCCCATGCATTCAACATATTTTCAACTCTAAACGTTCCTCGGTTGATTATTAGACCGTAGAGCAACACTTCACACCAGTGAATGGCTGCAAAGCATGGAATTGAGTGCTTTCAGAACAAAGCAACAAGACCAGGACTGGCACAGATTTTTCTTCCATCGACACCTTTCAGAGTTTGACAGTAGCAGTGTTTTAGCTTTTAAGGCATAAAAGAACTGCCAAGAAAACCTGACTAAACTGGGTGGAGAAAAGTGCAGCTGTCAGCTACAGCCAGGTCATGTGCTTGCCCACAGAGAACAGGAAACTGCTAGCCATGGAAATATCTAGGCATGCCATGAAATAATATGTAAATTGCACAGTAAGCAGGCTGCTAAGTCAATATCTTTCCCTAGTGCTTTGCTTAACTCTTATGTTTGTTAACAACAGCTCTTTCCAAACAAGTGGCCAAAATCTCATTTGTTCATACAACACGTTGCAAACACAACAGACCATCAGCAGTGACATCAAACAGCAGTTGAGCTGTAGACACTGATTCCAAAATAAGTACATCCATACAAGGTGCTGTTCCATAGCTCTCTCACTAATGCATTTCCAACAGCAAATAGGGCTGAATTTTCAGCAAAGCCAGGAAGCAAAGCAGATGAGGGCTTGGGATTTGAACAAAGGAAGGGAAAAGAGCTAAGCCTAATCCTAAAATTAAAGAAACTACTTGACAGTGGTAAACTTCAGACTGCATTCCTAACTCCCTTGTTTGGCTCCAACACCAGGTTTTTTTTAACAGAGTGAAAACATCATTTTAGGTATTCAAAAGGCAGCAAACCACCTTTGAAATCTCCTTTTGGAGAAGAGAAGGTTCTGGGAAGACCTCACTGTGTCCTTCCAATACTTGAAGGGAGCATATGAACAGGAGAGGGATCGGCTGTTTATGAGGCTGTACAGTGATAGGACAAGGGGAAATGGTTTTAAACTGAGACGAGGAGGTTTAGGTTGGATATTAGGAGGAAGTTTTTCACCCAGAGGGTGGTGAGGCACTGGAACAGGTTGCCCAAGGAGGCTGTGGATGCCCCATCCCTGCAGGCATCCAAGGCCAGGCTGGATGTGGCTCTGGGCAGCCTGGTCTGCTGGTTGGTGACCTGCACACAGCAGGGGTTTGGGACTGGATGAGCGTTGTGCTCCTTTGCAACCCAGGCCATTCTATGATTCTGTGATTCTAAAGTTTGTCTCTGCCACAGGCAGACCTGGAAACCTCAGCTATCACAAAGCAACAAGCTCTTACAATGCACATTAATTTGACTAAACATAATACTTATTATTTAATAGTTTAATGCACACTTGCTGCATTCAGTCATGGTACTAGTCACACTTGTATCCAAAACTAAGTAATTGGGGCTGCAAATAAGACGTTTTGTAAGCAGGCTGTAAGAGCATGATGTTCTCCATGGGGCTTCCAGAACCTCTCAGAAAAGCCCTCAGCTCTCTGGACATTCAGTGTGAGGTTTTTTTGTTGTTGTTGGGGTTTTTTTTGGTGTTATTTCTTCAATAATCTTATTTTCCATTTGCATGAAATCCCATGATAGCAGATAATTCGTTATTTGAATTTACTACGTTAATTAAACTCAAGGAGAATTACTTAATGAGTGCCTGACCAAAAACAAGCTGTGAATCTCCAAGGTTAATTTTAGCCTTGTCTTCAAGAGGTCTTCAAGGTTCAACCTCTTAACTGGCTTTTAATGGGAACTTATTGGCTGAAAGCACTACATGATTAAATGCAAACTCTTTTAAGATAACATTACAATTTCCAACTTTGGTAACTTGACAAAAGTTTAAGTTTAAACTGTCATTTTTCCACATTTCAGCTGCTTTCAGTACTAAGTAAACTTAAATAGGAAAAAATAGATTCTATTCAATCTGATAAACATCTGTGCAAGTGTTCATATAGAGAAATATATGTACACACAGTGTTCAAGGCATTGATTATGACATATGCCACAGAGCTGCCAAAAATCATCACGTCATAATGCAGAGCCACGTGGCGAAGTTGTGCTGCCAGCACCAGGCATGTCAGACAACATGGTAACTGCTGGTCGATGATTCTAGAAGCTTTCCAAGCCCAGGAGATGCTTCATTAAAAGATTTGCATCCTGTTCTTACTGTTTTCAAAGCAACTTAGATATTATCCAAAACCACACAGCTCATCAGTTAAAATAAATCGTCTTCACGGAAGTAGCTTATGTTAAATTTTACGTAGCTTGCCTTTAATGTTAAAGGAAGGCAAGAAGCACAAAGCAGTGCATCTCCCCAGTCATTTCCTACAACTGCACTTCACCAATTCTAGACTTGAGAGATAAGGGGTTGTGCCTTGAAGAACATTGCCAGACACGCACTAGGTTCAACAGCTGATTCTTGGATTTCAGTGGAGGAGCAGAAGAGAAACATTTCCAAAAAGAATTAAGAAAGAGAAAGGATTCCCACATTTTAAAGTCTTTCTATCGTAACTGTCTGCAAAATACTTGTCAATCTTTGTCTAGGTCCAAGTGGAATTAAATCCAGTTTTTGGTCTTAATATTACTGGGCTCATCCTTCAGAGAGAGAAGAAAGCTCCCCAAATGAGAGCAATGTGAACAGAGTGCTAATTGTACTTCATTCTCCCCTCAAGAACCTCTTTGAAATCCTTGATGGGAAAAGTAGGCAAGTAGGAAGGTTACTGACCTTGAACCAAAGGGAAACAGTACCAAAAAGCATCAAACCATCAGATACTGTTCATATTCTTGGAATAATTTGGCTCACAGAGACACTCTTCTGCATTCTTCAGGAGATACATTAACAGTTTGGGTAGATTACCACATGCATTAAAAACCAACAAGGTAACAGAAGTAACATGGCAGAAGGATGGCCACCCAGTGAACACATTCTGGACAAGTTCAAGTAATATCTTGCTGCCCAACATAGATAAAATAAATAATATTATCACTAATCCTGACTTCCAGTCTCAGTAAGTATCAATCTAGCTGACTTTCTTCTTTATAAACATTCTTCTCCTCTTTGTTCACTGTTTTAATCTTTCACTGATTGTTCTTTTCCCCTATAGGTGCATATGCAGTATAGCCACCTTCCCCTTACAGGAGAAGAAAAAAATCTTTCATGTAAGAAAAGGCTAAATATTTGCTAAAAATTATCTTGGAAGTTTTGTAATCCCCTAGATACAGAACAGCTTGAGAACTCAATAGTCTGAAGTGTTTCCAATTACACCCAATTAAGCACTGTGAACAATCCTGAGGTCAGCTCAGTACTTCAGCTGAACATATCCTGGAAGATTTCGTAAAAGAAGAAACTGTGCCTTCCTCTCAGCAGCAAGGTAAAGGCTCCTCAGTTCAGCAAAACCTGCAGAATTGTGTTCAAGACACTCAACTCTGTTCAGTGTTCTTAGAATTAAAGCCAGTATACTTCACTGAAGGATAAAGAGTTGCATGCACAGATTTAAATTCTAGAAAGCCACTTAGCTTAGATATCGTGATGGGGTAAGGCATTAAAAGATCTTCAACATATCACAGATTCTTATGAAAATAACCATCCTCTGACTTGAACTGTTTGCAAGAGCAAGACCTGCAGGTGTTCAGTGGAGGCAGTCTCAGAAATATGATAGAAATTGAAGTATTTCACCTGGTGTGATTTAATCCATTTTTTGCCCAGTGACTGCGAAGGATCACTTCCATAAGGAACTCTGCACTTCAGCCCATGTGATCTATCTAAATATTTACACAACAAGCACCATTAAAACTCTCCCCCAGAGTCATTAAACACAGCTTTTTCAGCAAGCGAAGCAATAATAGTTATTTTAGATTATTTACATTTTAACTGTTCTTATCTGGTAGAAGCTGACCTGACTGCTCCCCCACAAGTGCCCTTCCTAACTCACAAGAAGCACAGTTGTGGTTTTGGCTGAATAGCCTTAAAAATGTCAGACCGACTTCCTCTTCATTTTCTAAAAGGAAAAAAAGAAAGAGGAGGAGGCAGAGAAAGAGAGAACCCAAGTTTTTTTTGTTAGTTTTAATACTAGCACACAAACCAGCAGTCATGCAGCCAAGAAGCTTTTTGGCTATCTCTCTAGCCTCCCTACTTTTTTTCCCCTCCCCACAAGGTACTGCCCCTGCTCCCAGTGCTGCTTCCTCTTCTGTTCACACTTAACCCTGCTTTCATGGCTTCTTCTGTGTTCTCTATTCTTTTACAGCCCATATGAACAAAGATGCCACCACAATAAGCCTTTCATCAATGTACTCGATGCTTTCTCCCAGCCTAGAATAGATTGGCCCCAATGATCATAGAATGATTTGAGTTAGAGAGGACCTCAAGGATCATGAAGCTCCAAGCCCCCACCACATCCTGGGCCACCAACCTCCACTTTTAATACTAGACCAGACTGCCCACGGCCCCATCCAATCTGGCCTTGAACACCTCTAGGGATGGATGGGGCATCCACAGCCTCTCTGAGCAGCTGTTCCAGCACCTCACCACTCTCTGTGAAGAACGTCATCAAGGTGAAAGCACACTTCAAAGCAACTTGTGCTGTAAGTTTAAAACAAAACAGTCTGTGAGCTGTATTGAAACTTGTAGCAAAGAGGATGTGTTGTATAAAAACACTCTGAGGAAAAAGGAAACAGTCAAAACACACATCTCCCATATTTGGTGCATCAGCTCAGACTTGCGTGTTCCATAGCACCTATCAATGGTGTCCAGCTCAAACTGAGCAACACACAGAGCTACTAAGAGAATTTAAGCAAAAATTGATACTTACAGCCATAATCAACTCAAAGGGGTGTTTATACACCCGTATGGGTGACTGATACTTCTGCACCATGGCTGCGGTTACGAAGGGCAGCTCCAACCTGAAAAAGAAACATTCAAAACCATTCGTCAGATGCAAGAAGCCAGTTTTAGACTCCTCCTCAGACAGCAATTCCAGCATAACATAACAGCACTGCTTGCAGTTCTCCTTTCACAGCTCCACCAAGACTCCTCAATGAGTCCCTGAAGAGCCGTGTGTATTTTTGTTAGAAACGAGATGCCGTTCTAAAAAAAAAAAGGCACTAAATAACACGATTTCTGCCCGGTTTTAGTGACAGAGGTTCAACATACGTTGTGGCTGTTCACCTCCTGTGCTGCTGCTGGGACAGCGCGAGCACCTCGGGGCAGAGCACGGCTGGGCTGCCAGCACGGGGCGGCTTGGAGCCGTTTGGGATCGGCGTCGTGAGGAACGGGAGAGGTAAAAGTATCCCAAACGTGAAAACCCTTCGCTTTCGGAACGAAAACAAAAAGGAGATCACAGCAAACGGACATAAGGCGTTCAGATATTGGTGCCAAAGGAGCAGAATCAGCGCTTTTCAGACAAAAACTTGGGGAATGTCTGCAGTTCCTCTCTAAGGTTCATTTCCTCCCCAGACATTCCAACGCACAGCCGACGAGGAATCCACCGGCACCGGACCCAACCTCACCCCAACGCGATCACTTCCACTGGCTTTACAGCAACACACCGCCAGGCTCATTTTAACGAGAAACGGCTTTAACACAACAACTTCGCGGCACTTTTCTGTCTCAGCGCGATCCCTCAGCCCCTTCGAGCAGAGCTCAGCCCGGCTCACGGAGCGGCGGCACCGCGAACAAAAGAGCCGCGCAACAAAGCGGCGCTGCCGCCCCACACCGGGCACCTGTTGGGAATCGCGGGGCCGAGGGCTCCCCGCCAACGCAGCGAGGAGAGGAGCTGAGGGCGAAGCGGGCTGGGTGCGTGGGGCCGCGCGCAGAACAGCCGCTTACCGCTTATTACAGCCTGCCGTCACGCCGCCCGGCCGCTCGCCGCTCTCCTCATGTCGGTGCGGGGCAGCGCCGCCGCCGGTTCCGGCACAGGAGAAGGAGGAGGAGGAGCGCAGCGCCGCCCGTTGTTAGTGGTGACGGGGCGGGGGGCGGGGCTTGGCCGCCGGCCAGCTCGACGCATGCGTGATGGCGCAACGGCGGGGGAGGAAGGGGGGGACGGGAGCCTTCGCTTCGCGCTGTTGTTGCGCCTGCGCGTTGCGGGTCGCTGGTACGGGGGGGTGCGCATGCGCAGTGCTGCCCATGGCTTTGTGCGTGGGGGCTGTTCCACGTGGAGTTGTGGCCTGTGTTCGCCCAGTTTCTTCCAGCTGGTCTTAAGTCCTTCGTCACTCCCCTCAACGTGGAGCTTGTGTTACTCGTAGGAGGCAAAGCTGTATCTCAGCTGCAGCTCCCCAGGGGTTCAAAGTGTGGGCTGTAAGGTTAGATGGAGAAGTTGGGTGTGAGGTGTGATGGTGGGACATCTGAGTGTCTGAGGCACATGTCAATCTGGAGAGGAGGAGACTGAAGTGAGACTTCATCGCTACATCTCCCTGGCAGGAGGTTGTGGTGAGGTGGGGATCAGGCTCTGCTCCCAGGTAACAGCAATAGATGAAAGGTGATGGCCTCAAGTTGCACTGGGGGGGGGGGGGGAGTCAGGTTGGATACCAGGAAAAATTTCTTCTTCCAAAGGGTTGTGATGCAGTGGCACCGCTGCCCATGGAATTGGTGGAGTCACCATCCCTGGAGGTGATCAGGAGCTGTGGAGATGTGGCACTGAGGGATTTGGTCAGTGGGCACGGTGGGGGTGGGCTGGGGTTGGATGTGGTTGAATGTGGTGGTCCAAGAGGCCAACCTCAGTGATTTGATGACACTGAGCTCCAGAGGCACTTCTGTGCTGGGTACACAGCATAGGCCCATGCTGAGAGCATCACCAGCAGCCCTGATAGCATCATGGGATGCCTCAGGAGGACCGCTGGGCAGGAGGAGACAAGTGAGGACAAGGACCTGCCCAGAAGCCTGCCTAGAGCATGAAAGGTGGAGGGCTGAAGCCTGATGTAACTGATGGTATCTTCTGAGTGAGAGTACTGAAGCATTTCAGTCACAGTCCCAGCTTGGTTACTCATCTGAAGGGAATGCACACAGCCCTCAACCCGGGATGCTCACGGGTGTCCAAAAGCATTCTTTCCTACTGCACACTCACACCACGATGCGCTGAAAGCAGTAAGTACAACCGTGCTTTGTGCAGGAGTCTGTGTTAGAATAGGGACTTGAAAATTAGGGGCAAATGCCTCTGTTCTCTCCAGAGACTCCACTAAAGCAATTCTTTCACCCTGAATGTGTTTGATTGCTGGCTCACTCCCTCAAAAAATAAATCTTTCCACTAAAACTTAGAGTCATTACCCAGTCCTTTTGGTGCAATTCTGTTTCTATGAAGGCTAAATTTGTGGTTACTATTAATTAGTGATTCAGCAGCAGTTTTCTCTTACACAAACCACTTGTCTTAGTCAATAATAGTCTGTTGTCTGATCCGAAACCTGTCCTTACAAGACGTTTAACGTGTTGAGCAATTGTTTCTCTAAATCAGTTTTCTATGGTGGTATTTGGCCAGTTGCACTCGTGTAAGCGAGGTTAACTAGTTAATCTAGTACCTTTGTAATTAGATAGAATTATCTGATTGATATTGCCTGCCATTACGCCTGCAACATCCTTTTCCTGCTCTGAAAGCCTGAGATATAATCCTACCAACGTAGCAAGGGTGAGGAATGTACGCCCACTCAGATTCCTCTTTGTTCATAACACTTCTCCATTTTGAGTCTGGGAAATCTGATTAGCTGCCACTACTGCATTTAGCCAGATAGCCACATGGCCAGAAAAGCTTTGTGAAGGCTCTGAAATGTATTGATAAAATGAAGGTGTTATCGGTGCATGATTTAATGTCCAAGTCGGCCGCAGGAGATGTCTTGGCTTTTTGCTGTAGAAATAATTTTAACAAGATAGATAAAGCAGAGGAAAGTAGAATGTTCTGAAATTTTTCTATTGTTTGCATTTCTGTTACATCTTCTCCTATGGAAGCTCCAGCATGGCATCACTAGGAGGAATATGAATTAATAAGGGAGTGGGTGAAAAGCTCAAGGAATGCAGTGAGAGGTGCTGAGATTTGAAGCCCAGGGGACAAAGGCTGCAAGTGCAGACTGATATTTTCAGAAAATATGGAATGAGGCTGCTAGTAGGGAGGGAAGCAGGCCTTATGGAGGTCATGCAAGGCCAGTCACTGCCCAGCACGTGAACGTTTGTTTTTTCTGGCCTTCCTTCCTCCCCATTATGAATTCTGGTCATTCTGGTTACACAACTCAGAGCCCGGACATTTTTCCTGTTTCGGGGCAATATTCCCATGGAAATGAGAGCTATTGGCAGCCAATCCTTTATTATTAATATCAGCTAAATCAAAGTGCAATTGCCTGGGAGCAGTATGGGGCTGATGTACACGCACACAGAATGCCTCCTGGCCTCACTGTGAGTGGGTGCAGGGCTGGGCATCCAGCAGGCAGGAACTCGTCCTGCTCTCTTCTGTTTGCATCCCAAGGAACGCTGGTAAAGGTGAAGCTGTCATTGCTTCTTTCTGTCCAGCTGGTCTCACCTTCACAGCTTTTGTATTGAGGAGATTGTTAGGAGCTGTCGACAAGCCAGGAATGCCTTCATTCAAGTTCTTGCTGATAAGCACTAAGCACATTAAATGTTCCAGAAGGGGTAAGATTTTGAGTTCAGATATAATGAAGTTCTTCCAGAGTAATTCCCTAATAAATCAGTTATGCCTGACTCAGTGGAATTTTATGTACCTCTGGCTAAATTGAAATAAATGCCTGCTGCTTCCTAAACATCTGAAACCATGAAAAAGCTTCTAAACAGTCATGTTTGCACATAAAACAAGCAAGATAACTGGCAGGCAGTTGGTAGGGCAGAACTGTGCCCCGCAGACATACGATTCTGCTTTACACACACTTCTTATTAAGCACATTACGTGTACTTAGCTGGGTGTCACAATTCTTTCTTCCCTTTCTAGGCTATCAGCTGCTCTGAATCCCTTCAGCCCTTCACTCTTGGAACCAAAGCGGCTGTGACATCCAAGTTGGGTCCTCCAGACACATCTGGATGTGCTCATCTGTGTAACAGCTGATGTATGTTTGAAAGCTCCCTGCACAGCACGTGCTATGGAAACACTGCACAGGAAGAGGATAACGCTCATGTATCTCTGGAGATCTTTGCACCCTCTGTCATGTTAGGGAACATATTATCCATCCCAACATAGAGACGTAAGCACTGAGGCTCAGAAAATGCCCCACAAAAAGTCACGCAGTGAGTCAGCGTCAAAGCAGACCAGAGCTCTGTGCTCCACGGTGATGCCTTTATTCCCACATGCTGCTGCCTTTTAGCCCTGTGGTAGTTTTCCACCCTTGACAAAATTAGGAATGGAGTAAAACGTCTCTGTGTTCAGGAGGATGATGTTAATGTATGAAACCTAGAAGATGTGAAACCTGTGCAGTGATGTTCACTTAGGGTTGAGCTGGCTTGAGTGAGCAATAGTACGGTGCAGTATAAATAAGGGTATAGCTTTACACTGTTATTCCATTTATCTGAGCTCTCCCATGTGTCAGTGCAGAACAGCCTTAAATGAACTTGTACCCTGCAGCCCTTTATGTTTTGATGCCACAAACAGGCAGAAACATAGTTTGTTGGTTGTTTTTTTTTTCCATTTCTTCTGAAGGGACTGATAGAAAATTGAATTCTAGGCTAGGAGCTGTCAGAAACACCAGCTGCCAGCGCTCGAGCTGCAGCAGCTGACATCAGAGCATGGCTGCCAATGACATTAAAAGCTACGTAGACAAGCATTAGCAAATAGGACTAAGTTGTGATTCATCAGATATATGAATCGGGGTGAGCATGTGAAAGCATCCCAGCCCTTATTCACATCCTCTCTCACGAAGCCCGTAACCATACAGTGTTTCCTGCGTGGTTCTGCTGCCTGTAAGCACTGTTAGAGCAGTGAGCGGGTGTGCAGGGGTGGGGGCTGCCGGTAAGGGATAATTAAAGCATGAGGAGAGCTAGCAGAGCGTGTGTACCAAGTGAAGCATCAGACCCAATGCTTATCTCAATGCCTGTGCTGGATGTTTGTAACATCAGGAGGCTGACAGAGCTCTTAGGGAATGTGGGGAGGGGGAGGCAGTCTTTGGGACCCCCAAGATGATTTTATCTCCGAGACATGAGGAGGTGGCATGGAAGGGCCACACTGCCAAAGGGAACAAGCTCCCCTTTTTGTCAGCATAAAAACACTTGGATGATGATTTATTTACTATTGGCAAAGATGCAGTCGTGTTTGTGGTACAGGAAGCTGGAACTGCAAGCAAGGAAGGGTTTAGTGGGCTTTTGGGAACGCTTAGCTTTCCTAAGTGCCTTTGGAAATGCCACTTGAGCCCATCTGCCGCTGCCCTGAAGCCTGCTGGGACTCCTGGTAGGAGTCATCTCTCAAGTGACTTGCAGGGCCACCTGGATCTGATCCATTCATTAATGACACTTCTCCGTACTCGGAAAATACCAATCTTGACTAAGAGGCACAGCAAATGCAAAGATGAGCAAATTTCCTACACAGATAAAAACAAAAACTGTGTAATGTCCTTCCTTCAAATGAGTCTGACAGCGCAAATACTCTCCCCTACTTCAACAAATGCTGAATCAAGTTACTGGGTTGTTCAGTAGCTACACGCTGTCTTCATTTGCCTGTAAAATGCTCTGATTATTATGTATTTATTTTAATAACACCAGAGGAGTAATAAGAAACAATTACTTGTTATTAAAAGTTCTCTGCAAACCCAGCTCCTTTCAAAGTATGCACTGCACCAGAGCACGCTCTGCTCCCTGTGTGTGAACACTGAGCTCTTTCACAGGGTCAGGGTCAGCACAAGCCTGCTTTGTGGATGCTGCACTGCTGGTATGGAGGTGCTTATATCTGTACAGTTTATTTCCATGCCTGAGGAAAACGACGTGTGTCATTATGAAGCACTTCCACACCAAAATACCTACCTGGATGGCTATTCCAGGGTTTGGGTTGTTTTAGACCACGCTCCTGAATGTAATAGTTAAAGCAGCCCAGCCTGTGCATGGATCGATCCTCTGCTGGCAGCCTTCATCCAAGCACTCTGAGAAAACACTGAAAACACTTGAGAAACATAAGCTTCGCAGCAGTGCTCACAGCCCATAGAAACGCTGCTTATCTTCTCCTATCAGCAGAATTCTTTGCATGAATTCCAGCCCCGTATCCAAGGCAATCTCATTATTTGCTATCCACGCTCAATCTGCTTGCTAATTTCTTTTTCCTTGTCATGGGGGAGGAACCTTCCTGTGCTCCACAGCGTGCCTGTGCTTGGGAGAAAGCAAGCGAGACACATAAAACATCACCCTCCTGCAGCAGAGAGAGCCTGGATGGGGAGTGGGATTTGGAGCTGTGCCTTCCATTGCTCTGTGCCACTGGCCCCAGTGATTTCCATCCCAGGGAGCAGCACACTGCTCTGCTTGCTTCACTGTGGCTGTAGCTGTCAGCATTGGACAGGGGAGCCCCAGCAAGGGAGGGAAGAGGTGGAACTGCAGTGAGATGTGGAGTTTTTTCCGGGGCAGCTTCCCAACAACAGCCTCAAAATAACCTGGTTTAATGAAGGGCATGGTCTCCAACACACAAAGCCTGTTTGCAGTCGTGGTTTTAAGCTGGTAGCTGCAGACTGATGTGTGACCACTAAGTATTTCAAATTAGCTAATGAACAGCTGCCCTTTTCTTTGCTTCTGGTCACAACCAGCCTGTCTCTGAATCAAACAAAAGGGTCCATATGTCACAGTGCAGCTCCTGGTAACAAAGCCCCCCATTCCCAGTGCTGCAAAACATGGACTGGCAAACCCACTTTGTCTCTCAATCAATGGGGAAGGACGTTTGGGGCAGCCCTATACCACCACTCCAAGCAAACAGCCACATCCAGCATGGACACATCCAGCAACACAGAGACACAGGTGGTTCCCAAACCCGTCAGTACATGAATGTAAGGCACATCACCACAGCTTTGCTCAAACATCAGAGATTTTAAACATAGGCAAGTGAGCAGCCAAGAAAAAACTACCCAGCCCACTGTGGCTGCTGCAGTGTGCCATGGGAACAACACTGTGCACACGATCAGATTCAGCAGGACACCAGCAGCCTAAGGGTCCCTTTACATTTGGTTTGGAAAGGCTAAAAATAGCACCCCAAACCACACTCTTTTTCTAGCTTTGCCATCTCCTCCCCCTGTTCCCATTCACTGGCACTTTTGTATGCAAAGCAGCATTTGGAGCAGGACCTGGTAATTAGTCTTCAGCCCAGCAGCTGCAGGAGGAACAGCTGGAGGTGTTATTTTGGTGGGTTACTCATTGACTCCACCAAAAAAAAAAAGGAGCCCGGAAAACTCAGAGCAGCCCACAGCCACATGACAAGGTCCTACTGACAAAAAGAGAGATAAAATAGAAGAGAGAGCCCTATATCCTAAAGCCGATTAGTTATAGCAATTTCTCCAAACCTAAATATAGATAAAAAATCCTCCCTCATCTTTAGCTCTGTTGGCGGAGATCAGAAAGAACAAGGAGGAGACAGAGAAAAATTTCATCTTTTGCTTAACCCCCTCATCAGCTGCAGAGGGCAACTGCTGCTGTGGTGATGTGCCCAGCACTGAAAAACACATTCCTTTGCCACAGCCCTTCCACAGGGCCAGCAGTGCCACGCTAAGAGGGTCCGTGCCCAGTGATACTGGCCCCTTGACTCCAGCCTTAGGTTTCACTTCTGAAAAATTAATCACAGCCGTGGCAAAGCAGCAGCTTTTGCTGGTGCAGAGGCTGGGAAGAGGACAGCCAGGTCCTGAGCATCTCCCATGGCAGCACAGAGGTGGGAGAGGCAGCAGGACCTCCTGGGGCCTGGGCACATGGGCTGCAATGAGTTGCGTGCCCCCACTTGGGGACACGAGCTTGCACCCGCAGCTCTGGCAGACCAGGTGTCCCCAGGCACTTTTCCTTATCAGTTCTCACTGTGTGCCATCTGTGCTGCCGTCACACCTCCCCGCAAAGTGCCAAGTCGTGGTTGCACAAGGATAAACAGCACTTCGGGGCAGAAGGAGAGGAGGCTTCTCTAAGGGGTGTCAGAGCTGCAGGTGCCCTCCCTGCAGCATCCCTGGGCAGCCCATGCACCCCACAGGACTGCCTGCCTGCTATGGGATGTGAAGCAGTGAACACTGAGCTAGCTGAAGGATGCGCAGCTAACGATGCAAGTGATTAATAAGCAGATGATGCATTTGCACCGGGAAGAAAGAAATGAGAGGAAAGGAAGAAGAAGGTGAGGAGCAACATTTAGAATTGCAGCATGCAGCAGTGAGCTCTCTACAAATCTGCTGAGGAAGGCGCTTGCACAGCACATGGTTTGGTCGGATCAATGGAGCTGCAGAGCGGCTTGCTGCTGGCAGGCACACAAATCCACTTTCTAATGAAATTTACAGCAAGTGGAATTTAGGTCACTACTCGGAAGCATTCAGTTTATTCCAGGCAGCTTTTAAAATATTTAAGAAATAGCTGTCAGATTAAGCCCGATCACCTCTGTCTGGATAGTCCAGAATTTGGAGCCAGGGCAGATTTCTTAATTCTAGACCTTAGAGAACAGTTTTTAAAGCTTTCTTCAATTGCCTCCAGCCCATCATGACTGAACTCACAACCCAGCTTGTGATCTTTGTGCTGCACCAGCTCCTGCCCAGGGCCCAGTGCAGCAGCACAGACAGATGTCAGCAAAGGTGAACCTCAGCTAATGACTGGGAGGAAAGGGTTTTGGCCCAGGGCAGCACTTGCTAACACTCTTCCCAGATGTGTACCTTAAGGGAGCAGCCAAAGCTTCTCAATGGGGATAGAGAGGGAAGAAAGGAGCAAAGCAGTTGGTGCTGCTTGCTCCAAGGAGCAGCCCTAGCTCTCCGTGCACTTCCTGTAGCTCTAAGCAAAAAGTAGGCATTTCCTTTTCTAGGATGCAAAGTCCAACTGCTTGTATAACGCACCAGTGGGATTAACCTGTTCCTGCCCCAGCTGAGGTGGAAGCAGAACCACCTGGTATACCGTAAGAAGGAAGGAGCTGTAATTCTAGAGCACTGGAAGCAGGATCAAGGCTAAGGAACACTCAGTATTCTGACATCCCAACCCTGCTGCTCCCAAATAGTGTCCTTCAGACCAGGGGGGCAGAAGGGAGTCAGTCCCAGGCTCTGCAGCCTGGATTTGCGATTTAAGAGGAGAGTGCTCATCCTGACAACGTGAACAACCTCCTAAAGCCCTGCCTGCAGGATGACTGGGTGTGGAACATCAGGGAAGGGGGCTGCCTCTCCCTCAGTTCAAGCTGGGTCCCCAGTTCTGAAGACATCCCCAACTCCAACAGCTGGGAACCCTGAGAACTGCTTCAGCCAACAAAACCCACTGGGCTCAGAGTCAGCTTTGGGAAAAGCCAACTGCCCATTCCAGCTCTCCAGAGTTTTCCTTCTTTTCCACTTCACAGATCCCAATTACCTCCCACTAGGACCAGAACACGGTAGCTCTGGTCCAGCAGATCACACAGACTTGACCCAACACAGACTTTATCAGGCCCTTAGGATGATGGCAGAGCTGTTGTGGCAGTCGGTTATCGGTGCCTGCCAGCACAGCAGAAGGATATAGCTGCTGTTACAGACAGATTTCTCCAGTCGATAGGGCTTTTTCTTTCCTTCTTCCTTCTGTTACAGAAGAAAAAAGTTACTGTAGAGAAGTTACATCCTGGTCCAAGAGTCCCAACCTGGAGTTTTACTTCTCCCCAGAGCAGCTTGCTATCTGGATGAGCTGAGAAGCCAAGCACTTCCCCATGGATGCTGCCATGTGGCTGAGTGCACACAGTACCCTGCATTCAGAACCACCAAGAAGTCATGGGAAAACCTAGTTTTGTGGTTAGAAACACGAAAGGAGATTGCAACAAGCCTCTATGCTTGGGCTCACTTTGCAGGAGAGCTGATTATCAAGCCCAAATTCCCATGCAAAAATACAATGCACAATGGTAGAGCTTTTTCAAGCCAAGGGATGAGGAGAGCATGACCTCACTGCTCAAACATGGAGGGACTGAGCAGTGCTGGAGGAGGCAGCCCCAGTGCGACAGCTCCAATCCCTGCACTGGCAGGAGGAGCTGCATTAGGGCACAGGGCGAAAACAATTGGATGTGTTGGCATTGCCCTGGGACCTAACGGCACAGAAGGAGCAGAGCAGAGCCAGGCAGAGCTGCCAGGGCTGGGGGATTCAGGGGGATGCTGCACCACTCACATGTGCAAGGGCTTAGAGCTGCTGCAGACTATGGAGCTGTTTCCAAGCAAGGAGCACATCCAAGCATAACTCATTGCTTCAGAGACCTACGTTGAGCTTAGGGAGGAACGTCCTGCAGTCTGCACAAGCAAGAGCATGGCTCAACAGGGCACGTGCTGCAGCCAGGGCTCTGCCAACGCTGCATCACGCTCAGGTGGTGGGGCTGTGCCTACAGACACTGAGCTATGGGGGTGACCAAAGCACTTCGCTCACAGCTTCCTTCATGACTGGAGAAGAAAAATAAACAGGGTGCGCTTGGAGAGCCGGGCTGGGGTACTGCTTTGGGGCTGGTGGTGGGACCAGAGGGCTGTGCTTGGATCAGTGGCAGAGGCGCACCCAAAGGGGTGCTCAGCACAATCTAAGCTCCTCCAGGAAGGGTTGACAAGATCCTGAAGTGAATGTCTTGGCTTGAAAAAAACATCCTGTCTGCAGAGCCAACACGGCTGGGATGCAATGCCCTCACTCATCCGCAGGGCTGCAGCCCACTCGGGGCCTCTGTGCCCCACCTGCACAGTGTGAGCTCCCTCATTTTCTCCCAAGCACAAGGAAGCTCACAGCAGCTGGAGGGAAGCCACACGGTGACTAACAGGTGCACCCATTCTCCCAGGGCACGTGGGCTTTCAGACAGCAGGGCTACAGCACTCACTGCTCCTGACACCCATATGCCACTTTTACAGTGCAGTCTGAGAGTCACTTCAGCTGATGAGCAACTAAGACCCTTAAGCATGATTTGCAGTTTCCAGAGCCCCAAATACACAAGTGACCCACTTCTCCCAACTCCATTGTGCTTTCCTCAAATTAAGGATGTTTGCAATCTCTAATCCACTCTCCGTGTCGGAGGCAGAGACCTCAGCCCCTGCAAGCTGCACAAAGAGGCTTTTTACCAGAGCAGCACTTCAGTGCAATCCGTCAGCTTCAGCCCTGCACTGCTTTTGCAGCAAGAACCTGGGTGAGCTGGGGGTCATTCTCAGCAATCCGTGCACATGACTGTGACACAGCAGCTCCCAGCAGAAGCTGGGAAAAAAAACATTGACCAACTTCTTGCTGACTACTCCGAATTAAAACCTCCAGAGAGAGCACTACTATTTTTGCAGAAGCAAAAGGAGTTAAGGAGCAGCGTGTCCACTGTGAGACGAGCTCTGCATAAGCACCAAGCAAGGGGAAGCACACACACAGCCTGTATCAGCTCAGCAGCCAGCATGGTTCCAAAGCACACCAACCTCAGGCTTTATTTGCATTGGGAATACTGCAAATTCAGTGAAAATTCCCCCTACGAGAAGAAACTCAAAAGCCAGGCTCTTCACAGTGCAAATGAAGACTTACTGTTTGCTGCTTGCTTAGCAAGGGTAGATGTTACTGTTCAGATGAAAGGAAAGGGAACTTGGAAGCAGTACCAAACGCAGAGCAGACCTGCCTCCCCCCGGACACACACACACATTGCTCAAGAGCATGACAGGATGCACGATGGCAAGGGCTGAGCATCACATGGGCTTCACAGCCAGTGCAGCTGATGGGTTACATAAAGCAGATGTAACTTGGGCTGCTGCCAACATAGAGAGCAGTTTTTCAACTGGAACATAATCCTGCCACAGTCTTACTGCCTGCACATCTGATTAAACAAAGTCTCCCAGTTTCAGTGAAACACAACTGTTCTTGCAGACATTCACACCCTCTAGCGGAGATTAGAGCTTGGCACACAGCAAACATGCTCTCACATTCTTCAGGAATGCTTTAGCAACTGTCAGGAATGAATCACTCCTAGAGATCTTGAAAGCACCACAACCCTCCAGCATGGCTGCCCTGAACACAGGTGTTAGCACAGAAGTAAGTTTTACATGCCTCCTTGCCTAAATGCACACCTCCAACATGTTAAAATCCTTCCTACATTATTCACAGTAGCAGGGATTAAATAAGAAGGAAAAACAGTCAGCTTGAAAAATTGGAATTTATTCACATTTACCATCTACTTTGGCAAAAATACCTTCTACAGCCTAGAGAGACCACACAGGTATAAACAAATGGAAGTGCAGGGGCAGAACTCTCACCATAACGCAGACAGGTCTTCGGTTCAGCCACCTGAAAAGAAATGACCAGGACATTCAAGCAGAACAAGCATACTGCAGGGAAAGCTGCACACAGATGTCAGGGCTGCTCAGCGTGCGAGCCAAGGCACCAGAGCAAATAAGTGTGCCACGAGCAGCCTACAACCCAGGGCCCTTTTGCAAATAGTTATGCTGCACATTCATGGAAATGAGGAAATACTTTGTCATTTAAAAGTTGGTTGACAGGAAAATCCTCACTCAGACAAATAATTTTTCCAGGTGCAACAAAGATCAGGTTATTTGCAATCACTCTACCTAGGGTTCCACACACTTTGTTCTGAAGCCCAGGTGACAGAAAATACCAAGTTGTAAGCCAGGGAGGAGTGGCATTAGTGAAGGGAAAGGGAAATGGAAATGCTTGTTCCAGTAATAAGCTGAACAAAGGCTGTCAGTCGGCAGCAGCACGAAAGTGAGATGTTTTCTAACTGCAGCCTGACACTGTCAGACAGTTCTGCCCAGGTGAATTTAACATTAGAAGACAAAGGGAGGACTGGCTGCAAATTCCAAGCACGCAGTTTTGCATCTGGTGGGCAGAGAGCACAGCTCAGCTCAGTTACCTTGGCGAGGGTGCAGATTCAGCAGGCACTCCATGGTCAGCAGGAACACCTACATGAAGAGCAGCAAGCATTAAGCACAGTACTTAGTGATGTGTACACTGGAAGGCTGCTGTTTCTAAGCCTCAGACAAGAGCCCAGGCAGCAGCTCAGGAGGCTCCCTCCCAAAATAAACCCCATCCTCATTGAGCCACCGAATCCTAGCCCAATTGTCACCGTTGGCTGAAGTCAGAAGGCAGCAAAATTCACCTTACAGTCCACAAAGGACCAGAAGGTCCTACAACTTTGTAGTAGTTAAACTGCATCACTGCTATAGTTTTACATAAGGTCCAATACTTGCTATGTTAGGTGAGGGCTGCAAAAAAAAACATAGAGTTGACATAGATGAGAAAAAGCAATAAGCATTCAGCCCATCAGCTGAATGCAGTACTGGGAAGCACCATGCTTTATCTACAAGTACCTTGCAAGCTCAGAGGGCTGCAGGCAGCCTGGCTCACTTTGAAGCAAGGTTATTCTGAACATGTGTCTGTCTGACACTGATGAAACAAACTCTTTACCAAAAGTGTGTGTTTTTTAAGAAGGCAGTTACTTTACCATCTCACAAATCTATACAAGCTTTGGTTTCAATCCTGCTGTGGAGGAGGACCAGAGGACCTAATGTCTGCCTCCATCTCAAAGTAGGACCTTCCCCTGGGCATGGCCAGTAAGGATAGCCCCATGCATTCAAATAGCTGCTGGCAACTGGGCAGATTTAACTGGAAGTGCCCCACGTCTGCAGGCACCCAGTAATGTGTGCTGTTCCCTTTCCCTGCTCCTGAGCCCTGCAGCTCTGTTCAAATCCCTTAATGAAAAATGAGATGAGCATTAGACTTTTATCATCTCAGTCATGTGCTGAACTTGGCCCTCCCTGCTGTTGGCTGGTAATAGCAATGACAGCTACACTTCAGCTCCTCTCGTGATCCCAGGCAAGCTTCCTGTAAAAGCCCAAAAGGCTCCAGCTCATACACAGTAAGCTGCCTCAGAGAAACCCCTTAGGACTGCTTTACTGCCACAGGAAAGCAAATTAAAATGGAGATTGCCTAAGCACTGTGCAGTGTTTTTCAAACAGAGCCCATTAACCAGTCAGAGCTTTAGCAAGAAAACCAGCTAAAGCTGGAGACTACTGCCCCACACAGACCTGTCTTCTGTGCACCAGCATCAACTAAAACAATTCATAAAAACAGCATCCCATCCCGCCTTTTTACAAGTTTTTTTAAAAGTTTTAAAAGTTTTAAAATCCTTTCCTATAGCATTCTGACCACACACCACTGCCAGACACCAAAAATAAACAATGAAGTGCCTTTTTAGTGGTGGTGAATGATTTTATTTTTATTTTTTTTTTTCTCAGAAGCCTGGGCTGTTTGGGTGCCAGCTGCCAATCCAGGCCTGCCCCACACCTGCAAGAGCACACAAGGGCCTTAGCTGGGACCTCAGCTGAACTCCTTGGTTGTAAAAAAAAAAAAGTCAACACTAAAGAAAAGCACAGATGCAACAGGAGGGCAAAGTACACAGCTTTCAACAGAACCTTGGTTTGTTCAAATAAAGAACCACCCTATCAGTACTCCCTATTACATGAAATAAAGTTTGGGAATTCAGACAGTACCTGTGATAAATCAAGGGGAAAAAAATTATCATCCATGTACCTAAATTCTACCTTCCACACGTAAAACCTGCCCGTAAAGGAAGGGCAATGACAGCTTAATAGTACAAGACAGCTTTTAAAAGATGCAGTACACATTATAGAAATTAATGCTCAAGCTGTAAAGAGAACTCTCCTTTGGCTGAAGATAGCAACTAATTGTGTGCAGTATCATACATGACCATCAGAATGCTGCATGGATGCTCACACCTGTTACTGCATAGGAGGAACCCAGCAGGGGGACCTCTGGGGGTTGATCTGGGGCACGGGTGAGGCCAGCAGGCACTAGGCTGAGACACAGCCGCCAGCAGCCATCCCCAGGCCCTCAGCCTACCATAGCACCAGTGGGCATGGAAGGCTCCTGAGTGGCTGCTGCTCACCCAGAGAGAGTGCATGAGTCACTGGCCTTGCCTCGGTCCCACTTACCTGATGAACGCTGGCTTCCCAAGAAGACCTAGCAATCTTCTGCCATGAGTTGGAGCTTTATTTCTTCTGGAAGCAACCCCCACCACAGATCCCGTGACACATGATGCTCAAGGGACATTCTCTGTCCACTTGCATCCCATACCCTCCCCTCACAGTCCCTACTCCTCTCAGCCCTGCTACTTACGGCACCCTGCTGCCCCTCAGTGCCCACTGTGCTCCCTTCCAGCCTCGTGAACTGAGACTGCAAAATGATACCCCAGCCCTGCTCCAGCCTTCATCTCCCCTCTTCACGCCCTGCCCCTCAGCCCCAACACGAACCCCCCACCAGCCCCTGCACCCTCACCTCTAGACTCCAGTATTATCCCAGGCCCCCATTTCCTGACCCCAAGCCCCAATATGGCCCTCTGAACCTCCCCTACCCTGACTCTCAGACCCCAGTTTGAACCCTCTAGTTCTACTCCAGCCCTTACCTCCACCCTTAACTCTAGGCCGCAGTATAACCATCTTAAACCCCTGTATCTTCATCTCCAGCCCAAAATACGACTCTCCACCCCCCCACACCCTGACCCCAGACCTCAATATGACCCCTCCACCTTCTCCCTCCTCCCATACCCGTACTCTAACCCCATACTCCTATATGACCCCTCTTCCCCAAATCTCTGCACCCTCACCGCCAGAATGACTAACCAAGCTCCCATATTCTGATCTCCAGCCCTCAATATGACCCCAGCTCCGCTTATGACCACCCCAGGCCCAGACCCCTGCCACGCCGCCCCTCGCAATGCCCGCCACCGGAAGCAGAAAGGCAGGAAAACCACAGAGACGAAGGGAAAACCAGAGCGCCGCGCGGAGGCACTTCCGGCCTCCAAGAACGCCCTTAAAGGGGTAGGTGGCCAGCGCCTCGTCGCTATGGCAACGCGCTGGCGCGATGCAGGCCTGAGTGAGGCCTAAGGGTGGGCCCGAACAACACGGGGGGAGGGGAAAGGGGGGAACCAACGCAGGGGGAGTGCAGGGAGCTCCAACCTGCCCCATGAGGTGAAGGAGGAGAGCTCCAAAATGGGGGACTTACTCAGGCAAAGCATAGGATGTGATCAGCATTGCAACACGGCTTTGGTTTCAGTCTTGTGCTTCTGAAAAAGCATTAAATCTCCATGTGCTCAGAGGCTGGAATTGCACATATATTTATATGCAGTAAATCAATATTTAGATCTGATTTCATGCTTATGGCTTGTGAGGCCCTGTTTATGGTGAGTTGTGCTTCACTTTCAGTGGCTCTGACAGCTCCAGTCGGGGCTGAATGAGAGCAGCCTTCCAGCACAGCTCGAGGTTCCTCAATCATGCCATTTACTCACAGGCAGCCTGGCATCCTCACTGCATGGATGGGCTTTTCCAGCCGGGTCGAAGGGCTCTGAGTTTCAGCACCAGGACTGACCGCATTCTGATACATCTGCAATGATGTGAAGAGGGGTGAAGGCAGGAACGAAGGGTCTGTTTAGCTGATTTCATTTTAATTACTCAAAAATGCATCTTTGCCTTTCAGCAGAGGCAAATACCCGGTGCTGGCAGTGAGGTGCACTGGTTGGACACTGCTCCATACGGACACAACCTCCATTGCCCAACCCACGTCTGGTCAAAGCTGAGAGCAGGGGCACACCACCTCCTCACCTTTTCTCTTTGCTGCTGAATGAAGCCCACTGCTGCCCAGCTCTGAGTGACAGCTTCCTCACCCCTGTGCTTTCATTTTCATAGAATCTTGGAATCATAGGACTGTTTAAGTTGGAAGGGACCCTTAAAGGCCATCTGGTGCCACCCCTGCACTGAGCAGGGACACACACAGCTCCATCAGTGCTCACAGCCTGTCTCCTGACCCTGGCTGTCTACAGGGATGGGGCACCACCGCCTCTCTGGGCAACCTGTGCCACTGCCTCACCACCTGTGGTGTAAAGCCTTCTTCCTTATATCTGATCTAAGGCTCCCTCTTTAAGTTTGAAACCATTTCCCCTTGTCCTATCACAATAGACCGTGCTGAAGGGCCCATCTGTTTTTTTCTTATTGCTACCTTATAGATAAAGGCCACTATCCCTCAGTGTAACACCACTAGGGCTGCAGCCTCCTCAAAATGTTATGCATCTCATTATATATCTGAACCAGTGCGGTCTGGTTCTGAAAACAAACATTCTTTCTGGTTTTGTTTGTTTGTTTGTTTGTTTTGTTTTGTTTTTTCCTTTGGTAAAAGAAAGCATTACCTCTCTGTGATTTACACACTAGATCAAGCAAAAAGCTGAATTACCTCCCCCTCCTTTTCTTCCAGGGAGCAGATAATAGGTAGATCTATCCATCCATCTGCTTTGTTACACGGCTCCCTGCTTGGCAGCATTTCAGTTGCTATTAAACCATGTTCATCCCCCTTGACATTCAAAGGGCCGTTATATGATTACTGTCACAGTCTTGTACGTGGATCCTTAAAGTAATTCTCTCTTCCTCTTCCTTCTGATGATGGATTTGCTCGTTTATGCCATAGTAATTTGTTTTTCACATGCTGTACTCCAGCAAAATGCTTTCACTGTCAAACATGGTTTTCTGTACAGACCTTCCCTGCAGTGCCATGTTGCAACGGAATGGCTTCAGGCAAATTGGAGCTGCCTTGTCTTTCAACAGTGTTAGCAAAGAGAAACAGCAGGAGCTTGGGTCAAGTCCTCCTAGTTTGCAGCACAGCAAATGGGGATGGGACACAGCACTGTGACTCCCTAGGATGGGGACCGTCTCTCATCCTAGTGCAAGATGTACCACGGGACATGTGGTTGTCAGCTCCATGACGAGGAGCATGGGGTGCCTGCAAACAGGGACTCGATGCTTTCTGGCCTCTTTGGGAGCAGATTTACAGCATTTGAAAACCACCATCTGTGTGGGGGTTTGAAGCTTATCTGTAGGTCAGCAGGCACCGGGAAAAAGCTGCCATGGGATTTGCTGCTACTGGGGCTTTTCCAGATGATTTGTGAAGGAGAGGAACATTTCAGTACAGAAGCATGCCTTAAAATTCCTTTTGGCCTCCCCTATGTTCTCCAAGGCTGTCAGTACACAGCTCTGCCAGGCCCTTAGAGACGCTCACTCCAGGTACATCTTCCGTCCTCAACATGAACCGGGGCAGGAGCCATGCACAGGGATGCCCTCATCCATCCCACATTTGGAAGATGTGTCCAGCACAGATCCCAGTGCCAGCATGCCCTGCGGGGAGAGGGTACTGGTGGGCATCGTGATAGCTCACATCATCAGGACACCCAGCATGAAGACACCTTGGGGAGCTGACACTGGCCCCAAAGCACAATGGGTCCCCCACCCACTGCTTAACCAGCCCACCTGCAGGGGCACAGCTCCACAGCATGCTACAGGTGCCAATGCCTCCCAGCAGCACAGCTGGATCTCACAGCTGACAGCTCTTGGCTGTAGGTGAGCCTGCAGGGCAGGATGACAGCACCAGCCCTTACTCATCCTGTCCTCCTGCAATCACTGCACGACACGATCCGCTCTGCAGGCTGACAGCAAGGCACCAAGTATGCTTACAAATGTTGGGGATAACACCCATCTTCATCTCATCCTGCCGATGCAAATGGCTATTTGCAGGAAACCATTTGATTCACGGGTTCATCCTTTACTGTGGCAGATAACATCAGTTAAACGCCTGCTTATTTCTGCTTGGCGAGAACAATATAAGCCACTTAACTACACATCCAAGATAGACCGATCCGTAAGTGCTTATGAGCTCTTTGATTTACTTCGGCGTCTTTATCTTTGCTGAGTATCTCACAATGTCATTTATTATTTAGCAGTAAATTAAAGCAGAGGAGCTGTGATTTTCAACAACAGAAATTAATATCCCAGTACTCCTTTGTACCATATATATCTATAATTTACAGCCCTGAAATCAGCCAGATAGTGCTGGAAGACTATCCGCTCCCCTTCTCCCTTGTTACCTCCTGATTACTGTTGCACAGGGGGAGATAAAAAATGGGCTGGTGGGAGAGAGGCTCGAGTCAGTGAAGGATAGTTTTAAATTAAAAGTCCAGTGTTTGTGGCTCTCGTGAGATCCTCTTCTCCTCACGCTCCACACTGGTGCACACATCACTTACAGATTATATATGGAACAGGCTGTGCTTTCGCCCCAAGACCTCTGAATTTTCATCTTGCTGATTTTATGCTCGGGGATAATCATTACTAAATAATAATACTGATAATAATTCTTCTAGCCTCAGGCACCAAGCACACTGCAGGGCACTTTGCCCACCCATGGGTGTTGGAGCTGGCTTGAGGATGGATTTATCCCCTCCATGGCCGTGTCTTGCTGGAAAGATATGCTCAGGGCCCATTGGTGGTCCCAGGGACGTGGATGGGGCACTCTGGGTTAAATTCCCCTTGAGCTGACAGCTTCTCCCATTGGCCTTGCCACGCTGTGGTGCAGTATCACGGCCAGGAAGCTTTATGGGCTGCGTTGGGCTTGGGCTGACACCAAGAAGCTGATAATTTACAGCAATCTGCTGTAATACAACAGCGAGACGTGCCCTGCTCGGATGTAGCTGCACAAGCTGCAGGGATAAATCAGCTCCAGCAGGGAGCAAAGATGAGAAGCAAAAAAATGATCCCAAAGTCACTGCTTTTCCCTACAGGCGCAGGGTACGGGGTTGGTGCTGTGCCACTGCAGCATCCCCTGGTATGGCCAACACCTGTGGGGCATTGCACTGACATCCCTGGCATCACTCTGAGAAGATTAAAAGGAAGAAAGACACTGAGGAATTTGGCCTTTGACAAATAACCCTTTCCCCTTCTCTTCTCAGAAATGTGCTGAAATTTTCAAGAAGAAAATGTTGAGGTATTGTTTGTTTCTGGGAAGAGAAGCGAGCGGATGAAAAGCAAACATACAGCAATAGCTGGGGGGTCCCGGAGGCTCCTCACAGCAGTTCAAAGGAAAAGGGAACAACAGTGGAAGCATCAGATCGAGATATATTGAAGCTTTGAAGATTATATCAGTTACGGGTGAATTAAAGCATGCAATAATTAGCACTAAAAGCTACAACGACACCTGAAGAGATGGGGAATATCACTTTCTTCATGCTCAGCCTTTCCAGCAGTGCTTGTGCCAGGATGGGTTATGGCAGTAGCCATCTATGCCTTGTGGGGCAGGATAAGGTTTATCATGTGACACTGATCGGGACAGCGTACCCTTGGGCACTGGGAGGAATGGGACAGCAGTGCCCTGTGCCCCCAAACCCCATAATGGGACCTGAAGGTAGAGATGAGCTGGGAAAAGGGAAATGCCCCATCAGAACTTGGGAGGCACTGAGGTTCTCTCTCCTGCTACCATCAGCTGAAGATTATAGGCTTTTATTTTCTTCATCCCAGTGGTAAGAAGAAAAGAGAACTAGAAATAAAAACAGCCTCTGGAAAGCACAAGACCCAGATCAATACCACAGCTGTGTTATCCCATGAAAACAGCATTTGTCTTCAGGCTTTGGTCACTTTGGGCGTTAGGATGCCAGGCACTGACACAGTGAGCGATGGGAACACGCCTGCCAGTTGCTGCTGGCTCCGACTTCCTTGGCAAACTCTTCCCTCTTCTGTCAGTGCAGAAATCTTTTAGCACTTGGCTTCCGACCTACTCCAGAGTTAATCTGCTTGAAAATCAGCCCTGTAGACCAGGGGTTTGTCATCTGCTGTGTGGTTGATGGTGGAGAGCTGAATGCCAAGTGCCAGGGCAGACGCAGAAAGAGGGGCTGTGGACTTTTGGGGATGGCCGACCCCTGAAATGGAGACATGGGACATGGGGATATGGGGCAGGAGCTCCTGGGCTGTCTGGGCAGGTGACAGCTCCTCGGGGAGCTTCACCTTTCATAATCCCAACACAACTAGAAGCAGTGAGAGCCTCCGGGGTCCATGGGTTGATCTCATGTCCAGCAAGTGCTGGAGATGGGAGCAAAGGAGCACACACACATCACCCTGGGCAATGATAAGAGCACTCAGTGGGAAGAAAAAATCAGGAAGATTCCTGTTGAATAGCATCTTACAGCATAAATAATATTCAGCAGCATGGAGGCCGAGTCAGCTGTTTTGTGTCACTTCAAGAGGAAAGTTCAGAAATGTGTCGACTGAGAAAGAAAAGCCAAACAAAAAGAGGCAAAACCAGGGTTCAGCAGTGACAAAGTGAACCACGTCGGTCATTTCGGTACAGAAACCCGGACAGCCCCAGGCCTGAGAACCACAGCCCCTCCTTTGCAGATGTGCTGCTGGAGGAGCAGGGAGAAAAGGAGCGATACCCCGCAGCCACCAAAGGTGTGCCTCTGTATTTCCAAATCGCAGGGGAAAGAAAACCAAACACGAATTCCTCGTCCTCTGAGCCTGGAGCCCCGCAGCCCCGCAGCCGCTAGGTGTCAGTGGAGGCTGCTGCTGCCTTGAGAGATAAATTCCCCCCTCCCACTGACCCCCCAACCTCTCAATTCCCTGAGGTCCCGGGGTAGCCCCGGCTTGAATTGACTCCCCAGCTTCTCTCACCAAAACCCATCAAGACCAGCTGTTTTCCCTGCAAATAATTCCCGTAACTACAATTTCTTAGTTAGTAATAATAATAATGGCACTTTACATCAAATTACCAATCAAATGCCTCTAGCTGTAGGGTTGGAGGTTCACGTGAGATATACTAATTAGAGGAGGGTTAAAACCCCATTCTGCCACCAAACAACATCAACGGAATTTGGGTACTCCTTTTTCCACCACCCCGATACCCGGCCACGTTGTGCTCCATTCCTCAGACACAACCAGTGCCATTCCCATCCCATTTCTATCCTAATGAACAATGTCTGAAATGTAGAAGAGCTCTGCAGTGCTGACACCCATAAATCGACCCCGAGGTCCCCACTGATTAAAAGATATTTCATTTCATCAGCTGGGAAGAGCCAGCCTGCACCCAGCAGGGCAGGGATGGGGTGGGATAACTCACGGAGCTGCTGTAAATAATGGATGGGTTCGTGGTGTGTTAAACCACACAGAGCTGCAGGGGCTCTGAGAGGCTCCAAAGAAACGTGTGGGTGAGTGCTGGCTGTCCCAGGTGGGGTGACCCTGTTACTGGGAAGGAGAAATGGGACGTGGCCCCCCCAAACCCACAGAGCCCAGGAAAGCTGGAGGCTGAGTCAGAGTTAATTTAATGCAGGAAAACAGCTATTAAGCTTTCTGAGGCCTTCAGAAGAGAATTAGAGGGGAATTAAGTTGCTCGCTTCAGCTTACTCAGTACAAATAAACCCTCAGCTGTTGGATTAGCGATGCTGGAGCAGGAGTGGTGGCTGCTGGAATTTTTCCTTTTTTTTTTTTTTTTTTTTTTTTCCATTTTGATTCTTGTCATTCAGGGGAACACAGTGTCAAACCAGCCTGGCTCTGCTCCAGGAAACCGCTGCCTTTGTGGCTGCGACGCTGCTGCTTTACTCCTCATGGAAATAAAAGAAGAAGCAGAAAGCAGAACAAAACCCCCAGCCCCAGCTCCCCATTCACACCGGCTCTTCTATCCCCATGAGAGCCCATGCAGATTTCATTTGGAGAAATTTATTTTTTTTTTTTTTCTAAATGATATTGGACAAAGAAATGTACCCAGCAAATAAAGAAGTTCTCCCCCCCCGTATCCACGCAGCTCACACAGCACAGTTGGACTCACGCTGCACCTGACAAAAGAGATGAGCTGGAGTGGAGAATAAACTGCCCAATCACAGCAAATAGTCTTGGTAATAAAGATTAGCTTGGCTTAATGAACACATCCTCTGCCCTTGGCAGCAGAGCTCTACCTGAGGGACCCCAGGCACTGCTTTAGCCTCTTCCCTCCATACCGCCCTGCTAAAGGCTCAGTGCAGAGCAAAGGCGCCTGGCATGAGCTGTGCTGGATGCATGGAGCTGTGCTGCTGGGCACCCCGTGGGGCACTGGGGGCAGTGCTGCAGCCTTCCATGGCCATACGTGGACATCGGGCACTGGGAGAGTGAAGAGCAACACTCAAACGGAGCAGAAAGAGAGGGACATGCCAAGCCCCGCCAGCAGGGAGGTCATGCACATGGCATTCCTATGCTCCGATAATGATCTGCACGGCCAGTGCTCCCACCTGACCCCGTGTCCTGATGGCAGAGAGAACCGCTTTCTCTATTAGTGCTGGGCCACTTCAGCCAGCAGCCAATTTTCCTCTTCTGCAGCCTGGAGATGGAGGCGGGCTGAGCAACTTTAATCCCAGCATGTGGAGAAGGAGAGGGCTGCGGAGCTGGGGTGGGGGTGGCAGAGCAATGCAGTGATCACTGTGGGCACCCTGGCACTGGGACAGCCCCTGTCTCAGTTGGGGACCGCAGTGGCCACCCCCAGGGTTTGGCAGAGGGATTCCTCCTCCCTGCAGCTACAGGGAGTAAAGGGTCCCCAGGGCTTCACTCTCACCACATCTCTGCATCTCTTGTTTTAGAAGCTTCCTTGCCTGAAAAACACTCTCCCTGCTCCACACCATCACCACGGACTGTCGATGTGGGCGCCTCTCCAGCCGATGCTATTGAGCCTGACACATGTCTTTTTAATTTAAAACCCTCTTTCAGGGTGCTGTGATGCCTGGTGTGTAGCACCCACACTGCTAATGGTGTGGATTTCATCTTCTCCTCCGAGCTGCTTGTCTTTGGGCAGCATTAAGGACCTCTACATGCTCCCTTCCCCACTTTGATTGCTCCCTTGAAGGATGCTCAGCTCTGTCCCAGCTTCATTTAAGGGTGGCAGGAGACCAGAAGTGCTTTGTGTGAACCCCCTGGGGTGCACGCTGCAGGATGAACAGATGGAGCAGTGCTGGGTGGGGGGCCTGCTACCCCCCATATAAGGTCCCAGTGGGTCCTGCTGGCCCCAGCCCCACGTGGATTCCCTCATCCCTTGGCTTTGTGTGCAAAGCAAGCAGAGCGTGAGCTCACTGTGCCTGCAGATGTGTTTCCATCACTGCTCGGGCTGCGGAGCATGCACAGCCTCCGAGTTCATTGGCAAACACTTTGCTCCTGCGTTGCCCTGCAGCATCTCCTGAGGGACAGAGTGAACACCACTGGGATGGAGGAATTTGTGTCTGAGAGCCCCGCAGGCTGCTGCAGGTTGTCTGGGAGAGAGGTGATCAGACACAAACAGGGCAGAAAGGCAGTGACTGATGGTTCTGGGGTTCTCCCCCCACTTAGCACATGTGGGAGGCTCTGCCCCCCAAGCTCCTCCGCAGCAAATGCAAGGAGGCAGCGGTGGAGCTGCCTGACAAGTGAGATCCTTGGCCCTGGCCTGAAAACGTCACTTGTGTTCTCTTTCCTTCCCTGTGACAAACATGCAGGGGGTGCTGCTAATAAAACTGGGGGCAGGAACTTGGCAAAAACTCCAAATGTGGGGAAAGCAACTTCCCAACAAATGCATAACCCTCAATTTATGTGTTTTGATTGTAGCATTTACATTGTGTTTAACATAAAGAAAAGAAGAAATTGCCTCATTGTAAGCAGCTGCCAGGTGGTCATGGCCAGCAGCAGGCACCCAGCCCAGCCCCAAGCCCATCCACACCCTGAGAGCAGTGACAGCACCGACCTGAGCCCTGGTGATGAGCCACAGCTTGCTAATGAAATAATTGAACATGATCGCCTGCCCTACTCGGATCACGGCCAATATCCATCACAGAAGCATCATCCGCCAAGAGATTTATTTGTTCACAGGGGGAAAGGAGCCAGTGCCCAGCTCAGCTCTGCTGGGAGTGGGGAGACTATGGAGAGCAGCCAGGCCACACCACACACTGGGGACAGCCCTAGGACAGACGGGACTGAATATGGTCACTGTCCCTTTTCAGCTCTCCCATGCAGCACCCATCACTCCACGCATCACCAAAACCATCAGTTTTGGATAATTAACACGATTTCCCCCTTTGATAGATACCACATAGTGGACTCTGCTGGGGCTGGCCAAGCCCCACAGCAAAGAGAAATGTGAGGTCTCACACAGGGAAACAATGAGAAGGAGAGAAAAATGCCCACTCTGTAATTTCATTAATGAAAGACACAGCAAGGATAACAAATGCAACCCTTCCTTGCTGCCCTTCCTGCTCCAGCAGCACTGGGTGAGTTTTCTCTCCTTCTCAGCACATTGCTGCTTCCAGCACAGTGCAAAGGGTCTGGCTTTGGTGTCAGCAGCTCTCTGCAGCCAGGATCATTACAAAGGAGGTTGTTTTTTTCTTTTTTCTTTTTTCTTCTTTCTTTTTTCTTTTTTCTTTTTTCTTTTTTCTTTTTTCTTTTTTCTTTTTTCTTTTTTCTTTTTTTTTTTCTTTTTTTTTTCTTTCTCTTTTTGTCTTTTTTCTTTTTTTTCTTTTTTTCTTTTTTTTTTTTTCTTTCTCTTTTTGTCTTTTTTCTTTTTTTTCTTTTTTTCTTTTTTTTGAGGGGGGTGGAGCTTGTGAGCACACGGGACAGGCAGACTGTTGCTCATCACTCAGCTAAATGCTGAGCTGCTCCAATCACTGTTTGGGGGCATTTAAAAACTTTCTTCATGCCTTCAAGTTGCATCCTACAGACTGGGCTCCGGATGTTGATATTGCATGTTATCCATTCCTGTATATTAGCAAGTTAACCAATGAGCCGGGATCCGGAGGCACAACCCAGCATCCCTACACTGCTGCAAGAAGCATAAGGATTTTGCCCTGGGGGGAGTAAATCCTCCTGCTTGCAACAAACAGAAGTTCTGTCTGCATAGGACCAATTGGAATCCCATTTCTCTCCTAGAAGCACATTAACACATCCCCATGGTGCTACCCCGCCCTTTCCAGCCCAGCCTAACGGCATGGAGGGAGTCTCCCACCCAAAATCATTTTTCTTTCCTATTTTCTATCTTTCATATTCCCCGCACAGCCCGTATGTCTGGCAATATGCTAACGCTGCCACCAAATTGAAGTTGGAAGATGAGAGCAATCAAATCAGTTTCCACAGGATACATTTAACTGGACAGATTTTGCTCTAAACCTAAGTACCCTTCTGGGGATTCATTACTAAAATCCATCCGCTTCCCATTTGTTTTTAACAGGAAGGAAAGATGAGCTCTGAATAATTAAAGGCAGCTCCTCTCTGTGCGCTGCCTGTGGCCAAAGCGAGGGCCGAGCTCAGTGCTGCTCAGTGACCCTACAGGACCCGAGCTCTTTGGGAACACTGCAAAACCCACCCAGCTCCTCCTCTTGGCATAATGCTCAAGATATGCACATCAAAATGAGCACCTGGTGAAAACAGCGCTAAAAAAAAGAAATCGCCCCAAAATGAAATCACCCCCGTTGGAAATCAGCCCCTAAAGAAATCAACCCCAAAAGAAATCAGCCCAAAAGAAATCAACCCCTAAAGAAATCAACCCCAAAAGAAATCAGCCCAGAAGAAATCAGCCCCAAAAGAAATCAGCCCCAAAAGAAATCAGCCCCCAAAGAAATCATCCCCAAAGAAATCAGCCCCCAAAGAAATCAGCCCCCAAAGAAATCAGCCCCCAAAGAAATCAGCCCCAAAGAAATCAGCCCCCAAAGAAATCAGCCCCAAAGAAATCAGCCCCAAAGAAATCAGCCCCCAAAGAAATCAGCCCCAAAGAAATCAGCCCCCAAAGAAATCAGCCCAAAAGAAATCAGCCCCAAAGAAATCAGCCCCCAAAGAAATCAGCCCAAAAGAAATCAGCTCCCAAAGAAATCAGCCCCCAAAGAAATCAGCCCCAAAGAAATCAGCCCCAAAGAAATCAGCCCCCAAAGAAATCAGCCCCAAAGAAATCAGCCCAAAAGAAATCAGCCCCAAAGAAATCAGTCCCAAAAGAAATCAGCCCCCAAAGAAATCAGCCCAAACGAAATCAGCCTGAAAGAAATCCCCACTGATGCAGCCCATCGTGGAGCTCGCCCAGGTCCCGATCTGCAGTTGCTTTGTCTCCCAAGGGCTGCGCTGCCCAAACATGTTGATGTGATGGTTTGTCAGTGGGGGAAGTGATGACAACTTCCTCCTATTAATTAAGTAACCCCGCTCCCCACAACACAGCCAAGCTTTTGAAGTCATTGATGATCGCTTATTCATTTTGTCCCAGCACAATCTCTATGGAAATGTAAAATTCAGCTACTGTGTGATTTTCTCTTCGCATTGACTGGAAGAAGAGAGAACGAATAGATACTGTTAAATTAATTATCAGCATTGATTTCTTGTCTTTTTTATATTTTTATCCCGAGACAGAGCCTTCGGTAACTTTGAAGAATCTCAAGCACTCAGGCTTGGAAAATTGATCTGGTGGTTTCTGTGAAGCAGTGCTTCCCAGCTCCCCTTCCTCACAACACACTCTAAATGTTAATTTGCATGCTTGAAGGGAGCGGCACAGTTTGGCATTGTATCCCCCTCTTCTCCCCTCTCCTACACACAGCTACCAGTTCCCTTCCTAATTGATTTTCATATTTAGATTCAGTTCTAGGCAAAGTAATTTGGGGACTGAATCAGAGACTGAATTAATAGCTGACAACAAACGAAACGTTGATGGGACTCCATTAGGCCATCAGAGCACCCAACTTGCGCTCTTGCTCCAGCGGTTTAATTTTCTTGATCTATTATAAATCATCATATTAAAAAATAGCTGCTAAATAGACTCCTCACTTCTTTCTCAACAGATTTGAAAGTTGCCAGATAAGGGGATGGAACTGTTTGCAAACGTTCATTTGGAACCCTGTAGGGTCCCTTGTCATCATAGCTGGTGGCAGCAGCTCCAGGTGCAGGACTGGGCACAAAAAGTGATGCTTCATGCACCCAGGCTGGTCCAAAGCTACCAGCACAGCTATTGCTGGATAGTTTCTAGCATCCCAGAGCCCTCATTAGCAGCAATTAATCAGTGGTCACAAGGACTTTGGGCAATGTGGCTGAGTTCCAGCTGGTGGGATTTGCCAAACACAGCAGTTTCCTGTGCCCAGGGAGCTTCAGTCCCACTGCATCCCTCGTTTTGCCTATTGCACATTTAGCACTTGATCTCGCACGGAACTCAGTACTTGCAGAAAAACATTTCCTCCTTACATTTTGTTGTAGCGCTGCTCCAACGCTGGCTGGAGAAGGCGGCTCTTTCCTCACTCCTACTAAACACAGTTAATTCTTTTATAAATTAACTTGCACAATGTTACAGTACATTACCTCACCTTGAATATTCTTATTCTGAACTTTACATGGCTGATAAATGGAACGATGCTAGGATTATCTCTGGGGGATATTTTACCCATAACACAACTTATTAAAATACAGCTGACTGCAGAAGTAACAGTACTTTTTTCAGCAGGGTCTGGGCTACCCAGCGAAACACAGATAATGAAGAATGGTTTATGGCAAAACTGATAATTCAGCAGCTAGCATAAAGCCCAGTCCCATGGCTTAGTTCAGTCACTGGGAGGTACCAGGCAAGGGTTGGGGTGGGGGTAGCACTGTGTCTCCTCAAGGGGTGGCAATGGGCAACCATCATGTACCTCTTAGTGCCAGGGACAGCGGTAGCTCTGGTGGCATCACTGGGAATGGTACAGCTCCCAAGCATCCCACTCTATTTCCCCAGGAGGTGGGAAGCCACTTGTGATTCACTGTTTATAGCACCTGAGCACTGGGCCATTAATCCTTTCCTGCCTGCTGGTCCATATCTGCATAGCCATGCAGGGGACACGTGTTAGAGCTGTCACCCAGGGGTTGGTCCTATTCCATTTCTTTCCCTTTCAGCCCTCCTACCACTACTGGGGGCATTTCTGTCTGCTACAATGGGCCATGGTTTCCCAAGTAAGTGCTAAGGCAAAAGGAATTACTGTCGTTTGGCCCTGTTTTACAAAAGCATCCAAAGGGATGCAGCAGGCAGGGGAGGGAGGTACAGTGTTCCATGGGATGGGGCAGCTCTTCATCACTGCATACAGCAGCTATCATCAGTAGGAAAACTGCTGGGAGCTTTGGAGGGACCCAGCTCTGGTGACACCAGGTGACAGCCTGGGATGCTGCAGTGGCTACAGAGCTCTGGTTGGTGATGTGCTGTGCCTTAATTTCCCCTCGCACATGCCGTATCTAACCTAATTTTCCAACAGCATTGGCAGTTCCATGTCAGACATCCACAGCGCAGCGAGGCTGTCTGCAGAGAGGTGTAAATCCAAGTCAAACATTTCTTCTTTCCCTCTCCTGGGAAGATCAGATGCTAATTAGGGCTGACAGCAAACCCATACCTAGCGGGAGGGCAGGGGCAGAGCTGTGCAGAAGCTCCAAGCCCTGTGCACAGCTCCTGCAGGATTTTCCCCTCCCTTCAACAAATCTCCTTTGCCTCCAACACTGAGCCCACTGCTGGAGCAGGGGAAGGTGGCACGGCAGCCCCAGGCCCTGCTGCTGTTGAAAGCTCTGTCTTAATTATGAACGATGAACACTTGAAAATCTGACCCGAGGTGGCTGTTGTTGAGTCATCCTCTGTTTAATTGCTTGCAAATATTACACGGTCTCACAGTGTGGGCTGTAAATTACCAGCAAATAAAGTGAGGAAACTGCTTTACGGCTAATAGATTGTTTCTTGGGAAAGTTTGGGATTAAAGACATGGTTCTGTGGGGATGGCAGTGCCTTCCCTGGGGTCAGACTGTAGGGACAGGCAGGAGACAAGAGCAGAGGATGCACAGGGGATGCTGAACTCCTCTGCTCTATTCCTGCACCTCCACGGGTGGAGGCATCCAGTTCGACTGCTGCAACAGCATCTATACCACTTGCTGAGAGCCTCAGAAGTGCCAAGTGCTATTTATCAATATTTTCCAATACCCCCTAAGGTGAGTCTTTCTGAAGATTTCAGCATGAGGGTTCGTTAAGTGACTTCAAGTGAAAAGGAAGAAAAAAAAAGAGAATCCACTATTCAGTACTGCAGATTTCCCCGGAGGCTCCTGTTATTACCATCTTCCCAGCGATGAGTGATTTATGTGATGCTCCTGCCTTGGTACACAGCGTGCAAAGGACTGCTCCTGGGGTGAGCATGGCCCACCTGCCCTGGGGAGCCCTGAGCTTGGGGTAAAACACAGACGTAGGGGCGTCCCACAGGGACCAGTCCCAGCCCTGGTGGTGGCAGCTCAGCACCTCAGCCAGATCCCAAATCCCATTAAAATGAGAAATATTTCCAGCCGTGGCCAAAACTGAGCATTGACTCGGGTGTAATCTGTAGATGACAAAGAGGAAAGACCATTTCACTTTGTTTCTGTATTGTTTTCTGTAATGCTCAAAGGAAACCCTCCTCCAAAACTCCAGGATGAAGGATTATTAATTGATGAAGGAGCCTCTTTCTGTGGAAGCACTCGCTCTGCTACTCAGAAATGCAGTCTACAATTAGCAAGGCTTTTTCCTTTGGGTGCACACAACCTGAAAATACTCAGAAGCCTCTGGGAGGCTGCGCTGGGGGTACGTGGGCAGGGGGAGCAGGTTCAGTCCTTCGGATGCTCCAGCAGCAGCTGTGCATGAATGGAGGATGTTCCAAATCTGCTGTGCTGAGCTCTGAGCATCACTGCGAGGTAACAGGGGATGTGTCCACAGTCTGCCCATCCCTGTGTCCCCACTGCTGCTCATTGCATACAGCCGGGAAGGCATTTCCCAACCAGAAATACCTGGAAGAGAGCAAAAGGAGTGGGGAGGAAGGAAGGTATAAAGCAGAGGAAGCACTCAGTGTTCAAAGCCTCAGTACGGAGGTTGGAAAGGAATAAAAGCACATTTGTTGGCTCCCAGAGCTGCTGTTCTGGCAAAGGTGAGCAAAAACAATAAAGATTCCACCGGTCTTAGCTTTTCCTTGAATAACATTAGGGGTTTGCTCAGGAAGAGCCCTGATCAGTGCGAAAATGATAATGGGGATTGTTTCTGTGCCTGCAGGCAGGAAGGAAGCTGCCATAGCCCATGGCACAGGCTGCAGGAGGTGCCCTTGGAGCAGTGCTGTAAGGAACCACGTCCTCCCCCCATCCTGCTCCCCTCCAGTGCAGCTAATTCTGTATTTCTCTTTCTGGCTGCGCTGCAGAGAGTAATGAATGTGGCTGATTTGCCATCAGATAAATGGCATGCCATTAGCTGCCTGTTTAGAGACCATATTTCCTCTTTGTGATGAGAGCTCAATATCTTTCCAATGAGTTATTACTTGGAGATCTTCTAGACCTGGACTTTAAGTACCAAGCAATTACTGTGCTGTAATTCCAGGGCTGCTTGCCTCCCTGTTAGACACAGCCTCTCGAGCCTCACCACGTTGACAGGAGGAAGGATTTTAGGTTTAGGGCTGCAGCAGCTCCTTCCCAGGCTGTCCTCTGTGCATCGTCCCCAGGTCCCTGTTGGTCTCAGGACTTGGGCACGCTCCTTGCAGTTCCAGGGCATTGCTCCTTTTTGCAGAGGAGGAAGAAAATCCTCTTTTCTTTGGGAAAAAGCCCTTTGCCTTGGAACAGAGGTCAAGAGCCACGTTTGCAGCATTAATACAGATTTTTATCGTCCAAGCGCTCCAATGGGGCTGGAGGTCAGTGTGGCAACGTGAGCAGGTTTTTTCAGTTATTCCTGGTGTATTTAGAGCATCCTGACATTTCCAAGATCTCAGAGGAGTGATGGGTGATACTGGAGGCCACATTTAGAGCTACTTGAACAAAAGGTTCCCAAATTATGCTCAATTCCCTCTTTTAAAAACGGCATTACAAAAGCACAAGGTGCTTGTTCAACACGAATGCAGAAACTGCTGCCTTTCCTGGAAAGCTGCTCTGAGACCTGGGAGCAATTAAACCCTGCCCAAGCTCTGAGCACAGATTGCCCAAAGCCAGTGTCTGCCCCACAGGGCTCAAGGGCTTCTGAGCAACAGCCTCATCCATAAGAAAGGGTTCAAGGGAAACACTGTGGATATGAGAAATTACTGCTGTAAAATCTAAGGAAAAACACCTACATTTTGCAAAGGGATCTGGAACTCCCAGTATCTCCAAATGCAGGGATGAGAGGCCAAGGGGAGACAGCACACCTGGAAGTATTGGGGTGGACCTGGAAGTATCTCCCTGTTAATGAGCACCTGCAGCTCCTCTGCTCACAAACCTGTGCAATCACTGCGGGAGATTTACTCTCCAAAAGTCTATTTCTTCTTTATTAAAGAAAACAGCAACAACAAGTGGTACATTCAGGGCTAAAACTGTTGATGCAGAGTTCAGCTTGCCTGGGGCATCTCCTGCATTTTTAAAGGCTTCAGCCTGAAGGAATGAAAAACAAGACAATTCGATGCCCTGTGGAGCTGCTGCTGCTGCACGCTCAGCTCCAGCTATCTCATCTTCCTCTGAGCCTCAGAGCATCTACACTGGGTCCCCAGCAGCCAGCACAGTGGGGTGGGATGGAGCAGGGTGGTTCAGTGCAATAGGATGCAGCGGAGGCCAGCTACCCCAGGTGCTTCCCAGCTCTGAGTAAATAGCACATACTCACTAATGATGAACTTAACATCATCTTGATGAGCAATGAAACACATAACCATGCCTCAGATGTACACATTTGTCCTAATAAGTGATAGAAACAAAGTGGTATTGTCCATCCTAATGGTCCTGCAGCTCAGCTGCAACTGTCCACTGGATGTCCCCTGCCCAAACTCCAAACACAAATAGAAGAGATGGGCTGTGATGTAGGAGGCATTTCCACTCCTCAAGGGTGAGTGCATGGATGGATTGATGGATATAAGGATGGATGGGTGGGTGGATTGATAGACAGATGAATGGATGGATGAATGGGTGGATGAATGGATGAATATAAGGATGAATGGGTGGCCACGTGGTAAGTAGCACAACTCCCTTGATTTACCAGGCCAAATGCTCTCTTACAGTAGAAACCATAAAACTAAACTATCTAGGAAGCTTGCTTTTTGCTTTTTTCTGCTCTCTTTCTTTCTTGCTTTTTGTTTTTGGTATCAAATTCGGCATTTAAAAAGCGCCTGGCAGGCTCAGTAGTACAGCCCCAACTGCTTGCCTGAGGAAGCAGCTTGAATCAAACCACTTTCTAGTCTTCCTATTGCTTTATTCCCAAATCAGTCACAAGGAGGTGTCAAAAAGAGGCCAGGTGGCTCAAACAGTGGCTTTTCCAACACTGAAGCTCCATTTCCTAGAAATTAGAGAATGGCAGAGTGGCCTGGAAGAGATATTTCAGCCTCCCAAACTGCTGACGTTGAAATGTATCCAGGAGACCGGGCTAATACTGGAAGTATTTTAAATAGATCAAATAATCAGTGCTTTGCAAAGCCAGATTCCTACATCCGAGGCCTCGGGCAGGTAAGTTCAAGTATGTTTCCATAGTGTATTAAAGGCACATTAATGAAGCCCACAGCCTCCACTTGCGATCTTCAAAAGCTCTCTTGTTTTTGAACTGTAATTGTCCACTGAGAAATGACAAAACAAACAGCAATTACACTGGAAAAGGGATTTTTTTTTTAAAAATGATGCCAGTGGGACTGGAGCTCATAAAAGCGCGCTGGTGATATATACACATTAAACTGCTGCCAATTGCCAGCGAACTGAAAGCATAGAAGTGTGCGCTGTTGGTGCCTTTGGTCCCCAAGCTTGGAGGAGCTGCAGCCCCTAGAAAACCCAAATAAATTCCCCCACTCTGCTCCAGCATCGCTGCCTTTTAGGAATGAAACTAGACATGCCCAGGCTCTCCAAAAAGGCTGAGAGCTTCCCCACCGGCCAGACGTTTTCATTAGCGTGGCGCTAATAATTCCCATTTTTTATTAGGGTAGCACTGTCCCTCTTTATGTGCAATCTGCAGAATTCATTTTCATGAGATAACGTGACCCACACCGGACTCAGCGTGCAGAAAACCACTGATAGCAACACGGGGCCATTTATTTGGTGCGGTATTGTTAAAGTGAAAACAGCAGCCAGGCAGCGGTGGCCAATTACTGTCAGATAGGACCTGCAAATAGGAAAAAATTACCCTTGCTAGGAAGGAGAGAGACAAGTTATGGACTGGATTCGGTGCTGTGGCAAGGCGAATAATAACAATTTCTGTGTTGAGAGAGATGATGGGCTGCCTGCCTGCCAGCTGTGGCTATTGCACCATAATGTTGGGTTTCTGCTTGTGTGGTTGGAAGGGAAAATCCACTGGGCAAAGCAAAGGGCACCTGTGCTATTGTGCAGCTCTCCTGCCAGGATCCTCCCTGCAAAAGGGATGTTGGGTGCAAAACCTGAGCTGGCATCCCCCACCACCTCAGCCCCACCAGCCAAAAATGGAAAGCCTCATTCTCCTTTCCCGTGAATAATACCACAGTAATACATTCATTTTAAAACCATACAGACTATGAAAATCTGGTACAAGGAACTCAGCTCCCTCATTGCAGAGAGCACTTATCTTGTTTAGGAAATCAGTTTTAAATGCTTGCTCAGATAAGATTCTATTTTCCTCTGTAGTTAGCGCATTTTAAATGGTTTTATTTAACTAATAAAAGCCGTCTTTGATGCTGGTTTTTAGGTGTTTTAAATTGAAAACCAATTTCAGTCCAAATGGACCACGACACAAGTTGTGAGTCTAAAATTAATAAGAATCTCATAAAAAAAGAAATGCATCATTCCCTATAACACAACATAATCAAATGTAGAAATGAAGAATCCCTGTAAATACACATCCAGCAGCATAATTGCCTAAGTAAACTTGCACCCGTTTAGCCAAAAAAAGGTTGCCAAGTGCAGGGTAAAAGAAGTACGGCTGCAGATTAATGGTTGTCACCCAAGAGGAATAAGTAAGACGTATGAATGAGAAGCGAGATTAGAGCTGGTAAGCAGACCAAGCAGGATGCTACCCGGGCTCACAGCGCTTTGTGCTGCTCTCAGGCTTTGGGGAATAGATAGGAAGTTTCCAAGGGGATGTGTGGGACTTCAGTGGGACCTGGGGCACCGCAGCCAAGGCGGAATCCCGGGGAGATACCAGGGCAGCAAAAGCACAAAGGGCTGGAAAAAATGCAGTGCCTTCCTGTGCTGACTCCTTTTCAAAATGCTTGTGAGCAAAATGGACCATCTTTTACGTGTGAGACAGAGGCTCAGCAAGATGCAGCAATAATCTGTCATTTTCTATTCTGCTGCTCAGCTAGAAGCCCCTGGGGATGGAGGGGAAGGAGAGGGACCTCGAAATAGCAGCGGACTTCATGTGCAGCTGGAGATGCTGTCAAGAACAAAGCAAAACCTGGAGCAGAGCAGACTCATCCCTTCCCCATCCCTATCCCATGGAAAGGAAGCGCTGCAGGGCTGGGAACTTTGTGCAATGCTTCGGTGGCTTTGAACCCTCCAAGAGCTGATGGAGTGAGATGGAAAAGGGAATTTGCAGAGTGCTGGGTCTGAACAAGAGGCAGCCTCTGCTGCCCAGGGGCTCTGTCTGAGTCCTTGTTAGAGAGAGATGCTGAAAATATCCTCGTTTCCTCTGGGAGCAACATCTGCCGATCATTAGCCAGGCTGTAGGAGGGGAACATCTGCTGCTGGTGGCTGACAGGTCGGGCTGCTGCTGGCTCTGTTTGGCAGCCAAGTAGCACATCTCTGCTACTGCCACAGCCCTGCCTTGGTGCCCCCATCATTGGGTTCCCCAGCATTGCATTCCCACAACCTTATGGTAGTCAGCATTCCTTTCCACTCAGATCATGGCAGAAAAACAAAGCATCAGCTCAGGGTCACAGAACTGCAGAATCACAGAATCATTAATGTAGGAAGAGACTTCTTTGATCATCTAGTCCAAATGTCATCCCATCCAAACCCACCATGCCCTCCAAACCCCAGCCCTCAGTGCTATGATGGAGGCAGTGCTGAAACAGCATCCCACCCAGCCCCAAGCAGCAGCACCTCAAACTCTTCCTCCAACTTTTGATCTGCCCCCAGCAACTGCCCTTTTGGATGGAGCAGGATGATGCCTGGGGATCTGCAGCTCATGCAGAGGGGATCTCCAGAATAGGATTAGCTCAAGGGTGATTGCTGGGTCTCAGTTGCTTGTAACCTCTCCACTGCACAGTTAGTTGGAGGAAAGCAGCCCTGCTGGGGGTTTGCCACGTTTGCCCTTTCCAATTTGTTGCTTGAGAAAAATGCCCAAGGCTGAGCTGGGAGGAAGCAGGGAGGCAATGGAAAAGGAGTGGGATCAAACTCAACCAACCTCAGCAGCCTGTAGAGTGATGCCTCAGTGGGAAAATGGGTGAAACCAAGGATGCTGAGGTAGAATCCTTCTTTCCTATGAGCCCAAAGCCTTGGAAGGTGGCTCAGCCTAAAAAGCATTGCACAGACTAGCAGCAAGGAGATTATCCCAGCCTTCTGCAAGCCAGCCCTTCATCCTCCACCTCAGACACCACCATCCTCCTGCCCCCAGCAGAGGTTTTGCCTCACGTCCCAGCAGCACGTGATGCCCACACTCAGTGCTCAGCTATTTCCACCATTTCCTTGTTAAACCAAATAGGGAACGATCAGAAAGCAAGCCGTAGCAGAAGCATGTTTGCGAAGCATCAGCAACAGATGTCCTGGGTCCCGGGTGAGCTTTGTCTACACCAGAAAGCAGCCAGCTCCAGGCTTTCTTTGTCTCGACAATAAACAAGTGCTAAGGCTAAGTGCAGCCCCACGCTGCCAAGGGGTATAAATTGGCACCTATTAGCCAGCCTCAAAATAACTCTAACTTGTTTGACATAATGAGGTGATTAAATCAGCATGAGAAATTCTGCTTCTTGGAGCCAACAGGACACGGCGATTTAAAAACACACTGCAAACCCCCACTGCAATTAGAGGAAGGACAGAACGGGGTTTCGGGAGGGAGATAGGCAGGCTTTGTTAATCGTGCTGTGCCAGCAGTGAACCTGAGTGGATCCACAGCCCAGCCACCCTCGTTAGCACTCCCAAGGCTGGGAAAACAGAAAGATTACCTAATGTGCATGGTTTCACCCATTTTTCATGCCCTAAAAAGACATTAAGGCATGCAGGGACACTGCAGCGAGGGATACCAGTGCTGGAGAACCACCTGCCATCAGCTCCCACACTGCTGCCAGCGTGTTCTGCTTGCAAACTCTTACTGAAGAAACCCAATGCATGGAAGCCGCTGTTGGACAAGAGGGAGTCCAGAAGGGTGGGCTCTGAGCTGGTGGTGAAGAACATTACAGCAAAGAGTTTGCTTTTGCTTCACCTGATGTAGAAAAACAAGCAGGGAAGTTGCTGCGTAGGTTTGGCAATGAATGAAGACCACCTGTGCTGACGAGGAACATCTCCACACCACGCTGCAGGAGAACATGAACACATGGATGAGTGCTCCTGAAAGCAGCCTTCTGCCAGTCCTGCCCAGCACCAGCCCACCCAGAATATGCTCAGAAGAGCACCCAGACCCTCAGCCCTGTGCTGGAGGACTTCAGTGGGCTGCCTCTCTTGGCCAACTCCAGCATGTAAATAGCAGGACAGTAAATCTTTGGCCAGCAACTGTTCTCATCCAGGTGTCACAGGGACTGAAGGTAATGAGGGTTTTGAAAGCCAATAGTCCCTAAACACTTTAAGGCCTTTCTATCCTCATGCTTTGAGGACAAATCATTCCTTACAATCTGTGTTCCCATACCTTCTTGACTGAACTCCAGAGAGGGATTTCATCTAGGTCTAGCACATACAGTGGTCATTTGTCATAAAATTATTTTTGTTCATTCATCTCCATTCTGCCTTTTCAAGTCCTTTTCTCGTGCACTACTTCAGCCAAATTCCCAATTCCCTGAATTTATTATCACTATAAAATGGTTGCCTGCTCCACAGCATGACCTAGACGTGCACCCCACCGTGATGCTTTAGAGGCCTTTGTCTGTTCCTATGGCAACTGGAAAAGGAGGCAGCACGGCAGCCAGCTCAGGGCCGGATCCTGTACGGACATTACACCTCTGCCCAGCTGCTGGAGCCCAGGAGAAGCCAGGGGACAGGTGACAATGTGATGAACAGGGTAGAACCACACATATGTCGGGTCTGCTTTTCTCCTCCACCTTATAACTGGGTTTCCTGGCTTTTCCTTGAAGATGGGTTTGGATTGAGCCAGCAGCATCCCCATGGGTAATGGGATGTTGTTGGAGCTATGGGTACATGGATATCTCTTCTCTCCAAACCAGCCAGCAAATAACTCCTTTTGTGAGATCTACTGTCTTTAGACCTGTTGGCAGAAATTCACGCCTTTGCTTTTATTTACTGATCTGATTCCTTTTTAATCCTTCATTACTCAATTCCCACCTCAGCCCCTCCATCATTCCACTCAGGATCCAGCTGGAGCTGGCATGCCTCTAATTACTGCATTCGCCCCATTTATCCTTCCTAAATGTTGGCAGAGATCTCACCTGGGAAATCAGCACAGCAGACTTGACTTTTGCATTTTGTTTTCCCACCCACCGTGGGTCTCCCCCTAGACCTCTGCGTTGAGAGGTGAGAACTGAACTGCAAGGAAGCAGTAAGCTCTGCCACCCCATCACTGTTCTGTGCTGCACATCCTGGATGTACAAAGCTAACAATGAGGGAATGCATGAAGCTGCATCTGGGAAGGACTCTGCCCCAAGGGCAGTGGGCACAGAGCAGCTCCCGAGGGCAGCAGGCACAGCTCTGAGTTGCTGGAGCTTAGGGAGTGCTGGGACATTGCTCCCAACCATAGTGTTTGGGTGGTGCTGTGTGGGGCCAGGGGCTGGACCTGATGCTCCTTGTGGGTTCCTTCCAACACAGGGTGTTCTATGATTCTAAAAAGCTCAGTTTCAGTGTCCTGTTTCAGTGTGTCCTGTGACTTGTCCCAGGCAGCAGGAGTAGGTTTGGCACCACCACTCCCAATGACATTTCCCAATGGGAAATCCAATGCCTAAATCTACCAGCTTGCTTTCAAAACCCATCCAAAGATACAAAAGAGCAGAAGGTGCGGAACAAAAGAATCTACCTTGCACATGAGCACCCTGGCTGTGCACTCACACAACCCCATTGCTTTCAACTTGGAACTTTTTTTTTTATTATTATGATTTTCTGATGACAAAGGGCAGAGCTGATCCAGGCAGCATCTCAAGCAACTTGCCCAGCTCTGCGGGCTGCCATGCCAGATGACACCGAGCACTCGAGATGGATGGGAAACAGCATTCCCTCCATGTGTGGCTGAGCGGTCATAACATGCTGGCAGCAGCACTGGGCACAGCAGCCTCTGCTCACTGCCTTCTGGCAGCAATAGCATGGGGAGCTGGGGCAGGAGGTGAAGGAGAGCACAGCCCATCTGTGTGCCCGCTTAGAGGAAGGAGGAGGAGGAGGTTAAAGTGCCACCAAGAGCCAGCTGGCAGGGAGCACAGAGCTGCATCCCAATGGCAAATGAACACGTTGGGCTTTTGGTGTTGGGGTGCACTGAGAACCAGAGAGGGTTCCACCAGTTTGGGTCTGACATTGACCAAACCCAACTGGGATGTGGCTTTATTCCCCAGGTTTTCTGCTCGGCAGTGCAGGGCTGCAGGAAGGGGCCCGTCCAAAGGCCTTCTGGTTTGGGTCAAGGAAAGGATGGAGAAAACTGCTTTCATTCACATGGGGTCCAGATGGATTGGGAAGGATCCTGCCCCATGCCAGAGACATCATGGGTTTGTGCCCGTGCCAAGCGGCAGCACCTCCATCATGACAGCACTGATGTTTCCCAGCCACACTTCCAAACATGAGAAACAAGGCTACCTGTGCCCAAGCTCGCTGGTTTCCCATTCACTCTGCAATTTAGAGAAACACTGAGAGAATTCAGAGAAATTCAGAGAGGTGAGCCTTGAGTGCTTCCTGAGCACCGCAGCCAGCAATTCTGCACATCCCTGTTTTGTGATAAAACCCACTACATTACACAGAAGGAGCCTGCTGGTTTCTGAAAGGCTTTTAAAAGCCTTTGTTCAATGCAAACACCATTGTTAGAAAGCCCCAGGTTGGTTCTGCTGGCACATCTCCATAGCCCATCCCTCTCCAACCTGCATCCCTTTGTAGGGCAGCACTTCGTACAACACACTCAGTGTGATGATACACAGCTGGACTCAAAGAAACGGCTCTGGAGCACACCTAGGCTGCTTCCTTAGCCAGAAGGGAGGTGGAAAGGGCACAAACTACTCACTGGGATATGATGGCTTGTATACAGCCCCACCTGCACTGCTGCTGCCCTGCAAACATCTCCAATCCTGTAGCACTGAGGATTTAATAGCACTGAGGATAAAGCTGAAAATAAATAAATAAATAAATAAATACATGGGCTTTGTTGGACAGCTTCCTACCACTTGTTGAAGACCAAGTGGTTCCAAGCAGTGTAAGGACACTCACAGGACCATGAGCCACACAGCAAAGCAAAACCCACTCCCCCTCGGCCAGGGAGGCTAGCAGTTTCACAGGATGGAGCTCTGCCCTTATTTATAGCAGCACTGTAACACGATGGAAAGCACAGCAATAACAGTAGAGCAGCAAGGCTGCAGCAAGTGAGGATTTGCCCAAATGCAACAGCTGTAGGTACAGAAACAAAGGAAAAAAAGCTGCTTACCTTCGGAAGACCTCAGATATGCAGAGATCTTCAGCAAGATACCCTCACCTCCACTGCCAACCCTTAAATGAAGGCTGGGAAGTGGTGGATCCTGGCATTGCATGCAGCTGAGTTCCCCTGGCTTGGCCCTGCCTTTCCACCAGGTGCTCAGTCACTGCATCAAGCTGTGACTTAGCATTTCCACTATGAGCACCCCAGGTCTGACCTGAGCCCGGGACCTGAGCTAAAAGCATTTGCTCTCTTTTCCAGAGCTATTCAGCCCTCTGCAAAGGAATGCACAGCATCTTCATAAATTTCAGCACTGTCCAGAGGGCAGCGGGATCAGAGCGAGTGCCCTGACCACGAATCCATCAACCTCTTCACAGAAGAATCAATTTTTATTGTGCTCGTAGCTGTGGGGGGATTATTGTTGACCCGGTGGAACCATAAATAGAAGCAGTGCTGGCAAAGGCCGTGCTTTCACCCGGCTGCTTTCTCTCTTCCCTTTGCGAGTTGACCGCTTGCATTGCAGCAGCATGGAGCGAAACCCTGGCTGCACGCTGGGTGTTGTTTGGTTGGAGGCAGAGCTCCGTCTCCTGCCCGGGGAGCACGACCTGGCCATGCTCAGGTGGGCACCAGCATGGCACATTGCATGGCATCACTGCACCCTGCAACATCTTCCTGACACTCACTTAACAAATCCTTATGGCTGTGCTTTTTTCCTCCATGCACCCACAAGACCCACACTCCTGGGTCAAGCTGTGCTGTTACCCACGGAGGATCAAGCAAAGCACGTGTTTCTGCCATGGGTGAGCTCGTAACTGAAGTCCCTGCACTGTCGTAGGCACCAGCATCATCCAGTTCCTCTCAAAGGGAAAATCCTTCATCCCATAGGCAATGGGGAAAGTCCTGTTGCGCTGTTCCCATTTCCTCCCACATGGGGACATGCCTCCACCTCCCACTAAAACATCCACAGCACTCCAATGGATCCCACGGGGCAGGGCAAGGTGCAGATGTGTAAATCTAAAAGAAAAATCAGATTTCCCAGCCCCATCTCCTGCTCTGACACCCCGCTCTCTGCAAGCCTCATAAAATCTAGGTCACTTCTGAGGGATTATTTTGCAAAAGTGGAAAATCATCTTGACAGCTTCCAACTACCCCACTTGGGCAGGTTTCTGGAATAAGGAGCCGTGGGATGACTTTTTGTCTTTATAATCTACTGAAGTGAAATGAAAGATAAGCCCTGAATAAAATGCCCTGAATGATTCGCAGCGGAGATCCACACAGTCTCCCTGCACAGCCATCAAGGTCTCACCCAGGCCAGCAGTGTCAGAACAGATGAATCAAGTCCTTTAAATGGGATGCCTTGTCTCATCCATGCTCCACATGTAAGCCACGTGTGAGGTATTTCCTGCTCAGCTGACAACTCAGAGGAGAGCCGGTCCCATCCAGGGAACTGCTGATGCTCTGCCTATGATACAGGAAGGAGAAATGTCTGCACTCATCCCCACCAGGCCCAGCACCATCCCACTGCCACACAGCCCCACCACACTGACTGTTCCCTCTCCCACTTCGTAAGGAGCCCTGCCCACTGCTATTTGCTTACTGTCTTGCTGCAGGCAGGTTTCCTTCTTAATGAAATTGTTCAAATCAGCTCTGAGTAGCAGCAGCAACTTGCTTTTCCCGGAGCCCTTATGGGATGCCAGTTGGTGAAGGCCCATCTTGCCCCCAGCAATGCTTCCCCCCTATAGTGTGGGGCATGAGTAAGCCCTCCTGTTGCTGTCCCATTGTGGCCCATGGCCATGAGGTGACACCAGGGAGGAGACGACAGCCCTGATCCCGTATGCTTTGCCAAGATGCCAACTTTTTTTTTGCTGTATTTAAACAGCTCTGAAAGCACTTTGAACCTCAACAGCCCCATTCCTCTGTAAAGGTACTTCTGAACCACGCTGCGCTGCATCAGAGTAATTAAAAGTGAGACTGAAATCTTCCCAGGGAATTCAGAACACAGCTAAGGCTGCAGGTCTAACAGACCTATGTGCACTGAGAGAAAGCCTCAATTCCAGCTTCCCCTGTAACCCCATAAAACATTCTGCAGCCTCACCACGCCTCAGTTTCCCCTCATATACCTTAAAGGACAGCAACATATCACTGTCCCCAGCCTGCAGCCCTTGGCAGGGGTTGGATTCCGTCATCCCCAGCTCTGCTCCCTGCAAAGGGATCAATGCCAGTCCCACAAGGAGCAGCTGAGACAGTTAGCAGCATCCAGTCCTCCTTTCATTAATTTCTCTTGAATAATTAAACCCTGGGATGTTAATACTTTCTACTCGAAAACTCAAATTGCAGTGTTTGTAATTACTGTTTTATTGGAACATTAAAAATTAAAGGGCATCTCAAGGTTGTTGGTATGGCACAGGATCCTCCTCCCCTCCCCGTGATGTCCTGCGTGCTCCCAGCCCTCCCTTCCCTGCTGCTTTATCCCATCACAAGCAGAGATGCTGGGGCTCAGGATTTGCGAGCATCCCCAGCCCTGCAGAACGTGTCAGCATGAGAACATCCTGATGGGGACGATGGCTTCCAGCATCCCTCAGCGATATTCTGGGAAGGCAAACAGCCACAGAGCCCAAACAGGAGTTGTGCTGTGGCTCTGGGTGGGGATGAAGAGCCACTCAGTGCTATTTGCAGCTCAGCCCCACTGTCCCCCCAGCCCTGCTGGGTGTCCCTTCAGCAGCAGCTCATGCCACATTTCTGCCCTCTGGTCATCGTTCTGCACAATTTGCAGTGCTGAGCACCAGAGACATCCCTTAGCTCTACTCCCCACTGGCCCATGCTCTTACAGGTTGGGATGCTCAGTTCCCCACTTTGGGGTTTGTGCCCCCCACAGAGCCTGTTTGAAGGACACTGCAGGGCTCAGCATCCCTGCATCTCACCAGTCCCACGCCGCAGGGACCCACACACCGTCCCCCATCGTAGGGACAGCCTCATGGGATGGTCCCACGCAGTCCCCCACTGGTTCCCATGGCAGCAGGCTCTCCACTGGCTCACCAATTACCATGGCAACAAGGCTTCCCCCTCCCCATCCACAGCACTGGGGGGTTCGCAGGGGTTCCCATAGCAGCTCCCCCTGATGGAGAGCATCCCCCCAACTCCCCCAGCAGTAAACAGTGCAACTCCCGCATCTGGCCGAGCAGTTGGACGTGGGCACGAGCCTGCTGCCCACACAGGGGCTGGATGCTCTCCTAACCCACCAGGACACAGCACCAATCTTCCCTCCTGCTGCCACCCCCTCACACCCCTCCCCAATGCCTTCCCACTGCTGACAGGTGTGTGGATACTCAGCTCTCTCTCCATGCCACGCTGCACAGCATCCCTCTGCTCGGAGAAGAGATTTGTAAAAATGATGCATGGCGGATGCAGATGAATTTTATTCTACTGTCCTGTTGAGGATTCTGAGCCAGTCACCAACAGGGAAATACCAGCATCACTGGGCTCCTTGAGATCTTATTCTCCCGTTCAGCAGCACGTATAGCAGACCCCCCTTGGTGCCAGCCCTGGGGGAGATGCTGGAGCGCAGTGTGTGCTCCTCCAGGGCAACACCTTTCTCTTCTGGCTGCTACAGCCAAAGCAGTGGTGATATTAGGGCCACGGGGGCTGTGCTCCCCACCCCCCACCCATTCCCCACCATGGATGGGATCAGACCCTGCAACGGGACCCCAAATCCTATGGGGCTGTGCTTGTGCTCAGGCTGCACAGCTCCGTGCCCTCAGATTTCATGATGAAGTTAAGATAGTGAGGCTGTTGCTTGGGGTGGAAAGATGATTAACAGCCATCATCCCAATTAAGAGTTTCTAATTGGGATTAATTTGTGAAGTTAATTAAGCGTGGAAATCTCTTGCCTCCCAGATTTCTTTTACCAACCTGTTGCTCTCCAGCCCTCACACCACCAGGAGGGCACGGGGCACTTCAGGTGAGGACATCACTGCTGGGCTTCTCCATTAGCACTGCTTTTGGTGGCTGTATATATAGAAATGATGCCCCAGTGGCAATCAGGCAGCGCTCCCTCCACCCCGGACCCAGTAAGCAGCCTGCAGCTCTTCCTATTACTTTCCTCAACATCTCATGAAAATTAATTCCTGCAATTAATGGATTAAATCAACAACCCCCCCACGCTCAGTGAGGCTGAGCCAGATTGCACTGTGGCAAAGAGCGTGGACATCACCTTCAGGAGGAAACAAGGACATGGGATGGGAAGTCAGGAGCAGATCAGGTGGGTGAGAGCTGCAATGTAACGCTTAGCAAAGCAAAACCCCAACTGACTGCACCTCCACGCAAGCTGCAAAGCCCCTATTCGTTTCTTAGAGATGCTGTTGGATGCCTTGAATGCTCAGATGAAAGGAACTAAATTAGGGCAGATTGCAGTTTCCTGCTTTCTGGCTAGTATTTACAAAAATTCTGAGAGATCTGGTCACTCTCTTTCCAAATAGGAGCTGAAAATAAGGACCTCCCTTTAATTTTTCCCCCTTTCCAGAGGGGGGGGACACTCCATCCCCCACATAGTGCTGGAGCAGAAGCTGCATCCTCAGCAGTTCTGCTCTGTTTTGCCCGTGGATCATTGGTGTTTCTTTGCTTCCCTGGGAAATGGCATTGAATAGACCCCTATCTCTCCTGAGAAAATATTGATCCAGAGTTTTAATGGCTTTCCATTAACGAGCCACAATGGGTGTCATTGGGAAGGATGGCTCCATCTGATAAGAAAGGGAACACTCAGCTTTAAAGAGGGGTTTTCGCCCCCTCCACAAATTCTGCCAGAAAAAAAAAAAAAAAGAAAGAAAGAAAAAAGAAAAAGAAAGAAAGGGGGAAAAAAAGCCATAGATTTCACTGCTCTTTTCACTCAGTTGCTCTGAGGACAGATGTTCAATTTGTTAACTTCCCCCAGGGCTCCGCTTTGCCGAAGGGTGAGGCAAGGAGAGAGGAGATGCAATGCATTGGTGTATTTTGGGAAGTCTTTCTAAAAGGGGGAAAAAACATCATAAGGAAGGCCTCCCAAAAAGAAAAAAAAGGCACGGCACGGGGGAGACAGGACTCAATTAAAGCAAGACCTTGAAATACACGAGCCAGCAGTGCAGAACGCGGGTCCATTAGGCATCACTGTCAGGCGGCGTGCCGTGCTTAACGGAGCTGCGTGGCAGCTGAATCCATCACCTGGGGAAATAAACAACGCTGCTTACATCTTCAGCAGCTCCTTGATCTAGCGATAAACCCGTAAGGGGAAATAAATGGGCTTCTCTTCCCCGGACTGTCCACATCGGGATGCAATTTGCCGTTTCACCTGGCTGCTGATAAGCGGGGGATTGGGAGGGAAAAGCTGCTTAACGATTTCCTAATAAAGCCCCTGATAAATGGAGCAGCCCTATTCCCTCCATCCTGGGGTGACTGACAATCCAGACGGCTGCTCCACGCAGCTGGGCACTGGTAGGACGTGCTGCTGGGCCAACAGTGGTATGCTGCTTGGGGACACCTCACCCCAAAAATCGTCCCTGACACCCATTTTAGCAAAAACACGGGCAATTTGGGCAAAACCCAAAGCTCCTCTCAAAGCCCAGTAGCCCACTGTGTGGGGGAGAGGTGCCTGCAGCTGGGGGGAAATAAGGTAAATCACAGCACCCCAAAGCCACCCTGCTGCCCCCACCTCGCACTTAGGGTGAGCAGACCATCCCCAGGAGCCAGGGCTGCACTGACATCTCCCTGTAGCATTTCCAATTGTTTGATTTCATTCTCAGTCCTGCCAGTTTTTCTTTTCCCCCCACCTGCCCCTCCCTGCTGGGGATTTATTCTTCATAATTAGCTGTGATAATTAGAATCTCTTTCACATGGCAGCGCTTCAGCTTCCCTCTGCATCTCTTCCATGCTCCTATGTGATAAAACATGAAATTAATGCCTGCGTCATGCTGAGGTCTCCCATCCTGATGGAAAGAAGCGCTGCCCAGAGCACTGCTGTAACCATCACCCAAATGGGAACTTCTGGATCCCACCAGCTCCCCAACACGTCACTATTTATGGTGACAGCAACCAAAGCGAGTGAGCCAGCTCCTATTTTAGCTTATAGAGAACAGCTCTGAAGAGGTAATAGGGGCTGATGGCACCTGGCTGCTGGGAGGTGAAGGCTGGGTTAAAGCATCCCAGCAGAACCTGCAGCTGATGCACTGTAGTTGCTGCCTTGAGAGCTGTCTGGAGCCAGCTATGGGATTCTGCTCTTGGGATAAAGCAGGTTTTGTTTGGTCCTTGTGGCACTGGGGGCTGAATGACTGGGAGTGTGCTCCTTGCCACGTCCCCAGCGCCTGGCCTGTGCTGCCCCAGCCCTGCAGTAGTGCGGGCAAGCTGCTGCTTTGGCACCAAGATAGAATCAGAATCATTAAATCTTTGAGGTTGGAAAGACCAATAACATCATCCAGTCCAACCCCAACCCCTCCCCACCGTGCCCACTGACCACATCCCTCAATGCCACATCTCCATGGTCCTGGAACACCTCCAGGGACGGTGACCTCCCTGATGCCAATGCACTACCAGATGAAAAGTGCCAGGGAAAGGCACAAAGGATCGGTGTTCATCTCTGCAAAGAGAGGCTTCCACAGCTTTTATTTACACACACGCCTGCTGCAAGACACACAAATTACTTAATCAATCCTTTCCCTTGTCGGCGTCACCGGCTGTTTGGAAGCTGCCTGCACGACGTTGCATTGAAAGTGACAAATGGCTCCTGGATAACAGCACTGGCTCTGGACTGAGGGACAGCAAGAGCAGCCTGGTGCCAAAATGGGGCTCCATTCATCCTGCTGAACCCCTGCTCTGTCACCCAGAGCCAGGTGGGGACAGTGCTTCCAGTGACACCGTCAGGCTGGGATGAGGGGTTATTGCATGCATGGTACAAGTACCCAGTCTGCAGCTCACAGCTGTGCAGCCCACTCCTGAGCAGCAGGAGGGCTGAGCACTGATCCTGCAGCACTGCTCCATGACAACCTCCCAAACCAACCTGCTCACCACAGGTGCCACTAAGCCAGGAAAGGAATCACAAGCAGCACCAAACACTTCTCAAAAAGAAGATGATGAGCTTAAAGAGAAGCTAAAGGAGTGAAGCTGCTGCATGGAGCTCTTGGCCTGGAGCTCACCTTCTCTCACAGCTGGTTGGGAAGGCAGGAGCTGCAGTGCTGGGGGGATGCAGGCACAATGTTGTTGCTGCAGTTGCTCTGCCTTACAGCTGCCCCCACCTTCACTCCATGCCAGTAACATGCCAGCTGCTGCAGCACCTCCTCCTGCCTCAAACAAGGAGCAGCACCGTGCCACCACCTACACAATGGTGCACAGCACCCTGCACAGCCCTGAGCCCAGCATCCCTCTGGAGCCCCACGCAGAACTGCTCAGCCCCAGCCTTGTGCTGCAGGCCGAGCCCTGCTGCTTGCACCCATTGCAACCACTGCCCTCAGGTTTTGCCCTACCCGCCAAGGAAGGGTCCCCCAGCACAGCCCAATAACTCCTCACAAGAAGGGCTGGGTGTATTTTGTTCCCCTTTAATTCACCACTCATTCTGGGAAGGGGGGGAGGGAAGGAGGGGGATAGAAAATAAATAAATAAAACAACCTCGGATGCTTCAAGAGAATGAAAACCCTGAAACTGCAGTCTGCTGGTGGCTCATCCCACGGACGGAAGAAGGGAAGGGTGATCCCCTCCAGCTCCCTCTCCCCGCCACCCCCATCCCAGCGCCAACGCGGTCCAGGTGGGTTCGGATGCGGTCGGACGATGCGCCTCAAGAGGAAAATGGAACCGACCATCGGGACGTGGCTTTTTGCAGCCCAGCACCCCCGGCTCGGCACGCATCCCGTCCTGCCTCCCCGGCTATTGCACGAGCTTTGAGATAAAGCCACCGGCGGCACACGGTGCGTCACCGCCGCGGGGCCCGAGTCACAAGCAGTCCCTGCACAGGGCCACCTGGCCCTCGCGGTAGTCGCGGCAGGGGCAGAGGCGCCGGTACTTGGAGTTGTGCCCCGCGCAGCTGAAGAGCAGCGGCTCCTTCTGGAGGTAGCACTCGTGAACGTTCTCTGCCACTGCCGGGTAGAGATGGTTCATCTCGTACTCGGTGCTGTCGCAGGTGATGCTGAGCCTGGGAAGGAAAAGAAAGGTGGGGAGGCGGCTGTTCCAGGGCGGGGAGGCTGTCAGGTGCTTCACTAAAGGTGATGCTCAACCCGTCTACCCATGTGATAAGCCTTGGCTTGGACCTTTGCTGGGTACAGGATCCGTGAGTGCTTGGCACCCTTTGTCAAACCCCAAACCCCGTGCAATCAACCCAAGTCTTGAGTGGACCGTGGACATCTCCACTAAAAACGTTATATCCTACCCAGACAGAGAGGCCTGCCTGCTCTGCACACACTTCCACAAGCAGATGCCATCTCCTGGAAGTGCACCCAACCTCAGCGAATGTCCCATTGTCCCCTGGATCAGCAAAATGGGGACACACACCCACAAAAACCCCAGGAGAAGCAAGAGCTGCCCCTGCTCTATGCTTCCATGGCCCTCCCACAGCCCATCCACGGCTGCACCAGCTCCAGGGATGGGGGGCACAAAGGGAATGCAAGCCCTGGCCCTAATTCATCCCATAAAGCTGTCACCAGGGCTCCAATCGCCTGTCTGGCCGGCGTGACAAAAATGGTAATGTTGGCATCTTAATTGTCCACAGAACTGCCAGGAGCCTGGTGGCAGATTTATACTCTATTAAAACTTCACCGCTGTGTGTTCAAAATGCAGTTTTCAGAGAGAAAGATGTAAAAAAGACAGAAAGGGAGAGAGCGGGCGGGAGGTGGAGAGAAGCGGGGTGGAAGCGGGACAGCAGCAAATGCCAATGCTATCACTGCTTGTGGAAGCACAGAGCTGCTGGAGCAAGCAGGGGGCTGCCGTGGGTGCAAGGGGCTTTTGGGGACACAGGACACGAGGACAAGGGGAGCTGGGGACACAGAACCAATCGCCCTGGAGACTGGGGACCCCCTCCAGCAGCCCCCCCGAGGTGTCACGGCCCCGCTGAGGACACTCACTGCAGGAACACCTCCTTCTTGTTGAGGAACCTGAAGAAGGTGGGCTCACACACCAGCCCACGCCGGCGGCACGTCTCGGTGCAGGCATGCTGCCCCTCTGATAGCCACACCTGCAGGGAGTCTGCTGGCGGCCAGGCGTGGGGGTCCCGGCGGGCGCTGGGGGACCACATCAGGTGGGTGGCGTTGGGAGATAGGACCAGAGGGCTTGGAGGGCTTTGCATAGCGGGGCTCTGGGCCTTGGCAGGAGGTGGAGGGGATGGCGTGGTGCAGAAATCCTGGAAGGGAAGGGAATAGGTCAGTGCTCGAAGGGGAAAGGTGATGCGTAGTTGTGGGGCTCACAGGACTCAGCATCCCTGGCAGGGACACCTCACAGGCACAGCGGTTCCTCCCCAGCATTTCTCCCATTCCTTCCCCAGCATAACAGGGACGGTGCCCAACCTGGTGCTGAATGTAGGCGTGGATCCGCTCCAGCATCCCCTCGCAGGTGTACTCGTAAGGCAGGTAAGGGTCCACCTGTGCAGGGGAAGAGCACAGCACTGAAGCAAGAAACCCTGGGACAAAGCCCTGCCCTGCTCTAGCTCTGACAGCAGCACCTTGAGGCACTGAAGCCCACGGAATGTTTCCCATCACATCACCACTGCCCGTTCCTCAGCACCCAAAACACAAAGCCAGGGATGGGATGCATTTCCCATTATCAGTGCGTTTCCTATCATTGGCCAAGTGGGTGATGCTCCTGCCCTTCATCCACCATCAGGCAGAGAGACGTGGAGCAAAGTCATTCTGCTCCTGACTGAGTTCATCTCCCTTCCCTAAAAATAGCAAGAACCATGTGAGGGCACTGCGGGGATCGGACCCCCTGTGGGGCTGGGATCTCAGCATGGTATTCCTCGTTCCTCTTTGGAAGAAAATGAGGACTGCAAGAGCTCTGCAGCAAAAACAGGTTTAAGAGAAAGAGGGTGAAGGATTAAATGGGGTTCAACCCACCTCAGTATGTTCAAATGAAGTCACCTTGCTCCACACCCCAGTTTCCCAAGCAAGCCATTTCTGGGGGCATTTGCCCATCCCCCTGAAGGTGCTGGTGGCCAACATAGGGCTGTGGGGACCATGGAGCAAATACGTCTCCCGCAGCCCCACGTTCCTACCTGCTATTTATGCAGAGCCAGCAGCACTTCAACAACCAGTGTATTTATAGCATGGGTTATGAAACACTGCTGGTCCTCACCAGCTCTTCCAATCACACCTCCCTCCTGAGAGCTGCCCTTGTGTCCTGGTGTTGAAATCAACTCCTCCCAAACCCCGCAAACATCCCCAACCCCCGTAGCATCACCAAAGCCCCCAGCATCCCCAACTCCACAGCATCACCAAACCCTGCAGCATCACCATCCCCACATCTCCCCTCATTTTCTATCTCCTGTGGGACGGGCTGGGCAGGTTCTGGAGGCCTCCTTCCCCTCTGCTTCTCTGCAGAGCTTTATGAAAAGGATGGATGATAAGTAAAAAATACCCCAGATACTTCATCCGGAAAACACTGCTGCTTCTATTTTCTGCACCTCCAAAATAGCTGTCTCCTTTGAAGTACCTGTCAGAGCCAAGCTCCAAAGGCTCAGCCTGCCAACAAGATCCCTCTAAGCATCTCTCCACCATAAATATCCCACCTGAGATCTCAGCAAGGCTGGAAATCGCAGCTGCTCTGTCTCATTACAGGTGTGCAGTGTAATTGGTGCTGACACCATGACAGGCACTGATGCTGCTCAGTTAACCAGGGCCAGATCTTACAGCTTTGGGGCTGCAGTGCTCAGCCTTTCACTCCTGCACTCACAACAGCAGTGCTGAGGAGCTTTGCACAGGGTGATGCTCTGCCATTTTCTTGCAAAGAGATTTTGCATCCCTCTCCTGCATGCATCAGTGGGGAATGCAATGCAAAACGCACAGGTGCTCTGGGGTTGGGTTTTTTTTTTTTTTTTTACAGACCCCACTGGGTATCCCAGAACTGCCTCCCTTGTTCCAAAGGAAAAGGAAGAAAAAAAATCCCTAAGTAATGAGCAGAAAAATAATGCAATTGTCAGCTGCCCTCCGGCAGCAGGTTGGGAGCACTTGAACCAGCTATTTTCGCTGTGATGTTTAATATGCCACTCTTTCAAGCATAGGCTGAAATGTATAATTTTCCATTATATTCCTGTATATTTGACTTTAATATAATGATGCCTTCTCCCTTCGCTACACCAGAATATTGGGTCTGTTAAATGGCTTGTGCTGGGACAAATGGAAAGAGCTGAAGGCTGAGAAATGGCTGTGCCTGAAAACCTCTCTGTCCCTCTCACCCCAACCTCTGGCAAAGGACTGCAATTCATCGCTGGCACAACAGCAGGGGTTGGCATTTCACCCTCCTGAAAGCGCTCAGCTGAGATTTGCCTTGAAGGTGCAAAGCCAAAGGTGCGTGGTTGGTGATTTTTCAGTGGCATGATGAAAAGGGGAAAAGGAAAAACGAGAGAGGAAAAGGGAGAGGAAAAGAGGGGAGAGAAAATGAGAAAAAGGAAAAGGGGAAAAGGGAAAAAGAGGAGAGGAAAAGAGAAAAAGGAAAAAAAGAAAAAGGGGGGAGGAAAGGAAAAGGGGACAAGGGGAAAAAGGGAAAAGGAGTGAAGGGGAATAGGGAAAAAGGGGAAAAGGGGAGAGGAGAGGAAAATGGGAAAAGAGAAAACGGAAAAGGGAAATTGAAAAGGAAAAAAAGAAAGGAAAAGAAAAAAAGAGTAAAACCAGTTTCAGGTCAGTTTTTAATTCCCAACATTTCCCAGCAAGGAGAAAAATGCTTTGTTTCAGGTCAGGCAATCTGTTTGGTTTGGTGAGGCAAAGGGAAATGCATCATTTCAGATAGAAGTTTTCCTAGCAGGGCATTTCCAAACAAAGACACGCAGATGGGAAACAAAAACACATTATTTCATTTCAGTAATGGTGAAATGCAATGTTTGGGGCGAAAGAAATAAATGGATGGTGATTATTCCGAAGGAGAGATTTGCCAAACAGTCTGAAAACACAACGCCCTGTTTTGCTACAGGAAAAAAAAGGAGGCAGAAAACAGTTCCTCCCACCTGGCTGAGCACTGAGCTGCCCGTTCCCAACACCCATCAGCTGTTCTCATTTCCTGCTGCAACCAACAGTATTTTAAAGACAAGATACCGAGGGATTCCCAAAGCCAAAGCCAATAATGGGGCTTTTAGAGCTGTAAGGTTGGTCAATTTTTAGTCTTAATTGCTGTGACAGCATCTCTAATACAGATATCTATGTTAAAAACAAACAAACAGGCACTTGCTGACACTTGCTCCGCTCACTCCCTGCTCTGCTTGCAGAGGATACATAGACCACCTTTAAAAAAGCAAAGGGCAGAGGGGAGCGGTGGGCTTACCCCCCTGCACCTCTTGGTGCGTGGGAACATCTCCCTGCAGAGCTGTTACAGCACACTGCAATGGGTTGTATTCCTTTGGGATGAATTTATGCATGCACGTCCTGGCAGCCCCTACAGGGGCACGGCCAGCAGCAGCAAAGCAATGGGGATCCTCCAAAACAAGGGGCCTGGGGGGCTTCCCAGCTCCATGGAGACATCATTCAATAGACCATGAAGCCATATTTCCAATGTAGGTGCCACACCGCAACGCAAAATGCCCAGAAAACCCCGCAGCCGGGCAACCCCAGGCTGCTGCCACATTCTCTGTGCTGCTGCCTCATCCCCGCTCCCCCCCTTCCTCTCAGCGACGTAGGAGATGTTAATTAAGGAAAGGAGGAAGGATGTGTTGTGTCTGCACCACAACTGCATTTGTATGAGCAGCTGACGTGGGAACGGGGAGAAATCCGGAGCTGGAGCTGATCAGCCTGCGGCACAACTTCCTCACAACCCTTCTTTATTTTTGTTACCTTTCCTTTTTTAACAGCGGAGATCACGGCTGGGCACCTACATGACCTCATCCACACCGACTCCACATTTCCTCACTGCACAGCTGCTCGGTGACGTGCTCACCCCAACAGCATTATCACCCCAAAACCTGCACACGGCCAGCAGGGTGAGGGCACGGCTCATCCTGAGAAGCTCATTTTGGGGAGCCCTTCTCACCTGGGTCCTCAGGATTGTTTTGATAGCAGCTTCAAACTCCTCGGAGTTATTGTAGTCGACAGTCCACACGTGTGGCTTCCCAATGAAGTCCTCAGCGTACGGGTGCTGGGAGGACACCTATAACACAACACAGCTGCAGCCTCCGGCTGTGAAACTCCTGCAGGTTGGGATGCTCCGCTCCCAGCTGCACCCCCAGCTCCATAATTCAGGTAACCACAGCCTGAACCAGGCAAACCACCCGAAATGGCAAAGCTCTGTGGAAGTATCACATCACAGCTCCAGAAACGATAGCAAATCCATCACTGCTGAAGGCACAGAAAGGTTGGTTGCCAGAAAAGGCAGTGCTGGAAGCTGCATCACCCCAGTGCTGCGTCAGTGCCCCACCACCCACCCACCTCTCTCTGGGCAGTTTGGGGGGAAATCATTCCTTTTTGGTAAACCAAATGCTGCTTTTCCAGCCTCACACTGCTAAAAGGCAGCTAGAGCCCTGGGGGCAGGAGGAGAGAGGATACTGAGATATCTTGGAAGGCACTGCAAAGCAGGAGAACCTGCTAGGAGCAGAGCAATGCATGCTTTTCTTTTTGTCCTGCTTGCTCTCCCTTCCCATTTGTAGCCAGCAGTGAGCACCTCCTCCCATCCTCCACATGAACACCCCAGGGCACTCCAGAACCTTGGGAGCCATTGGGGACAATGTGGCACAGCCCAGCCGAGCTCAGGGAGTGAGAACTGTGCTGCATTATCCTCTTCATTAATAATAAAAGAGGCAATTTTCTCAACCCTTTAACTTTTAAAGAGTTCCTGCTTTGCTTAGATTGAATTCCCAGCAATGGGCAAGCCTGGGAGGGGTGTCATACTCCTGCAGCACCACTGAGGTCCCCACATCCTCCTCATTTTACAAAAATACAATGGGCTCAGGGGGCTCAGGCACCAGCAGAACACCAGCCCCTATTCCACATCCTTATTTCAGGGATGTGCATGGATCAGCACAGCGGGAAGGGAATGAACCCTGGATTCTGGGGGAGGGTGTCTGTGAGCATCCCTGCACCACTCTCCCCTCCGCAACCCACAGCAGAGCCCCTTCCATCCGACAGATGCATGTTGGGATGATGCATTCACATGTCAGGATTTGGAGAAAATCTCTCCAGAGATCTCAGTTGGGTGCTTTTCCTCCCCACCGAGCACTTGCCTCTCTGGAGGTGGGCTTCCCACGGAAGAACTCGTGGTTGAGGGAGCTGTGGGGGGGGTTGAAGCGTGCCTGCAGGAACACACAGCCATTGGCGATGGCCTCCAGTGGGGCCGGACCCTCGTAGGGGAACCCAAAGCCGATGAAGAGCTGTGGGAAGAAAACCCAAGCTGGTGATGTGGAGCTGCAGACCCATCAGTCCCCAGCCCCACAGGAGAGGCTCCAAATCACCCACCAGCGTCCCCCAGCCCTAGAAGAAATGTTCCCAATGACCAACAGCATCCCCTGTGCTGCTTTGTGCAGCAAGCCACTACAGCAGCTCCATGCAGCTCAACATCCCATAACTTAAATGCTTAGAACTTAAACTTAAGTGCTCAGAAGCTACTCCACATTTGAAGGAAGCTTTGCAACTCACAGCCCAGTGGGGTGCTCACAGCTGTGGAAGCTGCAATGCTCACCCATAGCTACCAGCATCACACCCACCCTGCAGAGAGAAGCTCCCATACCCCCATAAGGAGGGGAGCAGCCCACCTTTGCCTTCCTCAGCAGCTGCTGGAACTCATGCTGTGGCAGCAGCCCGTGGTTCTTGACGAAGGCTGGCACCTCCGGCGGCCGCTGCGTCTCGTAGTACACAGTGCCGTGGATCTCCATGTACTTGTTGAGGATGGCCAGGAATTTCTCCTTGCCCTGCAGAAGGAAGCAGCGCCCTGATGCCAGCATTAGGGCTACAGACTGCTGGATTGCAACACACTGGGTGCAGGGGGGTTTGCAAAGCCAGGGCTCGTTAACAGCCCCACATCCCACCTAACAAGTCCCTAAGATGCTCTTGGGTTTAATCCTCCCGCCTGTTTTATTACCTGGAAAATCAAGGGGGTTATCATTTTTCTTCTTTGAAGGCTTTTGCTCTCCAAAGCAGCCTTCCATTTTAACAATTTCTCTATTGCTCTTTTCTTTTTTTTATTATTTTGCTCGGAAAAACACAAAGGGGCAGTGCTTTGGATGCTATATTTTCAGTTTATTCTGGCCCCTAAAGAGCAGACTGGGAGGGAAGGAGGAGGTATAAATGAGGAACTTGGGAGAGCTGCGCATGCTGCCTTAACGCCTCTCTGAGCACTGCATTTCTGCACTCAGCCACATATCCCACAGTTCTCTATGGCTATCAGCCAGATCTGCATACAGAGCAAAGAAGTCAAGCAGCTCTCTGCGGTCAAGCAGAGCTGCAGGGTGCCATTGTGGCCGTGGGTATGGTAACACCCAACTGGGCAATGTTCTGATAGCGATTCCCTAATGCAAAGGACTTGGGGAGATGACAATAAAACACTGCTGAGCATTGCTGGTGGGGAGAACCAGCCCTAAGAGAAACCCCAGTGCACAGTGTGGGGAAACAGGTGTAATTCATGACTTCTGGCTAAAAGGGGCTAACGTTTGCAATGCTAAGGCAGGCAAAAGTTCATTTTAACTCTCCTGAGGACCTCCCCACATCGAGCTAACCAAGATGGAGTGCATCCTGGCCTGCACATCTGGCAAGCAGGGCACAGGCAGGGAGGGCAGACCTGTTCCCTGGGGGTGCTGAGGCCCCAGGAGGCAAACGCGAGGTTTTAATGCAAAGGGTGCAGCACCATACCTGCAGCTGGAGTATCACCATGGAGCACCGAGGGGAAAAAAAAGAGAAGAAAGAGTTAGCTGTTTCCTTTTGTGCCATGGAATGGCAATGTATGGATGAGAATGGGAGAAGCCCTCTATGAATGGGACCAGGACAAGCTGGGAGCTCCGGCGCCTGCAGTCGCGCACCTTCCAGATGCTGGCCTCCTTCCCGTACACCACTGCCATGCTGCTCACTTTGTTGGATTTGATGCGCTGCCTCTCGGTCTGGTTGAGCTCCTCTGACACGAAGCCCATGAAGGAATTGTCCGGGGTGTGGGCTGCGGATACCAAGAACAGAGGGACACACTGGGACCGCGGCTCCAGAGCTTGGAAGAGAAGCGATGTGAAACACCGGCAAAGTGCCTGAGCGCCCACGATGGCCCCGCTGCGTCCCTACGGCAGTGCTTACGGAACATGGTCATGAACTGGGAGGGGTGCAGGTTCCAGTAGCCCCAGTTGGTGCGGAAGCCGCGCAGCGTGGCGTATTCCTCATGGTTGTAGGCTGGCTCCGTCCCAAAGGTATCGATGACACGAACACGGCACCTGGGAGAGGAGACAGAACCCATCACATCCCGTGCCCTAAATGAGCGGTTTCCCATTGCTGGGCTTTTGTCCCCCTGGTGGTTTCCAAAACAACGCATCTTCTGAAGACTCGCTAATGCTTTTCCCAATATCCCAGGACTGCTGAGGCAGGCATTACCAGCACGAGAGCAAGGAGAAAAGGGGAACATCAAACCAGAGAGGGAAAAAAAAAAACAACAACAACAAGCTGAATGCGAGAGCAAATGCATTTATAATAAAAGCAATAACATTGCCTGTCATTTTTCTCTCTAATAAAATTGTGCAGGATAGTGGAAGAGATGGGAAAAAACATAATAAATAGCAGGACTATCAGCACTAAATTAAATTGCATATTTTCCTGGCTGCTGATATACCAGGGGATGCTGACATTTGTCACGGTGCTGAAGGAACCGGCGCCGGGGCTCTGCCTCTTGCAGGCATCAAAGGCTCCCACTGCCACAGTAGGGTGGCAACCTCTGCTCACCTGTTGTCCTTTGAGGTCATCGAGATCTGCCTTTGCTTGCTAATTAAGGAAAAATAGAGCATGAGAAAGAAGTGGTGTTCTCACCTATATTTCTTAAAGGAGAGCCCCATGTGCTGCTTCATCTGCTGGAGGCCGTGGTAGTCGGTGTAGATCAGGTCAAAAGGCAAAGGGTTCGTCAAGGGGCAGTTTCCCCGGCCTGGAGGCACCCCTAAGTTGCTGGAGGGAAGCAGGAGGCACCAATCAGCTCTGAAGAACACAGCTCTCCTCCCTGATGGGTGCCTCGGAGGGGTCATCCGGCAGCCCTATGGCATCTGTGTTGTCTTTGTGCCTTGGGAGACACAGGGACAGCCTTGCCCCAAATATTTGCCCACAGGCAGAGCTCCCTGATGGGCTGGGGTTCCTCCTCTGCTGCTTGGGGGGCATGGAGAACAGCTCTGCATTCCATCTGCCATGGATGTTGAGCATATTTATTCATATTTCTGACTTCATCCCAGAGAAGCTGTGGATGTCCCATCCCAGGTTGGATGGGGCCATGGGCAGCCTGACCCGGTGCCTGATCGAGTGGTTGGCAGCCCTGTCCGTGGCACAAGGGTTGGATGATCTTTGAGGTCCCTTCCAACCCAAGCCATTTTGTGTTTCTATGATGATTCTGTGATTTTGCCCCATTAATGACATAACCTAATAAAGCCAGGACAGTCAGACTGTGGGCCTCATTCGGAGCCTTTGCCTAGGATTCTCAGTCAGCCCCTTCAAATAACCCTTCTCAGACCCTTTTCTCTTCTGCAACGGATAAAATGCGTTATGAAAATCCAGATAAACCGGATTGACCACAATCTCTTTATCAAGATCATCAGTTACCTTGCCCCAACACACAGTGTGATTAATCTGGCATGATGCACGGCTGGTAAACCAGCAGCATGCTTCCTTCCCTTTCCAATTACCTCCGTGAACTGATGGATCGCTCTCCCCAAAGCTGTTGCATTAAGTGTACTACTGATGTCAGCCTGACAGCCCATCCGCTTGTCTGGACCACATTTCCTCCTTCTCAGAAAAGAAAAAATGTGACACCTTCCAACTCCAGCAGGTTTCTCAAAAATCCTTGCTACATGTACTTGTGATTTCAGCACAGCAGTTTGCTCAGAAATACAAATGGTCCATCCCTCAGTTTCAATATTCCTGCTAGATTTCAATTTTCCTTCTAGATGTGAACTCCTCAATTATTTCACAAGAGCAGTATAGAGAACCCAAGTTGTTGGCCCCAAGATGTGGGGGAACCCGTTCACTGGAACAGGTTGCCCAGCAGGTTGTGGATGCCCCATCCCTGCAGGCATTCAAGGCCAGGCTGGATGTGACTCTGAGCAGCCTGGTCTGGTGGTTGGCAACCCTGCACATAGCAGGGGGTTGAAACTGGATGATCATTGTGGTTATTTTCAACCCAGGCCATTCTACGTTGGCCCCAAAAAACTGGCCCCATTCGGTGTGGGTAGGCTCTACCCACCTATCCTTGGAGGTATTTCCTCATTTCTTAGGAATAAAAGACATTGAGGACAAGGACCTCCCAGTGGGTTGGTGCAATGGGAAGATCCTTTCTCCTGCCCCATCCCAGCCTGGGACCAGCAGACCAAGGGTGACCTCAAGCTCCCAGGAGTGACCCTGACTCCAGAACAAGCCATCATGGAACCAGACCGCGGAACCACACTACTGTCCAAAGCCAGGGTGAGCACAGATTTTCAATTTAAGGCAAAAGCTGTGTCTGCAGCTGGTTCAGTGCTCCTGTCACAAGGAATATCAGCACCAGCTCTGGGCAGAGCGGCCGGGTCAGCCGCAGGGGAAACAAGCTGCAGTTTTATCACTTTTATGGGCAATTTTACATGACACAACAGATTGAGAAGATGGCAGGAATAGAAAAGCTCTCACCTCCAAGAACTACCTCAATGAGATAAACAGGGCAGTGAGCAGACTCAGCCCTCTGGGGACAGAGGTGGCTGCTCCCAATGGTAGCAAGTGGGAGAAGAGGAATTTTTAAGCCACTGAAGATGCCCAGGATGTTACAGAGACACAATAACAAACTCCACATTTGCTCACGTACACTCCGTTTTTTCCCTCAGGCACCAGCAATGTGCTCAGCCCCACCACCTGCCAGCTCTCCCCAGCTTGCAGCATCCCTCGTGCTCCCAGCATCGAGTCAGTGTTTTTCCAGCAGAGCTTCTCTCTGTCCTGTTTACTTATCCTTCCTAAACACTTTTTAAGCGCTGATTTTAATATTCTAATCATGCAAATCCGGTTTGCAGCTCCTGGGCAGTGGGATTTTTTCCCCTTTCCTCCTTATTTAAACATCCTTTATTCGAGCTTTCATCATTTGCCAGTTAAGCCAACTAATTTTCTCCTAAGCCCAATTTCACTCATGGTTGGAGTGAGATTTCCATGATTTTCCCTACACTGTGTCCTATTAACGATGCTTGAAATTACGCAAATAGAACTGACAAGCACAAAATGTTTCTTTCTCAGTGAGCATTTCCGAGAAATGCTCGACCCCAGCACTACACCTGGAGGAAACCCCCCCAGTGGGACCTGCCTGCAGTGCTGCCCACATCACATCCCCTCAGCTCAGCTCCGCTCTCCCCACTCAGCTCCCCCCGGTGCTGGCAGATGCGAGCCCAGCTCCTCTCTGCCAGCTGCCTCCACCAGCTGTGCCCACTCCAGAATAAATCTAGAGCAGCTTCTTGTCCTGCTATTTTCCCCTTGTAAATACTTGAATCAACCAAGGGGATGCATTCCCTTCCTGAGTGTGGGGCAGGCTCTCTGAATTCAGATGACTGCAGGCTTATCTTTACATCCCATTGACCTATTTTCAAATTAACCCAAACTTTTCTTCCAGGATGGGAGGGGATGGCCTTAACTTGTGCCTGGGGAGATTCAGGTTGGGTATTAGGAAAAACTTATCTGAAAAAGTGGTGATGCATTGGCACAGGCTGCCCATGGCAGAGGCAATCATCATCCCTGGATGTGGTCAAGAACCATGGAGATGTGGCACTGGGGGATGTGGTCAGTGGGCACAGTGGGGTTGGATTGGTAGTTGGATTGGATGACATTCTTGGTCTTTCCAACCATAATGACTCTATGATTCAAAATTCAACAATACCCAGCTAAATCCCGCAGTGGTTAATAAGATTATCATAACCTCTCCATGATTAAAGCAGAACTTTCTGCAGTGGCACCAAAGCCAGCCAGTGAGTCCTCATTTGGCTACAAAATAAACATATTTCACGAAGGAGTGCAATTTAACAGCTCAGTAATTCGTGCTAATTTATGCACCTTCCTCTCCTACAGGATGAAGACCTCAGAGGTGGTGGAAATCCCTCCCCATTGCTCCTCACCCTCATCCCCACTCCTTGCCTGGCACATCTCCAAGCCACCCCTTGTTGCTGTTGGAATGAAAGGGGGTTAACTGGAGTCAACTGAAGTTAACTGGAATTGACTGGACTTGACTTCCTGGATGGGAGAGACTGGAGGGAGCCAGGAAGAGATCTGCGCAGAGCTGAGCCCCAAAGATACACTGAGGATGCAATGCCAAGCTAAATGAACCTGTATTTGGAAACACGCTGCCAAGGAGAACAGCTCTTTTTAGTTGGAAATTCAGCAATGAACGAAGAACATTCCTAGGAAAGATGAAGAACTGTCTGGGATGAAGAGCAGCAGGAGCTCTGGTGCTGGCAGAGCCTGGGCAGAGCCTACTGCCTCTTGCTACCCCAGCTCAACCACAGTACACACAGCCAGGGCCACTGCTGGCCGTCGGTGTGATGCCAGCACTGTGTCTGCCAACTGCAGAGGGGTGGTGATGCCTGCAGCCCGGGCTCCACGCTGGCTTTCATGCGAACAGATGCAAGACAGAAAGATGGCTTTTATCTGCCAGAAAATAATTAGAAATGCCTTCAGCTGGACACCGTGTTTCCATTCGAATGGCCGTTTTTGCAGCCTGAGTACACCTCAGCGGCGGTGGAAAGCGCAGGAAAATAGCAGCTCTAATTATGTGTATGGCAGGCAGCGAGATGGGAGCTGCAGCTTCGGCTGTGGGATGTGGCTCTGGGGCTGAGCAAAGCCTCGTGCCATGCTGTGCCCCACGTGGGATGCCCTTTGCCTGCACCCCTGGGGTGGCAGCACGGAACGAGCACATGCCTAGAATTAAGTGCCTTGCCAAGGCCCATATTATGAGCCCAGGACTTGACACCAGAGCAATTAAGCTCCGAGAACACTTCGTAAAGCACTGACCCCACGAGGCATCAAATCCCGTTTTCTTCGACTTTCTGTCCTGCCTTATGAGCAGTTAATTTCAAGGGGGCAATTTCAAAAGCACCTTTCAGCGTTTCCGAGATCGATGCTCCCCATCACTCCCATTCTCCTCCCCAGCAATCCCTACATGCAGCCAGTGATGCTGACATGATGACAGCCACCGGTGCCCATCATCACATCACATCTCATCAACAGCTGCATTTAGGATGGGGCGGGAGCCCACCGTGCCATGTCTGCAGGGGGGCTGGGGAGGCAGAGGCTCAGCTCCCTGCACCCATAGGCTCACAGTGCAGCTGTGCAGCCTGGTGCTGCTGCTCTCCTCGTTGGGAGCTGGGGCACAGCCGTGTTCCAGCACAGCTAACAAGTGCCCAGCAATTTTTCATGCCCATTACTGGGTAATCTCATGTGTTGCCTCTTGCCTCACATCAGGAGGCAGCTAACAAATTCACAGAAGACGACAAACACCTGCACATTGCTCAGCAGTTATGGTAGGTCACAGCAGTGTCATTCACAGGTCTCGAATGAGTAGCTAAAAGCTGAAGCAGGAGATGTTGTGTGTCCATAATTCAGCTCTTTGGGAAGTGCTGAGCTACGGGATCTGCCCAACCAGGACAGACAGACAGAGAGTGCAACAGAAACAGAAGGGTTAAGTGATGTGATGGGGACATGCAGCACACTGGGGCACTGCCCATCAGGGAGGGGAGCAACGCACTGGTCTGGGACAGTGCATCCACCTTCAGACCCAGCCCTCCAACTGCTGCCTTCCTGCACAGGGACTTCCTCCTGATCCTGCCTGATCCCCAGCACCACAGGCCCAATCCTGACCACTGCCTCCAAGCACTGCTGCATTGCAATCAATACACACACTAATAATGAACAGCTGCTCGTAGGTAACTGTTGGCTGAAGCACGCGCACGCAAACCTTTTAGCAATCCCTTGCCAATGATCAATACGTGTATAAAAATCAGCTCAGAAACGCAGAGACAAACCAGGAGAGAGGTTATTTCATGCTGAATAATTCACGGATACTGATGCAAGGCCGTGCTGGGCAGGAGCATTTACAACTCCGAGCTGCAAAGCGAGCAGGGGTTACCAAAGAGAAATGCACAAAATGCAGAATCAACATTTCACATTTATGGAGCAGAGCATCTCCAAACCAGACTGCTGGCTGCAGGCTGAGCTGCTGATTGCATCCCAGGCTCTCTGCACACCCGCAGCAGTGAAGCCCCCGTTGGGCTTTGGCTAAGCATGTGAGATTAATGGTAGCACAGCTCGTTATTAACCACGCTTGTTCAGCTAAGTCTCCTGCTTGCTCCTGTGGTGTAAGGGCTTATCTCTGCTCTGCTCTGAGCCACAGTGCCCCACAGCAGGCATGTCTCTGAAAGGTCAGCAATAAAGAGACGGATGCACCAACTCTGCTCAGCACCCCACAAAGGGACCCCTGCATCCACCAGAGGGACAGGACTTCCTCCAGACCCAGACAAGACCAGGAGCCCCATCCCAGGGCAATGCATGGGCTCCTTCCCCTCATTAAACCACCACCATGAGGCCCTCCATCAAAAAAACACAAAAGAGAACCAGATAACAACAAGGACACCCTGCCAGCCATTAACTTCACCCATCCTCGGGCACAGGGACATTATTCAGTGTGTCAGTCCAACCCAGCACGGGGCACAGCATGGAGATGGCCGCAATGCATTCCTGTGCCTTTCTGAGAAGCTGCACGAGGACCAGGATTATAATTTTTTTAGTTAATTAGTCGCGAGCTAATTCTGTTCATTAATTCTGAATGCTGCAGGGGCTGGGTTGGATTTTTTCATTGTGTTTTTCCTTTCTCTCCAAGATCGCTGTTTATTTTTCTCACTCCCTTTCCAGCACGGCTCATTATGCAGCAGAGCTGGCTTAAGCATCACCCAAAATCTTGGCGGCCCATAGGGCAGCACAGGGCTGTTCTCCATTCACAACCCGCCCTCTCCAGCATTTTCACTGGCACTTGCCCTGCAGCTCACACCCCCAGCAGCAGCTGAGGAGAGCTTTGTGATGCCATTGGCACCACCAGCCCGGTCATAACTCAGCATGAAACAGAGCCCAGGTGTCTCATACGCAGTTAGCATCTCCTTTTTACCTTTTCTGCTGAATATTGGTCTCTCTTGGAGCCCACACAAGTGCTTTGAGTGGCTGGGTGCAGCCATCTGCTTGCACTTGCTCTGCATCTCCATATGCCACACTGCAGAAGTGTCCCAGCAATGGCCAATTCCCACCCAGGTCACACTGCAGCCACCACCCTGCAAGGGATGGGGGTTATTTCTGGCAGCCTTACTCAGCCACCGAGCAGGAAGGGTGGGAGGGGAGGAAGGAAGGGAAGAACACAGCCACTGCTCACACGACACCAGGGGAGGGATGGGGGCTGAGCACCCTCTATGGCACTGAAGCATAGGACAGCTGAGTCATGGGGCCATGCTTTCCTGCAAAGAGCATCACTGGGGAGCAGGGGACAGGGGACACGGGGGATGCTGTGTGCTGCCAGTGATGCACCAGTAATGCTTAGATCTAGCACCACGACTACAGGGCAAATCCTTGCCCTAAAAAGCTGCACCATGCCTTGGTTTCATAGAACCCTAGAGTTGGAAGGGACCCACGGCACCAACCTCTGCAGCTCCTTCAGTGAGACTGTCACCTTCAGGCTGTGTCCCAGCAGGAAAAGGGCAGCCAGGATGTCGGCCCACTGCACCATCTCGCCCAGGGGCCCCCCCTTCAGAACCCGTGGGCTGAAGACGTCCCCTGACTCCTCGGTCAGGAAGCCAATGTGAATCAGGATCTGCAGAGAGAGGGACAACAAGCTGCTGACAGCCAAAAATGACTGCTGGTCCCTTTCCACTTCTGCAGGCTGAAATTACTCAGGGAAACCACTCGGGTGTAAGGACAAGCGGTCTATGTCCAATTAGCAAAGATCCAATATTCAGTGTCTAGCTCTATCTTCAGACATGGTCCATTTTGCCCATGCACACTGGGGTCTGCCCATGGATGCAGAGCACATCTCCCTGTAGAAAGGGGCCTAGAGGGCAGCAGGAAAATGCCTCCAGCATCTGAAAGGAGGAAACGTGCCACCCCATGCCCCACTCACTGCCGGTGCCAACCCAGGGATGGACACCTCCTGCTGACCAGGACCCGGCTCCAAAGTCCTGCCCAGCTTCCAGCTGTGTCCTGAGCCATGGCCATGACCACCCCACTGATAACACAGCTCGAACCCCACAGATCTCCTTCTCCCATCTCCCCATGTCCTCATCCCCACGTCAACCCCACCATGCAATTGGCTCCTACGTGTTTTTGGTCCCCCTGCCGTCCCTTCAGCTTCTGCTCGAGGCGTCGGGCTGCCCACAGCCACTGCTGAGCCAGGTGCCGGATCCTCTTCTTCATGAAGCTGAGGGACTCCTTGCCCGTGCCCACCAGCTCCAGCAATGGGGCCAGGTCGCTGCGGAAAGCTGCCTGCAGGAATGGAGCACTGCTGATTGCTATCAGGCATCACTGAATCACATAACCATGAGATTTCCCACGTTGGAAGGCACCCATGAGGAGCACTGAGTCCAACACAATCACCACCCAAAACTCAATCCTAAGTCTGATAGCGGTGTCCAATGCTTCCAAAGCTCCAGCAGCTCAGGGAAATGCCTGCTGCCCTGCAGAGCTGCTCCATGCCCACCACCCTCTAGTGCAGAAACTTCTCTTAACATCCAATCTGAGCACTTGTAATAAAATTGCAATCAGGGTCCATTGGAGAGGGGTGGTTTCACTTGGATGTTTTCCAAACTGGTGCCTCTTTGTGGCATCCCAGGGGGGAGAGCACTTGCATGTGGCATCAAGATGGGCGCTGGGGGTCTGCTGGTACCACTGCCTCGGAGGCACCACTGTCACAGCCCCGACCCCATTGTTATCCCATGGACTCTACCTGGGCACGGGGCAGCGGTGGAGGGGACGGTGCGGCCGTCTGGTTCCTCCAGGGCAGGGGAGGGCAGAACCACTCAACTTCACTGAGGTAGATGAGGAAGGAGCACTCGGTGCCATCCACGCCAAAAAATGCATAGCAGGGGTCGGAAGTCCACCTGGCCCTCATCCACTGCAAAGGGACAAAGGAACACAAATGGGGCTCATTCACACTCCCAGCTCACACATCCAGAGCTGTCCCTGAGGTGGTTCCAGGTGCAGAACAGCTGCTGATTGCAGCCCCCATTCATCACCCCCGACCAGCCTGTAGTTAATTCAACAAATCTACTCGCAGACAGCTCGCTGTGCCCGCTATGTAAAATGCACCAATCAACCAGACAGGAGATCGAATTATAGCCTTTGACAATTAAATTACATTCCAAATTAACTCCAATTGTGGATAGAAAGGATGCCCAGCACTAGGGGAATGAGGAAAAACTCGTGCCCCAGTCCAGTGTTGCTTCAATATACCCTTCAGCATCCTTTCAGGTAGAATCAGCCCAGGGCTGGAAGCAGGAGGCTGGCAAGGGAGGGGAGAGGGGAAATGCTCTTAATTAGCCCACGTAAATATGCTCTCTGACAAAGAGATCACACTGAAGGCCAAATGCCAGGCTGTGTGCAGGTGTGGGGAGCATGCAGTGTCAGCCAGGACATTGCGTCAGCAATGGAGGTCCTTGCCACCATAACGAGATGTGCTCCTGTGCCACGCTGAGATTATTCCCCAGACACCAGCCGTGCTCCAGATATTTCAAGAAGATATGACAGCACTTTATCCTCACCGTGCTTCTGTCATTAAGCACAGAAAGTACGGGCAGGGAGAGCCTCACAGAGCTGGTTCTGCTGCTGCCTGCAAAGCTGTGGGTACAGCCCCACACCTCCTCGTGGCCTCATGGCAATTAGGCATGTGGGGAGCTTCAACTCACCTCCACCTTCCCAGCGCAGTCAGGGTACTTGGGGTCCCTGGGCACCTCGCACTGGTCCCTCCTGCCATCCCCCACTGCAGAGAGACAAGGAAGATAGCAGGTGCCAACACCAGGAACGGATGGGGCTGGAAGAGCTGGGCACCTGAGAACAACACTCACTTTTTGCGTTCATGAGGCTATTCCGGAGAATCTGGTCTACTTTTATTGCGATGTCTGAGACGTTTTGAGCTATAGCTTGGATCCTCTCCATCAAACCGGCCGCTGGTTGGAACCTGGGAAGAAAGAAGAGAGACCCCACAAACATCCTGAAAATCCAGGCTTGCAGAGCTGGGCTGTAGGCTGCAACACGGCAGTGCCTCATTCAGCAGAGAGCTTTGAAGAGTTCTGACTTTAAAACAACATAAAACAGTTTTTCTGCTATTTTTTGCAGTGTGCTCATAAACTGCAATACATCTCTGCATTTTACATCGGGAACTGCTAAATATGCTGGCGAAATCTGTTTGCGTTATTTCAGACGTGCTATGCTTGAAAATCCTCCGCTGTGATTATTGGCCTTGCAGCGCACGCAGGAAGACACGGGGAGTTAAAAAAAGGAGAAAGAACCAAAAATTGAGCAAAAGGATGACACAAATAGCAACAGGCAAAGAAAGCCCTGAGAATCACAAGCAACGACGCACGGATGGCCTGAAGTCCAATCCCACCAACAATGAGCAGACTTCCATACCCAACGGTGAGGGCTATGGGGCAAGGGGAGATGACAGGGACAGGGAGACTGGCAGTGTAGCCCAAGCTGGCACTGAGCTCCATGTCGTGGCCCCATAGAGCCCATGAGCACCATCCCAGTGTGGTCAAAGACCCAACCCCACTGGCTCGAATGGCTGCACATGGCAGCTATTGAACCGCCGCTCGCGATCAATCCCAGCTGTGTAAACAGCACCATTACCCTCCACACATCTCATGGCACAGACAGAGCAGCACGAGTGACAGAGCATGGCAGAGATGCCTGATGTCAATTAAAATCTGGTTTCAGGTACAAAAAGGGCAGAGAATTCAATCCGTGAGCAGCGGTGCCGCACTCGACAAAGAAAGATTTCCACCTCCAATGCTCCACTTGCCATTTCCACTGCAAACGATGCCTTGATGAGCGCTGTTATCACAGCAAATAATTTCCCCTTCTGCAGCGGCTGGGTCATAGATTTTTCTTGCTGCTGCTGAGATCATTATAATACAAGGAGATGTCATAAGCAGTGAGCAGAACCAAAAGGGCTACCTTGAATACCGCTGGCACAAAAATATGTGCTGATATCAGGTCCTTCCCTCTGAAGTTTTATGTTTGTTCTCCAGCAGATCACTGAAGCTGAAGGCTGCGATTTAAAGTACCTCTGTCCTCAAGGCTAAAAAAATCCTGGGTTTATGAACCGACACTGCTCCGGCTGTTGATTTAAGGTCCATTCTCCAGCAGCAAGCAGCCCACATTTTTCCTCCTGGCATGGTTTATGACCATCGATACTCAACCTGCATACCTCCACGGGGAACCACATATCTTAGGCTTTTAAGAAATAATAAATGCAGAGGACGCCATTGCCCCCAAGTAACTTTCAACCTTTTGCAGAGAAGAAAGCCCAGGTCTCCTGCCAGCTGCTGTAACAGGAAGAATCCTTGTGAGGCCCTGGTAAAACACAGGCACAGAAATGACCTGTGACGAGCTTAGCTTGTGAGCACAGCTTCAGTCTGAGGGCTGAGCCAGCCCTGAAAGCTCCTAAATCCCTCTTTTCTGCAGGTCTTTATCCATGAGGAAGCAGCAGTCAGACCACTGTACATGTCTGTAGGGACCAAGAAAAGGTTGGGATGGGCAGGATAGGAGCAAACTCAAGAATTACTGAATTTAGAGTCAATAAGCCCAACCTTCTGCTCAAATTGGACAGGGACGTTGGGTCGTGTAGATGCTCCCCATGTTTCCTCAGCACTCACAAGAGTGCAAGAGGATGGGAACAGATACAACTTCCACCTCCACCTAGAAGCCACCCCAACCCCTGATAGGCTCTAAACCAGCTTGCAAACAGCCAAGAATTTGGTGAATCCCAAAGGCCCGTGTCATTGCAGGGGAGTTGGACTAAATGAGCTCTAAAAGTCCCTTCCAACACAAATGATTCTATGAAAGGTTGAACGTCTCCATCCCATCCCCAATCGTGAGATCCTCCAGGGTTGAGAATTGGCAAATGCATTCATGTGAGATCAGGACTGTCCGAACCCAAGGCTTTCTCTGGGCTCATCCTCACAACCAGCCTGCATCCTGCTGGTTCCCAAGACTTATCCTGGCATTTATGTCAGCCTGCCTGGCTTCTGTATGATACAGCTGTTCCCTGAACACAAAGGCTTCAAGGCAGAGCCTTTTGATATTAAATGTGTGTTTGATCATGGCGTGCAAGCAGCACTTCTAGTTCTCTGGAACAAGACATCCACGTCGCGTTCATGTGCAGCATGTTCAAAGTGCAGAAGGCTTACCTAAGAGGAAACGAGAACTGAAACGACCTGGATCAAGAAAGGGAATATTTTCTTCCCTTCAGCTATTTTGGAGTTGAAATGTCCAGCACAGTTCTTGGCATCTTTCATACGTTAAAAGGAAGAAATAATCATAGAAAACACCCAAAACAGAGAGCCACGCTCCACCTCCCACCCATCACATGCTTACCACCTTCATTCCCCAAACCAGCTTTCTCCAGCATTGGAGCAAGGAGTTCCATGCTTGGGGTGAAAGCTGCACCGGTACTACAGGGCTGCAGCTCGAGCAGGACATTTCATTGAATGCATTAATGAGACGACAAGGAGGTTAAGTAGAAGTTATATCAACTATCATTAAAGTGATTTGTCTCCTGAGCAGAGGACAAGGAAATAAGACAGTTAAAAGCAAAAGCTCGAACGCAAGAAGGTTTTCCTGGAGCTCATCAGAATCTGATGCCTTACTCCTAGTAACTGGAGAAGGACAAGGTGAGGGGCCCATTCTGCTAAACCACAGCTAAGCAGGATGGAGAGATTGTTTATCATCCAAAAACACCACAGCAAAGCACCAGCACGGTGAAACCCAGAGCTTGCCCCCAGCCATCCCCCTTGCACAGAGCCCTTTCTCCTTGCTGCTTTTTGACTGTTCCTATAGCGACAATATAAATGCCACCAAAATACACGGGGACTATGCCAGCATTGAAACTATAGTAAATTGCTATAGGTTTTCTGGAACAAATTTTTCCCTGGGAACTTAAAACCATTTACTACAGCAAATACAGTACTTTTACTTCTAACCATCAATATTGATTTCATCTTTATTATTTTCAGATTTATACTTCCCCATGTTGATTACGATTCAGATCACGCTGTGGCTTATAATGCCCTGTATACAGTATTCATCTCATTCCAAAAACTGCTATTAAGATGTATTTTTCCCCACAGGCGGATCATTTGCCACATAACACAGCCAGAGGTTGAGTTTTCCTTTCCTTTTTCATACATTAATTTGCTCCCCCTTGCTTTGCCTTTTGCCCCCAGCCCTGCTGCACCAACTCAGCCTCAGCCTGGTTATCTCTTTACAAAGCACCACACTTTTATTGCCTTTTATAAAAAGCAGCATTAGGAAAAGACAAATCTCCTCCTATTTGCGTGTTGTCTCCATAATACAAACCCTAAGCATGTTTGTTTGCTCTTATATTTCTTCCGATCGCTGTTGGAGAGAGCGATGCGGGAGGAGAAGAGCAGATGTTTGGAAGGTAACACATCCACATCCCAGCACTCATGCAGAGTCCTTCACCTCCTGCTTGCTCATGATGATATTTGTGCTGCCATTTGCCGCTTTACAATCATAGGATCATTAAGGTTGGAATGGCCCAAGACCATCCAGTCCAATCACCCACCTGTGGCCAATACTGCCCACTGCCCATGTCCCTCAGTGCCACATCTCCGTGGTTCCTGAGAACCTCCAGGGATGCTGACTCCACCACCGCCCTGGGCAGCTGTGCCACTGCATCATGCTTTCACAGAGAATATTTAAAGATTTTGTTACCCAAAGACACGAAGCAGAACAGCAATCCTTTGCTCTCTGTGAATTCATATGGGGCAAACAACCTGGGGAATGCATTTTGGGACAGGAGAGCTCCGTGGGAACTCATTTGAAGCAAATATTGGATGTTGCAGGAGCAGAGCTGAGCTACATCCAAGCAAACTGCAGAAAGGAAACCACGCGCGTGGCCAGCCCCAGCTGTCCAAATGACAGATTGAGTCATAAATACCGGGGCATTTTACACACTGAAGTATTTCAATTTATTTTATTTTCCATTTACGGCGGTTGATGTTGCTCACAAAAAAATGCATTTAAAGGGCCAGACCCCGAGTGAGCTGCAGCCCTCGAGAAGCCTCTGCCACTTCAGCAACGAATTGCACGAAAAATAAGATCCCTTGGCAAGAGAACAAGTCACAGCCAGAATCACAGACCTGCCTACCTGCAGCTCGCACGTACTCCAACACATTGACCAGTTCCAGTATCACAGATCTGCATAAATCACCCGCTCCAACACAAGCAGAACTTGCCAGCAGTCAAAATTGTTGATTAAAATGTTCTAAGGATGCTGTAGGATGCTGAGAGATCCTTTCCAAGCAGATTATGGGGCTGCAGTCATAAACCCAAGCCTTGTTTTCTTAGAATCATAGAATCCCAGAATGGTTTGGGTTGGAAGAGACCTCAACGACCATCCAGTTCCAACCCTCCTGCTGCAGGCAGGGCTGCCAACCTCTACAGCAGGTACCAGATCAGGTTTCCCAGAGCCCCATCCAACCTGGCTTTGGGCATCTCCAGGGATGGGGTACCATGAACAGAACAGAGCCCTAAGCACAGGCAGCAGCAACTTCACGTTTCCTGGGTACATGAAGGGTTATGGCTCAGTCACTTCAGTGTCCGTTCATCTTTACTTGATAGGGGCATAAATCAGCTACATGTGCCTCCATGCCCAGACAGTCTGATGCCTGCAGGCTGCTGGGAAGAGCCTTTGGTGAGCCCAGGAGGCTTCACCATTCCTCCATGGAAGCTGCCTTCAAGTCAGCCCCAAAACACCCAGTTTTGCCCACACACCATTCTCCAAGATCCGTGTTGTGGGCACCAATGGAGAATGCACTCAAATTCATGGATGCTGAGGACTAGCCAGCCACCCAAGCACAGCTCAAAGCCTCTTGGCCTTCATGTGTTAAAGGCGTCAAACCACCCCTTCTGCAAAGAAATAAGGCAGCCCCAAGAGCATCACTGCTTCGGGGTGCAAAGGCCCCAAAACAGCAGAAAGCAAAGGCTGCTGAGGAAGTGGCTGCAGCAAACCTGGAGGTGCTGGTGAGATGCAAGCACAGAAGTGATAAGAGAGAGGACCTGGGTGCTGCTGGGGGTCCCCACCATCAGCAGAAGTGTCACTGAAGCAGCTCCTTAATGGCAGCAATTTGGGGAGCTGGGTTGGCAAAATGCAGCTTGGAGTCACACTGTGAGACTTCTAATTCCCAGGGGAATATGGAGTTGTGTAACAATTATAAGAACAAATACTTGAAGTGCGTGGAAATTAACTGAGCCTCGGTAGTAATTAAGCCTGAAGATTAATCAGCCATTAGCAAATAACAGTCTACATGTTACCCACCACACAGGGCCAGTGGATGAGAAGGGCAGCAGGGCAGACCCCCACCCAGGACCCCGCCGTCACCTCCCACCTGAGGACATCCCCAGCACCCAGACCTGGGCTCCTGTGAGCCCCCAGCTCCCGAGTCCAGCTGAGATCAGCCCCTGCACAGCCCCTCCATCCCTCCCTAGGTTCTTTCCAGCCAGGCACCAGTGCTCTCACCATGTGCTAGTATTTCCCCTGCCCAGCAAACAGCTCTCCAGGAGGCTTCCGTAAGTACTTCTCATTTCCTGCCCTCTGATGATTTATGAGGGTTGCATTCAATTAACAGTGGTATTGATTTTCTCGCAGCTGACTGACAGCCTGCTCGTGCTCATTGGGAAAATAATCGCTTACCTTCCTGCATGGGTAGGGAGCAGGAAAGGCTGGAAAAGGCATTCAGCAAAATCCAGCAGAATTCAGCAAAATCCAGTAGATTCTGCAGCTCATGCCTTCTATCCCAGAGTGACAAACCAGGGGCCTTCCCAAAAAAATCCTGGTCACCTCATCTAAAGAGGATGTTGGACACCTGAGTCTATCCAGAGCTGTCCCTGAAGCATTGCAGGAGATGGATTTGACACATGTGAGTGCCTATAGACAGCATCTATGGGGCAACAAGCAAAGCTTCAGGTGACTTTAGCCATGAATAACTCTGCAGTCACTTCCAGCTGCGTTGCTCCTGACAGCTGAGCAGATTTCCAAGGCTGCTAATTAATTATATCTCGCTTATTCGAATTCCTCTGTGCACTTTCTGGGTAGAAAGCCATCCCTGCAAGGCTGACATGGGGGCACTGGGAGCACGGAACATGCTGGGGGCTGTGCTGCTGGTTGATGATCTTGAGGTCTTTCCCAACTCCAATGGTTCTACAATCCCATGGATGACCTTGAGGATCTTCTCCAACCTTAGTGACCCTATGATTCTATACACCTGAGGGTCTTTTCCAACGTCAGCGATTCTATGACTCCATAAAGCGCAGAAGAGCTTTGGTTCATTCCTACCCAGGAGGTGCCCCCACCTCCACTGTTTTTGTGGAGATCCAACACAGCAGGAGAGCCCCTGGTAGAAGCAGGACAGATCCCACTGCTGCTCAGGGGGAGTTGTAGGAGCCTACGCTGAGCAGAGGAGGGCACAATTGTGGCAGCCGTGCTAACCAGAGGGGCTTTAAAGAATTAAATCCTTTTGAAATTATCACCCTTTAATTGTATTATCATTCGCTGACAGCTTCAAGTCGGTCACTGGAGATCAAAGGAGGGTGTTTGTAAATGCTGCTGGGACCATCAGCCCCACCACAATGCCTTCATCTGCAGACACAGAACGCAAATTCAGCCATAACACGGGCTGGATGATGATGCAGGAAAATGACTGTATGGTACCAAGGGGTCCACGCAGCAGCTCAGCTCGATGGAGATGCTGATGGGGCTCGGAGCATGGGACTGCTTCCAAGAGGTGTTTGTAGCATGCACGCAGCCTCGTTCGTTTGCTAGGGTTCATCTCACTGCTTTTGTCATTTGGGATGCTCTCAAAGGGGAAATGTGTAAGGAGGAAAAGGTGATGAGCTGGAAGAAGTTGATCCTGCCAAGGAATACTCTGCTCCTGAAAATTAAGGGATCTGTAATTTCAGTTGTTCAATGCCGTCTCAGCACAGCTACAAAATCCAGAGGATGCTTCCATGCACTCCATGTTCTGCACTTCCTCTCAGGCTCAGCAGGATCAGACACCCTCAGCACAGACATGGCCACCACGTGGCACCAAGGGGCACGATTCTCTTTGAGAAGCCCAAGATCCCCCCACGGATGAACAGTTCCTTGGGGCTGCTGCCAGCCAATGTAAGACTTCCCTGCAACGTGACCACTGCCAGCTCATATAAATGCTTTTAAGTTCATCTCTGATGTACAGAAATGATTACAACCTGGAATTAATGGTTCTTTTAATGAGAAATCTGCCCAGAACATCAAGAGAGAGCGAGCATCTTCCAGTCTAGCAGCCACGTCCCTTCCTCTCCAGGATTACTGCTGGTGCATGTGGCTAACACGCAGCCTCACAACAATAAAATCCTCAGCACCTGCCATTACAGAGGCAAATTATATTTTTCAGTGGTTAAAATTACATTACTTAAAAGGCAAAGCCATGCACTCCCAGGCTTCCTGCACAGCTTTAATTCGTGTGTGCACTCAGTTCAGCGCAGCACAGCCCTTAATTACAGGCTCTCTTACTATATTTTCTATTATAGGCGTAGAAGAGGCTCGTAAGAAAAGCAGTGGGGAGAGGAATGGAAGTGATCATAGGGACGGGGAGGTGCAGAAACCCTCAGTGACGACAAGGCAGTGAGGACCGCTGCACACCCAATGGGTCACCCACAACTCCATCTGAGCAAAATCAACAGCACCAGGTAGAAGATGAGGGCCAGCAAGGTTGGGATTTCCCAGCCCCACTCCAAGGTGGTGGGCATGGCAACCCCCCTGCAAGCCCCCCAAGCGCATGATTTTGGGGACAGCAGTGGTGCATGAGGGCATCGGTGCCTCCAACTGACCTGTCCAGAGGGAATAGTGCCTCGTTCCCTTTGTGGAAATCAGTGTTGTTCTCCAGCCTGGCCAGGATGTCCATCCTCTTCATCAGCAGCTCCAGCATATCGCTCATCCGCCGCAGCACCCCTCGGGACTCCAGAGCGCCCATCACTGTGGGGCACAGAGAGCAAAAGGGACAAAGTCACAGCCAGGTGCTGCCAAGGGGACTGAGCTGGGTGCTGAAGCAGAGTCTCTGCAAAGCTCAGCCCCAAAGCTGCCCTCACTGCACTCCCCAGCCCTGGGCACAGTGCTTCAGGGAGCACACGCTGCCCTGCTGTCCCCTCCCGGCTTTGCAGCCCCATACCTGCTGTCCTGCCCAAGGTGCAGAGCTCAGACAGAGCCTTGCTGCACCTGAGTTTGGCTGCAGGCAATAGATCCCTGTTTGTGCATCGCAGCTCAGCCAGCTCCCAGCAGGGCAGCCCTGGGTCCCAGCCCCATTTCACACTCTGCTGGCACAGCTTGGGTTGCTGTCGTGCTGGCAGCTGGGTTTCCTGAGCCCCATACCTGCAGCAGGCAGGCTCCTGGTTTGATCTTCAGCATAATGCCAGTCAGCCTAGAGCCAAGCAATGGAAAATAAAGCTCCTGTTTCATCTCAGCACCATTCATTTCATGTTAGTAATAACTTAATCAGCACATAATCCCCCAAACTTTTCTCATTTTGCTTATCTCTGCCATTCCACTCAGATAAGCTTTGCAAAGGGCAGTACACAGTGCAGTTCTGAAGCAGCAGGGGATAAGCAGGCAGCACGGGGACACATGGACACCCCACAGCATTGGGAATGGGGCACCTTTGGGGCAGCACAAATTGTGTTCATGGCAAGAAGTCAGAGACTTCTGCTTGAATCTTTGAATGCCTGAGGTGCTGGCCAGGCTGGGGGACACAGGAACCCCGTTTGTCTATCCCAGTGCCCAAGGTAGGGTGCAGCCCTCTGGGCAGGACATGAGCCCCAGCTTTTCCTATTAAGAAGCAGAACTGCTAACAAAGGTGCAATTTAAAGATGTTGTGGGGGACAGAGGTGGAAACTTGGATGCTGGAGTTCAATTTGCACTGTCCAAACACAGCCCAAACACAGAGCCAACAAAAAAGTAACAGCTGGGAGAGGGGCTTAAGCCAGAAAATGCATCAGGAGCCCACAGCCATGCTGTGCTGCTGGGAAGGAGCGAGGACAGAGCCTGGAAAGGGAGTGAAGATGATTTACAGCCACCGAGCCGGGCTGCTGCCCCAGTTTGCAGCCAGACTGCATCCGTTTAATTAAGGATGCTTGTTTAGTGGTGCTCCTCGTTTGAAATTCAAATGGCTGCCCGTACAGCTCTGGCACAGAAGCAGCCCCTTATTAAAGCACAGAACCTGGAAAAGCCCTTCCCGAGGGGCACTCACATCCTCAGGGGCTCCCCAAGGAGAATTCCCACATCCTTCCTCCACATCCCAGTGCTCCTTCTTCCACATCCCAACTCTCCTTCCCTGGCATCCCAAAGCTGCTGCTAGGGAGTGGAGTTCTCCCTCTGGGCAGCACATCCCCTGCCCGAAAGCAGCAGTCCCAGCACGTGTTCCCCCCACCCATGTCCTCCCCTGGCTCTCGGGGATGAAGCTGAAGCTCCTCCCCACCAACCCCTCTCTTTTTCCGCCGTTGGCCTTTTTGTTGTTGTTTTTCCAGGAGCTTAAGGAGGATAACAAGAACAATCTGACACTTTTGGCAACGATTATTACATCTCTTGGAAAGTGTGCCTCATTAAAACCCAAAAGAAAGGAGGAAAAGTGCTGAAGCGACTTTTTTAAACACGCAGGAGCTGGGATGGATTCGTTAACCTGTGGCGGAGCGCTGTGTCTGGGGGGAGCCACGCAGCCCCAGAAGGGGATGTGCAGCCTTAAAGCCATGATGAAGAGCATGGCAGGAGGCAGGAGAATCCAAAACCCCTCTCAGCAGCACAAACCCCTGCAAAACAAGCCTGGCAAGCGACTTTTCTCAGCAAAACAAAAGCGAAATACAAAAGGAGAAATATTCTAATTACCCCTGATAATCAGCTATGATAGGAAAGAAAACACAAGGAAAACTGCTCAACGGATTAATTGGAGTTTGCTAAAGTATGACAGCTCCTGACAGCTCTCTGAGCGGCAGGCACTCTTTAAAGGCAATCACCAAACCTGACAGAGGTTTTCATAGCGGCACTATGAAATAATGATTGCAATCAATCATATCTTACTGGATTTCATGAGACATGCTGGTAAACACAGCGAAGGGAGGAGAATTATTTATGGTGCTTCAGAAGAGCATACAGCTAAGTAATTGGATGAAATCAGGGGAGGAAAAGAAAGCATCCCCTCAGGGCGATGGCTATTGGAAGAAGAAAGAGTTTCTCTGCAGAAGCGGTGGAACAGTCAACAGCCGACGTGTCGGGATGTGGATGGAAGGAAAAAAGTGTTTCTCTGCAGAACTGATGGAACAGCCAATGTGTCGAGATGTGGATGGGTCCTCTCCCAGCCATGCTGAGGAAACTGAGGCACATCTGAGCCCACCTCCCTGCTCTGAAGGCATCCCCTGGCGTTGAGAACGCAATTTGACAACATATCCTTGCTGTTCGTAACGTGGCTGATTTGTTGTGGATTTTTTTTTCCCTTCTTCTCAGACATAAGTCACATCCCTGCCTGGCTGTCTCACTACAGCTGAACGCTCCGCTACAAGCAGGGAATTTGCTCAGCGATGCTGAGATATTACTTACATCCACTGAAAATACCAGCTGAATTAATTTCAATCTAAAGCATCATTTGCTCAGCTTTGTTTTTCTCCTTTAAAGGACAACTGGAGGCTACTTAAACTCCTCAAAAGGACAAGGTGGATTGCAAGGAAGGAGCAGCTGCTCCCCTGGCTGCTCAGCAGAGCCCAACCTTCAGCTTCGCGCCGCCCCAAGGGCCGCAGGGACGGAGGTGCGCCGGGACGGGCGCTGGCCATGGTGCTGATCTGAAAGCAGGAACCCACCGCACACCTCTATTTCCCAAGCTATTGATTTTGGTTCAAGCAGATTAAAAGAGCAAAGCAACTTGCCAAGGGCTCCTGCTAGCCCTGGAACGTAATCCACTGCAACCACAGAACGGAAATTCTGCGCTAGCTGGCACCAGTTGAGCCCCAGGGCAGACCTGAGCCACTCCTGGTCTGCAGCCCTAGGGAGGGACACTGTCATAGAAAGGCTTAGGCTGGAAGAGAAATTAAAGATCATCTGTTCTACTGTTTAGAGAAAGAGACTCTTTATCAGAGAGTGTAGAAATAGGAAAAGGGGTAATAGCTTTAAACTAAAGGTGGGGAGATTCAGATTACACATGAGGCAGATATCACAGCGAGGCGCTGGTGCTGCTGCCCAGAGATGCTGTTGGTGCCCATCCCTGGAGGTGCTTGAAGCCAGATTGGATGCACTTTTGACAGCCTGGTCTTTGGGAGGTGGCCCTGCCACAAAAGGGGTTTGAACTGGGTGGAGTATAAGGATGCTTTCAACCCAATCATGCTGTGGTCCCTTCATCACCCACTCTGGCCAGACGCCGGAGTCACCAGCATGGGCACACCAAGCAATCACTGCATCTGCAAACCCACTGACATCATCTAAACTATGCAGAGGAAAGCATAGACCAGTTCAGCCACTGTGAAAATCTCAAGGAGCCACACAACAGCATTCATGCCAACGACAGAGAGTTCAACAGTCTTGCTCCTGCCAACAGTCAGCGGGAAACTGGCTGCCCCATAATCAACGAATTAAGCAGTCTTAAGTCAGCAGGGGAGGGCTGATGAAGGAGATGATATTAGCTGGGCAGCGCACAACTTACCCCCTTGGATTCATCCATCCCTTTGCCTGCTGTGGTACAATCAGCACTAACTGTATGGCACTGGGGATGCCACACTCTGGCAGGGCCAGGCACTGCCACCTGCTTACCTCTGTCCCCCAACACCAACACAGAAATGTGTCATTGCAGCCCAGTGATACATGCACCTCTATGCTCCACATTTCAGTACAAATAAGAAATGGCAGGAAGCAGGGCAGCAAAAACATTCATAGACAGGGGACATTGCTGCAATAGAGCTCAGAGCTGCCCCAACACCCCCCACTTTTATTACCTTTTCCCCACACACACATCCCAAGGGACAGAGACCTGAGGGCAACAGGGACAGTCCAGAAGTGCTGCCCCACGTGACACACCACAGGGAAAATGAGGATGTGGAGAGCAAAGCTGTATCCTGGCTTTTCAGCCGAGACCCCAGTGGAGAAAAATCACTTTCAGAGGCTGCTCTGCTTCCCACTGTGCTTTATTTCCTCAAGTACCCACTGCTCCCAAGTGCAGGATGAATTTTGATTTAAGTGTGAAAGGGGTAATAAAAGCCCAGAGAGCCATTAACATTCCTCCTGGCCATGGAGGGCTGTTTGCTCATCAGAGTTTGATGAAAATGCCGTTTGAGTTTCTTGCAAGCGATGGAAAATCAATTAATTGATTTAATCATTCCCTGGGAGCCACTGCTGATGGAGATAACGGAGTGCTGGGGGCCAGCAGGATGCTGCACCTTGACACTGCTGGGATGGGGCAGGAGGGGCTGTGGTGCTCCACTCAAACCATTGCTTCCACCCCATCCCAAGTGGCTGATGTCCTCATTTCCCTATTTCCACGGCACAGATTTCCCTGCTTGGAAGAGCAATTTAGTCAGAGCTGTAAAGTTTTACAGCTCCACTTTAAAATCCCTTTGCAGAAGCAATGTGGGGACCTGCGCAGTGCATGCATTCGTGGAATGGATGGGGACTGCTCCAAGGCCAAAGCACCCACTGGGTTTTGGCCATGTGAAAACAGCACCGAGTCCCTTTGCTGCCACAGGGCAGTGCCCATGGGGACACTGTGTGCAGAGGACGTGCTTTAAACCCAACACCACTTCTCCTGGTGCTTGCAGCAGCACAGCCAGCAGCACCCACACCCGCCAGCACCACTTTAACCAATAACTAATGAAGCCTCCCCGTACTCAGCAGCAAGAGCAGTGTAAGCGATTCCTGCTGCCTCATGCAGCTGCTTTAAAGAGCCCCCGGAGCATCTGAGCATCTGTTGGGAGCGGCAGGGAGCGGGGCTGGGGGGACACAAAGCCCAGGCAGAAAAACTAAGCTGAAGGGACACGCAGGACCCACTGGGGACACATGCCATATAGCAGCCTTGGTGCCAACAGCACCCACCATGAGGAGCTGGGCAGCCACAGCCACGCTGCTCTGGGGGATGTCAGATTGGAAAGTCTGCTGCTGCCTTTCGAGGGAGCTCTGCATAAGGAACATCTGAATGCAGGTCACGGTGCTGTGACAGCGGTGCTGTCCCTGTCACCCGGCGCTGCCTGGGCAAGACACTGGCGCTCCAGCAGTACATCCTGACAAGGTGCTTACAGCCACAGCACTGCTCAGCAAACGGCATCAACAACATCCAACACAACAAAAGCAGCCCTGCAGAGAATCGCAGCTCGCTCGGATTGGAGCTGGCAGTAATTACAGCCAGGTTTGCACAGCTGAACCTGCCCAGCTCCATCCGCGCTCTGCAGAGTGCCCTATCATTGCTATGGGGTTACACGAGGCTTTGCAACTGGTTCTCATGCTGTCTTCAGCATGCATTAAGGCAATGAGACAGATGCATCACTTACATGGTTTCTTGAGGGCAAAGGGAGCCATGAGCCCCCTGAACCACACAGCTATGTGTCACATCCCCAGAGGAGCAGCCCAGGCACTTACTCCCAGGGTGCTCTCCAGCCAGAGACCTGTACAGGTTGCATACAATGGTCTGGCAAAGCCACTTTGGGGTATTTTGCTGATGCCAAGCCAATCTCCTGCCAAATGAACTGCATTTCTGCCTGAAAGGGTGAGAGCAGAAATTACCCTTCCTAAGACAGAGGGATACACAGACAGACTGCAAAATGCCAAGACAGACACATCTGTGTTTTTCTACCTCTTGACAGAGCCAAGCCGTCTCCTCCTGGCTGTCCTCCTCCACCATAACCATGTGCGGAGGGTCAGGGCCACACACAGACCTTCACCTCCTCCTCCTTCTCCTCCTCCTCCCTGCAAGCACAGCCAACTGCAGGGCAGCACGGCGCAGGTACTCCAACTCTCTCTGATCATTAGTGATGCTGAGCTTGACCTTTCTGCATCTGCCATGAGAACAAACGACGCTATCTGGCCACACAAACCCAGCTGGGATGAACCACAGCAGACGGAAAGCCAGCAGAAGCGGGAGTGAGAGCAAAGGGCCCCTCTGAGGGGATCATGTCAGCTCTCACATTTCTGTTTGGCCTCTTTGCTCTCCTCCTCAGGGAGCCATTGAAGGCACTGAACTAACATGAGATCCCGGCGTTTCATGGTGCTGTGACTCTGGAACAGCAAAGATGCTCTACAAAACCCTGAACAACCTTCAGCATTACCTTTTGCAGCTCAGCTTCCCCTCCTCTGCCCTCTCCATGAGAATTTCTCCTCCCAAGAGAGAGAAACCACAAATGGGGAAAGAACTCAGCTGTGCTTTGCAGCCCCAGACAATCCCTCTCTCCACTCCTGTGCTCATCGATGGAAGAAATTGCTTTAAGCAGGTGAGACTCCAGGAATCGGAGCAAGGAACAGCCACAGGAGAGACACAGCACAACACAGCATGAATTGCTCCGGGGAGAGCAGGGCAGGATTTCTGCCAGTTGATGGTCAGTGCCACTTCCAGCACAATTTGTGCCGGCTGCAGGACTTCTCCTGAGCCCTTTGCCCCAATGCAACAAACCAGAGCCATCTGGCAGCCCAGGACAGTAGCACTGCCATGCATCCGTGTGCATCACAACCCTACTGACCCTGCCCGTGGGCTGCTCAGTATCCAATCTGGGTCCCTACCCTCCAGCTCCAAGGAGACCAGACCCCAGACATGTCTCTCCAACGTGGGATGGGGCAGCAGACTCACAGGGATGCTCTCTGAGTTTCCTGCTCCTCATTAAAGATTTCAGTGCTTTTCCAATATCATTGCCCTGCCCCAAACCAACCCTACCCAGCACTAAAACAAATTGTGTTTGGGAGGAATAAAAATGTTTTAAATGCAAAAGAGGAGGTGTGGTGAGGGCACAGACAGCTGAACCTCTCAAGTGTAGGTCTGCTCCCAGCACATCTCCCACACAGGAGATGCCTTTTGCCAATCCAGATCTTTGCTTGTAGAACAAATTCTCCTGGTGACCATATCAAAACAAAGGAACCTCTGTCTGTGTTTATTTGGCAGCAGGATTAGGATAAAATACCACACATTCCTCGAGGTTTTTATTTATCTTTAGGATGCAAAGCATCCGCTGCATCAAATCACCGAGCAGAGAACCCATCTGAACAACAATTTCTGGCACACAGACAGAGATTGGGCTGGAGAGAGTCTCCTAGGAGGAGATTCACATATAAAAATAAAATTAAAAATGGGATTAACTACCAGGCTGTGACATTATCCATTTCTCCTTTTCATGCTCCTGCCTTCCATCCATCTTCATTTTGGTTTTGATTGGCTGCCCGCACGGCTCAGATGCTGAGAAAGCTCTGGGCAAGGCTGTGGCATTTCCATAAGCTCTCCTCAGAGCACAGTTTGGGTAAATGCACATCAGCCCAAGAGCAGAGTTGGGATTGCAGCACCCAAGGGTCAGGAAAAGCAAGAATAGCCCCAGTGTGGCTTTGAAACCAGCACTGCAATGAATGGTCACCTCTTATCCACAGCCAACAGGAGTTCTCCCATGTGAATTACTTGGAGATGCTGGGCACCCCAGCACCACAGTGCTGGCAGCCCCACATGTACCTGGTGGGATGCGTGGAAGTGAGAACAGCAGAGTTCCAAGGCAAGGAGGTCTGCAGGGAGAATCCCACGAGCAGAGACTCGCTGGCCCCAAACTGCACCTGCTGCATTAGTGAGGCAGCTCACACTCACACCCAGAGCAGATGGGAAAGGATGCTGCCAGCTTGCACTGAAAAATTAATTAGTTAATAATGAACGATGCTCAAAGAGAGCCATTAAACCCAATGCATCAATGAGCCCCTTGCTCAGACAGCACACAGAGGACCTTGCATGCTCAGAGCCTGTCCCACAACACGCACATCTGAGCACACACCCAACAATGCCTCTGCACCCAGCAGTCCTGAGCCCATACAGCTCCACATAAATGCTGGCCCTCTTCCCACAATTACTGACATTAGCAGCTAATCAGCCCGGCCAAATTAACCTGCTCCTTTGAGCTTGTCTTCAGACCAGCACCGTGCACTTAACAGCAACGATAACAACCAGTGATATTTCTTAGGTTTCCTTGGGATCCATAACACATGTTAATTAAATGCCCGTTTATTATTCAAATTGATCTACTGAGATGTCGCAGTGCTAAGAAGCAGCGAACCCATCCGTGTTCCCCTCACCCCATCCTACAAGTGCTCAGTGCTCCCCTGGCACAGCTCAGTGTTCCTCCGTGGGATCTGGGGGGAATTGAGGTCTGCCCCAAGCAGAGCACATCTGGAAGTCCAACCCAGGCACCACCACGTGCTTTACATGGAGCTTTCCCACCTCACCGGGCTTCAATCCCCATTTTCCCCAGTGGCATTGGTGAGGTTGGCCAACGTGAACCATCCCTCCCAGTTTCTGGAGACGGGTGATCTGTTTTCATCCCCATTCCCAGGAGCCACCACCTCTCAGACAACGCTTGGCTGGGACATCACACAGCTCCCACCCAAAGTCAGTCCTGTACACACCCTGAGGTTTGGGTCCTGCTTTCTTTTTGGAGTTTCTCGCTCCCCACATAGGATGAGCCCTCCTGTCCCAGGTGTTAGACAAGCAGACTAAATCTTCCCAAACAAGAGACACAGCAGCAGCCAAATCTGCAGTGATTCATCTGGAAGCAATAAGTCATTCTGAAAATCCATCCAATGGGCTAAAAAATGGATTTACTCCGAATTTCTGAGCTTACTAACACAGCAGTACCTGCTTTAAACAGTGCTGCAGACCAGAGGGGCTCAAGAAATTAGGAAAAGAAATGAGATCCAGCCCCAGGACTGTGCTGGTGAACGCAAAGACACCAAGGGCTGGAGGCAGTGGACTCAGATTTGGGTTAAATAGATGACTAGAATAAGGATGGGAAAAACTATCCCACCATGGCATCCAAAAAGGGGACATTGGCCTTTTGCTGTCATTTTACTCCAACTTCATAGAGTCCTTTGGGGTGGACCCAGGGACTTGGGCAGGTTTCTGGGAACCTCGGCTGCTGCTGACAGCACGGTCTGTCCATGCTCAGCTGTGCAGCAATACATCCCCTGGGTGGGACATTCTGCATCCCCAGCTTGGCTGGACCACAGGTGGGCTGCAAGGCCATGGAGAGGTGCTTACCTTCAGTTCGGATGGTGAAGGGTGAATCCCCCAGGCGCTTGGCTGAGAACTGCCCTCCCAGTGAAGTCATTAAGAAGCACAGAGTGAAAAATCCAATGCCCAGCACAAATATCCTGCAGGGAGGAAAGCAAAGCTGTAAGGAGGGGTGCGGAGCTGCCTCTTGCCTCCAGCCATAGCCTTATTGAGTGGGAGGAGCCCCGAGATGCTCCTGCCCAACCCCTTGCAGCCAAATGGTGTGTTTCACCCCAAAACACCTTCTGAAGTCACTGTGAACTGCTTGCAGGGTCTGAGTGGGAAAGCTCAGCCAGAGCAGGCTGCAGGAACCACTCAGCAAACAATGATTTTCCTTCTGAGAGCCCAGGGAAAAGAGAGACCTTGTACCTTGCCTTTCTCCCACAGGAGCTAAAAAAAGATAAAATAAAACCAATAATAATGATAAAAAAGAAAACAACATCTTTTTGTTTGTCCCATAACCAGGCTGCTGATATTTCCATTGTGCCCAGCTTTGGGGACCTGCATGAACTTGTCTCTTTGGGGATGAGTGTTCAAAGAGAACAAATGCTGCACAGCAAGGAGGAGAATCCAGAGCCCAGGCCAGGTGGTCCCATACCATGGGAGGCTTCTCCTGAAGGAATTTGGAAAATCCTGCTCATCAGAGAGCCTGCTGAATAGACATTGCAGCGGCACAGCCTCCTCTCCAAGAGATAAAATTAGCTTTTGTTGAAGGGGTTTGTCTTCAACCAACCACATCCCATGGCCATGGGGAGCCGATGGCCCCAACCAGGTGCTCACTGACATTTCTGCCTCTTGGCACCTCTGGCCCAAAGGAAATCAGCCCACCGAGAACAGAATCCAGCATCTCCTGTTTCAATGTAACAACATCATCTGCAGGGCGCAGGAGTGGCACAAAACCCAGCACTGCCATCCAGCACCACATCTGTCTTTGGAGGTAACATCGCTCCCTGCCTTACAGCATTCACCTGCTGCCCCTGGCAGAGCAGCTGCTGCCCCGTGCACTGTGTGGCATTGCTGGTCCCTGCTCCATGGCCATGGGGAGCAGAGGCTGTGGTCCTGCAGCCTCTGATGCTGAATGCCCCTAGCAGTGCTCCCAGTCCCCTTTGGAGACCTGTGGCCAGGCACAGGGAGAGCTGATCCCTACAAGAGAGGTAGAACAACCTAAAATCCCCATGTAGACACTCCAGGAACTTCTTGTTTCCAAATGAGCTTCCCCCAGGGGATGGGAAGCAGTTTAACCAAGCGCTTGGCTCATCCAAACCTGCATCCCAACGGCCCATCCATGGCAGATGCCGGTGAACTCGTGGGGATCACCATAGACCTTAACCCCTCTGAATCAGATCTTGCAGATGGGTTTCCAGGGAGCTTCTGGCTCAGCTCAGGCAGGGAGGTGTTTGTGGAGGTGGCTGAGTAACCCCAAAAGCAATGGGAGTCCCACAGTCTACTTAGAGTGGAGGAGATTTGGGAACCCTGAGCACATCCCAGTCCCCATCCCTGTTATCCTGTCCAACACCCAGCCCCATTGGGTCTGCAAGAGCCTGGCTGTGAGTGAGGAGGGTCCTCTCTGGGCACAGCCCACCCACTGCCCCTTCCCAGGCATTCATCATCCAGAAGGTGGCTGCTTAAATCCTCACAACTGATCCCACTCTCTATTCTCACCCTGTTGAGACTAGTTTCATCATTACCCGAGACCTCGTTTGTGCATTTTAATCTTCACGATTATAAGCTGGCAAGGAGTGTTGGTTAAATTCTGGGAAGAAAGAGAGGAAGGGAAAGACTGGGAGATCCGTGCTCCAGCATCTCATTAGGAGACAAAATCTGCTCAATTTTGATTGGATTATAGAGAGAGTAGGAAAGATGCAAGAAGAAAAATCAGATCCTAACTGAATTAATGTTCCTAGGACAGAAGCAGACGCAGCCCAGCTCTTCTACCTTAGCAGGTAGAAATTCCTTTGTCCAGAAAATGAATGCCATGAAGGAGGTACAACAGGGGCTCAGATCTTCCACACTGCCATCGGATAGGCTGGAACTTCCCCAAATTAGGTCTCATTTGCTGAAGGCCACAGTGCTCCAATGGCCAAATAGCATCCATCCCACACGCCGCCTTCGCCTGCCACCAACATCACCTCCAGTTCATCACCACGGTGCTCCAACTGTGTGGGTTCTCCTGCCAGGTCCCTCTGCACACCCACCTCTCCCAACCCCATGTGAAATCCATGCCCAAATCCAGCACTGCCCCAAAGCAAACAGCTGGTGCTTCTAAGACCAAAGTGAGAGCCATCCCTACGCAGCCCCACAGCCTGCTCACAGCCTCGCTTGTTCTCTCCCCTTTTCCACTTGCTGCAGGCACTTTCACAGCTCGGGGCTTTTGGCATCGCTTTGCTAAGCGTGTCTGGAGTGTGATTAACATGTTTTGGTGCAAAGGGTCAGGTTTCCTGCTTGCTGTTTGCTGATAGCACCGCTGCCAGGAGCCCAAACCGAGCAGGGATCTCACTACGGGTCTCTGCTGAGCAGCCAGAAACAAGCAGCCGAATTACAGGACCTGTCCCAGCTACTGCCATGGCAGCACATCTTACTGGGCTGCACTTGTTGGAGAGCACGACAGCCCAGGGCATGCAGATGGGACCATGCAGGTGCTCTGCTCATCAGGGTTCCTGCCCCAGGAGCCATGCCCACAGCGCTGGGTATGGGGGGCAGGGATGCTCAGCTGATCCCTTCCACCTGGGGACTTGAGACTCACCTGGGAATGAATACAGCCACTGCTAAAGGGCTGCACGCGTCCTTCCCACCTCCTACGGTTGCACGCTCACAGCCCCGAAGCTCTGCCCCTTTCCAAGCTCTGACCCCGAGCTCAGAGCCACGGGGACCACCCCCCTTAACCCCCGGCCACGATCTTGGCCGTGTCTCAACGGCTCCCCAGGGTGCTGCCGCGGGATCCGGCCCCGAGAAGGGCTCTGGGCAGGCTGTGCAGAGCCATACATCTCCAAACACGAGCGCAAGCAAACGGCACAAGCACAGCCCCGTCCCCACAACCCGCTGCGGGGGCCGAACAAAAAGGCAGCGGTCAGATCGCTCTGCCGATCCCGAGCTCTCCCTGCACCACACTGTGCACCCCCCCCCACACACAGCTTCCCCTCCCACGGTCTTTTCGATCCTTTTCCCTTAGAAAAAAACCGAGCAATCACCGGTGCCTCCCATGTGGCTCAGGTCTAGGAGCAACAAAGCGAATCTCCGGTGCGATAGAGATGGAGAGCAAGGGATGGAGGGGGGGAGCCAAGGCACGGAGGCATCAAATGTAAAATAAATAATAATAATAAATCTAAAATAAAAGCAATAAGAGAACCGAGCCGTGCTGGCATGGCTTGCAGCCCCAGCGCTGCCTCCGGCTCAGGTGTGGGATTCCACAACACCCCTGGATTTAATCCGGAGGTAGCAATTCCCCTGCGAGCACCGACATCGCTGAGGAAGGTGAGCAGAGCCGCACGCAGCCCTGCAAGGAACCCCCGGGAGGTGTCGGGCAGCCAGCGCTGACCTGCCGGCGAACTTGCTCGGGCTCCCGATATCTCCATCTGGGGCCAACCCGTATGCAAGACAAAATAAAAGTAAGAATCAAAATACTAATAATTAATTTAGAAAAATAAAAAAACAAAAATAAACAAACAAACAACAACAAAAAAAAATCTGCTTTCTATCCCGGAAGGATAAGCAAGGTGTGGAAGAACCAAAGAAGAGAATAAAACCCCAACTTTACCTAAAGGGTCTCAAGGTGACGAGACATCTCCTGACCATTATCTTGCCATCCGCGTTGACTGTGATCATCGTTCAAAGTTGCGGGGCCAGCGGGGATGGGGGCGGCCCCCGCAACCCCCCACCCCCCCACCCGGCGCCGCGGCAGCGAGCGGGGCTCAGCGGGGCCGCATGGCGCGGTGCGGGGCGCGGAACATCCGCCACCACCGTCCCCCCACCCACCCCCTCCCCCCCCAGGCTCCCGCCCTACCCGCTGCCCATCCCGGGGCCGCTCCGTTCCGCGCAGCCCCGCGGGCAGCTCCGCGCTCCGCCCCGGCGCCGCTCCGCCCAGAGGCGCGCAAGGTGCGCGGGCACGGCGTGCCATCTAGCGGCTGTTCGGACGGGTTTCGGGGGGAAAAGGTGGGGGGAAGGATATTTATTTATGTATTTATTTATACGTTTATTTGTTTTTCAACGTCTCAGCCCGAATTTAGGTGGCACTGTGGTTTCTGGCAGGGAGTGGAGGGGTGGTCGTGGAGTGCGGATGCTCCGGAAGGAGCGCGGTTTTGGGGAAGGATCCGCGTCCCTCCAGGTGGCAGATGGCAGCCCCGTGGTTGGGGAGCACAGCGGTGCAGGCAGCAGCATCACCCCGCAGCCAGGGTGGAGCTGGGTGCTGGCTGATTTCGGGGTCACAGGGAGCCAGGTGAGCCCCATTGCTGAGGAAGAGAGCTATCTGGGGTCGTGCTCTGATAGCATCATCCTGGGGCTGTGCTGCACCATCGAGATGTTTTCATTCTGGGGATTCACAGTGATATCCCACAGTGCAGCTCCCAGCCTCCCCGTGCAGCCCAAGCAGCCGGGCCGAGGCAGGGCAGCTTCCTGCACAGACAAAGAACGGCCGTGGGAGCTGAGGTGGGAGAAACGACTGCTGAGCTCAGCAAAGGTCCTCCCAGCTCATGCAGCGGGGAGGGGACAAAGGTGACAAGCACAAAAAGCACTTCGGGATTAAGGGATGCACACAGAGCCTGTGGGTGCCCCTCTCCAGCACCCAGCAGCACGGACCCAGGGCACTGATTCCTGCATCGGGGGTGACGATTTCATCCTACCTGATGACCTACATCGGGGCTGATTTAAGTCAGCAGGGCTCCAGATAGCGAATGCTGCAACAGCACCAGGCACAGCGAGCTCACAGACAGAAGACAGCTGGAAATTCTCCATGAAACAGCACTTTTCTGCTGAGGAGAAGTGAGGAGAAAGAAGGGGAAAAAAAAAAGAAAAAAAAAAAAAAAACAGCCACCCAAGGCTGCTTGGCAGAGTGTTGTAAATACAAAAGGATTTTTTGTGCTCATCTACACTTTTTTTGTGGACAGGGAAAGAGCCACAGTTGTGCTGAGCAGGGTGATGCTGGGCTGAGGAGGTGGGCAGAGGGATGTGATGCATATTTGCAGAAAGAGAGGATCGGGACAGCAGACAGCTCTGCCAAGGGAAAGTCAGCGCTGGGCAGCTCTGCAACACCCAAACAATGACACCCCAAAGCCATTTCCGTGGGCATCCCATGGGAATAGATATTGCAGCTCTGGTTGGGTGCACAAATATTCGTAATTGAGTTGGGTGCATCTTGTCTTCTCTTAAACTGGCGAAGCATCTGGTTTTCCTAACCTGGCCTTAGGGAAAGGAGGGAAGGAGAGGAGCAATAAGGACACCAGGGGGTCCTGCTGCCCCATCTCCTTTTCCACCCCCACCATCCTCCAGCAGGAGGCTTTTGCTTCTAATCCGAGCTGTGAAAACACCTGACAAACCCCCATTATCCCAATCAGCACGAGAGTGCTGCTCCAGCAGGGCCCTCGGCTCAGAGCCCAGCTCAGCATGTCGGCACTGGAAACCTTCCTAATGCCCATAAAAGCACAGCATGAAGCAGTCAATGGAGCGGCCAAATCAGTGCCTCCTGCGTGCCAGGAGTGGCTGCGAGGAAAGCAGCATCCCACTCCAAAGGTGCAGAGCAGGGGACTGCAGGTGAAGCAGAATGAAATGCAGAAGTCTGGTCCTACAATCCTTGAGTAGCAAGCTTTTATTCTGGCTCCAGCCAGCACATTAAGTGGCAGCTGCCCATTACCCTGCATAGGAGCACGGAGACGTTGGTGATGTTGTATCAACCTCATTAACAACGTGCAAAACCCCATCAGTGCACTGATTAGCAGGGAACCCCGACCTGCAGTGCAGTGGGAGGGCACAGAGCCTGCTGCTCTGCTTGTGCAGACGTGCCTCACCCTGCAGGGGTGCAAGGCCGTGCTGGGAGAGTTGCTCAGGCAGGAGGAAAGGCATTGCCCACACACACAGCCCAGCAGGGCGCAAGGGGGAAACCGCATTTACAACAGTGTCCAGGGAACACAAAGCCCATTCAGCTCAAGGGAGCATGCAAATCTTGCAGTTGATATCCTACGTGGCTTCAGAGGAACAAACCTCGCTCCTCCAAGAGCCCTTGGATGTGACACGGTCACAGCCCAGCCAGAGCCACCCCTGCTGGTGCAGGATGTGTCCCCATGGTGGGAACGTGGCACCCTCGTCCCTGAGGAGCAGCACAGCAGCAGCCCGTCCCTTCCCTCTGCTGCTGTCTGAAACAAAAGCTTAATTAACTACAGCCCGCTGTCTGCTTGGAGTGATAAATCTAAAACTCGAGAAGGGTAATAATGCAGTGAATCATCTATGGAAGCTGAGAAGAAATGGCCCCCAAAAATCAATATGCTGAAGTTCTATGTACACATACACGTGTATGTTTGTTATTATTTTGAATCACATGAATTGGGCAGCAGCAGGGAAAAGAGAAGACCAATTCAGCAGCCATGGACTTTCTGCTCCAGCCCTGCACCCCTCCAGGTTGCCCAGAGAGGCGGTGGTGCCCCATCCCTGCAGGCAGCCAAGGTCAGGGGATGGGCTGTGAGCACTGATGGAGCTGTGGGTGTCCCTGCTCAGTGCAGGGGTGGCACCAGATAGCCTTTAGGGTCCCTTCCAACTCCAACCATCTTATGATTCAGCACCACCAAGCCCCAGGGCTCGGCCCCTGCCCACGTTTCTTCTCCCCAGGCCGTTGGGTCTTCATGAAAAGAGAATGATTGCATTGGAAGAAGATCACAGCGAGCCACCAAGCAGTAATACATGGTGACAAGCCACTTGTCTCAAGTTCTCCCCATGCACAATTTTGCCCTTGAGATAGGGAATATAATTTGATTGCAGGAGCTGCAGTGCCCAAACGCTCTGGCTGATAAGATCAGTTACCACCGTAACTCCTCCATCCCCCTCAAGCTGTGGCTGGGGATAAGGGCCTCCTCATTGATCTCTAACAACTCCACTCAGTCACTGGCTCAGCTCAATTACTGCACTATGCCTCTGTCTTGAGGGAAGTCTGAGGATGGGGAAAACACAGCTCCTGGGAAGACTGAGGTCCCACTGCATGCCCAGGTCCCAAAGCTGCTGAAAGAACGAGAGTCAGGGAGGGATTATGCCAACGGAGCATCCATCCCAGCACCCAAGTGGGGACACGCAGCCTGGTCAGCACAAAGCACGGCATCCCACAGCTCCCATCAGCTCGAGGTAACCTCAGCACAGCTCTGCATTGGGAATTTGGAATGCTCCCACCCTCGCCAGCCCATCAGCACAGCCCTTCCCTTCCATTAGCTGCTAATGCACTCGGAGCTCAGGAAAACAGAGCAAAGGATCGCTCCTTAGATCCCCACAGGATTATGTGCTTTGAGAGTGGAAGAGAAGCTGAATTTCTCTTATTCCTCTTCGAGAATTTTTCTTATGGTGTTAATTACAAACAGCACAGACTTTGGCTTAACCAAGGGAAAAAATAAAAACAAAAGGTGAAAGGAAGGTCCCCACCAGCAGTCACTTCCTGACTGCTCTGCTGCAGAGGAAGATGCCCAGAGGAAACAAAAGCAGCAATTACAAATTAGAGAGGGAGGTGCACAGTGGAGCTTCGATGTGCACCCGCATCACTGCAGAGCACTGCTGGAGCCACATTCCCCCCTGAGACAGCCAGCAGGGACACCTCATGGCAATGGTAGCTCTGTGCAGACCCCAGCAGGAGGTGCATGAGGGGGGGAAGATGCTGAGCCCCATCCCCAGGGGCATCCTCCTTTGGGTGAGCTTGGTTGAGGCTTAACCTGCAGGTGGGAGCCACATATCTCCATTTCCCATCTCACAAACCATCCCACACCCTGATTTCTCTCTCCTAGTGAAGCCCCAGCAGGACCAGGCTCCAAGTAGGGCTCTCTGCTCTCCCATTTTAGAAGCAAGAGGCAGAAGAGACAGAACCCAATCCATGCTGGGGCCTCCGGGTGCCCTCCCTGCAGCACGGCCTGCACTCCTGCCGCATTTCCCCCTGCAAACCCCCACAGCCCTGAGCCCTCCTGCACCCCAGGGCTGTGCAGAGAAATGGCCATTCAGAGCAATGGGGAGCTCCATCCCCACCAAAGGGCATCCAGAATCACCCAGCAAATCATCCGCTGACCAACCCGGATCACGAAGCAGCAATGGGGAAGCCCCAGGTTACGGGCTGACATCATGCAGTGATAAAAACAAACCTATAAACCCTCAGACACCAAAACCTGCATGAAGAAAAATGTTCCCTTTTCACGTATAACGAGCGGAGATCATTCTAGATTTTTATTATGATGATTTTAGAAGGGAAATAAGCATATTTCAATCCAGTCAAGAGTGAAATTGAGTTTAACAACAAAGCGATTCCTATTAGTAGAGACCCAAGGGAAAAAAATAAAATTCAGATGAATAGAAAACTCAGAGAAAGAAATGCACCAGACAACGTGAAATTGGGAGCTCCAAGCGGCTTTGCTTTGCTGCTGACCCACCGAAGCTCACAACGATCCGCCCCATTGCTCTGCTCTCTGTGCTTGGCCATGCCGTGCAGAAGGGCTTTGTGCTGCTTTGCTCCTCATCTTGAGTCCTCCTCCTGTTGCACAGGATGTAGGGTTAAAAACTGGAAGTGTGAACGGCCATAAAGTATCAAATCTGGGAGCGATTACGCTGTCCTAAATCTTTATGGGCTTTAAAGATTAACTCCGACAGGCGGCTCCGCTTGTTTCTCTTCGGCAGGACTTTAATATGGAGATAAATTAATATTGATCACAGCGTATATGATTAAGTGGAATTTTTTGGACCATTTCCTTTCATTTTTCTTTCTTCCCGTTGCTCATTTCCTACAGGCAAGCCAATGGCATTGAGCTGCTGCAGGTGTCGGCACTGGGGTCAGCAGGTAAGGTGTCACGGAGCCTACAGGCAATGCCGTGTCCCGATGAAAAGTGGTCCCAACCCCTTTGAAGCCAACAGGGCAGCTCCTGAAGGCTGGGCTGGAAGGAGCTGAGGCAGCAGCTCCCGCAGCATCCATGAGGATTGATGAACACCCAACAGGAGCAGCAGCCGGCCCTCGATTCAGCCCCAACACCTGCAACGAGACTCTTGCAATTACTACTTTGTCTCCTCGATACTGGTAAATAATTCAGACAAACTCCTCTTTTTCACTTTTGTTTTCATTTTAATTAATCCACGTAGAATTTGGCCCTCCGAACATAATCACAGCAGCGCAGGAACAGCAGGTAGAGAATCTCATTACCCAGCTTACCAGCCAGATCCTGCAACCATTATTAATAGAGACTTCACTGCGTGGGGAATTAATAAAACCTGATGGTGAGGGGGAGGGGAAATGCTTCTCCTGAAGCACGTCACCCTCCTCCTTGTCCCAGGGAGAAGGCAATGCTGGGGATGCTGTGCTCCATGGGGCTCCATCATGTTCTCAACAGCACTTTCTGGGGTCTCCATCCCCTCCAAGCCCAGCAGTGCCATCTTGCCATGGCTGCCATCACCATGCACGGGCTGGGGAAAGCCTCAAGAGCCAAAGTAAGAAGAAATCAGGAGGGACATCCCTACATGTCAGTGGGATGCAGTGTCCCAACATGCATCCTCGTGGCACAACATCCATCCCTACCCTTCAGCACACCAAGGAACTGTCAGCACTGCTCCGGTGGCTTTGCAGAGGTAATGGCATCCCAAGGTCCCAACCCAAGAGTGACACAATAGGGATCAGTCCCATGCCCACAACTCAATGCTCAACTCTTGCTCCTGAACTGAGGTGCATAGAATCATTAATGGGCAGAAAAGACCTCAGGGTCATCTAATCCAACCATCAACCCATCAGGCCAAATAAGCAGGGACCTACACAAAAGCAACAGTTGGTGGCACCTGGAGGAAGAAGAATGGCGTCAGGACTTCTTCCCAGAAACCCCGTTGCTGCTGCGCTGGACCAGAGAGGACAATCCAATGAATATTCCCAGAGATGCCCAAGAAATGGGTAACTGGCCTGGGGAAAACGCCCCAGGTCCCATACTGGGCACTGCAGAGGAACCCTGGGAGAACCAGCATGCCCAGGTCTCAGTTTCTGCAGGACTATCAGGACTCCAATCAGGCTCCCAGGTGCTGTAGAAGGAAGACAGGTGACCCCCAGTCCTGTCCTAGAAAATGGTGCCACCAATCCCCTCTCCTAGCAATCCCCAGGTTCACTTCAGCTCAGGGCTTTTTTGCCTTCATCAGGCACGCTTAGGCAAACAGCAGTACATCAATAAGCAGCTCTAATTAGAGGTGCTAATAGCGCTGGGAGCTTGGGGAAGGAGCAGCAAGGCGGGAGGGAGAGCGATTTGCAGGCTGAGGAGGAGCAGGAGATGCAGCACGCCAAGGATTTGCCTGTTCTAAATGCAGGGAGCTGCTCACGCCCAGCACGGAGACAACCGAGATGCAGGAGCCCACGTGAAATTGCCGAGGAAATATCCCCCGTGCTGACTATCTTGAATTATTTATGCAAATGTTATTATGCATTCATACTTTATGGAAGCCTTGCGAAGCCGTGATCCTGCTTGTTCATAACTCCTTTCCAGAAGGATCTCGAGCTGTAAGAGTGGGGGCACAAAGAGTGCAGGTTGCACTTCAGGGACCCCACCTCCCTGCAGCATGGAGCAGCAGTGGGATGGCAACGTTCCTGGGGTACCTGATCCTACAAGACCAGGCTGCTCGGCCACATGCAGGGAGCCACGTATGGCATGGGTCCTGCAGCACCATCCCCTCTGCCCAGCAGGGTGATGCCAAGCAGAGCAAGTGGTCAAGATTCCTTCTGCACCATGCAACTTCCCAGCACCACATTCTGATTTTGGGGCAGCAGAGGCAGCACCCTCACCTGCTGCAGTTTCCATCACTGTATCCCTGGAAACTGGAGCTGGAAGGAGGTGGCATGGCTTCCTTTGCAAGAAGGGGGAAGAGGAGCAGTATGGCTCCCTGATCCAGGGATGGAGATGGCTCCTCCATCACCCCACGTGCAGTGCTCCTCCCAGGAGATCACTGAGGCTTTTGGGGGTAAAGATGAATGAAGGGAATACTTGGGGATGTGCTCAGGCTGTGCTGGAGGACGACACGTGCTGCTGGCCAGCAGAGCAGGCTACAGGCAAGGACACCGGGCCCTGCCACCCATGGGGTCACCCCACACCTCAGGAGGACCCACCAGCACTGCATCCCCGCTGCCACACTCAGGTCTCAGTTTTTATTTCTTTACCTTTGGAGGCATGCCAGGAAAGGCTCACCCAGGCCAGGCTGTCTGTGCCTCTGGTGATTGCATATGTTTTAATTACAGAGCCTTGCCAAGCATAGAGGCCGGAAACTCGAGCTCCAGTGAGGCGCAGCGGGGCAACGGAGACACACAGGCTGAGCCACGCTTTGTTGTGCTGCTCAGTGCCTCCTTTATCACTCACCAACCACAGGTACAGTGAGCCCACCAGCTCCGGGCAGGGAACGAGCAATAGCCCTCATGGGCTGGCATTCATCAGGCTTAGCCCTAAAGGATAGGGCAGCATCGTGCAGCTTGGGGATGCAAAGGCAAGCATCAGCCTGGGAACTCAGCACCAGGCTTCCTCTGGGAGCTTGCATCACCATCGGTTAGCACTGCACTGGTGATTTATTAGGAGAGCTGCTGTCTGCGACAGCTGCGAGCCGTAAGGCTGTAGGAGCAGCATCTGCTCCAGCAGGAAGGAGTTGCAAACAGCACAGGATGATTTATGGGGGGGAAAGCTGTTGTTTCAGCATAGGGCATGGTTTCTCTGGGCATGAGTTCCCCTGGCTGAGAGCTGCCACCAAGCATGAAGGGTGATGAGCGGTGTTTAGGAGCGGAGCACCTTTCTGCAGCCTGGATATGATACCCAATGCTGGGATTGCCACCTCTGCAAGAGGCCACCAAGCCCCAAGGGCTGGCAGGCGATCCCTGGGCTTCTGCAGGATGCAGAGCAACACCTGCATGCTACAGCAGGCTGTTCAGAAAGTGCCTGTGATTATGGGCTGCAAGGATGCTGCCCACACACTGGGAAACCTGAGCATCCTCCTGTCCCAGCCCCACAGCTGCACGTAGGGCTGCTCCACAGGAACAGGGCTCCTCCAGGCAGAAAAAAATGAGTCTTTTTCAATGTTTTTTGAGGACACAGTTCCTTCTTTAAAATTACTTCTTGTTTTTTGTCTGGAGCCCAATGTGTGGCACCCAAATGCAAGGAGGGGGGGATAAAACTGCAGGTCTATTAAAAAATGATGAAAGACACCTTGACAGTGTCCCTTTAATGTAATTAAAAGTCTATTTAAAGGCACGCCAAATGTTTACTAATTAAATGAGCGCCTCGTTCTGTAGACATCATTAAAAAAAATGTAATTGTGATACTTTTAACAAATCCAGGGCTTTAAAGAAATAATTACTTGACCAAGATGAGCTGCTAAATTATACCATTCTTTACCTGCTGTTACTTTTCTTCTCCTCATAGAATCGTTAAGGTTGGAAAAGAGCTCTAAGATCATCCAGACCAACCGTTCTCCTGCCACCAGCACTGCCTGTAGCCTTTGAACTCATCACAGTGCTTGGATACCTCTGGGATGGTGGCTCCAGCACCACCTCCCTGGGCAGCACGATATGGCCCTGCGTGGCTTTTTCAAGAGTGCCACTTATCCACGCTGACACCAACCCAAACCGAATGGTGGTGAAGGCACGGCGGTGGCTGAGCATCTGCAGGCTCCTCCTTGCCAGCTCACAGGGCCCTGTGCTAGCAGATGGAGAGTCTGATGGCATGTGTTGATAATGGATTAGGATGCTCATCTTTGATCTTGACTTTCTCCTCGTTAGCTGATTTCTGGAGGGCCGCTGCGGGGAGGTGATACAAGAGATTTATTAACAAGATGAACTGCAACACTGGGAAAAGCTGCTTCTGCAAAATGCATGTATAGATATAAATCCACCCCCTGCCTGAATGCACTCAGCACCTTTCCCCTACAGGAAGCTCGAGCAGATTTGCCCACTTCATCTCTTTGGACTGATGGAATTTCATTGGTGCAGCCATCCAACGGTGTCTGACATGCATTTATGTGCCAACAGGGGCAAATGTAAGCAAAAGCGAGGCATCCAGGGCAGAAGGAGCTGCAGGTAGGAGGGAGTCCCAAAGCACAGGACAGGCAGCACCTCCAAAAAGAGCCCAGTAAGGCCAGGGATTATTCTAGGAAGCTGTCTGAAAGGTCAGCATCTCTCCTCAGGAGCTGGGATGGAGGCACAGAGCTGAGCTCCATGGGCTGCATCTCCTCTGCCCCTCTACATGGCACGAGGTAATGCTGTAGGAGTGAGTGATGCTGCAGGATGACAGCCTGAGCCCATCTTTCAGGCCCACACCGTCAGGATCCTCCCAAGGAAACGCTTTTCTCAGCAGCTCAAAGCACCACATCTAAAACAATCAAGAGCCTGCTACATATTTAATCTCATGCTTCACTACAAGCCGAATAAATTGGCTTTCCTCTTAATCAACAGCACAGTATCACTGTGCCAGGCACTGCCTGCTCTCAGGGCTGTCACATGAGCTGCCCCCCGAGGTGCAGACCCACAACCTATTCTCCATTCACCAGCACGTGGGGCATTTGCAAAAACAAGGCCCCAAGTGAGGGAGGACAGCACTGGGGGCAGCTCCGTGTCTGCCTGCAGACCTGAGGATGATCAATGGCTCAGCATCCGAGCAGCAATTCATCTCAGCTGGCTGCGTGCTGCCTCAGAGCTGGGATGCAGCACAGCCACCTCTTAGCCTGGCCAATTTCCTGTGCTGATGTTTCACCCACGGCCCCGGCAGGAGAGACTCATTAATTACAGAGGCTGGAACTGTCTTCCTGCTAGATAAGGCGGGAGGCAAACGCCGGTCAGCAGCCATACAGGCCTGGCAGTGCAATATCCTGGCAGAAAACATGGCTACCAAGTGGCCATGCAGGGCAGTGGCACACACACACCCCACCTCACTGCTCAGAGCCTTGCAGCAGAGTCCTCAGCTCTACAGAAGTTGCTACAGAGAAGGAAAAAAAAAGCAATCGATAATAATGAAACACTGTCAGCTTCCAGTCCAAACTCTTTTTTTTTTCTTTTTTTTTTAAAAAACACATCTTAAGAATCTGCTGGCAGGTAACCCTGAGTTACAAGGCAGGCTGCTGGGCAAAGAGCTGAGCTGCATGGAATTGAAAGGCAGTTGCTGGCAGCTAGGAGCACAAAAAGGCACCTCCCAGGGTGCTCAGGGAAGCATTAGACATCCTAGAGAGAAATATGTTGGTTGGGTATGAGCTCTGAGGTGGCAGCACTGGAGATGTGCACACAAGACAAGCTGGGAGCAATGACTCCAGGAGCAGCTCCATAAGGGATGCCATTACCATGGGCACATTACTTTGTTGAAGTTTTCTAGCAAGGGGTTTATTGACAGCAGAAAATCAAGTATTTCACAGCAATGCTTTGTGGTAGAAAGCACTGAGCACTCTCTACATCTAAGTACTATTGACATTTTAAGTCTTTAATTCCACCAGAGACAAAACAACTTCGTTTGAGAGTTCATTGATGACCCAAGAACACCATCATTCTTACTGAACACAGCCTCTCATTAGAATATTGACCATCAAACTGCACCTCCAGCTGCTCAGAACATAGCAAGGTGCTCCAACGCAGCCTGACCTGCAGGGTAAGTAGGTCCTCACGAGCATCACGGTGCTCTCTTCAGTTGCTGGCCTCTAGAGCCCAGCAAACCCCTCCATCAATGACAGCACGACATGACTCTCCCTCACCTCATTCTGTTATCCACAAATGCTTTGAGCGCGATGCTCCCAGTGCTGCCAGGCTTCAGGTTCCTTTCCCTGGCACTCTGTTTGTTTACTGCAGAACGTAAGAAGTATTTTTATTGCCAAGCAAACTTTTAAATCCAATCACTTTCTGCACGAAATGAAGCTCGGTGTGCATAACGCCCCTCTCCTTCCCCTGCAGTCATTTTTTGTGCACGTATCAAATGCTGAGCACCCGCAGGGCACCCAGCCCTGTCCTCTGCCACCGACTGGGAGAGGGCAGCGCCTCGCCAACACATCTGAGAATTTGCAGAATTAGGCTCTTATGAAGTATATAATCATTATAATTACACATAAATGTCATTGAGCTCTGCCTGTGATTGCAGCTCGATTTCACTCCACATTGAGGTAAGGGCGGCATGTGAATGTGAGCACTGCAACGTTGGAAGTCTCACTCATGTTGTGTTTTCTCCAGAAAGTCCAACTGCAGCACAAGTACATGCTGGGCCACCAATGCATAGGGAGAAAGCACCTTACAGCATCTGATGCACGGGTGTTCCCACCCTGCAGCAAGCCGAGTGCAGAAATGCATCAGAACAGCGGTCATTTATATTCTGTACAAGTATTTTATAGGAATATGCAGAGTGGGAATGAAGTTAATTTATAAACGTAGCCTGCAGATTTTAGATCAGAGTTACAGAGAAATTAGCAGTAAGGGAAAATGCTGAGCCTTCACAGCTGTCCTCCACCTGCACCGTGCTCCATCCATCACGCTGCTCAAGCAGGGCAGAGGTGCCTTGGCAGCTTGTGATGCCATTCACCTCCTCCTCCCTTGTAGCACCTTGCTCCCAGGTGGGCACACACAGCTGCTGGGGAGGTGTGAAACAAGCAGCAAGTCACTGTGACTGCTCAGCACTCAGCTGAACACTGTCACTACCTCCAGGCTGGGGTCACATCATTGCACACCACCTCACCTCCAGACCGCAGGGCCAACCAGCATCCGCTTGTAAAAATGTATCTTTTTCATTCGAAGTAATAATAACCAGCAATTAGACACTTACTTTGATTGGAAAACATACAGTCGTGCCTATTCACGGGTTCAGTCGGAGGACTGTCTGCACTGCTACAGAAGAAACATTTTCTTTCCCTCCTACAATCACTCAGCACCGGAGCACTGAACCAAACGCCCTGTACCACTGTTACACCTCTGCAAGCATGAAACAAACAATGATGTATGGCTGGGAGGTTCTTTTAAACAAGCTGTTATCTGTGTAATTACCTTTTTTTTTTTTTTAAAGATTAGTAATGATAACAAACTGTGCAGGTAAGGCTTTACTGCAAGATGAGTGGTTCCAGCAATGACCAGTCACCACTGCATTTAGTGAAGTTGCTTAATTGAAGCTAATTTCACTAAGTGACCTTAACAAATAGCTATTTCCCTTCAAGATGACAGGGTGATTGATGCTTCATTTAAGGCACAAACCTCCTATTTTTCCCCCCCTTCATGACTCGACTTTGAAGCACAAACTCCTGAATGTCCTTTCATCCAAAGACTCAAAGGGCTGCGTGCGGTGACAGCTGACCTCAGAGGTGCTTTTCTATTTGCACACATGAAGGATATTACAGTCAGCAACCGAATACAGATTCTCTCTGTCTGAAAGCAGCACAGCGAGGCTGCCCAGCCATCATGCCATGGAGCCACACAGGAGTCTGAAGAACCTGCAGTGGAGAAATAGAATAGTCTGCTTTCACTCAGTACACTCAAAATCAGTGTTATCGTTAAGATAATTGTTGTATGAGCTCGTTCTCAACTCACATATCACCAAGTCTAACCCAAAGACACCGCTAATTAAAGAGAAATTGCAACCATTAGACTTCTGCACAATGTCATCGTGTAATTAGGATCACTTGGAGGAGGACATCACCTCATGACTCCATTCCCAGCGTTTTATTCTGCCTTGTTTTCTGTTCTACTGGCCATCAGCAAACAACTAAACGCTGCTCTAGAAATCCTCAGCAGCTCCCTCTGTGCATGGCACACTTCTCACACCCAGCCCAGCTCCCAGGAAACCTCAGCAGCGTTACTTACTGGTGCCAAAGGAACCAGGCTGCTCCTGAAGTTAACTACAGGAATTAAGGCAAGTGAGATTTTCCCCATTGGGTCAACAGACACAAGGCCCCAAATTTATCGTTTTCTGCACCAATTTTCCATGAAACTTAACCAGCAAACTCCACCACAGAGTTCTCGCCAGTGCCATCTAAACTGGCCACAACAGAGACCACCACCAGCTGAAGGCCTCTTGATTTAAACAGGCACACAACCGCAGAACCACAGGGAGGTTGGAGCTGGAAGGGACCCTAAAGGCCATCTGGTGCCACCCCTGGCACCTGGAACCCACAGCTCCATCAGTGCTCACAGCCCAGCCCCTGACCTTGGCTGTCTGCAGGGATGGGGCACCACAGGAGGGCCTTTACTACCACAGGGACCTCAGTAGAAGTTATGATTTCTTCCCCTCAAATACCCTCTCCAAATTTAGCTGTATCAGCAGAAATTAGATCATAAAGATCACATTCACAAAGAACCTTTTATAAATGCTTCTCTTCCTTATCTCAACATTCTTACTAGATTGTACCAAATGAAGTGAACAACAGAAATAAAAGCACACTGCTTAGTTACAAACAAGGGCTAAAGCTGCAGAAATTCTCTTTGCATACATTCATATTGTATCAGAAGGCAAACCAACTGACGAGACAGAAATGTGGACCAGCTTATACGATATGCATAAAAGACTAATTCATAGCAGCATTTCTGGCACTCAGATGTCAGGAATATCAGTTTTCATTTCCTCTCAGCATTTGTTTGAAGAACTTGGATGTGATATGTCCGGATATTAAACCTCAATAATAACATAAAAGGATAAGAGCAGGAAAAGAAAAAAGATTTTTCAAATAAACTCAAGCAAATTAATATGTAATTTTACTTATAAAGATAAAATCCCTAACATTAAAACAAAACCATGATACCACAGACACAGAAGAAGCCCTTTCCCCCCCCCAAATCCCAATGAAATGAACAGTAAGCTCCCATCTCACATTAATGTGGAACTGTTCAAAAGCCAAGGAGCTAAAATGCACGGGGTCCATCCTCAGGGCAGGTAAACACTGATAGGAAGATTAAGAGATGGAACGATGACAGCTGCCAGCACTGCCATTCTCCAGACTGCTATGCCAAACATTCTGACCCATCTAACCATTGTGTGCAGCTGTGTGGATTTTCTTTTTTTTTAATCACCCAACAAATCACAGAAATAAGTGAAGAAACAATCTTGTGTTGTGGCTTGATCAACTGCAAACCCTTCCTTAAGATCAGAAGTTTAAAAGTCATACAGTTAACAGCAAATATATATTGATATATATATTTCTCTCTCTCAATTTCTTGTAAGACTTGCCACACAGCAATAATACTTCAGTGACCCAAACAGCCTTATGACATTCTCTGTCGTGCAGTCAGACCAAACAGAACAGGGAAAGGGAAACAAAGAGCAATCTGATTTACAGAAGTACACGTGCACAAAACCCAATTCATCAGTATCCCCGATTGCCAGCCTCAAAATGTTTGCTGAAACAACACCAGATTGCTGATTTGCCTGAATTTCTAATAAAATAGTTGATACAGTTCTTGTGCCACAGATGAACAACGCAAATTCATTAAAACAGATCGTTTTCAGGAGTAACCACACGAGAGCTGTTATCCAGCTAAAATGAAGCAGTGTCACTTTCAGTTACTCATTACTACAAGACCCAGAAATGATTTTCCCTCCCATGCACTGTAAGACAAAGTTGTTTCCTGCAGGCTTTGCCTTCTCTCGTTCATCTGTACGGGGAGAACAAGTCTCACAAACAATCAGAGAGGAAAGTAAGCGCCCGCATTTTTAAGAAGATTCTTTATCCCTTTTATATTTGAGAGAAAAATACAGATACATAGCAACAAGAGAACTGTAATCACTGCCAGCATCCTACCATCTATACGTTTTATGGTGCTCTGTACACAAACAGCATACTTCACATGACAGGATAACAGGGGTGGATAAGAGCATTTGAGTGCTGCTACTCACTTTTCGTGATTGAATACCAAACGCTTTCTCAGTTTGCCGGGGAAATTGGAATGGCTCCAATAACCCCTCACTCAATGTGCGCCCTCATCTCATTCCTCCACATCATCCATTACATCTCCTGCAAATAGACAAAGGCTGGCTGTCCTGATTTCTTTGCTTGCCAATTGTTCAGGTGCCTTCTAATCCTCCCACTAACACCTTACCGAACTCATAGCAAGAAAACCTAGAGTGAATTTTAAATCTTCTCCATACACCTCTAAAATAATCCTTCTCTGCTGTCTCATTATGCATGAGGGCAGCTGTGCTTCATGGGAGTAGTGTTTTATATGCTCTGCAAGAACAGAAGTGACAGCAAATGTCACAGGAGACACCACACTCCCTCACCAAGTTTAACCTTGGGCACACCTGTGTCTGTATGACATGCAGGAGCTACTAATGCATACTCCAAGTCAATATTTTTACGTGTCTTTGAAAATATGACAAGACATTTGCATTCTGACTGTGCATGAAAAGCTTGGGAAATGGTACTTTTCTAAGAATAGTTACATGGAGTGTCTATAAAAACTCCCACCTTGCTCAGTGTTGTTTATCTGCTCTCAGCTGCATCTTGTTTATCTGCCAGATGGAAACAAAACTGCAAGTACAACAATGTCACACAGGCAGCTAAAAGCAAGGTGGGATGCAGTTGCTGAGTAGAGGAGATCACCATCTACAACTGTTCCAGATTAAAGTTTAGTTGCCATGCCATTCAGCTTGTTTTCACATTTGGCAGAACGAGATTACAATATAGCCTTCCCTAAATATACTGAAGGAAACAGCTGATATCAGTCATCTCAGGTATTTTTAGACCATGCAGTAAAACAAACACCACAAGATGATTCTTCCAGATCACATTCTGACTCCAAATGCACTTTCAAAACATATCTTTGGTAATACTCCCATCACTGAAACTTTCATCACGATCTGTGAACTGAAAAGAACTGCTGGGAGGTCTGGGAGGGAAGCCTTGTAGTCCTTCACATAGCATTACCCTGAGAAGGTGACAGCAGCTGCCCCACTGCTGGTTTTGTGTCCTGGAGGTGATTAAGTAAAGCAAATTGTTCTACACAGGGATTTGAGAACTTCCAGGTAAAAGAGTAAGGCAACATTTCCTGCAGAAATATTCCTGCATATCTAATTGTTAAAAAAAAATCAATGATGTGCTCAGTTTTACAGATGTTCTGCAATACATCATAAAAGTATTGGTCATTCAGTGGGAGAATTTAAGTGTCCGCAGAACTAGGATATAGGTAAAATAATTTGGGGAGAGAAAGAAAAACTAATTCTGTAGTGGATGACAGTGAAATCAGGCAGTTACACACTCAGGAAGATATGGCTCAGAACAAAATTGTTCAATACATTGATCTCTATTTCCTTCCATTTCTAACACAGGATTTTTTTTTTTTTTTTCACACTCAGTTGATTAAAGCAAGGAAAAAGCCTTTCAGACTCAGCATTTTCTCCTCCTGTATTTCATGTTCAGTTTGAGGAATGGTGATTTATCAGTAGCTTCCTCCATCGTAATCTCTTCAACTCGATCCTTCCACCTTCTTGCATCACTTGTCAATAAATGTGCTCCTCCTGACAGGTGTGGGATATCGAGATCAAATGCTGCTGTAGTCAGAGCTACGGGCAAGTAATGCTGCTGCCTTCCACTCCACTGCAAAGAAGGTAATTGTCCCAAAGAAACCAACAACCACCATGATCAGGAGCTGCCACTGCAGAAGGAAGTAGTTGCTGTAGAAATATGCAACCGCAGCACAGATGGACTGATAGGAAAAAAAAAAGTGGAAGATGTTAAGTGGAGATATCCACTGCTGCACAAGGTTACGGGGCTGGTAACACACACAGCTTCACGTGCATCTTTAAGTATGCTTCTCTCAAAGATATAATGAGCTTTGATTGCTACACCACGGCATATGTCTCTACATGATATACAACAGATTTAGTTTTTACTTATTTAAATTAGTGTTCACAACAGAAAATGAACACATTTGAGTGTTTGAAGCATGGCAAGCACGGTTCTCCTCTATTTCAAAGCATTTTGTCTAGAAACAATGCAGCCAAGGCTTTAGGACAAAATCCAGAAAGCCTCTTTTCAGTTTTATGGCATCACAAACTATTTTCTACCAAAATATAGCTAGAAACTCGGACGACCACTCCTGCTCACTTGCAGTGTATCCTTTTCAAAGGTAAAAATTCCATTAAAGCTGTATAAAGAATATTCCCACACTTGTACATTCAGAAGGTTACGTGATGTAATACCTGAACAAATTTGAAGATGGCAAAGGCAGGAGCACTGTCTTCAGAATACAGGAATCCTAAAATGCTGAGGAGTTGGGTATTGAAGCAGCTGTCTCCCAGGCCCAACAGAAAGCTGCAGAATATGGCCACCTCTTTGCTGAAGGAAAAATTCAATCAAATGTAAGAATCACTCACTCAAGCAGCTCACACAGCTATTGACTAATGCATGAACCTATGAACTACTTTTGACAGACTTACTTGGCAATGGAGAATGGAAGAAAGTTATCAAACTTTAAATTTCATTGGAAAAGAAGTGGGAACACTTGGCTGGCAAAAAGAATAGTTTCATCAGATTTTAATTCCTTGAATGCTAAAGCTTCTGTTAGTATTACCAACAGTCAATTCTACACTGAATTAGAACTGCTAAAATCTCATTTTGATGCCTGGAGTCATAAAGCCCACACAGCAGTGATCAAATGCCAAGACACATACAGTGAATTCAACAAAACTGCAGGAACATGAGCAAAAGACCAATTCATTCAGAAAAACACTCCTATTAAAAAAATAGCCCCATGTACCAGCACAAATGCTAATCACTGCAGCTGAGCAGCTGTGCCTGCACAAGCTGACCACATTACTTTCACACAAATTAGCACAAATACACCCCAAAAACAGGTTGCAGTGATAAGAACGCTCCCCATATTCTTCCCCTAACTAACAGACTTTGGACTTTGACAAGGAGCATTCAAAGACCAAAGTGTAAAGCTGGTGCTCTATGTACAGTAAAAATGAGCCCAACTTCCTGACAGCTAGCACAACAGTTGTTGGTCACAACTGTAAGAGTTGTGTTCTCAAACAGTATAACTGCTACCAAATATCCTCACGCTTTTTATTCTTACACCATTGAGGTCCCTAAATTGAGTATGCACCAGAAGAGCTGTTTCAATGAGTTTCCTGTGAGAGGTACAAGCTGTTTTATATGCATCTTGAGTTATAACAGCCAGAGTGAAGAGCTTACATACCTCGGAATCATGTAAGCAATATCATCTGTTCCTTCCATAGGAGCAACAGGGGCATTGCTTGGCATGTTGACAAAGATTAAATAAAAGGCAATGAAGTGGACAATGATGCCTAGCATCACAATGGGGTTCCTGCCAAAGCGACTCTTCTTGCTCAGTAAACCAAAGATTCCTCCACCTGTAGGGATGGAAAAGATGGGAGACTTACATCAGAAACAAAGATGTAAAGAACAAGATTGAATTCAAAGTAACAAAAATTAAAAAGAGACCAAAAATATAGGTTGTAAATTCCCATGTTTAACAACTGAAGCACTGACAGACATGAAAGCAGCCCCAAAGTGTCTGCCAGCTCTGCCACACCAGCTCTCCTGGTGCAGAACCTCTGGGTTGCCAGAGGTGTCCAAGACATGCAGGCACATTTCTCAGGTGGATGCTGATGAAGGCACTTAGTCTTTTCACGAGGTATCGTGCCAGGACTTCTGTTTTCTCCTCCCAACACTATGAAGTGAGGAGGGATGATGTTCTGCCTAGCTTTGCCGATTGCAGAAACATGTGCCTCTCTATGAATCCAAGTTGTTCATCAGCAAATATCTCCTTTTGACTCACCTAAAATTTCCCCAACACCAATAAAAATCCCAGAGAGACCAATAAGGCTTTTCTCTTCGCTGCCAAACCTATTCACAGCACCAATGCATGTTCCATACACTCCAGAAAAGAATGTTAACTCCAAACCTTTGAAGGAAAGCAAACAAGATTGACAAATGAAGGCTTTCTTCATAAGCTTTGCAATAGTTTTTATCTAAATGTTTTTCCCTAAGGTAACTTTCAAATACATATTTTCAAGAGGTAAGTGTAACAAGCAAACAAGCAGAGTTTTAAGCTATGCAATCATTATACTTTTCTATGCTAGCTCATGGAAGCAATATAAAAAAACATGTCACATAATTAGCATTAGATGCACTGAGGCTCAGTACTCCTGCTGTTGACACAATCCCTATAAACAGTTTGTATTTCCACCTCTCCAAAAACTTTGGAATTTCATTCAAACAAGAACCTTTGTGTGAAACAGCACTTAATAACTGAGGAAATGAAACAATTTCACTTTAAGATTTTTTTTTTTCCAGATTATAGTATTTCTGAGAAAGACCCCTGCACCCTCAAATCCCAAACAAGAGGAGTTCTAAGCTCAACTGCTCCTTTCCCATCGATGCACAATGAAAGCAGAGCAAGAACAACTACTTGTTAGAAATCTTTCTTTCTACTGCTGATACTGAAAGGTGACACATTTAAGTCCAAAACAAGGAACCATTAGTCTGAAAATCACAGTGTCTTAACAGCAGTTATATTTACAAGAACCCAAGTGCTGTGCTTAAAGAAAAACAGAAAATAGCACTCTCATTCCCCTCCTCTGTCTTTTGCTATTGCAGAACCACAGCACGCCATGCATTGGTCTACCAGCAGCAGGCTGTCTAATGCTCTAATGCCTCAAAAAGGAATGAGATCTCAACAGACTGATTATCAAACTACACATTTTGGAAGTAAAAGCTTGTGCCAGTCCTACGGGGCTTCCCGTTTTCCCACGAAGTGGCAATATTGACCAGGAGCCACCAGATGGCAGCAGGCAGTTCTTCCAAGCTGGACTGATTCTTTTCTACATAACCTTCCATACCAATTTCAAATTTCATCACCCCATTCCCTTGCCTGGTTATCTTGTTTCATGCTCCTGTTGCACTGAACATCTACAAGGAATTCAAGTTCGCTCATCTGGGTTAACATAAAAGCCAAAGCCAAATAAGTAGGAAAAAAACAAAAATCCTCTAAGATTTTGAACGTTTTTATAGTCTTTCTGTGGAATAACTGCTTTAATGGATGGTAAAAATAAATGGACTCTTATTCTACAGCTCATATTTTGGTCTAACAATGGCAGATCAAGTTCAACTAAAGTTGGTGAAGAAAGTTCCTGCCACAGTAAATACCAATGGCAAAAATAGTAAAAAACAGTTAATTTGTACCCAGTAGAACCAAGACAACTGAAGACTATCAGTAATGCCCTACACCTCACCTAACAGAGGCAATACTGGAAATGTCATCTGCCAAAAATTTAACTGCACTGTAGTTGCACTAGACATAATCCACAACCTACTGATGGTGTCAGGCCAAATCACATTAAATCCTGCTTCATACATTTTGCCTAAATCCCAATTTGGGTGACCCCACAGTGGACTGAACAGCATATTATGACATCTATTAATGTCAGAGTCAGGTACACCTCTCCTCCCGTATAGGAACACTTTCCAGAACATGGAATATAATTCATCCAGAGGCACCTGAAATATTCAAGTGCTGTTTGCAGAGACACACAAATCGCCACTCTGCTCTGTGGTCACTGTTTAAAACTCCAAACAATGCCCAAGAGTCCTGCACAATCACACACTGTGCTTGCTTCATACCTGTGTAGGCTGTTGTAACACTGAGGAGCAGAATCTCTTTCGTGAAGCTTAGCTTTATAGATCTCTCTGGAAAGACACAAAGGAGATTAATATAACTTCCACTAACTCTACTAGGAGCACCTGCACTTTCTTTGCTCTCTGCTTAAACCAAAAATAAGTTATTTCAACTGTGACTTTCTTGCAATAAGAAGATTAGAGTGCTAAGCATGCAGACCTTCATTTGCACTCTAAAACAACAATTTGACCTCAAATCTATTTGTAAGAAGTGCAAGGAGGGAAATATTAAGAGGGAGTTGTGCAGTTTTCTATCAGCAGACAATTCATTCTTCGTTGTATTTTTGTACTCACTGTTCATGGCAATTACCTCCTATAAGAATATTTTGTCCATGAAGATCTCCATGATCTTAAAACAAGCAGTCACTGATAGACCACATCAAACTCAGTGGGAACCAGTCAGTTCAGTTCAAAAACATTGATTTAAAGTGTTACCATCTGGTGACAAGAAGTAATATGCAGCTTCTCCTTTATACCGTTGGGTTTGTTTGTTTTTTTTTTACTGGAGAAGACAATTTAACTTTCATTCACTAGCTTTCCCTAGGGGTGACCTGTTGGTTTTGAGCTTATCTGTATAAGGAATGCGTTGTAAAGCAGCCTGGATCTCAAACTCAAACTTCTCCTGCACTATAGTAGCACAGAGGTGATGTCAGTTACACCTTCTTTGCTTGCAGACAGACTTTGGTTGTATGGTACCATCATGGGAGAAGCACTCTAAAGTTCAGCCAGCCACCTCACACCAGTTACACATCAACAGCAATCTGTCCACAACTTAGCATTCCCAAGCTTTTCCATTTGCAAACCTTGTTTATGCTTGACTCAAAGTCACAAATATTCACACAGAAAACTCAGTTCCTATCAAGTTCAAACCTCATCAGTCCCATATCTGTATGAACTGCCATCTCTAGTCTGAAAGTCACTGCCATTTGGCAGCCTCTTTTCCCAAAGGCCAGATCTAAATTTCTGTTTTTCAAGTGCAATAACTGAAATGCATTCTTAACCTTATTTATCTGCAAATTTTTGTTCTGAGTGATTTGTACATTTTCACATATCAGCAGAACCACGGAGAGCTGGAAAGGATTTGTCAGGATTCTTTGAAGCAGCTTGTATGTTAAACAGTACTTACTGAAGGCATCCACTGCTCTCATCAGTTTGTTTCGTGCAGACCTGGGTAAATAAATGACTTAGTCAAAAAAAAGAAAATGAATAACCACTGCACTGAAGGCAGATGAGTTCATTCTTCAAAATGTCTGTACGTTTTTTAGGCCTGTATTATGTACTGAAATATGCTAAGTGTTTGAGACTCTAAACTACTGACCACAAAATTCATCTGGCTTTCTGAGCAAGTGAACACCATTCAAAATTTAACCTAAGAGATTTCCTTCTGAACAAGTTTAGAAATGGTCAGCATCGAGCATTTTCACTAACACACACTTGTTGACATTTTTCTAACATTATTTTAATAAAACAAAAATATCTAAAACGATGCCTCAAGCAAAACTGCACTGTGTCTGCCTACCTATACACTTCTAGTGTACTCAGAAGTTGCATCTAAACATTTTGAGAACATGTGATAAATATATTAGTATGAAAATATAACTCAGAAAAAGGATGGGAATAATTTCTGCTCATTCCAGCCCTTAACCTGGACTGATTAGACAAAGAAAGACTACAAAAGCCAGATGCACATTTAACAATCAGAGGAGAAAAAAAGGTAAGTGGTATCTTTCCAAAGGCACTTACTCATTAATGGAAAAACTTGATGTGCATTACCTTACTCTGTCCTTGAAAATGTCATATGCAGAACATTAATTGATTCTCACTTGTTCAGACACAGACACTCTTCTATCAAATGTGTACATTCTACAGGTTGTTCATAACATTCAGGCTCCCAGTTCAGAGGGGAAAGTGAAACTGACACTCCATTAAGAAGCAGGGACACAAGTAAGTATATGTGACAACAAATTATTGTTGCAAGCACTTACGAGCTGTCCCCATGGATTTCATTAGTAGAATCTTCCTCCCCTGGAGCTTTTGTGTCCTCTTGTTTCCTAATCAGAAAGAACAGAACAGTGCCCACAAGACTGATAACAGTCAGGGCAATGAAGACAGTTCTGCGATCGCCCTCTGGAAAAACAAATTAAAGTCATTACAGGACATGTAAAAGCAATTCAGACAAAGTCAGCTACCTTCAAAGAACTAATACAAGCATAATTCAGAGCAGTGTTTAAAATGATTACTGATTTTCTATGTTACCTTGCACGTGGAACAAAATGAACACGGTTACTGGTAAATTCCTATCTCATTTTCACAATGCCAGTAAGACATTGGCATATTAAAGAGTGTTACCTGCATTTCCTGCCATGCAAAGACTATGACCAAGGAGGAGCCAGTTAGCAATGAAAGTGCATAAATTATTAGCAGGAAAAAAATACACTTCAAGAGATGTATAACTCAGAACAGACATAGGAAGCTACCCCAAAAGCCCACAGATATCTAAGAATTTGTTCTCTACCAGATATTAGGACTGTAACATCAGATTATTAGAATTGTATACTACAAAGGCCTTCACAGCATGGATACCTCAGTAACTGAGGCAGCATACAGTGTGTTACTGGAGAAAGGTAATTGCTTCCCTCTGCACCAGCTCTGGCACACCACCCAACTTGTCTGGCAAAGGAAGGTCTGCAATACCAAAGTTATGCCTATTTGCAAATTAGGCAGGGAAAGAAAAATGCTGAAACTGCTAACAGTTGTGATTGAACAAACACAAAGACGTTGCCTATGCTTGTATTTAATGGACTTCTGCTTAAAGGCAAACAGTAAATTGTTCTATCTCAATTAAAAATAACCTCTGCATGATTATAGATCAAGAAGAAAACGTGCTTCATCTTGAAATGCCAATAATATAGGCAGTAAAAAGAAGGAGGAACTGATTTTCAAGTGCTGTCAGAGCTTTTAATACTAACACCTAGCTTTTAAAAAAGAGTCTCAAGACATCTCAACAGTGTTTTCCATCTGAAAATGCAAGAAGTCACAACAGCAGAAATCCCTCACGTTTAATGGCTGCATTCTGTGGCTAGCAATGGCAACGAAACTTAGATGGCACAGAACTTCAAGGCCTCCATGAGAGAAGGTGGGAACTGACTTTTAAAAATTAACCTGTGCTGTGCCACCAAGCCCAGGTCTGTGGAGAACCTGAGACAATGCATTCAACAGAGGCACCAAGTGGATCAGAGGCAGCATTCCTGAAGCCTGATCATTCCCATTTAGATGTCAATGCCTCATTCCTGAATGACTATGCTATTCCTGTTACCATCTTGCCACAAACAAGTAACACCCACCTGATATGTAAGTTTTTCCTTGCCAAGCAAAGTATATATACAGGTTTCCAAAAAACAAGCTGTAAACGAGAACAACACAGGTGAACTTTTTGTGGTAGAATTAAGATCACAGCACCACAGTAACACAATTCTATGCAAAACCAGTACTGCACAATTGTGAAAGGATAAGAAAGCAGTCATTTCCCATGCAAATTGTTTATTCTGTAGAGAACTGCAAACACAGGAAAGTGTTTTTCACCCTAATGCTGGCTGTTTCTTGTTAGGAATCAAGACAGAACAAGAAAATAGCAAATGAACTTAGCTGGCTATTTGTTATCTCTCTCACTGTTTTTGGAAGGGTGTAGCTTAGAATGATGATGTATCTACAGAAATGAATTTGCAGTACTCCCCTAGCAGAGTCGTGTGTCTCGTCTGAAATATCAGTGCAGCAATACTAAACTGCCTGTTAACAGGTTGGGGAAATTCTGTGTTTCTACATACAGTTCCCTGAAATACATCAGCTCAGAATGAATGATGACTCAAAACAGCCTTAGAGTGAAATTTCCTCATCTGAACTCAAACATTCTACTCTACTATAAAACACACAATTACTTGAGTTTGTGGAAATCAGGACTTTGCTACACCAAGACATTAATTAATTCCAAAACATGAAATACAAGCAGCACACCACTGTTTCACTCTGCTGTTCCATTAATGCAGCACTCTGTCTCCACACAGCATCAGCAATGCCATTTAGAGCAAGCTCATCAGCCTACCACCATGACTCATCCCCTGCCTTATTTCTCAATATCCAGAAGCACTCTATTAGCAGCATAAGAGCTATCTGCCTTCAGGATACATTTGTGGCCCTACTATCAGTGAATCTGATCTCTTTTCAGTCTTGCTGACAATATCCAACTCCAAACCCTCCAAGCAGGAGGGAATTCCAAAAGTTTTTCACCCATCATACAAAAAAACCCGTTCCAAACTGATCTTTCCCTAGTTTCAACACATTACCTGAGTTTTATTACAGCAGTTCTTGCTAACAGTTCCACATTCTGCTCAGCTGCCACCTTCCTGCTCTGCTAGCCCATGAGTAAAATACTCCTCGTTTTACCTTCTCTCCAAACTGTCCCAGCCTTTTTATTCTCTCTTCAAATCAACAGCTCTGTTTTCATGCATGTTTCCATCATCTTTTCCTCCAGCAAAGTTCCAGAGCAAGTGGAGGCCCAGCACTGAGGTTAAATGGGGCTCTCAAGCAGAGGTGAGATGGAGACATGGTGAGGTGATTCAGGGTCATGAGGGCTCATTAGTATCATGATCCCAACGCAAAACAGCCCTCCAAGACCAAGATATTTGCTAAATGCTCCCTGAACTAATATGTATCTTTTTAGCACTTCAAGAGCAGAGACTTGCAATAGGAACCTTTAATTCACTGTCTTTTAACACACACACAACAGCTTTAGAAGTTTTGCTCCAAACTCTCCATTTAATTGACTGCAAAATACCAGAAATACAGAAACAACAACAACAAAAATCTGCTTACTTTCAAAAGACCTCAGGTAAGCAGAGATCTCTAGCAAGATACCCTCACCTCCACTGCCAACCCTTAAATGAGGTCTGGGGAGGGATGCACCCTGGCTCCACCCCTTCTGCTCACTCAGCCCCACTGCATGCACCTGAGCTCCCCAGGGTCGGCCTTGCCTTCCCACCAGGTGCTCTATCACTGCTTCAAGTTGTGACTTGCATTTCCACTACTACAACTAAAAAGCTATTACTTAAAGCTTACCTGGACTGCAAGAGTGCCCAAAATACTCCGCTGTTCCTTCCAATGGTGTTTTCATCAGAATTTATAGTCAAGCAATTTCCCTGTGCCGTCCACAGTACTGAAATGTGCAAAAGATATTGGTCAGGAAATAAAAGTGCTTTAGAAGTATATTCAAATAGAGCAGTGAGCAGAATAAGAGCAATGCTTACCTGCAGCTGCAATGCCAATAAAAACAGAAGCAGTATAGAAACTCCACGTAGAAGGCTGGATAAAAACTGCAATGTATAAGCTAGAATAGAACAAATAGATCCGTTTATTGAACATAAAACAGAGTGGAATGTGCTCTTTAAGAAACAGCTATCTTACTTAGCTTCTCCTATGTCATCCACTGTCACCCAAGGTACCATGCAGTACAGTTCAGGTTACGTAAAAAAAAAAAGGTAAGCTTTTTACTCCACCAAGAATGTAGACTTTGTTTATGTAGTCAAGAACCTGAGAACACAACATGAACTCAACAGTCAGCAAAATCTGAAAATGGTAAGAAAAAAAACAGAGTTTCCAGTAGGCTTGAAGTGCCCTGAAGTCACCTACTGATACACGGAGCAGCTCAGCACCGTGTTCTCCTTAGCCAGTACAATTTTGTATATGGTACTGCACTTCCATGTGGGAAAAAAAAGATATTTCAAAGAAATTAAAAATAATACTTACCTATAAAATATGCCACTAATAAACATGGAGAGTTGAGGTCCTACTAGTGCAACCACTGAAGGTGAGATAAGGTTTGATGCTGAGAAAACTCCATAAATAACGGACATACTACATAAATAAACAACAAAGATAGTGAAGTACTTAAAATAAAATACAGGCTACAAATGCAGATTGTTTAAGAAGACTCAGCTGATTCCAAAGTATCAAAATATACATAAGCAACTGCCTCATTTTTATATTCAAACATTTCCTTCCTTTGTGTTGTTAATTACCTTCAACCATTTTACTCCATACAGAAACACTCAAGTGTAGTGTATCTTGCACTGCTGAATCGAGTCCCAAGCCATTGCAGGCCAGCACAGCTTCTAATTTATGACAGGGTTTTGTCAAACTGTGCCTTAACAAGTTTCTCTATTTTGTGCCCAGTACTTCTAAAGGACAATGTACCAAAACCACTTTCATCTATTAGTGAGCTTTTCATCTTCTGTCAAATGCACCACAAAAACTGTATAGATATATTTTGTAGTAGCTGTAATTTTAGTTTATATTAAGACAGTAAACCTTTCAAAGCAGCAACTGGGTTTTCTTATATGACAGATCAATTTGGTTTACAAAAGCTCCCTGATCATACTTGGTGAGTCTGGCCAAGTCAGCGCAATAAACATTCAGAGTGGTATTTTACAGCTGAAAACCTTGCTTCTCTTCTTGTCTTTCTGGTTGCTTCTTTCCCAACTATGTTGCAGTATTTCCTACAACTTGATCCAAACAACCCATATACTACACCAAGGCACAGAAGCAGATGAGGCAAACAACCAAAGCCTTAGCAGTTTATTGTCTTTTTTTTTTTTTAATTTCCACATTTTTAAATGTACTAAGATAAAAAGCTGAGAATGCGATGACTGAATGGTAGCTTTAGTTTTACAAAGAACATACACAAAACAATCACGTAGCTCAATTAGAAACAAGTAATTCAGAGTAGGACTGAATGCAAGAGCCATGATTTAACTGCTTTAAGTATGCCATTAAATTGTGAAGCCAGCAGAGCACTAGAATCTCATGAGAGTATATCTCTACCAGATGTAATTATAACTAGCTTCACCCTGCAAGGAGCAAAGTAGTAAGAAAATGTGTGTGAGTTACCTTGTGTAGCCACTGCCATGAAAATCTGTGCTGTTTAAATTTGTAATAACTGTTTGCTGTGAGGAGAAATATGCAATACTGTTAGAACTTCTTGAAATCATTTGTAACAGATTGAAGTCAGCGCTAAACATAAAAAATTATCACTAATAGACTCTACTTAAAGCGTTAATTACAACTGACAGTATCTCCACAATGAAGATGAAGAAGATCCTAGGCAGGGAAACATTTGTCTGAAGCAGTAATAGAGATTTGGGAATTATATCCTGATTTCACCAGAGATCTTACAGTATTTCACAGAACTTTTGTTTCACAAAACACTTCTCTTAGGTACCTGCATATTGCTATCTTCATCTAAGCAGTGGGGGAAAACAAGCTGAAGATTCACTGTATTCTTAATTTATCCAAACTTCAGCTTCAGCTGTACTTTAATTTCAGCTAAGAGTTTCCATCCTTTCAGTCTTTCCGTTAACAGCTTGTTCCTTTTTTTTTCCCCTTGAATCAGCTTTAGTGATCATGAGACCATGTAATTAGCTGGATTGTCTGGCAGATCTGATTGAAAGTCACTTTTAATGACTTTAATGACAATACATTACATCACTGCATGATCTCTAGGCCCAATTCAGTGAGGTGCTGCACATTCATTGCGTAGCAGAATTTAATCACTGCGCTGTATAATAATTTAACAACAATTGCTGTAAGCAATTATTTCTACAGTGTATTTCAAACTCAGAAAGAATTCTTCTTAACGTGCAAGAACAGAGAAGCAAAATGTACGTTGGCATAAGACTGATATCAAAAGTAACACCAACAACTAAGTTAGAGAAGGTGACTTGGCAGTTCTAGCAGCTGTGTGAGCCTGACTGCTCGTCAGGTGTCATCCTCACACTCCCCTTCAATGTTCAGTTTGTTAAAACAGAAAAACAGGTAGCATTAGGAAAGAAACTCCAGGAGAAACTAGGGGCATGTTAACTAGGGGTTAATAATAACATATTAGGCAAACATTCTGAAAGGGCTTATATACAAAAAACAGGAATGTGAAAAATACAATAAAAATCAATTGTTATATATGGAATGAAGCAAAACAGACATTGAAGTTCTAACATTTGATAGGATTACTTAATTTTCCACTGTCTAAGCAATCAGACAGAGTCACATACGTAACTATGATACCTTAAGGAAATAAACTGATTAAGCATCCTGTTAACCAACTTAATCTAGTTAACACTAAACCAAAAGAAAGGAGACAATATGTCAAAAGCTGCACTGCACATTAAAAATCTCATTACAGCAACTCACATATTAGACAAAGCACAAAAGAACTGTCACATAGCTGTGGAATGTTTTGATATGTACACCTACCGCAATATTTCCACATGTTTGGAAAGCAGTGAATATAAACATGAATGAGATTCCCAAAATAAGTACGTTGAAAAGTTTTTTTGAGTCAGGAGACATTCTGTGGGTTATTTTGCCAAGTTCTCAGCTTCAGTCTGGAAAAAAATCTATTTCCCTTTAAAAGTTTCCACTTAACTCCTGTTTAAAGAGAAAAAAAAAAAAGAGTAAACCACCACCAACAAAAAATCCTTAAAAAATGACAATTCCTGAGAGCTACTTGTTAGCTGCTAGGATTTGTTTAAATAATGTACAGCAAAGTCAGTAAATTGGAAAAATAAATAGATAGATACAAAAAGTAAAGATCAAAATTCCCTCTACCTTTTCCCATTAAGTTAAGAGAGCAGACAGCAGTATGTTACTTCTCCATGACATCTCATTCCACCCAAAGAAGCAGTTTTCCAAGCATCGAGATGGTTAATCAGCTGAGTTTCTTGCCATGCTTCTGAACTGGAATTCTGGTCAAAAGCCAGTAAATCACCTGACAAAGGAAAGATGAGATATTCACACACACAAGTCATTTCCATGCATGCTGGACAGGAAATAAGGAACATTTCACAGTACAGATCAGCTGACCCTGCCTAGAAAGCCCTCGTGCACTATGGGAAATGCAGTTTTATTACTGTACCCTTTCTTCTTTATACATAGAAAATGTCACTCTGGAGAGCAAATAATTCCTCAAAAGAGAAACCTTTCAGTATCACCAACATTGAAGTTCTACTTGGTGCTCTTCCCTTATCCAGTGTCTCTGAAGAAGGAACGGTCTGTATAATCTTCCACTGCTTCCTCTCAAGAAACATTCACTTTCAGTAATGTTTTGTTCCTAACACCCTGCTTTACAGTGGTCCTCAGTAATACATTCAAGATCAAGTCATATTTTTGCTTGAAGCCCTCTGTCAAACTGTCAGCAAAACTAACACAGGGTAACACACACCCGGTATGGATGGAATGGCTGCTTGTCACTCTCAGTACCTTGTCTATATTCTGTATCTCGTGAGTCAGGAGTGGACCATTCTGCTAACCCAGCCCCATGAACTGCCAAAGAGGAATAGATGAGAATTCAGAACTTAAGAAAATGGCAAATCAAAAAGTTTTATTCTTTACTTGTGGAAGAAAATCAGCTTGACCATACAGAGGCTACTTTACAAAGATCAAACAGCAATATCAAGGCATTGCTTTTAATGTCAGCAAAGCTCCGTCTCTATATTAAGTATTTAAAACTAGATTGAATCAATTTTTAAATCCATTTTTTACTTTAAGGCATCGCTAAACAAACAGACCCCACGTTTCCCTGCCCACAGTCACTGAGTCCCACTCACTGGTGTGTGGGGATCATTCTGCTGACAGAAGCTTACACTGAAGGGATTGCCCTGAGGGACACAGGGAACCACCTCTGTCATTTTAAAGAAATCACTGTAAAAATACAGACTTTAAATTTCTCCTGAAAGCATTTCGGCAGATGAATCAGACAGCAATGAATCCAAACTCTCTGAGCAGGAAAAGAACAATAAAACACAAATCAATACAGACATGAAAGCCAATCCCAGGTTATTTGCTTTCCTAAATCTTTTCTATAGGAAACAACTTGTTGCCTCTGGGTTTGTATCCAAATCGTCACTTACTGAGCTTGCTTTCTCAGCCTTTTTTCCCCCCTTCATACCAAAACAGCTTTCTTCATTCCTATCCTTTACCTTTAAAAACAGCTTACAAAACAGACAGGGTAGAAACATTTACCACAGCTTTGAGGTAAGAATTAAGCACTGCGGCTGCGCCCAAGGCAGGGAAGCGCCCGCGCAGCGCGCCGACAGCACCGCACCCGCCCCCCCCCCCCCTCCAGTGTCCGCCATTTTATGCCGCCTCCTCCCGCGCAGGGGCTTTTCCTTCGCAACGATTTTTTAATTTTTTTTTCTCAACGTCGTAGGGTTTCCCGCTCCTCCTTCCCCTCCACCACAACACTCAGTCCTCAACTTGCTTCTTTTTTTTTTTTTTTTCCCCGTTTACAACACATGTTCAAAGTTTCGCCTCCACCGATTGCTTCCGGGTCACTGCAGATCCGCCTCAACGGTCACTTTCAAACGCGTGCACGCCGTTAACTTAGACACCTACTTTTCCCGCTACTTGCCGGGACGCCTCAGGGAACCGAGGTCAGGAATTTAAAAAAAAAAAAAAAAAAAAAAACAGAAACAAAAAAAAAAATCTGCGCTAAAAGCTGCGCGGTCGCTTCCGGTTTGCGCCCCACCGCGCGCCTGAAGCACTTTCACTTCCGGGGCAGCGGCGGCCATTTTGTAGCGTTAAGTAGGCGCGCGCGGGCGGCGCCCCGCTCATTTTCTCGCGGCCGCGGGCTGGGCGGGTGGTTCGGGTGCTGCGTCTCCGTTGCGGCCTTAGGCCTCGTCCTTTTTTCAGAGCCCGAAGGTGGGTGCCTGCTCCTTCCCTCCCCGCTGAGGACCCTGCGGCTTTTCCCTATGCCCTGTAGCTCTCCTTTCTGGACTCTGCGCGGCCGTCGCTCCGGCGCTCCTCCTCCCGTTTGAGGCGCTTCCCGCTCCGGGCCGCGCCGCCTCCAAATTCTCCTCCCTTCCCTCGGGTTTCTTCTCCTCAGCCGCCGCCGCCCCTCGGGGGGCTACAGCCCGCCATGAGCTACGGGCGCCCTCCGCCAGACGTGGAGGGCATGACGTCCCTCAAGGTGGACAACCTGACCTACCGGACGTCCCCGGACACTCTCCGGAGGGTTTTCGAGAAGTACGGCCGGGTGGGCGACGTCTACATCCCCCGGGACCGCTACACAAAAGAGAGCCGCGGCTTCGCTTTCGTCCGCTTCCACGACAAACGCGACGCCGAGGACGCGATGGACGCGATGGACGGGGCCGTGCTGGATGGCCGCGAGCTCCGCGTGCAGATGGCCCGTTACGGCCGCCCCCCGGACTCGCACCACAGCCGCCGCGGCCCTCCGCCCCGCCGCTACGGGAGCAGCGGTTACGGCCGCCGCAGCCGCAGGTGAGCGCACGGAGAGGAGAAAAGAGTCGGGCTCCGCTCGCACGGCGCAGCCGCTTGGCTCTTTTTGGCTTTCCGAGGGAGTTTCTGGTTGGGGAGGGAGCCGCGGAAGCACGTGGGGCTGCCCTGCGGCAGCTTTAGCCCCCGGCCACTCGCTCTGAACAATGGCGCCCTCTGAACGCTCATTTTCTCGCCCACGTGGGGCCGTTTCTCCCGCCCTGTCCCCGAGTAGTAGCAGTGCGGACCGTTGCGCAGGCTGCGTTCCATTCTAACATTGTTTTTTTCTCCCGCTCCTCTCGTTGTAGCCCTAGGAGGCGCCGCCGCAGCCGATCGAGAAGCAGGAGCCGCTCTCGGTCCCGCAGCCGATCTCGTTACAGCCGCTCCAAATCTCGCTCTCGCACGCGTTCCCGCTCCCGCTCCACCTCCAAGTCCAGATCAGCCAGGAGATCCAAGTCAAAGTCCTCGTCTGTCTCCAGATCTCGGTCCAGGTCGAGATCTCGGTCCAGATCTAGGAGCCCTCCACCAGCTTCAAAGAGGGAATCCAACTCCAGATCCAGGTCTAAGAGCCCTCCCAAGTCTCCAGAAGAGGAAGGAGCTGTGTCCTCCTAGGAGAATGGTAACGTACCTCGGGATCAGCACACCTTGCATGTTACTTTATTGTAGCACTTAAGTGGGGTGTTGGGTAGTTGGTAGTATTAATAGCTCGAACCGAGTGGATCCTAGTGGGGCACGTTGTTAGCTGTTTGTTGTTTTTCTTTTTCTTGAGCAGTGCTTTTTGGTTATTGGTTTAGGGAAATTAATACCAAAGGGCTTTCTGCACAGAAAATTTTCATGTTTTGTTGAGAGATTAATGGCTTGGTTTTGATAAAATATTGTATGAGACGCAACCTATGATGCAAATGACTATTTCTTACTGTATTTATCCAACATCTGCATTTTCCCCTTTAAAGCTGCGGTCTCCTGTTTGCTAAAAGAATATTGGCCAGTATTGCAGATTTTAACTGATTTGGCTGATCCTCCAGGGACCAGTTTCTGTGGGCGTGTATTGGAGCAGGTTTGTCTTTAAATGTTAAAGATACACTATCCTTTTATAATGGAATGGAAGATCGGTTCAGTGGCCGTGATACTGACTGGAGGTAACTGTTGTAGCAAAGTGGCAAATTCCTTGCAATGAAAAAACGACGGAAACTAGTTTTTCCTCAAGTTGTCAACTTGAAGAGGCTCCTAAGGATAACACTGGGTGGGGAAAGGATAGTGTGTCTTTAACCCATTCAAACTGTTTGGTCCTCTTTTTTAAAAGGAAAGGGCCTAAGCTAGCTCTGCAGTTAGATAATTGTAGCAAAACTAGCAACTTTGGTTTGAACGTTAATTAGTTTAGTTAAGACTTTAACGTGAAGTATAGTTTTACAACTTTAATTTAACTTTCAATAATTGATTGCGAAACAGGCTGAGTTCAAGTTAAAAGTGGTTTGATGGACAGCCTGATGCCTATTTTTTGTAACAAAGTACTTTCACACAAGCTTACATTTGGCCTCTGACTTAAAAACAACACACGGGGGGAGGTGGAACACCATGGTAATGCCCAGAGCTGTTAAGAAATTAGGCAAAGCCAGTTGAAACACAACTAGAAGTATACCTGAAGTCATCCACACAGCGGAGAAGAGACGAGATAGAAACCTAGCTGAATTTTTCTTTCTTCAAATCTAGATGCATCAGATAAATGAGAATCCACAAAAAGGACGCCTTTGGGGGGAAAGGATCGCTTGAGTCTACAGTCCATTGGAGAGACCCCTGGCATGAGCAACCAGCTGTCGAAAAGGTTATTTTGTAACATTTTGTCTAACTTTTTACTTGTTTAAGTTGCGCCTCAAGTGGCAGATTTTACATTTTATGTGCCATTTTGTTGCTGTTATTCAAATTTCTTGTAATTTAGTGAAGTGAACGACTACCGATTTCATTATTGGCTTGGATATTTGAGGTAAAACTTCATTTCTGTTTATATAGTGCTGACTTTCATTTGAAATTGAACGGATGGTAACTCGCTGCCTCAAGTTTCATACTGAGGAAGTGTGCAGCTCTTTATGCTGAGTAGCTGTCAAAAAGTACTCTCAATTTTGTTATTCCTTAAATAAAATTCTAAAGAAAAAAAAACCCTTCAATTTGAAATTACTGTAAATGCTTTTTTTTTTTTTTTACTTTGAATTGAAATAGTATCTTCAAATTGGTAGAAATCTTTTCAGGTGACAGTTGATATTTGAAAGGATTGTTTTTATCAGACTCAATTCTAATCTCTTCTCTTATGTATTTTTGTGCACTAGGCGCAGTTGTGTAGCAGTTGAGTAATGCTGGTTAGCTGTTAAGGTGGCGTGTTGCAGTGCAGAGTGCTTGGCTGTTTCCTGTTTTCTCCTGATTGCTCCTGTGTAACGATGCCTTGTCGTGCAGAAACAAATGGCTGTCCAGTTAATTAAAATGCCTGACAACTGCACTTCCAATCACCCGGGCCTTGCATAAAAATAACGGAGCATACAGTGAGCACATCTAGCTGATGGTATACACACCTTATTTTTTCCAGAATGGTAAATCTTGCCAACATGCATATATGAACTTATATTTGAGAAATGTAATGTTAAGAAAGAAATGGTTCATTCCTCTGTAAGTACTGATTGGTGTATCTTTTACTTAAGACATCTTGTACTATACCCACTGTCTCTGTAGTTAATATTAAACATTTTTTCTGTGTTAACTTTTCTCAACTTAATGTCTGAGTCAGCTTATTTTTAGCTTGAAAAGATTTCTGCAATTATACTGTCAATGTTTAACTTCTATATAGTAACAGAATGCATTCTACTGCTTCTTAATTTTATCCACTGGGGTTGCTTTGAAATTACTCTGGGCAGAATTGCTGGTATTGTGACTAACCCAAATGCTGTATGATGGTATTGCACACCAGGCTCCAGACACCAACCGGGGTCTGTTGGATGTTGTTATGGAGGATACACACTGAGCAGTACTAATTGCATTTGCTGTGTGCTTGTCTTGATTCAACAGGCTGCTGCTTGATGGTAGCTCATCTTAGTGATCATTCTTTTCTTGATTTTTTTTTTATACCAAATGGATTGTAATGTCAATCATCACATGTCAAGGGTTATTGTAATGCCTTGTTAACGTTATGCATGTATGTTAAATGGAAATGGAAACATCTGAATACTTGCAGTCTGGCTTGACCAGGGATTAAAAGTGCTTTTCTACAAACTGAGGAGTTTCTGTGTTCCAGGACTGCGTGCCTAGCAGCAGTCTGCAAAGATTCAATTACAGGGGCTGGATTTTGTTTAAGAATCTTAAGGGACAGAGCTTCAGTCCTAGGAAACAAATCTTAAGGGATACATTTATCTTTAAAAGAGTTTGGTAACTTTTCTTCGTAGCTGAAGTTGTGAGTTTAAGTTGGATCTTGTGGGTGGTCAAGTTGTTAAGGTATGTTGTGTGGTGGCTTATATAATGGAAATGAGTCTCTGAAACATAACTTGGTCTTTGGAAAGGAGAACAAATTTCTCAAAAGCCAGTTACACAAATAAACAGATTTATTTTTACAATGCATGTTTTAAGAAGTACTGCTAATGAGGATCTGCTTTCCAAAACGTACACATGTGGTTTGCTGTAGATCAGACTATTTCCTGCAGATCCGTGATAAAGTTGAATATAATCTTGTAATGGAACCAACAAGTGGAATAAACTTAAGTACCAACTGATCTTGCTAGTGAGATGATCATCATTTCAATGGTGTGTCTGCTGGGTAGAGGAGAGCTGGCCAAGTGTTCTTTGTCTGCACTGAACGAATGTAATGGAATGTGGATGCTCTTCAATTTCCATTTGTAGAGCAAAGCTTCGATAGACCAGTCAGCACTGAGGGGAAGAAATATCTGTGTGTGAAAATGCACTCTGGGCTTGTAAGTTATGCGGTGATTCAACAGAGACTCAGCAAACTTACATATGACATTCTGCAAAATTGAGTTTGTAATGGCTCTCTGGTCAACAGTAAATTTATGGTTAGCTGTTTTTCTCTGATACTCCTAGGATTTATTGGCTACTATCAGCCTGATTCACAATCTTGAGAGTAGCTTAAGAGTCAGTACATTTGTGTGTCTGATAAGTTAACCTTCTTAAATATAAACAAACAGAATTTAATACCTGAGTCTTACATGTGTGGGGGGGGAAAAAAGAACTTACCTTCGGACTTGGTAAGTAGTCCAGAACTGAGCATGTGGATTCTTTTCCAGTAAGAAGTAAACTGTAGTTAAAATATCTTCAAAATCTGCATAGAGGAGGGGAGATTTGGGCAGTCTTAGTTTCTAGATTCTAAATACATTTAAATATGCCTGCTTCTATGAAATGGTAGCTGAAAATTGATGTGAGACTTGCTGCAGCTGTGGGAGAGACTTGACAGCATGGCCTTAAGCAGTTAGCCAATGGCTCCACTTCCTGTTCACTTATCCTCCAGTAGTAGTTGTATGATAGCTTAATACTGGAATTACTGCAAGAATAACAAGCTGTCACTATAAGAAAGCTTAATAAATTGAGTCTTTGCAGTTTGTCTCCAGTCAGAGATACCTGAAAGATTTAACGTACCTTTTGGGTCAAAAAAGACATCGGATCCTAAAATTATGTCTACAGGAGCAAGAGAGAGCAGCTCCGGAGATACACGACCCCAGGTGATGCCTATAATGGGTACATGGGGTAGGTGGTTCATCAAGCAGCTCTGCTGGGAGACTTCCAGGCACTGAGGCAGCTCCTCGCTATCTGACAGCGTCACCTGAGCGCCGCACTTGGCAGCCACTATTCCGGGTAGGCTGACACCTGCACCGATCTGAAAGGAGAGAAGGGAGTTGTGGATGCAGAGGGTGGGGATGCTGTGTGGGCGCTGCAGCCTGAGAGCTGAGGGTCGGGGAGGTGCAGCCTAGAGTTGAATGGAAGTTCTGCAGGGGGGGTGGGTGAGATGTGCAGGTGTCTGACCTTAGTGAAGCAGGGCTGCTGCTATGAGGGGACCCTGAAGCAGAGGTGGTGCATGAAGTGCAGACGGTTTTCTTATGTGTGTTTGTGGGAGCCTGCTGTTCCCTGCTACCTCTGCGCTGGAGCAAGGAGGGCTGAGATGTGGCACAGAACCGATGAGCTGGCTGCGATAGCCATTACCGAGCACATTACCTCCAGCACTCTGCGGCCGGGCAGGGTTCTCCTGTGAAACCACACGTACTGAGCCAGCACCACGGCGCAGGGCCACGCGTACATGCCATACTGCGGGTCCAGCACCTGAAACACACGGCTGTGCTGCTGTGACTCCGTGCCCAGACGCTCTCTGCCCCGCCCCCACCCCCAGGCCGTACCTCGGGGACGCGCAGCGCCAGCACCGCGCGCTCCTCTCCTCCCGCCGCTTCCCCCACGAAGCGGTACCGCCGCACGGCGCGCCGCGGCTCCCCCATGCCCGCGCCTCACGGGCGGCCAATCGCAGGCGGCGACGTGTGGCGCCAGGCCCCGGCGGCCAATCAGAGCTTTCTCCCGGCGTGACGTCACGCGGAGCGCCGCGGGGCCCTCCGGGAACCTCTCGGTGCCTCACGCCGCGTCCGCGCCGGGTCTCCTCAATCCGCCGCGCCGCCCTTCCCAACATGGCGGCCGCGCCGCTTCCCCGCTTCGTCCAATCGGCGCCGGGGGGCGGGCACGGCGCGGCGGAAGGCGACCGGGCGGAGCGCCAATGGGAGCGCGGCGGGGGCGGGGCTTCGGCGGCGGCGGCGGCAAGGGGGTGAAATTTCTCGAAGGTGCGGCGGGGCCGGGGAGCGGGACGTGGGTCGGGAGCGGCGGGTCCTTAAAGCCGCCATGAATCACAAGAGCAAGAAACGGATCCGCGAGGCGAAACGCAGCGCCCGGCCCGAACTGAAGGACTCGTTGGATTGGACCCGTCACAACTACTGCGAGACCTTCCCGCTCAGCCCTGCTGCGTGCAAGGTGCGGCACCGAGCGGGGTGTGAGGGGAAGCGGGGGGCGGCGGAGGGCTCTGAGGGGAAGCGGGGGTGTGGGATTAGGGTCAGGGGTGTGAGAGGGGCTGTGGGGAACGGGGGAGGCGTGAGGGAAGCGGGGCGGCCCGGAGGGGACGGAAGGGCTGAGGGGAATTTGGGGGCTGGGGAGGCTGAGGTGAACGGGGGAGCTGAGGGGAGCGGGGTGAGGCTGAGGGATGGAGGGGTGTGGGGGAGGGGCTGTACAGAGCGAGGCTGGGTGGCAGCTGGGTGGACTGGGGTGTCCTGCCGTGCTGGGGATGGTGCCAAACGCTGCCCGAGCCGGGCGGTGAGAGCGCTGAGAGCCGGGCGCCAGAATTAGGGCTGCACCCTCAGGGAGCTTAAAATAACACGCAGGCGGTCTGATAGCCTCGTGGTGTATGGAGCAGAGCCCGAGCGTGGGGAGCCTCCGTGCTGGTTCAGAGCACGGCTCTGGGATGTTTGTCCTAATAGCTGCTCTGTGTTCCTCCCTTGCATTCACAGGATAACGTGGAGCGGGCGGATGCACTGCAGCTCACCGTGGAGGAGTTTGTGGAGCGTTATGAAAAGCCGTACAAACCCGTGGTGCTGCTGAACGCCCAGGTGGGCTGGTCTGCGCAGGAGAAGTGGACTCTGGAGCGGCTGAAACGCAAGTACAGGAACCAGAAGTTCAAATGCGGGGAGGACAATGATGGTTATTCTGTGAAGATGAAGATGAAATACTACATTGAGTACATGGAGACCACGCGTGATGACAGCCCGCTGTACATATTTGACAGCAGTTATGGAGAGCATCCCAAGCGCAGGAAACTCCTGGAGGACTACAAAGTACCCAAGTTCTTCACTGATGATCTGTTTCAGTATGCGGGGGAGAAACGAAGGCCGCCTTACAGGTATGGAAAAATGACAACTGAGGTTACTTCCCATGCCTCTGGTTATTAAATAAAATTGCTTTGTATAAAGCAAAGTGGCAGCTTCGTGTTTGCTGTTCTGAAGTGCTTAAAAGCCTCTAATGCACAAGAAGGGAAGAACAGATTTGTGAATCAGGATTTCTCATTCTGTCACCAATCTATTTACCAGTTTGTTTCTTAATTTTTCTTCCATTTTAAATAAGTGCCAAGTGCTTGAAAGTTACGAAGATGAATTTCTTGCTGTGTGAAGTGCCTTCTGGCCTTCAGATTCAAAATGCCTCAAGATTTGTTCTCGTTTTTTTTCTGGCTTACGTACAGTACAGGGCTTCATTTAATTATGGGTCAGTCCTTGTAAGGTAAAGATCTTAAACTAGATGACTATGAAGAGTGGAGGTTACTTCTTAGCTCCCCTTCAGATGATGATGGCACTGCGTAATATTTTTGCATCTATATAATCTTCAAACTTTTTTTTCCTATCTGATTAGAAGTTGAAGGAAATTGCATTTGATTACTGAAATGAAATGCACCAACCTTATATATTGACTCCTAGGTACAAAGTAATTTCTATTTGCGTTAATATAATGCTTTCTAGTGTTTTGAGAATTAGATGTAATTAAAGTCTTTACAGCCACATGATAATTGCTAGAGAATGACTTGCTCTCTGAGTGACACGAGGTTCTGTTGTGGGTTGGTTTTTTTAATGAAATAGGGCAAATATTGAACGAAGTACTAACAAATAATAGCTCAGTTGTGTTTTTCAGGCTTTTTTTTCCAAAGTTGTAGCAGAAGCTATTTATCATTGACTTCTAAGAGCATACAATGCTGTGATCAAATGTGAAAGCACCTTATGTCACGTAGTCCCTGTAAGTCTCCAGCAGTAACTGAGGCACACTGACAGAACTTTCTCAAAGTTACAAGTGATCTAGGTAATCTAGCTGTGACTCACACTGATATTTCTCTCCCCTGCACCCTCCACACCCACAGGCGTGAGCTGAACTCCTTGCTTGTGATCATAGCATTCTTGCACTTTGTTCTGGAAAAAGTGGGTTTGTTTGAGGCTGTTCTCGTGGTGTGAAAGGACACAGCTACAGCCCTCACCTCCTGGAGTTTTTATCTCTAAACATGGATGGAGAGTATTCAGCAGTTTAATAGCTTAGTGAAAATTCAACCAGGAGCTGTACTTCCTCATCGTAAGAGGAAGATGTGCACGTCTTCTTATTCATGGCTGCTTAACAAAGTAGGAAGCCATTCACAAATCCAGTCATTGCTGCTAGTATGCAGTGGTTGGGAACCAGCTTAATTCACACCTGCGTTGGAAAGGGGAGATGGAGAGTTTTGTGACTTGAGATACTCTGACCCCTGGAGCTCCTCTCCTTGGTACCACATGCCTGTCAGCCACAGGGGGGTCTGGATGGAAGAAGGCTCACCTTCATGCTGCTTTAGTTTCTTCCATCTAAACAGATATTGTCTTTTCCTTTTGCTTTGTGGCAATAAGCCTCCTGATTTAGTCTGTTTTAGCTGGTGTAATAGTGTTCTTGTGCTGTTATGTTTAAACATCTGTGGCAGCTGAACTTCTCCATCAGAGGAAGTGAGCTTTACAAATTGGGAATGAGAATATACACACCAAATGTTGAACAGAGAGTAATCCCCAGCTAGTTAAATATTGGAATAAAAAGCCTGTTGTAAATGAACAGAAGGCATAGAAGTAAGCCAGGGTTGCATAACTTCATTCTGTTCCTTACTTGTATTGCCTTTTGTTAGTTCCCCATTGTTCTGTGCTTCTGGGTTCCGTTTATGAGTAGCAAGTTTTAGAAATGGAGAAGATTGGGAGAATCCTCCAGCTTGGTAAGAGCCCTGGTGCAGAGCATTGTGCCTCTATCACATTCATAAACATAGCTGCAAAAAAGGGAGTGCTTCTGCCTTGAGGTCACTATATTCATGAAAAGAACTGTTTCTATTTCATAGCTGTGTTTTGTTTTTAAAAGCTGTCTTCACTGCCTTGGCTCGCAGTCCTTCCTGTCACAGTTTGTGTTGGTTTTTAGGTTAAACCCACATCACATCATTTGAAGATAAATGGAGAAAGGACTCAAGGTGACTCCCTTGGTTTCTAACCGTATGCCAAATTAACAGCTATAACTATCAATCTGTGCGTGAAGAAAAGAGAAAGCAGCTACTTGCTTGCTCTGTGACTGAAGGGTTGTGCTTTTTTTCCTGCCACGCAGATGGTTTGTGATGGGCCCACCTCGTTCTGGAACAGGAATTCACATCGACCCCTTGGGAACCAGCGCGTGGAACGCCTTGGTGCAGGGACACAAGCGTTGGTGCCTCTTCCCCACCAGCACTCCCAGAGAGCTGATCAAAGTGACACGGGAGGAGGGAGGTAACCAGCAGGATGAGGCCATCACGTGGTTCAATGTCATATACCCGAGGACGCAGCTTCCCACCTGGCCTCCTGAATTCAAACCCCTGGAAATCTTGCAGAAGCCAGGAGAGACTGTTTTTGTACCAGGTATGTAGAAATGGCTCCTGAAAGCAGATGTGGCAGAGAGAAGTGGGTTTTTAACTTCTCTGAGAAAGAAAGAATGTTTCAGATTTCTTGCAGCTCGTTTCTTACAAAGGAAACTACTCTGGGCTGTTTTAGAAGAGCTGTGTATTGTGAGGCTTTCTTTGCACTGCTCAGTTACTTTTGACGTACAAATGGCCTGTAGTGCAGGATTGCATGTGGTATGGGTGGCAAAACAAGTCAGACTTGCGTTGCACATTCATAGGACTGTGATCCTGAGCTCTATTAAATTAATAGGAAAACATTGAGATGTAAAAAATAAATAAATAAAGCTGAGCATTTGAGTGTTAGTAACTCTCAGACCCAAAAGTGTTGGAGTTTATATACACCACAGCACGTTCTCCACTGGATTTTGTAGCTTAGGTAGTCTGACTGCACGTGGATTTTTCTTGGCTGGGGGAAGAGAACTACTTAAAGTCACTGATGCATTCCACCCACTTTTCTGTGGTTGTGCTTAATCTCAAAATCAAAAGCTAAAGAAAGATGAGAATGGCATCCTTATGTCAGAAAATGGTTGTGCAAGGTGTGCCTGCTATAACTGGGAGTTGAGGTGGCCAGTGGGTAGGATAGCGTGGGTGAGTTCAGTGCCTGCAGTCTGACCTCTGAATCTTGCATCACAGCATGTAGCTTCCATTCACATTGCCTGTCTGTGTTGCACAGCTGATTTCATGTGTGAGGAGTGTGCCTTGTGATTGCCTTGGCACTTAGTAGTGACTTCTCAGTCCCCTCTGTTAGGATTTTGTAGCTGTCGATTTCCATTAAACTGTTTCCTTATTCTTTTTTGGAGGTTATAAGTGGGTAAGAACATGACTGTCTATTCTTAGTCTGTGCAGGGAAACAATTTGCATCTATTTTTAAATGAAAGGCTGGTCTATAATCACAAGAACCTTGCTAATTCAGCGTGGAAAGCGTGCTCCAGCTTGACAGAGGGTCTCTGTGCAGCCTGGGTTACAATGGCTCATGCCATTAGATAGGCTGTCAGTAGGCAGCGTGTTGCTGTCAGCTCAGATCTTCAGTCACTGCGTGTGAGGTGAATAATTTGGCCAGAGCATTGTGCAGCCTTCTGTAATGAGAACCTGCAGAGGAGTGGAATGAATTCTGAAATAAGGCTGAGGAAAGAAGATCTGGTGGGAGGCTCACCTGGATTCGGGAGGCCTGGTCTGGTTTCTGCCTCTGCTATGGGACAAAGATGCATGGCAGTCGTTGGATGTGCAGCAGTGCTCACGGTGCTGTGTTTGCAGGTGGTTGGTGGCACGTAGTTCTCAACCTGGACACAACGATTGCCATCACACAGAACTTTGCCAGCTGTACCAACTTCCCCGTGGTGTGGCACAAGACAGTGAGAGGGAGACCCAAATTATCGCGGAAGTGGTACAGGTGAGAGTTTAATCACTTTCTTTTCATGTTACCTGTAGAAAACAATGAAACAAAACCATGGAAGACTGATACTGAAATTTGAACTGTGTTTAGGATCTTAAAGCAGGAGCATCCTGACTTGGCAGCACTGGCTGATTCGGTTGACCTACAGGAATCTACTGGTATTGCTTCTGATAGCTCTAGTGATTCTTCCAGCTCCTCGAGCTCCAGCTCCTCCGACTCTGATTCAGAGGTAACATATTTTTTGGGGTCTATTTTAATCTAAAATATAAATCTGTCACTCATTTTACCAAGCCATGGTTGTTTATAATGGTGGCAAGTTGGATGGTTTTCAAATGGGGAGGAGGAACGAGGTCCAGAGTAGGGACAGGCACAGCATGGGACTTCTCTAAGTGCCTGATGTGGGGTAAGTGCTTCAGAAAGTGCTGCCTGCCCTTACATAAAAAACCCCAAAACCTGGATCCTTTTAGGAGCCAAAATGAATGCATCAGTTGTCTCACCACAAACATACTGCAGTCTGTGACCAGTCTTAAAAAAATACCTCTTTGTGGGTTTTAATCACTTAATTGAAAATGGATGTGATTGTCCAGAATTGCCGAGGTAGCTCTTGTGCTGAACTCATGAGCACAGTTTTCTGGGTTTCTCTGAGCTCTGTTTTCATCTCTCCGTGCTTCAGTGTGACTCTGGCTCTGAGACAGAGGGGATGATGCATCGGAGGAAGAAGAGGAGGACGTGCAGCATGATGGGTAACGGTGATACAACTTCCCAGGACGACTGCGTGAGCAAAGAGCGCAGCTCCTCCAGGTGACCTGATGGCAACTGCTGTGTGTTAGAACAAGGGGAGGACAATACAGGGCAGAGCAGGGGCAGATCCTCAGGATAGAGGGATGGAGAGCATTGCTCCACACAGAACGTGAAGCAGTCGGCCAGTGCTTTTAATTACTCTAAACTGAAAACTAAGATTCATAGTTTTTTTTTTAAAGTGCTTTATTAAATACTTTTATTACTATCCTATTTTTAATAGAGAATATATTTATATATATTTTTTAATGGGAGAGGTAGAAAACTGTGCTCTTTAGAGAGCACACAGGAAAAGTGAACAGTTTGAGATGAGGAGCAATCGGGCCAGGCTCAGATTTGGATGCCTTGTCCAAACAAAATCTTCAAGCAGTTCAATGTTTTCTCTTATTATTGTCTGGATTACTTCAGTCTGGCCCACTGCTTTGTCTGTTAAAGCCAACATTCAGCCAAAACGCAAGATGTCTGTGTTTACTTATTTAAAAAAATAATAATACAAACTTCTCATTGGTTAACTCAGCAGAACCAAGAACGTCAGTTGTATGGGATAAAATTAATATGGAAGTTCTGTGGAGTTGCTAAGTTATATACAGAGTCACTGGGAGCTGATGCTGCAGGGGTGAACAAACAGGTTTTTGCTAAATGAAGATTCTTTCCTCAGAAAAAAAAAAGAGAAGAGGCCTGCCAAATTTTTTAAGCAAATTCCCTATGGTTTGGTAAACCAACACTGCTGTATTTGCTGCGTAGTTCCTTTGCTGAGCTGTTGGATGCTCCAGGCTGGGTGTGGTGACGTAGTGTGTGATCTGCTGAAGAAGGTGTGCAAGTCATTTACCTGAGGAAGTCCAGATATCTATTCTATATCCAGTGTTGTGCTGGAGCTCGTTAGGATGCTGCCTGAAGACCTGCTTGCTGCCATTCAGCTGCTGCGATGCACTGCTCTGTTGGCAGTTGGTTCAGGTGCTGTCAAATACCCTTTCAGCAGCCAGCTGTGTTGTCAGGCAGGCAATGAGCAGCAGGATACAACAAACCATAATGCAGACCCTGTTAAAAAAGTGGAAAAAATGCAGCCCCTGCGTGCACAGCTGAAAGTCCTGTGCTTTTTTCAGTTCTCTGCAATTCAAATTTGCAAAAAGCACCTTACCTAGAGCCAGCTAGCTTTGTCTGATGCACTGCTCTCCTTCCTGTGTGCTGGCTGCTCCTCTCTGTGAGGATGGGTGGGATTTTGGCTCCAGCACTGTGGTGGTTTAGTTGACAGAAACACTTTTAAACATAAAATCTTACCTGTGGGAAGTGCGAGCACACACTTAGCCTGCAGGCTGTGCTTTGTGTCCCAGGGTGAGGGGAAATGCTACAGCTGATGACGGGCAGTTGTACTTCTTTTGTTGACAGGATTAGGGAATCTTGTGGAGGCCGCAGTTACCCCTGAGAGATAACAGCACCCACCCAGAGGCAGCTGCCCATCGGAGCTCCATTAGCAGCCAGCCAGCTCTGTCCTACCCCCTTCTGCTCCTGCTCCTCACAATCCTTTTTGGTCACTTCTCTTCAATCCAAACATCAGTCTTCATTCTGTGCTGTTGAAGGTTGGCTCCTTACTAACTGAAAGGGAAATGCCCTGACTACATTCTCGTGCAATGCTTCGTCCCCTCTGCGCCCCGAGTGAGTGCACTAAAAACCCATCTATGGGTGTGGACATGCCAAGTATTTAATGGGTTGTGTAACTGGCGAGGAAGACAACGGTCAGTTTTTAAAGAACTTTTTAAAACCAGCAGGTAAACCTAGAAACCTGCCTTGCTTTGATACTGTCTTATGTTTACATGTTGTCCTGTACACTTGAGGAAAGGAACACCAGCCCTTTGGCCCAGCGGGATGGCGGCGGAGGTGGGATGGATGCTCCAAGCACTGAAGCCACTTCAGTGGAGTTGGCTGCCCACCTGAAGCATCTTTTGTGCTCTTAATCTACACACACACGTCTGAAGTGCATCCTATTAACCAGCCACGATCCATTTACCTTTGCTCTGTGCAGTGACAGAGATGCACTAGCACCTTGCCATTGGAATCTCGATGGAGCCAGAGAATCCTGGAGTTTCTTGCACAGCAAAAAACATGGGGGGAAAAGTCAGCATTTGCCAGTAATGACACTCCTTTAGGTGTAGGTGTGATGTTCAGCACTGGGCAACAACTGACAAAATCTGACTCTTACATAGCAACAACAGTTGCTGGGCTTTAAATACTGAGCAGTTTTGGGGCCGGTGTGGTTCACGTGTGAAAAAGGCTTTTCTTTGAGGCTATGGCTTCAGAAACGTATAGAACGTACAGTGCCAATTTTAAAGGAGTGGGAGGGGGGCATATGGTTGTTTGATGCTTTATACAAATGAAATGTGATGTTTTTAGTCTGTGTAGGTGCGTTTGTATCATGGCAGGTAAAGCTCTCATCCCCAAGGGATTTGTTGGATCTGCTGTTCCTTTCACAGGGGCTTGTGCTGGTAGTGTCAGCAAAGAGGTCTGTCTTGCTGGAGGCGTGCTGCGAGGAAGGGATTCTTCTTTTCTACCTGCACAGTGCAGCCAGGAGCTGGCTGTGTTGGGATGCTTCCTTGAGTGCTCTCCTAAGGCCCAGGAGGTGGTGTTACATCTCACATCAGCCATTCTTTGAGAGAGGGAGGTTGAAAGCAGAAGTGATGTGCATGTACTAATCCTGCATCGATGCCCAGAACTGGTAGCTGAATTAAAAAGCAGATTGGCAGCCTTAACTGTTGTACCTGCTGGGTTTGATGGTAGCCGGAATGTTGGATTTTATTTATTTTAACCCTGTCTCTTTCCTGTTTAAACACTCTTTCCCTTCTTGGAGACTGGGCTGGGTCCTGTTGTGCAAGGGAACCCGAACTGCATTTGGCAGGAACTCAGCTTCTGAAATTCCAGTTCCAGTCAGTTCATGTAGGAGCAGTGTGTTGGTGAGGAGGGAGAGAAGGTTTGTTGGTGTGCTCCTTAGCTGTCCAGACCCCTGAATTTCTTCTAGTAACAGACATAAGTGCACATGGACATGCCTGCTCTGTAGGGCACTGCAGATTATTCCAGATTACTTCACTTTGAAGCAAACTTCCCAAACTAGTAGCATTTCTGCCCAGGGTTGCCTTTTATTTCCTGCCCAATTGAACAGCCAGGAGTCTGCACAACCCATGTAGTTCCTCAGAGAGAGCAGGCTGCAGCTGCTGCCTTTGGAAGAATGGAGAGACAGGAGGTGCTGTGTTTGAGGAGGCTGCCTGCCCTCCTCGGTGCTGCACAGTCGCTTTGTATGGAAGGTGTTGCACACTCCAGCTTCCTGTTGTGTTTGGCCTGCAAAGATCAGCTTTGCCATCTTAAAGTCCTACACGTGCAGGATGGACCAAGTGCTGCTCCACCAGAAGCACAGCAGGGAAGATCCAAAGTGCAGAGGATTCTATTCCTTCGTGCCTGTGAACTCTTCATGGGGTGAAATGAAGCAGTTTCTGCTCAAAGGCTGTGTTTGTTGAAGGTCCCTTACAGAAAGGCAGTGTTTGGAATGAACCACGAACTGCCAGCTCTGCGTGATGGGAAGCAAAGCCGTGTGTGCATCGGCTGCCTGGGAACTGGGACTGCTGGGATCTTTGGTTCTTCCTCTTACAGGCTCTTGCCTCAACTGAGTTGGTGAGCTTCTGTCTTTGTTAAGAAGGGGCAATACCTACCTCACAGGGGTGTTGTGAGGCTGAAATGTGATTACTGTGTAAGATGCTCTGACTTCCATCTCCTATGAGTTTTCCAGCAATACTGAGCAAACTGAGGCTTCCTAACCAGGCGTTAGCTCTTCCTAGCAGAAAACATTTGGGATGTTATGCAGTGCTTTTGGCCACGTGATTTTTCTCTGGTGCTCCTTCCAGAATTGCTGTGTGGTGCATAAATTGAGGCAGAATGAGGCTTTTTATCCGGCCAGAATTTAACATTTGGCATTTTGTCACTTGCTCTAAGCAGGAGGTTCTGCTGTTTTGCTAGATCAGGATTTAAAAATAATAATAAATGAAGTGGGTAAGTTAACTCTGATCAGGGCGTTGGCCTTACAGGAAGAAGGGGATGTTCCCCAGGCCCCTTCCATGCCACAGCATAACGTTAGAAGCTGCTCCTTGTGCCTGGATCCACGCGTGTGGGAGGCTGGCTGGGGAGCACCTCTGTGCTCTCACTTCTCCACACCTGTGCTCCTTGATGTTCTTCCTAACCCCATTGCTTCTGCCTACTGTAGAGCCATGGATGTAGCAGACCCAGCCAGCCCTCGTTTCTCCGAGCCCCACAGCAGCACTGCTCTGCTCAGCCCCGTGCTCAGCCTGTTCCATTGGGGCTGCTGGCAGCTGTGTGCTGGTTTGGGCCGGGCTTCTTGGTGTTGTGCCTGCCCTGCCGAAGGGAAGGGAGCCGTGAGCTCTGCTCCCCGGTGCAGGCTTGTTTGCTCTGAGGGTTCAAGAGTAAATTAATGCCCCTTCAGAACTGCGGCACACAGCTCAGCACCTGCTGCTGCACAGTGCTTGGGGGCAGGTGATGCTGAGGAGGTGCTGGCACACAAACTTCCCTCCCCTCTGCAGCTTGGGTGGGCTGGCTCTGCGTTGTCTTCTCAGTTACATGCTTGGAAGGAAGACAGCAACTTCTTTCATAATAAAACCAGAGCCTTTTCCTCCTCCAAATCCCCAGCCATTGTGGGGTGGAAAGCAAGACTGCTGACTGAATCAGCTGAGATGCCTGTGTGTGCTAATCTAATAGAAATAAACGTTGCAATAGGAAGGTTTTGGCATTCCTCTTGCAAAGGAGGGAAGGAAGAAGCAAACTGATCCGTTCAGCAATCTGCCTGAGCCCCCAGCCCTGCTGCTGCCATCAGCTGCTTTTATGGCCCCGTCCAGCAGAGCTGGGATACTCTTAACTGTCTCGTTTGGATGATTGTGGTTTTGCTTTTTTTTTTTTTTTTTTTTTTTTTTGGAAATAAAATCAATTATTTTGCATTCTTATGTTTCTTAGTCACTTTTTGAACTATTTTTAGTCACCTTCCGAAGATTCACACCTCTTCCATGCAGTACGGCGGGATGCCGTGGGGCTGCCCTGGGAGCTGTGCGCTGGACGAGGGCGTTGGGTCGCCGAGATGGGCTGCAACCAAAGGCTGCAGGTAAATAAGCAGAGCTGACAGAAACACGTCGCAGAATGAAACGCTTCCCCGGCCCTCCTGCGGAGCCGCCCCTCGTGCTCAGCCCGTCGCAGCGGATGGGCGATGCTGCCGTTATCGCCGCTCCCTCCTCAGTCCTCCTTTGTCGGCTGAGCTCTGCAGCTGCCCCGTCCTCTCCTCCCCCTCGGAGCGCTGCGTCAAAGCGGCCTTTGTGCCGGCACGGCCGTGCGGGGCTCCGACCGGCAGAGGGCAGCGCGGTCCCGGCTGTGCCTTAACGCAAAGCCCCACCGCCGCCTCCCTGCACGGCTACGGCTGTAGGAAACGCGGTGCTGGTAGAGGAAAGTGGATGTCGTGGTCGGTGGTGGTTCCAGCACGGCACCCATCCTGCCGCAACGCTTTTGCGCGGAGCTTTTTGCTCTGCTCTGCACCTATTGATGCTCCTTAGCACGGGGGCAGGGCTGCTGTTGGGTGCCTTTGCGTCACCTCCATCTGACGAGTCAAACGTGGAAGTTTGAGCTTAAGAACGCGGTTGGGAAGGAGCAGCTGCCCGCTGCGCAGCGCTGAGCTCCAGGGCTGCTCGGATGCTCAGAGCCCACAGAACACGGAGGGAAAGATCAGCATCGTGACGGGTCGTTACTAAGAATACAACGATTCGTACGCAAACAGCCGCTTGATAGGATTAGCGATAACGATAAATGGCAGTGAGGATCATGGATGGCTCCGCTTCCTTCCTCACCCCCCCGGGGATTTAATCCGTCTTTCTTTTGTTTTCAGCCGCTCAATACAAATATTCCGCTCCCACAGAACTCCCCGAAGCCTTTTTCCCGGAGGAAGCTCTGTGGGCTTCCCATGTCTGCTCCGGCTCTGTGCAGCGGGGAGAGCTCAGCGCTGCCTTTACCTGTGGCACGGCTTAAATCTTCTGATTCTGGGCGCTTTGTGGAGCGGTGGTTCATCCCCCCGAGGGACAGGAAGTCCTTGGTGGCAGGGCTGGGCGGCAGCCCCTGGCAGGGCTTGTGCTGGCTTCGAGCAGCCCAGTCTTTGGGCGCTGCTATTTGCAGTCCCTCGGTGCACCTCGCTGTGCTGTGGGGAGGCTCCTGTAACCCAGATACTCTCAGCACCCTGATGGCAGTGACAGCAGTTTGCGTCATCCATCGCTGTGTACTCAAACCAGGGATGTCACCCCAGTGCTGTGGGTATCACCTGGTTAGCAGGGTTATGGCTTGGTTATCCTATGTACCTCCTGCAGCTCTTGGGGCAGGTGGAGGAGTGATGCTCGGGGTTTGATGTGGATGTCACCTGGTGCCACTGTTAGCACCTGGCTATCCGGGTACCACCTGCAGCCCCGAGTATCACCTGGTTGCCATGGCTGCCATCATGGGTTCCACCTGCAGCTCCTGGGGCGATGCTCTGGGGTTTGACATTGATGTTCCTCGCTGGGGACATCCTGCCGTGCGGTGCCAGCTCCTACCAAGGGCTGTAAGGCGTGAGTGTTCGCTGAGCATCGCACGGAGCCCATCCGGCCCTCCACGCTGCCCTCGAAGAGCCCGCCCTGCCCGGAGCGGTGTTTCCCCCCCATCCTCGGGGCTGGGCGGGGAGGGGAAGGGGCCGGGGCTGTGGGCAGGGCCGAGGGAGATGACGCCTGGTGAAGGCTGCTGAGAGCCTGCCCAGCCCCGCCGCAGGCCGAGCGGGTGGCCGCGCACTCGGGCTCCGGCAGCATGGACGTGTCCGTGGATCTGTACCTGGCCGTCCCGCTGCTCTTCACCGTCCTGGCCATCGTCCTCGCCTCCGTCTTTGTGAAGCTGCGGGGAGGCGAGGGGCAGCGAGCGGCGGCGGAGCGGCAGCCGGAGCAGGGCAAAGCGGAGCCGGGCAGAGAGGAGCCGGGCTCGGCCGCCGGGGGCGAAGCGGAGCCGCAAGGAGCGGCCGAGGGGCCGGGGGTAGAAGGGAGCCGGGTGCCGGTGGAGGAGGTCGGGGCGGGCGGCGAGGGGAAGGAGAAGGAGGAGGAGAAGGAGGACAAGGAGAAGGAGAAGGAAGAGAAGGAGGTGGCGGTGGGTGAGCAGAAATCCGCGGCCGAGCAGAAATCCGCGGCCGAGCGGAGCCCCGAGAGCATCCCCCGCCCGCCGCCCGCCGCCGAACAGCGGGAGCAGCAGCAGCAGCAGGAGGAAGAGGAGGAGGAAGAGAGCAAGGTAAGGGGACGGAGGCTTGAGGGAAGGCGAATTGCGCGCGGGGGGCTGCACGTCCTTTTCCCAGGAGCTGCTCCAGGTGCTGGGGGTGTGCGCTCTTTCTGTCCCCCCTTTTTTTTGTGGGTTGCAACAAATCGTCCCCCTGCAGCATGAGGATGCCCCAGCTGCTGTCCTTGCAGCCCCAGGGAGGTCTCCTCCCTCTGTCCCCCCCAAGCATCCTACTGGCCTCCCACCCCGAGCTCTGACCCGTGCTTGAACTGGGGGAGGCTGCCTGGTAAATCCTCCTCCAGCTCCGGATCTTGTTTAAAAATAAAAGGGTGACCCAGCGGCCATGGAAGGAGTTTGCCCTGCTGGCTTCCATGAGCTCTGTGCTAATGTTCTGTGCTGTGGGCCTGGGGACCCCAAAGGGTCTCAAACTCACTGTGCTTCTCCTGGGGCCACCCCTTGTACCAGTGAGGGATGCGGGCAATAGGGTGGCTGGGGAACCCAGGAGGGATGCACAGCCTGCAGACGTGTTTGGGCTGGGGAGCGCAGCCTGGAGCCTGGCTGCCTGCTAGTTATTATTAGCAGCATTGCTAATCCTTGGTGACTGCATCCAGGCTGCTGGGCAGTGTGCAGACAGACAGACAGACAGCCGTTGTCTTGGAAGGCATCACTACTGACTCACCGGGGTGCAGTGGGTGAGTCCCAGTGGGTTGGCACTTCTGTGTCCCGTGGCGATCCCCAGGGCAGTGCCTGTCCCTGTGTGCTGGGACCTCACCCTCCTCCCACCTCCTTCATCTCCCATTTCTTTCCCTGAGTCCCAGCACCATCCCTTGGCCATGGGGATGGCTCTCAAGCAGACCCCCATTGTCACAGCATCCCAAAAGCACTGGGAACATCTGTCCATCTCCGGGATGACTTGTAGGATTTATCAGTGCTCTGTAGGGCTGGGGAGCCCCAGGACTGCCATTCAGTGGCTGTATCCCAGCTGGGATCGCTCAGCAGCACCCAGGACATGCAGTTTCTCTGTTGTCTCATTAACGTGAGTTGGGAATGTTTCTCCTCCCTCCTGGCTGCTCTTCAGTCCCATTTCCCTGAGCAGACACCACTGCAACCTACTCCTCCTTCAGGAATGTGGCACTGCAGTTCTGTCTGCCCAAAGGTGACAGTCTGTATGGGATGGATGCTCCTGTCCCCTATGGGTGCCCAGTGAGCACAGCCCGGGGTGCCCACAGCCTGGAGGGCACTGTGCTCAGCGCAGGTTGTGCCTCACACAGCAAAGCACAGATAGTGATGGGCTGACTGTTGGACTCAAGGATTTTTTCCAACCTCAGTGATTCCACGATACAGGACAAGGTTTTGTTTCCTTGGGAAGTGATTCCCAGGAGCAGGGCAGGGTGAGCTGCTCTGGGACCAAGCAGGTGTTAACAGGTGTGGATGGGAAGGAGTTTGATCGAAGCAGTGAGAGCTGCACAGGCTGGAAATGAGCCCTGCCCTTCTTGTGGCTGAGGGCTGCAGTCCCTTGATGTGACTCAGCAGAGGCTCAGAGCAGCATCGTGCCGCTGTAGGCTTGGAGCTTCTCGGCAGACCCAGTGCATCAGACAGCAGTGGGTTGTGCTCAGCACTCCGAGGCCTTTCTCCTTTTCCCTGCTGTCTGCTCAGCACGTGCTGCTTCAGATTCTCTGCAGCCATTAAGCACTGGAGCAACTGCTGATGGATGAAGCAGCGTCGGTGTGCTCAGTGCATCACCTTGCTGTCTGTGTTCCCTCCTGCTGCCTTTATGCTCCGTTCCCTGCCTCTGTCCTACAAGGTCCCAGCTCCTGCTGGGCAAGGTGATGCTCCGTGTGCTGGGCAGGGCTGAAAGAGGGGGAATGAATCAGGGGAAGGAGTCCTCATTCCCATTAGGTACTGGCGGTGGTTCCCTTGTGTCCGCTGGCTCCCATCACTGACAAAAAAATTAATTAGTTTGTTGCTGTCGGAGCTCGTTACGTGATGGATGCTGCTGCCCTAATGAGAAACTGCTGGGTGGGGAGCTGTGGCAGCTCAGTGTGGGTCCTGCCAGAAAGGAGCAGAAATCCCCAAATCTCCCATTAGCTTTTCTGCCTTACCCAAGGGCTGCTGCTCTGCCAAACTCTGCCCATCAGCTTCCTTTTCCCCCTTTTTTAAAGGCTTTTCCCTTCCCCTTTCCCTCCTGGCTTCTCTTTTTCTGTCTGGCTCCCCGCTGCCTTCCTCTTGCAAACTCTTGCATCAGGCTTGGATCAGAAGGCGCAGCCATAAATGGCAACGTGGGGCTGGGAGCTTCCAGGGCAGTTTTCTCCCCCCTCTTTGCAGCCCAGGACCTTCCCATTTCCCTGCAGTTGGAATGGATTAGGGACTCTGCTTGTCCCTGTCATGCCCACGGGATGGGAGAAGGGGTGGGGGCTCAGCAGCCCCTCCTTGCGTCCCTTTAGAGGAGGGAAACCTGTTGTGGGGATAGAGGAACTGCCTGTGGTTGGCCGTAAATGAGCTGAAAACAGGGTGATGGGGAGCCCGGCCTATCTTGCCCTATGACAGAGAGGAGGCTTTCCCACCTGGAAGATGTTTTAGGGCTGGAAGAGGGCTCATAGGGTGGGAAAGCCATGAGTGGGGCTTTTGGGGAGCACTCTGTTACTACTCATTGCCCCAAACCTCCCCGGGGGTCCCATCCTTGCTGCTGCTTTTGTCTGCAGCCTGCACTGCCCAAGTCAGGCTCACACGTGGGCGTTTGCTCGCTGGCCATGGAAGCTAAAGGGCAAAGCACATTTCTGATGAGCTAACAAATGCTTAAGCTCTACAGCCAAGGTCTGCCAAAAGCCAAGACAGCTGTATTCCCGCATTGTTATTTAAGGTAATGACTTGGGGAATTTTAACCCTGTGCTGGGTTTGGGGGGCTGTGATTTGGTGGCATTGCTTATGGCAGCTCCTGCTGGGGGTGACTGTCCCATCCACGTACTGGTTGTGCCACGCAACGTCAGCTCTGCATAAACTGCTCTCCATCCTGGCAGCCCGACTGCTGCATCAGCATCCCCAGGGCTGCTGCTGTGCCTTCCTTCCCCTGCTCTGCAGCACTGTGGTTCAGCATCACCGCATCCTCGTGTGACCGTGGCACCACTGATCTGACAGTGGCCGTGGGGCAAAGGCTGCCAGCAGTGCTGTTCTGGGTCTCAGCGGAGCTTTTCTAGACTCTGTCTGTGTGTTCAGGGTGCAAATGTGCTCCTTGGACTTGTACCCACGTCCAGGAGCAGCGCCTGGCTCATTCCAGAACGCATCCCATGGGCTGCCTGTGGGAGCTGCTCCCGACCAGACAGACAGAAGGACAGGGCTGTGGAAGGCAGGGCTGCAGCGTGGGGGGAAGGGAGCTGCTGGCATCTGCCGCTGAGCAGAAAAATGCTGTGCTGTAGTGAGCAAGCAGTTGCCAAACAAGGAGGGCTCCCCAGTGTGACCACAGCACAAAGCAGTCACCTGCTGGCCTGGCAGCCCAGGCTGCTCCCCCTCTGCTCCCATCAAATCTTTCTTCCAGTGGGTTGGAGCAGGAACGTTCTCTTTCAGCACCCCCAGGGCCAGGGCTGAACATCCCCTCCCAGTGCCTCTCTGTTGGGTGTTGCTCTGCTGGCCCCGGGGCTGCCCAGGTGTCAGCAGTGAGTGCCCATGTTTGGAAGCGTGGCCCAAAATAGCGATGGCTGCTGGGGTGTCAGCCACGTGTCCTTCTGGGGAGCTGGGTGGTGAGGAGAAGCCAAGGGGCTGTGAATAATGTGCATTCCTCACCAATGACAAACCAAGCTGGGTCTGAGCAGTACCACACTTAGTGGTGGATATAAAGCCACGCACTGCAAACCCAGTGTGGGGTCCGTCCTGGTTCCCCTCGTGTCTGCATCACACAGGGAGGAAGGCACGTGTGTGGGCACTGCCTGTGTCCCAGCCTTATCTCCAGGGCTGGAGCTGTTCTCTCCCTCCCCACGCTCCATCTGCAAGGAATCCGGCCTTGATAAAGCTTGCTGCTGCTCGTGGGAGGCAACCCCAAAACTTCCAAACTTGGTTTGTGTTAAAACTCCGTGCTGTTTGATTCCTCCCTGTGCATCTGAGCTGAGATGGCTCCTGCTGGGGGCAGCTTTGCTTGCCCGTGTCTGTGTGGGATGGATGCTCCTCTTGCTGGGCCTTTCCATGCCCTGGACCCAGCTCCAAGCCTCCCTCCCTGCTCCTGGGGCTATTTTTGGTGCTTGAGGGCCCAAGGGAGGAAATGACTGCAATGGCAGCCCCGTGGGCATGGGGACAGGGCAGTTCTCATGACATGCTGAGCAGTGAGAAGGAAGCAGACTAATGAACATTGCTTGTTAGCAAGCATCCCTTTCCCCTCTTCTCAGAACGGGGCAGAGAAGCAGTACCCAACCTTGAAGGCTCTCATGGGTGATGTAGAACAGCACCTTCTGCTCATGGCTGCTCTGTCTTTTTCCCTCTGCAGGAGGAAGATCCAGACTCAGACAGTGAGAAGCTGATGGTGAAAGAGACGGAGGATGATGATGGTGAGTGCCAGGAAAGTCTGAAAAGCTGAGCGCCAGTGCCTGGGGATGGTCCCCTATCTCTGGGCAGTGCAGGGGAGAAGGACCCAACATCCAAAATGAAGGGAGATGGAGGGAGAAGCAGCTACTGGGGATCCACACACAGCAGAAGGGCTCCTGCCCTTGGGCTGTCACTATTACTAAATACCTGGGAGCAGACAAACAGCTCAATCCTCTGAGCTGTTTGCCATGGAGCGGCACCCCAAAAGCTCCTTCCCTGCCTCCAGGCACATCTCTGGGGTCTTTAGTCAGAGCCACATTTAACTAATTATTCAATTAGTTGATTGGAAAGTGATGAATTGCCTCACTGGGGTGACTGTGCTCAGAGAAAACAAAGCAGATGGCCCATCAAGCAGCAGTGTGTCAGTGGGGCTGTGCCCACTGCTGGCACATCCCCTCTGTGCTGGTGCTCCTCCTGCTCTGCCCCACTTTCCTCCCAGCCCGGGTAAGGCACAGCACGGCAATCCTCAAGCTCAGGAGGATTACCCTAATGCCACAGGGAATCAAATTTTAATCCCACAAGGTGGGAGAAGCGCCTTCCCTCTGTAGGGGACAGGGTTCCACAAAGACACGTGTGTGTTCCATCCTGCTGGGCTTCCGTGCAGCATCGGTGGTGTTGTTGGGTCTGGTAGATCTGGTTGGATGAATGATGGGCGTCTGCTGCCCAAAGGATGCTTGGTGATGGTGCTCTGCCAAGGTTTGCCCTTTTTGCTTCACGGCTATTTTGGGGCAGCTCAGATGGAGATGGGCACGGCTCACGGCTAGCTCAGCATCCCCACGAGCCCATGGTGCACGAGAGCAGCTTAGCCCCACTTTGGGAGATGGGAGGCAGGAGGCAGCTGCTGAGCTCGCAGGGCTCTCACCCGGCTCAGACACTGCCAGCACTTGAAATGCAACACAAGAAAAGAGAGATGAAAAACAAATATTTTCTTTAATATGCTCCCGGCCAGGCTCCTGGTAAGTAGGTCACATCTTTGCTCTGCAGCCGGCCACGTGAAAGCCCTGCCTCCCTGCTCCGTGCTTCCTGAAGTTTGTTTTCAGTCTGCAAAGAAAGTTCCTGAGCTCAGAAAACATCCAGCGGTTTCCAAAGCCACAACACGTGGGCAGTGAGATAGGTGGCCACCTCTCCTCCCTGCTGCTTGTTCCTTTCTGGTGGAGCAGCAATTAAACTGCCCTTTTTGGACAGGCAAAATCTCAGTTTGGCAGAGAACTGTGTGGAGGAAATGATTTTAATTGTCCTTGAAATCACGCGAGCTGTACAAAGGTAATAACATAACTCCTGGGCTGCACCAGAGCAAGGAACAGGATGTTACACCCTCTCTTTCTGTTCTTTCCCTCCCAATATCTCCCAAAGCAGCAGCAGCAGCTGATTTTCTTTCCATACGCTTTTATGATCGCTTTTATGGGGTCTCGTTGGTGCCCGGAGGTATCACCCAGGATAGTGGGTTTGTGGGTAACATGCAACGTCCCAGGGATGCACAGGCAGTCAGACAGCATCTTCTGTTTGTTGGACTCCTCAGAAGGAGCCCCAGGGCTCTGTGAGGACAGCAGATGGTTCTGTGGGTACAGCTGTGCTGAGCAGCTGACGCGAGGCAGCCCCATCCCACAGTCCTTGGGAGATAAAGGTCCGTGGATCAGCAGCTGCAGATAAGCACAGCTCCGTGAGCCCCCAGGGCCGCCCTTTGGATCGTCCCCCACTGCTGCTGTTCTCTGTTGTCTCTGGGAAGATAAGGAAGAGGAGAGGTTTCTAAAAGCAAGCGGCGCTCTAATGAAATCCGATTGGAAAAGGATCAGCTTTGCCTCGAGGTCCGTGAGCTCTGGCACTAATTAGCCCAAGGCTGAGATGGGGAGATCTGGAAAGGGGCCCCTGGGGAGGAGGGGAGAGAGACCTTCTGCGGGTTTCCTGAGGCTCTGGAACTGATGGTGGAAGTCTCACGGGTGAATGCATGGGAGCAGGGCTGGGCAGGCAGCTGGAGCCTGTGGGTGCTGAATGTCCCTCTCAGCTGCTTTGTGTCTCACACCATCTCCTGCTCTCCTTTGTCCTGCCCTCTCCAGCTGCAGATGAGACGTTCTCTTTTAAGTACAGTCCTGGAAAGCTGAGGGGAAACCAGTACAAGTCAATGATGACCAAAGAAGAACTTGAGGAAGAACAAAGGTATGCCGAGTTTCCTTTTTTCCCTTCTCACTTAAGTCCACCTGGTTGGCAGTTTCTTGAAGCAAGACCTCACAGCATCACAAATACAATCACATGGATTGAGGATATACAGGGCCACAGTGCATCTATATCACTGGAGCTGGACAAGCTCCTTCTCTGGATGCACAGACCCAATGTCTCACCTGGTGCAAGCTGCTGTATATCCATGGACCATTGGCACCATGTTGAGTTCCATCTGTTGAGGCTCTGACTGCCTCTTCCCCTCCCTTTGCCCTGTCAATAGCCCAAGGGTTTGGGTACAACTCTGACATACTGGAGCAAAGGGAGTGAATGTGGAGCTTTGGAGCTTCATATCCCAGTGTGGCCCACAGCATGCTGAGGAGATGCTGCCTCCTCCCTTGTCATCCCAAAGGAAGGGCTGTGGGCCCTAGCTCTCCGTGCAGGCTGCCCTACACATGCTGATCCTGCACCATTTCCCTTCGTGTTATCCCCACTTTCACACCAAGGGATGCCTTCCCTTTCTGTCGCAGGTCTCAGGGTTCACTGCTGTGCAGCACTGCTGGGAGCAGCGCTCTGCTTGGGCTGCATGCTCTGGTCTCAGCCATGCAAGCCAGCTCTGGCTGCTTATGGGCTGACCCTGCATTGCTGGCATCAGGAAAATGTTTGCTTTCTTCCCATTATGTCTTTATCATGCCTGGAGCATGCAGTCTTTACAACACTAGTCAGGTCTGTTGGCATCACTGCTTTCACGTGGGGAGGAGGGGATGGTGGAATGAACAGAGTGAATGTGAATGAAACCCCAACCCCCAGGGCTCAATGGGAATAGTTTTTGGGGATCCTGCTGGTACAAAATCCACTGCAAAAGGCACATTTAAACCCTCTGCATCTGCAGCTCCAGCAGCCAGCTGAGCAATCGCTGTGTGAGGGTTCAAACAGGAGACCTGCAGGGCTGGCTCCTTCATGGCAACAAAAGGGTCCTGGGTATGGTGAGGTGGTGAGGGGACATCGCTCTCACTGCATCCCCAGCCAATGTTTTGTGCTCTGGACTGAAGGATGGGTATCAGTGCTCGTGTCCCAGGGCAGGGCTGTGCCCCGAGGGCTGACAGATGGCACTGAGGATACCTTAGAAGCTCTCAGCAGCTCCCACTCTGAGGGCCATTGGCAGCGCGTTTTCCTACTGCTCCCTTTTGCTGTCTCTCTTCTCTGTGTTGTTCATTTCCTTACAGCAGCTTTATGATTTATTTATTTTTTTTTTATGTTTTACTTTTGTCCTGCTATGTCGCTGGCTTATTTTCTTCCCCCAGTTCTTCCCTGTGCCATCAGCAGCTTCTCATTTCAGGGTGGTGTATGGGGTCCGGGTGCTGCTGGGTGAGGTCCAGGTGAGCAGAGGGCAGCAGCTCAGCCCGGTCCCTCAGCAGCCCCGTCCCTCTCCCTGGTTCCATGCATTCTGCACTCTGACCGCTGCCGACCTGCTGTGACCCAGGTTTGCCACCTTTATGTTGCAGGATTGAGCTGACCTCTGATCTCACATCTCTGTAGCAAGTACCTTAGGTCCTCGGCCACAAACATTCTTGCAAATCTGTTTGGTAAGGACGCGCCGTTTCTTAGAAGTAGTGGTACCACTGTAACATCTGCTAATGTGTTTTGGTGGTTTTTTTTATTCTTTTGGGTTTTATTCTGGGGGGGGAGGGTTTATTCCTGAGCCATCTCTCCCACCTCCCCGCCCGCCTCCCTTCCTTCCCCATAACAGATTAATGAGTCTGCTCCCCCTGCTCCATCTCACTTCCACGAGCACTCCAAAGGGACCTGGAATGGAGGGCTCTCATGTGCAGGTGCTCAGTTCTTCCATATGGTTTCCTCAGTTCAGACATCCCATGAACACTTCTATTTCCTGACTTGGAAAACGAAGGCAGTGAGCTGGTGGTTAGCCCTAGGGCACGTAGCTGGAGGTGGGGGCTCAGCCTGCTGCTGACCCTTCAGTTGTCCCATGGGCCAGCAGGCACCTGTGGGAAGCAGCTTGGAAGCAACATCCCCAGAATGCAAGGCCCCCAGTTGGGACTGCCTGTTGTGGTCTGTCATCAGGAGCCCTTCATTTGGGGACACCTGATTTTGGAAATGCTACTGAGATAATTCCTTTTCCAGGAAGACCTGCAGACAATAGGAGAGGAGAGACATGCAGTAGGAAGGGTTGTTTAAACAAAAACCCACTTCTGCTCATATTCTGCATCGCTCCTGAAGCTGTGGTTGCCTTGCCTGCTATTCACTTGAATCTTGCAGCTTCAAACTGGCGCTAAATCTGGACTCAAAGGGGAAGGAATGTGACCTTCATTGAGTGATGCAACTTCCTGCTTTTTAATTCTTCAGTCTTAAAAAATAGCAGGACTTCTCAGGAGGGAAGGATGGTAACTCTTTTTGGCAAACACTTCTGCTTGGCTGGTGGCACTGCACACCTGCTAGGTTACCAGCACATTGAGAACAGAAGCACGTAGCATTTGTTTCTCTGGGGGAGAAAAGCAGTCTGAGCAGGAAAGGGAAGGGAACAGGGGAAGGATGCAGCCTTGAGTCAAGCCAGCATTGCATATTTCCCAAATCCATCTCTTCTGCACCCGAGGCTTTTGGCCATCTATTGCCAACTGCTGCTGCCATGGTGCAAAGCTTGTGGATGTGGGACTGGGGTGGTGCAGCCTGTCCAGGCTGGATGGGGCACAAGTACAGTTCTAGGGCTGCCAGTGGGTTGGTTTGTTTGTGCAGTGAGCACTGACAGCTGCAACAAGCTGCACTTCTAGCAAAAAGAAAACAACCAGGAGAGAGATTCCCATAGGTTTTTGTTTTCAGTTCTCTCTTTCTACAAGATAGAGCAGGTCCCAGCAAGTCCTGGTTGGCCTTGGTGATGCTGAGTCCTTCCCACTCTTCTGTAGGTGTGCAGGCTGAAGGGAAAGCAGATCCCACATGATAGTCTGTAGGAAGCTCTTTCCTCTTTGTCTTCTCTTGCTTCTGAGGTTTATGGAGAAGTGGAGATAGAAAACCAGAAGCTGTCCCCCAAGCTCTGGGTGCTGCAGCTGCATTTCCCAATCAGTCACCTTCCCTGGCCAGCGATGAGACACTAAGATGCTTCTCATTGCTGCGTGGGCTGCAGCATAGGCAGAGGCTGTGTTTTCTGCATGTGTACTTGGATGAGATGTTTGTGGTTTTGCATAACCTAAATTAGTGCTGGGAGTGGAGTGGGAAGGTGAAAGCAAGAGAAACAGGACAGCAAAGTCCCTGACCTGAGGGGCCCAGCTGCAAACAGGAAGGCATCTCCAGAGCTGGACAAAGCCCCACAGCACTCTCAGTCCCTTAAAGCAGTGTCTGAGTGAAACTCAGTGCCCCAAACTGCTGAGAGCCTGCTGCTTGCAGGTGTGATGGATGGCTCAGTGATACCACAGTCCAATTCTACAGGACTGGGGAGAAGGTAGGGAGGGCTGCTGTGTCTGCTTTGCTAGTAAGCATGGTTCCCACAGTCATCTCAGCCCTTCTAGGATTAATTCTCTGGCTCTCCTGGCCAGCCATGGGTGGGTTGAGAAGGCACTGCTTGCAAACTGGAGTTCAAGCAAAGGGAATGGGATGGCTGGAAATCTTACCCACTGTCCTTTTCTTGGTGATCATTTAGCAATGGAAAGTTGGCTGGCCCCCAGCTGGGTCCAGGGTGCTTCTTGATTACGAGCCACTAAATAAACCCAGTCTTGGACCCTGGAGTTTCAGCAAGGCAAGGTGCATGGCCAGACCTTAGCTGCAGGGAAAGGCAGAGAGAAGACATCCCTTGCTCTGCCAGACATCCCAGATCAAATGGGGATGCAGCTGTGGCTTTAGGGAGAACTGTGCCGAAGTGCCATTTTGAACCAGACAATACTTGCAGTGATGACTCGAGAACACAAGGGCAGGAAGCAGCTGCTAGGATTTAGATGATGGACTTTGACCAATTTTGAATATGCCCTCTAGAAACAAGTGGGTGGTCTGGGCTGGGGGAGGTTGTATTTCAGGAGAGCTCTCTTTCTGCATCTGTCCCTGTCCACCTCCTGCATTGCCATCACATAGCCCTGGCTTGCTTGCTTGCTGTCCTTTCCTGTCCAGCATGGCACTTCATTTGGATGAGGGAAGCTGGTAAGTTTGGCTTTCTTTGGGTTTTTATTATTTGTTTGCTCTTCATCTTCTGCAGCACGATAGTCATCCTGGGCTGAGGGAGGAGAAGTAGCAACAGGGGGCTACAAAGACTGCGAATGTGGGGCTCCATTTAGATCAGGCTGACCACTGCTTCACTGCGGCCACCAGCCATGGGGATGGCACTGGCCATGGGGAAGGCTGCCTTCAGACACAGACCAGCCAGCACCTGCCCCTAGGAGGAAAGGGGCACGTGGTACAGGGGTACCCACCAAGCTCCCCTGGCTGTGATGCTTCTCCATAGGGAAAATGTCTATGAGAAATCAGTGGAGCTAAGCTCAGGCCCTATTTATAGAGCATCTGCTTGAGTCATGAGTCCCATAGAGCAGCTCAGGATGCCTCCCTCAGAAACACAGGGAAAGGGGAGGCCAGTAGAGCCCTTCTTCTCCTCTCCCATCCCTGGGGGGAACCTTCCAGACACTCCTCTGCAGGCTGTGAGTCCCCAGTCCTGCCATGGGATGAGGTTTCAGACTCTGCTTTGAGCTCCCGGGTTTTTCCTCTTGGCTGATGTCCCGAATTGTCCCAGCTTGTGGCTGCTTTGCATCTCCCTCACCCAGCGCTCACAACTTGGCTCTATTTGCTTCTGCTTAACCGTATGCAGCATGGGCAGCTTGCTGTTCTCTCTGCTACTCTCTGGGAGCCCAGGCTGCCTCCCCTGTGGCATCATGGGCTGCAGAAGCCAGGCATGGAAGCATAGGTTGGCCCATCTGTTGCTTTCTCCACTTCTGTAACATGGTCTCAGGGGGTTCAGGAGCATCGCAAAGGGGTGAGCATAGAGCTGGAGGAGGTGAGCTGAGCTGAGCTGGCAGAGCTCAAGCCACCTTCCTGGCTGTGCTGTGGCCTTTTCAGCTGTCACTGCCGTGGCTGGGGAGCGTAGGAGGCTTCTGCCTTGAAATGGCACTGAGCAAGGGCAGCTCAGCCTTGTCCTTGAGCTGCTGGGACTGTGCTCCTAATTGCACGGACTCTGGCAGCCTCAGCTGCCTTCTTGGTGTGCTGAGGAGCAACAGGCATCCCCAAGGTCCTGTGCACCTTCTGGCTGGTGGGTCCCACTGGAAGAGTGTCAGATCTGTGTAGATAAAATCTCCCTTTGGTACCTTTCACTCTCTCACTCTTCTCTTTCAAAGCACTGTCTCTCCATACTCTGCTGTTAATTTCTCTCTCCATGTTTTACCCACTGACTGAAGCAACTGGCCCACAATTTTGGGACTGAAGGGAATGCTTAGATTTAGTATGTCCTTCCTCATGTTGTTCCTGCAGTACTGTGGTCCTGGAAGTGATGGTCACTGCCAGAAGTGAGATGATATCTACCCCAAGGGTAGAGACACAGGAAGTGATGGTGATGAGACTGTAGTCTCTGTAGTAAGATGGGAGGGAAATGCCTGGGGGGAGCTTGGTTTCCCAATGCCAGGCCCAGTGCCCATGGCCTTTCCTCACTGCTCTCGAGCTTCAAAGGTGAATCACAGCCCTGGAGCGAGAAGAGCCTGACGCCAGAAGGTATGTGCCTTCCTTGCCAGCACTTCAGACCAGAGGACTGATGTTCCTGAGAAGCTGAGTGCCTGCTTTACCTGATAGGGAAAGGAGCTGGGAATGCTCCACGCTTCTAAAAATCAGCTTTCCAGACGAAATTCTTCCTGAAAAGGTTGCAAGCAATTCCCAGAGGTGGTTAGAGCAAGATGTTTGGGGATCTTCTCCTTGGAGAGTGTCAAGGCTCCTCTGGAAAGCTATGGACACTTTGGATGAGCTGTGAGATTTCTGACCTCCTGCTGTGGATTTTGACTGCAAGAGGGACATTAGCACTGGGATGCTGTCTGCTCTCTAAGACAAGTCCATGCCCCAGTGCCAATATCATTGCTGAGCTGGAATGAGGGCAGTGCTTCTGAGGCCATCAGAGAGACAAGTGGCTTCCACCTGTGCTGGAGATGCTGATCTCAGATTGCAGAGGAACTGCAACCAGGACAAAAAGGAAGGGATAAAAATGTCCTTCCCCTGTCCTCAGCAGCAGAGACCAGTTACCTCATGCTCCAGTGTTTCCACCTTCAGCTCCTGAGCCATTTTCAACCAATGACCTGCCCTTGTCTAAGCTCCTTATTTTCTGGTTGCTCCTTGCATATAACCACATCCAGTTGATCAAAAGTATGATTTCTTGACTTGGTCCTTAGCTGGGGCCAGAGCAATTTGGATAATCTATATGTGAAGAAATAATCCATCAAAAAAAGACCACAACTTGGCTTGATTCATGTGCTGCCAGGGGAAGGAATGCTGGCAAGGCTGATTTCACCATCCACATCAAATGGAAAGGAGGGAAGACCCAAGGATAGGCAGTGGCTCATGGCTCAGCCTCCATCCCAAGATAATTAAGTCTCTCAGGCTCCATGGCAGCAATGTCAGAGCTTCTCAGTCTAGGGAATTTTATTGCTCTGATGTTCCCATGACAGTCTGCCTCATGCTCTTTAATTCCTCTCTCAGCTTGCTCCAGGAGCAGAAAGGGGTATCCCTGTTTTGCAGATGAGGAATTTGTTGTTTTGACAGATATCCTCCATCAAGTCCATGTTTTGTTTAAGATCTCACCCCTACTGTCTGCCTGGCTCTGTCCTTTAGGTGAGTATCCCTGCAGAGGGGATGCATCTGAGCCCCATCCACTCTCCCTGACATCCTCCATCCCTCCCCACTCCAACTGTGGCATGTTGGAGGGGACTTCTCCTTCTGGGCCCCCATGGCAATGAGCTTATGCCCTCATGTGTAAAATCTGATTATGCTTGTGTGGCTTGAGCAGGATGATCTGATCGTCAGCGCTGCGAATCCCACAGAGTGATTATCCACTCTGGAGAATTTTCTTTCTTTGTCATAATGGGCTGGCTGCTGAGCTTCCCCAGCACTGCCTGAGGAACCCTGGGCCCTTGTGAGGCTTCAGCCTTCATCTCCCATCCGAGATCCGGGTTGCTGAGTGTCTGTACAAAACAGCAGACAGTTGAACCTTTTGCAGAGGAATAAGGAAGAAATGAGGCTGCAACTTGCCTTTATGTTGTAGCTGTCAGGAGCAGGTGACATCTGAATGAGACTCAGGTGTTAGGCAGTGTGAATCCTACTGAATTCAGGGATACATCTGCGTGTATCACAGCATTCCATGAGAGCAGCGGGGGCAGTCAGGGCAGAGCATCGGAAGGGTTCAAGCTGGGAATGAGGGACCACATTCATGCTAACATGCTACAAGACCTTGGGGAGTGCCTAGATGTCTCCATCCATAAAATCTATCTAATAATCTCACCCTCCTTCCCTAAGATATTAGGAGAGGAAGGAAGCACTGTGGTCTATAGAGTCTGTTAGTTTTGCCTCCTTTCTTCGCTCAGACAGATCAATAGGAAGGTTGACCCATTCAGACATATTGCCTGGTGAAACCTGTACTGGATCCTGACTCATCTGGTTGCAGGTGGCAGGAGGAATGTGGGCTGGACAAGTTAGCAGCCCAAGACAGCTCTGCATGGGACACTGAGGCAGTAATCCCTGAGCTAATGAAGTTAGCTGGACTTCTTCAGCTCTCATCATAGGTCAGAAAGAAAGACTGCAATTCAGGTTTGATGCCAGATGAGAGGATTTCCACTTCTTTGACCGGGTTTCAGCTATCCTGCTGCAGTTGATGAAGAAATGTGCCTCCTCCTTTGAGACATGTGGTTTGCAAACAGTGACTTACTCTTCCCAGAAAGGGAAAGCTGACTTGCCTTCCCTCTACTCACACTGAGTTATCCCCTTGCTCATTTATGTGAATAATAATGAAACCATCCTGAGGGGTGAAATGACTGAAATATTTCTCTTCTCTCCTTGTTTCTCTTTGCAGAACTGAAGACTATATGAAGTTGTCCCTAGCCTCCTCCTAAAGGCATCCCTTGGCATCTTTAAAGGCTTGAGAGAAATACCAAAACCAACCAAACACACCCATAAGAGAATCCATAAGCCCTCAAAACTTGGCATCCCTCTTGGTCTGAAGTTGAGTTCTTCAAAAACTCCTGTGGTATCAAGTTTAAGGAGATCCTGTTGTGTGTCTCCATGGACTGGGGCTGGGCCCAATGAGTGACTTGAGTTGTGTTTGGGGGGGCTGGGATATCCTAAATTAACCTTTCTCCCTCTCCTTCAAACAGAACCCAAATTGGATACCAAATTTGCAGCGAGCCTATTAGTTTTGTTCATCACCATGTATTAGCCCTGCCATGAATCCAATGTTGTTTCTTTAGAGGGGTGGGTGAACTGTAGCTCTTCTCCCAGACCGGCCTGTATCTTATACCAGACTACCAACTTGTTTCTTCTTAGAGCCAAATCCTTCTGTGTTGCTGGGGAGTGGGAACTGACTGATTTCAAACATTGTGTGACATTATTCCAAGGGGTGGAGGCACAAAGTGGGATCAAAGTAAGGGAGAGAAGATGTAAGCTGACTTAAATCTTACTTCTGTAGTTATTTTAGCAGAGAGCTGATCTTGCAGGTAGGTGGAAGACTGGAGGAGTGATGAAGGTTGATAGCTTAGCTGTTCAGTTTGTGGTGAAGGCTTCAGAGACCACGTTTTGACTGTTGTTATCTGGATTCACACTTCCCTGCTCTGTTCCCAAGAGATGAGACCCAAGGAGGTAGCTATGGCACTGTGGGTTCCCACAGCTCAGGATGAGATTAGGGGGGTCCTGGAAGAGACACCCTTCCCATTTCTCTGCCCGCTTGCTGTCCCACTGCCCTCTTTTCTTGCTAGCCCAGTGGCTTGTCCGCAGGAGCCACATCTCAGCACCTCTCCTCAGCTCCGTCAGGGGATGAATTTGGCTAGGTGCACGTGCCTGCTTCAGGCACAGCAGGCTGCAAATGAAAGCCAGCTGGTTTGTGAGAGTGAGAAGAGGGCCCAAGTCCTCTAGTGACGTTGCAGAAACACGAGGTTGGCTGGGAACACGTCCTTCAAATTTTTCTCTCACTGCAGGACAAGGGCCTCTTGGCTAAAGCTGCAAACATATCAGAAAACCAACAGGCTGCTTTTTCTTTTTTATTTTTTTTTCTTTCCTTTTTAATTCCTATGCAGACGATACTTGAAACCTTGTACACAGTTGTCCTTTCCAGCGCCTGGGGTTGGCAAATTCGTAATAAAAGGGCTCATTTAAAGAACAGCAGGAGGCATCAGCTTTAGAAGAGGCTGGGCTGCCCCTTCCCAGCCAACAACTGCAAGCGTGTTCAGTGGTTTGCATATGAATTTAGGCACACCCTCTGCTTCAACACCCACTAGTACAGCTGCTGTCTCCCTTTGGTGCTGGCTAGCTGACTCTGTGTCCCAAGCACCCAACTATGCAAAGAATGCCTTATATACATTGTGTTTGTTATATGGCAATACGTACATCCAGCAAAGTCTATAGCTGAGTCCAGATTTTTGCTAGTGGCAGCGAGTCAAACTGTTTCTTCAACTCAAATGGCTGTCTGGGTATTTTTTACTTTTGTTTTGTTTGTTTGTTTTGTATCTGATGGTGGCTCTTATATGAAGGACTGTAATTCTAGTGGCTTGAATCTGTAAAAATTGCCTTTGTTTGGTCCAATAAACCTTTGAATAGTTTATTTGGTTTGTGCTTGCTCTCCCTTTCTCCAGCAGCTTGTAACTTCTTCCTCAAGAGATTTGTGTTGAAAATCTGGACTTTAGGTTAGAGGTACATTCTGTTTTCTTGTGCCTTTTACCCTAGAAGTGACTCCACTGACTTCAATAGGAACAGAGTCAGGCCAGTGGTTCTCCCTTGTTTCTGCTGGAGCAGCTCAGCGTTGCAGTAGCATCCTGACCTTGTTTGTCTGTGGAGCAATTAGCAATCTTTCCAAATGCAGAGCTTTGCCCAGGATTTCAGCTGCTGTGAACACAGATGCCCAGCAGCTCCTGAAGCTTAGATCTGCTTTAACATACCTACATCTAACTGCTCCAAAACTCCAGTTAATTGTGAAAGTTTTAGACTGAAGTGCCTAAAGGAGCCTAAGGGAGTTAAGTATGCAAATTCAATTCCCTATCAAGAAGAATTAGGCTGCTTTGAAAAATCCTTAATTAATCTATTTTGTCAGCAATAAGTAAAATCCTCTTTGACTTCTTGAATCCAAGCAGCTTTGAGAACAGCTCTTATGGGAAGAGAGAATGATTTTACTTGTGAATGGGATAGTTTTGATCTGCAGTCATCAAGAAAATACAACCTGGAACACTACAAAGTTGTTTTACAAGGACGCCTTTGATAGCAGAAGCTCCTTTTTGAAATCAGTTTCATGTTTTTGATGTCTTACTCTTCTTTCTCAGGCTCTTTTCTCTCCTTATCTTTGTTTTGCTCTCCCTTTGTTGTAGATTATGAAGTGCAGAACAGTAACATATCTTTTTTTATTTCTGCCTGCAAATGTACAGTCATGAAATTTAAAGTCAAGGGGATAGACAAAATGTATTGATGCTGTGTTTTAAAAATAAGTGGTGATTGTCAGCAATCTCAGTTTTGGAGACAAGAATACAAGGAAATGGAGCTTTAAGCAGCTGAAGGTTTCAGTAATGTTAATGTCTGTGGGATAATGAGTGATGGATGCAGACCTGTGCAGAGCATTTGCAGCTGGCATGCATTTCCAACACGTGAGGCAAAGACGTGTATTGGATTTCTCCACATCAGTCTGGAAATGTGCCCTCTGGTACCCAGTGCTGATCTAAAATAAAATATTGATCAATAACGACCGTGCTTCACTTCCTCTGGTCTGGAAAGGGCAGCTGGATGTGTTTCATGTGAGGAGAGAAATATGCATAAAGGATAGACAAATCCAGGTGCTTGACAGGCTGTGGCTAGAGCTTTCATAACCAAAGGATTCCAACATCAGGATACATTTGGCCTAAGATAATTGCGTTTTAATTGTAATAGGAAGTAACTGGCAAATGAACTTCCTTTTGCCAGGATGTGTTTTCTTCCTGCCCTGCCTGCAGCGATGGTGCTGGGCAGACAGCTGGCTGCTTCTGCTCCTGCTGGGGCTGAGCCCAGAGGGGAAAACACAGAGCTTGATAGGAACTCGGTATGTGAGGGCTCCTCAGCTCATTCCTGACTGTCTCTTTCCATTGATTCTTGCTGTGCGTTCTTCTAACTGTTGATGCTGTGCTTTCTTCATTCAAGCAAAGGTTGCGTCCTGGTTTTGCCTGTCAATAGGTATTTTTACTGCTCCTATTATGGAAACAGCTAATAGCCTGTCCACACAGGACTTCAAGAAGACTACCCCAGGTTAACCAATGGCCTCCATTTAAATGGATTAATTACAGTGTATTAAAGCCCTGTGCAGAGAGCAGGCTGTGATGGGGACAAAGGACACTTGACAGGTGACTGTAGAAATAAAAGCAAGAATCGATATTTCCAGCTGAGGGGAAGTCTAGTGATGCTAAAGACACGGAAGGAGCAGCAGATTGGATTGCAGCAAATCTCTGCTCTGAGTTGCTGAATTCTGACTCCACAGACCTGCAATATTCATTTTGACCTAAAACTGTAGGCAGTTGCATCAGTTCATTAGGCATTTGAGAGGCATTTGAGAATACGTGATATTCTCGTGCAGCCCACCCTTCTTTATCTCTATGCAATGAGCAGTAAATATGTGAACAATATAAGCTCTCCTATAAAGATTCCTCGAACAAAGCATTGTGGCAGATACCAATCATTGTGCTGCAGGACGTATAACAATGGTTAACTGCTTCAGGTAAGGCAAAAATCAGGACATGATCTTTTATGGGGAGCAGGAAGTTGACGATCAACTGTGGGACCTTCTGGGGCTGGAAATCTGAGGTAGATGTTCTGCTGGTCTGATTCTGCCCATGGAGGAATCATCTCACTGCTGGACAATGAGTTCATCTCACTTTTTGACACTGGTAGACAAACTCTTGAATCAAAGCAGATTTTAGTTTGTGATCTTATTTTCCAGTGGCTGATTAAAGTCATGTCCACAGTGAAAGGCAGTCTAGTCTCTAGTTTTACAGTAAGATGTGAATTTAAAACTTAACAGCTATTCCTGAATTATTCTGTATCTGCATACTCTCACTACAGAATGAAAGGATGCTGTGCTAATGAAGCTTAATCCATTTTTGTTATAGAGCCCACTGAACTGGGATGTGGTGATCTTACAGATTTCCACACATGGAGATATACTGAAACTGTGAGCATAGATAAGCCCTAAGGTTCTCCTCCAAAGCTGGTGCTAAAGCAGACAGTTTTATCTCTGTATGTAAAGAAATGCAGAGAGGCATGTAAGATAATTAGATAGCTGGGAGGGTGAAGGATGCAGAACCAGAGGCTATCCCTTTCTCATCTTGCATGGGCAGTTTTCCTGCAGTCAACAGGGCTTGTAAAATGACCCACGTTTGGCTTCATGTTTCATTTGGTGAGCTTGTTCAGAGTGCCTGCTGGAGACTGGCTATTCCTACTTCTCCTTTTCTTGTTGACAGGGTTCAGAGAGAGCAGCTGGCTGCCATCTTCAGGCTCATGAAGGAAAAGAGTGACACATTTGGAGAGATGTCTGAAGGAGACATGAAGGAGCAGCTTAAATTGTACGATATATAACCGTATAGCCAGTGAAGACAATGCCCAAAAGTCATCTTGGCCATTATTATACAGGACTACGGAGATTGTAATGCTATAAATGTGTTTCAGTAGTTATTTTGCATTTCCAGGTAGTTTTGCAAATGCACACAGGCCTGTGCTATGTATTTCTTAAGACTTGCAGTTTTTCACCCTTTTAATCATTTTTTTCTTGAAGAACTGTAATGGTATTTTTGACTCGTATAGAGATTTTATCTCTGGCTGAGCCATATGTCTCAGTCACATAAACTAGTTAAACCTGTAACTTCTTCCTGGTCATGCTCTGTAGGAATGAACTTTCAAACCTAGTAATGTATTGGTTTGAAAGGTGAAGGAAGCCAAAGATGATAGAAGAGGGGATTTAAAATGGATGGAAAGAATAGTATAGAGTAATTCAGGTTGGTAGGGACATGGGTCGGAAGGGACGTAAGGAGATCTGTAGTTCAGCCTCCTGCTCAAAGCAGCATCAGCTGTGAGATTAGGCCAGGTTACTCAGGGCTTTATCCTGTTGGGTCTTGAAAACCTCCACAGATGGAGACTGCACAACCTCTCTTGGCAGAGAGGCTTCCAATCCTACAGTTAGAAAACAAATAGCCAAAGCCAAAGCATTAGCGCTGAGATTAGATGTGAGCTGCCATTCTCATCTCCTTGAAAGGAATACTTCATCCTCCTTCACACTGGCTTTTTGAAACAAATCCAAGATGGTTCCGGCTGACCCTGCTGAGCTCAGCTTCATGCCTGTGAAAACAGCAGCTGACTGCATCCTGGGAGCAGAGACATCTCTTCGCCTCTTGACACTGGTGAAAGCAGTGCAGAAAAGTGGCTGGCATTTTTACAAGGACAATTGTGTTCAACTCAGATTGTGTTCTTGTAATGCAAAAATGATGTGAGAATCTATGTACTTAGGAAATCTCTGTGAAACTATCAAGTGTTTTCAACACTTTTGATCAAACCTTGGCGGCTTAGACAGAGTAAATCAGTCAGCATTCCTAATTTAAACTGATTGTCTTCTTGTGTACCTCTCATGAAATCCTGTTAAATACTTTATTGGAAAGGATTTTCTTGGTTTTAATAACTGTTCACAAGTTTTCTGACCTGGTTTTAGGGAATGATCTCTTTGGATGAGGTTTTCTTTATTTTGTGCAATTCTTTGGAGCCTGATGATAGCACCAAGTACCACATTATGTGGTCACTGTTTCCCACTACAGTACATTCCATAACACCATATACTATTTGACTTCTAGGAATCATTTTATCTTCTAATTGTTTTCACATAAGCCAGGGCATGCTGATTATGAGATCAAACTGGCTCTACTGCCAACTCATGACTTAACCTAAATATCCGAGCGTTCTCTTATTCAGCACGTGGTCAAAGGTGTCTCACAAAGTGAAAAAACAAGCAGACCAACATCTTGCTGTAGATGGGAACCACAATTTCCTTTGTCAAACTGTAAAACAGAAGAAAGGTAGGAAATTCCTATATGGGAATTCTCTTTTGTTCCATCTGGGCAATAGGATTTTTTTCCAAGGTTATTCTTGAAAGCAAGCAAAAGAGAAATCAGATTTGGAAAACTTTTTAGACTTTGCTTAGTAGACTCTACAGTTTATTTCCAGAGTATTTTTATATTTCTTCTTTTACATGTGAGCCTTCTCTGCACAGGAATATGTCTGAAAAACACCTCCCCCAAGCACCTCATCATAAAATGATGCCCGCAGTGCCAGCCCCACACAGGGAAGAGTGGCTGCCACCAACCCATCCCATCTCCTAAGAGCGGTGCCTCCACAATGGTGACAGGACAGCGGTAAAACCTGTCATCGATAATATTTGAGAGAGAAATGAGGCTAACTCGATCGAGGCCCTTAGGCCACATCCACCTGGAGGGGTGGCAGGCGGGGCGGCTCAGCAACAGGCTTCGTTGCCATGGCAACCGCCCGCTCCCTGCGCGGCACCCGTAGCTCGCCACGGCACGGGAGAGGCAGCGCGGGAAAGTCGTCCGCGCCGCCGTTGTCATGCAATGCGCATGCGCGCTGCCTGACGCAGCCCTACTGCGCATGCGTGCTGTACGTGCCGCTTCTTTCCGGAACGGCGGGCGCGCATGCGCCGTGCGGCACCATCAGGGCGGTGCATGATAAGATGGCGGCGCCGCTGTGTGTGTTCAAATAAGTTTCCAGACGAGTTTTAAGGCTATCGTTGCACTAAAAAAAACAAACAACATTTTTTTCCCTCCCCAAATACCTTGATTCTCTTACTGGTTCCATGTGTCTGACAAAAGAATTAAATCCACGATCCGTGAATCCGTGATAGGCTGCATTTAATCCTATAAGGATGGTGGGAACAGAGCTCAAAAAGCACGTTATTTGTAACAGCCTATTTTAGACAATATAATCTCACGTGGAGAGTGAAATAACGCCTTCTGAAGCTCGCAGTGAGCAGTGGCTGTGAGGATTCTGTGAGTTTGTACATTGTGGGAACAGCACCAGATGGTAAAGATTGCTGAGGTATGGAAAATGAAGTGCGAGAGCCTTGTGTGAGCATGGCTTTCTGCTAGGAAACAGAACAAAACATGAGAGTCCGTGTGAATTGCTGTTACCTTTTGCATATTAAACCCATGTAGTGGATCCCAGCTGTGAGATGCTCCTTTTTCTGAAGCTGAAAATCTCGTGACTGTAACACTGCCTTAATTCCCAAAGTAGGTCAGGAATGCAGGCACCAAGATAGGGATGTGTAGTGGGTGAGTCGCGGTGTGATCAGCTGTTGAGAATGCTGTGTGCTGCTTACATTCCTTAGCTGCTAACTTGTGCCTGTAACAAAAAACAGAGGAAGCATTACATTGTTTTATATTCTTTTGTTGCATAGAAACGGGCTAACTGCTTGTTTTCCAGGAGTTGCTGGGGGGAGTGTGACTGTTTTCACATAAAGCCAAACTGAAGAGTTTTCACTGTGGAAACAGATGAAACAGCCGTTGTCCTGGGGAATCCTAAGCAGCCTCAACACATCACCAAAACTGGCAGCACTAACTGGGCCAAACATAGCGGAGGAGTTGCGTGCCTTCTCTGTGTGGTCATATGTGGACTCACTGCAGCACATCTGGCTGTGAAGCTGTGATGCTTCACCCGGGGTGAGGTATGGTGACTGTTCATCTTCTCTGGAGTCATTTTTTCCACCTCAGCAGTAGTGAAGAGATTGCAGTCTTGGTGCAGAGAACCTCTTGGTGAGAGGTAGTGCTGCCAGAGCTGCCTGGAGGTGGAAAGTTTGATTCTTTGGGGAGTTCTTTTACCACTCTCCTGAAATGTCTGAGCTTTTCTTACCCAAGGTTAATATAAATGCAGCCTTAGTTCACTTATAATTGTGATAAAGTTTATATAGTGCAATTTCTATAGATAGGTGGCAGGTGGTGGGAGGGGAATGCAAGTACTGTTTATCCGCTGGATGGTGCTGTTGTTTTGTGCAAACAGCAGAGGTCCTGACTAGCTCCAACTGCAACCTCAGGTACCGTTTTTCTTCAGCAAGAATTAGCAAGAAAGACGTGCACGATCTTTTCCTCCTTAGCAAATTTCTGATGAATCCTGTCTGGCATTCCTGGGACTGCCTGAACTTAATTGCTAAATATGAGAAAAGTCATATTTTCACTGGTTTCCACCCAGCCTGTTTCAAGTCTGAGTAATTAATCCTCACTGGGACCAGATTATTATTACTGTTATTACTTTTAATGTAAATCTTTCCTCAGTCCTTCAGTTCCCAAGAGTTCAGCTTTGTTTCATCTGCAGGATGAGAGTATTTGTTGGCTCAGTCAAGTGCACTAAGTTAGCTAAGAGTCACTGGAATAAAAGTTTGTTGTCAAGAGGACTACTTGTGTCTGAAGGAAGACTTCTGTTTCAAGGAGCACTGCATGAAAATTGTAGGTTAGGTGTTGCCAGTTATTCCTCTTGTGTGGGCTGGGTTTCCTTGACCTGCAGCAAAGGATTCCTGCGTCATATCCACTGTCCTTGTGGTAGGATAGAGCCACATGGCATTAATGAAGAAGCAAAATAGTAGGGAATATGAATCCCAGTCACCCTGAAGCAGGGGAAGTGGCATTCTGAAGGCTTGTTTCTAGGAGATTGTATGTTTCTGCTATATTCAGGCTGCCTTAGTTCTTCTTCCCTCTCATGCATAGACCATGCCAGTTTCAACAACCCTACCATTGCATTGTTAAATTAACAGTGCTGTAAGTGGGATAATGAGATAGTTTCCTAAAATGTCCTGAGGAAATTGCATACTGTCCCATACAACCCTGTTGTCTTCTATAATTTGTCAGGACAGTGGAGGTGGAGAAATTGCTGTGTGGTTTTACACCTCATTCACACAACCGTAGGATCCCTCATGCTGTCCCTGAGGTCTTCTGGAGACTGGTTGTAAGCATTCTCCCCCATATCTGATCTTACAGACAACATCCGCATTGGAGAGCAAAATGAGGGCAGGAAGTCTGATGTCAATGTAGTGGGAATATAACTTCAACAGATATAAATTTCTGTGTGATACAAAGACATAAAAGAAAATCCTGCACCATAGATTCGTGTACCTCGAGGAAAAGCCTTCTGGGAAGCAGCCAACACAGGAATATTCTGCCTGGGATGTGATGCAGCTGCATGATGTGAAGATCCCACAGATGGCAGTGTCAGCCACGCTGCCCCTCCAGGTGGGTTCCTGTAGGGCAGTGAGAACATCACCAGCTTTTCTCTGGATGCAAACATTCTTTTTGTCAGCTCCTCTCCTGGACTTCTGTGGCAAATAGTTTCTTAATAAAGGGTGATTTGTCATCCTTGTTTGCTGATGGATATCCTGTACCCAGGAATGATCTTACATTGTGCTTGATAGTTTAATAATTTTTATACTGAGAAGCCCATGAAGATGCTGTTGATGTCTCTGTTCACCTTTCTACAAGGAGAAATGAGGCAGAACCCCTCTTGCTAATTGTATCATAACGAGGTGGGCTTTAGCCTGCCCTCTGTAGCCATAACCACCCCCAGACCATCCCCAGCTGAGAACAAGGGACCATTCCCATGTCTGTGAAGACATGCACATGCAGACACTTGGGTTCAGGATCTGGGATGGTAATGGATGGCTTTGTCCTCTCCAGGTAGGGGTTTCTCAGCATGTGGTCAATAACCGAGCTGTGGGTCCCAAGGCAGATTGCTCTGCATTAGTTCATGGTTAATTATAGAGAAAGGTGTGGCTGGAATGCTGATGGCACGTTTCAGTGCACTTTGGAAGGAATGGTCTAAGAATGGTATGCTGTTTGCCACTTCTCTCTTCTCCTTTATGCACCAATTCCACTTGCCAGTTGCAGTGTTGAAACAAAGTTCCATTATCTGGATTCTGCTCTGACTCAAGGGAACTTTGTACAATTGGTGCCTGAAGGTTTGCAGGCACGAGTGCAACTTGGGTTGGCCTTCAGGTAACGTTAGTGACTGCCAAGCCTGCCTCGATGTTGGGCCCTTGGGGTGCAGTCAGGCAGGCAGAGCAGCTGCGTGTGACTGGGTGTACCTGTCCCTGAATCCTTGACAAAGGGCAGGCATCCTTAAGACACTATTTTGTGTTGACTTTCCTATCCATGAGTACAGCGTTCAATGGGCAACAATGAACAACCAAAGCATATGACCTCACAGAAAAATTTTATTGCAGTTGATCTAATGTTCCTAGGCAATAAATTATTTTGGGGGATAACAGAAACCAACATCTAGCCACATGACGTGACAGGAAGCATTTTTATCTTCTGAATAGGTCATATAGCAAACCATGTGTAAGCTCACAAACGAAGATCTGCCTATTTATCTTTAAAGGGCTATTAGAGCAGAAGACAATGTGTATTTTTCTAATTCTGAAATCAAATGACATTTCAGAGAGGACCTGAACTTCCATCCAGGAAGCAGTGTAGTTATTTTAATGTATTCATGGGGCACTTGGCATATCTGAGTGATTTCAATAGGTTGACTTGATGGACATCAGTGAAATATTTTGGTGGCAGCAAAGCAAAAAGCCCATTTGAGACTGGAGAGCTGCCGGAGCACTGTGGGTTCAGCCATCAGCACTCTGAGGATGTTGTGGTGGAGACACCAGTGTCTAGATGAAGCTAAAACCAAAAAGATTCCCATGTAGCAAAAGCAGGACTTGTGGTGTCATCCTGGTTACATTCTCATGTGGTCAGCTGCCTTTGACCACTCCGTCTTCTTTCTGTTTATTTCAGACGTGTCTGAAAAAGTGTGTGGCTGATAGCGTTGTTCCAGCAAAGATCATGTTTCAGAAGCAGCTGAAGGAACGACCGTAACTTGATTTGGAAGTGCTTTCAGACAAATTACGTAAGTTTATAAACCTAACTGCTTGTTCTGTACTACTGAATGCTCAGACTGCTCTGCCATAAAGTTTCACAGAATAGCACACACAGTTAAATTACCAGAAGAGTTATTTTCTCAAGTCCTTATTTTCACTGAGTCATGGAATCATTTGGGTTGGAAAACACCACTAAGATAAATTCTGTCTGCTTTGATAAGAGTCTCCTCTTAGTGGTTTTATGCATTGTCTCAACAAATATTAATTCATTTGAAGTGAATTGGGCTGATGTTTACTTACAATTGTAAGATAAAGGTGTAAATATGAATTCAAATATTGACCGAATGTTGACTGGAACAAGATGGGTATCATAAAAACTGGCCCGTGGAATGTTATCCTCATTTCACCTGGGGAGAATTAGTTTTCTTACTGGTGGCTGGTATCAGCTGTTCGCTCACTCCCCCGTACCCAGTGGGAAAGGAGAGCAAACTGGAAAAAAGTAAAACTCATGGGTTGAGATAAAGTCAGTTTAATTGGACAGAAAAGGAAGGAAAATTAATAATGTTAACGACAGAATAATATACAAAACAAGTGATGCACAATGCAGTTGCTCCCCAGCCAAAGACAGCCAGGCACTGAGCAGCTCTGTGCCACGCTTTGCACTGGAGTAGTACCTAACTTTATGAAATGCAGCTCATGGGAGGAGATGTGTAACGCCATTACATGTTTATTAGAAACAGACTAGCTGATCCCTTTTGGCTCTGCCTGACATTGTGCAAATCTTCCTAGAGATCCAATGCTTGCAAGCCAAACCCCAGTTGAAAAGATGCTAAGTAGCTCCCAGGGGACTGGGAGAGACTGGTATGCCATTCTCAAATGCAAGAATCTCACATTTCCACTACAATAGCACAGTGTGCTGCTCTTCTCATCAGTTTCTTTGCCTGTGGTTTTCCCAGCATATTTATAGGTGGTGTGCAAATGGGGTGGCAAAGAGTCACCTGTTCCTGGCTGGCAAAAGTTAATAGGAGTGAGGTGAAGAAAGGTAGCACAGGGCCCTCTAGGTTTCTAGATAACACAGGAGAACTGTTGAATAGAAGACAGTAGATAGAAGAGAAGCATGTGGTTTCCAGCAGTAAATCCATCTTGCCTTTCACAAGACCCCATGGCTTTGTTGTTGTTACAGCTAAAAATCACTTTTCTGATGCATCTACTGGGACAGAGAGGAAGGCACTGTGGGACTGCAGTTTTCCAGCTGTAAGGCAGGGACACCATGATGTACATCACTCAAGAAGCAGGCTTACAGGTACTTTATTCTGTAAGCACTTTTCACACCAAAGGATGCCAAATGGCTCAGTTGTCCCTTCAGTTCTAAAGAGGGGTGGCTTCTGATGCTGAATTAGTGGGAAGAATAGGGGAAAGATCTTTACAAAGAAGTTTTTCACATTTGGCTTGAAACGTGGTAGACCAGCACAACTGTGATTTGGTGCAGGTCCTTATTTTTGCAGGCATATGTGAAATGCTGAGAAGTGTGCCTGCATTTCTTGCTAGAGGTATAGAGAAGGATTTGTGGTCCCTATGTTTCTCTCTCCAGAGCGGCAGAGAATCCAGGAATTCTCCCAATCCTAGCAGCTGATGGGCAATCTTTCTGCTGAAGGGCTGGTTTTCAGGTGAGGAGCCACGAGTTCAGTACACCAGCTGCTCACCTGTCTGCAGTACTGCCCTGCTGCTGAGTAAACAGCTGTCTCAGAGGTTCCACAGAAGGAAAAGAATATTCTCTAACTTTCTATCAGTAGGTTTTAATGGAGAAGTAAAAACAAAAACAAAAAACCCACAGACCACAAAACCCACAAATCAGCCCTTGAAGTGATGTCAGTTCTGTCTCTCTGCCTGTCAGCTCCGTGTTGATACGCTAGGCTTCCTGCTGGGACGGGACAGACAAAAGGCTGTTTAGGGAGGCATTTGGGTAAAGGAGCACTGATTGCTTCCAGCCTGTGAAACTCCAACTGAGTGTGTAGCCATTGTTACTGGGAGCATATTTTTTCTGTTTATTTGTCGGCTTTTTTTCCTTTAAATTCTCTCAAATGAGGTGGCCCATCGATCTTTTCAGCTTGGTGTTTTTGAGAAAGGAAAAATGAATGCAGGGACCAGTGCCATTTCAGTTTTGCAGCTTAAGCAGGACAGGGTCCATGGCAAACAGCTGAAGAAGCAGAAAAGCAGTGATGGAAAATTTAATCTGTTTCGTTTAAGAGGTTAACACCTCTAGCTGTGGCCACAAGGACCTCAAAAAACCTGAGCAGGAGCTGTGATAACAAAAAGAACCAAAGTCCCAGTGATTAGAGGCTGTAATATAGGCAAATTCAGAGCACTTACAGCCTACCTCCAAGCGATTGCTCCAAGCAAGGACTCCACCTCTAGCGGGAGAGCTGCCTGTGTTCACATTGCTGTCTGGAAGTAGGGGAAATATTCCAGGTTGGACCCATAACATCTGCTGTCACAATGTAGATTTCAGGCAGTTTCCTTACCAAGTCATTAGCTGGGTAAGGCTGGATACCACACAGGCAAAATAGCACTGAAAACCACAATGGTTTACACATTCTTTGTGCAGTTCTGCTGCTCTTGCAGCACATCTTGGCATGCCCTCTTCCTTTGCACAGACATGGGGAAGTGGAAAGCACACAGAGCACAGACAAATAAACAAGGTTTGATACACAGCCCTCAGGAAAATTTGCACGCAGATAAATCGTTGGTGTGGCTCAGACTTGAGCTAACAGCCTCAGCACACAGATCAGATTGTGATAAAGTTTATTTAAAAAAAATAAACAGAACAGACAAATCTGCCTTTTATCTGCCCAAGATGTAACTAAAGATATAGTTGAGTGGATCTGGAGTTAAACAGAATGTTAGAAAAGTACTAGGAAAGAGCCATCTTCACTTGGCCTCAGGTAGATTTCACTAAAACAAGTCTTATTTTCAGTGCTAGAGAACAGAATAATTTCTGGTGTAGGCATTGCTGCTGGCAGCTGGTTGTGCACAATGTCTCTGCACAATGAGAGAAGCAGCATCTCTTGGGACTGCCAGTAGGGCTGCCAGGGAAGCACACAAAACCTCTAATCTGGGAAAGGAAGCTGGCATCTGTCCTGTGGCCCTTGAGAAGTTGCCAGCGCCCGTGTCAGGTTGCAGTCTTGCCGATTATCTCCCTGGCAGTGGAGGTGAATGAAAAACAGTTTTCTATGGGCCCAGTAAGTCCCACCAATCAGGCTTCTTACAGAGCTTTGTAAGGGAGCAGCTTTGTTCTTGGTCTGTGTTTTCATTGGATCATCCCTCACCTTGGCTGAGAGTGTACAGCCACATTTCCTAACCTGACCTTGTGTTTGAGCTCACCAGGCTGGCTGAGCTCTGGCAGGCTGATTTCAGCAACGAGGGTGAAAAGAGGATGAAATATTATTCCAAGGAAATGAAACCCATTAGGATTTGGGATTTTTGTTTGTTTGTTCCCTTGCACAAATACAGGAAGGTGAAAAGCTGTATGTTTTGCATAGTGGCCCTGCTTTCAGCTCCTGTACCTGCCAGAGATTTGAATATTCCCCAAAGCACAGCCTTTGAGCACAGAGTGCTTACACATTCTCCACAATTGTTAGCACAGCTCCTCAAGAGCAAAGAAAGCTGTCTTTTTCTGGTTGTAGGAGTCTTGCCATCCCTCGTGGCTCTTGGGTTTGCAGCAATGTTACATGGAGGAAGTCGAAGGAAAATGCTTACTGCCTCCAGAATTTCTCTTTGGGATTCTGTTAACAATAAATGCCTTGTAGTCACACACAAGCAGCTTCTCCCAAGCAGTATGCCCAAAGGCACAGAGGGCTGGAAAGACGAAGGCTAAAACGAAGCCATTGCTATATGTGCTGCATATCAGTGCTTCAGGACCAACAGCTGCCCCTGTGAGACAATATTGTTTGGGAGATGTGAGCACAAAATTGCTGCTTGCATGTTGCACTCCCAGCCCCGTAACCTGGCTCTCCAAAATTGCTTAGGGCTCCTGAGTGCTGCATGACAATACCATGGCCAACCCCTTTCTAAGTGCCTATAACTATGCAGTGGATCTCCTCTGATCCTAGGCTCACTTTGGGAAGATTGAAATGTTTTGCTGTACCTGGGCTAACAACCTCCCCATGCTTCTTCAAGGACTTTTTCAAATGTGTTGTTTCATTTTTTTCTCCTCTGTCCTTTGATAACTGGTGTTTTTCACTTTAATCCAGAGAGATGAATGCTGATGTAGCTACAGGGACTCCCTGCAGATGCTAAGATGCACATCTGGGACAAGGTAGGCATGAAACCTTTCATTGGCTTTCCTGTAACTTAGAGCAAACATCAGCACTCTGTGTGTTTAGGAACAGTGTGAATGTTAGCTTCTAACATTTGTGATGTTGGCGACAAAAACTTATTGCCAGTTTTGTTTTTGATAAGAACTGCACAAAACCAACTTCTAGACTAAGAGCCATTCCCACTTGAGTTATCAGGGTTAATAATTAACTGCTTCCAGTGAATTAAAATAGCTGTTTGCTGTAGTATGTAAAACTGCATTTCAGGTGCGGGAGATCATCTCTGTTTGCCTTTTGCTAGTGAGGACACATGTTCTGGACTGCCAAGTCAGTCTCTGGGCAAAGTGCAGATTTTCATGAAGAGGAGAGGTTCAGATATGAGTTGGGGAAACTGGGACAAGGCAAGACATTATCAGGTGCTACGGATCAATGGGAAACAACATCTCCTAGATCTGGATATGCTGATAGCTCCACTCAAGCATGGTGTGTACCCTCAAGGCTGTGGCAGAGATTCTTTTACCCTTGGAATGTTTTGTATGCACAGGGCATCAGTGGAGCTTTGTTTGAACTGACACTAGTGATGAGGAAAGCCTGGTTCTACTGGTCCTGTTGAGGAACAGTAGTGTAGAAAGCAGTTGTCTCTCTGTACATGATGACATGATTCAAACATAAGAAACACAAAGAAAGAAATGGTAGTGTGGTTTCACCAAAGTCATGTATATCTTTTACGTTCTGCATTCTGCAGCTGTTCATGGAGCCAAGTTCATCCATGCCCTGTATCAGTGTTGAACCCATCACTGGCATTTTCTGTCCACAATGATCATTGTGAAGGAATGGGGCAAGAGTTCAGCCCCAAAAAAGTAAGGGACTGGTCCCGGCTGCAACCCAACCAGTTAATATGTAGGCTCTTTCAGTGTTTGATCTCCTGATGGCTGAGGGTGTCCACAGCAGTGGAGGAAACTTGGCAGAGAGGAAAGTTGACAGAGAGCTCAAAAAGAACGGCTGGAGAGTGCAAACAATAGCCATCTATCTGTGTGATAGCTCAGAGCCAAAGGGACATGTTCCTGAGCCAGGTGAGCCTGTGCAACAAGTTTGTTGGCCATAGCAGAGTGAAGTTGACGTGTTTTTAAGATGTGAAAAAGTGAGACTGAACTCTGGTAGTCTGAAAGCTGGGTTGGCTTGTTGGAGGGGGGGGACTGGCTGGCTGCAACTTTCAGATAATCTGACTTTAAGCACTAACTCCTCTGCATTGTGGTGGATTTGCAAGGAGTCCAGCTCCAATCTGCAGCAAAGCACTCCCAAGGTAAAATGGATGTGTATGTCATATCAGCTTTTGTGGGAAGGGATTGCTTTTGGGTTGGAGCTAGTCACTGCAAGAAGAAGAAACCAAGATTTGTTTGTGCTTATGCTTTGAATCTTTCCCAATCCCTCGGGCAGGTGGTGGTCTGAAACCTGTTTTCTTCTTCTAGTGTGTGACAACCCTGCCTGTGCCAGAGGAGTTGGAACTAGATGATCTTCAAGGTCTGTTACAACCCAAGCCATTCCATGTTTCTTTGACTGCAAGTATGGCTGCTCTTGTAATTCACACCAATGCTCCCAGTGATGCCTCCACCAGATTAGAGGTAAAGGATTTCCTTCTTCTTGCATCAGACTGACTTCATAGAGGGAAATAGAGGAAACCTTTCCTGTCTGGAGTAAAAAGTGTTTTTTTCCCCAGTTTGGGTAGTAGTAAGTTTTAAATAATAGAGTCGGTGTAAAGCTGCTGTCTTGTCTGAGAAATTGGACCTGTGTGTGAAGATTCAGGGAGCCTTAGAAGAGAGGGTGTGAACATTCTTGCAGGGAAATCCAGAGAGACCAGCCCACTAGTTCAGTACACCTGGAAATAGCTGCATAGGGCACACCTCTGGGCAGCAGCAGCAGAGCTTCCATCTCTCCCGGGCCTCTCACTATGAGGTTTTTAATCAGAAGGCTTCCTAAAGATCCCAGAATATTCCGTTGGCTGCTTATTTTAACAATCTTCTCCCTCATCATTACTAGTTTTAGCTCCTTGTTTGGCATGGATAAAAGCGTTTTCAGGTAAGAGCCCTGCTTCCTTGCACTACGTGCTTGTGGATAGAGTGCTTCTGCTCGCTTTCTCTCCCTCTCTCTTTTAATGTTGAAAGTTGCACTTTGGATCTGAGTTTGATGACCACTTTCCTTTAGAAAACCGTGTTGTATACAATCAGAGCACAGTGTTGGAAGATCACAGCCAAACTTTCTTCTGCTGTATTGCCAGCTCCCAGTACTTCCCTGCATAGTTGTATTAAGAAAGCAGCTTTTACTTGACGAACTCTGTGTGTTTCCATAGTTTGGCACTACATATTTGCTTTTACCTTGTAGCTTCCATATGGACCTCACCCAGTTCTAGCCTAGATTGCATTGCTAGACATTGAATTTGGTGTGATACCTTTACATTTATAACCACTTGATTCCTAAAGTAATACAAACATGCAGTGTACTGGCACACTGATGTCACACTGACGTGATAAAGATACAAGTTATCTTATTTTTTCCATGCCTGGCTTCTTTAAACCATTTTGTCCTGCAAAGATACAGGAAACATTGATACTACTGAAACTTTATGTAGAACACACCCAGGCATGTGCAGTATGTGGTTGTCTCTGTTTCTATTTTTGTGCCTTTGTATGTAACGTGAAATACAGAAAGCAGCATTGCCATGGGTTTATTTGCTTCAGGGCTCAGTAAATTGGAAAGGAAGGTGACAGTAAGTATTATTGTGCTTCCACAGTTGTTTGCAAGCTGTACTCCAGAGGCTGGTTGGTGTTTGATGAGCTGGGTTGAACCAGTTGTCTGGTTTTAAAGAGTTGGTCGGGGGATCAAGGTCCTGTGCAGGTGCAGGCACAAGTGCCTGGCCACGTGCCTCTGACTGCAAGAAGTAAGGTTTTGGATGCAAAGAGCCCTCCGTTTTGCATTTTGGTCTCAATGTTACCAAATGTCTTTTTATCTAGAATATAAGTGAAATATTTCCTTTTATTGGAGTATGCAGTGACACATTTAAATGTGCAGGGCTATGATAGAAAGCAACCACTGCATCCTTGATGGAAGCTGGTTAAATGAGGCTAATAATTTCCTAATCACTTCACAGTGTATTGCTCTGCAGCCTCAGCAGTAATCAAAGTGCTGTCTCCAACCTCTTATCTGCAGAGGTGCTTTTTTCCCATGTATCATCTTGGGAGCGCTTCTCAAGTTATTCAGATAGTTGTACCACCCAAAGGGCAAAGTGTGAGATCAGACAACTGTGTCAGTTTGTTATGGAAACTTTTGTTGTATGTAAAAGCTTCGCTGCAGAATTTTTCAGCTTTCTTTTTCCTGTTCCACCCTACAACTCTGTGTACAGGGAAGGTTTAGATTAGATGTCAGAGGTACATTTTTTACAGAGAGAGTTGTGGGGTGCTGGAATAGCTGCCCAGAGAGGCTGTGGATGCCCCATCTCTGGAGGTGCTCAAGACCAGGTTGGTTGGGCCCGGGGCAGCTTGATCTAGTGGTTGGCATGCTCTGGGTGCCTGATCTACTGGTTGGCAGCCCTGCCCGTGTGGAGCTGGATGATTTTTGAGGTCCTTTCCAACCCAAACCACTCTAGGATTCTATATATATAAGAAAGATTTTATACGTATAAGCTTTAGAATGTGTTTAATAGCTTTGAAGTGCCTGTTGTAAGGTGTTTGTAGCTGGTGAGTGCTGTGTGATGCCATTGCAGTAGTTGAGGGGAAAAGGAGAGGAAATAGTGCCTTGTGGCCCCAGATGTGCAGGTCTGGATTCAGTCCTTGGTTCTGACCCAAACTCAAGTGATGGAACTGGGGGTTGTACAGTCTTTTTCTGCATTATTCTATATCTGAGTTCACAGCATCACTCTGTTCTCTCTGCAGGACATTTAGCTTCCTCAGGCAGGATCTGCACTGGAGCTGTGTCTGACTTGTGGTGTGCTCTCTCTGGAAGATATCTTAAGTGAATCTGAAGATAGAACTGCCCTTCTCAAATCCCTTGGGATCTGATCCTGGGATATTACCAGTTTGCATTATATCTGATTGGTGTCTCTGAGGCAAGCCAGTTTTGGTGATGAAGTGGTGTTTTGGGGACCAAATTATAGAGCATATACTAGCAGTTGGTCTTTTTATGACTGTAATTTCCAATGTCATAGATAGAGATAGTGTAAAAGAAGTGATGCATGCTTATGGAGTGAACTTCACTCCTTATCAGGCTTCCTTTTCTGAACTCTGTAAGATCTCCATACTTTTAACACAGAAGCACCTGTCTCTGCTGATAAATAAGGTGGAATGTGTTGTGTCCCATGTCCTGAAGTCAGTATCTCTGAAACAGGGTTCTGCAGTGCTCTATGTACACTCCTGGGGAGTGGACTGTCGTGCCCTGGGCAGGGCAAAGCTATTCTGTGCTGGTTTATAGTTAGTGCCAATGTAAAGCATATTTCTTGAGTTAAGTCCCAAAGAGGAGTATGGAAATTTGAATAAAACGTTGGTGGCAAATACCTAAATGAAATTGAATTCAGACAGCATCCTTCTAACAAGGGTGTTTTACTTCCCTGCAGAAACTCAGTTGCAGACACCAATGCAAGTCATCTGAGTGTAATGGTTGTGTGCAGAAGTGATCTGAAGTACAGACAAGAGCACAAGAAGTGTGCTGGAAGCTGCTCAGTGTTAAGTGGAAAATGTTTATGATGTGTCTGCTTTTTCTTTGATTGCATTCAGGCAGCTCAAGATTTACCAAAGCATCTCACATATGCTACAAGTGGACACCCAAGATCAGCAAGGCTCAGACTATTCTGCTTATGGGAGAATTTCGAAGGTTGGTTTGGAGAGAAACGCTACATGGCTCAAACTGAATACTGCTGTGAGTACACCAAGTTGGGAAGGAAAGGAAGAGCAGAAGAAAACAATGAGACCAGTTGCCAGGGTGGAAGAAGCCAAGGAGAAGGTGACTGCGACCCCATACCCTGAGATGGAGGGAATCAAGAATACAGCAGCATCAACAGCCTCTGTAGTGGAGAGAACAAAGGAGAAAACAGCAGCGAGACCAGTTCCAGGGGTAGAGGAAGCTGATGGAAAGAGAACAGTTCCCAGGATGAAGGGAGACAAAGAAAAGGTGACTGTGAAACCATCCTTTGGGATGAGGGTAGTTCATGCAAACAGCACATCCAAAGACAAACCAAAGGCAGAAGAGCCTCCTGCATCGGTGAAAACCGTAAGACCTGTGACTCAGGCTGCCACAGTGACAGAGAAGAAGAAACTGAGGGCTGCTGACTTCAAGACTGAGCCTCAGTGGGATTTTGATGATGAGTACATACTGGATAGCTCGTCTCCAGCATCGGTAGGCATAATGGCCTTGTGTGTATGTCCCTGTTGACCTCTTTGTCTGCTGTCTCCTGGGCATCTTTGCCCTTCAGAGTGGAGGCTGATCTCCAAGCTGGTAGATCAACCCACTCATATACGCAGGTGCTGCTGAGGCCCAGAGCAGGAGAGCTGTGTGAGTATGGCTCGGTTGGCCTGCTCCAGGATGGGAAGTTGTTATAACTGCACCCATTTTCGTGGGTTCCTTTCTTTAAAAGTCAGTCAGAACAATCTTTTTATAACTCAGGAGCATCAGGAGCTGGGGAGAATATCTCTAGATGTCCTACAAGGCGATTCCAGTCTTGAGTGCCTTGCTCTATTGCATAGGAGACTTAGGCACATAACGGAGCTTCTGTGTGGCACAGTGCCCTAAGGTAAGTGCCATTACACTGAGTCTTGTAATGTCTGTGACAGACATTCAGAGCCTAGCCCTAAATCAAGGTCCTAGTACAGGCGTCTCATTTCCTGGGGAATTGAAATCTCCATCGTGGTGAAGACTCAGCTTTTACAGTTCCCAGATTTGCCTTGATTTTTGTTTTATGTAGCCAGGCTAAAGTATTCAGGGTTGTGGGGAGGGAACAGGAGTATATCTGTGTAATCTGTTTTCCTATCAATGCAAGTCAAAAGCTTTGGCAGCAGTGGGAAACTTGTCATGCTTGTGCTGTGCTGTAAGGAGTGACACTGGCAGTGGGAGTGAGGAGGATCTTGATGAACAGAAGTGGAGGCTTTCTTAGTTGTTTGAGTTAAGTCAGAGTAAAGTGTGCTCCAGAGACAGCAGAGTGGAGGCTGTTGGTGGCATTAAGGTGAATGTAGGTGCTGCTGGAGAGGACTGCCAGGGCTGCAGGCACTGCATCATTCTGCTCAGGCCTCCCCTTGCTCTCTTGAAGATGTTAATTCCAATCCCACTGTGCCTTGGGAGACACACAGAGAGCAGAGGTAGATTAGCTGCAGTGATGAAATATCCTGAGATGAACTTTACTGTTTTGATGTTTTCTTTCTGAGTTCTTTCTCTTTTGTGCACTGCCCCTCTTGGCAGTGCAAGCCATTCTTTTGCTGACAGGTTGTGCTCTTCAGTGTGGCATTGAGCCACATGAGAAGAGAAGATTCGTGATTCTATTAAATAGAAAAATTGGCTGTTAAACCCTTGAGCTAATTTACTGGCCCAGCCTTAGTGGGACACAGCAGAAGGGCCTGGCTCACGATCAAGTGTGTGGAGCAGGATGTGCATCCTTGTTCCTGGACTTGAGGCACCTGAAATACAAATGGGAGTGGGCAAAATATGAGGCTGAGTGTGTGTGTGCCATATGAGTCAATCCCTCACCCTTCCTGCCCTGTGCTACTGCACTACACATAGCGGGGTTAGGTCAGCTGGATCCTGCTCGGTGACTCCCAGATGCTTCTGTCTTCTGCAGCTCCTTGGAGAAGACATGCAGCTATCTCGGAGTGCAGAGCAGGAGCTGGCAGAGAGATGAGGGACAACAGCTTTCAGCAGGAAGCCAAGAGTGTTCTTCATTCTATCTGGGGCTGCAGAGCATCTGGGCGTGCAGAACAGCTAAGACAGTGGGGAAAACCCTTCCACAATAGTGGAACATGGAGGAAGTGCATGCAGAAGGGTTGTTGGTGAACTTATGGATCTAGACATCATGCACTGAATCTTGCTTCCAAATGTCATCTCTAATTCTGCAAAGAGAGGGAGTAACTAGAAGTGCTTCCAACTTCCTTCATTTCCTGCACAGTCAGACTTTCCCCTAATTCTTCTTGTATTGATCCAGACTAGCTGTGGAGGCATGAGAACTATCAGGCCTCAAACAGTACAAAGTACAGCTTGAACAGGCAGGGAACATCCTGTCTCTGGACATGTAACATGCTAAAAATGAAATGACACCAACATCAAACCCTGCACAGTATTTTTATCACTGCAGTGCTGTCATGACAAACAGAATGTCACTCTCACCTGCAGCAGGGAGCCCAGCTCAGCTATCAGCATGCTGCAAGGCTTTGGTAAAGCAGTCTGGCCACTTCTGGGGGTTTGAGGTGGGCACATAGGTCCACTTGGTCTTCTTTTTGTATTTTGCTAGATAGTGTAATAACTGTTTGGAAAGATGTCTAAGACAGTAAAGCCTAAATTGACTCAGTGGAAAATCCACCACAGTTGGAGCTCTCTGCTCTCCATCTGCACACACAGCCTAATGCTTGCCAGGTGCAATGAGACCATTCTTGTTACATAGGATCAGCTGACTTGGATTCCCTTATCAGCTGTAAGTTGCTCTGCTTTTCCTTTAGGAGATGGAATAAGATGCGTGCTTTTTCTTTTCTTTTAAGGGAACACCAGTGGTGATCTGACCCCACATGTGTGTCAGTATGTTGATCAAAGCTTTGTGAGCTGTGTTGTCAAAGGGACTGCTGGCCTTATTTGGTACCTTTAGGTTACACCTGTTACAGGTATCAATTGGCAACAGGTAGTGAGGCCTGAGGCCATTAAAACCTGTGAGAACTACAGGCCTGTTTTTCTGAAGAGGAAAGGCTGAGAGACTTGAGTAATCCTGCCTTACTTGTTCATCTGTTCATCTAATTGTTCATCTGTTATTGTGCCTCATTTTTGTGGCAATGGGGACACTGAGAGGAGTGGATGATCCATTGGAGTTTCTGATTCTTTACATGACACTTGTGCATAGGCACTCAGACAGGTTTATCAGCTCCCTGCTAATCGGCCCTTATTGTTTCTTCTTGTTTTTCAAGACCTGCTCTGAATCAGTGAGGGCCAAGGCTGCCAAGTCAGAGTGGCTGCGAGATCTTTTCCTGCCAAACATCACACTCTTCATAGACAAGAGTTACTTCAATGTCAGTGAGTGGGACCGCCTGGAGCATTTTGCACCTCCCTATGGCTTCATGGAGCTCAATTACTCACGTGAGTCTCCCAGGGTTGTCAGAATGGGACTGTGAAAACATCCCACAGGAACTGTATGCTGGGTTTCTGGTGTTTTGCAGGACCTCTTTGACAAATACACCAAGCCAGGTGGATCTTGTGGAGGAAATTGTGGTGGTTTCCCTGGGTCCATTCTCAAGGTTCTCAATGCTAATGCTCCACCATGTTTGCTTCACAGTGGTAGAAGAAGTCATGTCACGGCTGCCTCTAAATCCCCACCAGCAGCTGCTCCTGGCCAACAGTAACGTGTCAACGTGCATCAGCTGTGCCGTTGTGGGGAATGGAGGGATATTGAATAACTCTGGAATGGGCCAGGAGATTGACTCCCATGACTATGTGTTCCGGTAAGACAATCTGATGGTTCTTGGGAGATACACAGCCAACCTGCTCTGGCTAGCAGGAAATTGTGCTGACTGCCAGCTGCCCAAATGATTGATGGCAGGAGGAGATGAAAAACCACAAAGATTTTTCTCTTTTTCCAGTTATAAACAGGGGTACCAGCATTTCCCATGTTTATCTGCTATTTGTTTGATTTCCTTGGACAGGGTGAGTGGGGCTGTAATCAAAGGTTACGAAAAGGATGTGGGAACAAAAACCTCCTTCTATGGATTCACAGCATACTCCCTTGTGTCCTCTCTCCAGAACTTGGAACACAAAGGGTTCAAGAAGATCCCACAGGGGAAGGTAAGTCAGGTCTATGATTGTACGGCTTTGACAGGATTCTGTTAACCTGTCACCTTCATTTCTGATCTTTTCATGCGTGATGGGCAAAGGGGCTGAGCTAACAGTTCAGCATTACTGTTAGTGAGGGATCCTTGGCTTGAGAGTGAATATTCATAGTGGCAAATTGTGTTAGTCCTACCCTGGCCCTTTAGAATATAATAGAATAATTCACTTGGAACTGCCTGGCCACATCAGGGCTAGCCAAAGTTAAATCACATTATTAGGGGCATTCTCCAAATGCCTCCTGAACAGAGGCAGGTGTGAGTATCAGCCACCTTGCTGGGAAGTGTTCAGCCATGCTCACAAACCTTTGGCATGTTGAAGTAGCTATGGATCAGATGTTCTCTCCATTCTGTCACTGTGGGATGGTTAAAAGCTGCAGAGCACCGATGTGCGCTTGAGAAGCTCAGTCAGCTTAGATATCTGCTTGCTTTTTGGTGTTAAAGGACGTCTCTCTTGTGTTGTTCATTAATGCCCACTTTTTCTTTCTTAGCATATCAGATACATTCACTTCCTGGAGGCAGTTAGAGACTACGAGTGGCTGAAGGCTCTTCTGCTGAACAAGGATATCAGGAAAGGATTCCTGGGCCACTATGGGTAAAGCAAACTAGCCCCACCTCTGCATCCTTCAGTGTGGAGCTCTCTGCTGTACCTTCGTTCCACAGTGCTCAGTCTGCCGACTTGCAGACCAAGTTAAACCCTCCCTCCTTGCTGATTTATCTGAAGAAATGTCTTCTTTCCTCCCAGCTGTGAGCACTGCTGTGACCAATACGCCTCCTTCCTAGCTGTTTCTATAGTAGCTGCTTTTAGTGGTCTGTGGTCTGAGCTCAGAGAAAGCTTTGAGTTTCTCTGGGATGAATGCAAGCTGCTTTCTGCTTTGGTTTCTGTATGTGGTCCTACTCATGCATGAAGAGCTGGTTTTACCAAGTCTTATCTTTACATATGCATGTTTTAGATATTTCCATCTCCTTTGTTGCCACTCTTGCAGCAGGCTATGGAGGCTTTGTCATCATGTAAGAAATGTTGCAGGATAACTGAATGATGTGATTCTTCTCTCACCACCAAGTACATCAGGCTGATGCTTTCCAGCCATAATGAAATACAGGATAAACTCCTTATTCCTGTCCCTAGGCAAAGGCCCCGGGAGAGATTTGATGAAGATTTCACAATGAATAACTACCTGGTAACTCACCCTGATTTCCTCAGATACTTGAAAAACAGGTGAGCTGGAAACTGTGCTTTCTGGCTAGCAGCATCTCTCTGTCTCTGTGCTCTCTCTTTCCAGCCCATTGACTTGTAACTGCAGTTGAGCTGTAGCAGCAGATTTGGGGTAAGCTTCACCAGTGTGCAGTCACTTAAAGTGCTCTGTGGTACTGCAGTGGGACGTTAGCTGCAGGTATAGACCTACAAACTTCTCATCTATGAGCTAGAGAAGCTGCAGCTCTCAGACAGATTGGCTTTCTGCATCCAAAAGGGGTCAAGTGGCAATGTTAGATGTGAGCAGAGCATTGCTAAGGTGCCAGAATAGTTAACTGTTCAGGACCAACCTCTCATGTTACCCATTGCTCAGCACCTCGGAGGAAGGTTCCATAACAGCCCTCCTCTCCTTAGATCATGTCTTAACTCAAGGGATTAGTTGTTCCCTTAAGCACAGTAATGGGCTCTCCTTCAGCATCCTATTTGTCTGGCCTGACTGCACTTCTTTGCATCTCATTTTTACAAGTATGTCCTGGATACTATTACTATCTATACTAGATCTGCCAATTTTGGGCCACACACGACCAGGAGATGTAGGAAGAAGAGCTCTTGTTGTGCCCAGCTCTGATTGTGTTTGCCCTTTGGTCTCCTTGAGAGCTGCATTATGTCTTTCTGATAGATAGCAAATTCAATGCCAGATGGCTTGCACTCCCCTGCTCATTCTTCTCTCTCTTCTCTGACTTGGGCTCTTTCCAAGGCCAGGAGAGCTCAAATTCTATTTTTAATGTGTGGACTCCTACCTTCCTAACAACTGCTGGCACAAAATCCTAGCAGATTTTGTGACCCTCCTTCTGCACCTTTCCTGCATCGTGTTTCATTCCCAAATGTGGATGGGTAGAACATACCAGGGGACTCTAAAGCCACTTCTGCACTGCAAGGCAAGGAACAGGGAGTGATTTGAATGTGCTGGGTCCTTTAATCATGTCCCCATTTATCCCCACTGCCTCTTGACCTGTAAAGTTTGGGCTGAGTGCAGAGCACTGGTTTCAGTGCAGGTGATGGAAGCATTCTGGGCTGGCCTTGTGCTTCACTGAGCACACAGCACTACCCACACATGAGCAGTCGTGGCTTGTTTGAAATGCTCAGTGTGGCCACAAGCTGCTGCAAGGAGGGAAAGTGGCAGATGAGCCAAGGAGGACAAGCCATGCACAGCTTGAACCAGCACGCTCAGCAGCCACTCCGTGCTTTCTTCTCTTGTACTGCAGGTTCTTAAAATCTAAAAATCTTCAAAAGCCCCACTGGCGGCTGTACAGACCCACAACAGGAGCCCTGCTGCTGCTGACTGCCCTGCATCTTTGTGACCGGGTAAGGGCATTATGATTCTTGCTCACACCCCTGTCTGAAAACAAAGGATAACTGAGTATGGGTGTCCCCAGCCCTGACTTGTCAGCTAGAGGGGAACAGAGTGAGCACAAAAAAAAGCAGCCCCAAAATAGTTCACACAAAGGCTGTGCAGCCTGCTTTAGGACCTGAGAGCTGTTGTGCCTCCAGGCAGTCAGTGCAAGAGGATGTTGGCTTTCTGGGGCCTCTTCTCACAGCCTGGTCTATGTTGGGTGCCCTTGCAGAGTCACTGGGAGTTGTCCTTGTTCTGTTCTCCCACCCTGTTTGGGAGCTGTCCTGTATTTCATTTAGCTCCCTCTGTCCTTGATATCTCTCCCTGCTGAGCCCTCTTGTCTTTCCCAGGTGAGTGCCTATGGCTACATCACAGAAGGTCACCAGAAATACTCGGATCACTACTATGACAAGGAGTGGAAACGACTGGTCTTCTACATTAACCATGACTTCAACTTGGAGAAGCAGGTGTGGAAAAGGCTTCATGATGAGAACATCATGAAGCTCTACCAGAGATCCTGACTGTGTGATGAGGGCCGTTGCCTGGGAAATCTCAACAGCACCTCACGGGGAACAGAAGAGGACCTCAGAAGCCAGGGTTAGCTCTGGACTTCCAGGCCCAGCTTCAGCTGCACAGAGATATTTCCCTCCTTTGGTATCTTTGTTTTCTCACAACACTTCCTAAAATGTGTGTATTCTACAGACCAAGAGAACAGAAGGGAAAAGTGCCTCCAAACAAGTCCCATCTGACTTGTGGATGGTTGTAGGCTCTGGTGCTGGGAAAGAGAAATCCAGGATGAATCTGAATAGCAGATGTTCCAGTGCCCATTATCTTTATCAGGTTCTCCCTCTGCAAGGAGATGGTCTTGGGGCTGGGGCTAGTTTTGCTCTAGGTGGGTTCTCTCCGTGAGCAGTGCTCTCTGTGGAGCTGGGAGTTTTGGGTAAGCAGTGGATAGAAATGGGGACGCGGACAATCCTGTCTCAAGGGGATGATTTGTGTCCTGGAGGTGCAGTTGTTGCTCTGCTCCCTGCAGACACAAAGGAGGACTGAACTCTTAACTTCCAAATGCATCTCAGTTCCCAATGTGACTTTGCTGTGACACCTCCTGGGGAGCACTGTGATGTCTGGTGCCCAGCCTGCTGACCTTGGCCTAGTTCACCATCAGCACAAGGGAAGGGGAGAGCTCTCCATAGTGCAGCAGGATGCTGGACATTGTGCCTCTTGCTGTGGGCTCCCCTGGCTGCTGACTGCAGGTAGTGAGTCTGGTGAAGAAGCTGGTGCTTGGCTATGCCTGGAGCATGGTTCTTCCTCTCCTACCAGGAGAAATGAGAATTCTCAGTGTCCAGGGATGGATGCTGTCTGTCCTTGCTGCTGACTGGAGTGCCTCCCTACACTGTGCTGAGAAAAGCACTGTTGCAGCCAGCAAGCCTTTGGAATACTGGCCTTCTGAGTGGGCTTTTGCAAAATAAATGGCACTGCTTTACCCAAGCTGGTTTCCATTGCAGCCTTTTGAGATGTGGTTAGTATCTTTTATCTCAGTCACCCCCCAGAGCCAACAGAGGGTTTTGCTGCTGCACCCACAGGCTCTGAGCCCTGCAGTGCCTGTGCATGGCTGCTGCCCCAAGTCTAGGGGCTCTGGATGGGCAGCGAGGCAGCTTTGTTCCTTGCCCATGCATTGCTGTGGGTTGCCTGGTGACCGGCTCCACTGGGTATTCTTCCCTTCTGAATAGGGCTTTTCTCCTCCCAAGAAGTTGAAAGAAGTTTCTTTTAAACTCCTCCCTTCCCCCTCTTCCTCTTTTGTCTCCCTCTTTTCTGGGAAACAGGGCAGGGCTGAGCCCTGCTGAGCAAACGAGGAGCCCAGCTTTTGGGATGGGCTGGCAGCCCCCAGCACCCATCTTCTCTGCAACTGAGGGCCCCCGAAGTCAAGGAAAGGGAACTCCGTGGGATGATGTCCCCACCAGCAGAACCTGTTCCCCCTTGGCTCCTCTCTTAGGATAGAGCCACACAACAGAAAGTCTGCAGCCCTGTGGTTTGCTGTGCCTGGCAGGGCAAAATTGGTGATGCTGGGCTGTGCTGGAGCAGCCCCGGTCTCTCCAGAGCTGCCCTGGTGACCAAGGACGTTGGTCTGGGCCACCCCAAATGTCCACATCCAAGCCAGCAGCGTTATCCCTGTGCCACCAGGTGGCAGCTGCTGTCCAGGGCTGTGCTGTGAGCATCCAGGTGTGGCACAGGCTGTGTACCAGTGGGCCGTTGCCCCCCCCCCCCCCCCCCGTGTCCCACACTTCGTGATGCCCACCTGCCCTTATGGAAATGGCAGGGAAGCTATTTGGAGTGCACAGAAGCTGTTTGATGCCATCGCACCCTGAAAGTGTTGTCACATCAGCCCTGCTGTTTTGAGAGGAAGATGTAGGAGAGAGCCAGGAGCTGTAAGTACAGTAAGCTGTAAGTAAGTCCTTCTCAGTGGGTTCCCCAGGAGTTAACAGCCCCCAGCTATTCCCTGCTGGGATGTGAGGACAACTCCCCCTGCTCACAGTGCCACATTCCTGGCAGGGCTTCCAACCCTTTGTTTGCTTTCCCTCTCTTCCCTTTCGGTGGTGTGAGACAGCAAAACCTCCCCGTGTTGGTGACTTGCCCGATGGAATTGGTGTTTATTTGTGTTACCCAAACAGAGAGTGGGTTTGGGAGCAGATCTCAGTGAAGTTTGCACCCTTCCTCACCTCTGCGTGTAGACCTGTGCTTTCTTCTCAGGGATGTGGCAGCAGGGAAAGCCAGTTGGACAAGAAAAACTATTGGTAATAAGGGAGGGTGAACAAGATAAAGGAGCGACCTGAGGCTTTGTTCTGCACAAAGCAGAGGATGACCTCCCTTCCCTGAGTGCTTTGGGAAGGAACTGGAGCGGGGCCCTGCAGGCAAACAGCTCCTAAGATGTGGCAAGCCCAAGGCATGGCCAGACCCAGCCCTGGGGCACAGATCCTGGAGAGGGTCCTGGGAACACCCTGGGGTCCCTGGGTTGTCACGCCATGGGAACCCTGCAGGCAGACACGGCAAGCACCGAGTTATGCTCAGTGATGCTGAGCGTGGACGCAGAGTGTGGGCAGCCCCCAGGTGTCCTTCAGCAAACCTAGGGGATGTTTGGCCTGCAGAGACCCTGGCAGGATTGGTCCAGAGCAGCCAAGAGAGCGCTTGGAGTGCCGTCATCTCACCCCAATTAGAGATGTTTTCCAGCTCTGTGCCCATCCAGAACAGATCCCAGAGCCTCACCGAATGCCTCGTGCCCTTCGGACTGTGTGCTCAGCTTATCTCAGCCCCAGCCAGCGGTCCAGGGCTGACTGACAGCTCTGCCATGCACGGGCATCTCTGTGATAAGTGGGGCCGAACCCAGTGGGGCAGGGGGGAACCTCGTCCCTCTGATGTTCCTGCAGGCAGCACAAGGGCACCTCAGGGCACAGCTGTCCAACGGGATCCAGTTGGTGTGGCACAAAGATGAGCCACGTTAGCCCGGTTTCAGTGCTGCATCCCCGCTCTGTCCGTAATGGAAATCGATGCCCCGTTTCCTTTGGCAGCTTTGGGGTGAAAAACACAAAGGCAGAGCTCAGAGTGACCAAATGACCTCTGTGCTGCCCTTCCCTGCACAAAGACCTAAAAGCCCCACTGGGATCACAAGGGACTGTGAAGGCATTTCACCTCTCCAAGGACCTGGCAAGGGGAGGTTTGGCCAACGGCTGCCCATTTTCCCATTCCTTATATTCAATATGAGGGCAAATTTCTCCCAAAGAGAGATCAGGCACAGGCTGCCTGGGGAGGTGGTGGAGTCACTGTCCCTGGAGCAGTAGAAGAAATGTGCAGATGTGGCAGTGAGGGATGTGGTTTAGTGGTAAATACTGGTGGCAGGCAGACGGTCGGACTGGATGACCTTGGAGGTCTTTACCAACCTTAATGATTCTGTGATTCCCAATTTCCCACAGCAGTGTGGATGGCTCAGGCCTGAGTTCCAAGAAGCAACTGCCCGAATGCACAGCCCAGGCTAAGGATGATACTTCTTACCGTGATTATTTTGTGTGTGTGTTCTTTCCCTAACCTCAATGGAAGTTACCATCCTAAAACCTTGCCACATTTACCCAGCTTCTAAACAAGCACAACTTACCTTCAGGGTGTGGGCCAGCATCGTTGTGGCATAACATCAGTGGAGCAGATAAACTGTGTATCTCAGCAAAGAAACGACAGCAAAAAGCCACGTGGAGTGAAAACTGATGGAGATGTCAGAGCAGCTCCTCCGCCCTGATGGGGGAAGGCATCAGAGCTGTGTTACAGCTGTAGGCACTTCCACATAGCAAACCCATGGCTTTCCCCAGCCTGCTCATGCTTTGCTCCCCCAGGGCCGAGCCACACTGACTCCTTTGTGATTTACCCACACAGTGGGTAACTATTAGCCCTGATTAACGAAGGGTCAAAAGAAATCACATGAGCCGAGGCAACCCTTAGATATCAGTGCTGGATGCCGTCCCACAGTGTAAGAAAACCATTTAGGGATCGCTTGGAGTTGGTTTGTTTTCTTCTGTTAGATGAACCTGGCAAAACGTATCTGGAAATACACCCTCAAACAAAAAGCTGAACGTTTTCCTTCAGAAAGCAGCCAGGCTCGGCCCCAGCCCCCCGCTCACAGCTCCTCTGCGGGTGCCGGGGGCAGTTCCAGCCGCGCTAGGGCAGACTCCCTTTTTCCCTCCTTCCCCCCCCCCCCTTTTTTTTTCCTTCCTCTCATTTTCCTTCCCCCCTTTTTCCTCCTCCTTTCCCCTCCCCATTTCTTTCCGTCCCAACGTGGCTTTTACAGACCGAGCTCCGCGATGGCCGCATTGCGCCCACGGGGTCCGGCGTGGGAGCGGCGGACGAGAGAAGCGGATGAAAAAGTTACAGGAAAAGGGAGAAAGCTCCGATTTGTGCTCAGCGAGGAGGTGGCGTGAAAGGGAGGCGAGAAAAAAAAGAAAAAACAAACGCAAAAGCCGCTCTGAGTCAATGTTTAACCCCCAGCGCGCAGCAAAAGCGGCTCAAAAGTGCTGCTTTTTTTTTTTTTTTTTTCCTTCTCAGCGAGTCTGAACCAGTCCGCCCAGTGCCTCCTCCCTTCGGCTCACACCCTCCTTCCTCCCACCGCTCCTCGGGAACATCCATCGGTCCGTCCGTCCATCCATCCGTCCGTCCGTCCCGGCTGCGGGGAGCAGCGCAGCACCGCCGCGTTCGGATCCACGCGGACCCGATCCGGAAAGCAGCGATGGGGTTCCCCCGCTGGAAGCGTTTCTGCTTCTTGCTCCTCGCAGCCTTCACCTCGTCCCTTTTGCTCTACGGACACTACTACGCTACGGTGGAGCTGCGCAGCGGCCCGAGGGTCGCGGCCAGGTACGGGGGATGCGTGTGGGGCGGATCTGTGGGGCCTGGGAGCTGCTCGGCCCCTCCGTGCCCGCTTTGTTCGCTGTTTGAAGGGCTGTTCCCCCCCCCCCACCCTCTGGGTGTCCTGAGTCCTGTATGGGACTCCTGGGCTGCTGGGGGCTGCGAGGGTCCCTACGTGGACGCAGGGTGAGGGATCAGAGCACCGCCGGCAGCAGGGTTGGAAGGGGCTGCTTTCCGGGGCTGACCCTACACCGCAGCTGCAAGAGTAGGGCACGGCTGCCGGCAGCCCGCAAACTCCCAGACTCCGGCAATGGGCATCTCCTCCTTTGCTTTCCCTTCGGCCTTCCCCTGAGCACCCCCAGTGCCGGGCTGGGTGCTGGGCAGCCCCGGGCGCACGGCTGTGAGAGCAGGGACGGTGCTATGGGACAGAGGGGAGAATCTGTAGGATCGCAGCCGGTCCAACACAGGGACAGCGGAGTGCAGGCAGGTTGGCACTGGGAGGCAGCTGGATGGGCTGCTCTGGGGCTGCATCTCCCCCAGCGGGAGCTCTGTGCACCCATCCCACCTCACAGGCCAGGCAGGAGCTGCTGCACAGTGTTGGGCTCGTGCCTGGGTGCCCTTGAGAGGAGAAGCTGAACCCTACGATGGCTCCAAAGCTCTCCTGGGATCGTTCCCATTGGCTTTAATCCCAATACCAAAGTGCAGCAGCTCGTGTCCCATTGGCTCTGATTCCCAGCATTTGCAAACACACTGCCCTGTAATCTCTGCTTGTGCCTCCAAAAGTATCAACCTGGAGCCACCAGTGCTGCTCTGGAAGCTGATACAGGGCTGAGCTGGGACTGAAATCCACAGGTGCAGCACTCCTTACTGCTAAACACGAGCATGGGGTGACCTTCTGGGCTTTTCCTCCTACTGGGGCGCAAGGGGTGGCTGAGCAGTGCTGCATTTTGGGGAGCACAGTGTGCACAACGTCTCCTCCTGCTGCAGCCTGGTGGGGACACGCAGGGCTTGGGAAGGTGCTGAGCTCTGAGTGTGGAGCTCTGCCCATCCCCAGCATCCCACCTGAGCTCTGTGCTGGGGAGGAGGCCCCACACTCAGACCTTTGCAATGGGATGGAGCAGATGCTGCTGTTTCAGCTACCTCCAATGGCTCTGGCACTGTTTGCTTCAGACAGATTTATTTTCTGGAAGCAGAGAGGGACCAGAGAGCAAAGATGTCACACTGATGAGTGCCACCACAGTGACTGAACACACCCTGCCTCAATTCATGGTGCCCAGCACCGCACCCCTCCCCAGAGCCCCATTGTCCATCGATGGGTCCGAGGGGGGGCTGTCATCTTCTGGGGCAGCCAAGCATTGCTGGGCATGGGGACGCTGCATCCCGGGAGGTGCTGGGCAGCAGCTGTGTCACAGACTGCTGGCACCGTGTGGGGGATGGCTGTGGTACAGCAGGTGGGGTGTGAGCATCAGCTCTAGGGATGGAGCTGATGGGGAGGAGGTGTCCCTCCCCTGCAGTGGGGAACAGTGGAGGAAACCCAATGCTTGCTGTACGGGAGGAGGCAGAGCTGTGCTCCCCACCTGCTCTACCTGTCCCTGAGATCCCATAACAAGGAGCCCTTGTTGCTCCACAATGCCCCGCTTTGCTGAAAGCACCTGCTGCTCTGAAGAGCCCTTCTGTGCGCGGAGGAATGAATGGGAGCCTGTTCCCCACAGGTGGGCTCCCACCTCCTGCCCGGCCCTGAGCTGCCTCAGGGGCACCCATGGGGCTCTGAGCCCCCCAAGGTGCAGAGTGTGTCCCCCAGAGGTTGGCAGTGGAGGTATGGGCACAAGAGGGATTTTGTTCCCCTGTTTCACGTGGGGCACAGTGCTGTGTCTCCAAGCATGGGGTGGCACTGATGTGGGGCATCAGAGCATTCCCCAGCCACCCTCGCACCCCCCGCAGAGCCCTAATAGCCCCACTGTTTTCCCAGTGCAGTGATGGGCAGGGGCTGTCAGGATGGGGAGCGTGTTGAGGTGAGGACTCGGTGTCACCCTCCTGCTGTCCCCTTGCAGCTTGCTGCAGCCAGAGCTGCTGTTCCTGGTCCACCCAGACACCTCACGTCCAGACAATAGCCACCAGCAGGACCTCAGAGGGACTGTGAAGAGGTAACTGGGGGGAGAGAGGGAGTGTGTGTTGACCCCAGTGTGTGTGGGAGCCTCCTGAGCCCTTCTTACTGCTATATTTCTCCCTTTCCAGCAGGGAGTTCTTCTCCCAACCATCCTCAGAGCTGGAGAAGCCCAAACCCAGTGGAAAGCAGGTGACAATCAGCAGGACGTGGAATGTCCCTGGTGCTGTCCCCTGGGCCACCAGCCTGTCCCCACATCGAGGGGCTGCTCCTGTGAGCCAGGGCTGTCCCTGTGCTCCATCCAGGTGCCCGGGGTAGGAGATGTTCACATCCGTCTCCATAAAGCCCAAGCCTTCAGCACCCTGAGGAGATGGGCTCTGCATTTGGGAAATGGAGGCACGAGGCAGAAAGGGAGCAGCTCTGTCCCTGGGTCTGACCTCCCCTGGGTGCCTGCTGAGGCTTCTCCAGGCTCAGTGTTGACCATTCTCCCCCTGCAGCCCACCCTGTGCCCCCGCTCGGTGGCAGCCACGGTGAAGGCAGACCCCATATTTAAGGAGCTCTTCCAATTCGACATCCCAGTGCTGATGTGGGACCAACACTTCAACCCCGAGACGTGGGACAGACTGAAGGCACGACGTGTCCCATACGGCTGGCAGGGCTTGTCCCAAGCAGGTATGGGGCTTGGGGGATTCAAGGGGACCCTGACAGAAGGGGCCAGAAATGGAGAAACCCCACAGAGGAGCTGGGGATCTCAGTCTGTTCCCACTCCCAGGGAGTGGGGTGGTGGGGACAGCTTTGCAAATGCCACTTAGCAGCATCTTGTGACATTTTCCCCAAATAAAAGCTCCAGTGTGTGCATAATGATGAACTGAGGCACGGAGGACCTCGGACAACCCGCTCCATTGTTGTCAATGGAGATTGTTTGCCTTCCAAGCCCAAACCTACTCTCTGCTCTCCCCGGCAGGAAAGTGATGGGGATGGGGGGAGCAAGGAGGGGGTGGTTGCAAGGAGGCTTTGTCAGGAGGGGAAGTGGCCGGCGCTGGCTTCTCACAGGTCTGGGGCTGTCCAGATGCGTCCCTGTGCCTTGCACAGCACTGGGCAGCTGCTGTGGGGAGTGGGGTCAGTAATATGGGTCTGGGAGAGGAGATTTCTTCTCCAAAAGAGCGGTGCTGCAGTGGCACAGCTGCCTGGGGAGTGATGGAGTCACCGTCCCTGGAGGTGTTGAAGAACCACAGAGATGTGGCACTGAGGGATGTGATCAGTGGGGATGGGGTTGGGGTTGGACTCAGTGATCCTAGAGGACTTTTCCAACCATAGTAACGCTGTGATTCTTCCCACCTGAGGTGCACCCATCCACACACGCTTGTTTGAAGTGCTCCCAGCAGTGCTGACACGTACCTCTCCCTTTTCCCCGATCCAGCTGTGGGCAGCACCCTGCATCTCCTTAACAGCTCCTCCAACACTCAGCTCTTTGACGGTGACCGCTTCCCCGGGGGCTGCATCCGCTGCGCTGTGGTGGGCAATGGGGGGATCCTCAATGGCTCACGGCAGGGCCGGGCCATTGATGCACATGATCTGGTCTTCAGGTAGGGCCAGGAGGGCACAATGGGGTTGTGGGTGCTGGGGTGAGCCCAGCCCTGGATGTTGTCCCGTGGTGATCCCGCAGGCTCAATGGGGCCATCATCAAAGGCTTTGAGGAGGATGTTGGGACCAAGGTTTCGTTCTATGGCTTCACGGTGAATACCATGAAGAACTCCCTCATTGCCTACGAGGCGTATGGCTTCACACAGACACCGCAGGGCAAGGTGAGACCCCGAGGGCATGTCAGGGTGCCCACCCCTGAGAACGGGCTGCCGGGGGGGTGGGGGGGTCACCATTCCTGGAGGTTCTCAAGAAAAGAGTGGTTGTTGCACTGAATGACAAGGTTAATGGTATAGCGGTGATGGGTTGATGGTTAGACAAAAGATCTTAACGGCCCTTCCTTAATGATTCTATGATTTTATGAAATTGACCCCTGAGGCTCCTCCAAGCTTCAGGAGCCTCAGTCCCCACCATGCCCCTGTTCCTGTGTAGGACCTGAAGTATATCTTCATCCCTTCGGACGCACGCGACTACATCATGCTGAGATCAGCCATTCAGGGCGGCCCGGTCCCCGAGGGCTTGGACAAGGGTGACGAGTGAGTGAACTCACCACTGGGACCACGACATGGCCAGCTCTACCCCAGGTGACACCAGTTCTCCTCTCCCTGCTGCAGGCCACAGAAGTATTTTGGACTGGAGGCATCCGCGGAGAAGTTCAAGCTGCTGCATCCCGATTTCTTGCATTACCTGACAACCAGGTGAGGATGAGGAGGCAGATTTTCCCCCCTGCCAATCCCATTTGCCGCAATGCTCACATCTCCTCCTCTCATACAGCCTTGCTGCATTCACCTGGCCCTCCATTTCACAGCCAGTTCTACACAGAACTGTTCTAATGGGAGCAGAGGGAAGATCCAAAGAGATTTGGGGTTTTTTTTCTGTGTTTCATGGAAACCAGTGCCAGGTTTGGGGCAATTTTAAATAACGGGGAGGTATGTTTTAGCAGCTGGCAGAGAATATGTTGAACCTTAGCAGCAGACATCAGAGAATCCACATATTCCCCCTTCTAAATGCCACGAGAGGCCAGCTTTGGTGGGTGCCCTGCCTTACTTTGCTGTTTGGTGGGGGGGAGGTCTTAATGCCGTGCCCCCCTCCCAGCGCTGCCTCTGCTCTGCTCTGCAGGTTCCTGAGGTCAGAGCTCCTGGACATGCAGTACGGCCACCTCTACATGCCCAGCACTGGGGCACTCATGCTGCTGACAGCACTGCACACCTGCGACCAGGTGAGGGGACGCCCTGCCCAGCGCCTGGGGGGACCTCCCACCCTGAGCCCATCGCCAGCCTTTTTCCCTTATCCCATCACCCCACAGGTCAGTGCCTACGGGTTCATCACGGCCAACTACGAGCAGTTCTCTGACCATTACTATGAGCCAGAGAAGAAGCCGCTGGTGTTCTACGCCAACCACGACATGCTGCTGGAAGCAGAGCTGTGGAGGAGTTTGCACCAGGCGGGGATCATGGAGCTGTATCAGCGGTGAGGGCAGCTCAGTCCCACTGCAAGGACTCTCGGTGCAGCACACAAGTTCTCCTCTTTCCTGAAGGCCTCCTTCCGTCCCTGGACGGCTCTCCCTTACCGGCAGGCCGGCCTGAGGAGCAGGGCCTGCAGCTGACAGCAGAGCAAAGGCGGTGGTGCAGGGCGAGCCAAGGCTGGCAGGGAAATACTGCAATTCCTCAGGGCCCTCCAGCATCTCATTTGTGACTCTGAGACCGAGTGTGGGTTTGGGACACCTCTGCACGGGGCTGTGAGCTCCTGATGCCTTGAGAATGTCTGTGGGGCAGCAGCAGCCCCTGGGAAGCACAGCGTTCATCCGCAGGTGGGGCAACGTGGTGCTGGAAGGGGATGCTGGAGAAGCACGCATCTGACACACCTCAGTTCTTGGAACTTCTTGGAGACCTACAGCCTTGGAGTCACACTGGGTAGGCTGCAGAAGCTGCAAGGCAGGGCTATCAACAGCGTGGTACTTAGAAGAGAAAAATGGAAACCCAAAAGGAGGTGGTCTTGAACCCTCCCACCGTCCTGCGTAATCCAGCACTGCTGCAGTGGAGTGGTGGAGGCTCCTCCAGCTCGTGGTGGTTGGAGGGCTGATACTGCACAGCAAAGGGAGCGTTGTGATCTGATTACTTTGTGTAATTAGAGGAACATTGAGTCATTATTTTCTTCTACGCCTGGTTTAGTGAATGGGGTGGGTCGGACAAAGCATCCTGTCTCCTGGTACACAGCAAGGCTTCGAGTTGGGAATGGCAGAGGTGTGGGCTAGGGGTGGGAGTGGGGTTACAGGGATGCTGCTGGTGCCCAAGCACAGCTCTGCAAGAACGCAGCACGCAGGGCGGTGGCCGCGTTGGCTCGCTGGGCACTTTGAAAGCAGCCTCTTCCCACCTCGATGCCATTTGCTGTACGTCAGCTGGGAGGGTGGAGGGGACAATTGCTTGCAGATATGGCAAGAGATAACCGGGCTGAGAGCCAGGGAACCTCGCGCTCCCCTCCGGCTCCATCCTCCTTTGTGACACAAAGCCGCACTCAGCTGCTTCGACCTGCTTCAGATGTAATCTCTAGTGGAGCCCTGTTTGCCTTCTCAGGTACGCCTCAAATTAACCTTTGTTTGTGGCAGACACTGCACAATGGTACCATGGCAGCCTGCTACGCCTGTTTTTACAAACACTCAGCAAAACCTCTTCCACGACAACACGTCTGATTCTCACATCCCTAAAAGACAGAGCACCGAAAGCTACTCAGTCCAAGTGTGAGCGCAGCCCACGTGGCTCTGAACACACCCATCAGTGCCACTGAGCCACACGAGGCAAAAAAGAACAGCTTTTAAAAAGGAACGCTGACACAGCGCAGCATCTCACCACGAACCCCATCCAGCCCCCAGGGATACAACTGGGAGCAAAGCAGAACCTGCTGTACTCACACACAGCTGCTCTATTTTAAAATGGAAGGTTTTTTCCCTTCCAGCCTGGGGTTAAGGCACCCCCCAGTCTGTTACCTTAGCAGCCCAGGAACCTGATGGTTATACTGCTCCCTTATCTTGGAGCATCTAAGCTGACCACAAGCTGTGTAGCTTTCACAGCCCCAGATCAGCCGTAGTCACAGTTACTGTGAATTCAATCTCCTCAACTTTTGGCATTCTTCTGTGGAAGACAATGAAATCTGAAGACTGCATGAAGCAGAGTAAGCTCGCACTTGCTCTTATTTCAGAAGGCATTTCAATTTGAAATCCTTTCTACTTGCCCAAAGTCATTTCTGTTCAAAGCAGATACCCAAAAAGACTTTGACTCTCAAGATTTTCAATGATTTGTTTTATTCAGAAACAGCAAACTGCAGGAACCACTTGCTCCTTCCTCCAGCCAGCTGCAGATCAGGTCCTGTGGAAAGGAGAGCCAGAGCAGAAGCAACCATCAGCTGAAAAGTTCCCAATGATGTGCGTTACTGAATCAAGAGTACACGCCTCTCTCCTGTAACACCAAAAGTATGCTTTGTTTTTTTCCCCCCTGCTCCTTGGAAGCCCAAAGCTCCACGTGCTTTTCCTTGTAACTGCTTTTTGGAACCTATCTGTATTGACAAAGCTGCCACTCTGCTGGCTGCAGTAACATCTCCTCCCTTTTTGTATACCAACCTTTATTTCCTACGGAAGCGTGCTGTCGTCAAGTCTGCTGGTTCAGCCCATCAGTGAACAGTACTGATCTTCTACAAACAGACATGAGTTCTGTTAAATAAAGCATGGAACTACTGAGCAGAATGCAGCTGTCAGCCACCTGGAGATAAAGTGCTCTAGCAGAGTGTGTATTTAGTGACTATGCAAGATTAAAACGTATTTATCTGCCCTCCAAATGTGCTTTACTGTTTGGACAAGCAACTTAAAAGCTCTCGTAGATGTAGAACTAAACTGTACTTATGACAATAGCAGCCTATGTTTATTATTATGGTCCCTGCACAGTCTTGCCATATCTGGGCTCCTAAGGGCAGACACAGGCATAGAGAAAAGTGCTTGTGCTGCAGCTGTGCATCGCAACTGCAGGAGAAAAGGGAACAGCTGCTGCTCCCTGCCCTCCTCGTGGGCACCTGCACCATTTCTATCTCTGCAAGATGTAGAAGAACTGCTGAGGGGAAGAAATACAGAAGCCTCAGTGGACATTTCTCCCTCACAGCTGAGTTGTCAGACAGGGATAACAGCACATCACTGGCTCTGTTTCTGCCCTGCTCTCATCTACACCAACTCCCCAAGTTCTCCGGAATAAAACACAGTGAAGACGCCCAAAAGCAGCCATGCCTATGAGCTGTGTCCTTCCTGGGAACCATTCAAAGATTAGACATTCTCGTCAGCAGATGAGTCACACTGCCTACAGTTTTGGCACATAAAAGTCTACGATTAACAGAAATACTCAAGGATTCTCTTACCAGTTTGAGGTCCAACTTCACAGCTGCCTTCTTGCCAAAGCTGTCTCTGGGGGATGATATAACCTCAGGGTTCTGTACAACATTTTCCTCCTAAATGGAAATTGCATTGAATGCTGTTAGCAACAACCCTCCAAGATTGTCCTGCCTTTGTTTCTCCTCCAGCCCTTCTGACAAAAACCAGCACCGAGTCACAAAGCAAGAACTGGACAAGTTTTCCTTTCTAAGATGGGCAATTTTTGCCTTAAACTTAGCATAGCAGAAACCTGTCCCTCAGAAACAAAGGGCCATGTTTGCCAGCGAGTTGTTTCACTCGAGAGAAGAGACTTTGGGAGGCAGATGCCATTTGAAACTTCCCTTAGGAAAAAAATACAAGCTTAAGAGGCTTTGGTGGTTTAGACCTTGCTGTTCATGCAGTCTGCTACTTCTCATCATACAGAAATACCTTATACAACTCGCAGAAAATAATCCATTCATGTGAAATATATGTTACCTATGGATTTATCTTAGGAAATGCATTCAAGCAGGTTGCAAAAAGATACATCTGTTCGGGAGAAGGATTTTCCAGTGTCCCTTTTTGGTGACCTTTTGGTGTAAGTGGCTGCTCCCAGCAACCCGATGCGAGTTTAAAACCATCCCAGCACACCTCCAGATCAGCACTCAGACCAATTATCCTTTCACTAGGTCTACTTCTGTGACAAACACACTCATGAGATGAACTGTGTCTCCACAATGAGCTGTCATCCAATCTACTTCTAATCCCTTCTACTCTTGCTCATCTTCAACAATGCTGACAACCAGGTGCTCTGCGGGGCACCAACCGCATTAAAACTCCCATTCATTGTGTGCTGCCTCTCAGCTTGTGCAGCAAAAGGCTGCACACTCAGATGGCAGCTGCAACAAAGCCAGTCTTGATTGGCTTAATTACATTAATCAAGCCATCAGGCTTTTATACCTCCTCCCAGCAGCCCCAGGGGCCCAGAGGGATATCACCTGACACAGCAGAACAAGCCTGATCTCTACAGCCCAACAACAGAAGAAAACTGAAGTATGAGGAGTTGAATGCTGCTGTTTCTCACCTTTGTGCTGCTGATACAGGCTTACTGCCAGCCTGGTGAAAGACTCAGCCTCCTGGGAAGGTGAGCGCAAAGGGTATTTTTCCCTTTGCTGGACAACATGCTGCCACCTGCAAGAATAGAGAGATATGAGTTAATCCACATAACAAACCGTTCTTTTACCTTCTTGCTTCCGACGCCGAGCCTCAGAGTCACACTTCCACAGCGGAACGTTTCGGACAGGGATAACCAATCGCCTCATCACCGGCTCAGCCGAAGCCCGGACCGCGCGGTCCGCCCAGCACGCGGAGCCGTGAGCACAGCAAGGGGACGGCGGGCAGCAGCGCCACCTAGCGGCCGGGTTCGGGCAGGGCAGCGCGGCTCTCCACTCGGACGGCTGCGCTGAGCCGAAACCACAGCGGTGCTGAGCACCTCGCGGCGAAGGAATCGCTGCACATCAGGCCTAACGGCCCGGCCTGGGCGCCCCAGAGGGCGAGGCGGATGCGAGGCCGCGTCCCCTCAGTGCGCCGCGCCGCCGTGCAGGCCCCACGGGGGGGGAGGGCGAAAGGCTGCCTCCTCGCAAGAAAACACGGAGGGCTCGCGTTCTGTAAGCAGCCGTGATGGTGCGCGACAGTCCCCCGCTCCCGTTCGTGCCATCCCCGCGCCTCCCGGAGCCGCCGCGACCGCGGATTGCCGGCGATGGCGCCGCGCGTTACTCACCGCCACCAGCACCACCGCCATGTCGTCACGGAGACCGGAAGAGCGGGCTGCGCACGCCTACCTCGACCGCCAAGTCTCGCCAAGACCGCGAGAAAATGGGTGCGCGGGGGCGGCCGGGAAGTGTAGTGCAGCGCTGTGTACCCGCGGCCTGGTGAAATGTCGGAGCCCTCAGCGTTCCTTGAGCGGGCCCAGTTCTTCTCATGGCCCAGAGGTGTTAAATAAGAGGAAGATGAGGAAATAAACGTGCACGACTCCTCACCAGGGCGAGGCCTGGCTCTTCCAGAGGCACTCCCTTAGGCCCAGCAGGGCAGGCCGCAGTGAGACTGTGCTGCCCTGCGGTGCCCTGTGCTGGGCCGGGCGCCAGGCCTCAGCACTATCAGTGCTCCCAGCTGTCCTCTGTTTGCTGGGAGGCGCACGTGGCCATAGAGCGCCTCAAAGGGCTGAGCGAGGGTGAGCTCACAGTGCAGGAGCGGAGCTTCAGAAGGGCTAATGGGCTGGAGGTTGGGGTTAGGCAGTAGTTAATGTGTGAGCCGTGCTTTGGGTGTGTGGTGTTTGGCTGTGTGTGCTGGTAAAAAGCTGCCCTGAAAGCTGTAGGATCCCTTGTGGTGCAGCTGAAGCAAAGGGAGGGGAAAACAGGACTTTGTAATGGTTTTTTGCTGGTCCCAATGCTTTGCCCAACCTTGTGAGGGAAAGCAGCGGGAAATGGAGATTGAGCAAACCTGAGTCTGAAAGAGGAGAAATCTGAGGATGGATACATGTCCAGTGTGTAATGGGTGTCACCCTGAGATGTCTGCGAGTGGAGGGTGCACTTCCTTGGGATGCTCAGAGGAAAGGTGTATTCCTCAAACATCAAGGTGCCTGGTTCTCCACAGCAAACCTTACAGTGGCATCTTACAGCATGATAACAGATCTGTCTGACCGGGGAACAACATCCAGTCTTGCCCCAGGGAGCCGTGCCACCAAGGAGCCTGGCGTCTGCCTCTGGGTCCCATCTGGTGGCCAGGAGCTGCTGCCCATGTGGGAGGCCCTCTGTGGGCACAGCACTCGAGTTCCCAGGGAAAGGCAGTGTAGAGTTGTGTTTGTTTTTAATGCCTGGATACTCCTGGCCTCGCTCCTATTTTAGTACATGATTCTTTCCAGAGCGTGGATTTAACCTGTCTGGTAAGTTCTTTGCTCTCCAGGATGGCTCGTATTGCTTCCTAAAAGTCTCTTTTAAAATGTCAATGGGCTGCAAGAATCACTTTATTATGGTGAGACAAGAAGGCTGCAAAGAGACAGCAGTGTGCTATTAGAAATAAGCTGCTTCCCCTATTAAGCGTCTGCCTAGGAAGCCTTCCCCAGCCCCCAGTGCCTTCTGAGGATCTGCAGAGAACCTCATGAGCTGCGCAGGCAAGGAGCACGGAGGGAGCAGCCAATGAGCAGAGAACCTCTGGCTCACTGCATGAGAGCTTTAGTGCCTTCCTGCCCTGTGAGAGCATTCTGGAAGGAAGAGTGAGACACAGGATGGCAGTCATTAACACAGCCTTCGTTTCCTCTGTGAAGATGTGGCTGGCAGCCTGCCTGCTTTTAGCTTTCCAGAGAAGCAAATACGTAAAACCCAGCAACTAGAATTAGCCCTTTAGATCCCTGAGGGACATCAAGTTTTAAAATAAAGCAGCCAAAATCCTGCCTTGTGTGGAGTTCAGATTATAGAAGGAGAGAACATTCTTAATTGTAGCATGGATGATGCTCACACCACAAAGTAGCTGTGTACTTGTGCTTATAGACGGATGAGCTCAGCCAGGGGCAGACTCAACGAGTTAATGGCTCAGGAGAATGGCATGAGCTAAGCGTGTAGTAGTGTGGCTGTATTTATTCATGATTGCAGAGCGTAAATAATGTTTACAAGCGTATTTGAAGGCAGAACAAAGGCTCTGGGTGAGAAGTGGTCATTGCTTCAGTCGTGCCCACGTTCTTAAGCCTGTGTGACTTGATCAGGTTTTCTCAGCTCTTCCCTTTAGAGGGCGATCCTGCCACGCACATCTTCAGCGTGCGAACTTCTGGGAGCTGCAGTGCGAGGCGAAGCCGCCCGGAGGTCAGCAGAAGATGGTGGCTCTCCTGGAGCTCTGCAAAGCTACGGAGATGAAGGGAGCTGCAGTCTGGTCCGGGCAGTTCTGGTTGAATGTGTTCTGCTTCCTCAGGCAGTTGCCAAGCTGCTCCCAGAGGAAATTTGGAATAATTCTGGTAGATTTCCTGTGGCTGATCTCCGTCAATTATGGTGCTTTCTTCCTTTAATCTTTCAAAGGACTTCTATTTTTGTTGAGCAAATAGAAAAGCTATTAAAAGGGCACGGTGGTCTTCTTTTCCTTGGGAGCAGCCCCAAGATGATTACTTCTTCCCACCAGTTGATCCAAAGTGGATTACTTCCTCTAGCAAATCATGCACTGGAGTAAGGCCCCACCTTTCTGCTTTCTGAAGGTTTTTCTTTCTGTCCTGCAAAGCCACAGCATTACCCTCTACAAAGAAGTGTGAGCACTGCTGTGGAGTATGTGGTTATTCCTTGATCAGAGGACAGGAAAAGGGGCAGATTATGTGACAGAGAAGGGAAGGGAGGAAAGGAAAACCAAACAGAAATAATGACAGAACCCCTTCGACTTCTGGTGGGCTTTGATCCCACGCTTTATTTGAAGGACAAGGTCTCCTCCCAGTTTCCCACCCCTTTCCCCAAGGCTTGTAACACCCTCTGGGAACAGCTCTCCATACTTAGTGATAGCAGCTTGATTCCCCTCTGCCTTCCAGCAGTTCCACTCTGCAGACAGGGTTCCCAAAGCCTGGAGAAACAAAGCATCCATTGATTCAGAGCTGTCCTGCTGTGGTTATCTTCTTTGACATATGGCTGGGGGAAGCAACTGGGGTGTATAAGCACGTTCAGAGGCTCATCCCCTATAGCTAATTGTGTCTGGCAAGCACCAGCCCCCTGCATGGCTGAAGTGCACAAAGCACGAGGAGAAGCTGAGGAGGAGATGCTTGGCTCTGCTCCGTGTGCTGCCTGCATAGCAGTGCACAAAGAGCAGTCCCCTGTGGAACAGCTGGAGATCATTTGCTGGTAATGCAGGTGCCAGACTTGTAAGGGAAAAAGATCTGTAGTGTTAAGAAAAGCCTGCCAAGAGGTCCCGACGCCTGGTGCCTGCCGCCTCAAGTCAGTCCCAAGCAGTACAAGAAAGGCTCTCTGGAGCTCAGAAGCAGACAGAAGCAACATCTTCCCACGCAGGACAAGGCGTGCTGCAAACTAAACACCCTTTCCCTGGTAGCAAAGCTTAGGCCTCCATTTAATGTTAAATACATGCTTGAACCCACTCATCCAAGCTACTAAAACAGAATTTTAGTAGCCTCAGAAATGCTCTGCTTTGTACAAAGAATGGTAAGAGCTTTATTTTTACAGGATATGAAAAGAAAGGGTGGCCTTTCTGGGAGCGTGGTGGTATCTGCAGACAGGGCTGTGGTATGGATTCCTGCAGGTGATGGAGGAAGAGAAAGGTTCCCTTTCCTTGGTGGTGCTGAGCAGCAGAAGAAATGGTAGCTTCAGCCACTCAGCCCAGAATGGGCATGATTTCCCTCTCAGCTTCCCTCCGCTGTTCTTCCCACTTCTTCCCCCTTTCCTCAACTGAGTTTTGAGCACAGTGCAACAAAATCAGTCTCCGTGTGCTGTCCCAGCTCAATAAGCAGTTGCCAGGAGATGACCTTGCTTTGAGTAGAGAGCTGAATCCTCTCTATTTTCTGCATCAGCCTTGGAGATTAAAGGCATGGTAAGCAGAAAGGGAGTGAACTGGTATAAAAATATCTAGGCACTAATGAGGAAATTCTCAGGTCTTCTTTTATCACAAGCAGTGTTTCTGTTTGCCTGGATTACTCAGCCAACAGCCGTTGATTCAGTCAACCCAAACTGTGCTGTCATAAAAGCGATATTTCATCTATCACTCTTAGAAGAAATATGCTAGCCGTGCAGGGAGCAAACAAACGTATTCTTAGAAGTAATTAGCCTGAACTGCACTGAGGTCAAGTGGTTCTGTTGGAGAACAATATGAATCCCCAGCATCTCCTTACTGAAGACTGAAAGTGGAGAACTGCAGGTGCCATTTCTCTGGTTCACCTCTTGCTTCTCATTGTTTGCACCAGAGGAAGGAGGTGATTGCTCTGAGGTATTTTTAAGAATACCGTCTCTGCTAGTTTCATTGCTGAATGTGAAATAACGCTTTCAAATCATGAAAGGTCACGTTATTTCACGTCTTTTTAGGTCATCTGTCTTGCCCTTGTGCAGTGGAAGCAGCTAATGGCTTGTTTGACTGTGTCCAAAGTGGTGAACTGAAGTCTCCCTGGATTACAGAGGGCAGTTGGTTGAAGACCTATAACTATTCCTCCTACAGCTTGTGAGAAGATCTGCTGAGGGCAGGCTCCAGGTCACACCTCCTGCAGGGAGCCTTGATGCAGAGAATTAGACTGGGAACCACCCAGACCAAGAGGACAAAGTGGATCCAAGGTATCCATCCCAAATGGGTGCACAGGAAGGGGTGCAGGAGCACTCTGCTTGCATGACGTGTCTCAGCGCCCTCCCGGCCACCCATCTCTTAAGAATGGGATCATCAAGAGCCAGGTGTCAGCTCTGTGGGTGCACTGATGGGTTTTCTCTTGAGTGGAAGTCAAGAACTTGTCTGATGTCTCTGTGAATCCGTAACACCCATTCCCTTCCTGCAGGGAAGACTTGGTCTGCCTGTGCTTTGAGAGGAACCAGAGTCCTTTTTGCCCTGTACCTGCCTGCTGTAGTTCTGTCTGAAAATGGCCCCAAGTTCTTGTATGGGAGCAGGTCACAACTGGTCCTTCCTACCACTCTGCCTGTGCCAGTAGGACTTAGGGACCTACTTCAGCTCCTCTTCTCTTTGTGCTCCCAAGGCTTCGGGACAGATCAAAGCATGAGGGTAGCATTGTTTTAAACCACCAGTTTCCTGTAGAATGTGATCTATCCACTTACAGATGGCTTTTATGGTCTCCAAAGCCTCCTGTGGATTAGCCCATGGCTGACTGTATAAACACTGTCTCTATCCCACATCCTGCTTCCACAGTATGCTTCATGCTTCTCTGTCCTTTCTTTCAATTCAAACATCCTGCAGAATCCTCCAGCATTTCTCAACAGCCTTCCCTGCTCTCTTCCCCCCTGCCAGGTTGTGAGTACAACTCCAACAGCCCCCAAATTCCTGGAGAGCTGCCCACAAAAGACAGAGATTCATGTGCCTTTCTTCCCGAGTTAACCACCAGCATGTGTCACTGCTTTGCTGTTGACCCCGTGCCTTTGCTGTTGCATAAAGGTAGGTCTGCCTTCAGCCAGCTCTCCTCCTGCGCATTCCAAGTGCTCTCCTTTCTCCCCTCAGCTGTCATCTCGAGCAGCCTGGCTGCTGAAGGCAGTGGGCGGGCGAGCACACACCACAGGAGATGGCTGATCTCCCGTAGCACTTCTGCTCGGGGATGTGCTCTGCCATGCCAGCATTCTCCTCCGCCTCTCCCCGTTGCATGAGGGGCACAAGGCACCGCTTCATCTGGGGGCTGAGGAGGGGCTGTGGGGAGAGCAGCAGACAGGGACTGGCACTCCTGCGTGTGCCGGTGGATATGGGGTGGCCCTTCTCCTGTTGGAAGCTTTGAAGTGGGTGCCTGGGATGTTGAGGGGTGGTGACATCTCAAACCACAGCACCTGATTTCCCAGAAGTTGTGTGTGTGGTGCTGTTGACTTGGAGCAGCTGGCAAAAAAAGTAGAAACACTCTCCCCCTCCCAAATCGTTATTTAAACAGTATAAAGTTCTCTGTAAATGTTTAAAACAACAACAGGATTGGGAGGGGAAGGAGGAAAGACAAACAAGTTTGCTGTTTGAGCTTTGCAGAAACAGATCTTAATTTTTTGGCAGGGTTCTCCTTGCCCAGGAGATCCAGCTGCCAGCACACTTTAGAAGGCTCCAAATTCATTATCAGTTCTCTAACATCTCCCTCCAAGAGGCTGCAGTTTGGCACGGGCGGTGCCTTTGATGTCTGGGCTTGGCCAGCACCTCGTGCTGTAGGATCCCAAGTTCATCGCTGGGGCATTTCAGCTTGGGATCAATGGTGTGAGTGCTCCTCGAGATGCTTTTCTTTCCCAGCTCTGAGGTTCATGGTTGGTGAAACTCAGCAGGAGCTGGGGAGCTCAGTGGAGCGTTGTGCCTGCATGGGAATGGGGCAAGAAACAGGGGCAGGATGTTGGGGTTCCCAGTTCCCAGCCCATTGCCTCTCCTTCCTCTTCTACATCAGTAAGCACTGCCAGCACCTGGTGCATTAACACAGCAGAAACCCTAGATAGTCTCTGAATACACAGCTGGTAAAGTGACTTCAATTCAGCTTCTCTCATTTGAAGGGTGAGAGCTGCATCCTGGCTGGGCTCCAAGCTGAGGGGGACTTGGTGGGGATCTGAAGCCCTGGGTACAGAGGATTTGCTGGGGACCAGTGGCTGCTCTCCAGATTCCAAGTCCTGGAGCATCTGCCCCCATGGGGATCCTGGGGAAAGGGGCCATTCTTTTTAGCATGGGGTAGACCTTGGGCTGAGACAAAGAGATTGTGTCCTCGGTGGGGGTACCTATGAGAACAGGGTCCCCAGGGAGCAGAGGAGGACAATGCTCCCCGACAACCTGATGTCTCAGCTGGCTACCAGCCCCCCTCAGGGCTCATTGCTGCCTGGTCCCACATGCTCTGCTCCTGCCCAATCCTGCTCAGACCCTGCAGGGTATATAGCACCCCAGGGTGTCACTGCTGGTCATTGGCTGGCATACACAGCCTGTGTGCCTATAGAAATAGACTGTTTGCTTCCTAATGTCTGTGTTCCTGCTTCAACCGCTTGGTCTGGTGCTGAGCTACAGCAAGAAGATGCTGTTGCAGAGAGGCCCCACTGCCCACTGGGGGGTTTCAGGAGCTGACCTTGCTGTTGTCACTCCTGTCCCTATGTGCAGGTCCTGCAGTGAGGGTGCCCGTGGTGTTTCCTTGAGCTGCTGGCCCCAACCTGCTGTTGGTGCCTTGTCCCCCCTCCCCACGTTCCTCTTCCAGGCAGCTCAGCACCACTCCAGGCAGCACTGGGTGAACTCCCCCGGGGTCTCCTTTACTCTTCCAACTTCAGCCAGCTCTGTGCAGAACCTCCAGCGAGATAAAAGAGCGACGCAGTGTGAAACCTTCCTCCTCCTCAGCAGATGGTGTTTGCGGCAGTGGACGTTTCCTGTGCTGCTGTAACAGAACGGCCTGGTCTAGCCAAGAAGCGGAAGGGGAAGCTGCAGTCTGGTCTTGCTGAGGCTCCCTTGCTCTGCAGACCTGACCTGAGATCCTGGATCACGAATGATCTCTTGCTTTCTCAAGTATCGGATATTTTTTTCCTCTTTTTTTTTCCTCCATGTTCAACCCACGAGCTGAAGAGCTGCCGTGCCTTGCTGCAGCCAGCAGCTTCTGTCACTGCAGCACTCACAGCAGCCTCCTGGGGCTCAGTGACCGCAGATGTGCCGTGTGATGCAATGTGAACTTCACATCACCTTCACAGAAAGACTGAAATGCATCTACACTGGAGCTCACCCGGTGTCACTGAACAGAGCAGAGCTACATCTGTGCTAGCTGTGAACTTCCAGCCTGAAAAGCCTCACGGGTGGAGAAACGGTGCCCTGACTGAGCGAGCTGCAGTGGGAGCTTTCAGCTGGTATTGCTTCTGCTTGGGTTTTGTTTGAGCAGCTCTGGCTAAAACGGTACGCCAAGGAGGGGCAGCTGCACATCCATCAGGCTTAGTGCTGTCAGACCAGGCTGAGATTGCTGAGCTCTGCAGTGGGTGCTTTCAAGAAAAGTCTCAGTTGGGAGAGCAAGGAAATGCATATGGCCTCGCTGCCTCCCTGGAGCCAGCACTGTGACTGATCCTGGAGAGCAGCTTCCTGACTGCATCAGCTCCCTGAGCAGCTCTGCTCCTTCTCTTCCCAGCAGCCAGAAACTGCCTACATCAGCTTTTATCTTCCACTGGAAACCAGCTGAGCCACAGCAATGCGAAGCAACCCATGGGCACTGCGTGCTGCTGCAAGCTCTGTCCCACACCCAGGTAATTCTGGGGTTTGAACCTCTGTGGGAAGGGGCTGCGTTCCCCTGCCAGCTCTGCGAGGTCAGACACAGCCCATGCCATGCTCTGTGCACCCCTCCTCACCCCTCTGTCTCCGGTAGCACCAGGCTGTGTCACAGCCCTGCTGAGCCCTGCCAAACCTCAAAAACCCTTTCACAAAGAGCCGTGTGTCAGCTCTCCGTGTTCCCTATCAGCACCATCTACCTGACTTCATCCTGCCGCTCACAGCAAGCCTGGGCAGGTAGCAGGACACGGGGCAGCTGGAGGTGGATGCTGAGGGTTCAGCCAAAGTGCACTCCTTCCTGCAGCATTCAGCTAAGGAAGGGATCTTTCTTTAGCTCCTCTTTTCCTCCGCCTTTCAAAGCGGTGCCGTATGGATGCTATCATGGAGTTCATTAGTCCCCGTCGGAGCCCCCTCCCTGCAGGGGATGGGTTTTGCTGCAGTTGAGATCTGGTGGTTTTTCTCTTGGGATTTCAAGAAGTTTCATTCCACCCATGAGAAGTGCCAGGCGTCGGGGGAAGATTTGTTTCTTGGCAGCTGTTCCCGTTTTGCTCTAGAAAACAGATGCTGTGCTAGGAATGCACCGTGACTAAAATTCCTCTGGGCTGCTCAGGTCAAATAGCAGCAACGGGGGAAGCAGGGGAGCAGCACTGCTCAGCACAGTGGGGCTGAGCATTTCTAGGGAGCGAGGGCTCAGTGTTGGCTCACGCTTGGCTCTACCTGTTCTAAGGAGCTGCAGAGCCTGGTGGTGTCAGCTCTTGGTTCTGTGACAGCATCTGACCCCTGGGACACGGCGTACGCTGCTTCTGTTCCTTCTGCAGAGGGATCGGGGAAGCTTTCGGGATCAGGAGTTTAAACAAGGGGTGTGATGGGTGCTGACAGTTTGAGAAAAACACAAACAGCAAAAGGTATTGGTGCTGTCAGGGAACATGACAGGCAAGTTCACAGCCCTCACAGGCCTTTGGCTTCCTGTTTTCTCCTGGCAGGAAACAATCCTACGTGGTGACAGCCTCAGGTGACCCTGCAGCAGGTGGGGGCAGAGCTGGGGATGCTGAGAGCATCAGCCCCATGGGGTGAGGTGTGCAGGCAGCCCTGCCCTCCCTGGGTGAAGGTGGTCAGCACTGTGTGGATGCTGCAGCCCCTCGATGTGACTGGAGAATGGGTCACCCCATCACAACAGACCTCTCCTTGTTCCCAAGCTAAAAGAAGGGGCTGTGCAACAGAAAACCTGCAGCTGGTCTCTCTAATCTCCCACCAGTGTCTGCATTAACTGACAGCACAGTGACTTCCTTGATGCTTGGCAATTTTTTTCCATGCACGCATCCATCTAATCAATTAAGTTTCTCAGCAGCTTCCTCCAGCATTCAGGCTTGGAGGGTGGAAGGAATTTGTTATTCTGGGCACTGTAGGAGAGGCATGAACTGTACTAAAAGCAAATTGGTTGCGCTTTTCAAGCACTGACGCTTCTCACTCACAGCTCAGCTCAGGGGTCTGGTCCTGCTCCCACTGCCTTGGCTGGAGCCGGGGATGGGGATGGGGATGGGGATGGGGATGGGGATGGGGATGGGGATGCGCTGTCTATCACTGGGGACACTCTGGGTTTCAGAAGCTACACAACCCTCCTGGTCCATGGTGTTCAACCCCATCCAAGGAGCTGAGGAGGTTGGTTTGTCCCTTAACTCAGCCCTCTGCTAAATAAATATCCTCCCTGGATGCTCTTTTCCGAGCAGTTGTTTATTTTCCCTTCTTCTTTTCCTTCTTCTGTGCTTCTGCTTGTTGCCTGCCTTGCCCAGGCGTGCTGCTCCACGTGCTCTGTGAGATGTCTCCATCCATCCTGCAAACCTGGGGCTGTGGGAGCTGCAGGATGCAGGCAGGATGGGTGGAGGCACTGAAAAATTTGGGGTGACCCTGGGAGGATGGATTGACGGATGAGAGGAACCTCATCTCCTGCCAACTCGGCTACACCCTGCTAGTGGGAACGGAGATGTTTTGAGCATGTTTAGCAATGCGAGAGGCTGAAGCATGACAGCAGCAGGGGTCAGGAGGGCTGTGGAGTTTGTTAGGAGCGTGGCCAGTCGGGTGATACTCCTTGCTCCCCATGAGACCCATTGCAATCTGCACATGCATCCTCTCAGGCCAAGCAAAACTTGCACTGTGCTGCTGGCCTTTGGCTTGTGGCCTGCTCACGGCTGGGATCCAGCTGGGCTGGGAGCAGTCCCTGCTCCTGGGCTTCCCCATGGGCTCATCACCCCAACAGCATCCTGCCGAGAGGACGGGGGGGAATTGGGTGTGGAGAACAACCTATGCTTGAGGAGAATTCTCTTTATCAGCCAGAGGATTTCAGCCACCTCCACACCTGTTCCCTGCAGCCACCTGGTGCCAAAGGATTGCATCCACGTGATAAATCTCATTGCTCTTCTGTTCAGGAAGTAATTTGGTGAACCAGGAAAGAGAATGTTGCTTGCTACCAGCCTTCTTTTCAAGCAATTGCACAACACTTCGGGGTTATCAGACTGCAGACATCTGGGAGCAGTCGATGCTGTTTAAAAAGCATAGGAGAAAGTTAGAAGGAAGCAACTTGAAAGCTCAGCATTGTTAAAAGCAGTCTGGAAACCCTGGAAATTCACATGAGGGTAATGCCTACAAAGAGCCAGGAGGCAGAAGGGACGAGAAGGACAACAGCAGCCTCCACAGGAGCCTTGGAAATGGTTAAAGATTCGGGGAGCCACAGCTTGTGTGACAATCTGCCCCCCCAGCACCCGCGTAAATGAGAAACCGCATAAGCCTCGCACTATTATTGCTACGCAGCATTAAAGTCTCTCATTTGGGATAAACATTCTCATCTCCAGCAGAGCATGAATAACATTAAATGAGATAGTTAAAATGTTTCAGACCAATTATAGCCCCGGTGTAAGTTGGGCAGTGTTGCACCAGGGATTAATTTGATGCGGAGAGCTCTGCCTCCTGTTCCGAGCCGGGATTCCAGTGCGGGTAATTACATCCTGCCTCTGCGCTTCCTCTGCAGTTTTAATTGGGTTGAATGGACCAAATCCGCAGCAAGTGTAAATCTATGTAATTGAGCTCTCTCTGGAGAGGAACCCTGCTGCTTTACACCCTTCAATCTGGGCCAGCGCTCTTCTCTTCCTCCCTGCTGGGCTCCAGCTGCCCAGGGCTGGCTGCCACCCCATGAATGGCTCCCATTCTGCCCTTGGCTGAAAGTCAATGATTTCCCGAGCTGCCGTGGACAGCCCAAAGCCCAACACCTGCATTGGTGCAGGTGAGGCCCTCAGGGTCCCAGTCTGCGTATGGGTGCTCTGTGCCTTCTGCTGGGAAACAGCCCCATTAAGCGGCCTCCTCCCCATCTCCTGTCCTCATCCTGTCCCAGATCCAGGCTCCAGCACACAGAGCAGGCAGCTGGACCGTCTCCCTCTCCCACTTCCCAGCCCGCTGAGTAAATCAGCAGTAATGAGGGACATTTGACCCTCTCTTTCCCCGAACAGCCTCAAGAAACATTTTTCTTCCATGAGGTACTTAAGAAGCTTGAAGTGCTTTCCTTCTCCTGCTTCTATTGTAGCTTTGCTTGCCTTGTTTTTGTTTGTTTGTTTGTTTTTCTTTTTCTCTCCTATGAAAGGACAAGTTATGGGATGCAAGGAACCTTCAGGATGCGTTGGGATCAGAGGGGATGCAGCCAGTTTGGGTCCTGTCTCTTTTGGTCCAGCAGAAAACTGCGTGTGCGATCAGAGCTGGGAAAGTGCTCCTGCTGGCTGTAATTAGGAATGTCTTCGCAAAGCATTATCTCACAGAGCTGAGCCTATACAGAGCCATACGTCCTCCATAGCCAATTGTGCTCGGAGGCGATGGGAGAGGGAAGGGCTCTGAGAACGCTCTCCCTCATACATTTCCAGGACGTTCTGCTGCTGTGTGGTCCCTTTCCCTTCTCACAGAGCAATGATGAAAGCAGACAGCCAGCAAGACCCCAGGGAGCAGCGCAGCGCAGCCGAAGGCTTCACCTCCAGTAAGGCTGTGTGGGTGATGCGGGTCCTCACCCCCAGCTGGGCTCAGCCCACTCCTCCATTTCCCGTTTGGTTTCTCCCAGAGCGTATTTTTGGGAGGTGGAGATGTCCCAACCCTCCCTTCCTCCCCAGTGGTAACGCATCTCCTCGGAGGAGCCACGAGGGCTGACACTGCAGGACCTGCTCTTCTCGTAAAGCACAGTGAGCTTTTGGCCAGCAGCAGCGATGCAATTTCGGAGACTGAGCAAATTTCCCCTCCCACCCACTGAGGACCTCCTGGGATCAGCACACATCCCAGCACAGGCAGCAGCCACCTCGGCCAGCCGCCGATTGCTGCAACGGGTTGAGTAAATCGAGGCCATTTCTCATGAAACCATCCGTCCCAGAGGTCCCCAGATAGAGGGCTGGCTCAGGAAACCTTCAGCCCCAAATCCACCACTCCCCCATGCAGCTGATGGAGCACAGTTCGCAGCGCAGTGACCCAAAGCGCCGCGCCGTCTGTGCCACATCCAGCTGGCCCTTCCGCTTTGCTGGCGTGCTCCTTTCTGCTTTTATTTTGTCTCTTTTTTTGGCTACGTATGTGTGCAAGTCCAGATGGGAGGAAAGGTCAGACTTGCTGATGGTAAGGCCTAGGCTGAAATCTGGGTTTTCCCTAAACCTGGGATGGCTGTGGCTGGATCAGCCCTGCTGGTGGGCTCAGCCATCTGCCAGGAGAGCTGTGCCGGGCTCTGTGCTCACACACTGGGGCTGTTGGAGCTCTGGCTCATCTCCATCCCGATTCTGTCCTTGCCCACATGCAGCTTCGCTCATCGCTGCCCACCCAAACGTGCTCAGCCTGCTCCCGCTCAGCTCCTGACCTTTATTCTCCCTTACATCAATACACAGAGCCGTGCTGCGGCAGTACCAGCACCTCCAGGCAGCCCAGGTGATGTATAGCATCCAAGGAGCTGATTTTGCTTTTGAGGCTCCCATCCAGATAAGCTTTTGTCTTTCCAGCCCCCAATCTCTCCTGTGCTGCATGGGCATCCCCTCTGCTCCTGGCACTGTTGACTCCACATTTGCTTTCATTCTGCTGTAAAATGAAGGCAGCTCCAGGTACAACAACAGCAGTCTTATTCTTCCTGAATATCGTAATGCCTTTATGAAAATAAAATCGAAAGTGAGTTGGGATTGGAAAGCTTTAATTAAAAAGCTTCAGGGGAAAAAAGAAATCTGTTAGGAAACCTCTGTGGACATTCAGCAAGTTCTCCCTGCGGAGAAGCAGCCTGAAGGGAGCTGCAGTGTCTGCTTGTGCCCTGCTGGTGGGAAGGGATGAGAGGTGCAGTGAAGCTGGGAGCAGCCCACGTTAGGTGCTTGCCTTTCCCATTGCTGCACCAACATTCGGCCAAAAGCAGCCAAAACCACAAAAGCCCCACCTCCTCCAATCTCACACCCCTTGGGGAAAGGATGGGAACTGCTTTCTTGGCCAGGCGAAGCTGACATCTGCCAGTCCCAATGCCTGATCAATACCAACCAATGGACTTTTCCCATCAGAACATCTTTTTTTCCTGCAGGATGCCAAGTTCTCAGACAAATGAAGGCTCCGTTTGGCAGCAGATAGAAAACGAGAATATTTGTCTTTATTCTGAAACTGAATTTTTGTGGCTAAGCTGCACCAAAAATACATCTTCCCCCCCATCTCTCCCAGACACGAGACACCACTGAATGCCGAAAGCAACTCTTCCCTGCCACAAATGGACCAAATAAACCCAGCACGAGAGCGGTGCTTAGCAGAAACCAGATGCGCCTCTAATGCTGTCATCTACAGCAAACTGCGTCTGCAAACTGATCTTTTATTAATGTGTGTGCACGGGTGGGAGAGCTGGGAGAGTCCCAGTGCTGGGAGCACAACGTGCCATTGCACCGTGCCCATGGGCTGCCTTGTAGCTCCCAAAGGGCATTGCTGTGGGACTATCCAAAGCCCCCCCGGACACAGCATTCAGGATTTGCAGAATTTGGCCTCGGTTCACCCTGAGCTGCACCATGGAGGTGGGTTCTGGAGGGGTTGTCGGTGTGTTCTGAGGCTGGGAGGCTGCAGGAGGAGAAGGAGCTGTTAGTTGGTGCTGGCGGTTGAGGTGATCCAGGATCCAGGATGCTCCCCGCATCCACGTGGCTGGATGTACCCTCACCTGGGAGCCGGACAGGTGTTGAAAGTGCCAGAAAGGGCTCTTTCCCCCCTGGTCTGCCCAGTTCAGGCTCTGTCTCTCTATTTCCATGCACCTCAAGAGCAGCCACTTTCCAGAGCGCACACAGCCTCACCGACAGGCAAAGAGACCTGTAAATCCTGGGAGAAACACGGAGAAACCACCATTAAACAGCAGGCAGAGTCTGTGAGAGATGTGGCAGGGCAGAAAGGCAAAAAACAGGCTTTTTCTCCCCAATTCTCCTTCATTTCCACACTTTCCCCAGAAGCCCTTCCAACCCAGGCCATTCCATGACTCTCTCCCATGTCATCCATCCCACCTGGTCTGGCTCCACAGCAGAGTTAGGTGGCGTGAGGCTCAGAGCCTCCCTCCCTCCTGGACTCTTCTTTCTCTCCCTCGGGGTGCCTGGGGAGGGAAAACATGAGGTGAGCCCAGACTGGGCTACACTGGGAGCCTCTGGACCCATTTGGCTTTCCAAATGGAAGGTGCTAACTTTCACGGCATTGCACTGAAGGAGCTGGGCCCTCATCATCACCCAAACCTGCCTTTTATCTATGTTTTCCCCATATTTTCCCCATGTTTTCCCCATGTTTTTCCCCAGCTCTGCTCAGCTGAAGTCCCGTGAGGTTCTGCTGCAGCACAGTTTGGACTGGAATACGCTGATTTCAGCCAACACATCATTTGTTTTTCCTTTTTTTTTTGTTTCTCTTTTTTTCTTTTTTCTTTTTTTTTTGCCAAGAAATAAATAAATCATACAATTCCTCATCGCCTCCTCCTTCCAGCATCTCTCCCTTTATCACGGCACGTCCTTCCCTCGGGCTTTGGAATTGGGTCAGTGAGCAGAACCCAGCGGCAGTGGCTGCTTCCTAACCGTGTTCATAGAAAGCTGCTGCAGCCCTGAGTGCTTTGGGGTGGAGGATTTGCCTTTTGGGTCCCATCCCATGGTGGGAGCCAGGGCAGAGCAGTGTGCAGTGCGATGCTGTGATTTGCACAGCTGCTTCACTTTCATGTTGTCCCCCAGTGGGAACAAGGGGGATTTGTGCCTTGGGGACCTAATGTTGGTCACCTCCTCCAAGGTTGGCCCACCCAAACCATCAGAGAGCCTGGAGCAGGGCTGAACCCTTCCCCACCCCATGCACCCCGTGGCTCCTCCACCTGTGATACCCGTTTCCTTTCCATTGCAAGAACTGGGGGTCACTTCCAGTATCACTCAAAAACCAGAGGAGAAAGCTGAGACTCGCTCTGAGTCACTGGCATGTTGTTACCAAGGACACTAAGGTTCGCGATTTTGAAGAAGAGATTAATTACACTCTGCAAATAGACATTTTATCTGCATTAAAGAGCAGCGAGAGCTGATTCTTTTGGCGTAGCACATTATGTAGCAGCAGGTAGTATTGTGACAGATGTAGGAATCCAGTGGCATTGTCGCTTGGGTTTAATCATCAGAAAGCTGTCTTCCCAGGTCAGCTCTGAGTGAGGATTTGTAATATTTACATAGCACTTGGGCTGCCTTCTTGTTGCCGGAGTCTGCATTCACTCGTCAGCCTCTCATTATGCATGTGCCAGTATTAATTGCATTTAGAAATGAGATTCTAAAGCAGAAGTGAGAGCTATTTAGACCTCCATTCAGCTTGAAAGACAGCAGCTTTCAGTGTGACAGCTCTCGAGATGCTCTCGCGCTCGGCTCTCTCCCCAGCTGAAAGCAGGTGTTGGAGAGAGTTGTGTCGGAGCCTCTGTACCAGCACTGCCTTTTGTGCATGCCCAGACATTTATATAACAGGCAGTATAATGACTCCGCAGAAGTGGCAGAGAATTGACCCTTGTGGGTCTGGATTAAAGCACGGAGATCTGCTCATAGAAACAAGGGGGAAAGCGATGCTAACGCTGCCTCCTGCCTCGTCTCCGGTGGAAGGAGGGGGTTATTTTCCTGCTGGTTGGTTTGGGGGTTATTTATCGGCTTGGAGCTGTACTCGTGGCCTCACTAATGTATTTAAAATCGCACAGAGATTCAGCTGACACTTGTCTGTGCTTGCCTGCTGTGTGCTGATTGCTCCAGCCCGGAGATGCGCTTGCAATGAGGAGCTCACGTCCTGCTTGGTGCTGGCAATGAGGAGCTCATGTCCTGATGGTGCTAGAAATGAGGAGCTCATATCCTGCTTCCCAGAGGGGATGGGGCTGGGAGGTGAAATCCAGATGATGCTGTGCTACCAGCTCTGTTTTTGGCAGCCTGAGGTGCAGAGGGGCTGCTCCCACCTCGCACAAAGCTCTGGCTCGTGGCACCTCTACCTTCCCAACCTCTTGTCCCCTCGTGCAGCCCTTGTGCTTCACTGGAGACTGGGGGAAAGACGTTGAGGAAGGAAGCCGAGTAGCCATCCATAATTACACATAGCAAGCAGAACCCCGCTGGGTGACAAAAACCAAGCGCTGAAGCCCAAGGATCTCCTTGTCCCTGGATGGGGAGGTTGGTCCAGGTGAGCACTGTGAGGAGGAAACCCTTGGAGTCCCTCCATGTGGGATGGTGGGAGCCAGCTCCAGGGTCCTCCTGGCCCCCACCCCACAGCTGAGCACCCCAGCCCTGCCAACACAGGCCAAGGACACCCCGCACTGTCCCTGGCAGCCCCAAGGCATATAAATAGAAGACGGGACGTGAAGGAGGTCAATGAGCAGGGGATTTTACATAATCTCATCTTGCTTGTGCTGTACGGTTGTGTCCTTTGCCCAGGATGCACGGGATTGTCAGAGCCGGGGACGTTCCTGCACCGCAGCGGCTTTATCCCATGTGCTCCAGTCTTTGGCACATACTGGATTTCAGAGACATCCTTAATCCTGGGCTCATCCCAATGGAAATGTTGGCCTTTATTGCGGCCCATGGAGTCCAGGGGCTGCCTGGCCCAAAGCAGCCCCAACCCCAACGCAACCACCACCGCCACCACTATTCAACTGCACCCAATGGAGGAGGCTGCCCACCCTCTGCTGTGCCATCCAAAGCCTGCTCCACTCTGCCCTGGTCGCCTCTCACATTTCTCCACAGTCCCTGACCAGCAGCACTTCTTTCTCTCCCTCTTGTCACTTCTATTTTCAAGGCTGGAGACGAATTCTCTCCTGGTATAAACCTGTCAGTGGAGCTGCAGTGATTTATGCCAGCACAGAGCGAGGTGGGTAGATGGATGTCCAAAATAGAGCAAGCAGAAAACCTGTTACCTTCCCCTGCAGAAGCAGCTTTGTTCTCTGCTACAAACCCTCTGCAGGGCTGGGCAGGAGGTGACCTGCTGCTCCTTTAGCTTTAGATAGCCTAGAATGGAGCCCTCGTGCTGTGTCCAGCTCCCAGCAGTGCAGGACAAGGCTCGTTTTGTGGCCACAGCTCCATTGGGGACAGAGCCCTGGTGACCCTACACAGCCCCTGTTTGCTCAGGCAGCTTTAATTCAGTGGGCAATGCAGGTAGGGGAGGGCTGCAGCGTGCACAGAGGAGGAGATGCCTTCCCTGCCTCGAGTTCCTATTCTCCATGCCCTGGCTTAATTGGCTCATTAAGCACCAATTTGACCTCCCCACTTTCGGATGTCTCCAGCCTCCGTCGGTAAATAGATTTGCATGTCTACAGTGGAAACCTCCGGCTGAGCCTGGCGTTGGGGCAGGCAGTGAGCACCCAACAGGAGCAATGCTTCCTCCCATCGTGCCCACATCGAGGTGAGGATGCACAGAACCAACCCTGCTCTCCAGCACGGCTTTGTAACCACAGGACTGCAGCAACTCCCATCCCAGCTATCACCTCCCCACCAGCTGAGCCACCCACTGCCATCCACCCCAGGGCCACCCTCACTACCCTGTCCCCAGCTACGGGGACCCCGAAGCCCATGGCAGAGGAGGACATACGGTTCGACTTTGTTGGAGAAGCGTCTCCGCAGCATCACGACCAGCGTGCCGAGCAGCAGGGCGGTGGTGCACATGGCTCCATCACCACGCAGCCCTCGCGTCCCTCCTGCCAGGACCCCGCTGTCCCAGCCCTGGTGTTGCCCTTTGCCCAGCAGCCACCTGGAGGCTCTCAGGGATGGTGTTAGGAGGAATTAGAGCAGGATCAGAAGTAATTAACGGGCAGCAAATGAGGACGCTCTCCTCTGACCTTCGGGTGGGATCGGAGAGGGAGATCTGTGAAACCTTCAGCACTGAGCTGCATCCGGACAGATGCCAGGGGGATGGGCACCAACACACGGAGCCCATTCCCACCCCATGCATCCCATGCATTTCCTGACATGGGGTCAGGGCCCCCAATCCCCAGGTGCTTCCCTCCCCTCCTCACCCACCTTCTCCTCTCTCCTTCCCCTCCATCTCCTGTCTCTCCCGCTCCCCCCTCCCCGCTCGGGTAATCTGACAGGCTCAGCCCTGCATGTAATTCCCCATGGCCACGTCTCAGCCAGCTGATCCCAATGTCTGCAGGATGGCTTTGCCTTCCCCCTCCCCGCTCTCAGCAGCACGCACACCTCTGCTCACACCTCTGTGCTGGAAAACAGATTTCCCACACAAATGGGTTTTGAAACCAGGGTCACATCCAAGCAGCCTTGATAAGCCCTGGTTCACTAAGTGATGAGGCCAGAAAGAGAAAGCAGAGTGAGCTTTGAGGGATCCTGGCTCTCCATCCTATCAGCAAGAGACTGGGATGCTGTGATTTATCCCCATTCAGAGACAACATCCTCTTGGACCTCTCCAAGCCCTAAAAAACACTGAACATATCTGTAAAAACAAATCCTTCCAAGCTCATCCCATAATCGGTCCCTGCATTTGTGGGTTGGAGGGGATGGACCCTCCCCAGCGGTTCTACCGGGATGGGAGTTCTTTGGGAGCATCCCAAGTACCTCCTCCGGCTGGACTGCTCCTCTCTCCGCACACCAGGTGGCCCCAGGATGTCCCCACTTGTGTCCCAGATACCATCTGAGGTCTTGAGAAAAAGCAGCCATCGGTAAGACCACAGCAAAACCTCCTCTGTGGGTTCTTTTCCAGCGGTGTCTTTGCCCACCCAGCGCCCAGCTGAGGGCTCCTACATTGATTTTCCATGCAGTGAACTCGCTGCCCTGCGCTGGAGTGTATCACTTCCAGACACGATTGATTGACACCGAGAGATGCTCGGCTCAAAGGCAAAGTAATGTGAGCAGATTAGTTAATGCTTCTTGCCCCAGCCCTTGAGAGCAGGGCTGGAATGGCAAGACAGGCTTAATGGGTTTTGAAGGCTTTTCTTTTTAAGATATGAATCAATGAATCCGTACGGGGACCACGGATAATGTGATCGGAATAAGAAGCAGGGCTCGTCTTTGAACCTGAGCGAGGTCCCTGACAGTGTTTACTTCATGTCCTGGCACCAAATGCAAGATGACATGAATACATTAGCTTGCTGGCTTTCCTGAGCAACCCCTGCCACAGCCAGGCCGGCTTCAGGAAAGGAAAGAGCAGCAAAGAGATTCTGTTTGGAAATGTCACCTTGTTTCCAGTAACCCTGTCATCCCCACTCACTGTGGCATGGGAACTATGCTCAGCTGGCTCCTGCTGGGATTGGGATGGCAAGGAGCAAATCTCATCCACACCACATCCCCATCCCCTGCTTCCTCCCAGCGCTATTGCTTCATCCCACCTTGCGTCACCGTTTCCATTCCCCGAAGCCTTGGGGTGGGGTTGGGGTATTTAGGAGAGCCCTCGGCATGGGACCGGGTTGTGGAGCAGTTCCCAGCGCTGCCCTGGAGCTTCAGGCTCTGCCTGCAGCATGGCAGCACCCACCTCCCAGCCCTGTCTGCACCTCCACTTCCTTCTTTTCCCCTGGATTTCCTAATGCTGGAATTTTATGTTGTGTGGGCTGATTTTGTTTGGTTTCGGGGAAGAGATGACACAACATTTGAGAAGGCCATAGGGTTTCCTTGCCTCATCCTCCTCACTCCTCTATGCTTGTGGCTACTGCCAGTTGGGTCTGCATGTCTTTACCCCACCCACCTCCATCCCATACACCTCCATCCCATTCACCTTCATCCCATACACCTTCATCTTGCACATCTTCATTCCATACACCTCCATCCCATACACCTCCATCCCATACACTTCCATCCCATACACCTCCATCCCATACACCTCCATCCCACCCACCTTCATCCCACGCATCTTCATCCCATCACTTGGACCCTGACCCACTTGGCCAACATGTGTCCACAAGCAGAGAGACCCCGCTCCCATTTTGGGATCTCATGCTCTGCTCTGGTTAACGCGCCCTCGCCAGCAGCCCCAGCAGCATCGCGTGAGGTCTGGTTTCAATCAGAGGAGGAATGTCTGCTGCGGGATTTGCTCTGCACAAACAGTTGGGTTTCGCTTCCTGGCACTGCCCAGAACTGCCGGGGGGGAACATGAGCAGAGGGGAGCAAATCAGCACCTGGCTGTGCTGGGGTTGCGGGTGATGGAGTCAGGATGGAACCTGGGGGTCCCACCCCATGGGGTCTGGACACAGACAGCAGTGCAACCTCAGCTGGAGGTCCTGCTTCCCCCTTCAGTCTCTGGCACAGCCGCAGCTGGAGCAGGAGCTCCGGCTTTGCATGGTTCCCCGGGGATCCGAGAAGCAGGAGGAAGGAAACCTGCAATAAGCACAGAGCATTTGCACAGGCTTTAGGCTAAATCCCCCCCTCCTGGTGTGCTGGCTGCTGCAGGCACCGCAAAGCTGTTTCCTAAAGTCTCCTTATTTTTCCTCCCCGTGCACAAGGGACAGTGGTGCTCAGTCCAGAGCATGCAGAGCTGACCGGGCTTTAGCTGTGGGGTTTGGCTGTGAGGTTTGGCTGTGGTTTGGCTATGGAGTTTGCACCTCACCTTCAGCGAGGAGTCAAGGGTGGAACTCTGCCACCATCCCCGTCCCACACGCCGTGGAGCTCAAGTTGTGTTTTTTGCCTTCACCTCCCACTCCAGGCTCAGGAGCCAAGTGCATTCCTCATTGCACCCAGCGCAGGGAGGAGGAGGTAAAGAGGAGGAGGAGAAGGAGGAGAGGTGATGTGGGAGGGCAGGGTGGCAAATGCCACTGTGTCCTCTGGGCTGCCACCTCCCTCTGTGCTGCACTTGGCCCCAGTGGGACTGGGAGGACACTCAGGTCCCTGCAGGGACAAAGACCAGCAGGGTGACACCAGGTGATGCTGACCCACTGAAGTTTTGAGCAGCAGTGTCAATGCAGCGTCTTTCTTCTGGAATGTGTCACATCCTACCACGTTAGCTGGGGGAAATGGGACGCTGTCACAGTGTGGGGCTGTGCTCATGGCTCTGATTCACATCTGGGAGGAGATGCAGAAGTTGAGGGCTGTGTTTGGGGTTGGTAGGCAGTGGGTTGGCATGTCGTATCTCCACCATAACACAGTCCTCCCCATGTGTCTCAGAGTGGCTTCCCATTGGGAAGAAGCCAAGCACGTGGCAGAGCTGGGTGTGATATCCCCAGAGAGGGGCAGGGACCCTCTTGGAAACATTCAGGGGCTCCTCATCCATTTCTAACACAGAATTGAGACTCTCCAACCAAGCCCAAGCCCTGCTGCCAGGAAGAGGGCACAGCTCTGGCTGTGGCAGGAGGGTCCTGCTCTGCTGGGTTGGGCCTGCAGCAGGACAGCATCCCCCCCTGCTCCCCTCACAGCTGTAAGCACAGATCTGCTGATGCCAATGATTTTCCTGCTGGGAGCGGAGTGGCAGCTGAGGATGGTTTGGAGGAGAAATACAGCAAAAAGCCTTGGCAGCTCTGCAGGAACAGAGGCCACAGCAGGGCTCAGCTACACTCCAGCCCCTGCCCAGGTGTGCTTTGGAGCTGCGCCTTCCGTCCGTCCGTCTGTCTGTTTGTTCACCTGTCCCATCTGCCACCGTCCATCTGTCTGCCTGCCCATCTATCCGTTGGTCTGTCCACCTGTCTGCCTGCCTGCCTGCCCATCCGCCTGACTGTCTTCCTGTCTGTCCCCCTGCTCTGTCCCCTTATGTGCCCACCTGTCTGTCTGTCTGCTGTCCCTCTGTCAGGATGTGCAGCAGCTGCCAGAGCACTGCAGGATCCCCCACTGCTTCTCCCACCCCCTCTGCAGGCCCGGTGGTCATTCCAAGTCCCAGCAGCATTCTCCCTTTTCCTGTGCTGCCAGTTTGACAGCCTGGGTCTGCAGCAAGCCGCAAATGGATTTGGGTACAAACAACCCGACAGCAGCACAGAGGTGTTCCCGCACACCCCTTCCCAAAGGCATGAATTTCCCCACCTTGCTCTTGCAATCTGCAGGACAGAGGTGATGTGTCCCTCTGGGAGGTGGTGGGCGTCCCAAAGGCAGCGCTGGGCCCAGCCAGCACTGGGACAACTTCAGCAGTGCGTTTTGCATTCTCTATTTCCTCCACACTGTTTACAAAGGCTGAAAAAAAAAACCTTCCACCTCCCCCCCCACCCCCCCTTCTCCACCCCCCGCCCTCCCTGAGAGCAGGAGGGAGGAGTGGGAGAGAGGAGGAGAGAGGGGAAAGTGAGCTCACGTTCACACGTTGGAAGAGGCTGGTCCTGCGATGCCTTTGAATATTTCACTTTTCGGCAGTTTCCCATCAGTCAGCCGCCCGCATCCAGGCTGAGCGGGAGCTGCTACAGCCATGGGGAGACCCGAGCTGTAGGAGATACCCGAAATTCCAGCTCTGAGGGCGCAGCTGCTGGGCGCACACCTCGCCGCTCGCACGCACATCCCCTCCCGGCTCCAGGCGCAACGCACGCAGCTCCCCATGGAGAAAGTCCAGGGAGAAATGGAGATCGAGAGGTGGGAGCGAAGTGAGGAGATCTCCGACGCGGAGAAGAAGGTTATTCAGGAGACATGGAGCAGAGTGTACGCCAACTGCGAGGACGTCGGAGTCTCCATACTCATCAGGTATCGGGGGGAAAAAAAGCGAATCCGAGCGAAGCCCTTTATAGACAAAAACAGAACGGGCTGTGGAGCGGAACGCGATGAATGACAGCGAGTGGGGAGCGCGGAGCATCCATTGGCGCGGGGACGATTCGCAGCACTCCTCCGATTTCAGCCCGGGGGGAGCGGGGCAGCACCGTGGGGACTTGGTGGGATTCGGTTTCCATCGGAAAGGTCACCTTAACCCGCGTGGAGGTGGGGGAGCGCGGAGGCAGCGCGGCGCAGGGCTCGGCTCGCCGGGGGTGGGTTTGTTGCGGTTGGGTTTGGGGTTTTTTTTTTCCCCCCCCACTGAGTTCCGTGCGGATGGCGTTGGTACGTCCCAGGCTGGCGGGTGAAATAATGCAAGTTGGGAGCCAAGATAAAACCCAAGCAGGTGTCTCCGAGGGCACCATCTGTCCCTCCGGCGGCAGCGTCGGCGGGGAGGGAGCGCTGGAGTTGGTGGGGGGGGGACGGAGGGCACACATGGGGTGGGGGCAAAGGGGGTGGCAGCACCGAACGGTCTCTGAGCCCTGAGCATTGCCTGAGCTATGAGGCATCATCACCCACGCACAGAGCATCGCCCCACGGCACAGAACATTGCCCCATGGCACAGAGCATCATCCAGCAGCATGGGGCCGGGTGGCTGCAATGGGCAAAACGCAAAGCCCCACATCGGTGCCAAAATCAGGAAGGGTTATACCCTGCTGGAGGGGAAATAGGGACAGGAAGGTTTTCCTTTTGCTGCCCGTTGTTGTGTGGGGTGTGAGCCCTTTGCATGCATGCGCTTTGTGTGAACGGCCATCTAAAAGTTTTCCACGGGCTGATTGCTGATGCCCTGAGCCCATGGGAAATGCAGAGCACAGATAATTCCTGTCCCAACCCTGGGAAGCCAAAATGCTCCTTCTCCCATTCCTGTGAGCTCCGGCATAGGGCAATGGGGAGTGGAAAGTGCTGCACAGGTGTCCTCACTGCCTTCATGTCCCTGATGCACAGGGGTGGGCATGGAGGTGGGCTGAGCCCCAGCAGTGTGCAGCAGCTGTGTTGCCAATGGCAGTGCTGGGAAAAGGTGTCTGGGCAGGATGCTGCCTGGATGATGCCATGAGGGAATTAGCCCAGGGCAACTCCTTGTTTTGGTATCTCTAGGGTGCAGTGATGGGGCTCAGAGCAGAGGTGAGGACAGCGAGGTGCGGCCATGGGAACATGTGGATGAGCTCTGCTCCCAACCCAAACTCTCCCCATCCAAGTTTCTGCTCCAACTTGCCTGTCCCCAGAGAAAGCCGTGGCTCTGTGGTGGTGGGTGTTCCCAAATGCCAGCAGGGTATCACGGACCTGGGATGGAGCTGGCTTCCTGTGAGCCTTAACCGTGGCACATGCCCGGAGCCCAGCTGCATTTCTGTTGCTGGGGAGTTGCGTTGCCCCACGGAGGTTTCCTCTGCTCTTCCCCAGTTTATCTTTCAGGACCTGCTCTGGGCTGGGGATGACTTTTTCCTATGGGAAATGCATGGGGGCTGACAGCCACCTCTGCACATCGAAGGCTGAACCCAAGCTGGGGGCCGATCTGTTGCCCTGATGGCAGAGGTGGGGATGCCCAAGCAAATGGTGAGCTTGGAGTGAGGGTTTGCAGTGTCACCATCCTGCAGGAGTTCTGCTGTGTGTCCCAGTGCATCTCCCTCCTCCTCACACCATTTCCATGCTGGCTCACCCACCCTCTGCTTTGCAGATGGGGAAACTGAGGCACAAGGCTGTGTACCATCACTGGCCATCAGCCTCCAGCCCTTGTGGCTGCAGTTTTGCTCGGAGCCACACCACATCTCTATGGTCCTTCCAGCAGCACAGTGGGGTCCTGAGCTTGTGGGGCCTCTGGGATCCAACGGGATATGACCACAGATAATGAGGATTTCAGGCAGTGCAGCCACCGGATCATGGGAATCTGCGCCGTGCGGTCAGAACTATGCTGCTAATTGACCATTTCCTCGGCAGGGGAGCTTCGTCTTCCTCCTGGGGAACGTGGGGCCTCTGCAGTATCGCTGCCAGGATCCATTTCACAGCAGCTGCCTTAACCCTTGTGGGACTGGGGCTGGGGGTGGGATGGGGATGGGCAGGGCACCCTTAAGCTGCGCATTTGGGACTGCATTTCAGCTTGGTCATTCAAGCCAGCATGATGGAGAGATACACTGCACACGGAGCCTGCCCATAGCTCTGGGTGCATTGCCGTGCCTCAGTTTCCCCATCTGTAACCTAGGAACTGTTCCTTTTGGGAAAATGCTGCCCGGTGAGGTCCTCAGAGGAGGCTGGGTGTGTGTGCAGGGAGCTCGCAGGGCAGTGCCATACAGCCATGTGCCCAACATGAGCGTGGTTGGAAACCTCTACAGGTTGGAAGTCCCCACATCCCGACCCTCACACCCACCTGCTGCAGCCACAGGACTGCAAAACTGTATGGATCCCCTCGGAGTCCTGAGGAGGAAACCCAGGGACAGTCTCCATTAACTCCCAGACCTGCTCTCAGTGTGGCAGCTGTGCTGAGCCTGTGCTGCAGGGCCTCCCCATCCCTCTCTCACTGCTCCCATCACCACCTATCCACATTTCCAATTCTTTTGCCCTTTCCATCAGTCCCAGTGCTTGGAGCTGGAGAAGCACAACATGCACAGCAGTCATCCTGGATGCTGGGATAAACTACCAGAGAGCCCAAGGAGTGAGTCCAGCTCTGCAGAAAACCCTTTCTATTTTTCAGAATCAAATCAGTGGGTTGAATCCCCCCAAAATGTCATTTAAAGCAATGGCTTTGTGGGTGCCATGCATTTTGTTCGGGTGTCCCTCAGGGCAAGGAGCGCATTTCTGGTGCCAAAAGGTACAAGTCAGGGCAAAGCATCCCAACTGAGCCCCCTCCCCAAAATGCTTTGCAGTGGGGCCCCCTCAGAAGGACATCCCCATCCCACTGCACGTCACGTGCTCATGAATCACTGCGGTCAGTCTGAATGGATGTTTTCCTGGAGAAAAGGGCTCTGCTAATGAGGACGCTCAAGAGGAACATTTCCCAAAAAATCAACTCTCCATGAGGGGTAGAAAAAGGGTTGTGGGGGGCAGGGGGGGGAGATTTAAAGCACAGTATCCAGAAGCAGAGGCTCATGGCTGTGCTCTCTGCATGGCTGCAGCTCTCCATCCCAGACCACTGGGATCCCCGTGTCCCAAACTCATTTGGGTTTTTCCTGCTGGGTTTTGCTAGAGCATCCCAATCCCTTTGCAGAAGCCCAACCCTGAAAGAAACCTACATACAGGTGGCTGGAACAGCACTGGGAAGGTGCAGGCGAAGCGCTGAGCCATCCCGAGCTCAATAAATAGCACCTGCCTACCTCCAGCAGCTGCTTTGTGGGCACTGGAGCAGAACGGGGCTCGGAGCTCTGGGGAAGGATGTGGGGATGGTTGAGAGCTTCTCCCACGTAGAGGGATGAGAGAAAGCGTGAAAGCATCGGTAGGAAAATGATGATGATCCTTATGGGTCCCTTCAACTTGGGATATTCTACGGTTCTGGGATTTGAAAATCTATCAGAAAGTGTCCAAGTGTTCATCCCAGGGATCCCAGCAACCTGGTGGGCTCAGGGCTGCTTTCCCTATGGGTCGGGTTGGAGCTCTCAGGGTGATGAAGCACTGATGCTTCCAGCTGGTGCCGGCTGTGCTAGGCAGGAACTGTGGGACTTGATGATCTTAGGGCTCTTTTCCAACCTTAATTCTTCTATGCAATGGCCGGAGCTGGGGGGTCAGCCCCCGCTTGGTTTGCTACAGGGATGGAGAAGGGAGGAAGATGGGAAAGATGCGCAGGGAGCAGCGCTGCTCCTTCTGCACAGAGAACAGCATCATGGCGCTGTGCACCTTAATAATTTCCTTTGGCTCTGCTACTGGTGAAGGTTGTGTCCTTAAAGTTGTTAAAAGGGCAAAAGAGGGAGGAAAACATCTCCGACATCCTGTGTGCTCAGTCCAGATGTAGCTCGCCGGGAACAAATTAGCGGGTGCAGAATGGAACCGCTTAAAAAGAAATTTAATGAGATGGGGATTCAGGCATCTGCTTTCCATCAATCATAATTTCGTGTGATATGCAATGGTAAATGTCATATTTTTAATGACTCCAATGAAGGAAAAAAGCCCGAACCACACACACGAGTAATGAGCCAACAAAATTCCAGAGCCTGAGCTGTTTGAACTCTCAGAAATGTTCTGTGGATAGAAACAAACCCAGTGAACACCTCTTCTATCTCACTATTGTTTGAGTTATTTTATTTCTTCCTCCTTTCCCTCCTCCCCCCTCCCTGCTCCCTTGGATTATATTTAACCTTTGTGTTAAATTAATCTTCTCTGTTTATTAGCAACTACGAGAAAGGTTCGTTCCCTCTGTTTCTGGCTCTGACAGCTCAGATTTGCTCCAGCCTTGGGGTCCCTGCTCAGAACTGTGATGCTATGAGCAGAGTTGGAGCCTCTGCCCATGTGGGTGGAGGACACGGCCGTGGGGTTGCGCTTGGTCCCTCTGTATGCAGTGGTGCTGGGGGTCCTGGGGGTTACTTCAAGCTCAGTCCTTGAGTCTTCTCATCGTGCTGAGAGCAGATGGGGCTTTTCAGGGAGCTTCTAACAGCAAAGAGGGACTTGAGATTTCCAGGCTCAGGCACGTACTTGCTGGGGAAGGCTCCCGGCAGAACCTCAGTGCCAGTGCCATCTCCATGGCCAACTCTGTGCCCCAGCCCTGTCATGGGTCCCGGCCATCCCTCACCCCATGGCATCTCTGAGCCAACGGGACGGGGCTGAGGACATCCATGGGAACGGGAGCTACAGGCAGCCTCCCTGGGTTGGGATTCCTGCTGACATTGACCCGATGTGAGTTTCAAAGCAACATCTTGTCCCCCCCCTCCACTCTCCTTCCTCCCCAGCCTTTCTGCTCTTCACACCTCCGAAACCTACTTTGGGCTGATGGATCCCAGCTGCCTTGGGGAGCAGTGTGCTCCCAGCGCTGCCTTGAGCCGCGTCCTTGGCAGTGCCATGGGTTGTGCACCAGCCAATGGAGCAGGGGAAGGCTGGGAGCAGGGAGAGGGAGAGTAATGGGGTGGAAAGTGAGCGGGATCCATGAATTGACACTGCCTGTGGGGTGGTGAGCAGGGTGATAATCCCAGCTGGTGCTGGAGAAATGTAGTGATGGATGGGAATGGGATGGGAATGGGATAGGAATGAGATGGGAATGGGATGGGAAAGGGATGCATGGTTGAGATGTTGCTTGGGCACAGCTGCCTGCCATCAGCAGCTTCACTCATTCCAGCTGAGTTTCATGGGGATTGGTTCATCTCATAGCAAGCAGCTGTAGGCTGGGTGCCTGGGGGATGTCCTAGCAGTGGCTCCTGGCACTGGGAGACCTGGGCTGGGGTCTTGCTTTGGAGAAGTGGATTTGTGAATGCTGGGCAAATCCTGGGTTAGGAGGGGCTCTTTGGGTGGCAATGCATGAAGAGAGCTCAAGATAGACAGGGAGAGGCTGGCTTGGATGAAGGATGAGCTTTGCTTGCTTTTCTCCATCTTTCTGAGGCAGGAGGAGATGTTTTGACCTACAGGGGGTGGCTGCGGCATCTGGCATGCTGGGCTGGAGTTTCTGGGTGAAGTGATAAGGAATTCAGCCCTGCCTCTGCTTTGTAGATAAATATCCAACTGGGATGCCTTTGTAGTAGATAAGTGAGAAAGGCATTATCCTGCTGACGAAACCTACAGTATTTCCCTGGGAATTCAATTAGCTCCAGTCCTGGCTGTGCTGGAGGTAATGGGGCTGTTCCCAGCACCTCTGCTCTCCTGACTGTTCTCTGTCTGTCCTTTCTCCCAAGGTTTTTTGTCAACTTCCCATCGGCCAAACAATACTTCAGCCAGTTCAAGCACATGGACGACACGCTGGAGATGGAGAGGAGCTTGCAGCTGCGGAAGCACGCCCAGCGGGTCATGGGTGCCATCAACTCTGTGGTGGAGAACCTCAACGACCCAGAGAAGGTCTCCTCTGTTCTGGCCCTGGTGGGCAAAGCCCATGCCCTCAAGCACAAAGTGGAGCCCATCTACTTTAAGGTAAAGGGAGGGAATGAAAACTTCTTGGGATGCTTTAGAATCATTAAGGTTGGAAGAGACCACTAAGACCACTGAGACCAACCACTGACCCATCCCCACCGTGAGCACTGATGGGGAGTCAGGGAGTGGTGGTGCTGCTTGTAGGGCTGCTCCCCTCATGCCTGCAGTTTCCTATCGAGATGCTGCCTCATGTAGAGCAGCATCCCCAAAGGCAGCTAACACTGGAGCCTTTGGGACGTGGAGTTCCTCTTCCCACCAGAATCCTGCCTGTGTCCTGCACCTCTTCTTGCACAGCTGTGGGGTCCTTCTTGAGTTCTTTTAGCTAAAAGGTGGTGGATGGCACCTATGGCACTAGAGCTGCCAAAATAAAGGAGATGCTCAGCAGTACCACGTCAGCCTCCTGCCCGGCCCCTCTGTGAGTGCTGGAATGTCCTGATCACCCCTCCATGCAGCAGAGGGCCGTTGTTCCCAGAACTCAACCGCAGCCTTGCATTTCTTTAGGGAAAAAGTTCACTCATTCTGCCCTCCCTGCAGAGCTCATTAACCCTTTGCTGTCCCCCGCAGAAGCTCACCGGCGTCATGCTGGAGGTGATCGCCGAGGCGTACGGCAACGATTTCACCCCGGAGGCGCACGGCGCGTGGACCAAGATGAGGACCCTCATCTACACCCACGTGACGGCCGCGTACAAAGAGGCAGGCTGGGTGTCCTACCCCAGTGCCACGCTGTGAGCGGACCGCGGGGACGGGCGAGGGGCAGGGAGGGATGCGATGCGCCAGGAATCCGCCCTGCTCTGTTCTCGAGGTCTTCGCTCCGCGCGGGGCCGGCCAGTGCTGGTAGATGCCAATCACAATTGGATCTCTATAGGGTTTTCAAAAAAAATATATCAGTAAGCAAGCCAAAAACTAAGAACCACGGGGGTGTGGGTGGGTCGGGGTGAAGCACGGGATGTGGGCAAAGGGTGCGTTGGTTGTTGGCTCCGTCTCGCTGTCCTGGTCCATGATCACCTCCCAAAGCCCATGCCTTGCCACGTAGCGGTGTGCAGCACTGCTCACCCCTCTGCTTTCCATGCCTCGCCCCCAGGACAGCCCAGCTTCTCGCTTTTGGGCTGCGATGCTTATCAGGACCGCTGCACTTTGCTTTGCCCGCGCTGCTCATCCTCGCAGGGCAGTCAGCCCAGAGGCTGCAGCACCCATCGCTCGCTTCATCCGCAGCTCTCGTGGCTTATTTGTTGCAACCCGTCCTGGGGCTGGAGGGAGCAAGGGGACAGAAGTGCCACTCATCCCCACTGCAGGAAGGCGGGGTGTCCCTGGGTGCCCTGCGCAGCGCTGGGTCCCTGCACCAGGGACGTGCATGAGGATGGGCTCAGTGACACACGTTGTGCCTTGGCCACTGTGTGTCTGTCGGGTGGGGATGTGGAACCAGGGCCCCTTGCCTGGAGAGAAGGAATTCCAGAATTGGGATAGGGAAAGATCCATCACAGGAAGGATGGAGTATGAAGGGAGGTCCCAGCTCTGTTGACGCTGACGCTGCTTTATGTAGGGAGTATTCCTGCCCTCTGGGTCAAACTGGGCTCCTGCAAACAAAGTGCCTGGTAGAAGTCGGTCCATGTAGTCACGGACCAGCAGTGCTCTCCCACCCTTCCTGGGGGCTGCCCCATGCCCTGTGAGGCTCTGGGGCCATATGTCTCATCCTGCCCCAGTGCTGGGGCTGTGGGTGAGTCTGCGGGGTTTTGCTGCCTCAGTTTCCCTTTTGGCTACAGAGAGTGGAGGGGGTGGAGGGGCAGCCCTACTGACTCCCACATGCATATAGGTCAGGCTGGTGGAAGGTGAGGGACGATACATTCCCTAGGAAGCTTTGGCATCCTTGTCACCCTCTATTTCCCAAACTATCTCTGTGATTTTTAGAGCTTTGATGGGGACGGTGCCTGTGACAAATACCATAATGTCCCTATGGTGACCTCCCCATTCCAAGCATCCAGCCAGCAATTCCTGCTTTGCTCACCCACTTTTTAGACATCCACAGGGAATCTTTTGGGCTTTTTCCACTGTTTTGGGTGTTTTGCTGCCTAGCTGGTAACATACCCAGCCCTTTTCCATTGGCCACCCCACTGCCAAGCCAGAAGAGGTGGAAGCAGGAGCTGGTCCTGGGTGTGTATGATGGACTGGATGGAAATAACTGCTCAGGATAGAGCCAACGTGAGCAGGGACAGAGGATTTAGGAAAGGAAGGGGACACAAAGTGACGAGGTGGCCCAAAAGCTGAGCCCACCAGCACGGTTTGCAGCAGCATCTCCCAAAGGTCAGCTGTGCTCACAGCTGCTCAGTGTCCCATCATGCAGGTGGGAAAAGCCCATTCCTTCGGTACTCCGTGCTCTGCAGACCTGGACCGGGTCTCTTAGAGATGTTTCATCTTCAGACAAAGTCTGTGCATTAACCTTTGAGGTTAATATCCTCCTACCGGAAATTTTTTATTTAGGGCTGATTTCTTCTTCCCTTTTTTCCTGCATTTTTTTCCCCCCAGAACAGCAGTCCCATGACTGCATGTGTGCACGCATGTGTGTGTAGGACCGGCTGTTTTTCCAGGCATATTTTCTAAACCAAATCCAGATGTGTCCAGCTGCTGTCCCACCCCCGTCAGCCCCACTGCAAACCACTCAAACAGACACAAACAAAAACATGTTTATTTTTATCAGCTCTGTAGGACGTAAAATGGAGCAGGGAGGGCGGCTGGGGCAGAGCTTGTGTAGGGAAATGATGGAGATGGAGCAAACACCCCCTCCTCGCCGCCCTCGGCAGAGCAAGCATTGCTTAAATCAGGAAAATTGTCAGCTGGAGAGAGATGAAAATGAGCAGAAAAAGGGAAAAAAAATATCATTCCGGAGTGACAGAGGGATGAAAAATGCTGTGGGAAAGAGAGGAAAGGAAGGGTTGGTCCTGGCTCTGAGTGCAGCTCCCCAGCACACGTGTGTGCACGTGTGTCACAGCTGCTCCATGTCACAGCCCTTTGGGAAGTGTGACGTTGCACCTCCCACGTGCTTGGAGCTGCTGCCCCACCAGCAGGGCAGGGTTTGGTGCTGTCACCCAGTGCCCCCCTCCAGCAGCAGGAGCAGGACTGGGCGTCCCCAGGGCAGGGTCGGCCCCCGGCATCCCTTCCCGGCTCACCCAGTGCTCCCCATCTGCATCCTTCCCCCCAGCTTTTGGCTGGGTGTGTACCCAAAGGCAAAGGGACGGGACACGGGGCTGCGTGTGCCTGCTGGGTATAGGACAGGACAGAGTCCCCATTCATCCCTGTCCCCTTGTAGCTACAGCTGACGCACGCCATACGTATACGTCACACACACCTGGACGAGGAGCCCTAATGACCCTGTGCCCCTCCATCGCTGCCCCCCGAGGTTCCCCCGTGGGCTGTGCCCCTGCCCTCAGCCCACCCCAGAGACCAGAGCTCAGAGCTCAGCCCCCCGCTGCCCATCGGGTGACAGAGGGGCAAGGGAGGAACCCCGCTAACCCAACACGGACCAACTTAGGAAGAGAGGGATCAAACCGCCCGCGCGGTCTGAGCTCCCAGCAGGCCACGCCGCTCACTCTTCCCATTGCCAGAGCTGTCTCTAATTGTTAGTTCGTCTCAGCAGCCCCACACGGAGCCGTGGGGTTCAGTGTAGCTCTGTGTGTTACTGTTACGATGCTGCTGCGGATGCTGTTCATGTTTGTGTTCCTCGGCGCTTCCGTGCTGGTTTTATACATGCCGTCTTGTGTACGATGGATGTAACTGGTTTTTTGTTTGGTTGGTTCTTTTTTTTTTTTTTTCTTTTCTTTTCTTTCGTTTTCTTATTATTATTATTATTATTTTTTTTTGTAGGTTTTTAGTATGTTTGTAACCAGACAGAATGGTGTTATTAAACTGAAACTTGTATCTTCAGTGGATAAATCGATCAAAGCCCTCCCGGCTCCTCCTGGTTTCTTTGCTGCGATGCTGGTGGGCAGTGTGTGTCCTCTGAGGGGGTCTGGGGGCTGCTGTATGGCCGGGTAGGGCTGCACAAGAGGACCTTACTCCTTCCCTATGACTGCTGGTGGTGCCCGTGGCACACTGCAACCAGCAAGCACCAATCTGCCTTGGCCAAAGGCAAACCCAACAGCCATGGCCATGGTGAGGGGACCCAAAGGGCTGGTTCTGCCCATCTCCTCTCATCTGGGAAAACCTTTTGGTGCTATCAGCACAATTAATTGGCCGCCCTTGGAGTCTCTGCCACATCCTGTGTGCACTTCCAGGTGGAAGCGAGCAGTCAGTACAGCATGCTGCTCCACTCCAGGTGGGAAATGTTGGCCTGGAAACCACGGGCAGAGGGACTGGGAGCTGCTGTGGGATCACAATGCTCCCCACCCTTGGCACACTGCTCTGAGACAAGAACCAGCACAGCCTGGAAATCACCAGCACACAGCTGTTATTTCCTAAAGGCTGTTGACAAAGGAGCCGAGAACTTCAGCAATACCTTGCAGAGAGAAAATATTTACACAGCCCTTCACTTTGTACTAATATTTACCCCTGGCTCCCGTCACTGGGGTGGCTGTGACGATTGCGCCGTGACCTGGACCCCACAGGCAGGGGATGGGATGCAGTGCAGGAGAAGGGCCCCAGGGAGCCCCAAAGCTGCCACGTGGCACAGCCCAGGGATGCTGCTTTGCAGGAGGAACCCTTGGCCAAGGAGAAGTTAGGACCCACCCCAGTGATGTAGCAAAGGGTGGTAAATACAAGCTGAAGGATGGAGGGAGGGGGATTTTGGTTTCTTGGCCATGGCATGGGTTTGTGTTGCCACATGTCCATCTGGGCATAGAGTCCCTGCAGGTGTGGGCTCCAGGCAGCACATTTCCATCTCCATCATCTCCATCTCCATCTCTGTCTCTATCTCATCTCACCTCATCTCCATCTCCATCTCCATCTCCATCACCATCCACCTCCATCTCCAGACACCAAAGAGGAGAAACAGGAATACTCCTACCAGGGAGAAATGAAGTCTGCAAGAGCTGTGCTGTGCAAACACTCATTAAAACCAGCCCTTGGAGGAGCCCTCCATTTGCAGAGCATGGATGCTAAGATCCAAACCAGATGTTGGAGGGACACTGGTCCCTGTCTCCCACATGCCATGGGGCTGCAGACCAAGCCCCTCCTGCTGACTTGAAGAACATTTCCCTTCTTTTCTCCACTGTACATTGAGGTAAGGTGCAAGAGAAGCCCTCAATCCTGCAGGGTTTGGATGCTGTGCTCTCCGCATCCCAGAAGCTCCGTGCTGCAGCGCTGAGGAGCAGCCGGGCTGACACTAAGCAGGAGCAGACCCTTCCTTCCTCGCCCGGCTCCACCTCTGATATGGTTTATCTGAGCAGAGCCCAATGTAAACGCTGTCAGCACAGGATTAATTCCCAGCAGTTTGGCAGCCGAGGGATGCGAGAGCAGCGCCAAGGGAGGGAAGTGAGCATCGCAGATAGAAAAATCCTCCGGGTGTATTTACAGCCAGGTTTCCTCCTCTCCTGGGTGATGAGCTGAGGGCAGGAGGAGGACCGGGGGGGCAGCCAGCTGCGTCCTCCTTGTCCTACCCCATGGAAGAGCCCTCATGTTGTCCCCAGGCTGGGAGGAGTGGAGAGAACCGGGATGTGGAGTGGGGATGACTGGGATATGGAACAGGGATAAGTGGGACGTGGAGTGGGGATAACTGGGATATGGTGTGGGGATAACTGGAGTATGGAGAGGGGGATTTCTGGGATATAGAGTGGGAATAACTGGGATATGGAGTGGAAATGACTGAGCCAAGAAGAGGGGGATAACTGGAATATGGAGCAGCAATAACTGGGATATGGAGTGGGGATATCTAGGATATGGAACAGGGAAAACTGGAACATGGAACAGGGATAGCTGGGATATGGAGCACGGGTAGCAGGGCATGGAACATGGATAACTGGAGTGAGGATAACTGGGACATGGAGCAAGCCCCTCACACTGTGCTCAGTTCAGGGAAGATGGGAGTTTCAGCACTCCCCTGGATTTATTAATGTTTATTATGAATCTTTTTTTTTTTTTCCTAATAAAAAATTGGCGGTATATTTGCTTTGAGGCAAAGCTTCAGAGGACCACCTGGCAGATGCTGTTTGTGTGTTCAGGCCGCTTCGAGGCTGATCATCCAAACAGATCCTCAAATAAAATAACCATCGGCTCTGCTGCACGGCGGTGTTTCTGTATTCAAGCAGGACAGCACAGGGATTTGATTCAGGGATATTTCTAAGCAATAGTGCAAAATCATTCACCCGCTCTGAGGCACGGAGCGGGGATGCCAGCACCAGCCAAGGTCGGGCTGTGCAGGAGCAGCCTTGGGAAGGCAGGTAAATAGCAGCAGGCGAGGAGTGCTGCTCCTTAAAGATCAGCCCCTGTGCTGCTGTGTGTGCCTGCTGCAATCCTTCCTCCTCCCCGTGCCGTCCCATCACAGCAGGCACCAGGCAGAGCCTCCCCGCACCGCCAAGCTATTTCCAGCCTTATCAGAGCCTTTTGCAGGGGAAAGAAACCCCCACGGGCAGCACGTGGCCCTGTGACAGGCACCAAGGGAGCAGCCCCTGCGCCTTCCCATAGGTTTGTTCTTTGGGAAAGCAATAAAAGAGGAGGAAAACCCAAAGGGGAAACTCCCACCAGCCTTTCTGCTGTTGCATTTGATGTCTGATTTCCGAGCGCTTTCCCACCGCAGGCTGATGGAGGAGGAAGCAGCAGTGAAGGGGGTACAGATGGGAGGAACGTGGGGGTGGGCTCTCTGGGGGATGTCAGCTCACTGTGACAACACATCCTGCACGGGCTGGGGGTGACAGCTGTGCCACCACGCTTGGCATTCGTGTGGGACACATGTCTGTATGGGACGGACACAAGTGCCAAGCAGCTGCTGGGTGGTGGGAGAGGCCGAGCATCCTCTGCTGCTGCTGCAGGGAACAGCTTCAGTGCCTGCAGCGATTGTGGCCTGGCCTCTGCTGTTCGTGCTGGGAATGGCAGCGCTGCAGGCAGTGAGCTCCAGTCTGTGTGGGTGGCACTGGGCCATGCTGGTGGTACTGGGCCATGCAGGTGGCAACGGGACGGGTGGATTTCAATCACATGGGTTGTGCCCAGGAGCTCCACACCCAGCTGAGAGCTCTCAGATAAGCAGCTGCAAACGGCCTCAGCACATCTCCCGGCCCCAGCATGAGGTGCACAGCAACGTGTCCCCCCTCCTGCAGCCCTTTGGGGACAATCCAGCCCAGGCACACTGCCTGGCCGCAGGTGACTCACAGTGCATAGCACCCAGGCACACTGGTGCAATGCTGTGATATTGCTCCCTTGGGGTTTTTTCGGTCACTTACTTTGCTTCCTTATTGCCCAACGCTCTGCTGAGTTCACAGAGGTGACCCTCATGGCCTCTCCCTTCCTGAGCCTCAGCACAGCCCTCTCCCAGGGAAGAATGCATCCCCTGTCCCAACGCGGACATTTTTCCAGCAGTCTTTGCAGACCAAAGTGGAGAAGGGGCTGTGAAGGTGACACAAGGCAGAGGACAGGTCTTGCTGCTTCCAAAGTCCCCTCTCAGGCACAGGGAGATGTCGGTGCCTGGCACCTTGGCACAGGTCCCTGCTCTCCTCCCTCCTGCCCCAGCTTGCAGCCCATCCCAGGGAGGTTAGTGCCAGGGACACCCCCACCTCACCTCTCCTCATTGTCACCCCATTGTCACAGGCACCTGGCTCTGCCTTGCTCCACCCACCTCCAACCACAGCTTCCAAGCAGCTGGGTGGAACCCAAAGCTTTTTCCACCCTCATTTCTACCAGGAACAGATTTGCTGGCTGATCTCACTGACGTGAGGGTGCCAAGGGGAGGGCTGGCTTGGAGCCTCGCTTCTGTAGGATGCGACACATGAGAAGCTCTCAGAAAAGGGCAGGGACTCAGTGCTGGGAGGAGGCTGTTGGGAGTGCAGCTCAGCGCTGAGCTGCAGGGATAGGGCTGCAAGGTGTGAAACAAAAGTTTATGTTATGGCAAAACCCATTCCCATATAGAAGCCTCGGCAGTGCAGGCATGCCAAAAGCAGACTGCAAATGTCTCGGCACCACAAAGCTTATCAATATGAGTGGGATGAATCTCAGCTTGGAGCTGGTTTCCTGGTGTCAAGGACCACAGAAGCAGAGGTGCTTCCCCATGGAATTCACCACCATCCCTTTCTGGCCAAGTCACCCTGTGCAGCACATGTGATTGCCTCTGCAGCCCCACAGAGCTCCAACCTCGAGAATGTGTCACCCCAAATCCAGCCCAGCCAGCAGGATGTGCCCAGACCTGCAGTGTGTCTGCCAAGCTCCCAGCAGTAGGGGTGGGGGTAGGGGTAGGAGTATCCAGGGGAGGACTGGGGGGTCTTGGTGGGACAGGGAGCAGGCAGCCAGTGTGGTGGCTGTGGTGGGGAAGGTGTTCAGCTTCACAGCTGGTTGTGAGCAGTGGGTGCCCACTGTCTGCACAACAGCCATGCCTGGGAATGCCCTGTGTTGAATTTGGCCCTGAATTTCACCACACAGCACACGGCTCTGGTGCTCCCTGGAGAGCCTTTTAGTGCTTAAAACCCAAACCTCCCCCAGTGGTATTAGAGTGCTTGGTTCCACTGTCACAGGGACTCAGAACTTGTGAGCACCAGCAGCAGGTGGGGTGGGGGGAGGGAGGGCTCCGTGAGTAGCCAGCAGGGAGCACTCACGTACAGCACCAGGAGCACCCATGGATGGCACTGGGAGCATTCATACGGCATTGGGAGCACCCATATAAGGCACGGGGAAGACCCATGTATGGTACAGGGAGCACCCACATATAGCACTGTGCGCACACATACGTGGCAGTGGGAGCACTCATGTATGGCACCGGGAGCAGCAATAAATGTCACTAGGAGCACCCATATATGGCACTGGAAGTACTCATGTATGGCACTGGGGGCACCCATGTGATCGTACAAGGAGCACCCTGCTACCACAGCAGCAGCACCAATGAATGTCACTGGGAGCACCCATGTATGGCACCGGGAGCACCCACGTGCAGCACCAGGCGCGGCGCTCTAGGGGGCGGGCCCTGAGCGAGGGCACGCCCCCTTTTTCAGACCACGCCCACCAAACGCACCGCCCTCCTCCTCGCCGAGGCCCCGCCCCCACTGAGGCCCCGCCCCGCCCCGGTCCAGGTGGAGGCGGCGGCGCCGGTAGCGGCGGTGGGAGCGGGGCGTGGATACGGCGAGGTGAGCGCGTTGTGTTCCCGGGCCGGGCTGCTGTTGTCGCCGCTTTGTTTTACTTTGTCCTCCTTTCCCCGCTTTGTCTCCGGCCGCCTTCCTTCCCCGCTCCGCGTGGCCGAACGATCCCGAAGCGCTCCCGTCGGAGGGTCCCGCAGTTCCCGGAGCGCCTCGTGCCGGGTTCGGTGCTGCGGGGCACCCAGCGCCGATACCGCGATCCGGCTTCGGCCGCGCCCGGGGACCTCAGAGGGCGCTTTGTGGCCTCCGGTCCCGGCGGGAGGAGGAAGTCCCGGCCCCGCGGCGTCACCGTCCCGCTCGGGCACCGCCGGGGGTTCCCGCTGAGCTCCGGGGGACGGGAATTCGGGGTCCTCGGGGTCTTCTGGAGCGCCCTGTGCGACCCCCGGCCACGTGTGCTGTGCGATCCTATGGGGACGCTTTGCTCCTCCGAACCGCAAATGCTCTGCGGCCCTTTGGGATCCTTTGTCACAAGGGCTTTGGGGTCCTTTGGGTCCTTTTGCCATAAGCACTTTGGGAACCCTTTTAGCACGGATGCTTTGGGATGCTTTACAACCCTTGGCCGCGAATGTTGTGGGGTCTTTTGGGGACCCCTTGACTGGGGACCCCTTTGGCCGCGAATGCTCGGAGGTCCATTGGGACCTTTCTGTCAGGAACACTTTGTGGTTTTTGGGGTCCCTTTGCCACAAATGCTTTGGGATCCTCAGCGCTGCTGCTGTGCTCCTGCGGAGCAGAGGTGGCTGCAGTGGGAGCTGCACCCAGGGGTGCTCGAGCTGTGGGGTGAACGATGCTTAAAACCAGAGCATGGGTTGGGGGGTGATGCCAAAAGAGCTGTGTTGTGATGGGCACAGGGCTGTGGGGGCATGGCTTTCAGGCACACGTGCAAGCAGGGAGCTGGGGAACGATGGGTGTGTGTGTGCTGTGGGGCCAGGTCCTAAATCCCACAGGAGTATGGGGCTGAAGCTCCTGGGGATGGGCTGGAGGAGTGGGGGAATTCACATTGAATTGGGTTGCATTGTTTGGCTGCAGCGGATCGAAGGGCGAGCAGCACGTGGCTGTCCTCTGGCTGAGGGCTGCTGGTTGGTTTTGTTGTTTTTTTTATCTTTGATGTCACTCCTGTTTAACTCCTGTAAACTCAAGGAAGCCTCACTTGCATCCTTCCCTTGGGAAATAACCCTGGAGGCGTTTGGCTCCAAATCCACACTGAGGGCTGAAGGAGGAGGTGGGGAGCAGTGAGTGGACCTCACTTTGCTCAGCAAAATCCCTCAGAACTTCTCTCATGCAAACAGAGCTGGATCCATCCCCACCTGCACCTGCTGCAGTGGGATGGATGTCCCTGCAGCCCTGTTTTTCCTCTGTGTTCCCTGGGGGTGGGCTTTGTGCACAGTGTTGCACAACATGAGTGAATTATTGAAGGCTGAGACCACATTACTTCTCTTAAATCCATACAGCCCACGAGTGATGGGATCATAACTCATTGCTGTTGGAAAAGCTTCTGTCCAGTGGTCGTTGGGCCTGGGGATGTCCAGCAAAGTAGTGTTTGAAAGCCAGGATTTAGGGTCACTGGGGACCTTTTGGTGTTTGGGGTCACAATCTTTTCCCCAGCCTTTGAGTAGTGCTGAGAGCTGTGCTTTTTCTTGCAAGTATCATGCAAAGCCTCGCCATTCTCACTCTCGGTCCTTCCAGTACCTAAAGGGAGCCTATAAACAGGAGGGGAATCAACTCTTTGAAAGGTAGGTAACTGCAGGACAAGGGGAAATGGTTTGAAGTTGAGGAAGGGAAGATTTAGGTTGGATGTCAGGGGGAAGTTCGTTACAGAGAGAGCGGTGAGGTGCTGGAACAGCTGCCCAGAGGCTGTGGATGCCCTGTCCATCCCTGGAGGTGTTCAAGGCCAGGTTGGATGGGGCCCTGGGCAGCCTGGGCTGGTGTTAAATGGGGAGGTTTGTGGCCCTGCATGCAGTAGGGAAGGTTGGAGCTTGGTGATCCTTGAGGTCCCTTCCAACCCTGGCCATTCTATGATTCTATTTCTCACGTAATTGCACTGCAGCAGGGCCATGGGCTCAGCCTTTGTGTGGGGGGTTCCCAACACTTCCCCTGCTGCCTGCCCACATCTCGCTGCCCTCACTTCGCTCTGAGATTTCCATGTCTGTGAGCGGGCAGCTCATTTTAACACATTGCCTCATGTTTCCCCACCTGCAAAATGCCACATCCGTGGGGCAGGCGTGGGTGCAAAGCCACATGCTGAGCATGGGGCCGCATTGATGCGTGCGTGGGGAGAGTGGGCTGAGCAAGGCTCAGCTCCATCTGTGACCCCATCCTGGGGCTGCCCTATGTACCAAGGGCCAGCAGGTTGGCTGGGAGCTGTGGGTTTGCCCATAGATGGTGCCATCACGTCCCCAGTGCTGAGCAGCTCGGGGCAGGGCTGTGTCCATGCATTCATGCTGCCCGGCTCCGAGGTGCCGCCGTGCGTCATGCAGCAGCTTGTGCTGGGGATTTGGCTGGGTTATCCCTGTAATTCGCTGGCTGTGGGAATGCTGGAGCTGGGGGGAGGGCTGGGAGTGAGCATGCTGCAGGTGGGGGCCCTGTGGGTGCAGCCTGTGTGCCAGCAGGGAGCTGTGAATGAATGGCAAAGCATCCCTGGAGAGGGAGGGATGGGTAAGTGAATGCTGGGACCACACCAGCTTGAGGAGGAGAAAGGCAACGGCTCTTGGCACCCAAGCAGCTGCAGAGTGTGCTCCTGGCACGCTGCTGTGGTGTGCAGGAGGGGTGCTGGGCCAGGGAAGGGCTTGGCAGCTCACAGCAGGGAGTGGGGCTGGGGTGGGGGCACAGCATCGTGTGGTGTTGTTGTGTTTGGGTGCTGTGTGCTCTGCTCGTGCTGCGTTGGATGGGACGTGTGGGACAGGGTGGACCGCTCCCAGCTGGGCTTTCCTGTGGGGAATGCAGGTCTTGCATTGGGGAGGAGTGTGATAAACCTTCCTGGGTGGAATTTGGGACAGATGATGAGGCTGCAGAACCGGCTGATGCTTTGGAGGAGGGGTGGGTGTGCGTGCAGTGGTGGGACAGTGATACAAGCCTGGGGTCAAGCAGCTGTGTGTGCAGATAAGCATTCTGCTCCAGGAGATACAAGCCTGGGGTCAAGCAGCTTTCCTCGCTGTTTGGCCATGGTGAGGGCTGCACTGAACGCCCACCGTCATCTCACGCATGGGGTGAGTGGAATTTCTGCGCAGGGCTGAGCATCACCTCCTGCTGCCGCATCCCATGGTGATGCTCTGAGCTCAGGAGAAATCCCCAGCAAACACAGGGACCCCACCAGGACGTTTCTCCCAGGAGCAGAGCGCTGAGGGAGTTTGTAGGTCTCACACAAAGAGTTTTGCATATGGGGAAGTGAGAGCGAACTGGGGGACAGCCCGTGGTATTGCCTGCCCTGCAGACCATACCCTGCACAGGGGGGGACCCAGAGCCCAACCAGGAATTGAGGAAGCTCTGAAGAACTGTGCGGCTTGAGCCAGGTTAATGAAGCCCAGCAGCTTGGGGAATCTGTGCTGCACGTTGGGGTGCGTGTACAGGGAGGACGTGGGGCTGCGGATGGGCTCACAAAGAGCAGAGCCCTTTTGCAACGGGGTGAGGGGTGTTTGGGTTTCAACTCCTTGGGCAGAGAGGGACGTGCTGGGAATGAATGTGCACGTGCCTTGGGAAGTGGGCTGGGAAGATCCCCATCCAGCTATTGTGGGCGAGTCCTTCCCTTTCCGTGCAGCTAGTGGCTCAGGAAACCTGGAGAAACACGGCTCCTGGAAGCATTGCTGTGGGGAGGAGGTGGTCCTGATGAGGGGTCTGTGCCTTTGTAGGGTTGTGCCACGGGGAGGTGCCCCAATGCACAGCAACGCTGCCCATCTGCCCTCACCTCCTTACCCGATGCCCGAACTGTGTGCAGATGGGAGGGGGGGGGAGGAAAGCCTGGCTCGGCGTTATCACAGCCAGCAGCACACTCCGTGGGTTGGTGCCTCTATCTCGGCCGCGTGGTTTTGCTTCCTTCCAGGGTGTGCCGAGTGCCTGAAACTCATCCGGGATGAACAAACCACGCGGCTGTTGCCCAACGTCCTGCTTGCTGTGGGAATAGGCAGAAGGAAAGTGAGGAGAGTTTCCCAATTGCGCACCCAGGGAACTGTCAGGCTCCTGCCCGGCCCGGCTGCTCTCGGTAAGGTTTTAGCTTTGGGTTTTAGGTTTGGGCTGACACGCATGGGGAGTCCAAGGAGGTGCTGGGCAGGTTGAAGAGGTTTGCTTGGCGAGGCAAAGGCAGCTCTATATCGCAGTACAACCAGTGCTGATGGGCAGCTTCAGTGTGCTCCTGAATCATTTATGGGCATGCTGGTGTTGTGGTGCTCTGCTAATGGAACGGCTCTTTGCGGGGCTGCCTCAGAGGGGTGTCTGTAGTGGGGGCTCTGTGGGTTGGTGCGTGGACTGCTGCCAGTCCCTCTGCTCTGCTTCCTTGCTCAGAGCATCCTGGCATCGCCCCGTGCTGATGCCATGTGTGAGCTGCGTCACTTTTTCCACCACTTTCCTCTCTGGGTGTGTTTCCTTGGGTCAGCATCTCTCGTGGCTCAGCCCAGAGCCCCAGCCCTCGCCTGGGTGAAGGCAAAATTCTCCTGCCTGGCCCCCATGGGGACACATGGGTGACCCTGGGGTGAGCAAGACTGGGCCCCACAGCGCTGACAAACCCCTCTGTGCCATGCTTTGGAGGGTGAAGGGCCGTGCTGGCTGTGGCTGCAGCTCCTTGCAGCTTGCTTCGGGCTCAGGCTGCCTGTTCTCACGCTGAGCACACTGAGTGAGAGCTGTGCCAGCGCTTGAAGGGCTGCATGCCAGTGCCAAGAGTGTAGGGGAACGGATAAATGCATTCCCAGTCCCATCCCAGAGGCTTTTTGCTGGCGTGGGGTGAAACTTCCCACACCTCGTGGGATGGATGCTGCCCAGCCCTGTGCCTGGCTAACCCAGGGGACTTAGCTGGTGGGGGTTGCTCCCCTCTTCCTGCTCTCTGGATGCCAAGCATTGCATTAATTCAAGGAGCCGTGAAAAGTGCTCTGGCCACATGATCAGGCCTGCAGGTGCCTGATGGGGTACAGCTGCCCAACTGCTGCTCCCACGCTGCGTGGAAGGCACTCAGCTGGTTGGGTGCATTGCAAATGTGCTTCCCCGGAGAGCATTAAGGTTCTCACCTGGAACTGTGTGGGAGTCTGATGGAGCAATTAGTGATGGGATCAGGGGCACAAACAGCACTGCTCCTTTCACATCACCAAACAGCAGCATTGGTTCCAAGTTCTCCAGTTTCCCCTGTGTGCTGCTTGCTGTGCTGAGTGCATCCGTGGCAGGGGCAGCATGAGGGATGCTGGTGGTCATAGCAGCACCCACAGCTGTGCGTCCCCGTGCCCAGCATGTCCCTGCCCCCATCTCAGGCTCCCCAGAGCCAGCCCTGCCTGCAGCTGGCACCTCTGCCTCATTGCTGGCTGGGAGGAAAACAAACAGCATCTGCAGTTCCCCAGTGAGATGGAAAGTTTCACTTGCTGGGGCCGGACTGCCTGGCTGGCGCCTTCCCAGCTCAGCAGTCATCAAATACCTCTGCACAGCACTTGTGTTTCTTTCCTGCTCTTTTCTCACTCTGTTGAGAGCTTTGGGTGAAAAAATTCCCCTTCAGCCCTGTGTTGTCTCAGCCAAGGCGCCAGGTGCAGTGGCTTTCCCTCACCCTGTGCCAGTGACCGCAGCATGATCCCCCATGTCCTGTGGCTGCCCAGAGCCATGCAGTGGTGTGGCTTTGTGGCTATGTCCCAGCATCCTGCCCTGATGTTTTTGGATGGCTCTGCCTTTACCCTAGTGCTTCTGCTCCCTTTCACAGCCCTGTCCCCAAAAACTTCTCCCAGGAAGGTTTCTGCAGGCCGGACCTGATCTCTCACCCCTGCTTTTCTCTTGCAGCACCAGTCCCACCAGGCAGAGCAAGAGAACCTCAGCCATGCCCTGGGGCTCCCATGCGTGAAGGACAGAGGAGAAGGAAGAAGGAGCCCATTGAGACTCACTGCGTGGGATCCCTGCCACTCTTATGAGGTAGGGGCATCCCAGATAGGCTCTGAGATGGGGGCTTCAGACATCTGATTCTAATCACATTTGTGGCAGTGGTGCCTCTCTTCTTCCCATCCAGATTCTCTCCATCGATTACCCTCTGCAGCCTCATCGAGGCTGGGGGGGAGTGGGGTTAACTGAGGAAAGGGAGCCCTGTAAGCCTTCTGCCCTTTCCTGTGGGACAGCAGTGCTGGGTTTAAGCCCTGCGTGTTTGGGCTGCAGCACCGGGCTGTGCTGGGTAGTGGCTGCCCTCTAGTGCCAATGTCCTCCAGGAGCTCATCCCATGGGACACCAAGCTCCTGAGGCCAGTGGTGGGGAGGAGCAGCCCAAACGGAAAAGAGCAGGGTGCAGGTGGTACTCCAGGGTGCCTTGCCATACATCCTGCTGTCTCGTGGCTGCCCCTCAGCAGGACTCTGGCATCTGTTGGCCACAACCAACTCAAGCAGGACAGAGGAATGCCTGTCAGCAGCGAGCCCTGGGCAGGTGCCCTTGGTGCTGGCACATGGATGGTGAGAGGCCAAGGGACTGAGCATTCATCCCAGCAGGAGCCCCCCAGTCCCTAATAGGATTTAGGACTGCTCCTTTGTGCTCAGATGGAATTACCTTTCCCTGTTGACTCGTGAGGCTCTGCCTGGTGTTGCAGGGCTGCAGGAGGACTCCCAGGAAGGGGTTACCCAAAGATCTTGCTCCTGGCTGTTAAGCCCCTGCTCTGTGCACTGGGAGGATTTTGGTGTGTTCTGCCTTGTCCTGCTGGCCCAGAGCCCAACGTGTGTATGAGGGGAACGTTTTGCCTGCCAAGTCCCATGGGTAATGTGCTGATGCTATGGCCAAGAGGTGCTGGGGACGCAGCCTTGGGGCTGTCCTCTTGTCTGGGATGCCTCAGTGCTGCCCTGCGGGGGCTCCCAGATAGCTGTAAGCCATCAGAAGAGAGTGATGCACATCCCTCCCAGTGAGGGGGGAAGTGCTTGCAGCATTTCCCTTCCCTCTGGGGTTCCCGTCAGGCAGAGCCCCATTAACATTAATGCTCCTGCTGCCATTTCCACACCGATGCACTCACCCTGCAGAGAACAGGAGGAAGGGATGCAGCAATAGGGCTGTGGCTGCCTTCCCCCGCTCACTCCCTGCTCCCCCCACAGCCTGCCACCCACTCAAGATGGCATCCAGCAACAAGAATGGGAGCAGCCGCTCCAGCAGCAGCCGTCTGCAGAGCAAGAAGCCCCCCAACCTCTCCATCGTGATCCCCCCGCCCCGGGAGGCGGAGGAGGACGGCAAGGACGGCACCCACAAGGAGGTGAGCTCTGGGAGGCACCTCTCCGTCCCACGTGGGGTTTGGTGTACCCATTGTTACCCTCTGTGCTCTGTAACCCTGTGCTCTGCCTCCCAGCCCTCCAAGGTGCCCATCTATCGGAAGAGCAAGAGCCTGCAGGAGCCACGCTCGAAGGGATGTGAGAGCTCAGAGCGGCGGCCCGGCTTCCGCCGACAGACATCTCTGTCCCAGAGCATCCGCAAGTGAGGGCTTGGGGGGTGTCCATGGCAGGGATGTGGGTACCAGGCCAAGGGAAAGCCTTAATGGGTGCCACGTGGCTCAGCTGTTGGATGAGCATGTGGTAGAATTGGCTGTGAAAACGTCTTGGTGCTGTAGGAGCGAATGCCTCGAGCTGTGTGCATCCCGACATAGGGTATCTCAGCTTGGCTTAGTGGAGCAGCAAGCCACAGACCTGTCAGCTCGGAACCGAGCTCCAATCTCCAGTTGCAGGGCAGGGTGGGACGGTGACACAGGGGGCTGAGCGGTTGCTGGAGTGCATCCATCACACACCCAGGGGCACGGCGGAATGGTTCGGCGTCAGCGGCGACTGGGAGGGGAAGCGGCAGCACTGGCAGCGCCGAAGCTTGCAGCACTGCAGCATGAGATACGGCAAACTGAAGGCTGCCTACCGCGACATGGAGCTGCCCAGCCAGGAGGTGCCCTCCTTCCAAGGCACCGAGTCACCCAAACCGGCCAAGATGCCCAAGGTACAGCTCGGAGCGCCGGGACCGCCCACCAACCCTTCCCCATCACCAACACACCTCTCCCTCTTCCAGATCGTGGACCCTCTGGCCAGGGGCCGTCCCTTCCGCCACCCCGATGACACCGACCGTCCCCACACGCCCCACCACGTCCTGCCCCCTCACACCCCCGGCGTCGCATCGCTGGCGTCCCTGGGCAGTGCCCGCTCCGGCTACAGCCGCCTGCCACGCCGCAAGAGGCTCTCTGTGGCACACATGAGCTTCAGGGCGGCCGCCGCGCTGCTCCGTGTGAGTGTTGGGGAAAGGGATTGTCCTCTTGATTCACTTCTCAGCCCTCTGTTGTCTTCATTTTTTGGCTTTTTGCTGTGCACAAAGACGGTTGTTGCACTCTGCTGTGTGTTGGGAGGGGGAGGTGGCGGGTTTTAACCTTAAAAAGAGAAGTTCTGGTGGAAACTGGACCAGAAAGTGGAACTGTCTCGCACGCCATCCTTCGAAAGTAGTCAAGCCAGCAACCTTTTGCTGCAGGGGAAGTTTCTCTGGCACTTTCTGTCACCTGGGGAGTCCCCTGCAAGCCTTGGAGATGGGTCTCCAAGGAGATGTGGGGCAGAGACCAAAAAGGGGATTTAGAATTGTGCCACCTGTCACAGCCATGGCCCAGCACTGATGGCTCTCAGGAGCAACAGGCAGCTGCGTGACCTCTGCACAGAGCCATGGTTGGCATTTAATGTTTGCCACCACTTGCTGAGCTTTGGGGGTGGCTATGACAAAGCCCCCCTACTTTCTGCAGCGCTGAGGCTTTGTTTTCCTTACCCGCATTTGCTTCCCCTGCCGTAGGGCCGCTCTGTCTTGGAGCCTCTGGCTGAGAAGCAGAGGAGCACCAAGAGGAGCTTCATGTACCCCAGCTTCATGGATGAGGACGTGGTGGATACCGCTGACACACTGGACTCCTCCTTCTTCAGTAAGGCAAGCACTGTTCCACGCCGACTGCTGGAGCTGGGGGTTCCCAGTGCCCCACGTGGGGCTGAGCAGCATTCTGACTGGGGCAGTGGCTCACTGGGCAGCCCTGTTTGTCTCACCTCTTTGCTCTTAGCATGGACCAGGCTTGGTCTCTTACCCAAATAGGGTTTGGGCTGTATTTGGAGCTGTGTGTGCCAAAGGCCCCGGTGTCTGTGCTCTAGCCCTGCCCCAAGAGCAAGGGCATCAGTGGGTGTTGTGCCCAGCACTGCAGGGACTCGGTGATAATCGCTGGTGATGGGATCATGGGCACTTCACATGGACTGTAGTGTGTGGTCATTGGGATGACATTGTGATCCCCCTCCCTTCCGTGCTCTTTCCAGATGGACACGCACAACGAGACCTATTCCATGCCAGATGACGTCTTTGAGTCACCACCACTCTCAGCCACGTATTTACGCATGCACTCAGTGGGGGAGGATGTCAGGGCATCCCCAGAGGTGGAGCAGACCGCACTGTGAGTGCCAACCTCCCCCCAGCCAATACCATGTCCGCCAGTCCCTGCTGCAGGGCACTGGGCACATCCAGCATGCTGCTACAGGACAAAGCCAAGAAATTTCTCCAGCCCCTGCTCCAGGGTGTCTCGGGATGAGTGGGGCAGCCCCTGGGCTGTTACCTCGCTGATGAGTTTCTCTCCCTGCAGACGTGAGGGTGCCCGTCTCGCTGCTGCCTCAGTTGGCCCGGCCCCCCAGAGGGGCAGACGCATCGCTTCCAAAGTGAAGCACTTCGCCTTCGACCGCAAGAAACGCTACTATGGACTGGGGGTGGTGGGGCAGTGTCTGAACAGGACGTACCGCCGCAGCCTCAGCAGCATCGTGCAGTCACAGCTGGAGATCACCGACAGCCACCGGTGAGGGCACAGCTTGCAGCCCGCCAGGGTCACTCCGCTCCTTGGGGCTCCCCAGGTGCAATCTGGATTTGCATCTCTATCAGAGTGGGCTTTGGGGCTGCTCTCCCCAGGTTACTACAGTATCCTTGTGCCAACAGGGAGCCGTGACCCTGTTCCCTTTGCTCCCCAGGCCATATTTCACCTACTGGATCACTTTTGTCCACATCCTCATCACCTTGCTGGTCATTGGCACGTATGGCATCGCTCCCATTGGCTTCACCCAGCACGTGACGACAGAGTTAGTAAGTTTAAGAGCTCCCAGCCAGGCCTGTCCCCTCCTGGGTGCCCGACTCCTGAATGTCGTCCTCAAGTACATAGTGGGGGTAATCTTGTTGGGGTGAGGGATGCAGCCCCCTGGGGACAAAAGGGCTCAGCCCCTGCAGGTGGTTGGAGGGGACGTGGCACTATGGGGCTGTGACCCCCCAGCTGGCTGTGTGACCCTGGTCTCATTCTGTAGGTGCTAAGAAACAAAGGCGTGTATGAAAGTGTCAAGTACATCCAGCAGGAGAACTTCTGGATCGGGCCCAGCTCGGTAAGCGATTTGCCAGCCTGAGGTGGGGCTTAAAGGGTGCTCCCTTCTCCTCTCCCATAGCTATATGGCAGAAATCCTAGTCCCAACCTGCTGTCCTGCTCTTTGTTGCCCTTTATGAGCTCCTCCTGCCTGCTCCCGGGGCTCTGCAGCATTCCCCAGAACCAAAGCATCACAGTGGGATGTTTGAGAGAAAGCCTGTCCACCCTCCATCCATTTGGATGGGATCTCATCAATAGGGCAGCAGTTGGGAAGGGAGGTGGGGATGGGATGCGACCTGGAGCATCCCTCAGAGCACTTCCTCCTTCCAGATCGATCTGATCCATCTGGGAGCCAAATTCTCACCCTGCATCCGGAAGGACCGCCAGGTGGAGCGGCTCATCCAGCGCGAACGGGACCGGGAGCGGAACTCTGGCTGCTGCGTCCAGAATGACAAATCAGGCTGCATCCAAACACTGCCACAGGACTGCTCGGTGCGGCCATGGCTGGGGCATGGGATGCACGTGGGGCAGAGCAGTTCCTGCATGCCCACACTCTGAGCATCTCCATCCCTGCAGGAAACGCTGGCGACGTTCATCAAGTGGCCCAACAACAACACGCCGACCATGGGCTCCGGTGAGAAGCGCACGTCGGGGGCTGTGTGTCACCAGGACCCCAGGTGGGTTGTGTGGGGCTGGGTTTGTGGCTTGAATGTCTGGAGTTGGTTTGGCCGAGGGGTTGGTGACTCTTCCGTGTCATAGGGCAGTGATGAGGAAGAGAGAATTGGTGGGGAAATGGAGGTGAGGTCTGTTCTAAGTGTGGTGGGTGGGCCAGAAAGCTACCTGAGGAGCATTGCTGTCCTGAGCTTGGCCCTGCCTGCCCCGATCCCTGGGCTGAGATAAGGGACATGTGACATTTTAAGGGGACACTCAGTGAAGTTACCAGATGGGTGGTCTGGCTGCAGTGCGTTTCACCGTAGGATATTGAGCATGCAAGGATCTCCCTGAGTCTGGGAACCTTAGAGGGTGGCTGCAGGTCCCCTGTCTCGTGCCTGGCCTCAGACTGGTGGCAGGGTTGTGCTTGGGGAGACTCTCAGTGACCCACACATCCTCCTTCTGTCACCAGGACGTGTGAAGAGCCGGCTTCAAATCCCCCCCATGTATGGCCAGATGACATCACCAGGTGGCCGGTAAGAGCCCTCAGTGAGGTGCCCACCATCCACACCAACACAGCCTCTGTGGGAGGCGGACAGCCTCAAGCACGGTGTGGGGCTGTAGGAGGCTCTTAGCAGCCCTCCCACTGCAGCTCCTTTCCCTTCTCATAGATCTGCACCTACGAGACCAAAACCAACCACACAGGCCTCCCTCACATGGACTGCCAGATCAAGGGCAGGCCGTGCTGCATCGGCACCAAGGGCAGGTGAGATACAGCCAGCGGGCACCGAGCCTGGGGCAGGTTGGGCAGTGTTCCCTGCGCCCTTCTGGTGCTCCTCAATGCCCCCCATCAATGTCCTGAGTTGTGTCAGGGATGGAGGGAGGCCCTGGGGCTGAGGGTGGGAAATGCAGTGACAGCAGGACTGTGCGTTGAGGGTGCTTGGAGCAGGGGGTGCACCCTGCCCCAGGTGAGCCCACTGCCTGCCTTCTGCCCAGCTGTGAGATCACAACACGGGAGTACTGCGAGTTCATGCATGGCTACTTCCACGAGGAGGCAACGCTCTGCTCACAGGTGAGGGGCTGTGGGGGGAACGCAGGGGGCTTGGGGCAAGCAGCCTGGCTGGGCATCACTGTGCTGGCACTGGCAGGATGGGCTGCCACCCCATCACCTCCCACCCACGTCTGCCTTGCCAGGTGCATTGCCTGGATGAAGTCTGTGGCCTCCTGCCTTTCCTCAACCCGGAGGTCCCTGACCAGATCTACCGCCTGTGGCTGTCCCTGTTCCTGCATGCAGGGTGAGCAGCAGGCTGTGGGCACTGGGGGTGGCTTGGGATGGCAGCATCCTTTGGGACAGCCTGTCTGTGGCCCCTAATGGGTTGGGAGGGGAGATGGGGGAGCACTCCCAAGCTACAGCAATGCATGCTATCAATGGGGGACAGCTTTGTGAGCTGTCTCATATCTGTGAGCAGTGGGTGGGAGCGCTGGGCAGGGCCTGTAGTAGGGCAGGAGTCTAACACTGATCCTCCACCTCCAGCATCATCCACTGCCTGGTGTCGGTGACCTTCCAGATGACGGTGCTGCGGGATCTGGAGAAGCTGGCGGGCTGGCTCCGCATCTCCATCATCTTCATCCTCAGTGGCATCACGGGCAATCTGGCCAGTGCCATCTTCCTGCCATACCGGGCGGAGGTGAGGGCAGCTTGTGGAGTTGGGGAGGGATCTCCCCGTAACTCTGCTCCCCCTCCCCAAGATGAGCTCTGGGCTGGGCACTGAGCAAACATGCTTGTGTGCATAGAGCATCACCACCCTGAGCTTCACGGGGAGGGGGCTGCAGAGCGCAGCACAGAGGTCTCACCCCTCAGCAGGTTGTGCCATGTGTGGGGAGGGGGTCTCTGCCCCGTGTGCAGGGCTCACGTGGGCCGTGTGCCCCACGTGTTGGTGTGTGCGGGCTGGCAGATGGCTAATCTGCTGGCAGCGGAGCTGGCAGGCTTTAGAAGGGATCACGTCGAGTGCCTTAATCCCCCTGCTGTGTGGGATGGGTGTGGGAGGCACCCGATGCCTGGCTCTGCCAAAACAGCACCGGCGTTCCCTACAGCAAACGTGTCCTGTGAGGGGAGACCCTGGGGACACAGATGGGAGATGTAAGCGGGGTCTGACCTCTTGCAGGTGGGCCCTGCTGGGTCTCAGTTCGGTTTGCTGGCTTGCCTCTTCGTGGAGCTCTTCCAGAGCTGGCAAGCGCTGGAGAAGCCATGGAAAGCCTTGCTCAACCTCTCCGGCATCGTCCTCTTCCTCTTTGTCTGCGGCCTCCTCCCCTGGATTGACAACATTGCTCACCTCTTCGGCTTCCTCAGCGGCCTGCTGCTCTCCTTTGCCTTCCTGCCCTACATCACCTTCGGCACGATGGACAAGTACCGCAAGCGGGCCATGATCATCGTGTCCCTGCTGGTCTTCCTGGGCCTCTTCACCTCGCTCTTCATCTGGCTCTATGTCTACCCCATCAACTGGCGCTGGATCGAGTACCTCACCTGCCTGCCCTTCACCAGCAAGTTCTGTGAGAAGTACGAGCTGGAGCAGGTCCTGCACTGACCCACGGAGGGGCTGCGGAGCTGGGACCGGCCTGCTCAGGGCCTCCAGGCCCCGCTAACCCCAGGACAGCTTGTGGGGTGAGGCAGCAACCGGGCCCAACGGTGCCAATCCTACTGTGAACACAACGCCCCTTTTTGCAGGGGCGCTTTTGTACCCATGGCTCTTGGCCGTGTCCATCACCTCGGGGCTGCCTGGGGCTTATGGGGCTCTGTGGCCACGCTCTGGTTCATCCCTTTCTCCAACCTGTCCCAGTGGGATGGGCTCCTCCAGCACTTCTCAGCCCTGGGATTTTTAATTTTGGGAGGCTGGAGGTGTTTTCCTGAAAGGGCTGTGGGGGGACCCTGGTGGTTTCCACAGTGGAGGGCTCTGGAGGTTTTTTTGTTTTGTTTTGTTTTGTTTTCAGCTCTGACACTCTCAGAGCTGAGGATTGAAGATATTTTTCAGCCCCCTGTTTGCTCCCCAGGGGCTCAGGAGCAAAGCTATGCTCCTCATGGTGGGCTCCTCACTGGGTGGGATGGGGGTGCTGCTTTTTCCCCTCAGTGAGGCTCACCCTGAAAGTGGAGCACTGTGCTGGTATGTAAGCATAGAAGAAAGCACTCCAGTGGTTTTGTTCAGCTCCTTCTGGATCCCCAGCGTGAGGGAGGGCTTGGCTCCTCAGGACCCACTCCTGCTGCTGCTCTGGACCCACGCTGTCACCTCTTGTCCTTCATGGTGTAACCAGGTGGCTCATCCAGTGCTGTGTGTGACAGTGCTGTTAACAGGAGCAGCACAAGTACCCCATCAAAACAATCCAGGTGCTGGGGTCTCAGCCCCATGTCTGCCCCCCCTGCTCTGCCGCAGGCCGGCTGCAGCCCCATTCCTTGCTTCTCCAGTGCTGCTCCAGCCAAAGATTGGCACCTCACCTCAGTTGTCTCTTTTTGATACTTTTTTTTTTTTTTTTTTTTAAAAAAAAGCTGTGGAATTTTTTTTGACCCTGAATAAATTTCTACTTGTATTTAATGATATCCACGAGGCCTTTATTCCCTCTGTGCTTTTGATGGGGGGGGGGGGTTGGCAGCAGTCAGTAGGCCTGTCCCTGCTCTGCAGGGGGATGCTCTCCCCAGTTCCCCTCTAAAAATCCCTCCTGTGGCATGGCACAATGACCCGCAGAGCCTCCATTCCTTGCCCAAGGGCAGCATCACCCCATAAGTTACCCTGAGGCACATCTGCCTCATTTTGCTTAAAGCTGAGACACCCCAAAAAGCAGTGGATGGGTCTGGGCTGTCTGGCTGGACCCATGTGTGCATGGAGCTGGGGGCAAAGATAGGCAGGCGTGTAGAAAACAACCACTGCATCTTTATTTGCTGCTTCACAACAGACCAAGGCATTTGCAGAGGGCTCTTTCTGGGCAGGTGGTGTCTGCATGCAGGATTGGCCCTGCAGGGAGGATCCTGGCTGTGCAATTTGGGGTGGCCATGGGTGGGGGGCACCCTGGGGGTCTCATGCTGTAAAGGTGCCTTTGGGTGAGGGGTGGCTGCAAGGGCTGCTCAGAGCAGGGCTTGGCTTCATGCCTGGTGTTGGGCTGTGCTGGGGAAGGGGACGCTGGGCTGGGGGCTCAAGGTTTACAGGTTCTACTGAGGCTCTTTCCATCTCTCATAGATCCTTTGGTTGCACAGTCCTCCTGGGCTCCCCTTCACAGCCCCAACTATAGAAGGGGAGGGGGGAGGGGGTGCAGGCTCGATGCTGCAGGCTGGATTTTTCCCCAGCGCTGGGAGAGTGAGGCACAGGGCTGGGCTGGGGCCACGCTCATCCCTTGGCCAAAAGGCAGATGTGTGGGCAGGGAGCTGTGGCTGGGGCCAGCAGGGAAAGATGTGCAGCCACGGTGGGGGTGGAGAGGGCTCACAGTATTCACTCCCTCCCCCCCCCCGGCTGGCGTGTAGCTGGGTTGCAAGGCTCAGCAGCCGCTGTTCCTGCGCATGAAGGCATGGCCCCGCACCTCGTGCTGCATCTCAGTGAAGGCCAACGCGCCCACCGTCACCTGGCAGGGACCCAGAGCTTTGAAACCACACTTCTCGTAGAAGGGCACGAGGAAATGTTCGCACATGAGCACGGCGCGCCGGGCGCGGGGCAGGCAGCGCAGGTACTGCAGGTATCGCCACATCAGGATGGAACCCTTGCCCTGCTGCCGGAAGGTTCGGTGCACGGCCAGCACGTGGATGTGCACGGCTGTGCCCCGCGGCTCGTGCAGGGTCAGCGCTGCCTGCGGGGAGGGAACGGGCCGTTAGCGGGGCCGCGCAGGGCAGCCCGGCTCTCTGCTCCGTGTACCCGGCGCCCGGCTCCTACCTGGCTGAGCCTGTCCTGGTCCCAGAGGGAGCCGATGATGAAGGCCACCAGGCGCCCTTCCTCGAACCAGCCGAGGGAGAGCTCCGGGCACAGCGTCAGGAAATGGCGGATCTCGTCCAGGTGCAGCGGGCAGTCACCGGAGACGGAGATGAAGGCTGGAAGGGGACGGCGCTGAGCTCCCAGCTCCGACACCGGGCTGAGGTGGGGTGGGGTGGGGTGGGCAGCCCCTTACCTTCCCTCTCGATCTCGAACACGCTGACGGCATCCTCGGGGCTGAGGCAGCGGAACTCGCTGGCAGGCAGCGTGTGCCGGCGCTGGCGGCCGGGAGAATTGCGTGGGCCCTGCGGGTGGGTGGGCTTCAGGAACGGCACCGCGCTGAGCGCCGGCATCCCGCTCTGCTCCCAGCTGCCTTTATCCGGGGCGGCTCTGTCAGCTCCGGGCCCCAGCAGTGTCACGGCACCCTTAATTTCAGCTTAATTTCAGCCAATCTCTTCCTGAGCTCTTAGCTGCCGAAAATACCTGTTGATCATGCGTGGGATTAGGCTGCCTGCCGTCCTTTAGCTATATATACGTGTGTGGGTGTAGATACAGCAAATACCCACCCACGGCAACCCCGCTGTCACCCCTGGGAGTTGGCACAAGTAGCCAACCTCCAGCCCCAGGGGTCTGGGCAGTGGGATGGAGCTGGGGTTGGGCATCTTGTCCCTGTCCAGGGCACAAAGGTGACGTCGGTGCTGTGTGTGCACAGGAGATGACCAGCCTGGAGCTGCGTCAGGGGATCAGGTTGGGGATTAAGGAAAGGTTCTGCATCGGTGAGTGCTGGGCACGGAGCAGATCCCTGGGGCAGCAAGCACGGCACTGAGCTGCCAGAGCTCAAGGAGTGTTGGGATACTGCTCTGTCATGTAGGGTTTGGGTGGTGCTGTGTGGGGCCAGGGCTTCCGCTTGATGGTCCTTGTGTGTCCCTTCCACTTTGGGGTGTTCTGTGATTCTATGCCATGCTTGAGCTGCTGGGGGGTTTGTTTGCTTTTCCAGCTTGCTTAGGGGGTAAATCACATGGCTTAGCCCCTGGTGAGCACTTAAGTCACGGCCACCCTGGAAAACCTGGCTGTGATGGGCCAGCAGGCAGGATGAGCCCATCTGCAGCTGCTCCAGTGCCTGTGGTCACAACCACTCCAAAGGCTGGGAGGCCCAGGGGTGTGCCATTAGGGTGCCCTCACTGAACAAATGTGGGATTGGACTCTGTAAGTACTTGTGTAGAAGCTTGCTGAGGAGAGCAGTCCTCTAGTGCTCCCTTGCAGGGAAAAGCAGAGCTCCAGCCTTGCCCAAAGAGCCTTTATGGGTCCCATGGCCCATGGGACTGTCTGTACTGCTCTGTCCCATCCATCACCACCTACCCTACACATCTCTGCCAGGTCCCTCTGCTTGGGTCAGATTCTGTGTCATAAATCCGCCTCATGTTTCATGCCCAATCAAACCAAGTTAATAAACCCAGAGAGAAGTGCAATCCGAGCAGCCCTGGCCTGCGGGCAGGAATAGTGGCAGCAGCTCCCAGCCAAGCGGGAGCCACCAGTCAGCCAATATTCAAAGCAATTCACAGCAAAGCCAGCATGGAGCCAGGTCAGTTATTGTTTGAGAGGTGCCGGCTTTCCCTGCTAATTATAGGCTTGCCTCCAGCTAATAGGATTTATAGAAACAAAAGCATTACCAGCACGAGCGTTGCACAGGGCAGAGCCAAAGCGAGCTGGGAATTTTCCATCTGGAAAGGCTGAGGGCTGGGTGCTGGAAGTGGTGAGATGGGTTGTTGCTGTGATTCTCTTTCAGTGGTTTACTGGGTTAGCAGTGGATGTGCTCTCTGGGCACAAGGGGTATCGGGCAGGGGAAATATTTAGCATCCCTCGTGCCAGTTCTCATTGCCAAGGGGTAAGTGCAAGACCAACACATGCTGGGAATGAGTGCTTCGTGCTCCCACGGATGGGAAGGGAGCAAAATGAGACAGTACTGCAGGAATGCTGTGACGTTTGTAGAATTCACAGCTTGGTATCAGCTGCCAGATCTGCTCATCCCCTGATTGTATCAGGGCTCTGCAGCAGGCTGGGGTGGCTCAGACACCCCTTGTGCTTATAGAAACTTCTCAGCACCCCAACACAACAGCGTGAGCAGTAGTGCTGTGGGGTACAGCCTGCTCTCAGCTCCTTCTCATTGAATCTTTTCCCCTCCAGCACTTCTGGCAGCCCAGCCAGCGGGCTGATGGAATTGTGTTTCTTTTCTGGAAACGAGCTTTTGCTTTTTGCTCAGCTCCTCAGCTCCCTGCACACGCAAAGGTCTTTGGCATGCAGGGAGTGTGCACACTGAGATGGCTGCTGGGCACACAGTGGGGGATAACCAGAGTTCGGAGGAAACCCCTCTCCTCCCAGCTCCATCAAACTGTCTCCCCCGCTCTAACACAGCCTCCTACATGTTTTTACAGTTGTTTATACCCCAGGCTATATTAAGTTTCAGGGCATCTTGTGGCTCCTTTCCACATCCCCATATGTCAGGTGTACTATTAGCACACCAAGTACATGCTGTAAAATTGTCCCCTCCTTTTGTGTTTGTGCACTACAGAGCCCAAAGCATCTGCATGGTCCGCAGAGATGCTCTCACCTCCAAAATCCAAGGCAAGTCAAGCTCGATGTCCCAACTCCCTCCCTTCTGAGGCAATTCCCCGTAGCCCAGAACAACACAGCGACCCACAGGCCACCAGATATCCCCAAGGCCATGAGGATCACCAGGTCCCAGAAACGCTGGGCTTACCGGCTGTGGGATGGGGGTGGGGACCTGGTGCTGCTCCTCTCCAACCTGATCCTGCGGCTCCTCGCAGCTGTGGGACAGCAGGGATGGAACTGCAGCCACACGCAGAGCCTCACTTATATATTTGTTATTTATGGAGCACGTGATGAAGTTCTAAGGGGTTTATAACCATGATGAAAGACGAGGAGAGGTGAGAGGCTTTAAGATGACGAGCAGGCAAAGGATCCCATCAGGCAGCTGAGGCTGATTTCTTTACCCTGGCGTGACTGCCTGCGGGGGGATAAAGCTGATTTAGCTGATTGCTGCGTACTTGGGGTGAGCTGGCAGGGAGAGCAGGGCTTGGGCAGGGAAAGACATAATGCATCCTTCTGTGTGCACCCCCAGCTGCTCCTGGGGGCTGTTACACGAGGAGCAGGATAAGAGAAGCCAGCTGTATTTGTCCCTATTGTGACCAGTGTAACCAAATGGGGATTATCCCAAGCGTGGGCTCCTGGAATGGAAACAACTGGGCTCCATCAGAAGAGGGCTGGCCAGCAGGGACAGGGAGGTGATTGTCCCTCTCTGCTCTGCTCTTGTGAGGCCCAATCTGCAGTACTGTGTCCAGGTCTGGAGCCCTCAGTACAAGAAAGACAGAGAGCTGTTGGAAAGGGCCCAGAGGAGCCACAAAGATGATCGGGGGGCTGCAGCACCTCTCCTACAAAGACAGGCTGAGGGAGCTGGGCTTGTTCAGCCTGGAGAAAAGAAGGCTGCGGGGTGACCTCATTGCAGCCTTTCACTATCTAAAGGGAGCCTTTAAACAAAAGGGGAATCAACTCTTTGAAAGGGGGGATAACAGCAGGACAAGGGGAAATGGTTTGAAATTGAGGGAGGGAAGATTTAGGTTGGATGTCAGGCGGAAGTTCGTTACAGAGAGAGTGGTGAGGTGCTGGAACAGCTGCCCAGAGGCTGTGGATGCCCCGTCCATCCCTGGAGGTGTTCAAGGCCAGGTTGGATGGGCCCTGGGCAGCCTGGGCTGGTATAGTTGGGGAGGTTTGTGGCCCTGCGTGTGGCTGGGGGCGTTGGAGCTTCGTGATCCTTGAGGTCCCTTCCAACCTGGGCCATTCTGTGATTCTGTGTCAGCAAAAGTAATCATTAAAAAAACCCTTCTGTTGTTCAGAAGTGACATTTCAGAGCAACTGAAGGCAGCACCATGGCAAGAGAGAGCAGCCTGCTCAGTCTCTGTCCACTCCTCCAGCTGCGGAGGGCCAACACCTGAGGCTCGCCGTGCAGCAGCACTCAGCATCTTCAGAGCAGCGCTGCGGGGACGGGCTTTGCAGAGAGAACACGAGCGCAGCCCGGCGGCTCCTCGCTCCCTCTATTTGCTCCCGGCTGTCCCAGTGCTCCGCGGTCACGCTGCTTGGGGTGGCTGCAGCGTTGTCTTTTGAAGGCACTGCTGCCACTCCTGTTTTACACCTTCCTCTGGCTTCGCCGCAAGGATCCGTGCACCCAAGCAGGGCACCCAGCCATCCGTCCCTCCCGCACGAACCCTGCGGCACCGAGCAGCGGCCGCGAGGTGGCAGCAGCGCCCCGCGCACCGGAACCGGGCCCAAAAGAAACGGGGTCTGAGGGGTTCGGTGGGTCCGGAGCAGAGCATGTAATGGCTCGGAAGAGGGACAGTTCCATCTGCGCACCGCTTCGTGCCTATTGCCCGTATCTATACTTCATTAGCAGTATTGCAAAAATGCATCGGGGGGATGATGAGAAGCGTCGCTACTATAGCCGTGCTTGGAAACATGTCCGTGGAGCTGTGAGAAGGACACAGCGCTGTGCTGTACGCAACATCCAGGCGCTGCTCCTCCAGTCTCCTCCAGGAGCGCTGGACAGAGAAACCGCAGCCCATTGGTTGAGCCGGGGCTCGAGCTCCTTGCTGGGAAGGATAAAAAGAGGGAAAACGCTGCTCCTGGGTTTTTAATATTTTTTTTCTGCCACATAACCGATCTGCCCGAGGATTCCATACGTTTTCCGAACGTCCCGCACAGGTGTGGGGAGGTCACAATGGGAACCGGCGCGATGTATCGGAGCAAAGAAAACACCCTCCCGCCTCCATGCTCTCCTTCCTCCGCTCTGCCCCTCCCACTCGGTGGGCGTGGCATCTCCACGGGCGTGTCCAATCAGCGGCCACGCCCGCCCCGACAGCGTCGCTACGCATAGGGCGTGGCCCCGCAAGCCCCGCCCCTTGACGTTCCACGCGCGCCGCCCGCCCCGCCCCGCCCCTCCCCCAGCCCGTGCCGGCGGCCGCGCGCTCTCCCGCTCAGCCCGGCGCCATGGCGGAGCTCCCCGCCGCCCCGACCCCGGCCCCCGCTCTGCCTTTACCCCCTTCGGCTCCTCCGGGCGGTTCGCAGCGTCTCCTCTTCTCCCACGACCTGGTATCCGGCCGTTATCGCGGTTCGGTGCGTTTCGGCCTGGTTCGCCTCATCCACGGCGAAGACTCCGATTCGGAAGAAGAGGAAACGGCGACGGCGGCGCCGGGGGGCGGCGGCCGGGGAGCGGGGGGAGCAGCCAGCTCGGGGGGCTCGGAATCGGGCGGCCCGGGGGCGGGCGGCACGGAGGAGGGCCGCGCCAGTCCGCTGCGGCGGGGCTACGTGAGGGTGCAGTGGTACCCGGAGGGCATCAAGCAGCACGTCAAGGAGACCAAGGTGAGGGGGGGTCGGGGGCTGAACGTGGAGCTGCGCCGGGCCTCGGCTCCGTGTGAAGGCGTGGGAAGGGGGACGTGCGGGAGGCCCGGAGGGCGGGGTGCAGCGTTCGGCCCGCCGGGATGCGGAGCGGTGCCTCCCGTGTGCGCGGAGCGGTGTCCGTCCGTCGCCGAACGGCAGCCGTGTGGTTTGCTCGCGGCCGTGCGGCTCTGCCCTTGTTTGTGCCGTTATGGCGTTGGGTCGAGCTGCGCGTAAATCTCCGTCCTCCGGCTGTGTGGATGCGCCCCTCCGGCTGCGTTCTGCGGGGCCGGGTTTGCAGGTTGGGCGTTAGGAAGGATTTCCAGTCGGAAGGAGCGGTGAGGCAATGGAATGGGCTGTGCGGGGAGGTGGGGGAGTCGCCGTCCCTGGAGGCGTTTAAGAGTAGATGTCGTGCTTAGGGACAGAGCGTGCCGTGTCGGACAGCCGGACTAGGTGATTTTAGAGCTCTTTCCCACACCTTACTGGTTCTATTCCATGCTTCTGGGGCATCCCGGCTGCACGCAGCCCGACGGCACGGAGACAAAAGAGAGAGGGGCACTGGGATGGAGCACAAAGGGGCTGCCAGCCACGGGCGTTGTGCTGAGCGAGGCAGGAGGCACACACGGGGGCTGCCGGGCCCTCTGCTCTGCCTCCTTCCAGCAGCTCAGCAGGGCAGGCAGGAGGTGTGCAGTGGTCCTGCAGTGATGGGTAGGATGGTGAGTGGTAGCAGGATGAGCTATATTTAGGTGATAGTGTCATTAAACACGTGACCGACTGGAGATAAGCAAAATGAAAACGGGCATCAAGGGAAGATATTGCTGTGTTGTGTGTTTCTACCTAAAAAAAAAAAAAAGCCTTTTCTTTCCCACGCTTCGATCGCTGCGGCTTTCAAATACAAATTCTGTGTGCTGTAGCAGCAGAGATTGGCCCAAAGTGGAGTGTGTTTTCTAGCATCCAAGGCCACCCTGGTTTGGGGGAGCAAACATGGATTTAGGTGTTGGATTCCTTAATTCCAAAGTGCTCATTCTGACTTCGGTCGCTGGATAGCTGTGCCCTTGTGCAGCATTAGGGCAAGCCGGGCTGGGGGGGATCAGAAGGCAGTTACATAAATAAATGCTCTTCCTTTTTCTTTCTTTTTTGTGGTCTTGCTGCTCTTGCGTAGGCATCTCTGCACTCAGGTAATAGACCCTGGGGAGAAGTTTCCTAAGTGCTTGAAGAATTCAGGTGTACTTACCGTATTGATTTTTCCATTTGAAAAGCTGCCCAACAACCAAATTGCCAGGCATTGTGTACAAGCTGCTCTGCAGTGTGGGATTACTAAAAACAAACCTGACGCTGCTGGAAATACATGGGGCTTGCCATTTCGCGGTGATAAGTGACATCTTTTGGCTGTCTGCTGACCCGGTCCCTTTGCACGATGGCACCAGGTAAGCCTGACGTCCCTGTGTGGGCTGTGGGGAGCAAACCATGGGCACCACGTGGTTGTCCTGGGCCTGAGGTTTGTTGGTTTGTGGCCACTGTTCTCAGCTGTGTCTGCAGGTACGTCTTCTGGCTGCAGCTCTGACTCTCGAGCATCTTTGGCTGTGAGTTTGTTTGATGTCTTCAGGAATGCTAACCTGGCCTGGTGCAGCCAGGATTGCATAGGGCACTTGTTGCCATCCAAAAAGCTGCTCTGTGTACTTAAACTGGGTTATGATCTGAGAGCTTTCCTGTGTTTTCTTTCAGCTACTGGGGTACTGGGGGCAGGAATCATTTTTTTCAACTATATGTAAGCTAATCGTGGTTACTGTTGCCTCTAGAAGCTGAATGCTTTTGTTCTCTCCTGTTGGGTGTAGAAGGCAGGCTGCTGCTGCTTAAACCACAGCACGCGATTCGTGATGTTAATAAGTAATAGAAGCTTTCTCTTGAATTTGAGCTGGTGTTTGGTACAAAGGCCCACTGGCTCTTCCACCTGAACGAGGGGTTTTTCTGAGCCTTTGGCATTAGCAGCATCGTGACATTCACGTGAGTAAAAAGGAGCCAGGATTTCTTCCCTCTGTTCTCCTTTCCTGCCTTCCTCGGCTGCTTTCCCACTTGAGAGCATAGGGAAATAATTGTTGCCAAGTAATGTAAAACCCAGACAGTCCTGGAAGGAAACACTTCCCTTTCCAGAGAGGTGTGCCAGCCGTGTCCTGTCTGACCCCAGTCCTGTCACCAGCAAACCTGCAGAGCAGTTCTGGCTTCTAGAGCCACCCTGCTTCTCTTCGTGGTGCTGCCGCAGTGCTGGATGTGTGCGTTGCTCAGAAGTTGCATTGCTAACTGCTGGGAGCACCTGATGCTTTTTCTGATAAATGAGCAGAGGTTCAGACCCAGCTGGATTTTAATTTCGGAGTTCCTCAGGTGCAGGTTATATTCCTTCTGCACGCCTGAGCTGCCTTTGGATTCTTTGCAGAAGTGCTTGACCAGGTTGGGTAATAGTGGGTCTCATAGGGTGCTTTAAAACTCTGCTGTCTTCCTCCATCTGCCCCTCACCTGGAAGCCTCACTGCTCTCCTCTGCCTTTCATTTTCCCAAAGCCTGTGCAAGGCAGATACGCCTCTACTGCAGGTGGGAGAAGCAGAAAGTGCAGGTGTTGTGTTTCAGCGCCTTATCAGAAGGCCTTCAGCTGGGCAGGCTGCTGAATTCCTGCCTTGAGCTCTGCTCTCTGCCCCGGGGAAGAACTGCTTGTGGCAGCACCCAGGTGTGATGCTGTGTCTCAGCAGCGCTTTCTGATTTACATGGCAGCCTGTAGGGACTGTTGGGAACATTTAGCTTCCCAAACCACTTGGTATGGATGGCTCTCAGTCTGTTCAGCTTCACTTTGCAGCCCAGTTCAAACTTTCTGAGGCTCCCCAGGCACAAATCCCGTGGCTGATCAGCTCACTGGCTGGAATTGTTGTGATGCTATCTCCTCGAGTCTGAATTCAACTCTGCTTCATCCCACACAGCCCTTCTGTTCCTTCTCACCCTCCACTGCTGTGATTTCTTGACCTCAAACATTGAGATATGAATATCAGGTTGCAGGAGAACTTTCTGGAGGTGTTATTCCCACATAATCTCAGTATTTGCATGAATACTTCATGTCTGAATCCTGTCATCTAGTCACTTCTTTGACCTAAACTTAGGAATTGTGACTTTTGTATTTATCCCACGGGAGAAGGGGATGCTCCCATTCACTGAAGGGCTGTGCTTTCACCTCTCTGTCCCTTTGCAGCCACCACCAGCCCGGCGCGAGCACCAGACACCAGTCCTCACTGGTGACCACCTTACAACTGCGGGATGAGAGCCTTAAAAACCTTCTGCCTCTAAACCTGGTCAAGGTGTCCACTATCTAAAGCACGGCGATGCAGGACGCTTCAGGTCCAGCAGGTGACAAGAGGCAGTTCTGCTGTGTGTGGGTGCAGCTCCTTCTCCAGAGTCAGCAGTAAATGCTGCTCAGTGCAGCACTCAGATTCAGCGCCCACAAGCTGATAGCACTGGTTTGTATCACTTGTGAAGCTGTATCCAAGCCTCTTCTTGCATCTGATGTTTCAGTCAGCCTCCCAGGGGTGCTCTGAAACCACCTGACATCCGTAGCCATTAGAGATGGGAGGGAAGGAAGGGCTTACTGGAATTGCTGTAGTTCTGCATAAAACAGGAGCCACGTCAGATGGTTCTGCCTGCAAGTGCTCATCACAAGGTCATGTACTCTCAAGTTGGTTTTTTGCTTTCTTTGATGCTTGCCAGATCGGCTTGGGGATCATCGTTAATATTTTACTGCAGAATGGACTGCTGCACAACAACAGTATGTGCTGTTACTGTATGGAGAGTTATTTTGTGTGTGTGCTGAGTGATAATTTGGGCTCAGCAATTAATTAGCGCTCCTCCAGCCCCAATCAGGAGTGTTATTTTTAAAATGGACAAAGCCTCTCCTTGAGCAGACAGTTCTGTGGCTCACAGCGCTCGCTCCCAATGTGCTGGGTTAGCTGAAGGGGAAGGGAAAGAGGCAGCTCAATTAGCAATGCTCTTAGGACTGGCACACAACATAAGGTGCACTAAAAGCTTCGGGAGGATTCAGTTGGATCCCGTGCCAGGCTTTGAGATACCTGCATGAGAACGAGTGAGGCGTTTTGCTGTGGCTTTCTCCTGAAGTTTCTCCTTTACAAATGCTGTGCAGCTCCAGCAGAGGCTTCTGCAGGGACCTGGCTGTAAGCAACTCTGTGAAGTTACTTTTTTTGGCTAAAATCCTTTGTTGAAGTTAAGTGGTACAAGCTTGTTGGATGTTTTTGGGACAAGGTCTTGCTTATGCCAGCTGTCCTCAGCTCTCTCCTCAGAGCAAAGACACTATTTTTAATGCTCAGCATCTGTGTTGGTGCTGGGAGATAACTGGCATCTGCGAAGCTCAGAACCTCTTCTCCTGTGGCTGTTTAATTGCTTGTGGGATTTCAGGGGCTCTGAAGGCAATGACACCTTTCTAAATGCTCCCTGGGAGGAACCTGCCTCGTTGTTTGCAGGCTCCTTACCTCCCACCATCAGCATCAAACTGCTGCTTTGGGCTGAAGCTTCTACACTTGCCAGCAAGGCCTGGAGCTGAGATGTGAGATGACAACGTGGGTTTTTCTTTTTACGTGGTGGTGCTTGGAATGCACAACACGTAGCTCAGGTTCCGCCCTGTGCAGGCTGTGTGTGCCACTCCAGAGGTCTTCAGAGCTGTGGTGAGCTAGGAGGATGCTAACTGTGTCCTGGAACAAAAACACCTGCAGAGAGGCACCGTGGTGGCACTGGGGCTTTTTTCTGTGCGCTTTCCATTTTCTCTTAACTTTGAGGTCATTGGGCTGACTGGGTGAAGGCAGTTCTTGATAGAAGGTGTCTCAGTGCATGTCAGGTGGATCTTTCTTACCTCCTGCGTGGGAAAGCTGAAAGGAGCGTAGTGGGATCCATGCCAGCCCTGCTGAGAGCTGAGAGCAGGGCCCACATGGAAACTGGGCAGGAATCTTCCACGTGTGCTGGTGTAGGTGGAAGCAAGCCTGTATGCTCCTTGATGATGCAGCTGGACTCTGATATCAAACTGCGTTGGATATATGCTTGTGCAGGGAAAAAATAGGTGGTGCTGTGTTGGTTTTCTGCCCTTTGTGGTGTAGGCTTTAACTCCACTTTATGGAGAGAAAAGCACCTGCAGCCCTGCTCCCCCTGACTGCGTGGCATGTCTGCTGAGACCAGAACCAGGGGTGAGTGGTCAGATCTTAAACCTAAGAAATCTGTATCTCTGTACACTGATTTCTCTTTTTTTGGGGGGGGGTTCTTCATCCTTCTGTGTTGTTCAGGTTTGTGCTGTACCAAAGAAGCTCTGTGATCATGGTTCAGCTTGTTGGGGAGCTCTGTAAGCTGGATTGCATCTATATCCTTATGCTGTGAGCATAAGGTGAGCATGGCTCACCTCTGCATCTCAGCAAGGGGGTGGTGGACAGCTGGGGGGGTGCAGGTGTGCCTGCAGCATTGTCCTGGTGGGATGCAATAGAGCTCTGGGGGCATTTGGGGAGTGCCAAAGCTCCGTTCCTGTTCCTCAGCAGCTGGTGCTGAAGCTCCTGCTGAGTGGGTGAGCAGCACTATTGCTGCTGTGGGAGGTGTGCAGGGCAGAGGTGTGCAGGAGAGCAGGTCAGGAAGCTTCCAGGCAGGGAGAGATTGAATTCACAGCAGTTAAACAAGCAGAGCCTGCTCCGTTTGCATTACAGCAGTTTCCTTTCAGAGCCTCTTGCTGAGCCGAGGAGGAGCTGGTGGTTCTGCCCTCACTCCGTTAGGCAGCCTTCATTTTGTAGCATAAAATTGCAGCCGTGTGCCATGTGGTGCTGCGCTCAGCACAGCTCCAGCACAGCAATTTGCTCTGCTGCTGGAGGGAGAGTGCTGCTGAAGCTGAGGGGATGGGAGCTGGAGGTTTCTAACAGCAGTTTGGAGCCCAAAGCTGGGACTTGCGTGCACATCACTCCTGCTGCAGCGACCAGTGGCTGAGCCTTCTGCTTAATGTGAAGTACACTGATTTGGGGAGAGCCGGAATTAGTTCCATCTCAGCCGATTTGGGGTTCTTTACCTACTTTTGAAAGGATACAACTGCGGGAATAAAAGAATTTTGCATACGACTCATTTTTGTTTCAAGAAACAGCCCTGCTCCTCTGCTGATAAGGATACTTAGTGAGTAAGTAGCGTTTTTAATCTTCAAAGCGTTTCCTGGTGTTGATGTGGCAGTGCCTCTGGAGCTGTGCCTTGGCGAGGTGACAGACTTTCTCTGTAGGTGACTCCAGGTGACACCTGCATCAGTGCTGCTGGGCCCTGACCTCGGTTTGCTGATGCTGTGGTCATGCCTTCTCCATTTGACTCTTTCTGAGCAGGGCTGGAGAGCATGAGCTGTGTGGGTGGGAAAACCTTTGACCTTCCTCAGTGTAATTATAGACTGAGGTGTCTATTTAGACAAATTATTCTCACTGCAAACTATGATGCATGGGTTATTCTGAATGTGTAAAATGGAATGCTTGGAAACTGGGTGGCATTTTATGTATTTTTCTATTGAGGGACTCAGGCTCGATTTGTTTCCTCAGATGTGTGAAGCGATGGGTAACCTAGCAGCTTTAGTTAATTTGGGTATAAATGCTGTAAGCTATGAGGATTTTGCAGGAAAGCAATACAGCCAGAAAGTGCTAGATCCACAGTGAAATTGTTGACAGCAGCTGTGCTGTTACAGGCATAGAACCTGAGCAGCACAGATCAGAGGCACCTTTGTGTTTTCCTTACCCAGCTTCACTCCTCAGCTGCCCTGAACAGCACCTGCCTTCCTTGCTGCTCGCAGGGGAGTTCTGCTCACTGCTGCACTGGCTGTGCTGCCCTTCTGGCTGCTCCCCTAAAATCTGGCTTTTCAGAGTGGGAGGTGAGTGTGCAGGAAGCCCAATAGTTTTCAGGGTTGATCAGATTTCCAGCAGGGCCCTGCATGCAGTCATCTTTTGGCTTTGCTCTTCGGACTGCTGTTGAAGATGGAAGTTGTTTTTCCCTGGAAGGTAGGATGCGCATCCCATCCAAGTGAAGAGTTCTCATGGCTAGTGCAAGAAATATTCATGCTTCTGTTCAGCATTGGAGTCCAAGTTCCTTGAAACACTGTTAGAATTGAGACAAAATAGCCACGTTTTCTAAATTTAGAGTTACTACATGGTTGTGTAACTGGCTTTAAATGAAGCAGCTCTTCAAATTGATTGTTCTGTCCTTAAGTCAAGCAGCTTCTGTCAGAAGCCTTTCTGTCCTCGTGCCCCAGGAAGCCTGCAGGGGCCTGGCTGTGGAGTTCCCATGCAGAAGTACCATCTCCTCTAGGTGAATGATCCGCAGAGTTCGCGTGAAAGCAGGGCTGAAGGGAGGGGAGGAATCTGTCCTTCTTGGAAAACTTCTGGGTTTGTTGTTTTTGAAGTTCTGCAGATGTGGATGATTCATTGGCTTCCTGTCAGAGCAGGCTGAGCTGCATTCTGGTGTTCCAGAGCTCGGGAAGCTCTTCCTAACGAGGTGTGGTGGTATTGAATGTTTCCTCCTTGAGGTGTACTTAATGCAGTGTGGGAGGGATGGACATAAACCCGGGTTATTCTGACCATGGAAGCTTTCTGAACTGCAGCAAACCTCACAGGATGAACCAGCCTGCTTCCCAGCCTGTGCACAGACTGCATGTTCCTGAAACATAAGAGAGGAGAACACCTTGCAGGATTACCCAGCAATAAAAGTGACGCCGTGCAGGAAATACCAGCACCTGATACCTGGGTTCCTGGATTTACAAAATAAAGGATCCTAAAGTTTCTGTTGAATGATGATTCAGCTGATGCTTTTAGCCCAGTGTTACCAGTACCAGTGCTGTGAGCTCACTGTGCAAGTTTGACAGTAGGATTCAGGCTGTGCTGTGAGTCGGGCGCTGCCTCGTCCCCCTGGGGCTGTGTGTCCTTTGCCCCTCTTACTGTGGGGCTGGAAGCTTCCTCTGTTCAGTTCTGTGTGCTGGAGGGGTTGTGCAGCGATGTGACAGAGCTGTCTCGTTTGGTTCTCTTGAGTACAACTGTTTCTGCTGCCCTGGTCAGCTCAAGGGCCTGGTTGGATGGCATTAATGCTCCTCACCTGGGGCTGCTTTGATCCCAGCATTAGATGAAAACTTAACGCTTTCCATTACGAGCACTCTGTATTTCACAGAGTATTGTGCCATCAGCTCTCATGTTTCTTGTTTTGGAAGGCATCTGAGAGGAAGGTTAATAATTTATAGGAGGTAAGCATCACAAGTATCGTTAATTGATGCGGTCGCTGTAACACATATATAGAACCATTAATTGGAGGAATCTTTTTTTCTCTCCCTTCCTCCCCAGTGTTGACACTTGGAGATCTGGAACAAACCCAGGCTAGGGTCCTGGCTCCCTTACTCATGTTGTGCCTGTGCTTTTCCTACTCTCAGTAACACGGTTCAGTACCAGACTGTCATCTGTTGGCACTGATTACCATTTGGAATCCATTTGCTCTTGTGCAATGATTAAAATAATGGAGAGTTGAGTTCTAACTTACAGTGACTGCGGCACGAGTGTCGGCATTGCACTCGTGTGTATTCTCCTCTTTAATTGCCATTCAGGTGGAAACACACTGTGTATTCACACCTAATGTCATCTCTCCCACGGTGCTGCTTCAGCTCCTTTTGTTTTTGCCCCACGCAGTTTTTCTTTTCAGATTACAGCCGCCTTTCTGATTAGCACATGTACAGCCCTGCAGGTTTGTAGGGAAAATACTCTTATCTGAGAGCTCCCAGCGCTGCCATGCTTGCTGCAAAGTGAGTGCTCACTGCAAAAACAGGTGGGTTTTTTTCTCAGTGTGATTGGAAACTGCTGGAGAGCCCTTGGGTTTGACAAGGTGTATTTAACCTCCTTGGCCATAGCCTATGGGTGAGCTGCTCCACCCAACCTGCCTCTGCAGTTCCAGCTGTGTGCTTCACTGCCTGCAGTGACTGACATGAACCTGAACTTTCTCTCGTGGTGGTTTAATTTGAGTTTATCTTAATCTCCTCTAATCTGGCACTGAGAAGTGTTTGCTGTCAGAGGAATCCTCGAGGGAGTGAAATGATGGCCTGGAGAGGTAGCAGGTTCTGCTCTGCTGCTGCTTCTGAGCATTGCTCTCACGCAGCTCAGGGTAAGTGTGGGGTGGGGGCAGCAAACAGTGGGCAGAGCTCTTTTTGGAACTGGGATCTTTGTGCTCACCCCATTTGAGCTAGAGAGGCCTTCTGTGAAGGCATTTGTGAAGTCTTTGAAGCCTGCTGTGCAGCTCAACATCTGCATCTGCTTGGTGCTGTGGGTGCAGTGATGACAGCAAAGTGAGAGTCCATCCCACTTGTTTGGAGAGCAGTCAAAGGAATCCTTGCAGAGTGCAGTTTGTTCCCAGTTGTGTTGCTAACTTAGCTCCTTTCCAGTTCAGCACGGGGTGGCTGCCTGTGGTCTGTACTGCTGGCAGTGCTTAAATGAAGGCTTGGAACAAAAGATCAAGGAGTAGGCACAGAGTGATGTCTGTAGCATCACTGTCCAACCTGTTTCTGCTATTGAGCATGCTAGGAAGGGATCTTGGCTGGTGGCTCAACTGGCTCCTGCTGTGCTGTAACATCAGGTTTGTTGCAGCTACTGCAACACCGAGCTTTGTTTTTAGGTCTTCCACCAGTGAATAGCACTGGTATGTGAGCTAGAAGGGGGCTGGAAGTGCAGTAGTTGGGGTTATCTGCATTCTGAAGAGTAAAACAAAGGATGTTTGTTGTGTTCCCATGTGAAAATAAGGCCCCGCTAGGAGCACCACAAGGTTAGTGGTGTGTCTGTTTGTGTAGCTGGTGCTGCTGCTTCTGGCTTCACCTCATTTAAACGTTGCCTTGGAGTTTATTTTAGGCTTGCAAGAATAGGAGGTGCTTGTCATGGTCAGCTGGGCTGTGATTTAGCAAAGTGGCAAATCTGCTTCAGAGACTGGGGAAAGGAAGAGCTTTTAATCACAGGTGACAACATGCAGTCTGTGATTGGAGCCCTGAGCAGTGGTGAAATCCCTCTGCTGACACCTGCGTGGCTGCAGGGAGCTGTTATTGCAGGGGCTTCTTGGTGCTCAGTTCCAGCAGTTGCTGAGATGTCACACAGTCCTATGGATTGTCCTCCTCTCACCCACATCAGCAACTTGTTTTTAGCAAGATGTCCTGTTTCGTTTCTCTGCTTTTGTGCACGTTAGTGCTTCGTTAGGTGAGTTAGGAAGGGGCTGGTAACAAATCTCTCAATATTCAAAGCCCGGGGCACTTTTGAAGGTGCTCCCAAGTCGTGCTCTGCCTGTGACTATCAAGGAGGAGCAGTGCTGACTCCTGCACGGTGCTGTAGCTGTGACACTGCAATCACACCAAGGTTCTGGAACGTGGCCAGGGCAGGAGATGCAGGCACCAATGGACAACGTGTGCCACGCCACCAAATAATGACCACTGCGAGCTCCCATCTTTGTGCTCCCATCCCAGCCTCGTTTGTTGAGTGACCTGAAAGCTAGGAGGAACTCCGTATTTGGGGCTGAAACAGCATGTATGTGCTTTCCCTGAAGGACATAGATCTGGTAAGGATTCAGCTGCAGGCTCCTTTTGAGGGCTGCAGATGCCAGTTTCCTTAAAATCTCACTCAGGAAAGCAGTGTTTGCCATTCTCCCACGGGTTGAAAGTGCAGTTTTCAGAATGGAGAAGTGTATGGCTGTCTGCTGTTCCATCCATAGGCTGCTGGTTATTGCAGCACTGCAATAGAGACATCTGTCAGCACAACTCATGCAGAGGTGGGTCCTGAAGAACTGCCTTATCTTATCTGAAGGTGTGAACGTCGCAGTGAAGAGATGAGATCAGTTTACAGCAGATGTATTGAGCAGCCCTTAGGGCTGTCACACAGCTGTCTGCACCAACTCTGGGTGACAGAGCTGAACCCTCAGTTTGGCCACTGCTGGGCAGGGGATGCTCTCTGCACAAGGGGACCTCAGCTGAGGGCTCTTCCCGTGGGAGCCCACCTTGTCCCCAGCCTCCATGGCTCCATGGAGGACCACTGTGTAAAAGAGCCATGTTGCTTTCTCCCTGCCTTTTTTTGCTCCTCTCGGCATGCAGCCCTAATTACAGCCCTGGCAGCTTAGGGTTGGAGCTGCTGTCCTGTCCCAAAGCCGCCTGGCTTTGCCTTTCTCAAATCTGATTGCAGCTTCACCTTGCACAACAAAGTGGCTGGCGGGGCTCCTTGGGCTCTGTGCATCTCTGCCAGTGGGCTGTGGTTAGGCTGCAGCTTTGCCTGCTCCGATCTGCACCTGGTGGCTTTGTGTGCTCTCTCCTGGAGCTTCCACATGTTGTTTTGGATCTGGAGAGACACAAGGCTGCTCCATCCATCCCTGCTGAAGTGCTGGAGCTGAGCAGCCAGCATCCCCTTTGGAGATGGGCCTCCCTCGAGCAGGGGAATGTAGGTCAGAGTTAAGTATGTAGAATGAAAAAGAGACTTCATTGTAAGGCAGCGTTTCACCTAGATAATCCAGTGAGGTCCTCACGCTGATGGGAAACCTGTTCTTACATATACACTGTTTATATGAGTCATTAAGCAAACCTAATTAAGCAGCAGCATCAACCCTGCTAAATGGCATGGCACGTGGTCCTGAAGGCTGCAGGTCAGGCACCCTGACAGTGTGCCCTGTGTCCAAATCTGTGTTGGCAGTGCCCGAGGCCATGGGTAAAGGCTGAAGGAGTGGAGGTGTGAGTTAAGCACCTGATAGGATAACGGAATGCTGCATGCATGGCAGTGTGAGCCCAGCATGGAGCTGCAGGGAATAAGATATGAATCTGGACGGGTGAATTGAGTAGTGCTGCGTGTTGAAGGCGATGCTTCCTGTATGCTGGGTGCAGCTGCTGGGGGTGCACGATGTGCCACGTACACTGTGTACCACCACAAACCTGGCACAGGTAAGGAATGCCTGTCAGCAGCAGTTGTAGGGCTGGCTGTGTGTTGTGCAGATGCTCACGCCTGAAGGCCTCTCGCTGTGGCTTTCTGCTGCATCAGGTGCTTTTCGTTTTAAGTTTCTACTAAGAACAAAGCATGTCATTTCATATGGAAGGCAAAAAAAAAATCCTTTTTACTGCTTTCTCTGTGTATGCTTGGCACACTTCTTAATATTGACAGTATCTTGAGTTTTCTATGCAGAGTGTTTACCTGCAGGTGAAATGCTTTGTTCTGACTTCTTGTTCCCTGTGTAATGATGCATGGCTTCCTTCCTGGCTTCCGTGTTCCATCCCAGTGCCAGCTGACCCTGAGGGGCTGATGGAGCTGCACACGTGTGTGTGTGTGTGTGTGTGTGTGTGTATGTGTGTGAGCATGGGAGCATCCTGCTCGAGGCTGGGCTGACTTGGTCTGGGCTGTTGCGTGTCCTCGTAGGGACCTTGCCTCATCTGACCAATATACAGTGGTAGTCAGTGAGTAGGGACAGCTTTGAGGGGGTACATATCTTCTATTTCTCACTAGGAATGACAGCCCTTATACAGCTGCCTAAGGCTCAGCTACCTTCCTGCCACCTGGCTCTTGGGTGCCCTGCAGTCTGCTGCCAGCTTTGCCCATCTTTGCAGGGCTGCCAGGGCTGCTCCCCCCGTGGCATTCAGGCAGAGGTTGTCCAACCTGGGCTTTGAGAGGAGGAGGGAGCAGAGCACCTCTCCAGCTGTCACAGCACAGCTTTCTAAATCATCTTGAGGGTGTTTTGCTGTACTGTTTGCAAACTCCAACTGCGTTTATGGCTCAATGTTTCATTGGGGCTGTGATGGGCTGGAAGCCCTCTGTGATAACCAAAGTCATTAAAGCCAGGAGCACATTACGTGTACAGCCCATAACAGCCTGGTGCTAAAGCAAAATGCTCCCTTTCTCCCTGTTTGTGTTCACAGCGATATATCCTCATAAAAAAGTCACTGTAGGAAGTAGACGTGGAGTGAATTACAGTTCCAGGAAATATGGGGCTCCCTGTCAAGGATAACTGACTTGGTTTAAGAAGGTAAAATGTATTTTGCAGACGGTGGCCATTGATTATTTGTTCTCCAGACTGTTTTTATTGGGTGTGTAGATGTGAAGGCATCCAGATGTACAGAGCATCCTCTTGGAGCCCTGCTGGGATGGGGATCAGTGCCTTTGGAACTGATGAGCTCCATCATTCCCCTTCAGCACTTTTCCCTCCCGGTGACGACATCCCCAAGAGGCTGTTAGCACAGGTATGGAGTTCTGTGTCTGTGCTGGGAGTCGGTGCCTTTCTGCTCTGAAAGGCAAATGCTTTTCTTATTAAAGAAAGGGGAAAAAGCATAGCCTCTCTGTGTGTTTGGAGGCAGATCTGCTGACTTGAGGCAAGCAGGCCTTTACTGCCTATTGCTCATGCTGTCTGGAGTGAGCCCTTGTTCCTATACGAATGCCCTCAGCAGAGCTGCTCACAGCTGGCGAGCTGCACCTGGGAGAGGCCCCAGAAGTGGTGATGGTGCTTAAACTGAACCCTGTCAGCTTGTCCCTCAGCCTGAGCAATGAGCCGAAGGAAGGCTGGGAAGGATGGAGGGGGACAAATGCACTTTAAGTGCACAGTATTTGTGAGAGCTGTTGAGTCAAATGTGGTGCATTCCGATGCTATCTGAGCATCCTTTGTAACCAGCTCTGCTCTGAGACATCTTCCAGGTGCTTCCAGGTGGTGTTACCTGCTGTGTGCTGTCTTTTGCATTTGTAGGAGGATAATTACGTGCTGAGTTCTGTTAAGTCAACCCTCCCCTTGCTCTTGCCTCTAAGATCTGTTAGGAAGGGGCAGTGGAATGCTTTTAGCACAGATCCCAACCAAGGGGCAGTGGCATGCTTCTTAGGGATGTTCTTAGGGAACAGGAGATCTTCTGCTTGACCCAGAGGTGCCTCATGTCCCTGGGAGACTGTGGGCCCTTCTGGAGCCTGAGCTGGGTCTGAACACCTTGGTCCTGCAGTCTGCTTATTGTCCACGTTCTGCATCCAGAGGACACCAGGCTGACAAGGACTATTGCAGATACAAAAGATTTTACCCATAAAACCCATATACAGGGGGGCACTTAATTCACCTTCAGCATGTTTAGAATAAAAATTCAGTGGACTTTAATAGGGAAAAATAATAATCAGGACATCTGGCTTCTCTGGCTTCTGTGTCACGTCCAGCTCTGTGACTGCAGAGCCACACAGGGGGGCTTTCTGCTTGCTCAGCTAAGAGATGGGGCAAGCAAAGATCCCCAGGTTTGTCATCTTCAATTATTATCGCATCAAATGTGGTTCCAGGAGTGTTAGGTCAGGCTCTGGAAGGCTCTCTCAGCCCTGTCCCTGTTACATCATTGCTGTCACCAATCCCTGGGGGTTTTCTCAGTTAATGAAGGGAACGGGAGGTCGTTTGCTGTTGTGTTGCAGGGTGCACTAACAGTGAGTTCAGCCTGCTCTGGTTGGAGATGTTTGCATCTCCCCCGGCCATTCTGCAAGTGGTGGATTCCCTTCTGGTATAAAAAGCTGTGGAACAGCACAGCAGTGGCAGAAACTCCATTGTGAAATCAGAGCCCTCATATGGATTCCGTAGGGTCCGTGCCTTTTTGTAACAGCCAATACAGCACTTCTGTATGAGAGGCATAATTGGAGCTCCATCAGTGAATAGAAAATGCAGCTGAGGGTTTTTTGGTTGTTTTTTTTTTTTTTTTTTGGGCAATGATGCAATTGTGCTGCATTGTCCCAGCAGCATTCACACACTCTCATCTGCAGTGTGAGCCAGGGGAGTGGCTTTGCTGTTTGTCAGGAATGAATGCTGCACGGGGTGTCCGTGCTGGCACTGAATTCAGGGTGGGCTCTCTGTAGCATTCCAGACTTTGCATGAGCTGGTTGTAAAGGTTTTGAATTTTTATTTTTATTTTTTTTAACGATACCTGACTTTACAGTGGATGCATCTGGCTCAAAAGGCATTGTTAGGTAACAGAAAGCCATTGCAGAGCACTCGCTGTGGCATGCAAGCAGTGCTAGCCATTGCACCCCCTGAATCACCGCTCGCCTTTGCTCTGTGCTGGAGCACTGGGGGTGAGGTGAGCCGTGTGTGCCTGTCTGGAGGAGTGCTTCCATTGCAGGGCAGGAGAAATGGCTCAGCTCTGTGTGCTCGCTGCCCAGGGCTGCTCGGGAGCGTGCCATGACACAGCACTGCTGTGCTTTCAGCTCGAGCTATTTATACATGGGTTTTCTGCGTGGTTTTTTTTCTGCTCCAGGAGGCTGTTTGCTCCATAAAATAACCCCACTTCAGTTCAGTTAAGTTCCTTACCAACTGGATGAGAGTTTCAGCTTGTGGCAGTGCGTAGCTGTGTGTCCAAACTACTACTGAATAAGAAGGAATCTGAGCATTAGTGTGTGTCTGGCATCAGTCCCCTAATGCTGCTCAAACCACTTGTGTGTGTGCAAAGCCTGTAGGCCCAGCTATTATTATTTTGGTTTTTGAACCAGTCCAAAACTGTGAGGAGGAAAGAGTGGCAATGCACACGGAGCACGTGTTGGGGGCTGTTGGTCTGGCAGCATTGCTGCAGCTGAGGCTTGTAAAAAACACGAGTCTGTGAATCATGTTAAGTCACCTTAAACTGTTCTTCCTTCCTTGCCTGTTGCCTCAAAGCTCTTTGCAGGTCTTGCCGTCTCAGAATAATTGTGAACAATTAGAAGCTAATTTAAATGGCTGGTTTGTATTCGCAGCAGCGGTGTATGAGCTAACCAGCTGGAAAGGAGGCACAGTGATTTTCTGTCTCTGCGTCTCGTCTCCCTCTTGTTGTTCCCTGGCACCTTTTGCAAGGCAGGTGTTAGCACTGGGGCAGCATTCAGCTCCCCGTGTGCATTGCTGTGTGCCCCACATGCTCCCAGCGGTCAGTGACTGATTCCTACAGCACGGATGCAGCCCAGCAACGAAGAACCTGTTGCATGGTAACCACCATCTCCATCCTGAGGCAATGATTTGAAGAATCCTTTTGCTTCAGGTAAATCAGAGAGCTGCTAGGGACGCTGCTAGGCTCCTCCACACAGGGAGGAGCACAGCTTCACCAGCATGGCTGCTGGATTCCCAGAGATTGGGCTGCTGGCTGTGTGCTCCTTGGGTAGGGAGTGCCCAGAGCAGCTTCTCCTTTGGGGTTGCTCTTCCAGCAAGCAAGTACATCTTGTTCTTTAGATCCACTTATGGAGTCTAACTCTGGAGATCCTTCCACAAAGGCCAGCACAGCCCCTGTCTGCAGGCACTTTCTGAGGTTCCCATTGCTGAACCAGGCATCGCTCAGCAGGGTCAGCATGTCTGCACAGGGCAGTGCTGCCTCCCCACCGAAGGGCACTGCAGCTCCAGCCTGCTTCACACGAGGCTCTGGAGGAGGAATGAGCCCATCTGCAAGAGGTGTTGGCTGCTCTATAGGCAAAATGCTGCCTGCTTCCAGCCAGCATCTCCTGTGTCTCTTAGCTGCAGTCTCGTGTGGGTTTTTTCAGGTAACAGTGCCATCTGGTGCCGGATCTCTGCTCTTTATCAAGCTTTTCTCAGATTCTTAGGCAGAGGTGGTAGGAGAAGGGCTGCTTTTAATCAGCCATCTTACTGTGAGGCAGCAGGTGGGGGCTGTGTAGCACTGCTCCGGGGGGAGCGGGTTGGGGGCTGCCTGGGCTGTGTGTTAGGGACAGCTGCCCCAGAGGCTGCGTGTGGGAAGCAGGGCTGTCAGTGCAGGCACTGACTTCCATATCTTTATGCTAAGCACCATTATTGCGCTGTTCCTGGGTTCTCTTTCAGGTCTGTTGTACAGTTTTGTAAAGCTTTTTGTCCTGGCCGCTCTACCCCTCCTTCAGCTCCCACAGGTGGGTTTCCCATTGCCTCGTCCCTTCTGTGATGACTGACAGTGCTAGGCTTCTGCAGGCAGGGCAGAGGTGTGGGGATGACAAGCTGAAGGCACTGCTGCCCGCTCCAAAGCTATTTTCTTTCCGAGCAAAGCAGAGGAGCAGTGGCTCCGTGCAGCTCAGGTCAATGTCCACTGCTGCCCCTGTCCTCCCAGCCACTTCTGCCAGGTCCATGCTCCTTCCGCTGGGAAATGCTTTCAGACTTCCTCCTCTCCATCCAACAGCAGCCTGATAACCTTCTTGCCTTCTCATCTTCCTTCCTTTAGTTATTGCCAGGTTCTCAGCCTTCCTTTTTGGATCCATGGGCTCATCAGGCCAGGGAACGTCTTGCAGTGATTTCCAAAATGTCATGTGCATTTGCAGAGCTACAGAAATGATCTGTTACTGGTACAATAAATAGCATTTGACATTCTAGGATGAGGGAAATCCAAGTAAAAGATTAACTTTGCTGAGATTTATTATGAAGCCAGATTCCTCTGCTCTGAGCACTGTATTTACCCATGTTATAATTAAATGGAATTTTGCTGCATCTAATGATTTACTCATATATATATATATATATATATATATATATTATTTTTATTTTTTAGCTAAATTCCTGTTGGAAAATGAAAGCAATGAAAGCAGAGCCTCTCAGGGAAAAGGAAAGCAGGGCCCCTTGGTCTCCTGCTGCCATAGGACCTGGAGGTGTTTGCTGGGAGTGAGAACACGTTGCTGTAAGCAAAGGGCCTGCAAGAAAGGCTCGGTACTTCCATGGCAGCATGGGGCTGAGGCTGCTGCTGGCAGTTGGATCCTTGTGGGCAACCTCTAGGTACTGCCTTCTACTGATTTGAACACGTGCTGGCTGCACAGTAAGATTAAACCCAAAGTTTGCTTCGGTGCTGCTTAGGCTAGGGTGGGCGATGCGTCCCACATCATGCTGAGTGCCAGAGGGTTGGCACCTGCGTGGTGTCATGAGCAAGAGTTGTAATGTCAGCAGTCTGCAGGTAGTGCTGGAGCACCGTCGATGCCATCTGAGCTTCTGTGAAGTCCTTTAAAGCATTTCTTTAGGGAGAATTTTAGCGACCGTCGCTTTGTCCTTCTGCCCCTGGAGTTGTTCATCACCCTGACCTCGTGCAGAGCAGTGTTTGCACGGCCCAGAACAGCCTCACCAACTGTGCCGAGTGTAGGAAACGAAGGTCCTGTTTGCTGTCCTTCCCTGTCCTGGCAGTCCAGAGGGGAACTGTACGTTCTGAATGACGCGCTCGTGAGTCCTGACAGTTAATTCATTGCAGGCCATGCTGAATGTTTTTGAAGCTCTCGGTACAATTTCTAACTGAATGTTCTCTGTACTCTCTCTGATGGTCTGCCTGGCAGGGCCACAAGCTGCACACACTCCTGGGTGGGGTTTGGCAGGGCAGAACTTTGCCAGTCTCGCTGCCATTCAGTCTCATCCCACAAGGGTTGCTGTCAAACCGTCTGCTTTCTATTTCCTAGCTCTTCTGCTCTTTGAGGTCATGCAGCTTTGGTCCTTGGAAGCTAGAATTTCCAGTGCTCTTTGTTCTACCTCCTCCTCCTTTCCCTCCTTCCTTCCCCAGAACAGCTCCTGCCTGGGAGCCTGCAGCTGCTTCAAGTCAGAGTAAACCAAGGCTCATCTTCTGCAGGATTCTCCTCCTGCCTTCTTTCTTCTCCTGCTTTCCAGACAGCTCCTGTGCAGCACAGTATGATCAGTGTAATAGAAATGTCTTTTGAGAGGGGTGAGCTCTGCGTGCAGAGCATGTTTTTCTAAGAGTTGTGTTTGGTCCCGCCGGTAGTTTTGATGCTGAAATTCTCTTTAAAACATCTCAGCTTCAGATGTTTGGGATCTTTGAAATTCTGAACCTTTGTCACCTAACTCTGTGCCTCCGTGCTGCATTTGGACAGCTGGCTTGCTGTTCTGGATACCTCGTTTGGGTTTAAATAAACAGCTTGCGTTGATTGCCGTGCTGCTGGTGTAGCTGAAGCAGTTTGGGTGTGCAGCCAGAGTTTAAAATAAAAATTAAGGACTGAAAACAACAGTGATGTGTTCCATGTATAACACCTCAGCCTAGCTTACAAGGAGACCTTTGGGCAATGCTGGATCTGCAAGATGTTTTTTTTTCTATTGCCTTTCAGCTGGCTGTCCCTATCGCAGGACAGGCTTTATAAAATTGCAAGTAATGCTTTCTCTATCTTTATTTGCAAATTCAGCAGGAGTGTGTGGAGATGGCTTAAGTGAGAACAGTTACACAAGCTGGGTGAGGAGAGCGCTGGGAAGTGCAAGATGGAGAAAGAGCCAAGAAAGAGCTGCAGGTCTGTGCTGGTCAGGGCCTGGAAGCCAGGCTGCTGCTGCTGTGCTGCTCCCCAGCTCTGCTTTGCTCATGTGGAAGCACTTCCATGCTGCACAGAGTCCGTGTGGCTGCTGGTGGGTCACAGCTGGGGGAGCTCATCTATCACATAGCAGCACAGCCAGCTGCAGAGGCTTCACGTCCAGCAGTTGTGCCTTCATATCTGTTAGATATAAGCAGTCACCAAAGGGAAGGGTGGGTGTCTGCTGCTTTTTCTCCTTTGTGCTTGTGTGTTTATTCCTGGAGTTCTTGTAGGGGATTAAACCTGTGTCTGGCATAGGGGCTATGTTGGAGATAGGGGCTGTGGGATCACACCAGCACCTTTCCCAGGTTTGATTTTTCACTGGGCAAACATTGCAGCTGTCAGAGACAGCAGTGACACGCTGTGAACTCGGTTTAACTTGCTGTTGGCAAGAGCTGTGCTGGATCAGGTGTCATCCTCACAGCCAGGCTGAGCTGGGCAGTGCTGGGAGCTGAGCAGAAATACAGAAGTTGCACTGCCATGGCTCACCCACATGGAACATGTGCTCCCAAATCTTTGTGCCTCTGCATATTGAAGGCACTGACCCGTGACATGGTCTGCCTTGAGCCAGGGTGGATTGCAGTGGTGAGAGGTCCCAGCCATCCCAGTGCCTATGCTGTGCTGTGGAGTTGCCCAGCACGGCTCGTCTGCACGGTGCATGGAGAAATGAAGTCCTCTGAGCGTGGTAAGGAGCCCCTGAGCTGTGTGCTGGTGTGTGTGGGAGCAGCAGGCAGTGACTGTGGGAAAGGTGTGCTGATTGCTGATGTAAGAAATCATTGGGCTGAGCAAAAGCTACTGGGGCTTAATGGTGTAATGCTCTTTCCTATCTCCCAGTTTCAAGGGACAGCAGCTGCCCAGCTTCCCATCAAGTGAGAGTATTCAGCTGAGAGTGGGGACGTGATTATGTTGGTGCTCGTTCCCTAAGCAAAAACCCAGATGCTTTGCACCACCCCAGTGCAGTGCGGAGTATGGCCAGAGCTGGTGGAGCAGCCCAGGTGTTCCTGCTTTGGTGGTGTGCCCCTGAGCTTGGACACTGCTTCAGTGCTGAGTACTGGAAAGCAGTACTGAGTACAGGGCAGCAATTGAGTGCCAAAACCATTGTGCCTCTTGGAGCTGCTTGTCTTGTAGTGGTGCTTAACCCACGGATCTGGCTTGTGTGTGCTGGCCGTGCCTTTCTGCCTGGGTGAAATGTGTTGTTATGAGCATCGTTGGCTTTTTGAACGTAGGTAAAGTGGATAAAAAAAGATGAGAGGGCAACACAAGCAGAACATCCCTGGAATGTGAGGTGTTGGAGGTTGCTGAGCTGGTGAGTGCATCTCTGGGGAGCTGGGAGTTCTTGTTCCTGGGGCTATGGGCAAAGCACTTGGCTGGAGCGGAAGACTTGAGCCATGTTAATACTGACTTTCATGGAGGCAAATATGGCAGCTGGGCTGTAAGTCCCTATTTTAAAAGTGTATCCAGTGCTGAGCTCCCTGGCTGCTGAGTGAGAGGCCGACCTCCCATGGATGATGATCGCATCGCAGGGATTCCATAGGAGGGGAAGAGTGACTGCATGTTTTGTGTTCAGGAACAGCCACTCTACTGTGCTCTGGTTGGGTTTTGTGTCTTTTATGGTCTTAGCATGATACCAGACCTGCAAAGTATTTATTTCTGGGCTGGTGTTCTGCCTATTCCTTGGCTTGCTTATCCTAGCAACTGAGGCAGGTGGGTCTGGTGCACAGAGCTGAAAATAGTCGTGCTGCCTTTGCAAAGAGAGCCATCAGAGAGCAGGTTAAGTGCAGTCCCCTGCAGAGAAATGCTTTGCTTTTGGAAGAAACTGCATGGTTATATCCTTCAGGTGTGAATGACTGGGAAGGGAATGCTTGAACAGCTTCCCTGCTTTACCTGGGATGCCTAAAGTGTTGCTCAATACAGAACAAAGCAGAACGGCTCAGTGGTGGGTGATGAGTTGGTTTAATCTGGCATTGCCCTAATGTGTGTTGAAATGAAGCTGTCATTACACACTGAGCTTTGCATGAAGAGAACTCTTCAGTTAAAACCCCCAAACTGCTGCTCACAGGTGTGCAGTTACCGGAATGCGACTATTGCTGTGACTGCTGTTCTGGATGCTAAGGGCTCTCTGTGCAGTACTTCAACAAATAATTTTAGAAAGCATTATAAAAATGGATGTCTGTCTATGCCCTGGTGGGCTGTGGGAGGCTATGAACGCTTCCCCAGGCTGGAAGTGGGCTGTAGGAGGCTTCAGATTTCCCTCCCCGCTGCAGCTGAGACTCGGGAGCTGCCCTAAAAGCCTCACTGGCTGCCTTGCTTCCTGCCTTACTGAAACATGCCATCAAGAAGGCAATAGATACTCAGGTGCTTTGCTTTGATTCCGGATCCTGCCCTCAGATTATGGATTTATGTGTTAATTTTGCAGATCAGGCTGTAAGCCAGGGTGTGGGCTAGGATGAGATGCTGACAAAGCACAGTGGGTTTGGGGCCGGGTTCAACCAGCAAAGCGATGCCTGTAGCAGGAGCAGAGGGGTGAATGCTAGAAGTGAGATGTGAGGGAGGCTTTGTCCCTGATACACAGCTCATGTGGTGCTTCCTGAAATGCATGGTATGTAGTTAATGTGTTTGCAGAGCTCAGATTGATGCAAATATGCTCCTGAGCACTGAAATGCAGATGAGAAGTGGCCCTGTTCTGCAGGGGGAAATCTTAACCAAGCAGCCTTGTGTCCTCCCCATTAGTATGCTGAGAACAGTATCCCTCATACAGCATTTTTGTCATGCATTAGATGGGAATTGGGTTTTGCTGTTTTAAGCCTATTAATAACACTTAATGAAGCAGCCTGCAAGTAGACTTCAGATGAGTGAAGCCGCTTGCTGAAGGGTCACTGCTGGAAGGACACGGACAGTTTAACTGGCCAGGAATTGCTGGGTCCATCCAGCGATATCTCCTCTACCAGCAGTGTGTGGGAGTGCTGGAAGCCTCTTCAGTCCAGAGGGATGAGATGCTGTGCATTTGTTTGCTATGTTAAGTGCCAACGCTAAGTCCAGTCTCTCTCTTTTTTCCTTCCCCTTCAGCTGAAGCTTGAAGATCGCTCTGTGGTCCCTCGAGATGTGGTCAGACATATGAGCTCCAGTGTAAGTGCTCTTTTTCATGTCCCTTTTTGTTCATAACGCTGCTGCATGGATTTCTCAGACTTGCCAAATTGCCTGAATGGAACTGAACAGTACTGATTTGAGCGTGTTCTATTTTTAGTGTGTCTAATAGAACTAGCAGCATCCCTTGAAAATGAGATGCTGATAAGGCTGCCTCACTGCTGTTGTGTATCTGCAAAGGTCTCCTGAGCACAGGCAGCCTGGCAGTGTCAGCTCATGAGACAAACCTGCCCACCCAGGTGTCCTTTCAGTTTCAAGTCAAGCTGCTCTGAGATGAGGGGAGTGCAGACCTGCAGCAAACCCCAGCATTGCTGGAGCAAGGCACACACCGAAGCACCTGACACAGCTAGGTTGGCAGAAAACAAGCTGGCTTTTAATCATCAGCTTGTAATTGTTACCTTTATGCTTCACTATTTAAGCCCTAGTCATTCTATGCTAGCTTTACAGTATTTCTGCACATCTGAGACGTGTAGATTTGTCTTGTAGGACATACTGGCAGCACTGTCCCAGTATTGATCATCTGATGAGATGGCATCCCTCAGGAGCTTAGCTGGGCTGACAGCTTGGTGCTGCTGCTCACAGCTAACCTATAGCCCTGAGCCATATGGGCTGCCAGGTGGGTGCTTGCATCTTCTCTTGACTTGCTCCCAGCACTGTGGCTGCCCATGTGGTGCTGAAACAGGCACTGGTTGCTGTGGTTGCACCACACGGTGAGCTGCCATCCTCTGACCTGGCTGAGCGTTTGAAGTAAAGCCTCTTTTATCCATTAAGGAAAAAAAGTCAACCCAGTCCTTTTGCACAGAATGTTCCAAAGACAAGAAAAAGGTAGGGGGAAAAAAAAAAAAAACAACTTGAAGGGTAACTTGAAAAATGCTGAAATAAAGCATTTCCTTAAGAAATCAAATTCTTATTTGAAGTGGAAATTTGGATTCAACATCTCTTAGTAAAACTGCAGCCCTATGAAAACATTTCAACCCAAAACAAGGAACTGCTGGCAAATGGAAATATCAGCAGCTCACAATGCTGTACCTGGCACAGCTGGACACTGCTCTGTATCTTCTTGTTCAAAGCAGGATGTTTTCTGTGTCCTTTCTCTCAATTGCCTGTTTCTAATGCTTTTTACCATCCTGAAAGCTTAAAGTCACTTTGAGCTGTTCTCTTCTTGGCAAATGTGGATACGCTGCCTTTGTTTGCAATTTCCATACTCATTGGAGCACAAATGGGCTTCTCCAGCTTGCTGCACATATGTTGGTAGGTACACTGGTGTGTCCCAGCAGGCGTTCTGCACGCTCTTATTTTCAGTTTGCATGTTTGGACGTTGGCTTTTACTTGAGCATTTGTGCTAGTGGCTGATAATGTCATTTTATCGATAGGATGGTGGGTAAATAACTCAATTATTTTCCTCCCCTCAAAAATGTGGTGTATCTGAAGATGACCTGAGCTTCGCCTTAATCTCAAGTGTATTTTAAATATCAGCGGTAAATAAAGCAATGAATCCCTTCTGTCCCAAAGAAAAATGTTAGACGTGTTGCAAAAAATCACTACCGTGTTTACAGTAGGAGAGCTGTGGCTGTCAGCCTGCCCCACACCACTTGGCCTGGCAGGTGCACAATGAGGAACTTGCTCTGTATGCACTGCACTCCCAGGGCTTGCTTGTAACCTTGGGTGGGAAGGACTCGAAATCCTCTGTTCCTCAAGAGAGGAGCTGACTCAAATTCAGTGCTTCTCGCCTGGCACTGAGCGCGAGGAAGGAATGCCTAATGCATGAAATGAGGTCATTTTCTCTGAATGCGGTTGGCCCCCTGTGAGTCTAATCCAGATGGATGCAGAATGGTGGCAGACTCCATTTTTCCAGGTGGTGCTTGGGGGGAAAAGATGAGAAATAGGGCTGCAATCTGTCAGGCACCCAGATTTGTTGCTTTGGAGGGTGCTGGGTGCTGCTGCCCCTTTAAATTGAGCGGTGGTAGGTGGAGATCTTGTCAGAAGGGAGTACTGAGGGAATGAGTCAGATGGGAGGTACGTGGTGTGGGGGTCTTGGAGCCTGCTGTGCTCTCAGATAGAAGACTGATGGGTCAGGGGACGAAACTCTTCTTGCTTTGGCTCCGCATTGCTGAGCGCTGCTGCAGCCTCGCTGTGATTCAGCAGAACTTCCCTGCCCGCAGCACTGCCTCTGTGGTGCAGGGCACTGCTTCATGTGGCAGCGAGGTAAATAAACCCAGAACAGCAGTTCAGCAGCAGGTGAGAGAGGAGAGCCAGCGTCCTGTGCTCCTGTCACTTCTCAGGCCACTCGCAGCGTTGATCTCTGCTTTCTTAACTGTCACATGTAAGTGTGTGTTCTCACTCAAGAGCTTAGCAACTGGAAAGGGCTGAACTGACCCCTCTGCTCCTTCCCGTGATCAGGTGGCACCCTGCTGTGTCAGATGGGCTCTGGGGGTACCAGGCACTGGGGTGCGTTTGTTTGGTGCTGATGGAGGAGGGGCTCTGCCACGGGAAGCCTGCTGCTTTGTTTCAGCTGATTCAGGTGGGGTGAGAGACTTGAATCCCAGAACAGCAGCAACGTGAGGGTTTTTTGTTTCTCTGGCTGCTAGCTAAGCGGTCTGTAGCATAGACTTAACAAACCCTAAAGAGCAAAATGTGAGCAGAGGATGGATGGTTTATATTAAAGTAGCAGAAGCTGGAGTCAGGGTGAGGGTTCTACTTTGGCAGGTGCCACTTGTGAGCAGGCCTTGCTCATCCCGTGGCCAGAACCTTGCTGGCAGCAGCTGCCTGACCCAGGTGTGGTTCTGGCACAGCCTGTTTGGGTCTCTGCAGAGGTGTCAGTGGGCAGCAGGGCTCTGCAGGGCTCCTCCTGGCACCGTGCAGGCTGCTGGCTGTGCCAGGTTCAGTGCAGCCATCGGCTGTAGCTGAGAGAGTTGGGAAGCAAAGGAAACCTCTCTAGAAGTGGCAGAAATCTGTAGAGCAGTTGGAAGGGATGAAGCCGTGCTGCCCTGAGCTGTGCCAGCCTGGCTCCCCCAGCCCTGCTGATACACTGGCACAGCTCTGCGAGGATGTGGCACGAGGGCATTGCTGCCTTCATTGCCTTGGGAGCTGTACCTGCAGGACGCAGACTGCTGTAATTCCGGGAAGAGGATTGCAGCATGCAAGGTGGAAATGCAGCCAACCTGTGCTGAACAATCTGCCCAGGTGCCATTCTGGGCCGTGGGACGTCTTGGCTCCCAACAGGAGGAGGGATGAGCTGAGCACCAGCAGACTCGTGGCCTTCCAGAAGGGCCGCCCAGGGCTCTGGGTGAAAGCCTTGAATGTTTGATGTTGCCAATAGGACAACGAGCTTATAAGTGGACCGAGCAAACAAATCCACCTCTCACCAAGCGTAAGCACTTCCAGCATTGTGCTCAAGTCCTGCTGGAGCAGTGACCTTCGTGTTTGAGATAAGGACGGCCTTGAAGTTGCTGATAGCAGGGCATTTGTCACGCTGTCCCTCAGTCCACTTTTATGGTGGACTGTGGGCTTTAATAAATAAAAGTATGGATTGTCCCAGCTGTCAAGGGCCAGGGCAGCTGCTGTGTCTGACAATGTTTGGGTTAGCAGCCTGTCCTTTCAGGCTTCTGCCATATGTGTAAGCAGTGTATGTATTGCCAAACTATCCCCAGAAGGCTCCTGACAGCATGTGGTATTTTCTTTGGGACAAAAAGGATTAAAACTTTGCTAAAAAGTGACAGAGGCAATGACAACCACCGCATAATTGAATCAACTGTAAATTATCTGATGTGAAACCTTGACATCTGAAAGGTGCCAGATTTTTTTAGTATGGCAGCAGGTGAAGCCCATTTATAACGTCCTGCACAATCAGGCTTTACATGAGATCACAGATTGCTGTGCACAGATTGTGCACAGAGCATATGCATCTGTGTGCAAGGCCTCCTCTAGGTTCTAAACCCTTCTCTTCTTTTGTGTTTCCAGGACAGCCAGTGTGGGACTGTAATTGATGTCAACATAGAGTGTGCTGTGAAGCTGGTAGGAACCAACTGCATCCTGTACCCTGTCAACAGCAAAGACCTGCAACATATCTGGGTGAGAACTCAACCAAAACAAACGGGAGCCAGGGTTTTGGTGATGGGAAGAATGCTGCTGCGTTCCAAGCAACTTGTGCAAAGGAAGCATCTGTGCAAGATGCATCTGCAACTTGGCTTTATTTTAAAGCATCCTCTCTGGGAGAAGGTGGAGCATCTCCTCTTCTGCCCATCTCTTCTGTGTTTCTGAGCACGTTGCTGAGATCGGGCTGACTTGGAAGGTGGGGTTGTCACTAAATTGTGAGAGCTTCTCTATTGAGATTGTCAGGTGACAATACAACCAGAGCCCCTCGACTCTGGCTCAGCAATGTTGTTAGTGCTTAAGCAGTGAGAATGCTAATGGGAGTCGAGCAGCTTTCTGTTGAACTGAAACATTCCTGGTTCTCCCATTTTATGAGGGTGGGGGATTTTTGGATGCTGAGTGGTATAAGGTTTTATCAACTACAGAAATTCAGGGCTGTTTAAATGGAGAATCTGTACTGTGCTCTGACTCTTCAGTGTACCTTAATTCAAGCTTACAGCAAGGTCTGCAGCTGCTGCCTGAAACCCACTCCGAGGTTGCCATCCAGTCTGTGTTATGTGAGGATTTACTCACTGGTTCAAAATACAAGGGCTGATGTTTGTAAAGCTTTTCCCGTTTTCTTCACAGCCCTTCATGTATGGTGACTACATAGCCTACGACTGCTGGCTGGGCAAGGTGTATGATCTGAAGAACCAAGTCATCCTTAAGCTTTCCAATGGAGCCAGGTACTTCTTTCTATGGAATGCCCCCTAGCCTTTATGATCCTGATCTGTTCTAGGAGATCTAGGCGCAGGCTGAGCTTCTCATTCATGTGCTCCTGTTAAGTCATCTGCTTGCTTTATCCTTGGATATAGAGTACAAATACATCTTTATCTGAAAGCGTCACTCATTACCCTCTGGAAACGTGTTATCTGAAGGATGTTATTTTTGTCAGTCCCAGCAGATCAGCCCTCCAGAACTAAAATATGTTGGTTTTTAAAACTGCGCTTCTGCCCTGGAAAAAATGGTTGTTTTGACATCTCATGAATTCCAGACTTCTCAGTAGGAGAGTGTGCCTCCTCTGACAGGCAGGGAGGGAGGATTCTTACCTTAAAGCATCTGCAGGATTGTGGAAGCTTGCAGGCTGGTGCTTCCTATTAATGATGGAAAAAGCAGCCCAAGATTGAGCTTAAGTCGTTATGGTCAGCTCTGCTTTATCTGCACCGTTATTTACAACAGTGTTAGGAGTGTTTTTAATGAGGATGTAATCTAAAGCCATACCTCCTGAGAGAGATTTAACCAGAAGCATTGCAAGAGTTTTCTTGTTACCTTAACGTGTGGTTCTGCAGAGCAGTAAATGATTTGAATTCTGATCCTTGTGCATGTCAGGCAGGAACGTGTAAATGGAAGCTCTCTGGACTCTGTGCTGTTACTGAGGCCTGTCTGGTCTTAGTGATGCAGAGAAAGGAAGGAGCCAGTGGAGGGCCAGGAGGCACACAGGCATGGCAGCTGGGATACCACCCATCTGTCGTGTAAATCGGATGGTAATGATTTAAAAAAAATAAAGAGGGGAAAAAACAGCTCTGCATTCAGCTGTTTCTAAGAGAAGTGAGCGTTGCAAAAGCCATAAAAGACGACTGGTGGATGCTTCTGTGATTTTTCTTGACTGTTTGAGCTTTCGGTTAACCCAGACTAGAAGGCTCTTACACATCTGTTAAACTGGGAGTGAAAAATAGCTGCACTTCTATATCTGCACCACCTGCAGTTACTGGTGGAACTTAAAACCTTGCTTGGTTTCTGTTAGCAACTCATGCATTGCTGTGTCAAATGAGGTAACTGTTTTTGAAATCTTTATAATGAATCATTTGAAATCCCACCAGAACTTAATCTGAACATAAACTATTACTGGAGCAAGCATACCCAAACTGCCTTTAGTTTCCTGCACCGGTGTGGATAACAAATGACACCTTTGCAGCAGACAAATCTTGACCAGTACCTCGCATATTACTTAATTTTCTTATTTTTTTACTCACTGAATGGAGCCTTATATAATACCAGGCAGTGTTTTTTACGACTTGTCTGTAGGCAGTTCTGCTCTGGACCATAAGGGCTCAGCAGTGTGCATATGGACAGACCCACTCAGGCAGCAGCAGTTGATCTGGTGCTGTTTGGCTCTGGAAATGTGACCGTGTCTCTTGTCTGCTCTCCAGGTGTTCCATGAGCACAGAAGATGGAGCCAAGCTGTATGACGTCTGTCCTCACGTCAGTGACTCGGTGAGCTCCTGGTTCTCCCGAGAGCCTGTTTGATCAACTTGAACTCATAAAGCTTTTTGCATAGGAGGGAGAGGGGAAGGGCAAAACCACAGTTATTTATAGATGCTAAAAGTTAAGTGATGCATTACATCTGAAAAACAGTTAGCTGGATCTTCTCTTAAGTAAGATGTAACGAGATGTAGCTTAAAGGTGTCCCTGCTTATAGCAGAGGGGTTGAAACTAGATGATCTTAAAGGTCCCTTCCAACCCAAACCATTTTAGGATTACTAACAGGCAGGTTTTCAGCAGATAATACATTTAGTATATCCCACTGTGTTTTGCAAACAAGTCACACAATATTCAGTCAGATGGCTGATGTCAAGGTGGCTCACTGTCTGCTCAATACATTTGTATGTGCTTTAAAAGGCTCTTGCTCTATTTAATGCTTTCAAATGTAATGCTTTCTTCTGGAAAAGGGCACGTTGTGTAAATGATGTTCTGCTAGAAGCATGTTTCTAGATGGTGTAGAATACTCACTTGCTGTTGTTGTCTGTTGCATTCTCTGAATGGGGAGCTGCCATCATGCTGGAGTTTTCCATATCGTGGTGGGGAAGGTTCTGCTGGCATTTCAGCTGTGTGCTGATAGAATCTCAACTTCCTCACCTTGCAAAGCAGACAGCAGCTTGCTTCTCCTTCCAAATGGCATCAGCAGGGCCTCGCTGTGTTCCCACAGCTTTACTGGGAGTTGGCTGAGAGAACAGCATATAATTCATAAAAACTAAAATGCTGTCAACCCTTATCCTTCCCAGCCTTCAAAGCAAAGATCTAAAACTGCATTTCTGTTCCTCTATTTCGTGAGGAGTAAAAGGAATATAATTGTAATAGGATGGGCTGCTGTGGTTTTCTTGTTCTGCACAGAAAAGGTGTGGTCTGTTGCTAGACCTTCTCTGGTATTTCAGTCTCTGCTATTTTGGGCTGCACAGCATTATTGTGCTTGCTAAATCTGTGTTGAAGCAGCATCCGCATTTTGGGCACTGATTTTGAGATCTTTTTTTAAGTCAGGCTGCCTTCAGAATACATGGAGTCCTATAGAGGCTCACAGTTTTGTCTTAAACTTGAGTTCTCCCCAGTGCTACCCCGATCCTGTGCTCAGAATTGCTGTGTTAGGTGCACGCCTGGTCTAGATCTCATTGCACTGCTCTCATCCTTCCTGACAAATTACAAGACTTGCTACATTTTGGTGCTCCGTATTCGATTACTCTAAACTGTTCTGTCCGCCCCCACATCCTGAATCTTGGCTCATCAAATCACTCTAAATATCAGTGGAAAAGAGTTCTAGGAAATAATTGTTTTCTTTATAGCCCTGTTCTGTTTTCATAGGGTTGTTGTGTTGACTAATCCACCCAAGGCAGGAAGAACACTCACAAAGTTAGTCTGACAGATGGAGGAGTGAAGGCAGGAATCCCCTGGCTGGCTGATAGCTGCAGGAGCTTGAACTGGAGCATGGAAAAGAGATCAGGTGTCCCTGCCCAGGACTGTGGCCTCTGTGGCTGCCTTGTTACTGAGAGCATAGGTGTGAAATCCGTATCTTTTGTTTCTTGCAAATACCTTTGCTTCTCCCCTACTGAGTCATAATCCTGTACGAATGTGTGATAGAGCAGGTTGCTATAGAAACTGCTGGGTTGGCTTCAGAAACGAGCTTTAAGAGATGGGCAACTTGCTAGTGAGACAGACTTTTTCCCTTATATTAACCTTGCTGATCACGAACGAGGGAAGGGAAAGGCTGCAATCTTAAAACTTCTGTCCTTTATGCTGGTTTTTCCTCCCTTTCCCTCGCAGGGTCTCTTCTTTGATGATTCATATGGCTTTTACCCTGGGCAAGTCCTCATCGGGCCTTCTAAAGTCTTCTCCAGCGTACAGTGGCTCTCGGGTGTGAAGCCTGTTCTGAGCACAAAAAGCAAGTTCCGAGTGGTGGTGGAAGAGGTAAGCACTGCCAGGCTGACAAGGGGCCACTTTCTGCACAGAGCAGCTTGGAGCAAAGTCAGCTTGCCATGGTAACCTCCCGAGAGCAAATGCGGTGTGGTTCTGTTCTGAAGTGACAAATTTCTCACTGTGGGCTGACAGGACTTTGGAGCATGGCTTGGCTTTTCCTCCCAAGGGTCCCTGCTGGCGCCTTGTAAGGTGACCATGTGCCAGTACACTCAGAGGCTTGTAGGCTGATCATTAGGGTAGTAGAAGCACCTCTTCCATTGAAAGTTAATGTTGCGTGCTATCCAAAAAGGGAGAAATGTTGCTGACTCCTTGCTGAAAGAGGGAGCAGCTCCAAGTCCCTTAGTGTGTCTTTGTGACATTGGACTGCTGAGTTGTATGAACTGTAGCTTCCTTCCAAAGCCAGATGTCATCTTCCTTGAAGCTAAAAGCTGTAGGAGCGCTCAGTGCTGCCCACAGCCATGCTACAGAGGAGCTGAAGTGGTTCTGGATGTTGGGAAACTACACTTAAATGACAAAAGCAGATTTGCTGCTTTCCTTTACTTAAATTTTCAGATCCTAGGCATGGATTTGGGAAAGCTGAAAAATCAAACCCCTTTTCCTTTACATTGCAGGTGCAGGTGGTAGAACTAAAGGTTACTTGGATCACTAAAAGCTTCTGTCCCGGAGGTACTGACAGTGTGAGTCCTCCACCCTCAATAATCAGCCAGGAGAACCTGTCCAGGTGAGAGCAGTTGAAAACCTTCTGCACTGTCAGGGTGTGCACAAATGTGGGTGATGTGCCTGCAGACACAAGGCTGTTTTTTTTTTTTCCTCCTCCTTGTTACATGCCTATATTCCAAAACTTCAAAAAAGTGAAGGAATGACTACAAATCCTAACGTCCCACCATTCTCTCCTAATGCTTTCCAGTCAACGAGTGCCTACCCCTGTCCTTCAGTTTGTGCCTGAAATAGGCTTCACCTGTTAACTGTGTGTGCAGTGAGGAAACGAAGTGCCCTGCTCTGGGCCCACGCTGATGCTGAGGGAGCATCTGGTGCCCTCTGCAGGCTGCAGCTGCGAAAACAAGCTGGACAAAATTCAGAAAGATCAGTCAGATGTGTAACAGCACAACAAAGCATTGTCCTGCTTGGAGCTCGTGGGGAAGCTGGAGGAGAGCAGCTCTCAGATGGCAGCAAAAAACACTGCCGACTTGAAATGTGTCTTGGCAGCTGTCTCTGGGAAGGAGGACTGGAGGGAGAGGAGTTAGTGGTGTTCCAGCTGACCTCTTTGTGTCCCTAGGCAGTCTTTTGTGAGACTTTCCACTCCTCCTTTACAGCTGTGTGCCTGGGAAGGCTTGGTGTGGTGTTAGCTTCTACCACTCCAGAAGAAGTGCTGTTGTCAAGAGGACATGCCAGCCTTGTGAAGGCTCTGGTTGCAGCAAGGTTCTGTTATTGCCTTTTTGCTTTGCTCATGGTTCTCCTTTCATCCTACCAGGGTAAAGCGTCTGGGGTGCTTTGACCATGCCCAGAGGCAGCTTGGAGAAAGGTGCCTCTATGTGTTCCCGGACAAAGTGGAACCTGCAAAAATCACCTGTGAATGCCCAGAGAGGAACTGTGTCCTGGGTGAAGGATCAGTTGCCAAAAAGGTGAACTTAGGAGGATAAAGGGAGGGACGCGTGACTTCTTTGACCGTTTCTGATTGCTGTGGTTTTTAAAGCACAAATCTTCTTGTGGTCCAAAATGTGACTCCTGGAGTGATTTTAAAGAGTAATGGCTTCTTGATGCCAGCAGCGAAGTCACCTTGTGCAGCAGTCTCACTGCACTGGGAGAGGCATGCAGCTAATCCACGAGAATGTGAACAGGACACTGAACGCAGGGGTGTCAACTTGCAGGGGCGAAGCTGTGCTCTGACAGCCTGGACTTACACTAACAGAAACACACACCTATCCTCACGTTTATCTTGGAGCCAAAGCATTCATTTCAATCCTTTCTGCAGTGATACTGAGGAATGTCTGCTTCCTAGGCCAAATGAGTCATGCTGTGACTTTACATGTTGGCTGTAGAGCAGTGGTGTTCCTAGAATAACAGGATATCAGCAGTGTGGATGGTGACCTCCCTGCGCAGCTGCGTCTGTTGCATAGATTAACTTGTGTAGCCTGTTGTGACCTTCCAAAACAAGAAAGTTCAGAGCTTGCTTAAAATAGCCTAAAAGAGCAAAGCTGACTTGCTGAGGACTAGTCTGCCGCTGGTATTTGCTCCTAAGCAGAGCAGTGGTGTGATGGCTGTGATGTTGTCACTAGCATGACTCTTGCTAGTTTGCACATTTCACCATACCAGAGTATTCTGCAGAGTTCACCATTCCTGGGTTGTCTGCCAGTTTGCACATTGTTTGACCCACATCTGCTTTCTGCAGGTGAGGAGACTGCTGAAGAAGCAGATAGTGAAGATCATGTCGTGCTCCCCAGAATCTCAGGGTACCACTGAAGCCCCGGACAAAGAGCCTGCTCCAGCTGCTGACCAAAAATCAGAAGACCTCAAGCCTGGCTCAAAGTGTGAACTGGAGGACTCTTCCAATGGTGCGCCGAGCGCAGGGGAGAGGAAGGAGGAGCAGCCTGAAGAAGTGGGGAAGGACAAAGGGGGAGCAGCAGTGAGACAGCAACCTCCCTTTCTGCTGAAAGATGAGGGATCCGCCGATTACAGGCTGCAGTCCATGGAGCAGGATGCTGATGATGAGGCAGCTGATGACACAGACGATACTAGCTCTGTCACCTCTTCTGCCAGCTCCACCGCCTCATCCCAGAGTGGCAGCGGCACCGGCCGCAAGAAAAGCATCCCTCTTTCCATCAAAAACTTGAAGCGGAAGCACAAGAAGAAGAAGACCAAGATCTCAAGAGAATTTAAGCCAGGAGACAGGTGAGTTGGGCTTCCAAACCTAGGTAGAGTTGCTAAAATCCCTTTCAGATGTAAACCACCTCCTCAGCGTGGGTGGAGGGGATGATGGTGTGCCTCAGGTTGGGACACTGCTCGTTAGTAACCAGGAGTGATTACCTTGCGAGGACTGCGCAGTGGCCTGTGTGAAATCGACTTGATTTGAGTCCAGCTTGTGATGAAACTGTGGCCACGTGATGTGACACTGATGCCGGTCCAGCTCAGCTGTGCTTCAGGGCATGGACAGAATATCTGTGCTGCGCTCGGCTCTGTGCGCAGAGCAGGAGGTGAATAAAGATCACATAGCTTAGATGTGACACTAATTGGGTACCTGGGTGGTGCTTCTGCGGAGAGGCTGAGGACAAACCACAGCAGTGTGACTGGACAGCTCATCCTCACAGAGCTCATTGCTGGCAAGGCTTCGTACTGCAGTGGGCTCTGCTTTATCCTCATCCTGTTCTGCATAGGTATCGGCAGCTTTTGCCAAATTGGTTTTTTTTAATAGACAAAGTGCACTGCTTGAAAGCCTCAGAGGAATTGATTTCAGTAGCCTGGGGGAGGGAGGATTGCATCTATCAGCCCGCTTCTGGAAATAACTGCATCTCTTAGCATTTTCTTTCTCTTTCTGAACTTAAGAATGTTTAAACTGTTTTCAGGGGAAGCAAGGACACTGACAGCTGGGGAACCTGTCTTGCTAGTTTTCCTGGACTGCTTGTGTAAAAATGCTGCATCAGAAATAAACTGATGCAAATAACATGCGACAGTCCTTCCAAGAAAGTGACACCGGGATTTAAGGGACCCAGTAGTTTGAGAATGCCTTGGACTTTGTTCATGTTTTCTTTGGGTATTTTAGCTTTGTTGCTCCTTTTACTTCCTGAAGGTTTTGGAGAAACTGTGTTTGAAGGTCACAAACCTCAGCAGAACACTATTGGAACGGAAGCAAAAATGGGAGCACAGGATAGCATTTCTGGGAATGCTGTGGACTCGTTCCTAGTTCACTTACACATTCTGCTGAGTGTCTCTCCTTCATTAAAGGCTTCACCAGGGAAGGCTTAGCTGGGAGAAATCCCCGTGGCAATTCTGACTCCACACAGGGAAACTGAGGCCTGGCGTTAAGACACTTTCCAGCAATGACTGCGTCTCCAAGTATAAGAAATGCAGACTTTTTCAGCTAGGGTTTCATCTCTGTGCTTATACTTTACAGGACACATGTGGCAGCTGGTCACAGCTCAGTGTGAGTGGTCTTTGCTGTCTGAATATTCAGATGAAGCACTGCTGAGAGATGCAAAGCGGGTGGATCACTCACCAGATCTGATGTGTCAGCTCAGGGCTACCTCTACCTACGGGGTGCCAGCTCAGCATGCTGCTTTACCATCAGCTTGAGGCTTCCTGCAGCTCTCTGGGCAGCACGTGGACCCCCGAGAATGCAAACTGATATTATTTCCACTTAAAATTATTTCCCTGATGACATTCATAAAAAGAGGGCTGGGTAGAGATGAGGGAGATAGCTTCTTGTGTCTTTTTCACAGTTTGACTTGAAACCAAGACAAATGCAGCACTTATGCTGTGTCTGCGAGGTCTGGCCAGCAAAGTAAAGGTTGTGCTTAAAATCAGCACAAGATTGAAAAGGCAAGTTGTGTGGAGTCGGGCAGGACGGAGTGCAGGCAACCTGGGCAAACTCTGCTAATGAGACCTCCGCCTTCCTCTTGTCTCCTGCGGCACAGATTGCATCCAAACTGTCACACTCCGTGATGGAGTACCAGCATGTGGTTTGTGGCTGCGTGCTTGGGATTCGTTTTTGAGCTGCAGGCAGATGTGTACGTGTTTGAACAGCTGGGAAGGAGGGTTCTCTTTTAAAAAAGAAATCCTTGTGTGCAGTGTGTTCGTCTTTGTGGAAGGGCTGAGATGGATGCTGAAGTTCCCTCTGGTAACTCACCGGCTGTGTTTGCAGGGTTGCAGTGGAGGTGGTGACCACGATGACTTCAGCTGACGTGATGTGGCAGGATGGCACTGTGGAGACCAACATTCGTTCCAACGAGCTGATTCCAGTCCATCATCTGGACAACAATGAATTCTGCCCCGGGGATTTTGTGGTGGACAAAAGAGGTACCGAGTGTCACAGACATGCTCTCCTTGGGGAGTAAACACGCTTTTAATGGCAAATTGTTCTTCCTTCTGGATCCTCTAGTGTGTTCTGCAGCCCATCTTACAGTAGCTGTTAGAAATGGTCAGGTGAAGTTAACATAAGAGCCTTACCAGGGACAGGCAGTGATTCAGGTGACTTGACACGTGTCAGCACACAGCCATTGTTTAAATACCAAGGTTGAACTGTGACAGCCGAGCTGTGAAAGGAATAAATACTGAGGAACAAAGCCAGGATGCTCAGTGTTCTTTCAGAGTGCGAATGGCTCTGAGGTGTGTCCCAAAACCAGGGGAGGAATGAACAACTCATGCTGTGCTGCTTTCCTTGAAGGACCTCCTGTCGTGACCCTCAGATTCCAGAAAGGAGTCTGGATACCACTGTGCTGGATAAAAGGGCTCCCAATGTTCTCACGCTGTCCAGTGCACCATCATTTTGTTTCACCATCCATTCATACCCTATTAAAATGCAGCTCCTTAGCTGAGGACAGTTTTGACTGTTTAGGAAGAACTGTTTTTCCTAATGCCATTCACAGATGGAAGATTTCAGCTGAGAACTGGGGCGCTGACAGCCTCGGGTGTGCAGAATCTGTGCTCTTCCATTGAACTTGCCTACGTTTTTCTTTTTTCTCCTACTACTGTGACCAAAAGCTCAGAGCTCCCAGGACCCTGGTGTGTATGGAGTCGTGCAGTCTGGTGACCATATCGGCCGTACCTGTGTGGTAAAGTGGTTCAAGCTGAAATCCAGTGGAGATGATGTGGAGGTAAGTGCAAGAGCCACACAATAGTGAGATTCCTGTAGATAAACCTGGCAGTCAGATCTGCAGTGGAGCTGGTCCTTGGGGCTGGGAGCAGTCATGTACTTTTGGGCCTGGCAGTAACCACATACAGTTGATTTCACACGCAGTTGAGTTCAGTGTCAGAGTTTTTCCCCACCATGTCTTTACTAGTTGGTGGAAAGAGAGGATCCACAGCTTGTTATCCTGCTCTGTGGGGGTTTGTAAAACGCTGTATTTCACAGACTCTTGGTGGGCTAGGAACAAAACATCAGGCTTGTCTGGGGAAGTGTTCCACTTTACTGCTCGTTTCTCATTACTTGGGTGCTCCTAGCACTTCTCCAGTAAATAAAAGGAAAGACATTTTCCTTTGCTCATCAGTTGATGAGCTTTTTATCAAACACTTCCTGTTGCCTCAGATCTTTTCTAAAGTAAATGCTCTTCTTCGGGCCCCACTGAACTGCCTTGAGAAATCTAGATGTTCAGAAGGGAATGAAACAACCTTGTGTGTCTTGTGATTGCGGTGACGTGGACCTGAGGTAAAGGTGAGGGTGAGCAGGGAAGAGCAATGCTACCCATTTCCTTTCATTATAGTTCTTTGATTGATGTGCTGCGGGATGAGATGACAGAAGGGACGTGAGCAGTTCCTTCCTGCAGTCTGTTAAGGCAACAGAAAAGTGACAGGATGGAACGCAGAGTAGCTCAGGTGTCGGAGGTACGCTGGGAAGATGAACGCAGCATCCCAGGGCTGACATGTCTGCGTTCTGTCTCCAATGCAGCTGATTGGGGAGGAGGAGGATGTGAGTGTTTATGACATTGCTGACCACCCAGACTTTCGCTTCCGCACCACTGACATTGTGATTCGCATCGGCAATTCAGATGGAGCCACAGCTAATGAAGATGAGGTGGGTTCTCAGTGCAATTACACGACTGTGGTATCACCTGGAATTAGTCTTGGGGTGTGTGGGAGGAGTCGGTGGGAGGCCTGTGGTCTGGGGCCTTAGGCTCTGTGTGGGCATCCTTAAGTCTCTAGCTTGCTGGGTTTGTTTTATTGTATCCCCTGCTGTCGTGAGAAACATATCGGATCTGCGGGGCTGGTGGAAATTCTGTGCTGAAATGATTGGGCTGATGGAGACTGTAGCAGAACAAGAACAAAGTTGAGACAAGGCTTAAGGGTTGCTTAGGATTTGAGTAACCTCTAACGTGAGAATGCTCTGTGTGCAAGAGTGAAGGTGAGTTTGTTGTGTAACCAGTTTCATTCGACCACCTAAGAGTGGGATTCTTGTGGTAATCCAAAAACACATATGTTAATTTGGATCATCTGGGGAGAAAGGGAGAGCACTCAGTTTTGTAGAGAATGTGGAGTTTGCTGGGAAGCAGGTTTCCTTATTTTGCCTGGAAGCCCTCCAGCCATTGAGAAGCTGCCCTAAAAAGGGATAGCTGGTGTAGGATGGCTCTTGCTGCAGTTCTAGTTTCAGCAGCACGGAACACATCCACGCTTGCTGGGCTGACCCAGATAACCTCCTTCCAGTGCTGCTTAATGAGCAAGCTCTGGGCCAGCTGTAGCATGTCTGTATGTGTCTGTGCGCTCTGGAGAAGCTGCTGCCAGCCTTCCCGGGGGGGCCAAGTGCAGGGCCCGGCTCCTGGCACCCCACTAGATGGCATCCTGCTCCAGGGGACTGTCGTGTCCCCTTTCTGGCAGATACCCAATGGTGCTGCCCTCAAAAGGCCGCAGCCCCAGGACTGCTGTTACTTCTGCTCAGCTGGCTCTCCACCCAAGCTGCAAGCATTGCTTTGGGAAGGACCAGGCTCCCGGGTCACCAGCACGGGGGGAATCTGCACTGAAGTGCCTGGGAAAGAGATGAAACTGACAAGCTGCCCTTGTTTCCACAGCCTTCGGTCGGGCAGGTGGCTCGCGTGGATGTCAGCAGTAAAGTGGAGGTGGTGTGGGCTGATAACTCCAAGACTATCATCCTGCCTCAGGTGAGGTGCTGTTCCCAGCTTGTGGTAGCTCTGCAAGTTTTGGTGTCAGATGCAGGCTGCAAAGAAAGTCTTGTCTGTGAGGGAATCCTGCTCTATTTATTGTTACCTTCCCATGGCAGTGGGGCTTCCCACTTCTGGTAGCACAAAAAAATCCTCACTTTTTTTTTAGGATGACTGATCAGTTAATTAGCATGGCTTTTGAATATAGAGAATATTATGCTGCCAGGGAATTGCAAACAGACTTCTGGTCCTTTTACACACACTGCTGCCTGTTCATGTCTCTGACCACAGCCTACAGCACCTGCTGCTTTGCAGGGTGGGCTGCAGAGCTCAGCGATCATCAGCTTTAACTTGAGCCCAGATTCACAGTGTTGCACAACTAAAGCACAGCTGAAAAACTATTGCTGCTTCTGTCTGGCTTGTGAAACAGTGCTGTAGTGTTTTGTCTTAAGAAGCTCCCCCAGAAGCTGGATGAGAGCCACAAATTGTGACCTTACCTACATAAGGGTCAGACCCAAATGTCTTCCTGAGGCAGGGAGGGAGAGGAATTGAGTGCAGACTTTAAAAATATGGAGCCATATTGCCAATCCGTGTAACCCCATTCATTTGTCCTCTGCATTGTTCTATTTTAAGGCTTATATTGTATGGTCTTGTAATCGTGTTCACTATTCCACATAGTTTCATCCCATGTCTCTTCTCCTTGTTGCTTCAAGTTAACCCAGGCAGCCTGAAGAGGAGAGCAGATTTGCTTCTGTAGGGTCCCATCTCCTGCAGCACGACAGTGAACAACATTGCTTCTGCAAGGAGAAAGTACTTGATCAAGATTCCATTTTTAAACCAAGCATCTCTGCATTAATTACAGTAGAATAGTCAATGCCTGCACTATGGCAGTGGACTAGAGCGTTACAAAGCAGGCTGCTGTCTCCCTTCCCCCTGTTGTCACATGTGCTTGGATGCCAGGCACAATCAGAGGTCTGCTGTGTGCTCCACAAAGGGCTGCTCTCACACTGCAGAGCTGGGACTCCAGCAGCTCCTGCTGTGTCACATCAGTCCCTTCCATTCTGCTTGTCTGCGTAATTATGGGAGCTGGGGAAACGTCAGGAGTGAATTATCAGTTAGTAAAACTGTGATTTATCAATGCCTGCCCGCATGCCAGAGACGAGCTGTCTGGGTGCTTTTTCTCAGCTCTAAAAATAAAGGTGGCATAACTGGCTAACTTTCCATCTCAAATTTGGATTAGCTTTGAGGGCGGTGTGTTTTGATGGCTTTTCCTGCCTGCAGTCACTTGTGTTAAACCCAACCAACCCCCACTGGCTGCCTGTCTCTGGGTGGCACAGAACTGGCTGAGCAGGGCTGGTTCAGCTCGAGGCTTTGACAAGAGAGCTGAGCGTCCATGTGCTTCAGCCTCTGGAATCATGTCTTACGAGGTTGAGAGGACTCTTGGGCCATCATTCAAGCATCAGAAGCAAAGTTGTTCTCGGTCTTCTGCTTCTCTGATGACATTGAGTGCATCTCTGAGCCTCTGCAGAGAACCTCACGAGAGATGCAGTGTGTGCAAAAGCATGATTAGAGCAAATGAGGGTAGATGGAGCGTGGATGGGTTCTGCTTTCGGTACTGAAGGGGAAGAGAACATTTTATGTAAGAGCTTATTCAGCAGCTTGAGTTAGACTTTATTGTCCCAGCTGAATTTTAAGCAGTAGTCACATACAGCAGCTAAAGCAGCATAGCAGAGCTCTGACAGCAAGTAGTGTGTGCCACAGAAGAAGAAATCTGGTGTGTGAATTTTTTTGCTGGTTCCAGCATTGTCTGTGTGGAAGGACGGAGTGTGGAGGCAGCCAAAGCAGCATTCTGTGCCAGCACAGCTAGAAATACAAACTCCACTCATAATAGCCAGCACCTTCTGAGTTCGCTCTGTGTTCAGAGCCCCTGGGGCATTTGGGTAGCTGGTTGGCACTAACATGCACTTGTTGGTGGCTCCGTCCCAGCCATTGGGAAGGTTGCAGCCCACCTAGACCTGCCCTACTCTCCCCGCAGAGCCCTACTTTGACAGGTGGAGGATGGGGCTCTGCTGGTTCAGTCTGTGTGGGTCATCCATTAGGATGTTATTTGGATCATATCTCACCCACCCTGAGTAGATGGAAGGGGTTGGAACAGCCTCACAAACTCTAGCTGACAGCTCCCATTTCATGGGGAGAACCGACTTGCCTGCATTTAATAACAGTTAAAACTCTGCACTTCAGCCTTAAGTACTCTGTGCCTTTTCTAACTGCTCTCCTTTAGCACTTATACAACATTGAGTCGGAAATTGAGGAGTCGGACTATGATTCTGTTGATGGCAGCACCAGTGGGGCATCCTCTGAGTGGGAGGATGAGAGCGACAGCTGGGAGACAGACAATGGCCTCATGGAAGACGACCACCCAAGAATTGAGGAGTTAGAGCCCGAGGAGCCAGCAGCAGAGGAGGTAAAAAAAGTAGAGGAACAAGTCCAGGGAGCTGTGGCTATGGCAGTTGCAGATCTTGCTGCAGAGAAAGCTGGCAAGGATGGAGCCCCAAAGAGCTTCAGGGAACTAAAGGAAGCCATCAAGATCTTGGAAAGCCTGAAAAATATGACTGTGGAGCAGCTGCTGACTGGCTCTCCCACCTCCCCGACTGTGGAGCTGGAAAAACCCACTCGGGAGAAGAAATTCTTGGATGATATTAAAAAGCTGCAGGAAAATCTCAAGAAAACCTTGGATAACGTGGCTATTGCAGAGGAGGAAAAGATGGAAGCCATGGTGGAGACAGAGAAGAAAGAAGAAAAAGCAGAGGCACAGACACCAGTGAGGTCAGAGTGGCCCAGTGAGACACCAGTGCTGTGCCAGCAGAGTGGGGGCAAACCTGGAGTCACCTTCACCAGTGCCAAGGGAGAGGTGTTCTCTGTGCTGGAGTATGCTCCAGGTGAGTGCGCCAGGCCAGGCTGCTGGGAAGGCTCTGTGCTGCCATGTTTCTTTTGCTCCAAAATATTTGCATCTAAGGTTGGGTATCCTCCCTTATCTTTCTCATAGCTGATTAAGTGGGGAGGAGAAATTAAGACAACTTTGGTAGAGCAGTTCATCTGGGAGCTAAACTTGGCATCTCTAGGCACTGAACTACTTCTCAAGCCATAAAATAAACTTGCCTTTCTTCCACGTTGGAAATGAGCTTTGGAGGGCTGCGTAGATCAGACAGTTTAAAGCGATGGGGTTTGTTCAGGCTTTTTTTTCTGAGGGGCGGTGGAGATTGGTTGAGGAGCAGAACAGGAGCAGCTGGTGCTCTTGTGCTGGGTGTCCTTGGTTGGATGAGCGTCCTTGTTAACATTCATCTGCCAAAAATAAAGAAGGAGCATCTGGTTGTGTGGAACACAGGTGACAGCAGAGCCCGAGGTGCTCGGCAAGCCCACCAGCTAAGCCAGAGCTGGGGAGGAGAGGTGGCCAAGCTGTTCTGAACCTGCAGGTGCATGCAAATAAAAGCAAGGAGCTGCACTCAAATTTCTGCAGGCAGGAGGTCATCCCAGCAGTGTGACAGGGCCCTTTGCAAGACCAAGAGAACAGGAGTTACAGGTTGTGGCTGCTATACCATGTGGGAAAAAAGCAAATAATCTCTGGGCTGCCTCCTGGCTCAGCACCAAAGTAAGCTGAATTGCCCTGGGCTGATGTGTAAGCTGGGATATGTTGAAAAGCTCTAGGGCTTCCCGTCTCTACTGCAGGAGTTGGGGTTCTTCAGGAAGATTTTTGTGTAGTTCTTCCTGCTGATGTCCCCTCTCTCTTTTTGTCCAAATGATACATTTAATGCATGGGTGGATCTGCCTTTGTAAGGAGCTGGTGGCAGGCTTTAATTCTGCTTTCTCCCTTGGCTCACAGATAGTCATGCCTTCAAGAAAATGGAGTTCCAGCCCCCAGAAGCAAAGAAGTTCTTTAGCACTGTGAGGAAGGAGATGGCTCTGCTGGCCACCTCCCTGCCAGATGGCATCATGGTTAAAACCTTCGAGGATCGAATGGCAAGTGTTTGCTCTCCAATTTCTGTGTGTTAGAACTGGGCTCAAAGTCCAGCTGGCTTGGAACTCCCTGCTTAGCCTCAATCCCCTACATTAGAGCCACAGGAATGTGAGCAGCATGCGAAATTGTAATTACCATGAATGGTTGCTTTTGCATTCCCTTAGTGGGGGTGGCAAACACCACAGATTCTCATGGCAGGAAATCCATTTTGGGTTGTGTGTCCCACTGAGCGGGACAGGCAGGTGGGCAGGCAGTGGAGGATGTGTGAGCAGCGGGCACAGCAAGGCCATAGCAGAAGCACAGCTTCTAGGGAGAAGGTGCCCTGAAACGTGTGAACTGCAGGTCTGGAGCAAGGGCTGAAGTGGACAGAGGGATAAACCGGCTGCGATCACACAGCCGTGCCTGGCGGCTTATATCAGCTTTCTCCACAGGACCTCTTCTCAGCACTTATAAAAGGGCCCACACGCACGCCCTATGAAGATGGCCTCTTCCTCTTTGACATCCAGCTCCCCAACATCTACCCTGCTGTGCCACCTCTCTTTCGCTACCTCTCCCAGTGCAGCGGGAGACTGAATCCCAACCTGTACGACAATGGCAAAGTGTGTGTCAGCCTCCTGGGGACGTGGATAGGCAAGGTAATGCTTCCTTCTACCCATCCACAGGTCACAGTGGTTGTGCCAGGTCACTGCTGGAACCAGACGCTTCCATCCAGGCCAGGAGTCCTGGGTGAGGTCTGGTCTCTGGTGCTTGAACTTGGTGGTGGCTCAGGCTGTAGATGTCTGGAGGTGGATTGATGGGACTGGAACTGATGTGGTGTGTAGTTATACACCATTCCAGGCAGACGGCGTGGCCAGGCAGCGTGCTGGGCTGACAAAAAGTAAGGAAGATGACTTGGTGTTGCGGAGGCACTGGCGCATCACGTGCTTGTTGAGTCAGTCCCTTGTTCCTGCTGCAAGCCACAGGATCTTAGTGGTGGGGATGTAGAGAAACTGGGGTCTTGCTTCATCCAGTGGTTATCTCTGAGCGAACCAGTGGTGCTTCTGCCCTTTGATGCATTTGTTATGTGTATTTCAGGGGACAGAAAGATGGACCAGTAAATCCAGCCTCCTCCAAGTACTCATCTCCATCCAAGGTAAATGCTCCTGCAGAACCTGTGGGACAGGAAAAAGCAGGGGGGGAGTGCAAGCTTATGTCTGGCAGGGGGTTGATACGTGCTGTGCCAATTGGGCTGCTGCTGCCTTTTGCTCTCACCTCGCTGGACAAAGCAGTGTCCTTATCTCAGCAGTTCAGCATTCCGAGCAGGTACAAGCTTTTCTCATGCCTTGATTTTTTGGCTGCGTCCCAGGTCTCTGAGACAATGCTTTCCCTTCTTCCTGCAGCCACAGAGCTGTTCTGCTTGTTATTCCGAGCTGACAAAGGTGGACCATTTTTTTTCAGCCAGTTACCAAAGTTGCTGCTAAACTGGACTTAATTTGCAGGACTGTTTTTATCCCCGCTGAGTCATCTACTTGGGGCACATTTTTGCTCATGATGTTGGTGTTTACACTCCTAAAGCAGAATAATCAGGGGTGTGTCTAGACCGGCCCCAGGGCTTCCTGTTGCAGAGCTTTGCCCTATAATGTCCAGTTTGGAGGCAGACAGTCTAAATCAATTCTCCACCTTAAGGCCAACTTTCTATGCAGGGAGCCCAGGAATGTGACTTGAGAAATCTCTGACACAGAACAAAGGCTGCTGCCTGGAGTACACAGGGACTCTTGCTCCTCCACAGCCTCCCAGCCTGCCTGTGCCCTCCTGCTGGGGGGACAACGCCACAACAAAAGCCTTTTCTCATTTACGGAGCTGAGCGTCCAGATTTAGAAGCTGAACTACTGAATGTTTTACTGGAGTGGTGGATAGTGGAAAATCTCCCACCCTCCCTCCTGCTGCCTGGTCTTGGGGAGACTGGTGTTGTCACCTCCACCAGCTCTAATGCAGCTTGTGGCAGGCTGCCAGCAGCATGGCAATATCAGTGTCGTTTCTACCTACACAGAATTGCAATCTGGCAGAGGCAGGCAGAGAAAGCTCCGTGTGGGTGGCTTGTCACTTTGTTCCTTGTCTCTGTACTGCCCTGCTGGGACTATACTGGGTAGGATGGCCAGGTCAAAGTATGTCTTCCTTTCTTATTCAGAGGAGGAGGGAGGAAAAAATGTATTTAAGAACAATTTAAGAAAACGTATGGGCTACGTTTGCATTCTTTTTTTGCTAGGAATAGAGGGAAAGTTGTTGTGAAATGTTTTTCCTTCCACCCTTTTGACCTCCTGCTGCTGCGTGCCCTCTGCATCACACCACTGGAAGCCTCCTCTCAAATGCTGTTCTTGGTGCTGTCTGGGATCCTCAGTGTGTGAACAGAAGGCTGCAGAGCCGTTCACACAAAGATGAGCAGGGGGCTGCAGCACCTCTCCTACGAAGACAGGCTGAGGGAGCTGGGCTTGTTCAGACTGGAGAAGAGAAGGCTGCGGGGTGACCTCATTGCAGCCTTCAGTACCTAAAGGGAGCCTACAGACAGGAGGGGAATCAACTCTTTGGAAGAGTAGATAACAGCAGGACAAGGGGAAATGGTTTGAAGTTGAGGGAGGGAAGATTTAGGTTGGATGTCAGGGGGAAGTTCTTTACAGAGTGTGGTGAGGTGCTGGAACAGCTGCCCAGAGAGGCTGTGGATGCCCCATCCATCCCTGGAGGTGTTCAAGGCCAGGTTGGATGGGGCCCTGGGCAGCCTGGGCTGCTCTGAAATGTGGAGGTTGGTGGCCCTGCGTGTGGTGAGAGGTTGGAGCTTGGTGATCCTTGAGTTCCCTTCCAACCTGGGCCGTTCTGTGATTCCAGTGCATTTTGCAGAATCCTGTTTGTCCAGCCTGCCTTCAAAAGCAGGTAGCAGGAACCAAAGCACAGCTTCCCTCCTGTGTGTTCTCCTTCAGCCCTTCCAGCTGCCGGATTTGCCTCTCAGCGATGCGCTATGGGTGCCGATCAACAAAGGAGGTCCTCCTTTAACCCGCTGCCCTCGTTTCCTTTGCCAGGTCTCATCCTAGTGAACGAGCCCTATTACAACGAGGCGGGCTTCGACAGCGACCGGGGCCTTCAGGAGGGCTACGAGAACAGCCGCTGCTACAACGAGATGACTCTGATCCGGGTGGTGCAGTCCATGATGCAGCTGCTGCGCAGACCCGTGGAGGTTTTCGAGCACGAAATCCGCGAGCATTTCCGCTGCAACGGCTGGCGCCTGGTGTCCCGCATCGAGTCCTGGCTGGAGACCAACGAGCTGGTGGAAAAGAGCCACGAGCAGACCAACGGGGCGGATTCCGCCTCCCTCCTCTCTGCGGGCGGCGCCCTGGCCGAGAGTCCCGGAGACAACGGGGGGGAGTGCAGCGGTTCCGCCGAGCAGGGAGCGGCGGCCGAATTCTCCGACTCGGCGCTGGACGGGAAGGAGGAGCTGGACGAGGCAGAATTCCCGACCTCGACGCCCAGCGATGTCCACCAGTACTCAGACTCGGAGAGCGCGGGCCGAGCCAGGGGGGTGGACCTGGCCAGAGACCGAACGGACGAGGGGAAGGCTGCCCAGGACTCTGCCTCGCAGCCGAGCGTCAAACCAAAGAAAAGGAGAAAGAGCTACAGGAGTTTCCTTCCGGAGAAGAGCGGTTACCCCGATATTGGGTTCCCCCTCTTCCCTTTGTCCAAGGGGTTCATTAAAAGCATCCGTGGTGTCTTGCAGCAGTACCGGGCTGCCTTAGCAGGGGCCAATATCCCAGAGTGGACAGAGGAGAAATAAACCGTCGGGTTAGGGACAGGCAGGTGCAGAGGAGAAGGGAAAGCAGCAGAAAGGAAATTGGCAAATGCTGTTACCAGTAAACTGGCTTCTCCTTCCAGCTTTTCTTCCTCAGCTTGGTTTGTTCCAAAGAAGGTGGTAGGCCTGATTTGCTCCTCCGAGGAAAGGTTGTCTACGCATGAATTTGCCCTCAGCCCTCCTTCCTTCCCCCTGTCCCACATACGTGCTCCTCTTGCGAGTTTGACCCTGCAATGGTAAGATTGGAGACCCGCACAGAAGCGTCTTGCAGCCACGTTCCCTCTGCACTTTCATCTTGGGGCACCTTTCCACACAGACTTTTCCCACCCAGCGGTTTCTGCTGCTGGGGTTCGAGCCAGAAGCGATTGCTGTAGGATCTGGAAGCGAAGGGCGCTGCCCTCTTTCATTTTTCTCTGCATTACCACGGGTTTTCTGAAATCTACCCAAGCTGACGCGTACTCAGACGTTGGATTGTTTGCATTGAAGTTGTCTGCACCATACGGAGTTGCTCTAGTCGTAGTTGTTCACCGATAGCTATGAGGTTCTTCTGATCAGAACTGAACGGGCAGAACCAGAACTCTGTGCTGCCCTGGCAGTGCCGTGGGGTTTCCATCTGCTCCTGTGACTTCTGCTCTTTTCTTCTGGAATCAGCTCCACCATCCACAGTCTATTCTCCGAGTAAGGCGGACTTCCCTTTCCCCACCATGCATGCCTGTCCTCTAGAAATACACGAGATGCGGGGCTCTGCCTCTTTACTTGCTCAGCTGTCTGAATCTTCCCTTCAGTCCTCCCTGGCAGCACTGGGTGTAACTCAGCTCTCAGCCTTGCCTGGTTGGGGGGAGCACGGCACACCTGCTGCCTCTCCATCACCTGCAGGGTCTGGGGGCTGTCTGAGCCAGGGCCACCCATAGGACAGGATCTCAGGCAGCGTGGCCAACTCCTGTGGGAGCAGCAGTTTGTGGCGGTTCCTCAACCAGTAACTGGAGCACATCCGACACCGGCACGGGCTGCTGCTATTTCCTCCCCTGGCCAGCTGCTTCCTGCGAGTGCCTGAACCTGCTGTGGCTGGTAGAGCTGTGGGCACAGCACATCCTATCTGTGTGCTGCTGCGGTGCTGCTGGGCCTCCGGGAAACAGCTGGCAGGGCAGCACGGCACTGATGGAGCCGGTGACCTTCAGCACTTTGCAGCAGCGACCTGCAGGAGCAGCAGCCTCCTGGCTGGGTGCCTTGCTGGAGCCTTTGTGTGCACGCACTTACGTTCACTTCTGGAGCTGGGGAGGTCACATCAGCACTGCTGCATCCACAGGAGCAGTCAGGCTGTCCTTCCAGCTGACAGCAGGGAGAGCTGGGAGCGGTCGGCAGTAAGGATGGAGGCAGATCCATTCTGTCAGCGTGGCTGTGATCCCTCCACCCCAGCCAGGATGTGGCCTTTCTTCTGACACCCAGCACAGCGGGCTGCTCTCAGTATCTCCCTGCTGTGCTTCTGACCTGCACTGTGGCTGTCCTTCACCCCCTCCATATGGCTGGGAAGGAGCCAGCACCGAGTGCTCTTGGTTGGAGGGAGAAAACCCTCAATGGCCACAACTTGACTGCTGGCAGAGCTCTGTGTGTCCCTTTGCTCCCCAAAGCTCTCACCCTCCAGAACACGCAACGCTGCCGTGGGGACAGCGTGAGCTGCTCAGAGAGGTCTGTCCCAGGTTTTCCCCATCGTTTTCTTTTCCACTGATCATAAGCAAAGAGCGTTGGCCCAGGGCCCCCCCAGGAGTGGGCGCTGCCCTGCAGGGGGGCTCAGCCCCCACCACAGCACGGAGGTTTACAGATTTTCTAAGCTTTTGATAATGTGAAGCTCCCTGGTGACCAGGTTGGTGGTGAGCACACTGCAGCTATGTAATTTTTTTTCGTGTATGTATGTAATATTTAAGGGTAACAAAAGTTAAAAAGGCTTAAAACCTTAAAAAATAATAATAATAATGATGATAATAATTAAAAAGACACAAAAAAAAGAAAAAAAAAAAAGCCAAAGCATGATGCATATTGTTAGCCTTAAAACTGGCTACACGACTGTGTGATGTACAAATCTGAGCAGCCTGTAACTGTTTTAAGTGCTGGGGTTGGGGGAGAAGCATTACGAAATCAGTTTGTAGCCTTTGAATTCTGTACAGTATTTAAATGAAGAAAACAAAACCAAACCAGACCCGACCATTGAGGCCATGCTTAGAGGTGTGTCGTTCACGTGCAGATGTGGATGCTTGGTTGCTTAACGATATATGTATAAAGTGCTGTGTGACCATTAAAACTTTTTTTACCTGCAGAATTATTTTTTTGTTGGTGGTGGTTTGGCTAACCAAGGTGTAATAAAGGAGGGAAGATGACTTGCCATTAAATTCCGCCTCTGTGAGTAGTTTGGGCTGTCGGTCTCTTTTCTTTTCCCCCATACAGCCCCTGGCTGCAGGCTGTGCTGGGACCCCCGGCTCTCTGGGGAGAACAGTCGTGCTCTTCTCTCCATTCCCACCATCCTAATTGCATACTTTGTAGATGAATAAATGTGTGGTTTGCCCTCCTTTGTGCTGAGAGCAGCGAATGAGCTGTAATTACTGCAAGAAGGCTGTGATCCGCCCCAGCCCAGCTCCTGGGAAGGGCCCCTCGCTGGGCTGTGGGGGGAGATGTGGGCTCCCCATGGCTGCATTCAGCCTCCCCTCCTCCCCTGCAGGCCCCGAACGCCCAGGCTGCGTCCTTGGGTTGGGTTTGGGGGTGTTTTTGTTGTTTTTTTTTTTTTTTTTTTTTTTGCAAACGCTAAATATTTATTGCATTTCTCACAAGAATAAACTTTGCTTCTACAGGAAGCTTTGGGTAGAAACACTCTTTAAAAAAAACAAAACAAAAACAACAAACAAACAAATTATTGATGTCTCCCGGTAGATAATTGGTCCTGGCTCAGCCCGGCGGGGCCACGAGCGGTGCCACCACACCTGGGTCGCGGCTGTGCCGGCGCAGCCGCCCAGGACCGGGACGTCGTACCGATGGCACCGGGACGGAGCTGGCACTGAAGTACCCGCTGCGGCTCGCGGCTCGTTTCTGGGACGGCGGCGTCCCCAGGAGGGTAAAGCTAAGCAAAAGGCCGAGCGCCGCGGGCACGGAGAGCTATTGCTGGAAGAGGAGGTTCCTGAGTGGGAGGAGGGCTGCGCGCCCGCTGCCGGCCCTAGGAGCCGGTGACCACGCGGCACATGCGGCCGTGGATCTGCCCCTGCACGGGCTCGCACGCCAACGCCTCCCCGTCCACCGTCATGACGCCGGCGCTGCCCCGCGGCTCCAGGCGGAAGGCGCGCACCGGGACGCAGTGCAGGTGGGGGCAGTTCAGCTCCAGATGCGTGCCTCTGCCCATGGCCAGGAAGATTTTCAGCAGCGCCACGCGGCTGATGCCCGCCCTCACGTAGAAGAGGTGGATGCAGCCGTCGTGCAGCCGCGCCGCCGGAGCCATCAGCAGGTTGGTGCCCAGGTGGGACTGGTAGATGGCGTAGACGCAGACGAATTCCTCCTCGGGCACCACGACCCAATGCGGCGGCACCGGCTGCCCCAGCGGCACCAGCAGCGTGTCAGCGGGCGGCTCCCCGTCCCCAGTCAGTGCCTTCGTCCCCGCTGTTGGTGCGGCCCGGCGGGTCTTGGGGTCCCTGGGGCTGCCCGGCTCGGCGGCTGCAGGCAGGTAGGAGAGGCGGCCCTGGTAGATGCGCAGGCGTACCAAGCACTGCAGCGTGCCCAGCGTGAAGCGTGCGTTGCCCAGCCGCCGGTACTTCTCACTGTCAATGTCCACGTCGGCGATGAAACCCCATCCGAAGCCCAGGAAGGAGAAGAAGCGTTTGCCCGAGGCCGTGCTCAATGAGACCAGGTCCATCGGAGCGTGCAGCCCCTTGCACAGGATGAAGGTGCAGTTGGTCAGCAGTTTCTTCTTGGCCACGTGGTCGTTGCTGCGGGGGACAGAGAAGAGTGAGCGTGGGCTGTGACCCCCCCCCCCCTAGGGACACTGCCTTTGTGCCATGGCTGGGACACATCCCAGCTGGTGATGGTGTCTGCTGGGGACAGCTTCTAGGAGAAGCATAAATCAGCTCCTAGAAGGGAACCGATGCACCAAAGTTGATGGTTGGGTATGGTTCCCACTGAGGTCTTTTCCAACCTGGAGGATGTTATGGGACCCCAGTCCCATCCCTGGGGTATCAACTGTACTGTGGGTCAGCCACAGCGTTCATTTGAGTGAAAATGTGGCACATCCAAGGCCTGGAGAGGAGAAAGTTCCAGCTCCCCCTGTGCTGTACGGGGATGAACCACGCTGGGCTGGTGTCCCCATCCCACAGCCACCCCACTCACCCTGCATAGTAGTTGATGGAGGCAGCCAAGGCGTTCCCAGAGCCCCCAGGCAGGATGCACAGCGGTGTCTGCAGGGCCTGCTCCCAGTCCGGCCGCTCCATCAGCCCATTCAGCACCTGCAGGAGGAAGGAGGGGGTGCTGGTGGTACGTGGGGCTGCACAAAGACCCCAGTGACCCCACAGTGCCCCCAGCAGAGGTTGTGGCCGCCCCTCTGGCTTCCAGCAGGGTTTTGTCCCCGCACCTCCCCCCATTTTGCCCCCAGCTCTGGCCATGGAGTGACAGCAGGTGCTTACCTCGTGGAGCAGACCATCCCCAGACATCACCACCAGCACATCCCACTGCGACAGGTCTTCATCCTGCACCTTCTCCTGGGCGTGGTGGGGTCTCTCTGCAGTGCAAGTGAGAACACTGAGTCATCCACCCTGCCCGCTGCCACCCTGGAATGGTGACCACAGCCCCATAGTAGCCCATCCCAGGTGGGTGCTGGGCAGGAGGAGGGTCCTCGGGGACTCACCAGTGACAAAGACGGTGGGTGTGATGTCAGCATCAGCCAGCATGGGCTGCACCACTGCCTGGAAATCCTCAAGCGCGCGGCCAGCTCCGCTCTGCGGGTTCAGCAGCACCAGAGCTCTGCAGGGCCGGGGCAGCACCCCATAGCTGGCACCTGGGGGGGAGCAAGGGGTCAGCACGGCGGGGCCGGTGGGCTTAGTGAGCAGTCTGCTATGGTCCTAAGGGACACGGAGCGCTGAGTAGGGGCTAGAGGGGGTCTGCGCTGAGGGATCTGGGGGTCTCCTGCGCAGTGAGCCGAGGAGAAGGGTTGAGGGCTTTGGGGAGGGGTCAAGCTATTGATTCCCCACATCCAGCCCTGCTGGAGCAGGGCCAGCACGGACACCTGTGCTGGCAGATGGATGCTTTGCTCCTTTGCTCGGGTTTCGCACACACAGGCCCCATCCGGGCTGTAATTACAGGGCTGGTGAAGGCTGTCATTGCTCCATTCCCTGCTGTCCCCACGTCCCCAGCAGCGGTCACTCCGTGCCCTCCCTGAGCACTGCTGTGACCCAATGGCACCCGGCAGCCCCTGCGGGCTCCGTGCGAGGACCAGAGGGATGCGATGTGGGCACAGCACCGTGATGCTGTGGATCCTGCCCTGCCGTTGTGCCACAGCTCCTTGGAGCCCAACGGCCCAGACAACAAACACAGGTTCTGGGGGGGCTCTGCGGGGCTGAGGTTTTGCAAACTGACGGCACGCGGCCGCGCTCTGTCAGCAGCTGTGAGTCACGAATGCTGACAGCGTTTCCCAGCACAGCACAGCCCGGGAAGCCCCTTGCTCCACTCGCCCGGAGCCGTGAGTGCAGAAACACGCGATTAACGCAGGGCAAAGGCCACCAGGGCTGCACACAACCTGAGAGCGCAGCACGGTGTCCTGCAGGCTGGGTCCGGCGCTGGCCCCGAGGCTGGCCCCGATGTCCCCTGCCCTGCACAGCTCCTTATCAGCCGGCAGCAGACGGGACGGGACGGGACGGGACGGGACCGGCCGCCCTCGGGGCGCTGCCCGCAGCGATGACCGCAGCTCAGCACTGCGCCGCTCCGTCCCCATTAGAGACACCGAATCCCCTACGGGTGAATGCAGCCCCATAGCCGGCTGATGGGGGTTTTCTCCCCTCTCCCCGCAGCAGACGGGGTGGATCTCAGCATTATCCCTTTCCCTTCCACGGCACCGCCACTTTGTGGGCTATGGGGGGGTGGATGCAGCGTCAGCAAGAGGAAGGGGCACCGCTCTGCCCACACCCCACGTGCCCCACACACGACACGCGAATTGCCACATCGTCCCACAAACCAGGAGCCGACGTGCCGGGACCAGCCTGGCCGGCTGCGGGTGACCCCATCAGACCCCACCGACCCCATAGGGCAGAACGGTGCCGGCACCCCCCCGCAGTCATCGCCGGGGGATCTTTCATCCCTGGGGGCCATCAGGAGGAGAAATTGGCTCCGTCCCCAAGGATGACGCTGCGGTGCGGTGCAGTAGGGCAGGGCGGCTGCCCCCGCCGCAGGCACGGGGTGCCCCGATCGCCCCGCACTCCGGCGGCCTTATCTGCCCCGCACACAGCACGGCGAGCGCGGGGCGTGGCGAGAGGCATCCGTAGAGCAGTTCCGAACCGGGGGAGGAGGTTCGTAAATCCCCGGCGAGCGGAGAGCTGCAAATCTCGCACCGCTGCGTCCCCCGGCAGCGCTCCGCACCGCCCCGCCTCGCCGCAGCCCCACAGCGCAGCAGCGCCGGAGCCCGGCGGCCGTCCGCTCCCACATCGGGCCTCGGCTTTTTGCTTGTTCTTATTTACAAAGAGCGGCAGCAAGCTGTTTTCTAGCTGCGGCTCACGCGAAAAGGCTGCATTTTAGAATGCGGGCAGGAGAGCGATGTGACAGCATCCCTCCCACCCACCGGAGCGGTGGCTCCGCTGAGCAAAGCGGAGCGGCCGCGGTAACGCTGCGGTGCAGAGGATTTCAATCTCTGCTCCAACGCGGCCGGAGGACACAGGGGGACGTCCTGCATCCTCTGCCCCTTCGCGGGGTTCGGGTTGGGGGGACGACGACGGAGCTCTATGCCTCCCCCGGCGCTGCGCTCCGTGTGTCAGCAGCGGACTTTTCCCCCCACGGACGCCGCTTTTGTTAAAGCTTTGCTACTCATTAAACCGCTGGAAGGAGGCGGCGAGGACAGCGCAAAAGGCCCCGCGGTGCGCGCTGCCCTTTTGCTTTAAGGGGAAAAGCGGGGACGGATGGAGGGACCCCACGGTGTGGTGCGCAGCGTCCCCGTCCCATAGGGCCGGCGCAGAGGGGGGGACACGCGGATTCCGTCCCCCAACCCCTCTCCCCATCCCGACACCTCAGGGCTGCGCTCCCCCTCCCCAAATCCCCGCACACCCCGACACGGGAGGGCTCCGACCCCCACCCCCCCGCGGTCCGTGGGGGCACAAGGCGGTACGGCGGGGCCGCGCCGACCGGGAAACTTTTTCTCCCCGCAGTGCCCCCCCCGAACTCCCGGTCCCCACCCCGACCCACGCGCGGAGCATCGCCGCGTCTCACCGTCCCGCGTGGGCGCTGCGGGCAGCGAGAGCTCTCGGATGCGTTGGCTCCAGGCCTGGGCGATGCGGAGATTCTCTTCGGCGTCGGGGTGTTGGGAAACGCGGAAAGTCCTCTGCAGGCGCTGCCGGGCGGGGGAACCCCATCGGGCCTTACGGAACGGGTAACCCACGAGGGAGAAGCAGGCGGCGCCGGGGCCGGACGGGAACGCGGCGCTACCCACGCAATCGGCCAAACGGAGAGCCGCGTCGGGACCGCCGGGACGCAGCACCTGCAGCTCCCGTTCGGTCAGAGCGACGGAACACGAAACCAAACCGGGAGACGGTCCCGGGGAGAAGCGGCCCCGCAACAGCACCGCACCGCCGTCGTCTTGCGGGGGAACCCGGCGGCCGGCGGCCATCGGAGCGCGGAGCGGGGCCGGCACGCACCGGGAGCGCCGCCCGCCGCTGCTCGCTGCTGACACCCGGCGCGCTGCTCGGCAATGGCAGGAGGCGGCCCCATTTAACACAACACCCCCACCCCCAACGCGCACAGCCCGGCTTCGGCTTCCCCGAGGGCTGCCCTACGAGGGCCGGGGGAGGGGGAAGAGGGCGGCTCCCAGGGATCCCGGCCGGGATGAGGGTGCGGGATGTGCCGGCACGGCCCCCGCCGTCCTGTGCCTGCAGGTGCCCTCTGCCCCGCGGGTGCCCTCCGCCCAGGGCTGCTGTGCTGGCAGTCACAGACCGATAACCACAAGCACGGATGCCACAACCCAGCCCAGATCTCACGACCCCAAGCACAAACCCCCGTGACCCAGTGTAGAGCCATAACCCTAAGCACAAACCCCATAACCCAGCCCTGACCCACAACCCCGTGCCCGCACACCATAACCCTAAGCACAGACTCCCATAATCCTGAGCACAGACCCCACAACCCAGCCCTGACCCCATAACCCTGAGCACAAACCCCATAACCCAGCACAGACCCACAACCCCATGCCCAGACCCCATAACCCTGAGCACAAACTCCCATAACCCTGAGCACAGACCCCATACCCCAGCCCAGACCCCATAACCCAGCCCAGACCCCATAACCCTGAGCACAGACCCCATAACCCAGCACAGACCCCACAACCCTGAGCCCAGACCCTATAATCCAACCCAGACCCGATAACCCTGAACAAAGAGCCAAACCCAGCGCAGATCCCATAACTCCCAGCACCAGCGCACAATACTCTTCTCACTTCTAGCAGCCTTCTCACTCCAGTGCCCACTGAAACCCACCCTATAGATTCAGGGAGGATGGGGGACGAACACCCAGACGGGCACACGGCAGAGTTGAATGGCTTTTGCTTTATCGAGATACCTAAAAACAGAGAAGCCCCACAGCGGGCGCTGATGCTCAGCACTTTCCAAGGAGATTCCTGCTTAAAGGCAGAGCGGGGCGGAACGCCCTTTGGTTGGGGGGTGTGCGGATCCCGAGAGCCGTGCAGTGCTGGGGGAAGGGTGGGCTGTGCCGTGGGTCAGAGCTCACACCCCGCACGGTGCCGGTGCAGGAAGCAGCCGCACGCTGCCAGCCTTCCTGGTGACTAACAAACGTTGTATTTCCGCTCAGCACGGGACGCGGAGGGAGGAAATGAGAACGGCTGCTGGCAGGTGGGAGTGTCTGGTGCTTCGGTGGGAGTCAGCTCTCTGCTGTGCTGTGGGGTGGGGGAACGGGGTTCCGTGTGCCGGCCCCTGTCCTGCCCACCTGCCGTGGGGAAGCAGCACATCTTCCCCCGTGGCCGATTCCACACCATCCTGCACAGACACCACGTGTCTGCCCCCAGACACAGGGCTCGGTACAGAAATGGGATTGCTTCCATCGCAGCTCAGTGCTGATTGGGGTCATCTTAATGACAGGAACCTCAACGCGCTCCCTCGCACGGGAGGATCTCAGTGTTTGGGAATTTGTGGGCACTGGGTTCATCCCGACCCACCTGAGGTGGCCCCGCAGGGGTTGGTCCCCGTCACCGCACACTTCTCACAGTGTATCTCCCCGCCGTGCAGACATCAGCTCAGGCACCCCCTGCTCCCTGCCGGAGGGCTGTGGGATGTTCTGCTTGGGGAAACTGAGGCAGGAGAAGCAGACAAGATTTGCCCAGGTCTGTGCAAGAATCTGAGGATTATACACAGCAATTAAACCCATCTCTGCTCTGTGCTGTCCCCGGTCTCTTCCTGCTCCCTTGCGGCGAGTGAGATGGCTTTCCTTGGGGAAAGAATGGAAAGCAGAGCCAGATCCCCACTGCCCCCACCACTGCTCCCCCCTCTGGTGCAAGGCATGATGTGGAGCTCTGCCTGCCTGCACAGAGCCTGTGGGAGCTGTGTGCAGTGGGAGCTGTGTGCAATGGGAGCTGCAGCCATTTGTGTCCCAGATGCTCCTGGTGCCTGCTCAGCCCGCATTGGTTTCTTTCAGCACGGCACGAGTCTCAAGGTGGAGCCAGAAATAGCAGTGATGTGCTGCACTGGGGCTGGCCAGGCTGCAGGTCTTGGCAGGGGGACAGGTGCTGGTGCTGCAATGGGAAGCTTCCAGCAGGGGATGAACCAGGCTGGGGACACCAGGAGCAGGCCTAGAGCAGGAGGGGATGGAATCACACGAGGTTTGGGGCTGCAGGATCCGGGCTTGGGGCTACCAGCTTTGCTGCAGGACACCGGGAAATTCTTGAGACTTTGTAGGGACAGCACCTGGGTTGAAAAGCTGTACTGGAGACCAGAGCTTGGCCCAGGAGGGCTCTCAGCCTTTGGAACCTGGGCAGCTCCTCAATCCCAGCAGGAATCCCTGTGCAGCCCAGGAGCACGGTGCTCACACATCGCCCTGGTGAGGCTGCAAGCTGAGCTCATTCCCCCAGCTGATGACTTACACAGAAATATTTCTGAGGTCACCTCCCTGTGCTCCCACACACCCCACCAAGCACAGCCCAGTACCGGAGCACTGGAATCCAAGTGTGGCCGCTCCATCTCCCCGCTCTCCCCCAGATGCAGGGCTGTGGCAGCACTTCCACCACTTCCCAGCAGCGGTTTCCTGCAGTGGGATGAGCAAAGGCATATTTGGGAGCTGACTCAGAGGCTGCAATGGGAACCACCTGGGGGACAGCAGGGCAGGCTGCTCCCACGGTAAGCACTGCGTGGCTCTCAGGACCCCCCAGAATTGGCCATTCCCCCCCCAGCTCTTCTCAGGACCCCTCCAGCCCCACTCAGGGCCACCCAGCATTGCTCAGAACACACAAGCACTGCCCATTCTCCCCCATTCTCCCTCTCAGCCCTGCTCAGGATGCTCTCAGCACAGCCTATTCTCACCCAGCATCACTCAGGGCCACTAAGCATTGCTCAGGACCCCCCTAGCACATCTCAGGACCCCCCAGCATTGCCCATTCCCCCCCAGCACAGCTCAGGATGCCCCAAGCACCACTCAGACCCACCCAGCATTGTTTGGGACCCCCCAGAATTGCTCATTTTCCCCCAGCTCTGCTCAGAACTCCTCCCCCCCCCCAGTTTTGCCCATTGCCCCCCAGCTCTGCTCAGGACCCCCCAGCACTGCGTTTGCTGCCTTTTCACCCCTCTGGAGCCGCTCTGTGCCCAGAGCAGGCCTGCAGTCGCCACGTCCCCGTGTGGGGCTGAGGCAGGAGGGCGTCAGGGGGAGCACGAGCAGCTGAAGGGGATCATAGAGCAGGGACAGGCCATTCTGAGCTAAAACACGGATGGAGGACCAGCAAGGGGCTGGGAGGACTCGCTGAGTTTTGGGGCCGCATCGAGATACTGAGGAGTGAAACCCCGCCCTTCTGCGGCCGCTCCCGCAGGCAGCACAAGGAGCGTGGAGGACCCAGCGCCGCGTCCCGCCTTCTCGGCTATAGAGTGCGTGCAGAGCGACCCCATGCCACTTCCGCCGGCCATCTTGGGTGCGGGCAGTGAAGCTGCCGCAGCTCTCTGGCTGCGCCTCGCGCTGTTTGGAGGAGTGGGAGAAGCGGCGGAACGCCGCACCGCATCTGCGAAACCGGAGTAAAGCCCGAAGAGCTTGCGCCGTGCTTATCCTTCTCCTCCTCCACAGGTACCGGCTCCGTTCGAGCCGTAGTAGCGGATACCCCTCGCCCCGCTGTGGGAGCAAAGCGCGGCGGCGGTGCCCTCACCCAAGATGGCGGCGGGCCGGGGGCGGGCTCTCTCTCTCTTTCTCTCTCTCTCTCTCTCTCTCACACTCAATCTCCGCGTAGAAAATGGCGGCGGAGCGGAGCGGGACCCCGCGCACAGCGCCCCCCGGCCGCCCCTCAGCCGCCCCTCAGCCCCCAGCAGGAGCCCCGTGAAGCGCGCGGTGCGGAGCGCCGTGGGGCGGCAGGACGGCTTCTCTCCTCCTCCTTCCCACCCCTCAGGGGGCGGCGATAGCGGCGGGGAGGAAGAAAAGGATGCCACGGAAGCTGCTGTTGCCTTATAAATCTGTTTTTCCTCCTTTCCGAGCTCCCAAGGGGCTGCATGACGCTGTGGCGATGAACGCGGCCAGGAGCGGCTATCGAGTTTTCTCGGCCAACTCCACGGCGGCCTGCACCGAGCTGGCCAAGCGCATCACCGAGTAAGTGAGCCCGGAGCCGGCAGCCGGCAACAGCCCGAGTCCGTGCCGAGCGGCTCTGGGACGGAGAGACTTCGTCCGATCCGCCCCTCCGTGCTGGCAGCCTTCGTCCAGCTCTGGAGCCGGTGTTTGTGTGGGAAGGGAGGAGGTGGAAGCGGTGCTGGGAGGCGCTTTGCTCAGCGGGGTGGTGGAGTCACGCCGACCCTGAAGGCGATGGAGAGCTGTGGGGATGCGGCGCTGAGGGACGCGGCTCAGCGGTGCAGCGGTGGGCGGGCAGTTGGATTTGGTCTGAGGGGTTTCTCTAACCGTGATGGTTACAGGGTCGTTCAGTCTGAGCACGGGCTCGGAGCTTTGCACGGGGACTCGTGGCTTTGTGCTTTTTCGGCAGAGCAGCGTGCGTTCACAGCGTGCGGCCCCAGCCTGGAGTGGATTTGTTGCTCTGGTGTGCTGGAAATGCTGACAAAGAGGAGCTGAGGGGTAGAAGCCTGTCCCTTTTTTCCAGGCCGTTGCTTTCACCTTGGCTCAGTAGAAATTTACATGCTGGTCCTGCTCCATTTGTAACTGCACTCCCCACAGCGCAGCCCTTGGAGCTGAACTCCCACTCCCACTTCTGGGTTGGGTTAGTTTGGTTCAGACTGGGACGACCAACAAGTGGGCACTCCCTGCTGAAGGGGCTTTTCTAGGAAGCAGGGATGTATTATTATTATTATTATTATTATTACTATTTTTTTTTTGTATGCTGCTGTTCTAAAGCTGGATACGTGTTTCCTTTCTGCTTTTGGTCAGATAGAGCTTATAGGAAGCTGGCCTTTATGCTTGTTGATCTGGTGTGGAGGATAGCATCCTTACCATTGTCAATGCAGCTGTCTGCTTCCTGCTCCTAGGGAGTGCTCAAACTGGAGATAGTTCTGAATACAGATGTGCTGCTGCCTTAAACTGCAAGAACATCTTGCTGCTTCTCCAGCTAATGTAATAAACAGTGCATTCAGTCCGTAGCACAGGTAATCTGCACAAAGCTGACTGTGCTGTTTGGCAGGGATCACTGGTGTTGATGGGACATGTGTTGGATAATAGTGATTTAATAGTGACAGGCTCCTTTATGTGAGGTGAGGAGGCAAATCCTTGTGCTTGGCAAGGTGTTATTGGTTCACAGGTGGGTTTGGTTGTTTTGTTGTTGTTTTTTTTTTTTTTTTGCTGCATTTGGTCAGTTCTATATCACTTTCCCTTCACTGTTAAAACTCTGAAAATGAAATCTGTATAAATATGTATTTTGAAAAAAGAAAACGTTTTTGCTGCAATAGATGGGACATGGGAAGGCCTGTCGTGTTGCGTCAACGCGGGATATAACAGAAGTCCCCTGGGGATAGGGAACGAGCTCCAAGTTCTCAGGACTGAAAGAGCAAAGAGGCAATCTTTATTCTCCGCTCTCTGTCTCAAAAATAACTCGCTTTCCTCTAAAGATGTAATGTGAAAAGACACAGAGCAGGCTTCCTCAGGCTGTGGCACACAGCTGGCTGCATGACGTGCTCTGTTTGCACTCACCTTCCCCTGTCAGCTAGTGAGTTATACGTGAGGTTTTAAGTGTCTGGAATTTCTCCCTGCCATAGGGAAGCACAGGTGCTCCCAGGTGTGCTAGGGGCTGTAATCTCCTGCAGGTCTTCCAGTGATGCTCTGAGTCTGAACAGAAGCAGAATCCAGAGTGACCATCCGGCTATGCCTCCTGATCTAAACTTCTGATAGAGGCAAGATGGGCTCCTTGCCTTGGCTCTAGCAGTGGTGAGGGTGCTGGATGCTTGAGCAGTGGTATGAGCACGTGAATGTGTTGCACAGCTAGTGCTTCAAGTGGGACTTAAATCCTTACTGTCTGTAAAATGAGGGCAGTTATCGCTCAGATAGAAGTGTCAGAGGTCACCTGTGAGAGGAGTTGGAGACAAATGTAAAACCTGCGACTCTGAATAATGTGGATTTGTCCACAGTAAAAAACAGAAGTCTCCCAGAAACTCAATGGTATTTCTCAGCCTCTCATGCTGTAGTTTTGTATTGACTTCCCTTAGGAGCTCAGGAGCTGTTTCAACACGTTTATAATGCATCCCTTGTTTTTTCAGGTTGCAAAAGATGTGCGACTGCTGGCTTTGGCTTCCCACTGTGTCCCATTGCTGGGGGGGTCAGTTGCACCTTTTAATAGAGTTGGAGCAGTCCTGTAAGGGTGAGTCTGTCATCTAATATTGTGCGTTCTTTTAAAAGTTAGTTTTTTAAATGACCTTCAGTGTAAATAGTAAAAGAACTTTAAAATAACACACAATATTAGGAGTTGGGCTGGTTGTAAGATGAGGCCTAAAGGCTTTCGTTTTGAGCTTTTGTTTCTGTTAGTTTAGTTTCTGCCAGGAAGAGGAGCTGGTGCTGACTCATGGGAGCCAAATGCTTTGTGAGAATTCTAATAACTTCTTAGAGTCAGGATGACTGAAACATAAATAAAGCCCTATGTTTTCTCCAATCTTGTAAATTGATTGGGACTCTTTGTTTAATCCTTTCCCTGAAGGAAGGAAAACTCCTGCTGTAATTAGGACGCTTGGCATCTGATTGCGAGCTGCATCTGCTAGGAAGAAAGATAATTTCTGTGAATAGTTCTTATCTCTGATGGACCTTGTGTGCTGCTGGGGAAGGAGAGGGAGGTCTTACCAGCATGGAGTCTGTAACAGATGAATTTAGATCTCCCTCTAGCTGCAGTGTTTGGCACACAGGCTCTAAGTACTGCATTCCCCCTGCTGCTTGTGTTTTTGAGTTGGAGTGGATCTGATGATTGAAGCTTGCTGATGTGTCCCCACTGCTCCTGCAGGCCTGTGCTGTGTCAGACGTGGTGTCATACACTCCTTGCAGGCACTGAATATTCTACACAAGCATTTGTTTGCAGCACAGAATATGCTGGTGGTCTAAAGGTGAAAGCAGTACTGTAAACCTGAGCAAAGCAGATTAGTGAGGAAAAGATGGAGACCTTTATTCTGATGTATGGTCACAGAGCTCTGTATGCAGCAGTGAAATAAGGGCAGTGCTTTCTGAGGCAGAGCTGAAAGCAAATCCTGCTTCTGGAAGAGATGATGTGTTAGGAGGACTTGCAGTAACCTTTTTTGGCTGAAGGAAGGAGTGTTTTTGTTGGGATGGAAGAGAAGTGATATCATCCTGCTCTCTGTCTCCAGACTCTGCTCTTACTGTCTGGGAAGAGCTCGATAAGATCCAGCATCAGGAGAGGAGCTGGCACCAACTCCTTTCTGTCTTGGATACAGAAGCACTCACTGAGACAGGAAGCTGATAGATATGGCAAGGTAACACTGCACCAAAGGTTTTGTTTGGGCAGAGGGAAATGAACAACCAGTCAGACAGTGTGGTTGGAGGGAGTTAGAGATGGGACACAGTGCTGGGGTAGGGGCATTGGTGGGCATGGAGTTGGGCTTTGAGGTTATCTGTGTGACTTAGGCATTAACACAGCTGGGCAGACTGTGCGATAGCTCTTTGTGCTGACTGGTGCCAAGTGTAGGGGCTGCTCAGTCCACAGAAACACACAGCTAAGAGCAGGGCAAAATCTGTGCTGTGTGCATGGCTTTTGCAGTGGCTGGAACAAACGATGCACGTGCTGTGTACAAGTGGCAGATGGATGGCATAAACTGTTCCAGAATCCACTTGTGCTGTGTGGATGGAGAGAGGTAAGAGAGACTAAAATGGTTATAATGGTTTCAGAGCAGATTGCTGTGTATCAGAACAGTGCTTTGTTTCCTTCCCTGGTCCTCGAAGGAAGAGGTTAGGAAATGCACTCCAGAACTGCTGCTGTGTTAGCTGGTCTGTGATCCTTAAGGATTTGCTTCAGTTTGAAACAAAACCCTGCAAGTGAATTTACATCTTGTGTTTTGATTCATCAAGTCTCTTTAATTGATTGTCCTTTGTCTCAAGAGCCTGGTGCTGTGGTTTCTGGCCTCCTTCAGAGGAGCACTTTAAAGGCTGATATAGAACCTGCAATCCTGCCGTGTGTCACTTCCTTATTGAACTGAACAAATGGCTTCTGGGCTGTCCACATTTTAACTGCACTGAACACAGGTCTTACAGTCACTCTTGTATCCACAGCTTAATATCCTCTTGGCACCTGCTGAGACTTTAGGAAGTTAGATCATAGCAAGAGATATTACAGATCAATACACATTTGTTACTAATTGTATTGAGTAAATATTTTTTAAAGCCACAAAAAGAGATTTTTCTCTTGCATTCCAGCAGGTCTCAGAGGAACTGAGTCAGTGGCAGAGATGGTCCAAGGACTGCAGGGCAGCAGGGGGTGAGGCTTTGCCTTTTAGGAGTTGTGAGTGCTTGCACAGTGAAACCCTGAATGGAGACAGCATTAAAATCCTGAAGAGATGGAGCAGCCTGGAGCAGCAGCATCTCTTTGCAGGGCTTGGTGGGCTGTACACAGCACATCTCACCTCTGAAGACTGCTGTTTTTAAAGGCAAAGCCAACACCAAACCAAGTTCCTATCTCTGGGGTGGAAAAGTGAGCTTCCAGAAGTGTGCTTGTGAGCCAGCAGACATTAGAGCACAAGTGAGATTTCTGCAAACAGCGTGAAATCAGCCTGACCATTTTCCAGTCTTAAATACTTGAGTATCAGCAAAAAGTTCTCTGTAGCCAAGTACTGCACCACGTCACAGTGCTTTTACTGATGGACCTTATTTTGCCCGAAGACCTGTTGTAGCTACGGTGTCTGAAGTATTCTTTTTGGCAGAACAAGCTGTAGCTTTCTGCTGCTTTGAGTGCCCTGAACTATGGTGAAGAACTAGTGAAGATCTGCCTGTGTCTGTGGTCACCTCGATCTGGTGGTTCTGACAGCCCTTGTTCATGGGGCTCCTGCAGCCACGTGCGGAAGTTTTTGCTGTCGGTTTGATTCCTCTATTGCCTAAAGCAGTGAGCACTTGTGAACCTCTGCAAGGAGGCAAGTTAGAGGGCAAGGAGTGGGAATGGGTGCGAAAAAGGGAGACATGATGGGAAGTGGAAGCTGTTCTTTGGTCTCTTAGCACGGTAAGAGGCTGTTTGGTGGTGCAGGGTGTGCTCTGCCCTTGGCTTCTGTGTCAGTCTTCCTTTTGACGCAGGTCCCATGCAATTTGCTGCTTTACAGCAGGAGCTGCAGGGACAGCCCTCTACTTTTAGTAGCCTGGACTAAGTCTAGGTTTTATCAGACTCCTCCTTAGGCTGAAGTCTCTGATTGTGCAAAGCCTTCTGCATCAGATAGGGTGAAAGGTGGGTCGCTGAGTAAACACACCTCAGCTTGGAGCACTTTGGAACTGCCTGTTGGTCCTTTTGCTGTGTCTGCAGCTCAGATCATCGCAGAACACTGCAGGCAGTGTTGATATATGACCTTATGGACAGTTTTATCTCATATCCTTCCCATTGCTGCCTCTCTTGTTTATTTGCAATCAACAGTTGGAGCAGACATTTTATTTATTGTCTGGTCAGAGCAATCTACTACTGCTTGTGCCAGTTGGCGGCTGCTTACTGTCTCTTCTGCTGTTATCTGCATCCAGCTTTGATAAGCTGAGCTGTTTTCTGAGTCCCTCTTTCCGTCAGGAAGCAAACGTGCCATTCCTATTTCTTGCTTCAGCAGCACAGAAACTGCATTGCTGTTGTGCTGTCTGAATTGAGGAGCACTGAGCTCTTGTTTCTTCTCCAGCATGGTTGGGATCTTTCCAGCTACATCCTCACCAAGTGTCACAAACACTGAGCGTGCCACCATTGGGGGGTGTTTTGCAGAGGTGTTTTCAGCTGGATGGTTCCTGAAGCTTTCCCTCCTGTCATGAGCTGCAGGGCTGACTAATGGCATCTGCACGTTCTGCTTAATGGAGGATTTTTCCAGCAGTGCAGTGTGCAGTGAAGTCAGGGCATATGTGCCTCTAAAGGGAGCTTGTGAGACGTGCTGTGTGGTCATGGAGGAATGAGTGAATCATTCAGTGTTTACCCACACACTGATTTGTTTTGTGTTTGATTGTCCAGCTTGTTTCAACTCGTGGTTGGGCTGCACCTTAATGTTTGCAAATGTGCCACTATTATCAGAAGGATTGCAGGATCCCAAGGGGCAACAGGGAGTGTCTGGCAGGTCTATGTGCAGACTTCACTTTTGAAGTACACAGAGTTGGTCCTGGAGATCCTGGGGCTTGGCTTTGTGTTGCTGCTGCTTTCCACAGCATGGGACCGGTGAGAGAAGCTGTAGTAGAGGTCTGGGTGGATTTCTTGCTCTGGACTGCACAGCACCTGCATGTGCTGCAGTGAGTTCCTGACCTGGGCTGGGTCTGCAGGTAACCACACCACCCACATATAGAATTTACTCACCAGCCTCAGTCCTGGCAAAACGTGCTGCCAAACGTGTGCACCAAGTGCTTTGTAACCAGTGCAGCAAGCATGTTGTGTTGGAGCTTCTGTTGTCACTGCTGTCCTGGTCTCATCGCTTTCTAGGACAGCTTCTGGCTGAGGTTTCCAGCCTGGGGGCTCACAGCTGAGTCCAGAAGGCACTGGTTGGTCAGCTGGTGTTGAGCACACCCGTCTCTAAGTAGGTATTGATGCATTATTTGTCAGCAGGGTTAAATGCAGAGTGTCACCTGAGGATATAGTTGGGACTGTAGAGTGTTTTAAAATTCTCTTCAAAATGAATCGTTATTATAAAACAAATGCATTTAAACAAAATAAAAGAGGGCTGCTCCTGCTGCTCAGATGGAACCTGGGCCCAACCAGGGCTGCTCCCAAAGGGTCAACGACTGACGTGGGTGGAAAGCAGTCACACAGGACGTGTGTTCAGGCAGCTGAGCCCCTGAGTTTATGCCTATGTGAATGGGCTGCTACATTTGGGTCCTCGTTAGGCAGTGCTTTGCTTTGTCAGTGTGCACGTAGGTGGGCTCGTCTGCTCTGCGTGGTGATCTGCTCAGTGCTTCCAGTTTTAATTTCCTTTTCTCTCTCCAGGCGTCTCGGTGCTGAGTTGGGGAAATCCGTGGTGTACCAAGAAACCAATGGAGGTAAGAGAACTCTTCAGTACTTGCAAGCCTGTTCTGGGCTCATTTTAGCCGTACAGATAGATAGCTCTGTTGGCCAAACCTGCCTGGTAAGTGCAGTGATTCATCTGTGATGTTACTGCTGCTCCTGGCAGTGCTGAGCTTCTGCGTCTAACCTTAGGTGAACCAATTAAATGTGTTCCTTGATTTCCCCTATGGCCTTGTTTCCTACCTGTCAGCTGTCTCATCTGACACAGATTCCTCCCTCAGCTGTTAGTAGCTGCAAAATACGTGCTGTTGTGCTTAGGAAACTGTCTTCCAGGTTGAAGTAATGGCCTTCTTTCTAAATGTCTGCCTTGCAAAATGTGAGTCATTCCCTACTCCTAAGCCTCCCCTTACTGCAGGCAGGTTATGGGCACCTGTTTCTCTTTCAAGAGAGCAGGTGTATGGCTGTGCTGAGGGCTGTGCTTCCAGAAGGTTGTTTTCATCTCTTTAAGTGTAGCAAGTGCCCATTTCCAGATATCCTTGCTGGGCTGAAGCACAAGGATGCTGACTGCCAGGACAAGCAGGCAGTGCGTAAGCTTCTGTAGCTGTGTGTGGATATGATGGGATGTTCATGCTGTCTGTTCATGCTACTGAGAGTTTCCTGCCCTCTGGGGTTAGTTTTAAATCAGGCTGCTTGCTTCGAGGCCTGAAGTCATTCCTCATCACTGCACAACAGATCATTCTCCTTTCATCAGAGTCCCTTAAGGCTGCTGCAGATGTCTGGACGATTAGACTCTGAATTCTCTGGCTTGGTAGATCTCTCTCTCCTTTAACTTATCCCTGCCCTCTGGCTCACAGCTGTGTGGGTTATGAGTGGCTAAGGAGGGCCCCTTGGAAAACCTGGTGTCACTGCTTGGGCTGTGCTGAGCTGTTCTGGGCTCTTGCTTTGAGTGAGGGCTATAGGAAGTGATTTCAGCAGACTCAGACTTCCTGCTCTGTCAGTGTTAAAATGTCTTTTCCTTGGTAGTGAAGATGGGCAGACCTCCCTGTGAGCACTGCTGCTGCTGTGGTAGGCTCTCCAGCCTGCACAGAGCTGGCCCTGTAAGCTGCAAATGAGCCAGGTTAACCTCCTGGTACTACTAGGGGATGTTCTTTGCATGGTTCATTGTTATCTAGTGAATGTGGTACTGACAGCTTTCAGCATTGAGCACAGAGAAATGAAAAGGATCTCTCATTAGGAGTTAAGTAATGGTAACAACATTTTAGCCTAGTTTTGTATTGTAAATATAGCTAACTCACCAGTATGTGATGCCAGCTTCTTGCTTCCCAGGGCTTCTGGAAAATCCACTTAGCTCCCTTTGTATGCATGTGGGGAGAAGGAGCAGTTCCTGCTGTCTTCCCTGTGGGCCAAGTTGCCTTTTCACTGGAAATCTGACATTTGGGAATAAAACTGTGGTCTTTTCATCCTTTCCAGAAACAAGAGTTGAAATAAAAGAATCTGTCCGGGGACAGGATATCTTCATTATACAGACAATCCCCAGGTAAGGGATGTATGACTTAATTTCATGACAGTGATGTGCTTTTGATTTCTGGTTCAGCTGATGGTTCTGGTTGGCTTGCTAGCCATTAGTTGGCATGCCAGTGTCTCTTTCCAGTTTTTTGTTGTTGCTTTGACTTAATTTAAGGCACAAGATAGTGTTAAGCTGTTAAAAATTCCAGAGGATCATTTGCACCAAGGTGAGCTGAGAAGTTTCCCATCAAATAGCATGCGTGTCACCTGAGGCAAGCACAAGGATGGATGGGTCTCAATCAACATCCCTGGTCTGTGTGGTGCTGTCCTTGTAGGATCCGTTCCTTGCTGATTTTTGACTGGTATTTTCATTTCAGGATGTGTAATTGCCTCAGTTACCTGGCAGCAGAACCAGCAATGAACATCAGTGGTGGCTCTTGTTACAAACTGGATTGCTTTCACTATAGTGGTGTAAAACTCAGGTGGAAACCCTCAGCTTCCCTTCTCTACTCTTGTAGATCTTAATGATGATATGCTGTTATCAGAGATGAGGTATTGATATCAGGCAAGAATAAAAGTATTCATGCTGTGATGGCATTCTCCAAGCTACCAAATTCTGCTAGTTTTTGGAGATCACAAGGTATAATAAGTACCAGAATTCAAGCAGCTAGCAAAATAACCTGGAAACCAATATTTTCCCAGCTTGCCTAAGAAGTGCAGTCCGCTGAGAATTCCTCTTTGTAATGCTTGGCCTGTTGCTAAAGAAAACAGTAGGACTACAAGGTCAGCTTGCTCTCTCCTGGAGTGCCTCTTGGAGGCTGAGACACTTTCCTAGAGCTCCTCTCTCTTGAGAGATTTTTTTTTTTTTCAGTGTTTCCTCCCCCAGGGAGCAGCTAAATCTCCATGAGATGAGAACCCGCTGATGCAGGATTGTGTTTCAGGTGAATGGTGCCATTCTGTCCTCCCTGGGGAGAGAGTTCTCTGAAATAACTTGTAACTGAGAGCTTTGTAAACATGAGACAGGTAAGGTAAGAGAGATAACTGAGTCTAACAATAATTTTTGGGAGGGGAAAACCTCTTCTGCCCTCAAATTGTCAATCCCTTTGTTTTTCTGTAAGCTGAACTGAGTGTTTCCAGGTCAGAGAATGGGTCCTTTTAGTAAAAATGCCCAACTCCTCCAGATGATGAGGCACTGGTGTACAGACAAGTCATCTGTTATTCTTAAGCTGCAGCTGTGCCTCGCTGCATTGCTTGAGAGGACAGGTTCAAGGACATCTCCATTTTGCAGAGGGTTTTGGGGAGCTTTTAAATAGAGTAAAATGAACAGTTTTTGGATAACCTGAAAGTAGGACTTCCACGCTTATTTTGCTTTTCAAACTGCTAATAGTAGGAATTACTAGGAAGGGAACAGAGAGGGGAAACAGCCCTGTTGTGCTGCAGTGTGACTCCACAGTCTGCAGCTGAAGTGCACAGAGAGAACAGAAAGACCCAAATATTTGATACAAGCTCCCTGCCCAAAATGAATGTTGCAGAAGTAAAGCAGTTACAGTGACAGGTATCATCTGAGGCTGCTAGTGAGTGGGTTTGCATTTGTATGAGGAAAAAACAAATAGCTTAGTGCTGGTTAGGCAAAAGTAAGTAGCTTAGTACCAAGCAAGGGAAGGAAGGTAAGGAGAAAATCTGCTAGAGGTATTTGGATTTGAGTGGCCTGGAACAGGTCAGAGAGACTCTGCTCATGAGAACAAGGAGGTGTCAGGTTCAAAACACCCCAAAGGGGGTGATACTTTCCATTATGAATTGTTTAACCTCAGGATCTCCTTCCTGCATAGTGTTGCCTGTACCAAGAGTGTGTCATATCAAAGAGCTGCTAGGCAGATTGGTGGTGGTAGACATGAGGAGTACGTTGTGGACTGTTAGAGACACAAAGAGATTGACATTCCTCCTCCAGCACTCCCTGCTCTGGCATGTGGGATTATTGCTACCAGGATCCCACCACAGCACCAGGGCTGCTGGTACCTCCTGAAATGAGGGCAACCTCTTACAGAAGCAGTTCTGTCTGTTTTCTGTTCCTTCTGTTTTGTTTTAAAGTAACTTGAGAAGTGATAATAAAACGAGTATTGGATTTCAGGGATGACCTTCAAACAAACATAAAGTTGGCCACTTTGTTTTTATACTGTACCGATAGCAGAATCTTTTTCTCCTTTCCCAGCCACCCTGGCACAACTGAAACAGCAAAGGGAAGAAGTGGTTCTTTGTTAGCTTGCTGTCCTATGTGGCAGGGGTTATGTTTTATGTAATTCTTGGCTGGATGCTTCAGGGCCAACAGAGCTTTCTTGTGTGTGAACAGCATTGTGCATGAGGGCTGCCAGAGCCAGCAGGAGAATAAAGAGACACAGAGCACACACAGATGAGGGGATGCAAATGGAGGTTAATTCCCAAAGGAATGGGGAGCAGTGGAGAAATGGAAGGAGTTGCTGATCTGTGATGTGTTGCATATGAAGAGGAAGAAGTGTCTGAGCTCCTGGGGTAGCCAGCAGCTACACCATCTGGAGGATAACAGCCTTCAAGCAGCGTGTGGGTAACTTCCAGAAAGTCCTCTGCAGGGCATGAGGATGCTCTGTGCTGCTCACTGCTCTGCTGCATGGCCAGGTCAGCTTCTCCTCCCTTACCTTGTGGCTCTGCAGCACTGCCCTGCTGCCCTGGAGATGTAGTGTGTTGTTTGGGGCAGCTGGAAAACATGAGCAAGGGTGGATTCTTCAGCTTCCAAATGGTCTGGAGTTGCTCTGTGATAAAAAAGACAACGTGTGGAATTTGGGCTTCCCTTGGTGTTGGTTATAAGGAATTAAAAAGGCTTGGCCAATATTTTTTTTTTTTCCCTTTCCAAAATGAATTCAGATGCAGATTAATGCACTCCTACCACACTGGGCATCATGGTGAAACTAACTGGAGATAGAGTTTTGTGTGTATTCCTTCTTGTGATCTATATGTATTTTCTGCTCATGTCACTTTTTTGTCCTCTTTCCAAATGAAGGTGTTTGGGGTTTGTAATGCTGCTGTTACTTTAATCATGAGATAAGTTGGTGGGGAAAAAAAAAGTTTTTGTGGTGGTGGAGGAAATCATCACACACCTCATCTCAGGATACAAAAACCAGATGCTGTTCCACAGCTTTTATGCTGGAGTCAAATTCTGTGCATACAGCAGCTGATTGCAGTGTGCTGTGGCACAGCAGAAGGAGCTGTGGGATTACAATGTAGGCCTGGCATGCAGTAGCATAAAGTAGAACACAATTTATGGGAAAGCTTGGTGAGGAGAGAGGGGTATGGGTGGACTATGAGAGGGAATTGCATTGGGGAAACAAAACCTGCTAATATTTGGGATGATTTTGAAATCTCATAGGGATGTGAATACTGCTGTGATGGAGCTGCTGATAATGGCTTATGCACTGAAGACTTCCTGTGCCAGGAACATCATTGGGGTCATCCCCTACTTCCCCTACAGCAAACAGAGCAAAATGAGGAAGAGAGGCTCCATAGTCTGCAAGCTGCTGGCGTCCATGCTCGCCAAGGCAGGTGAGTGCTGTGGGCATCCAAGGGGTGCCTGTCCTGTTCTCCCATCAGATGTGCTGCCAAATCTGTGAGCTGCTCTCTGGGAGATAGTTTCCCTCAGTTTCTTCTTATTTCTTGATGGCTGGGGAAGTGGCCTAGAAGTGTCACACTGAGATGCATTGTCAGTTTGGTGCTGTGACTGCTATTGCATTCATACAGTTCTCATCACATCTTTGAAACTTCACGTTACCTTCTTAAGCTTATTTTAACACATGGCACACTGGTCTGACTAATACTGGAAGTATTCTGCAAAGTGGAGATGCTTAAGGAACTCCAGCCACGTGGGAGTTGTCTCAATGAATTATTATTTTTTGTTCTTTTCTTTTCTTAGGTTTAACACACATTATCACTATGGATCTTCATCAGAAGGAAATTCAAGGCTTCTTCAGCTTCCCTGTAGACAACCTGAGAGCATCCCCTTTCTTGATTCAGTACATACAGGAAGAAGTGAGGTTACTCTAGTTCTGTATATATCCACTTGTCTTAATGCAGTAGCAGAGTTTGCTCTGTCAGGCTAGATTAACTGTTCTGTTCATTTTTATTTTTGAGTGTATTTTTTTCTTAGGGAATACATCTTGCATTTCTCAAGGAAGTGGGGAAAATGTTATGTTAAATTAGATTGTGTGATTGTACTTGAATAGAAATTGAGTTCTTGACCATAAACAGAAGGGAAACTTGAGCCCTTAACTGAAATTCATTGCTCTCTATGGAGCTAGTGCCATTTGAGAGATGCTATCTGTGCTCCTGCCTCTAATCACCTCTTAAATCCTGTTAAACTGTCCTTCCTCGCCCTTTGTTCTGCCTTGGATGTCTGACTGATCTGAATTATTGATAGACTTTATCTTGGGCTGTGTTCAGGCATGCTGAGCATGGGGGGCCCGGGGGTGGAGGTTTTACCTTCCAAATGCCCAAAATTATGGCTTGTGGTGGTGTGGTGAGAGCAGTGCTTCTCCATGTGGGGGAGCCCTGGCTTTCAACCTGCAGTGGGCCCATATCTGGTGCAATTCATTGTTTAACCCACCCCCCCTTGCTCATTTTGAACACAGAACTAACACCTGCTCTGTGCAAGCTGAAGCCTTTGGTCCCAGAGCCTGTTGCTAAACCTTCCCTTTCCTGTGCTATGCCCTGCATCTCAGGCAGCTGCAGTTAGCACTGCAGGTGATCCCAGAGCTTGCAGATGCCAGTAGTGAAAGGAGGCACTTAACTGCAGTCTTGTACAAAGTAGGACCTGTGAAAAGATTACATCCTATGTGGTCTTGCCAGTGTTAAACCTCTCTGTATTGTGTTTTGCATACAACATGCAGTGCTGGTGTTGAGGAGTGCAATTGCCTTGCAATTCTTCTTACCACAGAATGAAGATTTGGGGGTGGGGGAAGCTGTTCTAAAGCTGCCTGTCAAATCAGTTGTGCATTCTTAAGAAGATCTTTACTTAAATAGCTTTTTTTATCACATCCAGATTCCAGATTATAGAAACGCAGTTATTGTGGCCAAGTCTCCTGATGCAGCTAAAAGGTAAATAGATTCTTTACTAGCTGGTTAAAAACAGCTCAGAAAAAATCTGGGCTGATGAGGAATACAGTAGGGAGAAAATATGGGAGGGTGTGCAAATAAATCATCAATCTGATCCAAGAGGCTTTGGTTTCTTAGAACCTCTGTACAGCCTTTGTTTGCCTGGTTGAGAGGGAGAGTTCTGGGAGAGTTCTGCTCCACTGGGCTGAGAAGCTGCAGCAGCCCAACATCTCCCTGACACGCTGTGCTTGTCCCACAGGGCTCAGTCTTACGCTGAGAGGCTGCGGCTGGGGCTGGCAGTGATCCACGGTGAGGCTCAGTGCACAGAGCAGGACATGGATGATGGACGTCACTCCCCTCCCATGGTCAAAAATGCAACTGTGCATCCTGGTCTGGAGCTGCCATGTAAGATTGAGCTTCTCTGCTTATCCTTGAGGGGAAAAAAAGAGGCTGTTAGGTATAATCAACCTAAGGGCAGCTGGACAAGTGGAATTTTTCTCGTGGAAAGGTCAATGTTAGCAAATTGCTGGAGGAGATACAGGGAGAAGTCCTTGTTTAACTCCTACTGGCCATGCAGAGCACCAGGATTGCTCCTGTTGGCTGTGACCAGTCAGCTGTGTCAGACTGACAAACTTCTGCTAGAAGCTTGCAGAATAATGAAGAACTCATTAAAATCAGAACAGAAGTGCAGAAGTGGAACTAACAAGGGAACAGACATTGAGACAGGCTGCTGTCCCCATCTTGGAGGGATGGGATGGCCTTTGCTTTCCCCTCTTGCTCCAGCCATCATGACTGCTGGAGGCTTTCTTTATCTTGAGAACCAGGCAGTCACCTTGCAGTGTCTGTTTTCACATACTTTTGATGCTTGTGTGGCTAGTGTGAGTAGGTTCTTAGGGAGCATTGTTGAACTGATTCCTTTGCTCTTGCTATCAACTGATAAGCTGCCGACTTGAGAGCACAGTGCAAAGAAAACAGCAGGGAATGTATTCTGGGAAAAGTGATCCTATTAGCATTGCTTGTATTCTTGCAACAGCAGCAGTCAAACAATAACAATACAGTCAAAATCCAGCTCTTGTTTGGAAGGATTTTAGTTTTCTAGGTAAATGGTGATAGGACAGAAATGGTGGGGGCAGTGAATGAGGCTGGGAACTGGCTGTGGGAAATGCAGCATGCTGCTGTGTGTGATAAAGAGCTATCTATCAGGCAGCCCAGCTTGATTATACTGGTTGTGGCTAGGGCTACTGATAAGCAACTCCTCTTGTCTTTTGAAGTCTGGGGAGAACATCCAACCAGTTTGAGGACAAGTCAGGGAGGAGGAAGGCGAGTAAGACTGCAGGCATTTTACATTAGCCCAGTCCTGCTTGCCATAATGAAATCAGTTAAACAAAGCTTATGTTGCTGGTGAAACTCCTCCTGGGCCTTGGGGGACAGGTGGGGTTTGGCAGTGATGTTTGGAACTTCATCTTGCTTGTCTCCTTTCTGATAGGAGATTTCTTCATACACTTGCAGCAGAACAGGAATTTGCATGGTTGCATTTGGCCTCTTGCTTCTTGTCCTACTCTGAAGGGGATTCCATCCTCCAGAGTGTCACATCTGTCTGCTGTCAGGGGATTGATGCAACTGTGTCTTTATTTCCAGCTGTGTCACTTCAAGGAATCTCAGCTGTGGAAGCTGGCGCTGCTGGACAGCCCCATAAGTGTCAGCTCATGCAGAAATTTGCCTTTGTCCAACTCAGTTATGATTTCAGTGGGAGAATGTTTTTGGTCATCAGCTATCCAAACAAACTAATTTGCTGTGTACCACCACTATTCATCTCCTGCAGAAGCTCTGCACTTGACTAATGACCTGAGGCACACATGTCAGACAATCAATCTGTAGCTTGGTAGCTGTCTGTCATGGAGGTGGGAGGGTTATGGTGCAAGCTTGTCCAAAACTCTCTGAAGAAAGCTGTTTTTTATCTCCTGTATCACCTGTTTTCTCATCTTACTAGATGCCTGGTTTTGAGTGTGAGCTGGGCTCTGTTACTGGGCTGTATCTGTCTGAGGGCAGTCTGTAAGCTGCTACTGAATCCTACCTGTCTTTTATCCTCTGCCACCCATCTGTTATCTGTGTGGCAGGGTTAAGGATGGCAGTGCTGTGAGTCTGTTAAACCTCCCTTCCTGTCTGATTCAATTGTTGGAAAGGTGGCTTCCCACCTCAAGTGGGACATTAAACAAAACCCTTGATCAGCTCTTCCTGTGTTATACCATCACCAGCAATCTCAGAGTCACGAGGTTTGATGGCAGAGTAAAACATGGCTTGCCTGTGTGTGTGTTTGTGGAACTGGCCAAAAAAACCTCTGGCTGCCAAACCAGTCGGTCTGCAGGTCTGCCTGGCTCAGGTGTCACAAACACTTGAAGTGGCAGTGCTCCTGGGGGGCTGCTGAGACTGAGGGCCCCTCTGTGGGCTGCGTGGATGTTGGTGTGGGCCATCCTCCCTCTCTTGTCTCCACAGTTTGGGGTCCCCAGGGGCACTGTCACAGCCAGAAATGAGGTAAAACCTGGGGCTGGGAGCAGTCCCAGAGCAATTATGCTTTCTGCAATTCCTTGTGGGCTTTCTAGTGAGTTGGCCAGGCTCCTGCAGCTGGCATGCACCTCTCCTCCCTGTCTTAATAGCAATCACGTGCCTTTAATTAATAATTGTTATGCAGCATCGTGGCTTATTTATTGTCCTGAGAGCGTGACCTGATGTGATGCTCTGAGCAGGTGGCATGTGAAGCTATTGCAGGAATGCCAGAGGTGTTTCCAGACACACTTCCTCAAGTGCTGTGCTGAAGTGGCAGCAGGAGCTCCAAGTGTTTGTCACTCAAACATCAGAAAGCAGAGCCTTTGAGGCAGGATGTCACTCGGAGTTGTTCTCTTTGATGGTGCACTGTGTGTCTCAAAGCTTGCAGCTGGCTTGGGGCTGTGCTGCAACAAACATGTGGCAACTTTGCATCCTCATCTTAAAGAAAAGGTGCGGGGCACCATCTGTTAATTTGTTTCAGTGGGTTGGAAATTTGGTACTTTCTACACAGAGCCAATGGTCGACTTCAAACCCGGAGCCCAGCAAGCTGCTGTGAGAGAAGAGTTGGGAGGAGAACTGGGGTGACCCTGGGTCTGTTCCCACGTTCTCCCCCCATCTCTTTTCCATGTTCTGGCTGGGGTGCAGGAACATCACCTGTCTCTCCAGCTCTGTCTGTGTAACAGTTTCGGAGGAGCCTTTTGTCCCCAGGCTCTGTGGTCAATGCACTGTTATTTTACCCAGTGATTATTGCTTTAATATATGTGATGATAACGTTCAGCTCCAAACAGAATTTCTTTTAGCATTCCTTAACCCATTTTTGACTGCTTAATCGAAGCAATGGGTTTCAGCACCTGGGAATTGTGCTGCTTCATGCCATGATCATCTCACCTTCAACACGTGGTGCTTGATGTGTATCACTCACAGCAGGGTGATGGTGCAGGTTAGGCTGATGGGCTTAATTCCCCAGCACCCCCATGTTCTTTAAATCCTTGTGCTGTAAAAATGATGGTTATTTTCTCTTGTATTCCTAAAGCTGTCAATGCAGCAAGCATGTGTTCTGACTTTCCAGGAAAAAATAGCAACACTTTTGACCTAAACTCACAATAATCAAAGGGTTTTGTGTTCGGGAAGAGGCTGTTCTTCACTATTTGGAACTATTTTTCAAGCTACCTTCTTGTATCAGCTCTGATGGGCACACACAGATAATGTCAAAAGATTTGGAAGAAAAAGAAGTTGGCCACAATAACCCTTGCATACACTCTCATCACGTTGCAGTGATCAAAGTTCTCTTGCAATTTGATGTGGTTGGTTGTGGGTGGATCTTGGCTTGCAATTTTTTTCTTTTCTTTGCAGAGAAAATTGAACAAGAAAAAGGGAGAACCTCTCTTTAGGATCCGGGTAGGTCGACACGTTGCCTACCATACTTTAAAAATAAAGCAAACTTGAAATACAGCCTTTAAAAGCAGACAAAAGATGTGAAGCACTGCTAATGTTGCTAGCTGCTTGGTTGGCCTTTGAGCATAGCAAGGAATGTATTTGCTTCCTTTATGGAATGGGAGGGCACAGGTTTGCTGAAACTTCATGTGATTGTCAGTAAAACAGTGCTGAATTTCAGTTCCCTATATCCATTAACTATGGCTGAGAGTTTTCCCTATGCTGGCTCTTGTAAACAGAGCTGGAACTCCTCTGGGTGCACACACAGGATGGAATGGCAGCCAGATGTAATCCTTTTGATTTTTTCATAGCTCCCACCTGGAGTTTTGTTAATAACTAATCTGAGCAGGTAGGTAGTGCCTGTAATTGAATTTTATGGTCTGCTTATCTCTTCTGAAGCTTAATCTGAGTTTATTACAAGTTCTCCTCCTCCTCCTCATAAGAATATTCTCCCTTCAGGATTTAGACGTGACTTTGCATTTGATAAGAGACTCAAAAATAACAATGCAGAGACTGAGGAATGTGCACTCCAAAGAGCAGTTAACCCTTAAGCTCTGGGTAGCTGGGGTGTCGTTTTGATTCATACTGCTTTGCAAGGAGTACCATTCCTCTGGGCAAAGCAGAGTGACTGGGTGCCTTTTATACAGTTCTGATAGGCATAAGGGAAACCAGTGAGCAGAGTACGTTGTGTACATGAGGCGTAGCACTGCACATGAGTCCTTGGAGCTGTGGTCCTCATAACTGCTTTCATCACATCCCTCAGTGTGACTCACCCTGCTGTGCATGGACTGTGAGTGTTCCCAGGCGCTGATGAGCTGTGGGAAGAGTACTGGATCAGCCTGCTGTGCAGGATGGGGAGTTTCGTGTGGGACTCCTCTGACCAGGAGGGCAGAAATCAATGCTCAGACAAGGCTTTGTGATGGGCAGCAGCTCGTGTCTCAAGTGTGAATTACTGCATGGAAGTAGATTGTCTTATGATAGATAGCAAAATGTTTTTCCTAGGTCTAAAACTCCCCTGGATTCAAGAATCTGTTGTGGCCAGAGTACTTGCAGGCCCAAAGTTTACAAAGAGGAGCATCCTTGGTGGGTCTCTGCTGCGTTCCTTGCAGATAGCATGAAAGCTGGGGGGTGCAGGCCCATGGGTGTTACAAAACGTGAGGGGTTCTTTGCTGCAGTGCTAAGATCAGCCCAGATTATCACCTGATGAAACTTTCATACCCACCACTGTGTCCTTTCTATGCTGTGAGTTTTCCTGCAGCGTTTACTACATACCCAAGCACCCTCTGGCAGGTGGGAGGCATGGAGTATTGATAGCACATCCCCATCCAGTACTGGAGCTGATCCCTGCCTGGCAGGAGTCTGAAGGCCATGTCACATCTGAACAGTGTTTCCTAGTTTGTGTCTCCTTCCTTTTTTTTCTCCGTGCTGCTGCTGAAGGTTTTTCAGGATGAAGGATAAAGCTGTTCCATGTGTAGTTTTTTGCAGGAGCCTTGTCTGTGCAAAAGTAGAGTCAGGAAAGTTTGGAACCTTATTTCCTGGTCCATTTCTTCACCGTGTGTCAGCATAGCTCATCGACATACATTTCTGCTTCCACTTACTGGTTGCACTGTGATTGTAGAACCGAGTTGGAACTGAATGTTATCCTGCTCTTTCTGTTAGCTCACTTAAAAATATTCAGCAGGTTCTGCTGCTGAAAGCTGCCTGGAGTTTCCTTTGCCTGTGCAGGTGTTGCTAAGGTGCTTCCATTATCTCAAAGATCCTTGCATGTTTGGTGATACCAGAGAAAGCAAGCAAGCTGCTGAGCCAAATCCTTGAGACAAATCAGTGACAGTAGGTGAAAAATGGAGCCTTATAAACCATGTGCCCTTTGAGAAGTGTTGTGCAGATTTGTTGTTCCCAGTCGTGAGGCTCCTTTCCTCAGCCTGTTTTGGAGCACAGGCAGTCACTGCCATTACCCACAAGTGAGGTCTGTGTTGTAGCACTCTTGCACAAGGGTCTGTTAGATGTTTGGAACTGCTTCTGTAACAGAGATGAATAGTTGGTCCCTGCAGAAACTGAGTTTCATCTTCAAGCAGCAGTGCTATTTATTTAAAGAGAAAGGCAATGGTTGAAGCAGTGGTTACCCACTTTGGTGGGAACCAGGATGATGTAAAGCACTGTGTCTGTGCACCACTGTAAGACTCTAAGTGGGGCTGTTGCAGTTTGACTCAAGGCTAGCTGACTTCTTTTGTTTCTTTCTTCTTTAGTGATGATGGCCAAGGAGAAACCACCAATAACTGTGGTTGGAGACGTCGGAGGAAGAATTGCCATCATTGTGGTACGAGCATGATGGAGAGGAGGGGTGGGGATGGTTTGCTTTCAGCATGTTTCCTGGAGCTGCACTGTCCCAGAGGGTAGGAGGGACTGCTGATGTGTGGTGGGAATGTGATTGTTGCCACTTCTTTCTCTGGTTTTGCTGTTGACTTTGGTTTCTTTCTTCATTCTCAACTTTCTGTTGAGAACTGTTCACAGTGCAGCCCTGGAAAACCCCAAATGATCTTGTCCCCTTGAATCTACAAATATCAACAACTGCAAATCTTCAACAAATCTAGGATATGTGAAGAGATCTCCTAAGGATTTAAAACAAACAAAAAACCTTGCTGAGTTTCTCATACATCCTGTGCCATGCTGCTGTGTAACAATTATCATGCAGCTACTATAGCAAGGAAAAAATAACCTTGCTCAAGATAAAAGCTCTGTGCTGCTTTTGTGTGCTGGGACTGTATTGTTTCCAAAACACAACATTGGTGTTGTTCAAAAGGATCTGTAAATGTAACCAAAAATGGTTTTGCACTAAAAGCAGCTGAAATAACCTGAGGATTATTATTTCTTTTTTCTTTGTTTATGGCCAAAGCCACAATACCTTGCAGATCCATTTCTGCACTGCAGGCATGATAAGCTTCTGGGTTTGATGCTGTTTCTGTTTCTTCCCAGGACGACATCATTGATGATGTGGAAAGCTTTGTAGCTGCTGCAGAGATCCTGAAAGAGCGTGGAGCCTACAAGATCTTTGTGATGGCCACTCATGGGCTCCTGTCTGCAGATGCACCCCGTCTTATAGAGGAGTCTTCCATTGATGAGGTGGGTATCAATTTGAACTGCAGAGCAAGGCTGCTTTTTGGTGTCTGGATTGATTTAAGGCACTAAGAAATAGAAACTGAGGTGCTACCCCTGCCAATTAGCTTGTGCCTGTGAAGTGATCACATGGGATGCTTTCATTTCTGGTTCTTCATAGAGAACTGTGTGATTAATAAATGTTCAGGTCAGGTTTGTGTCTCTGCATATGCATGTGGATGAGTCATCCCTGCCTGGGCATTTCCCTCAGCACAGCTGGCTGTGTGTGACTGCTTTCTCACAGTGCAAGCCTTCTGCCCCTCTCTTTGCCCCAACTGGTGATGGGCCAATGGGTGCCTTGTGAGAAAAACAATTTGGATCTGGACTTCAGTGACAAAATATGTCAGATCCTGTGCTCTAAGTGGCCCATCCACTTGTGTGGTGGTAGCTGTCATAGAGTGCTGCTCACAATGGTCCTCTGAACAGATGGACTGTCACTTGGGGGGCACCATTTAATTTAATCTCATTGCTAACCCACGTGGATTCCTCAGCCTGTGAAGCTGCAGGTGTGCACCGCTCCTGGAGCCAAGCTGGGATAGCAGCTCAGTGAGAACGAAGCATCAGCAGCACAGCCGATGGTCTTTTCTTTCTGGCACTCCGTAGGTGGTGGTGACCAACACAGTTCCTCATGAGGTACAGAAGCTGCAGTGCCCCAAGATAAAGACTGTGGATATCAGCTTGATTCTCTCTGAAGCCATCCGACGAATCCACAACGGGGAGTCCATGGCCTATCTCTTCCGCAACATCACCGTTGATGACTAGACCTGCCCCTGCCCCTGTCCTGGCTTCCACGGGAGAAGGAAAAATGCATGAAAAGGCAGTACCATAAATTATAGGCATAACACAACCGTTTATTCATGTAGGAAGGGTGAGAGTTCTCAGGGTCTTGAGCCATGAGATCCAATAGAAAAAGATCAACCTGACCAGCACTTTACAGTTGAACAGAAGAGGCCACTGGCAGTGGGGAGGGTTTACAACTTTGAGAGAAATGGAGAAATGAGGAAAGTTTGAATTTTTAATTTTTTTTTTTTTTTTTTTAGTGTTATCTCTTGCTCTGAAGGGTGGGGGGGGAGAAGAAAAGTGTAAAAAGAATAGCTGTCAGCTTCTGAGAAAGGAATAGAGAGCACTTGTTGCTGCGTGTGGATTGCAAGAGGAAGCAACGTTTGGGTTTCTGTTTCTGATTGTGGCTTGCCTGAGAAAGCACAGAAAGGAACGTCTCGCTGAGGCTGCTGGGCTGCACCACTCGCTGCTGGCAGAGCAGAGTGCCAGCTGAGCCCCCTGTGATCTCTTGCATGGCATAGTGAGTGCTTTCATCAGATCCAAGTTAGCAGAACAGCCAGAAAGGGCAGCTCAGGTCATATCATTGCAGGGCTGCTCGGGTCCCTGTGACTGGGCACTGAGAACAAACTCACACGTACCTCCCAGCAGGGCAAGGGGTGCTGGGCCATTTCATTTCGTGAGCCTTGGGTCATTATTGTGCTTCAGTAGAAAGTCATGTGAGGCTCTGGGTCATCACTTGAACACTTGTCTGCACTGCAAAACCAGGCGTGATTCCTGGAGCTGCCTGAAGTTACTGAATGAGGGCAGAATCTTCTCGGGGAGGGGGTTGGAACAGCATCTGCCTCCAGCACAGCTGAGCTCTCTGAAACAATAACACTCAACCTGCAATAAAAAGCATAGGATTTCTCATTTTTTGGTGCTTGCAGTGACCCCTTCGCCCTCTGAACAGCTGCTGTGTCTGAACCATGAGGCTTTTGCTGTAAGTAGGCTCTCTTGGCAGCTTCTAGCCTTCTTCCATGGGGAAGCAGGACTTGCTACTTGCTCCTTTCTTGAGTGACACAAATCCTTGGCTGGAGGGGACGCTGGAGAAAGCAGCGTGCAGTGCTTGTGGAGGGCTTCATCTCCAGGTTGATACAGGGATAAATTCCCAAACTGTGATCTTCCCCCTTAATGAAGCAAATAAACGTGCTCCAGTAAAGCCTGTACTACCTTCAGCGTGGTGGTGTGATGAACACACCCTGCAGCAGGCAGCCTGCTGATGGAGGGCTGTCTCTCCTGTCGGAGTTTCGCTCATCCTTCTGTTTCAGAGACTGGAATTTGAGCAGTGCCACGGGGTGAGCAGGGATGCTTTGAGCAGGGAGAGCTTTCAGTGCTTGCAAACAAACCTGCCTGAGCTGTAGGGGTTGGTTCTGCAGAATAATGTCCTGTCTTAGGGCTGGGGAGGGGTGGGAAAGCCCAGACCTGAGAGCAGTGAGGTCCTGTATGGAATCCAGCACTCCTCCTCCAGGGGCTGTGCAGGGCTGGGGGAGCTCTTTAGACCCGGGGCTCGTAATGCAGTCCTGGCCTGAAGCATTGCTGAATGGAATGAGTGAATGGCTGTGCTCCAACCTGGGAGCTGGGCTTCAGGATAAGATCAGCACTGCTTTTCTGTTCCCTTCAACCTGCTGTCCCAGTGCAGGTCTAGCACTGAGCCACTGCCTGAACCCCCCCATCGGCTGGCACCATAGCAGTGCTGCTGTGCTCTTCATGCTACAGCGTGGCTCTGTGCTCACGACTGCGTGCACCGGGTGCTTCCTGCAGCATGAACGGAGCCTGCATGGCATAGAGCTGCTGCTGGTGGCTCTGCCAGGTGCTGGAGCTCAAGGTTAGACAGAAAGCAGCTCGGCGCACTTGTTTTCTATTCTCGTTTTTGCTCTGATGCTGTTGATCCCAGCTGAGCACTGAGCTGTGCTGCCTGGGGCAGAGAAGCTGCCGCCTCCCGGCCCAACCTCAGCGGGGAGGCATTGTAGCGGCACAGCCGTGTCCCTCCGTGCGCGGGAGCCGTGGCTGTGGGCTGCGTGAATCCTCGTTCCCCCGTTGCATTGAAGTGGAAACGAGCGCTGCGCGGTGACAACGCGCGGCTCCGGGTCACCGCGTCGCGTAGCGACGGGGAACGCTCCGCTCCCGTCTCCAGTAAACACCGACACGTGGGCGGCGGCCGCGGCCAATGAGCTGCCGGGCGCGGGGAGCGGCGGCCAATGAGAAAGGGGAAGGGGCGGGCTCAGTGCGGGGGGCGGGGCTAATGCCGGAGCGTGCGGGGCCGGAGGTGCCGGGCGTGGGGAGGGGGCGGGCAGGGGGGCTGGGGGGGAACGGGGAACGGGGTCGGGAATAGGAGGGGGAGGGGGACAGAACCGAGCTGGGGGGTGCTGGGGAGATGGAGAAGAGGCTGAGCCGTTGGGGGGAGCGGTAAAGAGGGCTCCCCTACCACCGGAGCCCTGCCCTGGGGGGCGCTGCACTGCCCACCTTCTGCTACGGGTGAGATTCGGTCGCTGAGCGCTCTGCCCCCTCACCCTGAAGCCCCTCAACCCCCGCAGGCCGCTCTCCGTTCCTCACGGCGATGGCCTCGCTCAGTCTATCCGAGTTGCTGGACGCGGCCATCGGGACGCCCGAAGTCGGGGCCGTCAACTTCACGGCGCTGCACAGCCTGCTGCGAGCCATGCTGCAGCACCTGGGAATGCAGCACCTCCCGGCCGCGGGGCGGGCAGCCGCACCCGGGGAGCATCCCGAGCAGCGGGGCACTGCGAGCAGCTCCGCGGCCCCTGATGTGCTGAAGGAGGAGGGCAAAGGAAAGGATAGCGATGACTTCAGGGGCTCCGAGGTAAAGGTTTTGCAGGGTGCTGTTCTGTAGGTTGGTTTTTGCTGGTCTCAAACCACGGTTTGATGCAGCCGGGCACTCAGAGGCCCCCAGCACAGCTGTGGGGTTCCCCACCTCCTCTCCCTTCCAGGCTGTGCCCCTCTCCCAGGACCTCCTCGAGGAGCTCGGTGGGATGAAGGCAGCGCAGTCCCAAATGGGAGAGGACCTGCGGATGATTAAGGGGATGCTGGGCCTGGTGAGTCGCCCCCATCACCTCCATCCATCCCTACCCCGCCCCACAGAACCCCACTGCTGAACCCGTGCTCGTTCTCCACCCGGTTGGGCTGTGGTTGAGGACACCCAGCCTGAATCCCTTTGGGGAGGTCCCATTAAATCCCTGCTCTGTGCTGCCTTCTCAGGAGGACGGCCAGGACACCACAGCACAGCAGTGGGGCCGCCGTGATGGAGTGGGGACGGACAGTGATGTGGGACGGCCACGAAAGCACCTCGAGCCCGTGCTGGTAGGAGTGGATGTACCAGGGCACACGGCACAGTGCTCCCCAGGTCCCCAGTCACAGTGGCTCCTCATGTTCCCACCCCCAGGCTCAGCCTGCCCACAAACTGTCTTCCCATGGTTTCTTCTTCCCAGGGAGCTGACAGGGACCGACTTTCATCCACCGAATCCTCTGAGTCTGATGATGGCACCCAACAAGAGGATGGCCTGAGGAGACCCGCAGGGGGACCGGGGACACAGTCTGTGCCCATGGCTGGCAGAGAGACTGCAGGAACACAGCCTGACTCCCTGGGGGCACAAGCAGGGATGAGGAGGGCATCACAGACTCCTGAGAAGTGGGCAGGCACTGCCTTAGACCAAGCAGGGACATCTGGTGCCACTGCCACCACCCCAGGGACACAGCCAGGGTCCCCTGGCACCCAGGTCACCACTCCAGGGATGCAGCCGGGGTCCCCTGGTGCACAGATCACTACCCCGGGGACACAGCCAGGGTCCCCTGGCACCCAGATCACTACCCCGGGGACACAGCCCCCTGGCACCCAGATCACTACCCCGGGGACACAGCCCCCTGGCACCTTGGGGACACAGCCAGCACCCCTGTGGTCCCAAGGAGGAGCAGCGGGGGCTCAGCCAGCCCCTCCCAGCACAGCACCCCACACTCAGACCGTCCCTTCCGAAGCCACCCCCGGTGCCATGGGGACAGGGGTGGATGATGTACGCTCCAAGGGCAGAGATGAAGCTTTGCAGCTCTTATCACCCACTGCTCTGGGAGCTGAGACGTCCCCTGGCATCGACACCAGCTCCGCATCCCCTGCACGAGGGCTGGCAGTGCCTGAGGTCTCTGGCCATGACGTGGGGACAGCGGAGGCTCTCAAGCAGCTCAGCCACCTCTGCAGTGCCCTGGAGGAGCGGGTGGCCCAGCTGGAGGCCACAAAGTCAGACCGCACCGAACTGGAGGAGCTGCGTCTGCCTTTCCTGGAGGGAGGTGAGAACCTGTTGGGCCCTACAGGTGGTGGTGATGGGGGTCTGGGGGCTCAGCCCAGTGGGTTGCGTTCTCTGCATTGAACTGGAGGGGGTTTCTCAATGGGAACACCTGGAGGTGAGGTTTGGTTACAGCTGGAGCCAGACCCTGATGGCATCATATCCCTCCAGGCCAGGAGAGCATCGCCAGCGTGCTGACCGACCTCCAGCACCGCGTGTCTGCACTGCAGGGCATGGCCAGCGACCTGCATGGAGAGAAGGAGAAGGTGAGCGGGCAGCAGTGCTGGGGTGGGCAGGGAGAGGTCACCAAAGGACCCACACACATGGACCACGTGCTACTGCTGTTCCCAGATCAAGCAGCTGCAGGACGCCTTCGGGAAGCTGGGGGTGATGGGGGCCGATGGGAAAGTGGACGGCAGCCTGCAGCTGGGGTAAGAAAATGGGAGAGGGTCTGCTGCTCCCGAGAGCAGGACAGTTTGGGGGTGAGGGCCAGGAGGGGGTTCCATCCATGCGCCCATCCTGCTGGCTAGGTCTGTGCTGCAGGAAATGAGGAGGGAGCTGAAGGAGCTTAAGGAGAAGCAGGATGCAGCCAAAGCCACGCTGGAGCAGCTGGTGGCCGACACTGCCAACCGCCTGCAGGAGCAGGTGGGGATGTGAAGAGGGGACACGGGGCCGTCCTTGTAGGGACGACTCTCGGGGCCATCACAGCACCCCTCTCCCTTACAGCTGGACGAGCTGCGCTCCGTGCTGGGCAGCACCACGCCGGCCACGCAGCCCCCCAGCAGCGCAGAGCAGGATGAGGCCCCGTGCCCGGTGTGCAGCACGGATGTGGGGGCACAGCTGGGGCGGCTGCTGCAGCGCTACGAGCAGCTCCAGGAGTTGGTGGAGTCGGTGTCAGCACGGCAGGCGGCGGGCAAGGCGGGCAGGCAGCGGGTGGGCAGGGAGCAGGTAGGGGAGTGCTGCACCCCACCCCGGGTTTGCTTTGGGGCAAGTTTGGGTTTGATGTCGCAGCCTCCAGCCCAATAACCTGTGTCTGCTCTGCGTGGCTCCCGTCGTGCATCCCGCACACGGCGCTGGGCTGCTGTCTTCCTCCCCAAAGCAGGACGAGGAGCTGCTGAAGCACATCCAGGCTGCCGTCACTCAGGTGCAAGGGGACTGCGAGAAGCTCAGCTCTGTCACTGGGAACCTCATGGATGACCGCCACCAGAGGCAGAGGGACATTGAGGTGGGGCTTGAAGCATCCTGCAGGCAGCCCCACTGCTTGTAGCCCTACAGAATCACAGAGGTGAAGGGGAGCAGGGGAGGAGGCTGTGAGCGGGGCCGTTCTGTGTTTGCAGGCTCTGTTCCAGTCCCTGGAAAGGCTGGAGAAGGAGAAGGTGGACAAGGAGGAGCTTGTGCTGGAGATCGATGTGGTAAGATGTCAGAGCATCTCCGTGCTTTGCAGTGTGGGAAGGGAGAGTGGCAGGGCCAGGACCTCATGGTGCTCTGCTATCTCCCCATCCCAGAAAGCCGACAGAGCCGCCCTGGCCGGCAAAGTCAGCTGTGCCCAGTTTGATGCAGCCATGGAACAGCTGAATGGAATGATCGGGGAGATGCTGAGCAAGGTGACGGGGCAGGAGCAGGACTGGCACCAGGTCCAGCAGAAGCTCATTGAGGAGCTGGACTCCAAGGTACAGGGAGGGTCGTCCCCCCCGCAGAAGGAGCGGGCACAGTTGGGGTTTGAGCAACCCGCTGAGCACGGTCACCCCTCCTGCCTTTCCCCGTCCCTCCTGCCTCCTTCTGGTGGCACTGATGGGGACACGAAGGCTCTGTGCCCACCCCCAGTTGGATCGCTTGGAGTTGGCCCCGCTGCGGCAGCAGCTGGAGGAGCGCTGGAGGAGCATCCTGAAGCAGCTCAAGGAGAAAACACCGCGGGTGGAGGCTGATGATGCTGCCGGGATTCGGAAGTGGGTGCACTGGGGACAGCTGGGGGGAATGCTCTCCATTTGGGGATGGAATTTGTGCCTTTTTCTGCCTGTTTTCTTTTTTCCTGCACACAGCTCTGTGTGCCTCCTTGCTGCACCGAGGAGCTTGGGGCAGGGATTTAACACAGGATCACGGCATGAGGCCCTTAAATTTACCATGCTTGCTGTCAGACAGACCCACGGCACAGACAGGGTTTCCATTGCCCCTTTGCTGGTTTCCTTGGGATTCAGGTGGCAGAACTTGTCCCAAGCTCCTAGAGACGGGAGAGATGCATGCAATACATGGACCCACGGGACTCGTGGCACCCCGAGTGCCCCCTTTTGCAGCCACATTCCCAGGCGGGACCCCAAGAGCCCATCCCTTCTGCAGCACCCGATGCTGCCACCGACCCCTGATCTCCCTGCAGGCAGCTGCTGGCCCATTTCCACTGCGTGTCCTGCGACCGACCCCTGCACATGCTGGTGCCTGGACCGTGAGTTCGGATGCTCCCTGGGTTCGGGTGGGTGCTGGAGGTGGGACCCTGCCCTGTGTTGTCCTGCCTGGCTCTGAGCTGGCAGCAGGGCATGCGGTCACCCCCCGGGTGGGGGCACACACCTGCAGGACACCGGGGGATGGCCGCAGAGCAGCGTGGCTCATTGCCCCCCATCACCCTCTCTCTATCCTCCAGGCACATCGTGACCATTCCACCACTGCCACCGCTGCCTTCCCGCGTCACCGTGCGTCCCCGTGCCACCTTCCAGCCGGAGCAAGGCCACAGGTGGGGGACAAGGGGACAAGGGGATCATTCGTGGCACAGAGGTGGTCTCAGCCCTGAGCATCCACCCGCACCCCGCAGGGAGCAGGGAGCCCAGTGTGGGTTCCTGCAGGTGCCGCGGCGCTGCGGGGGGCAGCACACCGTCACCCACCCACTGCAGCGCTGCCCACGACCCCCACACCTCCCACCCTACGGCCCCACGCCGCCACAACCCCACGGCAGCATCACCAAGGAGGTAGGAAATGGGACGTCCGTGGAGGTGGAGATTTGGGGTCTCATGGAGGGAGGGATCTGGGACCACTAAGGAAGGAGGGATGTGGGATCACCGAGGGGGCAGGGATCTGAGGCTGAGCAACTCTGGGAGCATCAGCGTGCCTCAGTTTCCCCAGGGAGAGCTGTACATGGGCAGATTGAGGGGGGAAGTTGCATCCACATGGGCGTTTCACCCACCTCTCTCTACCATTGTGCTCCATAAATACTTCTTGTAGCTCACGGACAGCTGCAGGCTGCCCTGGGGAGATGTCTGATGGGTTTTGGCATTCTCTGCTGGGGATGCTCTGGGAGCTCTGGGTCAGCTGGGAGCACGGTCCCCACGGTGCTGGGGGGCTCCTGCCTGAGCTGTGCAGCCAGCACTGGCACTGCTCCCTGTTCTCCTTCCCAGCACGGCGAGACGGAGCTGCTGGGCCAGGATGGGCACATCTACAAGGGCCGGTTGGAAGCTCAGCTGCCTGCCCTCGCAGGGAAGGAGGGTACAGCTGGGGTGTGGGGTAATCCTGCTGACCCTAAATCTGCAATGGGGGGACCCCAACCGCTCTCATGTCCCCCCTCCTCTGGTCTCTCCTCCAGGCTCAGCGAGGAATAAGCCCAAGCTGTCCCCCAGGCACTGGGGTGCTCAGGACACAAACTTCCTGCCCGCGCGGCCCCAGAGCGCCCTGTCCTCACTCAGCCAGCCAAGTATGGCCCTGGGACATCGGGGTGGGGAGGGCACTGAGGTGTCCTACAGCAAGTTGGGGGGATGGGAGGGTTTGTGTTCACAGCTTGGCGGGGTGGGATGGGGGATTGGGGTGTGGGCAGAACGGGAGGGTGAAGACTTGCATGGAACAGGATGGGTCCTGGACCCAGTGCCCATCCTGACCCCAAAGCCAAGGCCTTCAAGTGGCTGCATTAACCCTGTGCTCCCCCCAGGCACCCCCAGGCTGCTGGAGCAGCGCCCAATGTCATCCCACGGCCGCCTGCCCCACCTCCGGCCGCCGCAGGGCAGAGAAGAAAGCCCCACAGCTGAGAGAGGAGGGGGAACCCCGTCTGAAACCCACCCATGGGCACCGGGTGGACCCATGGGCTGCAGCCAGTAGCAATAAAGAGCGGTGGATGAGAGGCATCTGCATAGTCAGGGTAGGAATGGGGTTGGTTTTGCCTTCAGCATCCCTCTTCTGTTTGTATGGACACCTCGTCCTTCACTACCTCCAGCCTCCCATCCATTCATCCTTCTATCTATTCATCCACCTAACCACCCATCCATCCACCCATCCATCCCCACTCCTCGCTGCCCATGCAGGTTATGGGGCTGGCCCTCACACCCCTCCAATTGGCACCCAGTGCGGATGCAGGGGGACACAGGGCTGGGATTTTCCCATCATACACACGCAGCATCCCTTATCCCGAGCCCCAAAGGGGTGAATACCCTGAATACCCACACAGGGCATCCCCTGCCCCACCTGCTCCCAGTGCAGGAGCTGAGAATCCATGTCCCTGGGACTCCTTGTCCCTGCCTCGCCACGTTGGAACCCAACAGTCCATTTACTTAAATCACATTTTACAAGGCCCTCATTTACTGTTGCACTGGATTGCAGCTGCTCTGTGCTGCTCTGACCTCCCGGGACGTGTTTGTTTGGGGTCTGTTTTCCATTGGGGAAGGGGAGTGACATTATGAAGGCAGGAGGGTGGGGGAGGCACCAACAAATGGGTCTGGGGTTCCACGGTGCAAAAAGAGGGGAAACTCAGAGCAAAGCCCATCAGCAGGTTAAGGCTCAGCTGGGACACATTGCTGAGCTCAGCCCCCCCACCCCATCAGTACCCACTCACACTGCTGGTCCCATAGGCACCAGCATCCCTTCAGCCCCAGTGCTGCTGCGCTCACAGCAGGTAAGCAGACCTGGGTGGACTTTGCTTTTCCTTTGTGGAGCATCCCTGTCCCTACCTGTGCGTCCCCAGACCCGCTGCATCCCAGGTTTAGGGGGGGTTTTCTCATTGCATGCTGAGCTGGGGGTTGAGTTGGAAAGGAATCCCAAGGTTGGGGCTGTGGTTGGAAGGACGCTGGTGTTCCCCCAGCAAAGAGAAGAGGCAGGGACAGCTGCTGTTAAAAAAGTGATTATTATTATTTTTTTTTAATTCTTTTTAAATTAATAAAAAACCTTCGAGTTGTTTTCTGTTGGTTGTTTTTTTTTGTTGTTTTTTTTTAGTCTTTTTGTCTATTTTTTTTTCCTTTTCTTTTTTTAAGCAAGATTTTATTTGAAAACTAAAAAAACAAAACAAAACAAAACAAAAAAAAACAAAAACCCAAACCCAACCCATCCTTCCTCCCCCCAATTCACCCCCCAACCCCCCCCTTTCTCCCCACTGCCTCCACCAGGAAGGGCCCATGAGCAGTGGTTGTGGGGATGGGGGAGCATCACCTCGTTACATCACAGCCCCTCACCTTCTGAAATCACAGCACCCCGCTCCCCAGCTGGGATGAGGGATGGGGGAGGGGGGGCTGTGCAAGAAGCTGGGCTGATCCCAAAAGCCAGAGATGCGCTTTGCTCTCAGCACCCCGAGCTGGGGGGGGGGGGGTCACAGGGGGGCTGTCCCAACAGGACCGGGTGCAGGTAGCTGTCTCCATCCCTTTGGATTCGTATCTTCCCCCCCACCCTCCCCATTCCCTTGCATTGCCGGGGGTTGCACCCTCTGCTCGGTTCTCTCTGGATTTATATACATTAGATATATTTATATATTATAGTTATATATTTAAAATAAAAAATTAGGGGGAGAAAAGACCAGCAAGCAACTTGCGTGGGCCTTCCCGGCAGCGTCCCCAACCCCCCCCACCTCCCCACCACCCCCCCACCACCCCAAAAAGTAACCAACAAAGGATAAAACCTAGAAAATGATTCCAGTGCGTTTCTCAGGAAGCCCCCCCTGCTGCAAACGCCCTGGCCCTGTTTCTCCCCCTCCCCCCTCCCTTATCTTTGGCCATCCATTGTGGCCATGGCTTTCTGTGGGGGGGCGGCGGGGGGGGGTGCAGGGGGCCAGGAGGGCTGCGGGTGGTGCAGGTGGTGATGGAGGCTGTGGGCTGTGGGTGAGGAGGGGGGCAGCCAGGAGGGCTGTTGGCTGGGGGGTGAAGAGGCCCAGAAGGGACTGAAACTGCCCGGGGGGGAGCAGGCCATGGAGGTGATGGGGCTGTTGCTGCTCTGGAGGTTTTCGGAGGTTCGCAGCTTGGAGAACATGGCGAGAGCATCCGGGAAGTTGGGCGGAGTGGCCGGCGTGTTGCTTGGGGTGCACATCTGTGGGGAGAGGAGACACTGGGCGTCAGGTCCCCGTGGGTCACTTTGGGACCCTAAGGGTTGTTTGTGGTCCCCGTGGGCAGTTTTGGGTGCCCACGGGGTTTGCAGGGGTCATACAGCCCCACCAGTGGGTGTCAAAGCACTACGGGGGACCCCATCATGTGAGGGATGCTCAGAGCTCAGCGCAGTGCTGGGGTCCCCACGCAATGCTCGTGCTCTGGGTGAGACCCCACAGGGCTCAGGGTTTGTGCTGGTCACAGTTCTGCGTTGGTTCAGGATTGGGGTTCCTGATCCCAAAGCTGGGAATCTGTCTTGGGGAGGTTCAGCCCCACTGCTCCCGTTCAGTCGGATGCTGACAGGGAGGAGTGGGATGTGTGAGTGCCCAGCACCACCTCCACGCCAGCACTGTGCTGGTAGCACCAAGGTTCAGCAGTTTTATTAACTGCACCTTTTAGGGTATTTTCCTCCACATTACGCTGCAAAGTCAGCACTGCCCTGGCTGTAAGTTCCTATAAGTTCCCTCACCAACACACAGCCAGCTTTGCCAACCCAGCAAAGAAGGGACTCGCTGCAGCCCCTGCAAATAACCCTCACTGTGCTGTGCAACCAGGACTGGGCACGCTTGGCAGCAGCTCATACAACCCAAAATAGCCCAGCGGGTGTTCTCCCCTTTCAGAAGGGGCTGGGAGCACTGGTGGCATACAGACAGCCCCCAGCAATGAGGTGGGGGTTCTCCTCACTCTGCCACTTCCCAAAGCCATCAGCGTGGGCACAAACCCAAGTGAACGGGGGTCCCTGCAGGACCCAGCTGTTCCTGCTGCAGCTCCTTCCCTGGAGTGCAGAGCAAAACAAAGGAGGGCCCCGAGATTCTCAGTACCACCCGGAGCTTCTGTATATCTGGCTAAATTTAGCAGGGGCTGTGCTGAGCCAGGGAGAGGAGAAACACCCACAGGGGAGTGCGTGAGGCTGCAAAAGTCACACACCCAAAACCAGGGGAAGGAAAGTGCAGAGAAACTTCTCCTTGTCCACCTTAGTTATGGGGGCAGGGTGCCCATCCTGAGGCCCCTTCCCCTTTATCTGGGTTGCTCTGAGCACAGCGTTGGGGTTTGATCTGTGGGGTCTCCAGGAGGAAATCTGTTGGGGTTCAGTGCTCTGATGAAAGCTGTAGGGTGCACAGATGGGAGCGCCTGCGTGGGGTTTTGTCCTGAGGGGTCCGAGTGCCCGCACCCCACATGGAGATGCGGCACTCAGTGCTGGGATGGAGCAGAGCAGAGCCAGCAGAGGGGTCCAGCGGTGCTCCTCCCGCAGCCTGAAGATGCTGCTACCAATTTGGGGTCAGGAAGATCTTCTAGCAGGAAGCACAGCACCATGTGCTTCCAGCAGCGCTGCGGTGCTCCCAGACCAGCTGCAGATGCCACCTGTGCTGTTGCTATAGCAGAGGATGGGGATATGCTTAGGCTGTGCTGGGCTGCTCCAGAACTGGGTCCTTGTCCCAGACGCTCCTGTTCAGGCTCACTTGTGTCCTCGGTACGTAAGGGACCTTGTGCCCCAAATGGCACCTGGGGTGACCAGGTGCAGAGGGGTAGACGCAGCTTAGGCTTTGTGGGGTGTTTGCACAATTAATTAAACAAAAGAAAGAAGAAGAAGAAAAAAAAGTGGTGTAATGATTTGCCTTCTTCCTCCAGTATCGTTATTTTAGGGAGCTGTTGGCTGTCGTGGATCACAGAGCCCCTTGTTGTACCCCACCGTGAGTAGGGCTGCTCAGAGCCAGAAGTGGGGAAAGCAGCAAGAAATGCCAAAAATGCAACACGGCAGGATCCAGCGAGCACCATCTCCTTGTTCTGCACTGGTGTCAGCAGCAGAGCCCCATGTGAGGACATAGTGGGTTTGGGGGAGCTCTGAATCCCATAAGTGCTGTGTGGGGTGGGAGCAGAACGTGGGCCCTTTTCTGGAGCAATGGACGCAGCATTGCTGCCTGTTTTGCATGGTGCTTCCCGCAGCCTCCCAGGGCCGGTGGGGCAGAATGGCTGCACTGAGCACTACTTTTTAGGGTGATTTTTCGTTTGGTGAGTCCTGCAAGGCCCGAAGCAGCTCCGCCTGCCTCCCCTCCCCAACTCTAAATGGGGTTTTTTAAGGAGGGGGGGCAGCTCCGGTGCGGGGTTTGACCTTCCCTCTGCCACCAGATGGAAACACGGGGATGAGGCACGGCTAGCAGCTGCTGGGGGGCTCTGTGGGACCCCCCACGCTCTGAATATAGGAGAAAATCACAGTGGGAGCCACCCCAGCCTGAGCAAAGGGGGGAAGGGGGGGGGTAAACCCAGAGGTGCAGACCGTGAGGCCCAGACTGCGGCCTGCTGAGCGCCTACGGGACGGCCTCGACGGACAGAAACGGGACAAAGCAGCAGAACCCAGCCCCGCTCAGCCCCAAAAACAAAAAGGGGAAGAAAACAGACGATCAGATGTGTCCCCATCCTGGCGTGAGGGGAGCGGGGCCGCGGCCTTCCGCGCGGCACAGCCGCTTCCTGGCAGACATCTTAGCTCGTGGTGTTTACATTCGCCGGCTGCGTGCTGCCGGTGGCACAGCAACATGGTGGCGGGGCTGACAGCGAGAGCTGGGATGGGATGGGGGGGGGGTTGTGGGGGATGGTTGGGGGCTGGGGGGGTTGTTATGGGGTGTATGGGGCTATGGGAGGGGGGGGCTTACCATCTGGTGGTGGTGGTGGCTGTTGGGAATGTTGGTCTCCTGGAAAAAGGCGCTCAGGGCGGTCTGTGGGGGCACAGGGCGTGCGTCAGGAGAGACAAAAAGCCCCAAAGGTGGAGGAGAGCCCCAAAAGGGGCAAAGGGATCCCCCCACACCGCCTCTCTGACCTCCTCAATGCTCACAGGACCTCAGTCCCTCGCTGACCCCCCCGGCTGCCAGGCCCACGCTCCCTAAACCCACTCGGATCCAACCCCCCCCTCCCCTTCGTGGGGTCCCTTTGCCCCTTTTTACACCCCTTCCCTCCCCCCCCACTAATGGGTTGTGCCCCCCCGCGGCCAGGCCGGCGGATCCGGTTACGGCCCGGGTATAAATAGGGTACAAATAGGGGCAGCTCGAAGCGGGATCTCCCCCCCCACTCCAAACACCCCTTGGGGGTCACTGGGGGGGCCCGTCCCCTCCCCCCCCTTTGGCCAAACCCAGCGCCTGTGCGTGGGCCGCGGCCCCGTTCTGCGGCACCGGGGAAAGGGGGGGGGAGGGGGGGAGAAGGGAGCACGGGGGTATAGGGCCGGCGGAAAGGGGGGGTTCCGAAGGGGGGGTGCCCGTACCTCGAACTGCCAATGGGCCGCCTGCAGCAGCTGCTTGGCCTGATCGGCGGCGCAGCCGGCCGCCAGCACGAACTGGTTGATCATCACCTGGTGCCGCAGCTCCTCCATGTTCACCGACATGGCGGGGCCGGCCCAACCCGGGGGGGCGGGGGGGGTGGCAGGGGGGACCCCCGCCGTGGGTGCCCGGAGCGCGCCCCGCGCCGCGCCGACACCGCGCGGGGTGGGGGTGGGGAGCGGCGGCGGCACCGGGACCGGGGTTGGGGGGTGGGCGGGGCGGAAGCGAAGCCACGCCCCCTCCTCCCCGCGCGCCGATTGGTCGCCTCCGCGCCTCCCGCCCCGACGGGCGTTGGGTTCGAATCTTCCAGCTGCTCCGCCGCTACGCCCCGCCCATCCGCTCGTTCATTGGTCGCCGCTTGTGTTTTGGCTGCAGACGGCGCTGCCGTTGGTCGTCGGTCTACGCGGAGGCGGGGCGATGGGGGAAAGGTGAGAAGCGCTCGCTGATTGGTCGCTTTCGTTAGGCGTTTGTGACGTCACGTTCATTGAGCACGTTCATTGAGTGGCGCTGCGGGGGGTCCCGGCGGAGCCTCGGGCTGCAAACGGCGCCGTGCGTCCGGGGCTTCAAAGCACGGCCGGACCCCGCGGCTCTGCCCGGTGCCATCCTCATCATAGCGTCAGAGACAGCCCGGGATGGTGCAGAGATATTCGGGTGCGAAGGGCGCTTGGAAGGTTTTCGTTTAAAAAAAAAAAAAAAAAAAAAAAAAGTGAGGAAAAATAAAAGCTGGAAAGAGGCTTTGGAGATTGGGGTGCGACCGCGGCCAGTGAGCAAAGGGAGGAGGGGGTGGGTTATGGGCAGGGGTGGGAGATGGGCAGGGGTAGGATTTGGACAGGCGTGAGGGTGGGGTGGGATAAGGATAAGGACAGGGATGGGGATGGGGTTGGGTGAGATGGGGTGGAGCAGGATGGGATGGGAACTGGTGCAGGTGATGCCTGCAGACCCGTGGAGGCTGCTTTTCCCTCCCCATATGCTCCCTGCTCCTTTGAGGGCAGCAGATGAGCAGCAGCTCTGGTGCCGGAGTTGAGCCCTGAGAGAGAGCTGTGGTCACACACAGCCCTGGGAGGAGGAGGCAGCTTACTGGTGGTATTTACAGGTGCCCTTTGGGGTTTAACACTGCTTTCTCTTTGTGCATCGGATTTTGTCCCCTCTTCCCCGCGTTGTTGCGGTTTATCGGGGCTGTCTGTGTGCCTGGGGCTGATATGGATGGAGCAGAGCAGAAGGGAAGCGGAGCTCGGCCCCGAGCTGTGCTGTCAGTGCCTGCACTCCTCGCTCCGCTGCGGCGCTGTCCTACAAAATCCTCTGCTGCAGCAGAACAGCGCTGAAAAAAAAACCACGAGCCGTGCAGCCTGCATGCAGCAGCTCTGCGTGTAATGAGAGCTGCTTTATGGATCTTTATGGGGCTAACTTTGAGTTATTGTCTGCACTAAAGCCCTGCAGTCTGTTGTGTGCTGCTAATGACATGTGCCGGCTCCATCTCACCCAGGCTCTCGTTCCTGCAGGGCTGTTGCTTGCTGGAAGGAGGCAGAGGAATGGGTCCAGGGATGGGTTTGACCCCACAGGGCTGCCTTGTGCAGAAATATGGGAGCTCTGGGGTGTGGGGGGGCCTGCTTTGTTCTGCATGACTTGAGCCAGGAGCTGACCTGCTTTCCTAAGTCTTGGGAGACACATTGAGCCTCAGCTCCTTCTGTGCAACCATCTCCACGGATTGCAGGTGTTGGGTTCAGTGGGTGAGATCTGGGGAGGGGGCAGTGAGATGCAGCCAGGCTGCGTGACCCCCCCCTTCCCACCCCACACACTCTCTGTGCTTTGGCTTTTCTCAGCTGTGCTCAGGGCTGTGCTGCCAAGAAGCAGAGCACAGAGGGAGAGAGACATGCACGGCCCTGTGCAGGGGGGCACCAAGCGGGAAGCCCTGGGGAACGGCACTGCTGAGTAGCTGAGGACATGGGGGCAGCTCATCTGCCTTCCCACACATCTCTGCTTTGGTATTTATAGCATTCATGTTATCAACTCGAATCAAAATCATGTGACGCTCCACTAACTTGCGCTGCAGGATTAATTCATCACCGGCGTTTTCAGCCTTCCTCCTCCAAAGGGAAAACCCGAAGGTGCTCAGTGCTCCCATCTGCTCTGTGCTGGGCACCCGAGGTGTGCTGCGGCTCTGGGTGCAAGAAGGGGGAGGTGGGGGAGGGGGACGACACTCGGCTTTTCCCAGGGGACACCCCAGGATGGAGGGTGGAGCGGTCCACGTCGTCCCCATCCCTGTCTTGGGGGTCCCTGGGGAGGGGGTGGCTGCTGGGGGTGCGGGTGGGAGAAGGGTGATATCAGGGGCAGGAGGTGCTAGCGGTGGGCATTTGGGGGGGGTCCCGGCGGACGCGAGAGGGAGGCAAACGGGTCACACCGGGAATAGCGGTACCGCCGTGCCGTGCCGTGCCGTGCCGTGCCGAGCGGGCGGGGCGGATTGGCCCGGCCCGGCCCCGCATTGGCGCAGCAGCCCCGGCGCTAACGCGGAGGCGGTGCCGGGCGCGGCGCAGAGCGGGGGATGCTGCGGGCGGGGGCCGCCGCCGCCGCTCAGCCCCGGTGCCGGTCCCGGGCCGGAGGGCGCCCGCTGAGCCCGGCCCGGCCATGGGGGCTTTGACCAGCCGACAAAACGCAGGGGTGGAGGAGGTGGATATCCCCACTAATTCCGTCTATAGGTACCCCCCGAAATCCGGTAAGCGGGGGGGTGCCGGTTCTGATCCGCGCTGGGGAGGGAGGACCAGGTGCGACCTTGTTTCGGTTATGGAGGGTTTCCCTTCATCCCGCATCCTCGCTGGGGTCGGGGATCCCCCTGTGCACCCCGACGCTTAGCCTGAAAGCCCTACAATTATGGGGTTGGTGCTGGGGGACAGCAGGGGGCAGGGAAATCCCTGGGAACATCCTTGGGGCTCCCCATTTCCAGGAGCCCCGTCGCTAGCACAGCTCCTACAACTTGCCTGAGTTGCCGCTGATTTAATTCCCTGATTATTTGTATATGGGATCTGAAAGCTGTCACTCTCTTTATAGCTCCTCACGGAGTTGCTTGCTGCTTGGGTTTAAATTCCCGGGAGGACACAGGAGGATGGGGTGGGAGGGATTGGAAGGGACCCCTCCTTCCCCTCTGCTCTGCCCCATAGCAGCCCCCCAGTTCTGCCCGTCGAGATCCTCTGCCCTCACCGAAGCACAGCAGGGATGTCTGTGCCACCCCGAATCCGACCCTGTCTCAAACCTTCTGCGTGACCTTGGAAAATTGGTCCCTCCCCTCTGTGCCACGGTTGGATGGAGCTGGTGACCGAGGGGGGGGGACCGTGTGTGTGTGTGTGTGTGTGTGTGTGTGTGTCCTGGGGGTTGCAGCAGGGGAGCTGTGTGTCCTCGGGGGGCACTGCAGAAATAGGATGGTGCCCTGAGGATGGTGCCCGAGAGCTCTATAGGGATTGCCACAGCATCCTTGTGGCACGGAATATTATTAATAGGTAACTATTTTGGTAGTTAATAGGATAAAGGTAAATGCTCGGATCGTTAGCGCTGTGACAAATTACTTGCTAATTACGAATAAAGACCTCCTCAGGAAGAATCAGAGCCAGCACAAACCCTACCCTGGTCATGAAAGCTGCGCCTGGCTCTTCTCTGTTTGATTTGAACCCCTCAGCCCAGCTGGAGCAGGGCTGCACATCTGCTGGGGGCTCACTGGGGGCTGAGGCAGCTGACACTGTCAGCCCTGGGGCTTCCCCAGCTCCTGCTTCTGTGCAATCTGAAGGCCACCATCACCTTGATGCCAGGGTGTGGGTCTGGCAGGGGCCTGGAGCTCTGTGTGCATATAGGGTTTTTGTGCTGGGGAATGTTATCCCTGCCCCAGGGTAGCGATTACGCCTAGCTGAGCATCCCCGGATGCATCTGAGCTGGAAGAGGACATCAGGCTGATGCTTACCCACAGCTTTCAGGGAGAAATTGAGGTTTTCAGGTGTGCTCAGTGGGGTTTCAGGTATTCCCATTGGCAGAGCTGTGGGGCCCTATCCTTGGGGAGAGGGCAGGAGGTGCCCAGCTGACAGGAAGGGACGGGGCCATCTGCACTGCGTGCAGGCTGGTGACTGCGGGAGATTAGGGCTGTCCTGCTTTTAATCTGAGAGGGATTTGCCTCTGGCACTGCTGGCAGCGATTGCACTGAGTGCTTGTGGAAGCAGCCACCAGCTTGGGGATGGAGCAGTGTGGGGCTGTGGGGCACGGCCCTCTCTGTGGATGTGACTGTGGGGTGATGCTGCAGCCACTCCCTGTCCCCATCAGACATTTCCTTTTCTCCTCCCGGGGGTCTCCATCTCCTCTGGGCAGGACACAGATAAGATTAGTTAAAGCTAATATTTTGAAGTGAAGGATGGGATTTGTTTTAGCGGCTCAAACCTGGCAGGGAGGTTGGAAAGGAGAACGACTGGGGGCTGTTTTATGGCTTTTTGGTGTGGGAATGGCTGCAGGGTCCCCAGGTTGGGCAGGTCCCTGGGTGCAGCCCCAGTCTCTGCTTGAGGCTGATGCTGACCCACAGGCTGGGGACAGGATGAAGGGGTGAACCTGGTGAGGACACCCCGTGTACCAGGGACGCCCCGTGGCTTCCTGTGGCTGTGGGGTGAAGGCTGACACAGCAGATCCTCAGCTGGGGCTTGGTTTCTCCTCCCTCTCCAAAGCAAATTAAATTGAGAATGAAACAGCCCGCAGTGCGCAGCTCCTCACTGCCGCTGGGGAAGCAGGGACACAGAAACACAAACACCTGGCCATGGGTCAGTGGTCTGGGGGGTTCCCATTGATCCCCCCCAAGGAGATGCTCAAGGAGAAAAGAGGCTAATAGCATTAGCGGCGTTGGCTGTGCCTGGGCACATCCTGCAGCACGGTGCTGGCAGGCGTGTGGATGTGGTTTTGTTTGCTGGGATCACTGAGCAATTTGGTTTTATTCCTTTTAAGCAGCCACTCCATTCCCCTTGCACGCAGCCGTTCCCACACGCTCTCTGGGCCTCTGAAGTTTAATATCTCATTAAAGCTCAGCTTTCCCTCGGCAATGTAACTGTCCTTGACAGGCTCTCCTTCCCCTGGGGCAGGTGTTGGGGAAGGGATTATAATTAGCCGATAATAAGAGGGCTTTCGCTGGAGAGGTGCTTCCCTGTCTGACGTGCCTGCAGTCGCTGGCTCCGTGCTGCTGGTGTCCCAATGGTTTATAGGGCAGAACCTGGCACAACTCAGAGCTCAGCGCCTTCTGCTCACCCTCCTTCCCGTGGGGAAGACAAAATCGCCAGGTTTTTACCTCCTGCCTCTTTAATCTCTCTTGCTGCCGCTGATGGCTGCAGCACTCAGCCCATGTAAAATGTATGAGCCTACTGTGAGGCTGCCTGCCTGGAAGCAGCCAGGTCAGGGCTGCATCCCAGGAGCTGCCAAAGGGATGTTGAGGGATGCAGCTGTGCCATGGGAGGCTGCAGCACCCAAGGGTGCTCTCAGCCCCCAGCGTGGAAGTTGGGTGCAGCTTGGTCCGCGTAGCTGGTACTGGGTTAAGGTTACACTGTAGGAGCCCCCAGCAAGCCATGATTGCAGCTATTGCACAGAGTCTGTGCTCTGCTTTTCAGCTGTCCCCTCACTGCCTGGATGCTTTCCTGCAGGTTTGAACACCGCCTTTTTCCATCTCTTCTTCTCCAAAGTCAACATCACAAAAAGCTCCGGATGGCTCCCGTCCCCCCACAAGCTGTGTTTTGCTCTTGGGCTTTTTCACGTGGCCGCATCCTTCCTGTGGGAACCACCTATAAATTATGCACGTGGAAAATGGGACCAGAAAGCATCAATAATTGACTGTCAGCTTTTCCTATCTGGAGCGCTGCAGCCCCACGTCCCCACTTCAGTGATGTGGCCTTGGGGACCAAACCACTCGGAGCCATCTGCGGCTTTGTGGTGGCATTGCTGCTGAGGGCTCAGGAGCTCCGTGTGCCCCCTGTGCTCAGCCACGCTCTGTGTTTCCTCCCCAGGGAGCTACTTCGCCAACCACTTCATCATGGGAGGCGAGAAGTTCGACTCCACTCACCCCGAGGGTTACCTCTTCGGCGAGAACAGCGACCTCAACTTCTTGGGGAACCGACCCGTGGTGGTAGGGATCAGTGGGAGTGGGCTCTGCCTGCTGTCTGTCTGTCTGCTCCCTATCCTGCATGAGGGCAAAGACAGCCAAGCAGCTGGGGGTGGGCCCAGTGGATTCTCTGATGTCTAATATAAAGGCTGATCGCTTGCTGCTGTCTGTCCCCCTGGGTCCCCATCCATGTCCCCTCTGGACATTCCCATCCACCTGCAGGACTGGAAGTTATGCCATGTCCCTCCTCTCTCTGAGCTGGTGGATGGGTTTGTGAGTGGCTGGGTGCCACCTCCCTTCAGTGCTGCTCTGCTGTTGCCCATCTCTCCTCTGCCCCTCTGCTCAGCCCCGCAGCACTTTTCCTTCCACCTGCTGCTGGTAAATGAATGCGGTTCAGCTCCTTCCCATGAGATGGAGGCAGTTTTGTGCCTTGTGTTCATCTGAAGGGCAGTGGTAGCTGCAATGAGTAGTTTAGGATCGAGAAGCCCTTAGTTTCTATATTCTCCAAATCTGTGGGTCAAGCAGCAAAAAAAAAATCAAGGTGAGGAATCTGATGGCACCAAAGCTTTGCTATTGAGTCCAGATGAGCTTGCCCACTCCAGACAGTGCAACTTTTGGATGTTTCTCTCCTTGCTGCCTGCTTACCCAGTAAGGAACACTTGGCTTTCGTGCCCTTGCTCCAACAGTGAGTCAAGAGGAGCCTCTTGACTACAGTAAAAGCCTCAAAACTGCCCACCGTGCAGTTCCAATGTCAGGAATCCCGACAGCAGACTGTCAGGAGCAGCAGGGAAGGCAAACTAACAGCTTGGAAACAGCAGAAAGAATTAATATAGCATTGCAAATGAAATCACATTGCTCAGGCTTAATTAGCACCGGGTGCAAGTGGCTGCGCTCTGCTCTGGGGCTGCTGTCCCCATGCATGGGGGGAGGTTTGGGGTCATGGGGTGTGCAAGGAGTGGGGGTCAGGGGGGTCCTGCATGGCACCTGGACGTGGCACTGGGGCAGAAACAACGTAGGTGTCTCTGGAGCTGCCTCCAAACCTTTTCTTGGATGCTATTTTGTGTTCTGGGCTGCTGTGACAGAGATGTGGTTGGGCTGGAAATGTAGGAGAACGCCGATGCTTTTTGCTGGGGATTTTATTTTGGGCTCCTTTGAAGTCCTCGAAGAGCTGAGAGCCTAATGTCTTGGAAAAATTGTCCCAAATCCTCTCTAAGCTGTGCAGCTGGGGTGAACCATTAAACATCACTGAGCTGCAGGGAGGTGCTGTGCTGGCACACGGGGAGCTTTTGCACCGATGCAGGGGATGGGGAGGGATCTCTGCAGAGTGTGGTGATATGGAAACCGCCCGGGTGTGCCTGCAAAAAAAACCTCAAAGAATATTTTTGAGGGTATTTTTTGATTTTAATGGGACTGGCCTGGATCAAACATCACTGAGGATGTGTGGACTGTGTTCTGAGAGAGAGCAGTGGCTGCAGCGAGGTTTTTTTTCTGTTGTATTTCAGCTTGATTTAAATTGAGGGGATTGAAAAACTCCTCTAAATGCCCCTTTTGTAATTAATGAAATGTCGCAAGCCAAATTTGCACCAAAAAACCCCCACCAAACTACCAAAAAGGGGCCCACATGTGGGCGTGAAGGAGCCCAACGGTGACAACCAGTTTCTGTAGCAAGAAATTTGCCTGCAGCGCTTCCCCATTCTGCCCAGCCCAACCACCAGCGCCTGCCTGCAACCCCAAACTCGCGGGGGTGGCCAGAAGGGCCCCCACAAGGGCTGGATGGAGTGATGTACCCCGGGGCACGTGCTGGGTGCTCCTCCACCACTCATCCATGAGTGCTGTGCTGCGCCCATTGGTTCCGGACAGCCTGGTGGGGCCATGGGATGTTTTGAGGATGCCAAGGTGCAAATGAGCAGACAGGTTGGACTGCTTCGTGGTGGAAGATGGATCGTGCTGTGGTGTAGGTCCAGCCCATGAGCTTCTCCTCGTGTGGGTCAGGGCTGTAGGTCATGCTTGGCTCTCAGGCATTTGCTCCCTTCCAGCAGCTCCAGGCTATTCTGCCAGTGTCCATGCAGTGCTTGTGACTCGTTACCAATCTCATTAACTCCAGATTAATGACTCAGCAGCCCTTTTCTCCTCCCTCAAGGGAAGGGAGAGTGTGGCAATTGCAAGGTGCCGTGGATTAATCCTCAAAGCGCCCTGTGCCACCCACCTCCCACTGACTATGGTCCTGCAGGCTGAGCAACTCCAGCCTGGATTCAGCCTGCCCGTGGCCACCAGGAGCAGAGCTGCAGGAACAAGAGGGACCGTCCTGCTGCCCCTGGGGTCCTGATGCTTGTGAGACCCTGCTGGCTACGGGGTCCCGCCCGTCCCCTGCCCCACTGAGCTCTGCAGCCACAGGGAAATTAGCAGTGACTTTCCCACGTGAGGGCGCCTGGAACATGGAAAATGGGCATCGGGAGGGATGAGGAGACCCAAGCACAGAGGGGACCCAGGCAGCTCGGTTTGGTTTGGTCCCTGTCCCAAAGCACCAGTTAAACTCAAACCTCTTTGGCTTTTGCCAGTGTCTGCCATCTGTGCAGGCACTCGGGGCTCTCCTGGTGCTTGGCTGTCCCCTTGGCACGCAGTGACAGCTCGCTGGTGAGCCAGACATTAATCCCAGCATAAGCTGCTCCAAGCTCCTGCCACTCTGCATTTACGGAGTCCCCGGGGGAGGTGAGCCCACCTGGGAGACATCTGAAGAAGGGGCAGAAATGGGGAGAGATGCAGAGAGGTCCCTGTGTCCCTCCCAGTATCTCCCATCTTCCTTGGGTGGCTGCAGTGCCAAGAAGAGGGTGGGTATCCTCTCTCTGCAGCAGCGTTTCCCCCACCAGCAAGCCCTGCAGCCCCCGTGGTGGCTGCAGGTGACATGGGAAGCACAAGGTCACCTTGGAGGGTGGTATGACACCTCTACTTGCACCCTCTGTGGACACAGAGGGACCCCACAGCCCAAATCCCATCCATCGCTGGACAAAAACAGGGCAATGTGTGTCTGTTCTTTGCTGCCAGGCACAGAGATAGCTCCGTGCTCCCTCTGCCCAGCCTTGTCCATCAGCTCCGTGTCGCATCAGCAGGCTAAAAATACACAGCAGCTGCCTGCGGGGCTGGGGGGAGGCAGCCATGCACCTCGACCCTATTTCCCCTCATCCTACACCCAAAGAGGTTTGAAACAACCCCTCTCTGTGTGCTGGTCCCCTGGAAAGCTGTCCCCTGCAGGGTGATGTCCCTGTTGCTGTACTGCTGTGTATTTGAGCATGGATGTGTGGTCTGCTGTGGCTAAGGGGGGGGGGGTGCTGGGATCTGGTTTAGCCCCATTGTGGATGGCTGGGGTATTTAAAGCCCTCATAGTCAGAAATGAGCTAACTCCCAGTGAATGCAGCTATGTAAGAGAAGCAGACTGGGAGATAACAGCCTCTGTGATGGTGTGTGGGGTGGCTTTGGGGTTTGCAGGAGAGATGCTACCCTTCAGCACAGCTTTGTTCGTCCCGGGGGCACATTGCTGTCCCACAGTGCTGACTGGGGGCTGCTCTGGGGGCTTTGCAGGGCAGGGAGTGGCTTCACCATCACAGCAGGAGCAGGGCTGCGGCCACGTAACTGTGTCTCTCTCATCCTCAGTTCCCTTACGCTGCTCCACCTCCTCAGGAACCCGTGAAGACCCTCCGGAGCCTGATCAACATCCGCAAGGACACGCTGCGCCTCGTCAAGTGAGCACCCAGGGATGGTCCCACCCCATGGTGTCACAGCAGAGGGGGCAGAGCCGTCCCCATCCCTGCACGGCCCTCCCTGCGGCCTTCATGGCTGCACTGGGCTGCATTAGGTTGCACTGGGCTGCATTAGGTTGCACTGGGCTGCGCTGGTCCACCCTTGCAGCCTGGCAGGATTAAGCAGGGCTTAGCACTGCCTTTGAAGAGATTTGCTTTTTTCTTCCTTCCCTCACTTCTGCCGAAGTGAGGCCAAGGTTTGGGATTAGGGCTGAGAGCCCCCTGCAGCACCCCTCCTTCTGCAGCCTCGCCCTTGAGAAGTTCACGCTCTCCTGTGTGCCTCAGCTTCCCGTAGAGAAGGGCAGTCAGTCCCTGAAAGCTGTTTGTTGGGTGGTGAGGGGATTCTGGTGACACCCTCTGTACTCCCCAGGTGTTCGGAGGAGGTGAAGACCCCAGGGGAAGAGGTCAGCAAAGCCAAGGTGCACTACAACGTGGAGTTCACCTTTGACACAGACGCCCGTGTGGCCATAACCATCTACTACCAGGCCAGCGAGGAGTTCCACAACGGGGTGGCGAGGTGAGGAGCCCCAGCCCGACATGCATCCTTCCCAGCACGCTGTGACCCCCCAGCCAGGGACTGCGGCTCTGCTGGTGGGCTTGGAACATCTCCCAGCAGCACCTCCTCTCCTTGTGGGAGCTGCGGCCGTGCCGAGACTGCAGGTGGGCTCCTCACCCCTGCAAGTCCATCCCCATCACTGGTCCGAGTCTCTGCAGCCACCACATCCAGCCCAGTCTTGCTCCGATTCCCTCCGTACTGGAGCTGAGTCCGTGCACCATCCTGTTCTGTTCCTACCTGCCCTCTTGCCCCATGAATTATTTTAGCCCTTTTTAGGACTTCTTGCCCCAGCCCTCAGACAACATCCAGCAGGGAAGCAGACAACCAGTTCTGTTTGCTCCCCTACTCTCCCTGAGCTGGAGGAGTGCAGGAGTGCTGACCCTGTCCTTTCTCCGAGGGACAGCTACGTCCCCAGGGACACCAGCCTGCAGTCAGAGACGGTGCACTACAAGCGGGGTGTGTGCCAGCAGTTCTGTGTGCCCTCCCACACTGTTGACCCCTCCGAATGGACCGAGGAGGAGGTAAGCACTGCCAGCCCTATCGTCCCCTGCACAGTAGGGAAAGGGGGTGGGTGTGTGACCCCCGCACTTCTAACCAGCTGTAGAAATGGCTCTAAAACACTGCTGGCTGGGAGCACCCACAGGAGCTCGTTTCCCTTGGTGTCATCACAGCCAAGGGGTGTTTGCAAGGCTTGGGGCTGCAGCTCAGCTGTTGGGAACTGCTCATTACGGATGGGACATGAAGCCTCTCTCCTTGCTGCTCCTGAGCGAGCTTTTCCTTCAATCTGTTCGCAGCTGGGCTTTGACCTGGACCGGGAAGTGTTCCCTATGGTGGTGCATGCAGTGGTGGATGAAGGCGATGGTGAGAGAGTGGAAATCCATTTTCCTTGCTGCCAAGGGCTGTGCTGGCAGCACAGTCAGGCAGCTCCTGCCCTCATGCCATCCCCCTTCTCCTTGTGGGGACTCATCCTCTGTCCCACCATGGCTCTCTGTGCCCTCAGCTTGCCTACTCCTTGTGTCTTGCAGAGCACGCCGGGCACAGCCACGTGCTGCTGGCAACCTTTGAGAAGGTGAGTGTGGGGTTGGGACCATCCTGCCCCCTCCCAGACTCTAGCCAGGAGAATCAGGAAGGGGCTTGGGCTGCTTTGGAGCCACTCAAGAAGGTGTGATGGGAGCAGGGGGCAGGCAGGCACTTGGACGTACTGGGGCAATCCCAGGGTGGGTCCACCTCTTTCTTTTCTCCCCCAGCATGCTGATGGCACTTTCTGCGTGAAGCCCCTCAAGCAGAAGCAAGTGGTGAGTGAACTGCAACCCTGGGGGGGTGTCCCTGGGGGAACTTGTCACACCGTGTCCCCATTCCTCACCTTCCCTGTGCACTTCCAGGTGGATGGGGTGAGCTACCTCCTCCAGGAGATCTATGGCATCGAGAACAAGTACAACACACAGGACTCCAAGGTAGAGGGCTGTCAGCTGCAACCAGCTGCCCTGGGCCTTTCATTGTCCCTCTCCTACTCCCTTAGCATGGGTCAGATCCCTCAGATGTGACCCTAACCCTGCCCCATGCCGAGGACTCAGGCCCAAATGACTCTTATCTCCCTGCCACGCAGGTCGCTGAGGATGAGGTGAGCGATAACAGCGCTGAGTGCGTCGTCTGCCTGTCGGATGTCCGTGACACCCTCATCCTGCCCTGCCGCCACCTCTGCCTCTGCAACACCTGCGCCGACACCCTGCGCTACCAGGCCAACAACTGCCCCATCTGCAGGCTGCGTAAGGGAGGAGCTCCCACCTCGGGAGAGGGTCCCTTTCTGGGTCCCACGGTTTCCCTCAGGCTCCAGAATGGGGTAGCTTTTGTGGGCTTTTGAGCTCCTTTGGAATGCACCAGTCCCGGTTTTCAACCTATCTCTCTTCCTCCCCTTTTTCCTCTTACCCAGCTTTCCGAGCCTTGCTCCAAATCCGAGCCATGAGGAAAAAGCTGGGGCCCCTCTCGCCCACCAGCTTCAACCCCATCATCTCCTCACAGACCTCTGACTCTGAAGAGCACTCGGTCAGCGCTCAGGAGAGCTTCGGGTGCCCCACCGGGGTGGGTTGGGAAGTGCTGGGGTTGGAAAATGGAGGGGGGCAAGGGTTTTGAAATGCGAGCTGGGAAATGCAAGCGAAAACGCAGGCTGAAAAATTGCAAAAAGTGTGGTAAGAGAAAGCATCGCCTGGCTTATGTAATAATGCCTGGCTGGTTGGAAAGACCACAGATGTGGGGCTTTCATGGGAGCAGGGAGTTTGCCTGGTCTCCATTTTTTCAGTGGGGATGGGCATGGAGGGGACAACGTAACAACTGGGGGGGGCTCTCACCCCATTTCCCCCTTCACAGTCCTCAGAGAACATCCCCCCAGGCTACGAGGTGGTGTCGCTGCTCGAGGCCCTCAACGGGCCCCTGACTCCCTCACCGGGTGCAGGGCCGATGCGGATGCTTGGGGAGGGCCCCCCCGGTGCAGGACCTCTGCCCTCCTACAGCAGTACCGGCCGCCTGCCCCCCCTGCGGGCCCTCTCACCCCTCGAGCGGCTCTCAGAATGTGCCCCACCAGGGCTCAAGCTGAAGAAAAGCCTCTCCAAGTGAGTAATGTGATGTGGGAGGTGCGGGGGGAGGTGTGGGGGAGTGACCCCTCTATTCTACTCTTCCATTCTGTAGGTCGGTATCCCAGAACTCCTCCATCCTGCCCGAAGAGGAGGATGAGAAGTCGTGTACTGAGTCAGATCCGAGGGTCTGCAGGAGGAAATCCCCTGCCCGGCTGGAGGAGGTGAGCATTCTGTGCGTCCCTGGGTGAGGAGGTTTGTGGAGGCACAGGTTTTTGGGAGGACTTATTTATCCTCTTGGGGACCACAGAGTCTGGATGTGAGTTTTTCCTCTCCTGGGCATCCTTTGGGTGAATACCCGAGAGATCTGGATCTGCACCAACTTGGTGCCATCCCCAACAGCAAGTGGCTCTATCCCTTCCTAAAACACCCCACAAAGGCTCCCACCCACCAACTCTTTTTCCAGGAGTGTGGCATGACACCAGAGAGCGAGAACCTCACGCTGTCCTCATCGGGAGCCATAGACCAGTCGTCATGCACCGGGACCCCGCTGTCCTCCACCATCTCGTCTCCAGAAGGTACATCTGACAGACACCTCCACGTCCTCAGAGGGTTTGCACAGCCCTTGCTTCATGTCCCACTCCTCTTATTAGACTTGCTTTTAATTACCCGGTGCTGTGCTCCCTTCAGAAGCTGCCAGCAGCAGCCTGGCCCAGTCTGTCATGTCCATGGCCTCCTCCCAGAGCCAACACTCACAGATCAGCACCGACACCGTCTCCTCCATGTCTGGCTCCTACGTGGCCCCTGGCACAGAGGAAGAAGGGGACATGCTCCCCTCGCCTGCAGCCGCCAGTGCCACCGCCTCTGATGGAGAGGTACAGGGGGTGGCAGCCCTCGTGCAACACCACTGCTTTTTTAAAAGAAAATAATAATAATTTTTTTTTTTTCCCCCTTTCCCACTTGTTCCTGCAGTCGACACCCGTGGAGTCCCCAGATTTAAACTTTGTCAGCATCTCAGAGGAGCACGATGCTGAGGTACGGCGCGGTGCGGGGAGCCGGCACTCCCAGTGCTCTGGGGTGCCCCATTGTGCTGACAGCCACTGCCTCTCTGTGCCGCAGGGCAATGACGTGCTGGAGGATGAGGATGTGTCACCCACACAGGAAGATGGTAAAAGGCCCAGATCGCTGTTTTTCCCCTCCACTTTCTGTTCGGTGTCACTGGCGGGGTGATGCTGTGCTGTCCTCAGTTCTTGTGTCATAGGAGAGAGCACCGGGGCTGGGGAAGCACTGGCACAGTGGAATTGCCCCTGGATGGGTCAGACACTAGCAAGATGGGGACAGCTGGGTGGCCATGGGGACCCTGGGGCACGTAGCAGGTGACGACTGGAGCTTAGGATGTGAATCCCTGCAGTGGGATTGGTGGCAGTGCGGAATCAGGTACCCAGTGGAGCAGAGTGTCCCATGCACGGGCTGTGCTGGGGGATGCAGCACCTGGGTGAGCAGCAGCTCCTCAAAGGCTGTCCGTGCAGGAAGGGTGATGCTCCTGCAGTCCCTCCATGGGATGCAGCTGGAGCTGCTTCCAGGGTGCCAAGTGAGAAAGTGTCTTTGAGAGGGTTTTTTTCCTTGCCAAGAAGGTCTCTCATCATCTCTGAAAACCTCTCCCTTCACTATCCCCATCTGTGCTGATTTCCATAGGAAGGGGTTGCAAAACTGTTCCTTTTTGGGCTACTTTCCTCTTTTTATTTCTGTTTGCTTGTCCTCAATGTGCTTTCACAAGTCAACATGTGCACACTGAAGGCTACTCTTGCTTCCTCCCGTGCACTCAAATAGCCAAGGAAAGATGATGTTTCCCCCGTGCAACATGGCTTGGGTTACTTTGGAGAGACAGGAAAGCCTCCAGTGCCCCCTCCTGTATTTGCAAGGCTCTCGATAACAAAAAGGCATCAGACCTCTTTCCCTTTCAATCTGGACTGCCAGCCAAGCTGAGAACCGTGAGCCTGGCTGTCTTGTCATCAGCAAAAAGAGCAAAGCACATCCCTGTCCTGCAGGAAGGCTCTTGTCCATGGTGAGGCCCAGGCAGGGAGAAAGTGAGGGTTGCTCCTGGCCTTTCCTAGCACCCCAAAAGCCAGCACCACCTTCCTCACTGGGAGCTCGGGTCAGCTATAAGTCAGCTTGATCAGACGCCAAGAATTAAGATGTTCATGGGAAGTCTCCAGCCTTAGGACATGAACCCATATGTGCTATCAGCAGTGCTGCCAGTGCTATTTGAGATGCCCCTCTCCCTGCAGCTCTGTTGCCTGCATCCTATGGATGCACGTCGCCCCAGAGCTGGTCTCTTGTCATGTACCTGGTGCTAAGAAACAGAGTTGCCTCTCTTGCCCCCCAAAACCTCCATGCCCCGTGCAAAGCTTGGCTATTCAGCTTCCTTCCATCCCCGTGGCTGCACTGACGGTGCCAGAGCAAGGGGCCTTCAGCCCTCAGCGCGAGGAAGGAGCAGCTCAGTGCTTTGTTTGCTTTGTTTGAAAGGAGGTGGGGAGAGGAAAATCCCCATGCCCCCCTCCCCACGTGCACCCCGCCGCGCTAACTGCGTTAACTCCCTTCCAGGCCCGAGGACAGGCGCTTTCCTCGGTCTGAGGTGTGACAATAACAATGACTTGAGCATCGCACACGTGAAAGCGCTGGACAATAAACTGTGCTCTGAGGCCTGCTTACCTGGTGAGTGGCCACTTGCTGAACATGAACTTGGGGTGGGGGGGTGCTTCCACTCCTCCCTGCATCGCCCCTGCCCTTCGGATCCCTTCATCTCCATCCCATCCATCTCCATCCCATCCCTTCCTAGTGATCCTCACAACCCGTTCTGCTGGCACGTAACCACCCCTTGGTCTGGATGTCCTCCCATCCCCACCACAGTGCCTGCAGATGTGCTTCACTGAGGGTTTCGTCCCATGGCTGGTGTCTGCTGGGACGTTGCTCCTGGACAGGCTCCAGCCTCCCCACAAATGGCTGCATGGCACAACCAGAGCCCACGGTGTGGTTTGCAGTATTTTGGGTCAGGACATGAAGCAGAGATGCTCCAGCCTTGGCCAGGTGCTGCTGGATTGGGATGCTGAGCTGCCTGCCTTCCCTTCTCATCAGCCAGGGAGTTAAGGCTCTCCAGGTCCTGATGTCCTCCAGCACAGCCCCAAAGCTCCATCCCTCTTCTCCATCTTTTCACACTGTTTCTCCCCCCTCTTTCCTTTCCTCTGTTTCTTTGCTCCTTCTCTCCATTCCTTTTCTCTCTTCTTTCTCCCCACCCCAGACTCCTCCGTCCATGTGAAAGTTCATGTTCACTCTGTGCCAACACGGTTTTCTCTGCCCGTGCTTGTGTCCCCTTCCTTGCCCAGAGTTGCTGAAAGGTGACAAATGTATTGACAACAAGGGCAGGGGACCTGCAGCTACAGCAGGCTCCTCTCCATCAGTGCAGAGGGATACGAATGGGGGTAAAAAAGCCGAGAGGAGCCCTCTTATTCAGCTCCGTGGCAATACATTTGTGGACAAACTGAAAGCAACTCTGCCCCTGCCTGTCACTTTAGGCAGAACCGTTGGCGGGGGCTGAAGAAGGGGAATGGAGGGTGTAGGGGGGTGAGAACTGCCTGGCCCCACTGGGTGGGGAATGCCCTTCCTTCCCCATCCCCTCTGGGAAAGCTTCCCACGCCACTGCCTCACCTCCCGGCTGCCCTGTTCCTGGTGGTTTCTGCTTGGGAGAAACACAGCGAGGCTCTTGCAGAGGAACAGGCATCTGCCACAGCTGCCCCAAGTCCCTCCAGCAGCACCTGACATCCCTCAGGTGCCCCTTTTGGTGCCGAAGCCATCCCTGAGTGCATCCCCCTCCGTCGTGCCGAGGGACGGAGAGCTTTGCAGCCCAAGTAGCCGCAGAGATGCTCTGGCAGCGAAGGATGAAGTCTCCATCCTTTGGTCCTTGCGTTTGCCTGGCAGCTGCTCTGCTTGCAAACCCTCTGTAGGCATTGCCTCTGGGGCTGATGGGAAGAGTGAGGAAGGGGCTGCTGGACTGCAGTGCTGCAGGATGGCAGAGGGGACGGGAGCACAGCTGGAGGCATGCAGGGAAGGCAGGGGCTCTGCCTTGGGGTTTGGAGAATGCAACTTGCTCCCTGTGGGGCAGGGGGTCACGGAATGAACTGGGGTGACCACACTGGTCCTTTGCCAGTGGCCATCAGTGTTGGGCAATTTTGTTCGCTGGGAGCGGGGCAGCTGCTTCCTCACCCAGCCCCAGCTGCATTCAGCCTGCGCTCACCAGCTGGCTTTGCACCAGAAATAATCTGAGGCACAACTTACTGTTCCTGGTGGTGGTGCTGGGCTGGTTTGGGTGCACCAGTGCCAGAGCTTTGGCAGAGGTTGAAGGCTTTTAGCAGTGAACCGGGGCAGTGTTTCCCTCCCGACTCTGGGAGGCTCAGATGTGAGTGCATCCATAGGACAGACACAAGCAATGGGGATTTTTCCTTTGGAGTATCTTGAAAGCTTAGTATCCTCCTGACCAGAGATGGTTTAGAGACTGGTTTAGCTATGATTAGATCCACGAGTTGTTTTTTTTTGCTCTCTCTGTAATGAATGAAGGCGCAGGACGTGGCTCATTGATGTGGAAATGCTTGTGCATCCCTAACACTGTTGTGAAATCTTTCCAGAAAAGAAAATGCTTTGGGAAGAGTCAAAATGCCACGTCCTGGGGGCTTAGGATGCAAAGTTTGAGACAAACCCACAGACCTGCATCCCCAGGAGGGTTCCCTGGGGCAGAGCATCCTCAGGCTGCAGCCACAGCCTCTGCTGGGATGAGGCACAGCAGGGATGGGTGCGTGGCTGTGTCCCCACACCGTGCTCCTGGCAGTGCCCCTTTGGAGCCTTTCCAGGACGCCCTGCATTTATACAGAGGCACCAGAATGACTTATGCAATGTGGAGCCCTTAATGCGATTGCTGCGTGTGCCTGTGTGTGTGTGTGGTCTTCTTTAATTACCCAGTCCCTCCAGGATCTGCAGCCTTGCCTTATTCTTCAGCTCCAGCTCACAGTGTAAAGCCATTGGAAATCGCAGCCGTCACCTCCCATACATCAGCACTCAGTGGGGACATTGTGACTCCCTCTGACAAAGCCTCAGTGCTCTCCCTTAGCCTCAGAGCTGCCCTGGGCACGGGGTTGAACCTCACCATGATGTGCTTTGTGGGTGCACCCCCTCCAGCTCGTTGTGATGTAGTTGGTGGTGAGCACATCCCAAGCTCTGCCCATCCACGGGTGGAGGTGCTCCGTCGTCCTCAGCACGAAGCCCCGGGGTCACCATCTGTGACACCCCCAGTGCCCATCAGCAGTGCCTCCTTTTCCCATCCCATCCCCATAGGGGAGCAGCCCCAGTGCCAGTTCCTTTGAGCTCCTGTGTGCTGTGATGCCGTGCCTCTCACACTCACCATGTGCCTTCTGGTCTCTCCCTGCCATATAGCTGCAGTGCCGGACTCCTGCCCCATTGACATTGAGGAATAGGTATGAGAGCTGGCGGTCCCATGTGCCCTGGGTGACATCCCTTATGGGATGAGGGAGTAGGGGAGAGGTTTGGGTTGTTAAAACCCAGCCAGGCTGCACGGTGCTCCCCCCTTGCCCTATCCCATGTCAGGGAACCCACATCTCGCCCTGCAAAGAGGCATATGGTGCTGGGAGGAAAGCCCTGTCTGATGCAACATTCTAGCATGGGAACAAAGATTCGGGGTTTTCAACTAAACTGCCCACATCGGCAGCACCATGTCCTCCAGCACGGAGGGTCTCCGCTCCCCTGGGGGTGTTGGGGTGCAGTTCTAGGTGATCAGCCTCTAACCCCCTGTTTTCTCTCCCAGGCCCAGAGGCAGCCAACACCAATGTGTGGCTCTCGTGCCCTCACCCCTGGCATCAGCCACCCGGAGCAGGCAGCAGCCATGGGAGCCCTGCCCATAGGTGGGCTCAGCCTGGGGGACTCGCAGCCCCCTGCCATACACAGAGGGTCCCAGGTGCTGCCACCTCCACCTTCGGCCATTGGACTGATGGTAACCTCGAATTTTCCTCCCTGTCCCCCACGGCAGGATGGCTGGGTGCTGTGTCACTCGGAGCCCCTCCATCAGCACCTCCCCTTCCCCTTTTCACACCAAGGTTGGGCTGGGGTCCTCCTCCTGCCCCATGTGGGGTCTTGGGGCATAGCCAGAGGGGAACGATGGCAGGAAAGTGTCCACGGTTGTGTGTTAAGGACAAGTGTCAGCATTAGCAGCCAAAGTTCACTCTGGTGACCGTGGTGGGAGGCTGGACCCCCCCGGGATGCTGACACATCCCTGTGCCATGCCATGGGATGTCCCAGCGGTGGTGATGGAGCTCCCCCCCATCCCCTCTCTCCTCATGGGCAGTGTGTGGGTTCCCACAGGGTGGCTTGTGCCCAGGGGTGGGGACATCTCCTTGGGGCATCACCAGTTTAACTTCACTGTCTTCCACCACACCACGAGCTCAGAGCTCGGGGCTGTGTCCTCTCTCTGGAACAAGTGCCAAAATCATCACCCAGTCGCCCTGCCCTGCTCTTATCATCACATGTAATAGCAGGGATGGACAAAGGGGATGGGAGCTGCCCCCAGCCCTCATCCCCATCCCTGCAGCCAGCGTTGGGCTGCACACGTGGGTTCTGCTCAATAGGCAAGGAGGGCCCAGAGGGGTGTAGGGATCCAACCACACACCTTTGGGGACTTCAGCATCCCAACGTAGGCAGCTCAGGAGCTGTCTGTGACTATGGGGAGGCAGCCGTTGCTCCGGAGGGTCCTGGCAGGTGAGCGGTGGGGTTTTCTGGCTGCACCCCCCTGGTGTGGGGTGAGGGCAGCCCTCCTTCCAGCACCCTCCACCCATCAGGGATTTAAGAAAGAAAAAAACCAGATTGCTGCTTCCGACTCTGCTTCCAGCATGTTATGGATTTGAAGAGTACGTTTAATAAAGGGTATCTTACGTCCACCAAAGCGTCCGGAGTCGCTGTGTGAGAGCGGGCGGGCGGGCGGTATCCCGGGGCTCAGTAACCCCAAACTCGGAGCCTTTCCCCACTGCTTCTTTCGAGCTCCGCTCACCCGGTCTGGACGGAGGCGATTTGTACCAACGCGGTGCCCGAATCCCCGCCCGCCCCTCCAGCCCCCAACGGCGGGGCGAAGCGGCGGGTAACAGCTCCTCGCCATGGCAACGCGGCAGCCAATCAGAGAGCGCGAAGCTGTTTACGGGGCGGAGCGTCGCCGTGGCAACGCGGGAAGCCTTGCGGAGCCGCTACTTAATGGCGGGCGCTGCGCTGCCGGCAAATCACGGCGACGGGGCGGGCAGCGCCGGGGGCACAACTCATCCCTAAGGGGGGAAAAGCGGAGCCTGAGGCCGGGGGGTTTGTGTGCGTGGGGTTGTTTGTTTTTTTTTTATTATTTTTTTTTCCTGGTTGGTGTTTCCAGAAGCTTCCTGCTCTCCCCTGAACTTTAGGAGCCGGGGCACGTCGCTGGGACGGGGTAAGGGGCAGCGGTGGGATGGGGCGGTGAGTGCGCGATGGGGCGGCCCTGATGGGGACATCGGCCGTGGGGCTGCACGGTCTGCACGGAGTGGGGGGGCGGTCATTCATTTCTGTTATCTCCCCCCTTCTGGCTGCAGCCAGTAGAGGTGGCAGGAGCCGAGAGCTGGAAGGGCTCTCGCTGTGCTGAGCCCATTTTGGGGTTTGCTCCCTTTGGGCAGCAGGGCAAAGGGTTTTCTGCCTCCCCTCCCTGCCCCCCTACCCCCCAACCTCCGACTGTTGGGGGCTGCATTATTTGAATGGTAGAACCCACAGCCCAACGGCTGCTGCCCAAGGGCTGCCAGTGCCCAGGCCGGCTCAGGGGCCGTCCCTTCACCGGGTGGCACCGTGTAGCACTGGGTGACAGCTTCATGGCCACGCTGGGGGCTGAACACCAACCCAGCAAGAATGACTGAAGCTTGAACCATCAGCTCGCTCTGGGCTCAGCTTCTTACCGGTTGTTTTGGGGGTTTGGGCTGCCGAGAGCAGCTGCACCACGGGGAAACTGACCCTCCCCTCCCTCCCCCCCGATGTCATTGCAGGTCCGTCCCCGTCCCCTCCCGGCGCTGCTCCCCGTGGATGCTGGAGCTGCCGCAGCGCCCAGGCATGGCTGAGGGCTGGCTGAGCCTGCGGGCGGCCGAGGGGCAGCAGGGCGGCATGGGGGACTCGAGCAACCTGGACGACAGCCTGACCAGCCTGCAGTGGCTGCAGGAGTTCTCCATCATCAACGCCAACGTGGGCAAATCCTCCTCGTGCCCCAGCGGCCCCGATCCTCACGACTGTCACCACATCCCCGGCTTCGCCGCTCCGTGCTCACCCCTGGCCGCCGACCCGGCGTGTATGGGGATGCCCCACACCCCCGGCAAACCCACCTCCTCCTCCACCTCGAGGTCGGCACACCTGGGTTTGCACGCACAGCCACCCGAGGACATCGACTACAAAACCAACCCGCACGTCAAGCCGCCCTACTCCTATGCCACTCTCATCTGCATGGCGATGGAAGCCAGCAAGAAGACCAAAATCACCCTCTCTGCCATCTACAAGTGGATTACTGATAACTTCTGCTACTTCCGACACGCCGACCCCACCTGGCAGGTGGGTGCTTTGGGGTCTGGGGATGCGGGGGGGTGCGGAGGGGGATTGGTTCCTGTGGGGTTTGTGGTTTGCTGTGGTGTGCACAGGGATGGAGGTACTGAGATGGGAGAGGGAGGAAGGATGAAGTGGCTTTGGGACAGGGATTGAGTGTGCAGGGATGGCGGAGGGAAGGAGCCATTACAGGGGAGAGCCAGGGCCATTTTAGGAGCGGGGAGGTGCATGCTTGGCTCTGGCATGTGGATGTCTCTGTCCTCAGCTCCACCTTTCTGCAGCCCCCCCTTGGAGCTCAGTGTGTGTGAAACCCCCAAATGAAGGCTCTGAGTGCTGAGGAGAGGGATGGGGAGGGCTCACGGGGCGATGCTGCACGTTGGATAAATCCCTCTTTGGGGAGGCTCGGAGCAGAAACACTGCAGCTCTGCGAGCAGGGCAGAGGGGAGGTTGCTTCTCTTGGAGAGGCCAAGGAGACTCCATCACTGTGATGAAATGTGAGGCCTCAGAGAGAGGGGCTTTCAGGATGCAGCAGGGCAGGGAGGACTTCCACAGATCCCAAATAATTCCCAAAAAATCTACAGCACAAGGCAGAGACACTGCAAACCCCCTCAGGCTGCCTTCTGCCCACATCTCCAGCAGTTCCCAAAGCCCATTCCGGGGCAGGGAACTCCTTATCCTCCAGAATTTCATGGCACCTGCATCCTCCTGGTGAGGACAGCACCTGGGCCCCCCCAGATCTTCCCTGCGTCCTCCCTATGGGGCCACCCCATAGAGCAGCACAGCTCCGGCAGATGGAAACACTGGGGCAGTGTGCATTGCTGGTGGGGGTCTTTTGGGGTGGAGCAGCACCGTGCCAGCATGTTGACTTCGCCCTGCAAGCTCCTGGCTGGCTAATCACCGTGGTTTTAATTAAATGTGTTTATTAAAAAAAAAAGAAAGAAAGAAGGGTTTTCAATCCCTCCCCGCAGACATGCGGGGGGTTTGCAGGATTGTGGCAGGGAGGAATGATAAATACGTCCATGTAACAAGGGGTGGCCCGCCTGAATGAGATGTGGGATGGGGAGGGGAGATGGGGAGCCCGGAATTCAGCCCACAAAGCTCTGACCCTTGTAAAATGTCATTAAATGGTAAACTTGGAATCTCTGCAGCCTGGAATGTTTGCGGGGATGTCTGTGATTCCCCTTCTTCTTCTTTTTTTTTTTTTTTCACTTTTCTCTTTTTTTTTTTTCCCCTTTCTCTTTCTTTTTTTCCTCCCTTTTTCTCTTTTTCTTCTTCCTTTCTCTTTGTTTTCCTCTTTTCTTCCTTCTTCCTCTTTCTTTCTTTTCCCCCTTTCCCTTTTTTATCTTTTCCCCTCTCTTTTCTTTCCCCCTTTCTCTTTTTCCCCCTCTTCCTTTTTCTCCCTCTTTTTTTTTTTTTTTCCCTTTTCTTTCTTTTCGAGGCTGTTTTCTCCTCCCCTACCCCAACTCCCCTATGAGCAGACAGCCTCGAAAGGTCATCCCACCCGTACTCCGGGGGGAGATGGATCTATTCCTGTGGGAGCTGAGTGCTTTGGAGGGGAGCCAGCGCGCCCAAGGAGCTCCAGCCCAGCACTAGGTTTTGTTGTGTGTGTGCCTATGTGTGTGTGTGTGTTTTTCAACAGCTCTGAGCATTCAAGCCTTGTTTTTCCTACTCGGCACTACGGATTATGGATGAATAAGCATAAAGATATCCAGGCAACATTAAAAAAAAAAAAAAGCCCTCTACCATATCCAATCTCTTAATACAGTCTTGGCTTTGTGGAGCCCAACGCTGTGTTATTTACCCGATAACTGAGTTTCCTTTCTGATTATTCACATCACTCTAGGCACATTCAGGGCTTCAGAACAGCTCAACAGGAGCAGAAACTCCTCTTTTTCTTTTTCTTTCTTTCTTTCTTTTTTTTTTTTTTTTTTTTTTTTTTCCAGCTACTTTGAGCTGTGGTTGATGAAGATGTGGTGATTTCACACATCCTGGGCCAGGAGGCACCTCTAGGGGCAGATAGCCTGGGACGGCTTTGCCCACTTCCCCTTGCCCTAGCAATTGGCACAAATGACCTTTGAGGGTACAAGGATAGATGAAACCAACCCCATGGTGCTGCCACGCATTGCTGTTTGAAATGGGGCCATGGGTGTGAGTCCCTCCTCACCCTCTGCGCAGAACCAGAACTCCTAGAGTGGCTCTGGCCTGTTTTTCCCAGTGCTCAAACCCTGTGGCCCCACTTCGCAGCTGAGGAGATTTTCCCAAATGCTTCCTGATGGCTGGCAAGTTCTGGCTCAAATCCTTGTCTTCTCCTGCTTCTTGGTTGGCTGGGAGGAAGGGAAATGGCACTGGAAACCCAAAGAGGGAAGTTCCTGTTGGGCACACGGCCTGGAGGCCATGACAGTGTCACTTCTGCCTTGTTTCCTCCCAGGATCCCAACTGATGACATATAGCCATGCAGATAGGTGCAGGAGGCAACGCTCAACCTCTCTCTTTTCTCTTTTGGGTGTAGAACTCCATCCGACACAACCTTTCCTTGAACAAGTGCTTCATCAAAGTGCCCCGTGAGAAGGACGAGCCGGGGAAAGGCGGCTTTTGGAAGATCGACCCTCAGTACGCCGACCGGCTGATGAACGGGGCCTTCAAGAAGCGGAGGATGCCCCCGGTGCAGATCCACCCAGCCTTCACCAACAGGGCCCAGCACCAAGCGTGCGGCGTCACCGGGCCGGTGCCTTCCAGCTGTGCCAACGGCAACGTCCTCAACGTCAACACGGAGTCCCAGCAGCTGCTGAAGGAGTTTGAAGAGGTCACCGGCGAGCAGAGCTGGGATGGGAAGAGCGGCCGCAAGCGCAAGCAGCCCTTACCCAAACGCACAGCCAAGGCGGCCCGGCTGCTCAACACGGCCCTGCTCACCCAGGAGGAGCAGACCGAGCTGGGCTCCCTGAAGGGCAACTTTGACTGGGAGGTCGTCTTCGACACCAACCTCAATGGAGATTTTGCCACGTTTGAGGAGCTGGAGCTCACCCCTCCCATCAGCCCCATTGAGCGTGAGGTCGACCTGGCGGGCCATGGATATCACGACAATCCACAGGAGTGGTGCGTGGCTGGGTCCGAGCAGCCCCTCACCGAGCCCAACCCCAACAACCTGGACTTTGACGAGACCTTCATGGCCACCTCCTTCCTGCAGCACCCCTGGGATGAAGATGGCAATGATTACCTGTCCGCCTCCGTCAGCATGGAGCAGCTGTTTGAGCTCGGTGACGCCTCGCTGCCTGCGGATGTCAATGAATGGAGCGCTGTGGGAGCCTTTCTATAAGCAAAGGACCGAACCAAACCCACGGGGGCTTTGGGAGGATGCTCCCTTTGTGCTGCTGGAACTTGCAATGGACAATATTTGCTATGGACAGTCTCCCCCAGCAGATTGATCAGCTTCGTGGTAGGGTTATTCATAGACATACCAACGGGGAGAACACAATAACACAAAAGTTGCTTGAAATATCTTCAAAGGACACACCAGAAGTCTGAGGTCCACGAGTTTCCTCAAGAGAAGAGATAGAACAGTACTTATTTTTTTACTTTTTAAGGAACAAAATGTAAATTACCATTTTTCTTTGCATGGAAATGGACACAGCATACAGTCCTCCTCTTCAGAACCAACAGACAAGATTCCTGGTGGCTTCGGACTCCATAGACTACGTGCAATCTTCTCACTCCTTCTTCTCTCTGTTCTTCTCTCTCTTTCTGTCCAGGTTCATTTGTAGGTGTAGCTAATTAGTTAGCAGGCAAATAGAGTCCCCTCTGGATTCTCCAAGTTCAACCTCCCTCCTGACTTGTGCCTGGGGAAGAAGGAAAGATCCGTAAATTCAGTCTGCCTCTTTAGATGTTTTTATATAATCTATTATATATTATATATTCAAAGAAACCTATATTTTTAGCATTAGGACTTCTTTTCAGAGTGGGGTAGGGGAAATGTAGGTTAGGGGTTGTTTTGTACTTTGGCTTATGTTAGTTGTTCTGCACACCAAGACCTGCACAGTGGCTTTGATCAGCATTGGGTCACCCAATTCTGTGTCAATGTCAGCACCGTTCCTGCAGCCAAACTGTGCCGAAACTTGACCCAAAGCTCTTGGATTCCTCTGCTCCTCTTCCCCATGGGTGATGTTTGGGTGATGTAGCTGCTGAGTAGAGTAAGGAAAAGCTGTAGTATCAGTGCTGTGTGTCTTAGACTCGCGGAAAAAAAGAAATGGGAGATTGTAAGGATTTTCTTTTTTGGTTGCAGAAGCACTTAGGATTGTTGTTGTGAGTAATATAGCGGGAGTATAGCTGTAGCACTAGAGTCAATAAACCAGCCTTAAAAAATAAAATGAGAAATAACCTTGGTTTAATTTGCAATGGGCAATGGGGGGGTTGGGCACCAAGGCTCCCTGATACCCCACAGCTTCAGTGGGGCTGGGCCAGGAGCTGAAGCCCACTGAGATGCCACCACACAGCCTTGGGGCTGGTGGAGATGTATGTACTTGTATGGGTGATGCTCCTTTTCATCTGTTGTTTTTATATTTTCCTGGGTTGTGGTGAATGAATGCAAAGATACGTGTGCAATTATAACCTTTTTCATGGAGAGTTATTTACAAATTAAAAAGGAAAAGAAAAAAATGGAGAAAAAAGAAAAAAAAGAAGACTTTTGGTTCCTTGTTTCCCTCCAGCACTGCCTGGCTGTGTCTGAGCCTCTCCCATGTGGGGCTCAGTATCTCACCATCCCAGTCCTGCTCCCCAGTCCTATGGGGGTTCAGCAATCCCCCATAGGAAAACTGAGGCACAAACCTCATGCATGGCACAACTTTCACATCAGGGGGCCCTGCTGACTTGGGGACACTGGGAGCTGCTCCCATGCTCTGGAGTGTCCTTCTCTGCTCCTGGGGGGTGGTTGTCCCTGTCTCTCCCCATAGGAACACAAACGGGTTGTGAGCCCTCCTGGGTATGGGGTGGTGAGAGGAGCTGCACAGCTCTGCAGGAATAGACAAACCCACGTGGGGCCAATTACACCGAGGAGCAGCTCAGGCTCTGTGAGAGCAGCAAAGCAGAGCAGCAGCTGCAAAGCAAGCAAAGGTGTGTGGGGGGGTCTGTGTGGGGAGGGTGGGGGGCTGGGACACGGAGCTCAGTGTGGGGGTGGACAGACTGGGGGGACCCACACCTGTATAATGGGATGGTGGGAGAAGGAGAGGCTTCTGCTCACATTTGAGTACCCCTAAGGCAGCAATGACCCCTCCAGACCCTCACTGTGGCTCAGAGCCTCAGCCGGACCTGCTCCAGGACATCCCAGCCCCTGTGCCTTATGGACTGGATGGGCACTGCAGCAGCAGCAGGTGCTCACAATCACAGCTGCTCTCAATCTGGGCAATCTAAGCCCAAAAGAAGGGCTGGGCTCACTCCTGGAGGTGGTCCTGCTTAGTGCTGGGAGGGCAGGGTGTGATTGAGTCGGTGAGGCAGGGGGCTCCCAGAGGCAGGGCTTGGGTCTCCTTTTGGCCTGGGGAGCGTGAGCCCCCAAAGGAGAAATGAGGGGCTGGGGGTGGTCAGGTGCTGGGATGGGCTGGGAGGTGGTGGAGTGCCACTGTGAGGGTGTTAAAGAGATATGAGGATCTCTTTGACTGAAGGACCATTGTTAGCACTGGGATTTGGTCATGCTGATGGTTGGGCTGGGGGAGATGGGATCACACAGGCTGGAAAAAACCTTCCACGATTCTATGGCTGGAGATCTCAATAGTGCGTCTCCTCCTGCCCCGCTCCCTATTGTCAGCACGTGGGCTCTGCTCTCTATTTCTCCTTTTTAAGGGTGTTATTAGCAGGGCTGGGAAAAGCCAGCAGCCCCTCGCTCCTATGATTCACTGCTTCTTTTGCTGGCGAAAAGCCCACATTTCTGCTTCACCCCCTGCAAAAAGCAGTGCCCCGGGCACCCACCCCATACAGGCACTGCCAGCAGCCAGCATTCCTGCCAGCCAGGAAAAAGGGTGAGCATAAAGCAGGCACCAGGAGAGGCCCCAAACAACCCCGTTTTGTTCAGCTCCTGAAAGCAGCGCCGCAAACTTGGACGTGGATCTCATGGGTTTTCCCCTCCCACCCGGGGGCGGTTTTGGGGTTTGGGTGTCAGCCATGGGATGGGGACACGGTGCTCCTGCCCGCGGGTGGCACCGACCTGCCTGGGCATGCCAGATAGATGGGAAGTGCCCCACTCCCTGCTCTGCCCCATAACCTTTGGGTTGTTCAACCAGCAGCCATAAAGCCTCTATCAGTGGTTTCTCTTCTTCTCCTCCAACGCCCCTCATCCATCATCCACCCCACGGGCAAAGGACGACACCTCAACCCAATCTCTGCTTTGCAGAGAGGGGGAAATATACACACAGCCCCTTTTTTCTCTGCTTTTCTTGTGTCTTTCTTTCTCCTCCATTGAGCGCGGCGCTGGCACGGAGCCATGCTGGCAACAGCCGGCTTTCACTTGCTAATCATCCCAAATATTGAAAATCTACGCCTAGAATAAACAGCCCCAAGATTGGGGCCATCTCTGCGCAGTGTGGAAATGCAAATCCCACCGCCTTTTGTTTCCTTCTCTGGGTTCGGTGCTGGGGGTTTGGAGGAGGTCACAGCTCACAGGGTCCCTCCCTACCCCCAGATTGGGTTTTATTATTATTATTTTTTTTTTTCTCCCTCCTCGAGGGGTAAAATAAAAAATTAACCTGTTTTAGGATCCCAGGCTGGGATGGGTTGGAGCACTGCGGGGAGAAGGGGGAGGCTGGATGGAGGAGGGCAGGGGATGGACACGCATTGCATAGCAATGAGAGAACCTCCAAAGTTTGGGAAAACACATGTTTGGGAAAACCTAGGGGCTTAGGTGGGTGAGAGCTGGCAGGACCCTGCAGTGATGGGGTGGGGATGGCATGGGGCAGGAGGGATGCAGAGAGCAGCAGGGCCAGGGGATGGCTTTGGGGGTTCCTGTGATCCTGATTTGGGATGGGTTTACACCCAAAGGGATGGAGCTGTCAGAGCCAAGCCTGCAGAGGTAGAATGATGGGAAAGCTGTGCTAGGTCCTCAGTAGTTTTACCTGGATGGTTCGGGCTGGATACGAACCCACTCCTGCTCTAGGCTTCCCAGCCTGGGTGGGAGTGCTGTGGGGTTAGGGGGGCTCTGGGAAATGCAGCTCTGAAAACAGGGAAGGAGCAAAGCCCCCTGTCTGCTCTTCCAGCTGAAGCCTGTGCGACCAGCAGCACTTGCCCAGCCATAACAGGGGAACTGAAGCTGTGATTATGGACCTGAACCTGACCACGTGCCTGGCAGTGCACAGAGGGGACAGCAGTGCCACCCCCCAGCGCTCCCAGCACCGCCTGCATTGCCCCCCATCCCTGCTCCTCTGTGAAGCTGCTTTAGGTCCCTTCGTGGTTTTGCAGGGCACGGGCTGCGCTGGGAGCTTTTGCACCCCAAAGCTGGTCTTGGACGCTTTGCCATGCACGTGGTCTTGCAGCCCTTTTACACACATCCTCATCTTTTCATCCATATTTTTAGATCTTGCACAAGAGGTGCACCCACCCCTCCTGCACCCTGGCACCCCCCCAGCACAGCACAGCACAGGTCCCTGCATGGCTCTGTGCCCCAGGATGCCCGGTTGGGTTCAGTGGGCCATTGCCAGCAGCCGTTCCCCACGGCAGGGCTGGCACAATGGGGCAGGCTGAGGCTTGTCCAGCACTCCCCTGACTGCAGGCAATGGTCCCTGCGTCACGGCTGTCACAAGGAGATGTGGGGCGTGTGCCCCTTCCTCCTCCTCCAAGCATGCCCAGGGTGGGTGTGGGGGGGTCCTCCAAACTGATCCACACTGCTGCAGCAGGAAAGTGGGGGCACATCCAGCCCTGGGGCGTTGGAAGCTTTGCCCCCACCACCTGTTGGAGGAAGGAGTGTCCGCAGGGTGCAGCTCTGCAGCCTCTGCTCACCCACGGGTGCTACTGCAGGGGTGCTTTGGGAGTATAGGGCCTGAATAGCCAGGGGTTACAAGTGGGCTTAATGTGGGGTGCGGGTCCAATGGGATGCTCCTGTCCCATGCATGGGGTTGGGGGGGCACCAGCGTTACGAGCAGCAGGTGTTTACCCAGGAATCACAAAGAATTTGGCCTAGCGTGGTGCTGGTGGGAGGTGTGCCAGCCTGGCAGCCAGGAGAAGCCATGGCTCTGCTCCCAAACAGCACTCGGTTTCTTTGAGCAGAGCCAGCTTACATCTGCATGGGGAGCCCCTCTGTTCCGAGGGGATGGGATGTTGGGGTGCAGTGAAGTCGCTGCTGGGGTGTAGGTGTCGATTTCCAGCCAGGGAATGAGGAGAGCAGCACGGGGATGCCATGCTCTGTCCCAGTAGCTTTTGGTTAGGAGACACATTAACAGGCAGGAATGTGCAAACAGCCGAAGGTCGGGGTAAGGCGGCTGCACAGCCCAGAGAGTGCAGCAAGTGGAGGCAGAACCCCACGAGGGCAATGCAGGGGATCCCTGGGCACGGGGCTCCTCAGACCCCCCTGATCGCTGTGCCCTCCTCCTGCCGGCTGGCTCTTAGGGGTCACAGAACACATTCCAGTCGTGGGGATGGCTCTGGCTGCTGCCCCACACCTCCTCCTCAGCCCCATCATGTGCGGGGCTGCTGACCCACATGGCAAACACCCCCCGCCTTCCTCAGCAACGCAGCGTAGGGAGAAAATGAGTGTCGTCCCCATCCTGGCCCCAAAGCATGAAATACGGCATCATCAGTCCGTGCCAGGACTGATGCTCACAGTATGCACAGCCCCAAACCTGTCCCAGAACCTCTTCTCCTCCTTAGATTGAGAGCTGAAGGGCTTGGGTATGTGGGATGGGACGCTGCAGTGGTCCCTGGGCTTGGCTGGAGGAGGGGTTCTGCACCCATCCCCATCCACAACGACAGCACTAAGTAAACAGTGCTGGGGGAACCTCGTTAATCCTGATCATTCATTTACAAAAAGCCATTTAGAGTCGGCTATGCAGGCAGCTCTCAGAGCACTGGGGAAGATTTCCCAGCAAGACCTTAATTCCCTCTGCAAATAAAGCCGGAGGTAGGGAGAGCAAAGCTTGTGTCTGTGCCGCGGCAGTGGATAGGGTTGTGGGGGGACTTCTGGGGCCAACCCTTAGGGACTGATCCCCACCACCCTACAATGAGCCAAGGGCTGAGCTCTGCTGCTTCATCTTGTTTTGTTTTGTTTTAGGAACTCAGCCAACAGCTGCGGTGCAGCTTTGGGGCAATCGCTGCCGTGCTGCACTCCTTGGCATTGTCCTGCCTTGTCCAGTGCTGCACTGGGAGGACTGGGGAGCTGCAGGAGTTCCCATGTGGGCATGGCTCTCCTGCATGCTGAGAACCTCCACGAGACATCATGGCTCAGAGCAAATCTGGTAGGGCTTGAGACAGCTTTTGCCAGAGAGGCAGAGCCCTTTTGTGGGTTCGGTTCCTTCTCATCCCATTCAAATTCACCCTAGCAGCAGCTGGGTGCTGAATTCATTTCTGCAGTGGAACTCTTCCTGAGGTGGATAGCACTGAGGCACGATGAGGGGACAGCAAGTCCTCGCTCTGAAGGCTGCTCTTAATTGACTGTACCTGGATCTCATCAAGATTACACCTTTTGTGGGGTGAACTTTGCTGCTACACAGGCAGCTGGGAGGGATGTGCCGTGGGGGTCAGCACAGGGCACACAAAGCAAAGCAAGCTGCTTCCTGCCTCGCTGCCCCCAGATGCACATCAGGTCCTTTCTCTCCTTAGCAGCATTCTGGGAGCCCAGCACCCCAAACCTGCTGTCCACCGAGCAAAATGACCATCATGTCCCCATGGGAGCAGCAGCCACTTGTGTCTGCAGCACCAAAAACTCCCATTGCTGAACAACAGGGCCGTGATGTCATCTGAACACTGTGTCCAAACAGCCCAAAGCCATTGGGTTCTGATCGGATCCCAACCTCCAGTTTTGGAGCAGCACAGCAGCTTTGCTCGGTGCCAAATGGACTCATCAGAACTCTCGTTAGCACACCGCAGCCCCAACCACGCACGACGCCAACTCGGCCGTTGGTGACACCCTGCCAGGGAGAAAAAGGAGCAGGGGGGAAGCAGCATTCCTCCATCCACTGCTGAGTCATTGCCTTTCATCCTCCGCGGCGGCAGCTTCGGCGCGGAAAGCGATTGTTGGAGGGTGGGAAGGCGGCTGTGAGCGGCGGGACGGCAGCAACAGCCGGCGGGACGGGGTACAACCTGTGCTGTTCTGTTTCAGGAGAGGCCGAGGGTGGTTCAGGGGTGTGCACGTACCTGGTACGTGTCACAGTGCTCACATCCCCCTCTGTCCGGTGTCACTTTGGGGGTGTGGGTGCACACGGCTAAGCGAGGGGGGAGATCTCCTTTTGGCTTTGTTCTGCCCTTAGAATGTGGGGGTGTGCAATTACAGAAATGGCATGGATTGGCAGGAAAAAAAAAAAATCCTTTCCAAATGCAGCAGTGCTCAGCCCAGACAGTTCAATTCTTAGGGACACAGTGCTTGTTAGCAGATGTCCCCACTAACCCTGGTGGGCAAGCACAGCCAGGCTGTGTCACATGCAGAAAATACACTGCCCTTCCTGTCGGCCAGTACACAGCTGTCTGCAGCATGATAAGGTGGATCATAAAACGCACCCATTGTTGAATGAAAGAGACCCATCGGGCTGTCTCAGCTCCTTCCTCAAGCACAGGGTAGGCTGACAAGGGGAAGATAGATGGGGACACAGCGGTCCCCTCTATAGCAGCAGGCTGCACGAGGTTGGGGGGTCTGATTTGTGGCACGCACAGAGCAGCATCTGACATCAGCAGAGCCAGCTGCAGCTGGTGGCAAGGTCACACTGGGGGCACTTCCCTGCATCGCCTTCCTGCGATGGGTGCAGCACCTTTCTGGCAGCAAACAATGCCAAGATACATTGAGCTGCTGCATTTCCTCCTTCCGTGGGCAGCCCCTGTGCATGAGCCCTGTGCAGTGTGACAGAGCAGAGGGAAAGCTGGGACATGTTCATCTCTTTGTACCGGCACTGGTAAAGTTGCACCTCAAGTGTTGTGTTCAGTGTTGGGTCCCTGTCTACCAGAAAGGCATTGAGATCCTGGAGCGTGTTCAGAGGTGCACAACAGAGCTGTGAGGGGTTTGGAGCATGAATCTTATGGGGAGCAGCTGAGGGAATGGGATGGGTCAGAGGCCAGGAGGGAGCTAAGCCTGGCTGCCACAGCCCTCCTGCAGGACCACCAACACTGGTTTCCCACCAGGTGGCCTTTGGGACCCCCTCGTGTCTTTTTTTGGGCCGTCGCTGATATTGGGGTCACTCTGTACATCCCGGCAGAGAAAGAGTGGCACAGGTGGACGCACCATGCCCCTCCCAAAATGGCGGCGCAGACCGTACGCCACACCCAAGGTGGCTGCCGATAATTCTTTTTGCGCATGCGCCTTATACCCCCGCCAGCCGCACTCAAGGAGTCCGCGCACCAGCGCAGCACTCCTTCCGGCCTCTCTGCGCCGGAGGCCACTCTTTAGATGGCACTTTGCGTTTCTGTGCATGCGCAACATCCCTTGCCGCTCCCAAGATGGTGCCGTGGCGGTGACCGGCCGGAAGCGGGCTGTGCGAGCGGGGTTCCTCTGTGGAGCGCGGCCCCGGCGCCCCGCAGCACGATGATCCCCACCGAGGAGATGTCGGCCCGCAGGAGGGAGGTCGAGGACAAGCTCAAGCAGGTGTGGCTGGGCCGGGGGGGACGCCGCGGGTCCTGTCGGTGCGTGGATGTGGGGCCGGGCCTGCAGCCTCAGCGCGTTGCCTCGGAGACGGGCCTGGTGCTGTGAGCCCCGAGCCGCCCCAGCTCAACTCAGGGCCGGGCGGTGTCTGTGTGTCCCTGCCCGCTCCTGGGGCACCGAGGCTTTCTGAGGGCTGGGTCTCACAGCCGCAGCTGGGCTGTGGGTGGAGGTGCGTGGTGTGAGTTGGGGTGGTGAAGGCGTTGGTTTTTGTGCTGTGATTTGAGTGTGAGGCTCTGGGCTCAGGGAAATGAGCGATCCTTAAGAACCCCACTCCTTGCATAGTGCTTCTCACCTCGGGTTGGATGCTGTTTTCTCTCTAGAGGTGGCATGTTACAGTGTGGCCTCAGATCAAGCACGCAGATCTAGCAAGACTTGTAGAAACCCACGTGTGGTGTTTAGGGAACTGAATGCTCGGTGGTCTGGAACGAAAACTGCTTTTCATCCTAATTGCAGGAAGAAGAAACTCTGTCCTTTATCAAAGAGAGTCTTGAGAAGAGTGACCAGCTCACAAAGAACATGGTGAGGAGCTCCTTGAAACTCAGCCTTAGTGTTGGGTCAGGGTCTGTTCATCCTTAGGAAAACTCATATTCGAGGGTGGTATTGTACTTATTTGAAGAATACATGAATGCTTCTACACTCCACAGGCTGGTTTCAAATCCATGCCTCTCTCCTAGGGAGGTGTGGGCGCAAAGCAAAGGCTTCATCTCCTTACAGTCTGTCCTTTCTCTTGGGGAGAGGTGTGAATAGACCTCAAACTAATTTGTGCAACAGCATCATGTTCTTGCTTCACAAAGGGTGGTCTTGTTTGGAATTTATTTTGGTAATACTTTGCTTAAGAGGTAGAAAATAACTATTGCACTCTGGTTCTAGTAAGCCCTTAACTGGCACGTAACATTCAGTTTTGCGTTCAGCAGTTTAGAAAAGTCATAGAAGCACCACCAGATAAGTCTGGAGGATTCATCATAAGTGTGCATCTTGAAAGAATTGCATTTTGACCCAGAAGAGATGACGTTAAGACACCCTCTGTGGGCTTGCTAAGGTTTTTCACAGTTCAGAAGTGACAGACCTTTTGGGAAAACAAACACTTATAATGTAGAAGAACGTTCGTGCTTACTGTGCCTTTGTGTTCTACTTCTCTGTTTTATCTCTTAGTGTTATGGAGCAAGGTGGCTGCCAGGTTATTTTTTTGTTGATCTCTTGTATCTAAGGCACCTCCAGGCATTTCCAGTGGCTTTGTGTCTTGCTATCAAGTAAAATTTTGTTCTTCCTTAGTACTGTTTCGGAATGTTTGCATGCTTTACAAATGTAAGGTTGGCCTATATTTGACAGCAGATGATCTGTATTATAATTTATTCATTAGGACATAGAAAGTTTAAACAGCCTGCCTTAAGGAGCCATGGCAAATTTATATCAAGCCTGGAACAAAAGTGGGGTCCGAAGGTGCCTGATTGCCCTACTCTGGCTGCTAACCTGTAGTGTGAATTCATGTGGAGGGATGTCCTCAACTCTTTTGTCTCTCTTGGCATGTAGGTTTCTATCCTTTCGTCCTTTGAAAGTCGTTTGATGAAGCTGGAGAACTCGATCATCCCTGTTCATAAACAGACAGAGAATCTACAGCGCTTGCAGGAGAACGTGGAGAAAACCTTGTCCTGCTTGGATCATGTCATCAGTTACTACCATGTGGCTAAGGACACAGAGAAGATCATAAAGGAAGGGTGAGTTCAGTAGCTAGGTCTTGCTGGGGTGCTTCATCCTACCAATTTTGGGGTAGAGGTAGGCGCTGACTCCGCCCACTCAGTTTCCTCGTATCCTTCTCACATTCCTTTTCCACCACTTGTCCCCCAGAAAACTTTCTGACTTTCAGCAATCCTCAGAGGGCAGAGTCTGCTCAGACTCTGCACTGATGTCTCTTCCAGATTTTACACGTGTGCTGCCATATGAAGCTCATGACCACTGTTGGCTTCTCTTCTCTCCTCTACCCTTTTCCCAAAAGTTCATTGTTCTCTGTCAGTGTTGTCACTGCCTCCATGATGAACTGAAGCTGTGCTATGGCCTGCTTTCAGTTTCTAGGAGGGTGTGATGGCCCTCTTTCCAGGGTGCTGTCATCAACACTTCTGTGCTTGCTGCATGAATTGGCTGTTCAACTGTGGCGTTGAGTGGAAGCAAGACAGAATTCATGAACTCCTTCTAGCTGGAGAGAAAATGATCAAATTTTTCTGTATTATTTTCATCCTGAATCTGTCCTGCTGCTGACTTTGTATTTTCTTCCTCTGATCCTTTTTATTTTTGCTTTTATTTTTAGCCCCACTGGGAGGCTGGAGGAGTACTTGAATTGCATGGACAAAATCCAGAAAGCAGTGGAATACTTCCAGGACAACAATCCAGACAGCCCAGAGCTGAACCGTGTGGTAGGTCACAGGTCTGGAAGCTTACATGGGAGAGACAGGGACAGCCATAGCCCTGCCACTCGCCCTCTTGCTGTGAGAGGCTGGTGGGCTTGCTGCCTGGTAAAGAAGGGGTTTGGGCACAGCTGAAAAAATGATTGCTTTGGTTTCTGTTTGAGTCTGAACCCAGCAGCATTTCTGCTTGTGATATTTTGCTCTTTTCCTGCTTTATGCCATTAGGATTTCTAAAAGTATTCCCTGCATGCAAGATAGAGATGCTAGAAGCTTCCCTCTGAGTAACTCTTGTCAGCCTTTCAGTTACTTGAGCAGTATGGGAGATCTTTTTCAATCCCACTTGTATACTGAGCGACTCCCAGGAATTTTTGTATGTAACTAAGTCGTTAAAAGTCTCTTAGCTACAGGCATTGGAGTTTGAAGCATGCAGTACTTGACAGTGATTAGAAACACTGCAGAAAGTGCAATCTCATGCAGAAAGACTTGTGAGTGACTGATTACAGAAACCCTGTTCTTCTTCTGTCCTCTGCCGTTTTGTGCCAGAAATCCCTCTTTGAGAGGGGAAAAGAGTCCTTGGAATCAGAGTTCCGCAGCTTGATGACACGACACACCAAACCTGTCCCACCCATCCTCATCCTGGACCTGATCAGTGGAGATGATGAAATGGACACTCAGGAGGAGATGTCACTGGAGCACCTCCCAGAGAGTGTCCTGCACGATGTCATCCGCATTTCTGGCTGGCTGGTGGAAAATGGCAGGAACCAAGGTGGGCAGCACTGCGTGGTGTTCCCTTGTAGTTCTGTATTGAGTCAGTGCTCTCCCGCTGGTCATCAGCTCAGGCTGAGGGCAGAAGCAGAGTACTGGAGCTGCAGTCATTGAGTGCTTGGATATCACAAATGTGCAAGGCTCTGACGACTTTCTCCCTTTTGTGAGCTATTTAAGAGTAAACTTTTTAATTAAACGTGGCCAAAAAGGGCTATAAAAGCAGCACAGAATATTTTCTTCAGTCAATACGCATCTTCCCTGTTTTGCAACATCAGAGTTTACCTACATCCTTATACTTTATTATTGACTTTTCCTTTGGTATGAGATGACTTAGTGGACCTGTTACAGGAAGGCTGTTCTTTCACATACATGCAGCTACTAGAACTACCCCCACTCCAGTGATTTAATTCTGAGTGAGGATTACTGTGCCAAGCAAGTATGACAAATAGCCTTAAAAGCTGCTTAAGAATTTTTCCGTGATCAAAGGAAGCAACTGAAGTATATATGGCTCATTCTTATTAGGCAGTTTATGTTCTGCTTTCAGTCAGTGAACCCCCCATTTAATCTCCGTAGGCCCTGAAACCTGAAAATTGTTTGAAGTCTTTCATGCTGGAAACGAAGTGCTTGAATTGATTTCAGAGTGTCTTGCACAAACATCTCCCATCAGTTCCAAAACTGATGCGCTCTTGGTCATGGCATGCATTTACTCTTGGGTGTGGTGGGAGGGTCTGAGTGAATTCAGCAGAGGAAGGAAGCCTGTTTTTTAAGAAAATAGGAGATTTTTTCCAGCTGTCACGTATCAACAGGACAGCAGCTGAGCCTGAAGCGTGGGCAGGTGGTTTGTATGCTGGAGTCGAATGCAAGAGACTCTTGAGAAATGGGTTCTAAGGGACTTGGGCTGGAGAAGGGGCAGGTTCAGGGCGTGTAGTGACATGGAGAAGGAAAGGAGACGGAGCTGGAGGAATAGTAAACAGGATAGAAAGGGAGAGCACTGTACTGAATGCAGGGTTAATTGCCTTGTCCTTCGAAGCATCCTTCTGTAAGAAAGGCCTGGAAGTGATACGGTTAGGTCTGGTGTGAGTGATGTGATAGAACACTCTGTGGCTTCTTGGTTGCAAAGTCAACCTTAGAGCTGTGGCAGGATAAAAGGGTTTCCTGGAGGATTCCAGGGTTTGCCTGGATTCCATTTCAAGTTTCACCATCTCTGTTCTCTATCTGTTTCAGTTTCTCCATTATGAGATAGAGAGACATCTGTCTCCTCTGTACTGTCACTGCTTTTGCTATGGAGTCTATTTGTATTTTAGTTTCTGGACTTGGGGTTGTTGGATTTGATATTCTGGGAGGGAAAAGCCCTTATTTAGTTTCCCACATCAATGGCGTTAAAGTCCCCGTTGGGCCACAGTGTTTCAGGAACATTTTTTTTTTCTTTGTTTGCCATGTAGCGTTTCCTATTTGCTTATAATCCTGCTTCTACTTTGTCTCCTTAGATTTCATGACAGTGTACTTTCAAATCCGTTCTGTCCAGCTCGACCGCTCCATCAAGGGGCTGAAAGACCACTTCCGTAAGAACAGCTCTTCTACAGGGGTCCCCTATTCCCCTGCCATTCAGAACAAAAGGAAGGACACTCCCACCAAAAAGCCAATCAAGAGACCAGGTGAGTCCCTGAATGGGGGATCTCTGTACATTATATCGTCTTGCCTGTGTGTTTGACACACTTGTACAGGACCTCTTGCTGCTGAAGTAGATTCTGTGTGCTTTCCAGGCAGGAAAAGGAATGGGATTTCAGAAATAAGCACCTCTTCTCTGCTTTGGATTCAATACTGAGATTACAGACCTTATCTCCATTACTCAAGTCATTGGGTCTGTTCTCTGGGGTGGGTTCTGTATACAGGGAAAGAACAGGCCATTACTTTAACAGAGGAGGTCAGCAAAGAGACCTGCGAGAGAGGGAAATTAATGTGATTTGACAACATTTGTCCTCAGCCTCGGAATATCTCCTGTGTTACAGCAAAATGGAAAACTCAGACCTGATAAAGCACATCACTTTGGTCACTAGTTATGGGTAAATAATTACCGTGCTGTAGGAAGCTGAGAATTCATCAGGAGTTGAAGCGGGGACTAGGCAGGTGCCTACAGACAGGAGATCCAAAATTGTGCTAATCAAATTTTGAAAGGGCTGTTAAAGCTTTTGCCTCAGCCTGTCTGTGGCTCTTGAATTATTCTGCTTGCCTTCATAATGGAGTTTTACTGTGTTCTCTGCAGCTGATGAGGCTGAGTGCTCCTGTGTGCTGCTCCAGCTGGAGTGTGGTGCTGGGGTTCTGGGCTCTGAAATATGCCATCTAGTGGGAGCATGGCTGGGAAGGTCAGCAAAAGCTGGCACGTGCCTCCCATGGCAGAGCTGTGATGCTTTCCCTCCGTGTCTATCCCAGCACGTTGCTATCTCCAGAGTAAATAGGGATGGAAGTCAGAAAAGAATGGACTGTTGTGGGTTTGTTTAGTAAAATACTCTCTTCCAGTCCAGTATTTTTGCCATGTTGTCCAAATACCTCCCGTGGGTTCAGGAAAACAAGAAATGTGGATAGGGAATGGGAATAGATGGGGTGGGAAGAGAGAGGGGAAAAAAATATCCATTTTAATTGTGTTGTGTTTATTTTTATAATCCCGATGTGAATGCAGTCCTCATCCCAGGTAATGTATGTCTATGTGTGTGTGTGCTGGCCCTGGTGCTCGCTTTCTTCACTTCTGAATGGAGAGGCTTTGTTGGACCTCTTCGTGCTAAAGCAGAGGGTGTGCCTGGGATATTTGGAGAGGGAAAGCTGCCTTCAGAAGTCTGCACGTCCAGAGATGCCCATCTGGTGCTTTTAAATCAATCTGTGCCATTGCTGCTGTGCCCTGGAGCTGTTCCTGAGAGCTGATGTGTCAGTTGCAGTCGGTGAATGCAGGCAGCATTTTAACAGATGTTCCCCGTCAGCAGAGAGCTGCCTGACAAAGGGATGTCTCACAAGTCACTTGACATTCCTATGGAGCTTCTAAAAATGTTCTTTAGTGTTTTTTTTTAAATGTCTCAAATCTTGGGTGTTCACACAGGGAGAAAACAGTCCACATAAGCTTTTGTTTTCTACAGACAAGGCTCCTCCAAAATGGATGCATTTGGACATCTGAAACTTCTGAATACCTCAGCTGTAAACTTGCCAAGAGGTCTGGCTTCTTTTTGCTCAGTTTAATCACAGCTTGTGAGATGGGTCAGGTAGCAGTCACAGAGCACAGTCTGAATGTACTCACAGCTGACAGTGTATGAAGGACAGAGCACTTCAGATGATTTACTGGGGATGCTCTCAATCTCAGGGATTGTCTCCAGTCTTCTGTGAACAAAGACAGAGAACCAGACTGTGGCTCTTGAAGGGCAGGAGAGGTTAAACTTTGTAGGACACCCATCTCGTATGGCACTAAATTGTAATGAAATGAAATGAGATAGCTTGAAGATTATCTTTCCTTACTAAGATTCACCAGTATTTCTGCAGTTCTGTCAGCTTTCAAGGACAGCTCCTGAGGTGAAACTCTGATATTCTTTCCACGTTGGTACAGTGATTCTCTTAATAATAATATTCATCTGATGGCATTTGATTCACCTTGATTTTAGCTTTTGTTCAATTACAGGCAAATAATTTTGGGTTTTTTTTTCTGTGCTATTGTTTTAGTAAGGAAAGTACCACAAATTTGTGTTTTAGTTGAGGGGTTTTCTCACTGTTTGAAAAAGGGAGTTGATTTCCTTGATCTTCAGGGAAGAGTATCCCAGTGCACACCCCAATGCACACTTTAACCTGTTGCAGGGGATCAGTAACAAACTAAATCTGATGTTCTATAACCTTTTCACCCACAGAGCAAAGCGGAAGGGAAGTTGCAGCTAAAAGCAAAGTGAGATATTAGGAGCAGAGTAACAAGGCAGAAATATCCCCCTCCCCCAGGCAGCATGTTGGATTCTGGAGAACATACTCCATGTCCTTGTATTGTGTCAGAGTCTTCATCTCCATCGCTGTTTAATTTGTTGGTATACCCTGCACTGTCTCCTCTTGTTAAAGCATGCAATTAGAAGCACCTCCAGCAGTCAGATTTTTAAAGCCAGATCGTCTCCTCTGATCTGAGACTTGCCAAGTTGAGTTGGAGGAATCTCTGGTTTTCGTTATTTATTTATTTTATTATTTTTAAAGCAGTTTGCTGGGAGCTCTTTCCCAGTTTGCTTCCTTAGCAGCTCAGTTTTACCTAGCAGCAGGGTGCTACCTGAAGACGGGCTGTGTGCAGTCTTTGTGTGGCAGAATAAAGAGACTGTTCCTGCTTCCCATATTGATCACTGCCTGGCTGGAATGTGATGCTTTCATTAGTAGCTGAAATGCCATCCCATTTGGTCTGAGAGCTGCCTAACAAGGGAAAGCAATCATGGAACAAAAGCATTTGTTTTGCACTAGAATCCATTAAAGGCTAATGACAACGCTAAGTAAGAGGGATATGGCAGCACTGAAGTGATGTCTGCAGACATTCAGGGTGTGTGTCAGTGTGCACACTGGTAATTGTTCTTATGTGAATGCAGGCAGAGGTGTTCCAGCTCTCACCAGAGAAGAAAACCATGGGGGTGAGCTGTGGAGAAGTGTCCCTGCGAGGGGAGATCCTGCTGGCAGCAGCAGCAGTACTGTCTGCTTGATTTTTAAACCCAAAACAAGGTTTCTGAATGTAGCTAGGGCTGAGGTGGGAGAGCAGGGTGTGAAAAGCCTCAGGAGGCTTGGGAGACGTGATGTTCTTCCCTCTCACTTGATCGTGTGCAGGAGTGAATCCATCAGCACAAGGTCATGAGTCGTCCCGCTTGCCTGGTGTGGGTCGAGAGTTTTCCTGCCAGCCTGATGTGGTTTACAGATGGAGGTTCTCCTCCTGTTTATTGTAAGCAAGCATGCATGTTCTCCTGTTTATTGCAAGCCCTGGAGAGGCATCTTGGTAATTCACTGGGAACCTCGGTCCCATTGCTGTGCTGCTCAGATTGAGATGCCATATCTGCAAGATGTGATGATTCCATCAGCCTGCCAGGCATCCTAGGGTTAGGATTAGGGACTGGAGAGCAAGAAAGTACAGAGCCCCAGTGTGAGGGGGGTTGCAAAGGAGCTGGCAAAGGAAGATGAACTGTGCCAAAAGGTCTCAGTGTAGGGTCCTTTTCAAGATGACCCCAGATGTGGTGGGTGTTGGAACTGGTCAGTGCCTGGAGAGACAGTGCGGTGCCCTGTGATCCTGTGCCTCAGGGCACTGTTCTGCACTGTGCTCTTGTTTTTCCTTCAGGGTTAGCTGTCCTCAGCTTCTGGCAGTTGACACTCATTTCCTGCCTGCACTATTTTTAACATTTCCTGGTGGATGCAGGCATCTTCTGCATGTTAGAAGTATTTATTGCTTTAAGATAGAGGAATGATTCTTAGTGTTGTTGGCAGCCCCATTTTTATTTCTTTGATCCTCTTTCATTTATTCAGCCCATTTCTGTTTCATCTTTCCTATGGAAGGTCCTTCTGCCTTCCTGAAGCTTTCTGTTCCCAGTTGTGCAGGCAAGGGTGAAGCTCTGATGTGGGAGGATGTCCATGTGCTTGTGATAATAGTAGCTTATTGCATGACCACTAACCTTTTAATGTGGAAACAGTGCTTGGTTTTTGGTTGTCCCATTAATGCTTTTTTGTGTACGCTTTCTAGCTGTATATCCAGCACCAGCTTTTGTTCAGTTGTCTGTTTTTTATTTGTGTGTGTTAAGTACAAATCTTTTAACCCACTGTTGTTTGTTTTTTTTTTTCCCATGGTTTTAATTGATTTGAGGTTCCTTTAGAAGAAAAGTGTCTTGGGGATTCGGGTGACTTAATGCGAGTTAGACATGGGTGGGCAGCATCCATTATTCTGATTCCTATGATGGGAATTGCTGCTGCAATTGCTCTCTCGAGTCCACAGGTTGTCTTTTATCGCTTCCTAGAATGCCTTGTCTTGGCTGTGGGGATCTGTATTGAGCATGCTCAGAAAATACCCCTCAGGAGGGCTCCCCTTCCTGCAGCTCTGAGGATGAGCTGTGTTTGTGGCTCCGGGAGCAGGCAGTGCCATGCTGGATGGAAATTGTCCGTGCCACAACTCAGGGGAGGCTCGGCTGCAGAACAGCCATGTGTGTTCTGTAGCATTGCCTGAACTTCATATCCTCCCCTTGAAGAAGGGAGACAACCTGAAAACACCATTGTGCCAGCACGTTTGGACATGAGTTTTGGGTTCTTCACGTACTGAGCATGCTCATTGGTGCCCAGCATCCTCTCACTGGGTCCAGGTGACAGCTGCTGGTGAAGGGCTGGTGTTCTGGGTTTGTTTTCTTTCACTCATTTTCTAGGTCTTCTTGTCTCTTCTCTCTGGCTCTGGTGACAGGCACGATCCGTAAGGCTCAGAACCTTCTGAAACAGTACTCTCAGCATGGTCTAGATGGGAAAAAGGGGGCCTCTAACCTCATTCCTATGGAAGGTAATCACGGCTCAAGCTACTTCACCTTTGAGCTTCTCTGTGTTATCAGCCTTGCTTTTCCAGGTGGGGCTTCCATTAGCCAAGTGCTTGGTGCACAGCATCATAAGTAGAGCTATCCTTGGGGAGCTGGGGAGGTACTGGAGGGCCAAATTAGGTCTCTGAATTTAGTGGCTAAATTTCAAAGTCTCTTTAGACATTCGTGTAGATGGAGAGGACTCTTACCTTAAAGCAACCAGTCCATCGTGAGAACGTGGCTAATGGAAGCTCTGCTCTGATGACATCTGCCTGTGGTGTTTCTGTTCTGTTCTTTTTGTCTGGACTTTGAGACATTCAGTTTCCTAGTGACCTTTCCAAACCTGATGTAGAAGTGTTACACCACAGTGAGCCCAGTGCATCATCTGTGAAGACCTACCTAAACGGTCTCCTTCCATATTCCAAACTCCTGTGTGCTCATAGCTGTCTTATCAGAAAAGAAAGGTCACTTGTTCAAAGCATCTGCAAGACCTTTTTAGCTCCTGATACGTATTCATTTGAAGAGCTGTTCAACACTTACATTGTAGTCTACTGGATCCCAGTGACCAGAATCACTTACTGGGGGAAAAAGTTCTCAGTGCTGAGCAGGAGAGGGGCTTTGAGTTTGGTTTGTAATGGTTGTGGGTACAAATTGGACTTCTGGTGCCTACTATTCATTTCAGAGCTTATGACTCTGAGGAGGTTCAAGTGACACCTATGGCCCAGGAAATGACTGAACTCTCACTTCTCATCAGGTTTCAAAGGGTTGCTATTGCTACGTGGCCCCAGACAGGGATTTGGTTAGGTAGCATTCCCAGGACTGTGTAGGGAAAAAATGTGGATCAGATGAAATAAGCCAAGCTTGAAGCAGCTTCCAGCCAGTGTGAGCATCCATGCTGTAACCACCCTGGATAAATTGCGCCTTCTGTTTGTGCCGGCTGACATCTCACTAGGTCATGAGCATGATTTACGAGTTAAACACCTTTCCGATACCCTGAACGACAAGCATGGGCCGGTTGCTGGTAAGTACCATGTTGTCACTTCATAACAAGCTGGCTAACATCCCTTCTTTTCAGCATGTTTCACAGTAGTCTCGTAGCCAGTGGCTGTTCATCTACCTGGTAGTCCTGGAGCACGGGCCTTTTCTGGCTGTGGAGCTCTGGCTCTTGTCAGTAGAATTCACTCCTACTAATTGCACACTGCCCGAGCCCTCAAACGGGGGACCCCAGTTTTGCCTGAGCAAAGGCTGATGGCCACCGTGCTGAGGGGCTCTTTCCTGTAGGTAGCTACTGGCTTGGTTAGTGCTGAAGTGCAGCAAACAGGGATCACGTGTGGCACGTAGCACACCGTAGGCCATGTGTAACACCACACCACATTTACTTGTCACTTGCTGACCAGAACTTTGAAAAGATCATCCTGAGGTACCTGTCAGTGTTGGTTCTTTCTCCATCTACAGTTGCTGATGCTGTTGGCAGGAAGGAGGCAGCAGCCTGCAGCTTAGAGAAAGCCTCTCTGCATTGATTTTGCAGTTCTGAAGTGGTTACTACAGGAATCTGAGTAATGCAGGATGATTTGAGTCCATTTGTGTCTGTCCCGTTGACAAATCCTGCTGGTGGCTGGCATGAGTTGTATCCTACTGGCACTTCTTATGCCTACCATATAGATTCCTTGCTGCGTCTTGAGATGTTCATATGCTAAGAATTTGAATATTCACATTTGTGTCTAACATTTTGTGGCAGATACCTCACCTAACTGTGCCTATATTCCTGCTTCATAGGAGTTAGTCATCCTTCTGCCTGTTGTTCTCTTTAGTTACTGCCTATGTGAAGAGGCTGTCTTCCAGTACAGCCTTGACTTCCCAGAAATGCTGATGCAGTATGGCAGTTCTTCATCTACCTGATGAATGGAGATAAAGAATTCTAAAAATACGAGGAGAGGCATTGAATAATTCACCTCAGACATTCCTTAGTTTAGTACTCTGTGTTCAAGCCCTTGTTTAATTTTAGTTTGCAACCCAGAAGAGCTTCAAACTTGCTTTCTGTCACGAGGCTGAGAAGAGCTGGTGTTATCCTGATGTGTCAGTTTCCTGAACCACAGATGACTCTGCATGCCTCCTCTGGGATTGCAGAGCTTTACCATGCACAAACCAAGGGGGCACCAGGATGGGCACAAAGCCAGAACTGCTTGTTTAAGAAGAACCGTGTGCTCGTTGTGTGATCCGAGGCCTTGGAGTGAGCAGAGCTGCTGGAAGCTCAGTGCATATTTGGTTCTCTTAAAAACATCTTGCCCTTACAGGGAGGGATGATGTGTTCGACATCGAGATCGATGCGTATATTCACTGTGTGAGTGCCTTTGTCAAACTGGCCCAGAGTGAGTACCAGCTGCTGACAGAAATCGTCCCAGAGCACCACCAGAAGAAGACTTTTGATTCCCTCATCCAGGTCAGTTGGGCCTCTCCCGATTGTATCTCTTGTAAAGAATACGTACAAATTCTTTTTTCCTTCTTCTTCATTATGAGGATGTGGATTCTACCATCTGCTGCGGGTGCTCAAGAGCACCAGCACGGCTAATGCTGTCCTCCTGGACCTGTGCAGGGAACCAGCTAAATTTACGTGCTCGATGGGTATCCTCTGTTGAGCCCCTTGTGCTGGTTGGACAGAAGTCGCTGCTTACTTCTGACTGACTGGCTTTGTTACAGGAGTCATTAGATAACTTGATCATGGAGGGCGATAACATTGTCTCAGCAGCCCGGAAAGCCATCATCCGACACGACTATTCAGCTGTGCTCACCATCTTCCCCATCCTCAAGCACCTCAAGCAGATGAAGCCAGAATTTGACCAGGTCTTGCAGGTGAGTACAGTGGGAGTGAAGACAATCGTATGACTTGGGTTTTCTGGAGAGTTTTGAAAGAGAGGACTGCAGTGGCTTTGCACAAAGCAGTGTCACCTCCTTCGGCACAGCTGCACCTGTCACTCCCAGTGTTGATTCTTTCTGTGATGCTGGGCCAGCACCTCTCAGCAGGAGTTGTATCTCCTTTGTCGTGACTTGGTGATGGACTATGTACATCATTCTGTAGCATTCATGACCACTGCAGTGTTTAATCTGACACTGCACTGTTGAGCTTAGTCAGCAGTGCTTGCTGACATCTGGACCATCACCTCCTCTGAGGAGAGCCTACTTGGGCTATGACACAAGGTACTCCAGGTATCAGATACGGCATCCAGATTTAGCGAGGCTCTTTTTCATCTGCTTCCAGCTGGAGCTGATGACTGACTCACCAGCTGCTTTGTTAGGTACTGCACAAGAGGAAATACAAGAGGGAGCAAGTCCTGGTTGTCGTTAATGTCACAGCATCTTCCTCTCCTGTCACACCAAAGAATGCAGGATTTCACTCGTTGATTAGGGCTATAAATATTCTTTTGATACTGGTGAATGAGATGATTGGGTGTGGGGGAAAGAGAAGGATAGGTGCTGGACAAAGGGTCAGGTACTGCTTTCACTGATCTGTTATGGGACTGTTTCAGGGAACTGCAGCAGGCACAAAGAACAAACTGCCAGGGCTGATCACTTCCATGGAGACAACTGGTGCGAAGGCACTGGAAGAGTTTGCTGACAACATTAAGGTAGGATTACCTTCACTGTTCTCTCTACCAAGACAAGCAGGTTTAGAAAGGGAGGTTTTATGAGCAGAACTCCTAGCTGAGCTTTTCACTTTCTGTGAATGAGAGCACCTACTTTCTGACTCTAAAGCAGGGCTCTGCTTGCTGGATTGCATTGGAGGGTCAGCTGCAAATACTGAACGCTGCCTGCTGGTTTCAAATACAAGAGGCCTCCACAGATATTCAAGTCAAATCTCAGAATTTAATCCTGTTTGAGAAGAAAGGAAAATTTCTGACTTCAGAAGTTCTGGAGGACTCAGGCTAAACCGTCCCTTTGTCAGGTGGGGTTTGATCAGTGCAGTGACCTGTAAGTGAGCTGAACTTTTGATGGTCGTGTCCTGAACAAAACCCGGTGATCCTGAGCTGCCAGTGCTCAGGAGCGATGTTTACTGAGCACCGGAAGGTGGCACTGTGAGAGACAAGGATGGAGGTGTTGAGAGGCTGAATGAACGAGCATACAGCCCGCGTGCAGCAGCAGTTGTATTGTAGATGCCTTCAATTCCCTTATGTGCTCACCATACGTCTCCTTCTTTTTTCTTAGAATGATCCAGACAAGGAATATAACATGCCAAAAGATGGGACAGTTCATGAACTCACCAGCAATGTACGTGATGATGATTTGAATCATTCGTAGTCAAAAAAAAAACCTCTGAAAAGGTTTTAGAAAGAGCAGCAGGGAATTTTCTGGTTTTAAATTAAGCTGTCTTGGTGTTAGAAGGGCAATTAACCAGCTTCCATGGAAAAATTCTAAGATATGATGTGATTGTGTGGGTACAACCCACCAACTCAAAAGAGCTTAGTAATCTGTTTTTTGAAGGCTTTTGAGTAAAAAGAGATGTGTTCCTTCATGATCCTTAGTAGCAGAGTATAAAAGCAATTGACTCTGCGTTTCCTAACTTCCCTTCCTCTCCTCCAGGCCATCCTTTTCCTACAGCAATTGTTGGATTTCCAGGAGACAGCAGGTGCCATGCTGGCATCTCAAGGTACATGCATGGGGTTTATTTGGGCATGCAGTTCCTTTTCCAAATCACCTGGACATGTTCCCTAAAAAGATCAAACCTCTACGTGCACTGTGAACTGGTTCTCCTCCTGTCCTTTGCCTTATGGTGCGTCCTGTCCTCCAATCTGCCACGACCATATTGTTGTTTTTCTGGAGAACTCCAGGGTATGCAGAGTGTTTCCTTGCTGGCCTTCCACATTTCCACATGCTCTTATCAGGTACTTATCAGATTGATAGATATTGTATTATTGAGAGAGGATGCCTTAGACATTTAGCTCTAAATCTGACACAGAACCAATTCCCTGTGACTATACTGAGCAAGGTCCACCTCAGTTAGCTGTACCCGGGTTATAAGGTGATGAATTGCCTTCTTTCTCTGCCACATTCTCTGGTCAGAGTCCAACAACAGCAAGAACAGTCTCCTCAGTGTCCAGCCACTATCAGGTTGGGACTCCTCGGCTATTCATGTGCTGTGAAAAGTTGTCAGTGGAAAATCAGTGGGCAAAGTTTTAGCTCTGCTCTTGAGGTTGCTAAAGAAACTAGTTCCAGAAGGAAGTACATGTATTGGAGGCTGAGAGTACTGGCCTAGTGTAACGATGCTGAGGATGCTGCTGTTTATCAGCTAGAGCTTGACTCCTGCTTCTGTGCAGAACAGCAGCTCCCAGCTCTGTAGTGAGCCCTTGGCCTAGGCAGAGCTCATGCTATCAAACAGGTCAGAACAGAGCAGGCTGGTGAGGTGCAGAACTGAAGCGCAGCACAGGACATCAGTGCATGGCAAGGCTGTTCCCATTTTGAGTTTCACTCTGGTTACTGAGTTTTGGTCAAGTTCTAGTTCTTGTTCAAGTGACCTGACATCACTCTACACAGAGCATCATCAAATCAGAAAAAATTTGGGAACGTTCACTTCTATTAAGAGACATCTGCTCTGGGATGGTGAATTGCACCCGAAGGTGCTTCTCCAATGACATTTTCCAGTTGCTTGCTCAGATGTGGATGTCTGGAGTTGAGTTTGAAAGCTCTCATAGCCATCCCAGATGATGGGAAATGCACGCATGTTTTTTCTGCAGTGTTCCCTTCAAGTAGTAACAGCAAGAGCAAAGCTTATCAGTTAAATGCAGTGACTCCAATCTGATGCTTTTGTGCCTGCTGAGTAGCTCAGCAGGGCCCTGTATAACCGTGCAGAGGTAAGGTGGGCTGGTTTTACTTAACTTGTTGGAAAGGTTACACGGGCCGTGCAGTTCATTTCAAGGCCCAGTGAAATGCTGCTGATGTATGAGAAGGCTTTTTTTTGTCTCAAAGGTCAGCTTGAAATGACAAGGTGTCTTGCTAAATGCAAACAATGACAATACAAACCATGTCTCTAGCAGGGGAAGGAGGTTAGACTCAGCCTTTTCTCCATTATTTCCAGCTCCGTTTGTGGCCTTGGAGGGACTCCTGCCTGCTCTCTTGTGTAACTGTCTGTGGCTGCTTTGTGTTAACATCTGCTTAGTTCTCAAAGGGAAGGTGGTCTCTAACCTGTGTTTTTGCACTTTGCATTTCTTTTTCTCTCTCCTCCCTCCCCTTTTTCTCTCTGCTCTGCCTTAATCCTTTTAGTTCTTGGGGACACATACAATATTCCTTTAGATCCCAGAGGTAAGCAGACTTACCCTCACATATCCACTTATATTGCCTTGGACACTTGTGATGTATGTTAATTCGTTGTTCTCCAGGAGTGATAAATTAACACATAAAAGGGGGAAAAAAAAAAAGGGAGAGACACATAATTGAAAAGGGAAAAAGGGGAGGGGAGGGTAAGTAACTCTTGCCAATGGGCTGGAGAGAATAGGGCTTGTCACCTGCAGACAAAGAGGGATGCTGCATGAGCTGAAACAGGCTAAAGGCACTCTCATGGCACTGAGTCTGTTTGGCACGGGTAGCAAATTGGCCCAGCTGGTGTCATGCCTTATCCTATGTGTGCTTGCTTCCTCATTGTCCAACTCCTGGCAACAGGAGCCCTGAGGCCTTTCCCATGGGGTGCTTACGAACTCAGACCACCCGAGCTAGGCCTGGCTGCCAGACTCTCTGGTGGGGAAGGAGGAGATAGCTGCCCTGTATGGCCCAAGCCCACAGGCCCTCGGGGGCAGAAAGCCATCCCTCTGGTGCACAGACAGAGGGACACGTGCCAGCCCACAGTCACTGCTTGCCTACGAGCAGGTGTTCATGCTGGTGTGGTCTCTTGTACAGAGCCAAGCAGGCCCTGTCAGCAACTGTGGGGATGGCTGAAACTTCCCAGAACTCTTCTGCTTGTTTCAGTTACTGCTGTGTGCCTGCTGTTAACAGCTCCAGCTCATTTGTTCTCTGCCTGCAAATTGCTTCAAACCCCGTTTTGGGTGGTTTGGGTGGGGAAAGGAAGGGGAGGGATGTGCTTCTAATCAAGAAGATGGAAAGTGTCCTCTGAGCTCTAGGGAAAGGTTTCTGCCAGGGTGCTCAGCACCTGATGCAGATGCAAGGATCATCCTCACCCCGGATAATCCACTGACGACCATCACTGAAGCAGGGAGCTAATTTCACTGACTGCAAGAGCTCAGCACTAATTCTGTAGCAACAGGGAAGGGGCTTGCCTGCATAGAATCAGGCTGACCACATATGCCCTCCTCTTTCTCATTGCATGGTAACTGGCCCGAGACTCTTTTCTTTTCAGAGACCAGCTCTTCAGCCAGTAGTTACAGTTCGGAGTTCAGCAGGCGGCTGCTGAGTACCTACATCTGTGAGTACTCTGCACATCTTCCCACATTTGCATGGGCTGTTTTGCATTTGACTTCTTGAGTGACGAGTACTCTCCACTTTGTGTGGTCTTTCCATGTTTGAGCTGGAGTATTATGCAGAAATTGGATAGAAATAGTCAGACTGGGTGTTCTGTCCTGTTACAATTAGACAAGACAAAGTACAATGCAGAATCTCATCTTGCTTTTATTATCAGTTGCCTTAAACTATTTTCACGCTGTTCTTTGGGCCTTTAGTCCTGCCTAAGTGCAGGAGGGTCTCTGTAAAATCTCAGTTTTCTGTTTAACAGTAAAATGTTCAAGTGAGTTCACTGCCTTGTGGTGATCTGTTGTAATGGTGGTCAGGTCTGTCAGGTTCCCTGAGATGAGCCTGTGTTGTGGTGAGGCTGAGCATCACCCACACTGGACCTGGAACTTGCTCTGTGTTGCCAGCTGCAACCAAGCATTCATTCACTAGGAGGTTTTGATGATTTGCTGAGGAAAGATCTGTGTAAAACTTGTAGGATTGCTAGGTACAAATAGTTGTACCCTTGTCTGTATGTTTAGTTGAGGCTGTGCTATTTGCTTTGCTGTGGATTCCCAGGAACAGCACAAAGCACTCTGAATTTTCAGTAACAAGAAGTCTCACTGCAAAACTTTTCGTCCTCTTTAAGGCAAAGTGCTGGGCAACTTGCAGCTTAACCTTCTTAGTAAATCCAAGGTTTATGAAGACCCAGCTTTGAGTGCCATTTTTCTGCACAACAACTACAACTACATTCTGAAATCTCTGGAGAAGTAAGTATGTATTGCAGTTAATCTCTCTGAAGTCTAGGCTGATGCTAAGTGCAGTTTTCAAGCAGACTCTGGTGTATTGAGTGCATTTACTTGCACGTCTGTCCCAACTCTGCTATATTGCATTCTTGAAACTGCCCTTTTGAAACCTTTGCCCTACATATAAACATTATGTTACACAAGAGTGGAAGATGAAAGCATCAGAGATGCCTTATGTTGCAGAGAATCCTTTCATCTTGAGAGGATTGACAGCGTTGCTTTGGAAAGCAACTAGGAGTAGCTCCTGTCTCCCAGTTTGTGCATTTCGAGGTCCCTTTACAGTAAAAAGGCACAGATCTTGCTGATAGCAGCTGGCTCGTGTGCTTCCTCGTGTCTTCTGTTCTTGTTCCAGGTCTGAGCTGATCCAGTTGGTAGCTGTGACACAGAAGACAGCTGAGAGGTCTTACCGGGAGCTCATTGAACAGCAGATCCAGACCTACCAGCGCAGGTCAGGTGGCATCCCTTCTGTTCTTCCCTCAGTTTTGTTGTAGTTTTTTTAGAACTTCTTGAGAGATTCGTGGCCAGTGCTGGTGGAGGGTAGGAGAGATTCACCTAAAACAGAAACTAGCCTGAAACCAAACCCAAATATTCTGTTTTCCAAGCAATTAATCTAACTTAGAAGCTGGTCACCGTGGAAGGCTTTGGTGGGTGCTTTATCCAGTTTGGCCTTTGTGTCATGGATGAGAGCGTAATAGCTCTGGTGAGGTATTACTGACTCCTCCTCTTTGTTCTTTTCCCATCTCATTTTGAATTCAGCTGGTTAAAGGTGACAGATTACATCTCGGAGAGAAATCTGCCTGTCTTTCAACCAGGAGTGAAGGTGAGAGGATGGACAAGCATGTTTTTTAGGTGATAGGAGCTGCCAGAATCTTGTCCTTTGTCACTTTCAAAAATTCCCAGAAACCTTCATTATATTTCATACCAATATTGCTGTGTGGAGTGAATACTGTGTCTGGGACAAGACAGGGAACAGCACTGCCTTCTAATCTCCCCTGTCCAGATTCACACAAGTCTTTCTAATTTCTGCCTCTAGTCTTTTCACTTGAGCAAATACTGCTATTTTGGATTTGCAAAAGCTGGATACATTTCCTTAGGAGGGGCTCAAAGCATAAAGAAGTTTTTATGTCTCTTCTGGGTGAAAATTAGCCTCTGTAAACATGCTTCAGATGAAAGCCAGTTGCTGTATGTAGGGTGCACTGCTCACTGCAGCTTTTTCTCCTCTCTGCTTTAGGAGAAGTTTGAGCTAAATAGGTGGGATTTCACTTGGATGGGGAATTTGTGGGCAAACTGTGATGTTGGATTTTTACTTCTTTCTCTCCTTGTTGCAGCTCAAGGATAAGGAGAGGCAGATGATAAAGGAACGCTTTAAGGTAAGGAGGCATGAGATGGCATAAGAACATCCCATGTTGATTGGGACAGAGAAAAAGGGATAGAACTAAGATCTGCCTAAGGAAGAGGCCTGTCCAGTGGAAGTCACCAACGGAGGGGAAAAACACTGCAATAGAAATGCAATTGCAGTTGGGACACTCACCAAGTTTTATTTTGGGCAGGGCTTTAATGATGGGCTGGAGGAGCTGTGCAAGATCCAGAAAGCCTGGGCAATCCCAGATGTGGAGCAACGGGACAAAATTCGGCGGGCACAGAAAACCATTGTGAAAGAGACCTATGGTGCCTTCCTGAACAGGTGAGAACCTCTTGCAACATTGTCATCTCTTCTGTGGATTTACTGAGGTTTTTGGGGTCAAGGCTAGCCAGAGGTAAGGCACTTTTCTACTCTCCTGTGTTAGCTTTTCTATCTCGCACGTTAAAATGTCCCCCAGGGGGAGTTCTATTAGTTGTCAACATTTGCTTGTCACCCTGATTCCTTGCTCAGTGAGTGCAGGTGTTCTAGTTAGCACAAAGCTTTGAGCCACTTTAGATTGTTCATGTCAACCTCAGGAGACCCACTGTAGATGTCAGATTGAAGTGGAACATGCTGGAGTGGAGCTGATTTCTCTGGCAGAGGAAGGTACAGGTGGGAGCAGCCTCACTCAGTGTGGAGAAGAGGAGGTGAGCGTTCATGAGTCTTTTGCTCTGTTCCGTTTGCTTGCTACCTGGGGGTTGTTTTCCTTTGCAGGTATAGCAATGTGCCCTTCACCAAGAACCCTGAGAAGTACATCAAATACCAGGTTGACCAGGTGGGAGAGATGATTGAAAAGCTGTTTGACACATCAGCATAAACCTACAACTTGTACTCTTCAGCTGCCAAGTACAAGTCAATGCTCCTTCAGCAACCTCTGTGACTCCTTCCCCTTTCCCATGCCCCATTGTTGTGGGCAGGGTGTTATACTTGTATTTATCAGATTTATAAACCTGTGGACACACAACCTCCTGTCTGTCTTTGCCTTCTTCTCTAGATACTGAGCAAATACTGAAGATGTGCACTGCAGTGCTGTGTCTTGATTTATATCTGTACATCTTCAGGCTCCTTTGTAAAACTCAAACTTCGATGCACAGCTGACACAGGGAGTATGTGAATCCTTTTGGGTACAGTCCTTCTCTTTAGGACAACAGGCTGTAAGCTCCAGATAGTGCTGCCTGCTTCCCTGATGGGTTTTGGGAATCACATTTCTGTAGGATACCAAAGGATTTTCCCATGGTTGTTCTTAACTCTCATTTCTTTAGTAAGATGATAATTCTGAGGTATAGTATTGTCTGTGGTGGAGCTCAGCAGACCTGCAGCTCTACTCTGTGCAGGGAATGTTTTACCCCAAAGCTTCATTAGCTGTGCCAGTAGCAGTTCTCTGTCCTGTATGAGGCCGTGGTAGAAAGGGCAGCGGCATGCTGCAGTGGGGTTGGAGGGCAGTGAGAACCAGAGGGAGATCCTTGGCACCCTGACTGGTTGCTACTCCTTGATGTGAGGCAGAACATGTGTCAAAATGTTTCCATAGTGATGTCTGCAGAGTACTTTCTTCCCAATTCTTCTTTGTACCCTGTCTTGGTACCTGATGCATCTCTTTCCTGCAAGCAGCCAAGTCCATGTTCTTGATATAACCTTTGAGTATCACATGAGAAACAAATGCTACTTCCCTAGCATCATTTTCAGGGCACTAGTCCAGCCAGCAGTGCGAGTTGGAGTGGTACTTGCAGGCTTTACTATGGAAGCTGAATTTGGCCATCTTCACACAAAAGCCTTTCAGAGCTTTAGAGCATGTTTGTCTTTCTGTGTTCTCAGTCCAGGTACCTCTTGCTCCCACCTCGCTCCTGCTGCTTGCTCTATTGTGGGGTCTTATCTATCATTTCCCTATTGAAACACTTGAAATAGGGGTTTCCATAGAGCTAGGTGTGCTCACAATAGCTGCTACTTTGCAATCTGAAGCAAGTCCATTATTCACCTAAGCATGTGTTTACAGAACTGAATGTATGCTGGCATCTAATTAGCCCAGCAATGGAAGAGCCATTGTGTCACCTTCCAGGGCACTGCAGAACAGAATGTGGGTGGAGGAGGAGGAGAGGAGGCAATCAGGCAGACCTCAGTGTGAAATAGAGTGAGAGCAGATGGTAGAAAGGTAGGGAGCAGCATTTTAACCCTTCTGCTGCTGTGCATCCTCCAACTCTGCCTTTTCTTTTCCACACAGCTTGCCTCAGAGCTGCGAGGTGGGCTGTGTCCTAGGAGCAGTCTGACCTAGGTGGTTGCAGTGCCAATGGATAAAGACTGACCAAGGGCATCTCTCTTTTCATGCTATTCAAGAGTTGGATATTAGAGCCTGGATGAGTCCTGCCATGGCAGAGCCTGGGCTGCTGCCTGCACAGACAACTTGTTCTCAGGTAGCTCTTGGCCTTTCTGAACCCCTGACTTTTTAATTATAAGTCTAGATCTAAGTGTGGTTTGAAACACTCAGGTGGTGTAGAAAAGTCCTTTAAGACAATAACAACATTAGCAATGCCTTTTGAGAGGTTAGTCCAGCCCAGATTTGCTCTACTTTGTGTGTGGGTTTAAATCTCAATCACACCTTCCTGGCCCTTTGGGTTCACAGTACCCACCTGAGAGCCCTCTCTCCTGCCTTCTGATCTCAAATGCTTGAGGAAATCTGAGATTTCAGAGCTATCTGTTTTTCTTCTGCAAGCTCTGAGAGCTTTTCCAAGGCTGGCAGGTCCTGGACAGAGTGTTTTTAAGCATAAAGCAAAGCACTGCTGGCACGTGTTATGTGCAGTGTCAAGCATGCTGGATGCACACTCTGACATTCACCAGAATGATCTGGATTCCATCTTTCTGGATCTGTTTCTGCCACAGCAGTGATCTGATGTGTATTTCTTTCTCTGGGAGAGCGGGTGGAATTTGTTGATGTGCTCAGGCTGAGGCTATAAAACATGTGCTTTATTGCAGCTGATTCCAGGACAAAGTGATTCACCTGGAATGGTTGCAGGCAAAGCTGAGGGAAGGAAGGGGGGAGCTTAGCAGCCTTCCTATATCTAGCAGGGGCCTACAAGAAATCTTGAGAGGCACTCTGTGTCAGGGAGTCTAAGTGATAAGACAAGGGGGAATGGTTTTCAACTAAAAGAGGGGTGATCTAGATTAGATATTAGGAAGCAATTCTTCCTAAAGGATGGTGAGGCACTGCTGCCCAGAGAAGCTGTGTGCCCCATCCTTGGCAGTGCTCAAGACCAGGCTGGGTGGGCTTTTAGCAACCTGGTGTACAGGAAGGAGCGCTCGCCCCTCTGGGCTGCCTCGAGAGTTCTAGCAGTGGCCAACTCTGCACAGTGCTCAGGACCAGCACTGCATGCTCTCTGGCTTTTTATGGTAAGGAATGCGTGTGCAACACGTTAAATAAGAGTGATCCTGCCAACAGTGCAGTGGTTCCAGCTGAGACTGCTGGCAGAGGTGACAGCTGAAAGCTGCACAATGCTGCTGGGCCTGACACACTTTTTCTCCTTGCTTCCTCCAAGGATCCTGCTGGTTTTAAGGCCCTTCCCTCTCCTCCTTTACAGCCCCAGGTTCTGATCTGGCTGACAGTGCATCCACTAATGCCCATGGGCAAGTGCTCTTGTTGCCCAGTATTTGGAATTGAGGGGCTGGAGATCTACTTCTGTTTCAGGAGAACTTTTTTTTACTGCAGGGGCCAGACTGGAGGGGTGTGCTAGGGTTTGGGAGTGCTACCTGCTCTGGTGAAATCCTCTTTTGCTGCCCCAAAACAACAGGTCTCTGTCAAACTCAGCAGGGATGGGGACATGGAACGGAATCCCTGCAGATTTCCTGCTGCTGCAGTTTGCAACTGGAAGTCAGGTACAGCAGAAAGCAGGGTGGGGGCTCAAAAACCTCAGCCCCCCCCTGGATTCCATTGCGATACCAGGCAGGAAATTTGACACGGTAAGCATTTAAAAGCAATTCCTGGAAAAACAGCATTAAAACTGTACTCTGGCAAGCTCTCACGTTAACCTGAGCTTTCAGTCTTGTTTCTGTGAGTTCTGCTGGGCTTGGTGAAAGCTGAATTTAGATTATTTATTTCCTTCTCCCCATTGAATTCGCTTTTATTAAACTTTAACCTTTACATTTTATTAAACTTTAAGATGCTGGGGCTCAGCATCTCACATTTCCTCTTTGCTTGTGGCATCTCCACTCCTTCTGTGTGCACCTTTGTACACAGATGCTTGATTCCAAGCTTTCCCACCTCTCTGGGTTTGTGTTGCTTATAAGCCCTTGGCAGCAGTCACAGAGGCAGTGGAGCATCTGCTCTATTTCTGCACCATCCTGTAAATGGTGTAATGATCCAGCAGCCAGCACAGGCTTCCATCTCGTTGCTTGTAAGCAAGCAGCTATGGATCAGCAGGTGAGGATCCATAAAACAGGGAGGGCAGGGGGCGGATATGTCGCACTGCAGAGATCACGAGGAGCATGAGACTTTGTTTAACTCAAATCCCACCTGCAAGGAGGTGTCAGAAGAGTGGGCTTGGGCTGCTGGAAGAGGAAGAGACAGGAGGTCAGCGGATCCACGTGAATTTTGGGATGTGCTCTTCAAAGCAGGGATGGTAGTGGCACAATGTGCTGTGTCTCCAAGTGCAGCTCCATCTCAGCTCTACTGGCACCCACCAGCCAGAGGAGCCAGGCAACACTGAGTCACTGGAGTCATTTTTGGGAAGGTTATGTTAAACGTAATTAATGGATGTGCTTGAAAGTTCCTGCAAATCATTCTCCTTGTTCACTAAATCATTTCTTGTTAGGTTAAAAGATTGCTTGTCCTTTCTTTGCTGATATTTTTGCACCTCCACATACGTGTATGTATTGATCCTGTGTTTGACTGCAGCATCACAGCGCTGCTTTTCCACGTCTCCAGCTGAAGGTGGTTCCTGAGCAGCTCCCTGGGGGACAGCCTTCCTTTTGTCACTGGTATCTCCTCTGCAGCAGCACCCAGCCATGCCAGCATGGGGAACGTGTTATTGGGGCAGGGAGGAGATGGTAGGACAATGTCTCTGTCCCTGGCACGAGCAGGGATTGCACCCCATGGTGCAGGGTGCTGAGGGCAGGAGGAGGCTTTGAGCTGAGCTGGTGTGGCTGTTGCAATGCTTCCCTGGCTGGAAAGGGTTCAGCAGGGGTGGTGAATACAGATATGAGTAATGGCGCTGTTTATATAATCACATTCTGTGACTTATGCTGTTAGCAGGCCTAGACTAAATATAATTGTTATTGATAGGAGGCAGGGGCTGGTTTCTGGCCCTCCACGTGGGGACAGGAAACTGATTATAATAACACTCAGCGGGGGAAAATGAGTGTTTGACAGCAGGGGAAGGAAGGCAAAGCCTTGGAAGGGGGACAGTGCAGTACCAAGGAGGAGCGGGGCTGCAGGGTCACAGCCCTCCCAGTGTGTCCTAATGCTGTGTTTTCAAGAGTCCTCTCCTCTGCCCATGATTTCTCCCCCAGCCCCTTAGCATCCCTCATCCCAGAGGTGAGCAAAGCAAAGTGAAGTAAGGAGTAGCTTCATCCCAGCCCCAATTGCATCGAGCAGGAGGGAAATGGAGGAGGGGGTTGCAGGGTATCCTAAGGGAGGTGACACGATCTGCAGGATAGAAGCCTTTAGGTCTTTATTGCAGCACATGGACCTCATGGGGCCCTGCAGCCCAACCTTGCTCTGTGGGGACGTAATGCTTGGGCTGCGTGGCTTCTTCCCCAGTGGAAGGGCAGTGCCTGGGCTGAGGTCTGAGCCCTGCCTCAAGGGCCCACACTTCCCCATTGCTGATCTCAGTGTCCCACCTGACATTTCTGGCACTGGGACCTCTTCCAAGAGGCCCCAGCACCCAGTCTCCATCTCCCCATCAGTCTTTGTAGACTTCTGGGGCCTCGCCTGCACCACAGTAAAAGCCAAAGGCTGCTGTGGTTGGAGGTCAGAGCTCTCGTGAGTGACCAGGCGTAGATGCAGCAGGGAGCAGAGGAACAGGTGATCCTACATTAAAATTGATTTGGGGTTTGGATCTCCCTGCTCTCTGCAAATCCTACACTTGGCTCTCTGGCTGAGTCCATAGGAATCAGCGTCGTTCCAACAGTTCTGATGTTTGGGAAAGTTTGAAGGGAAAAGGAGAAGATTTGACACAAACCAAAACGCGGTCCATCCCCAGGCCTGCCATACTGCAGGAGACTGCAAAATACAGCGTGACGGGAGCACTGCTAGGTGACATGGAAGGTGATGAAGGAGCCATCAGCTTTCTGCCCACATCCCCCAGGCCCTGCCTCCCCCCAGGGCTGAGCTCTGCAGCACACCGAGGAGCAGCCAGGCCCGGCCTCACTGAGCCGTGTCACCTCGCTGAGCTCTGCCTCCAGCACGCTGACGGTGTTGGTCCCCTGGGCCACGTGCACCTTGTTGGCTGCCTTCTTGTGCAAGAGGCAGACGAAGATCTTCTTGAAGCCTTTGCGGAAATGCTTGGAGACCAAGGCATAGACAATGGGGTTGACGCAGGAGTTGGCGTAGGAGATGAGGTGGGAGAGGATGCGCAGAACGTACGTCGCGTGGTTGAGGGGAAAATACCCGAACCAAACGCAGAGGATGATCAGGTGGTGGGGCAGCCAGCAGAGGCAGAACAGGACGGCCACGATGATGATCATCCTGGTGACCTTCCTCTTGGCTTTCTTGGACTCCGACATCTCTTGGAGAGGATCCACAGACCTCCACAGGTAGCGAATGGTCCGTGTGTAAGTGAGGCTGAGGATCAGCACCGGGATGATGTAGCTGAAGATGAAGGTGCAGAGATCCATGACCTTACGTTGGGAGATGGCCCAGACCGGGTGGCAGACGGTCAGGTTGGCCAGCTGGAACTGTTGGTAGTAGCTGAGGTAAGGGCTCGAAAAAATGAAGGAGAGTGCCCAGATGAAGCAGATGGCCACCAGTGCATTTCTGGGCGTCCGCAGCTCCCGTGAGTGGAGGGGATATCGTATGGCCAAGTACCTGCGTGGGAAAGGAGAGGGGCACAGCTGCAGCTCTGGGCAAGGCATGGAGATCAGGCTGGGAAAACAGCTGAAGGGATGGAATTGAGCTTCCCAGGGCTATCAGCCCCACAGGTGATTCCCTGGTGTTTGCAGGGGTCTCTGCAGTGCAGCAGGGTGAGGACCGTCCTCTTCCCCAACCCTGTGCTGTCACCCAGTCTGCTTCTGTGGGGCAGGCAGGGATGGCCCCCTCCTGTCTCGGATCCCCAGGACACATCCAGCACTTTCCGAGGGAACTGCCCTGGGTCTCACACTGAGCAGAGCCAGATCCCCTCTGGCTGCTGTGAGATTGGAACTGGGAGCACTTGCAGTGCCAGGGGCTGAGTAGACCAGGGTGAGGCAATAGGCTGCTTTTTAGCAGAGAGCTTTTACACTGCTTTCCCTGCACCCCCTGCTGAGCAGGCTGGGACAGTCGCCACAGCGAGGAACACCACAGGGACAGAAATTGGCTATTTGTTCCTAAGAGGGGAAGATGGAAAAAGCAGTGTTCAAGCTGAAACATCCCAAAGTTTTCCCTTCCTTGTGGGCTGTGAGCTATTTAGTGGACAAAGAGCCCCAGCAAGAGCAGGTGCTGCACAGGGACAGAGCTTTGCTTCACTCTGTTTCTCCATCTCCTTTTCCACTGCTGCAGCCTTAGGACAAACCATGATCCTTCACCTTTGGGGTCTGAAAGCACCAGGAGCTTCCAATCCCACCCTCCTCCATCCTGCAGCAGGTCCCCAGCCCTTAGCACTCACATCCCCTTGCACCCACAAGCAGGGAAATGCTCCTTAGACCCCCCCCCCAACAAGTGCTCACTGCCCTCTCCTGCCCATGTGGGCTTTGGCAGAGGGGATGCTGCAGTGCTCAGGATCCCCCATCCCCTTTCCTACCTGTCAAGGGAGACGGTGGCCAAGGTGAAGCTGCTGGCGTACATGGTGAGGTAGATGAAGAAGTGGACGGCTTTGCACAGGAAGGACCCGAACACCCATCCCTCCAGGGTGTAGATAGTGGCTTGGAAGGGGACGCAGAAGAGGATGAAGCAGAGGTCGGCCACCCCCAAGTTGAGGATGAAGAGGTTGGTGGTGTTCTTCACCTGCCCGTTGTGCAGCAGCACCGCCAGCACCAGGCAGTTGCCCACGGTGCCCACGAGGAAGATGAGGAGGTATGCCAGGGGGATGAGCACCGACTCGGGATGCCAGCCCTCATCCGAACCTGCTGCCGACCCGTTCATGGCCAGGGGTGCGCGGAGAAGGGGGAGCACAGGGAGCACTGCAGAGTGGTGCACCAGGATGCCCAAAGGGGGGCACGCAGAGCACGAGGGGTGCCAAGGAGCCAGCAATGAGACGCTCTAGGAGGATGCAGGTGGGACGAGAGAGCTTCACCTCCGTCTTGCTCGGGAGCCAGTAGCCCGTCTGTGCTGCTCCGTGCTCTCCCTCCCCCGAGGAGGAGGAGGAGGAAGAGGAGGAGGGCTCCGGGGCGGTGGCAGCTCCCGCCCAGCCCCTCGCAGGCTGCTCCGTGGGGATAAACACTGAAATCTGCACCGCCAGCAGAAGGGCCCCCCAGCCCAGCCTGCTGCCCCAGTTGGATGTGGGGGGGCAGCAAAAGCTCCTGAGTGCTGCGCCACCCTCTGGGAAGGGGCTGGGGGAGATGGGGCTGAGCATCCCAAAGGGAGAGCCCCCGGTGCCCAGGTGGTTTTTGCAGCACAAGAGCTGGTTATTGAGGGCTGGGGCTGCAGGGGTTTAGGAATGGGAGTTCTCTCAGATTGCAAATGGGTAAATTGCCCAGCATGCAGCCAGGTCCCTGCACCAGAACACTGCAGAGATGAGTAAAGGTTTCTGTGAGAATCCATTTTTCCTCCCTAGGGTGGGGGTGTAAGGTTAATACACTGCAGTAAGAACAAATCTTTTTAATGTCTCTTCTTTTCCTGCCTGCAAAAATTGCCTGCTTTATTCCTTCCCAGTCTTCACAAGTGGAAGTCTCAGTCTGCTCAGTGCAATCAGCTCTCCAAGAACACTTCACCTTCCCACAGGCTGCCTCCCTTTGTTCCTGTGGAGGGAAACATTAAATGTATCAATTACTCCAATAATTAACCCACTCTGCAGCTTCTCCATCAGCCTGATGGATGCCCCAATCTACCCCTGCTGGCATTGCTGGGTCGCCAGAGGATGCTCACAGCCCTGAGGCACTGTTGCAAGGACACATACAGCTTCTTCCCAAACTTTGGTGTAACTTGCAGCCTGCAGGCTCGTATACAAACATCGTTATCAAGATCCCACGCTCAGAAATTGCAAAACAAATTCTTCCCCTCACTCGAGACGTGGATGCATTACTTGAGCAGAAATTGGCTGACTTGGGGGTCGGGCAAAAAGAGAACGCGGCTTTGTTTTTCCCCTTTCAGTTTTCCTATCCAGAAGAGGGAATGAGAGATTAGAAATCAGCAAGAAGAGGCCACAGCTAAGTCCTGCGGAGAGGCAATGAGCAAAAAAAGCTCGTTGCATCGCAGCAGCAGGCTGAGCTCACGGCGTGGGAAGGAGAGCTCCCTGGGCTGCTGCTGCTGGGCAGATGGGAATGGAAGAGGTCCCAGAATGGCACTGAGGAGCCGGGACAGCATCGCCCCAGGGGGCTGCTCCCCAGAACAGGCATGGCCTGGTTACCCAGGGCTACGGCTGAGCACGCAGCCAGCAGCCCGTGCCCTGCCCTGGGCGCTCTGCTTAACGAGGTGCCCTTCCAGGCCTTACTGCAGCTCTCTGCCTCCTGTGCCCAACCTGCTTCTGAGCCTACAACCTCAGACCCGGCTCCGCTGAGCAGTTCTTCTTTAGAATCTCAAAACCCAAACCCCAAAACCGCACTAAGGAGAGGTCCGGCTGCAGCGTCAGCCTGGCTGGCAGGGCAGAGCAGCCGTTTTGCTGGGGACCCGCGTTAAGGTGAGCGGCAGCCGCAGACGGGGGCCGGCAGAGCAGGGCGGAGGGCACAAGGTGGGCTGGGCGAACTCAGGGACCAACCCCCGCGCCCGGGGCTACCGCGGTCCTCCGCGATCCCATCAGCCCCCGCGGCGGCGGCCGCTCTGGCCACGGCGTCTGCGCGCGACTCTACTGCTCCGGCCCATAATGCACCGCGGCGAGCGCGGCCCTCGTGCAAGATGGCGGCGGAGCGGCAGGGCGGCCGCGGCGGGGCGGAGGAGAACAAGGAGAACGAGCGGCCGGCGGGGACGCGCAGCGACGGCCTCAGTGACAGCCTGGGGTTGGAGAGTATCCTTCGGAGCTCTGGGGGAGGCAGGGGATGCGGCGGGATGCGCGAGGCCCGGCCCTGCGGGGCGGTGCGGACGTGGCGGGATCGGGCCTGGCCGCTTCCCTCAGCATCGGGGCCTTTTCTGACGGGGAGAAGGGGCCGGGAGGGGTGCAGGGAGCGGGGCTGCGTGGCCTGGGCTGAGTCCTTCTGTCTGGATTTGATTTTGGTCCTCTGAACGGTGGCTTTGTTCTGTTCGCAGCTCCTTCCCAGGCACACGTCAGCCTTCGGAGCAGAGCTGAGCGCCAGGCTGCGTGCTGTGGTCGTGATGTTAATGCTTGAAGGGGGCAGCAGTGGATAAATGTAACGGATGTGCTAACAGGGCACACTGGCTTCTCTGGATTTGAGTTTCTGAAGTGTGATGTGGCATGGAAAGCAGCTTTGTATGTGTGTGAAACCTGTCCAGCTGCACAGCTGTGGTTGTGCTGTTTTACCTTCTGGGTGATCCACGTGAAACGAGGCTGCGGGTTTCAGGTCAGCATATGGCAGATGTTAGTATGTGTGTGACTGCAGAGCAGGAGGCAGACCCAGCCACTGCTGTGGTGGGATCGTAGGGTGGTTTGGGTTGGAAGGGATCATCCATTTCCAACCCTTCTACTGTGGGCAGGGCAGCCAACCACTGGAGCAGATCAAGATGCTGAGGACCCTGTCCAGCCTGGCTGTGAGCATCTGCAAGGATGGGGCATCCACAGCTTCTCTGGTGTTGTCAGGGAGAAAACCTAAACCAGCAAATGTGAATAAAATAGAAGATATGGCTTCAGGAAGTAATGGCACAGGCTAAGAAAACAGTTTGAAAAAAATCTTTTTAGAATCCCAGAATGGTTTGGGTTGGAAGGAACCTTTAAGATCATGTAGTTCCAACCCCCTGCTATAGGCAGGGACAATTCCCACTAGACCAGGTTGCTCACAGCCCCATCCAGCCTGGTATTGAGTGCTTCCAGGAAGGTGGCATTCACAACCTTGCTTCCAGTGTCTCACCACCATCACAGTAAAGAATTTCTTCCTAATATCTAGTGGTAAATCTTAGGCAGACATCAGGAGTGAGGAATGTGTGCCCTCCTATTCGTTGCAGTCTGACTCTTTTACTAATGCAGGCTTTCGGTGCTTAAGTTGTGGAGACTTTTTGATAGGCAGCAGTGATTCTGCTCAGCACTGTATAATACATGTCTCCTTTTCCTGAGAGATGGGATGTTTAAGGGCAGGAAGGCTGCCCTGCTCCAGTTGTGTAAATGTAACTGTCACAGATAAGATGGGAGGTGCTGCAGTGTAGCTAGGGCAGTCAGTTATAGTAGCCCAGATGCTTCTGCTAGTTAATTTTTTTAGCTGGTAACAAAGTGTGCCAGCAGCAGGACTCTTGTGGTCCTCTGTAAACAGAGATGCTTGCAATATGTGTTAGTCCTGCCTGTCATGATAGACATAAAGCTCCAGGTAAGCAGTGGGAATGGTTCTTTCAGCCACTTCTTACAACTGTGGGTTTTTGTCTTTGAAGAGTTTTTGGGTGCTCTTCACCAGTCTCTGTTGAGGGCGTACTTGCTTAATGGAACTTGTAGAGTTTCCTGCATTCTTTTGGGATAGAATGTAGAACTGATAGCATGCTGCACTGTCAGCCTGCCTTAACACAAATCCCAGTCCTTCAGATTGTGAAGGAATCCCAGCAGCAGCACGGCTTACGGCATGGGGACTTCCAGAGGTACAGGTGAGTGAGCAGTGTGGATGTCTTGGAGTTGCTGTCTGTCTCACAGCTGCTGTGACTTGGTTTGCTTTATTGGCACAATGACATTTAAAATATAAACCTGCTGTAGCAGTCAGCAAAATCAGTCTGCCAGGTAAATTTGCTTTGTGTTTTTTTTTTCCTAATGAAGCTTAATTCTTATGACTGTTCCATTGAGGAGTATAAATACTGTTTCTTGTTTTAGAGTTGCTTTTTAAGAGCTTGTTAACACCTCACCGTGCTCTTGCACACGTTTTCAATGAGCAAACATAAGGAAATTAGACAATAGGGCGAACATTATTCTGATCTTTCAAGATCAAGACTTGTTGCACATCCTCCTATTTTTATTCTGTTTATTAACCACTGGTTTACAGGTCGTTTCTTAAATACCTCTCACCTTATGAAGTTCTCAGTTGTTAAAACAATGCCTGGCTCAGCCTTTAGTGGCGACTTTGCTTTTCTGATGGGAGAGATCAGCAAACATATGCACAGTTGTGGCCAGACTGACTGTCCTCTTCTTTCCCTTAGGGGTTATTGCTCCCGTAGGCTGAGGCGGCTCCGAAAAACTCTCAACTTCAAGATGGGGAACAGGCACAAGTTCACTGGGAAGAAGGTAACAGAAGAGATCCTCTCAGACAACAGGTATGGCTGCTGGATGGAATCCTGCGTTAGTGAATGGTTGCTCTCTTCCTGATCGTTTATTTTCATGTGGGTGTAGTAGAAAATGGTTCTGTGCAGTATATGTAGATATATTTCTGTGAAGACATTTGTGCTGTTGATATTAATAAAAGATGAATGTTCTGGCTGCTGTGCAGGGGAGGGGAACTGCTCATGTACTGCTTTCATCTTGTGAATAAGTGGGGAAGGAGTAGCAATAGTCAGTCCTTTTTTTTTTTTTTTTTTTAACCTTACAGTCATTGAAATGGGTTCTTTTCATAGGCAGTAAAGGTTACCTGGGTATTAAAGAGGAAGTGCTTATGAAAACATGCACCTAGGGGAGGCGTATGAATGCTGATAATTCAAGTGCTGCAGCCAGCAAGAACGTGACTGGAGATACAATCCATTCCCTTTGAACAAAAACACTGGCTTGCCATTTTCATGTAGACTTTCAACACCTGGCAGAATGCTTGTTTGATATGTGGGCATAGCCAGGGGCTTGGGCTCATTTCCCAGCTTTTAGAAACGCTTGAAACGTGTGCTGTGTTGTCTTTTCTTGGTGTTGTTAAGTCAGATGCATTACAGCATTAATTGTGGGGCTCACAGATGTGTTCACTCATTTTGAGCCTGTTTGAAAAGCAATCTGAAATCATAGATCCTTTTGTCTTAGCAGTGTTTGTGCTGCTACAGAATTGTATCAAAATCTCTTCCTTCACTTCTGTAATGAGAAATACAGAAGAAGAGATAAGGATAATACAAGTTTATGTTCTCATAAAGTTAAGAAATAAAAATTTATACCTCTTATTAGCCAAGCTAAAGTCCTTTATTGGCCAAATTACGGGTCGCTTGGGAAAGAGCTGTCAGTGATGTGGCAGTACTTGCTTAAACGTCATCGTTTTCTCATTAATCTTCCTCTCTTTGCAGGTATTTGCTGTTGATTCTGATGGATGCAGAGAGAGCTTGGAGTTACGCCATGCAGCTCAAACAGGAGGCCAACACAGAGCCTCGCAAACGATTCCACCTGCTGTCCCGCCTGCGCAAGGCTGTGAAACATGCTGAGGAGCTGGAGAGGCTGTGTGAGAGTAACAGAGTGGATGCCAAAACAAAGCTGGAAGCTCAGGTATTCACTGATGCTTTGGTCTTGTTTTACAGCTCGAGCCAAAGAGGGAACTTCTGGATTTTAGGTGAAGAGATTACCCTCACCTAGCAGCAGGTGATCAGAATGGGCTGTTTCTTGAATTGGGTGATGTCTCCATGCTTGGATTCACTGGTTCTTGCAGCTGCTAGGATTGCAGAAGTAACAATGACACCAGCCAGGCCAAGGACTTTAGGTTGTTCATGTGTGTCAAGTGGTTGTCTTTACTTTAAAAAGCAACAGTAAAAAGAATTGGTAGGGAATAAGTTCATAGAATCATATCATAGAATGGCCTGGGTTGAAAAGGACCACAGTGATCATCCAGTTCCAACCCCCTGCTATGTGCAGGGTCACCAACCAGCAGACCAGGCTGCCCAGAGCCACATCCAGCCTGGTTGATACAACACAGCCCTATAGACTATACTTACCTGTTATCTGCTTCTTTGATGTCCCAGAGTAGACACCAGGAATATAAGCTTCAGTTTCTGGAACACAGAAAGCAGCTGTGTTGTGAGCTGGACTCTGTGAATAAGGGTTGCAGTGGTACTCAGCTAAACGGTTGTTTTGTGGTTTGCTGTTGGAAAAGATGTCTTGTGACATTTGTGGGCCGTGTTGATTATATAACTAGCAAGAAACATGTTTTCTTTCATCTCCTTTAAATGTCAGTCTAACAAAACAACAACAAACTCTTCCTTAGGCAGTAACGTGTAATTTAAATCACTTTGTTTCTGTGGGAAGATCAGACAAAAAGACTAAGGGATGGTCACTTACTCTAGATGTCACAGCAGCCTTTATGCTAAAGGTGGTACAGACCAGGCTATCAGTCTTGGGAAGATCAGCTTGCTTACCCTTGTGTTGTCTGCAGGCATACATGGCTTACCTCACAGGGATGCTTCGTTTTGAGCACCAGGAGTGGAAAGCAGCGATGGAGGCTTTCAACAAGTGCAAGTGAGTTCCCTCACTTTGTTTAATAAGCAGCATGGGGATAAACCTTGTGGGTTGATGGCTGCATGTACCATAGCCGTGAGGTGATCAGGTAACTGCATTCAACCAGGAGGTACCGCTGAAGAAGAGTAGCATTCTCCAGATTATGGACGTAACGTTGTGGTGTTAATGTGTGTTCTTTCTGCTAGGACCATCTATGAAAAGCTGGCCAATGCTTTTACAGAAGAACAAGCTGTGCTGTACAACCAGCGTGTGGAGGAGATCTCTCCCAACATTCGTTACTGTGCCTATAATATTGGTAAGGGAAGTGGGGTGCTTCACCTCCAGGCACAAAAGGAAAGGGAATATTGACTTGGCTTCTAAATACTGGTCTAAGTGACATAGGAGCAAGGCTATATATAGATATGCACCCCCCCTCTCTCTTCCCACACATATGTAGTTTGTTCGGGTCAGTTTAGCTGTGCAGAAATATGTTAATTTTCCAAGTTGTTTTTTTTCTTTAAGACAAAATGTTAATTTTCAGTAGTTTGCATATGAAGCCAGAATAAAAATATATGCATATCCTTCTTGCCCACAAATCTCCAGTTCTCCAGTATAAGATGTGTTGGTTATCTGTCTTTATTAAAATAACTTCTGAATTCAGATGAAATACATCTTGATGTGTTAAATCTTACAGGTGACCAGTCGGCTATGAATGAGCTGATGCAGATGAGGCTGAGGTCTGGTGGCACTGAAGGTCTTCTTGCAGAAAAACTGGAGGTAACTTCCTGAATAGTTGAACCCCAAGCATGCAAATATCACTTCTTTGAGCATAAATATTGCTGCAGCACACCGCTCAAGAGCCATATCACACCACACACCATATCAGGAGAGCATGAGTAAGCTCATCTGTGGGAAGCCACACTCTTGGGGAAGTGGGGGGAGAAGCCTTTTGATTTCCTTGTAATCGATTCCAGATTCTTTATGTTTGGATTATTTGCTGGATTATTTGTTTGGACTCATCATCTCAGTCCATTCTCCACAGGCACTGATTACCCAAACTCGAGCAAAGCAGGCAGCCACAATGAGTGAAGTGGAGTGGAGAGGAAGAACTGTTCCTGTGAAGATAGACAAAGTGAGGATCTTCTTACTGGGCCTGGCAGACAATGAAGCTGCTATTGTCCAGGTAACTCAGAACCATCTCCAATGTCTGTTCTAATTGTCCTCTTTACTTCAGCCTGTGAGGTAAAACTTAATGCCTGGGCTGTAACCTTTTCTCAAACTTGTGATCAAAAGGCTAAAATTAAAAGTGGAGAAGTATGTTGCTCAACTGCTCCAACTGAACAGCAAGCAGAAGAAAATGTTCTGTAAAGATCACCTCGTTCCAGCAATGAAAAGCAGTTCTGCCAGACGAGGTAGCTGCTGTGAAGTTTAGAGCACACTCTTATTGCCTTAAGCAGATCTTCCAAAACAGGAAATGATTGGTAAATGTCAGGAGGCAAATTCATCTCAAATGTAACTCTTCCAGAGGCACACAGTATGCATGCTTTTAATACTGCAGCCAGGACTTTTCTGTGGTGTCCAGATGGTGTATTCTGCAGGCAGCATCTTGGAGGAGGCAGTGCAGAGGTCTTTAGTAGCAGCTGTTGCCACTGATGATGGGCTTTATGGAGCACCAAAAAACTGCACATCAACAGGAGAAAACTGAGGATAAATATTAATTTAAATGATAAAGTGAAAATCTCACAAAAGTATACGACAGGACAGGAGCAGGAGATAGTATTAAGAAGTATTAGGGCAGGTAGGGTAGGGCTGGGTAGGAAACATTAGTGTTAACTCATTTTGCCAGGCTGTAATGAATCTGGTGTTGCTGAGTTCTATTTTTCAGTAGGTAGTACATTGGTATGGCCAGCAGGTGGAAGTGCAGCTTAGAGTTCACTGTTCCCTCCTTTAATTCCCATCCTGTGAGAGCAGCAGATGGATGGTGTCAGTGAAGCTGCCCTCTTTGTCCTATAAGGCAGCAATCTGAAATCTTTAGTCTTGCTTTGCGGTCCTTGGAACCTCTGTAAACAGGAATTGTGTCGTCACAACTAGCAGTGGTGAGAGCTGAACACAGAGATCAGTATTTACATTACCAGAGGGCTGGAGCTTGGCTGTTCTGCAGTCAGTGGGTCAGCTGTGATGGACAGTCCAGCTTCACCTAAATGAGCTGTCATTGCTGGGATCTTTGGCACCTTTCAGCTCAGAGGACTAACAGAAAGTCGTGTATCGACAGCATTCCTCAGAGCTTGTTTAGAAACAAACACACTGGATGTGCTTTGAGTAAAGGTGGAGATTCTCAGCCTTCAGTGTCTTGTTGGCAACTGGAGAAACAACTCCAAGCTTAAAATTGTTTCTGTCATCCTTTTTGTAGACTTGAATGCATGAGTTCAAGAGCCCCATTGGTTCTCCCTAAGCAGGTGCACTTGTTTCTCAGTTTTACTATCTGGTTTCTTGCAAATCAGAGCATGAACGTATTTACATGCACAACCTGCTTAACCTTAGCAATTTCTGCTTAGAAACGAAAGCCTTTGTTTCACTGCATGGCCCAGCCCTCTCCTGTTTGTGCTTGACTGGTGATCTCTCTGTCTGTTTTCATTTTTGTGCGTGCAGTGAGATGGCTGCATTCTGCTGGGTGAGGCTGAGAATGCTGCCAGACTTGTCTCTGGTTATTCTCAGTAGTCGATCCCACCTTAAACATTCCTGCAGCAAAAAACACACACACACACACACACACACACACACACATCAACCAACCAACCCAAAACCCCAGGAACCCCTCGCACCTTCATTTTAGGTCAAGATAGGTGAGGCTGTGTGAGGCAGGAAAAATAACATTCCTTCATAAGTTTGCAAACCTTACAAGAGGAGAGGCTTTGAATGGTAAAGCTCAGCAGTTTTTCACAGAAACTTAAGCTCTGAAAAGAGGGGATTGTGCAGCTTTTCTGAAAGTGATACAAGCAAAGATGTCTTTAGGCAGTTGTTTTTTTCTTTTTGGCCAGTTTCAAGTTAATTGCATTAAATTTTGCTCTTCCCAGGTTAACCATTCCTACAATTGCTGAGGTTGGGATTTGTTTCTGGGCAGTTTCATTTTACCAAATCAGTCAGAGTGGTTTTGGGCGCGTTGTTTAATTGGGTATGCCAGTCCATTTGGCAAAAATCAGGCTTCTCCTTGGATTTTTGTGTGGTAGTGGTAGCTTGTTATTGTTTTCTTCAAAGGTGTTTCCAAATTTTGTTTTGGGGGGCAGGAGGCCGAACACTTCTTCATGTTTTGATCAGATTTGTAGTGACAGCAGAAAACGACTCACAACTCATTCACCCATGCTACTGAAATACAGGGTTGCTTAAAAAAAAAAATGCTTCAAACAAACTAATAATTGCCACTGAGCATCACTCAAGTGGGAGTGTAGAAAAGATAATCATCTACGTGTTTGTACCACAAGAGAAAAGCTAAATCAGCATAACAAGAGCAATCTGCACTGGTGGTTTGCCAGGTCAGTAATGCTCAGCTCTTCTTCTGTTGTTGGGCCTTTCCCACAGCACAGCCCAACCTCAGAGCAGCTGTGGGCTGCTGGGATGTTGGCAGCTGCAGGATGAGGTGAGCAGAGCTGCCTGTGCTGGGCCTGCAGTGCTGTGGAGCTCTGGGCACTGACCACCTCCCCTACAGCTTTTGTTCCAACTCCTGGCAGTTGGTCCCATAAAGTTGTATTACAGGTTTGAGTTCTGTCTGCCCATGGGTGTTAATGCCGTAGTTTGGGAGAAACTTGCTTTAATCTCCTCTGTTAACACTTGTATTATGGGATGCAAAATAGAGAAATGTCTTAATTCTGCTCTTCTCTTAGGCAGAAAATGAGGAGACAAGGGAACGTTTGTTTGAGTCTTTGCTCAGTGAGTGCAGAGATGCCATTCAGGCAGTTCGGGAAGACCTGAAACCAGACCAGGTAAACACCAAACATCAGTGGTTCTACATTTAACTTTACTAATATACCTTTTAAATATAGTTTTGCTTTGGGACTGATTCATTATTGTCTAACTTGTTTAACAGCAAGAATGTTTATTTTGACTTTCTTTACTAAAAATTTCCAAATAGTTTACTACGTCTGATCTGATTATATTCAGAGTTGGTAAGAGTGAATGACAATGTAGAAGCCCAAAGTTGATTCAGCTTTGTGATTTACCTGACCCTTGAGTTGTTCCTGATGTTTTCTCTTGCCAGCAACCTGTGTAAGTGTGTCACACAGTATTTTGTCCCCAATTTCCACAGAAGCAACGGGAACACTCTCTGGAAGGTGATTCTGGGAAGGTGTCCAACATACAGTACTTACACAGGTAATGGGCAAACACTGCTGCCTGTGCCAGCGTGAAGAAATCACACTCTTATGTCGGTGTTTTATTTCTGTTTGTTTTGTTCTATGAGTTTTTTGTCTCGGACCTCTCAGGTCTCAAAGGATGACTGTACAGATAAGGATCTGATTCATGTGGCTTTGAAAATATTTTACTTAAGACTTCCACGTTGACCTTTCAGATGTTTTTGCTCCTACTAGTATCAGCTTGGATGGGGGGAGGAGTCTTTGCAGAACAGAGCCATGTCTGAGCAGTTCTGACAGGCTGCTAACGAGATCTCTTTGCAGTTATTTGACTTACATCAAGTTGTCCACCGCCATCAAGCGCAATGAGAGCATGGCAAAGTCCCTGCAGAAGGCACTGCTGCAGCAGCAGCGATCAGAAGAGGATGGCAAACGCACACCACGGCCTCAGGACCTGATCCGTCTCTATGATATCATTTTACAGGTACCTGCAGAGTGGGTTCCCTCCAGTTTGTCCTCCTTCCAGTTTGTCCTCCCTCTCATTTATCCTCCAATGCAGTTTTCCAGTAGTTTTTCTGTCTGTTTTATACAGCTGCCTTAGTTTCTGCTGGCTGGAGAAAGTAGCAGCTAAAAAAGCCCTGTACTTTGTTCTTCATAAGCAGTTTCTCAATTTCTCACATACATTTTCAATTCACTGTGGGAGCCTGTGGCTCAGGAGGTTATGAATGGGAAAGGAGCTGTCTTAGGAAAGAATTACTTCATGTGAAATCTTAGGAGTCTTTGTCCTAATTCCTATTTGTGTCAGGAAATCTGTCCTGAGGGCAAACATGTACAAGTTTCAGTGAGTGTCCTTTGTAAGATTAGCATACTGATAATTAGAAAACTGGAAACTATGTTCCTGGGAGTGTACTGTTGAGTATTAAAAGGGTCAGCTTTCCAGATTCCAGAGGAAAACAATGCCTGGATTTGTTACTCTGTTTTGCACAGAACCTCGTGGAACTGACACAGCTTCCTGGCCTGGAAGAGGACAAGAACTTCCAAAAAGAGATTGGATTGAAGACGCTTGTGTACAAAGCTTACAGGTGACTGAGAAACAGCCAGGTGTCCTCTGGCAGGCATTACATATTCAGAGGATGTTATCCCAAGGCTTTATGCACATTACAGGACTCTGATGCAGTTTCCTCTGCCCTTTTGTGAAATGAAGAGTGGTTGCTAAGGGGAAGCTGGCCAGACATCCTTAATGGGCTCTGTTAGCAGGGATTTGAGTTGTAAAAGGTATGGATGACAAATACAGTCACATCAGGGATCCACTCTTTACTGTTGCAGGTGTTTCTTCATTGCACAGTCCTATGTACTGGTCAAGAAGTGGAGTGAAGCTCTGGTTTTATATGAAAGAGTGCTGAAATACGCTGGTGAAGTTCAGTCAGGAGCTGGAGCTTTTACAAACAGCTTGAAGGTAGGAACCCAATCCTGTGTGCAGAGTGGAGCTGAAGTTAATGAGAAAGCCTTGGCCCAGTATTTATTGTCAATTAGACACCAGGCCATTAAAATTCAAGGCTGATCTTAAAGTAGCTAAATTAATAATATGAGCATGACTTCTTGACCTACTATACTGAGACTTTGTAGTGACGTGGAGATGTTTTGACAGGCCGTGTGCTTTGGAGGAGGTGGCCTTGCTGTAAGAGCTCCCTAGCACTTTCCCATGCTTTCTGTCATACTATATTTGTAGCTCCCTAAGGGCTGTCCTGGAGCTCGTCCTCTTCTGGAAAGGCTTATTAGCCTTTATCAGTTCCTTGTCAGATTTTACTTTTACCCTAACTCTGGCATGTTTCAGGCTTTCACTTCATTTTTTTTCTTGCCCTAGGAGCTGCCTGATGTTCAGGATCTGATCACTCAAGTCAATGCAGAGAAATACTCCTTGCAAGCAGCAGCTATATTGGGTGAGTTCTAGAATTATACCGGAGTTATAACTTCTCTTGAATAATTCCCCTGCAGCTATTTCATTTCTTCTATTTCATTTCTGAAGTTCCAAATGGTTTTCCACATAAACTCTGACTTATGGAGGCTCCTGAAAATTGTTTCTTTCCAGTTCTAGCCTTTTCAGTCTGTTTGTAGTGCAGCTAGGCAACCATTGACTGGATGCTTGGCATCTTGCTCCCTGCCTGGAGTTGCAAATGTGCTTCCTCAGGACATGCATCTGTTTTGGTAACCTGCTCAGAATACTTTGTTTAGTGTTTAATTTTCCTCCTGCAAACAAATTGGATTCAGTATGTACCACTTCCTTGACACTAGCACTAGCTCTCGTTGACCTTACCTTATATTTGCCTATCTGGGAAAAGTGCTTAAGAGAGGGAGAGAATGTGAGTGTGGACCAGGTTAGGGGAGCTTTAGGGGGATGGATGAACTTTGTGACTTGTTGAGCTGCTGGTTTTGCAGGGCCTGCTGCTGGAAAAAGATAAATGACAAATTGCCCTGTCTTTTATTGCCTCAGTGTTGTCTTTTCATTATCTCTGTGCTTAACTCAAATTGGTGCTTCTTTCAGGAGCTTCTACAGCTGTGACATGGAGAGCCTCTCCATCACTGGAGTGCTGTGGTGACTGTTACTCAATCTACATGGTTCTCTTTGTCTAGAAAGCAAGTTGCCTCTACCACAAATACTGTTTCATACATCCCAGAAAGCAAGGTTCATAGCTCAGCGTAGGGAACAGCTGACTCTTCCCTTGCACCAAGATCTTGTTTATTATCCTTACCACCTTTTCTTTAATTTTGCAGATGCAAATGATAATCCTGAGACTGAGTCTCCATCTCTGGTCAAGGATGGCAAGGTAGGAGCTAAGACTTGTCAAATTAAAGAAGTGTTCTTTAATGAATATTGCTTTAAGCCTGTTACCTGAGTGTCTCTTAAAATCAAGAAATGTCAGGTTAATTGGAGCTCTGTCATGACTAGAGTGGGTGAGAGGTTTTCATCCTCTTGTTTTCCTTCTGTGAGTGCTGAAGGTGGCTGACAGGGTGGAGTTCCTCAGCTTGGAGCTGCTTGCAGCTTCCTACGTGCCACTTTATATTGTTGTTTGGTTAGTTTGCTCCATGTGTTTGAGGAGGTTATCTAGAGTAAGGCTGCAGCAAGGCTTTGAGAGGGGATCAAAGCATTCCCAAGGGCCCAAGCTATCACAAGTGGGATTTTCAGCTTTTGTTAATTTCTCTGTGCTTGATGGGCTTGTTGGCTGTGTTTAACTTGCCTTTTTGCATTGCTCTCTTTCAGCCACTCTCAGAACGGTTTGAGACCTTCTGTCTGGATCCTTCTCTAGTCAGCAAGCAAGTCAGCCTCGTGCACTTCCCTCCGGGCTTCCAGCCCATCCCATGCAAACCCTTGTTCTTTGACCTGGCCCTTAATCATGTTGCTTTCCCACCTCTGGAGGACAAGGTGGAGCAGAAGGCCAAGAGTGGCCTCACAGGATACATAAAGGGCATCTTTGGATTCAAAAGTTAACCAGGACCCCTCTGAGGAACAGAGGTTTTAATCTGTATTGAAGGAAAAGCTCCAAGAGGTTCTAAGACATAAATATCTGCACCTGAAACCAACAGAGGGGGAGGCTTTACCATCTTCTTCCCTGTGTTCTGTGTGTATGTCTGTGCACTTACACTCTCTCCTGGTGTATTAAAGACAAGCAATCTGTTCAGAAACTTTAAGTACACTATAAATAGCTGAAAATAATTTGGAGCACGGAAAAATTCCGTTCTGCTCGGAGAAGTTGGAGTGTGCTTTGTGGCTGTGGTGGGGGTCGGTACACATTCACTTACCAAGGCATAGGCATTACTTGATTCTTCCCCCGCACTGTTATTTGGCATAGATCTGTTGTTTTGTTCCAGAAATTTGGGTATGATGGGGAAATGAGGCAACACTGAAACAGTAAGGTGAGGCTGCCTGCACAGAGCGTGCGGAAACACAGCCAGGGGGCTTCTTGCCTTTCAGCTCCCAGCCCCTGCTGAGGATCATATCTAGTTATGTAAAGAGAAATTTCTTTATTGTTTAACACTCAGCAATCACAAACCAGAGCCTCTTTCCTTATCAGTAAGGGTGGTAACTACTTTACCAAATGCTAGTGGTTACCCCACTTGCGTTGGAGTATAACTGGAGTTCGTGCTTGGGGCTGATAGGATTGTTCTTTGTTGATACATGCTCTGTTAGGTGACTAAATACAGTATAAAACCTATTCCTGCAAGGCTTTTCTTGGGAAGCTGTAGCTTCATGGGTGGCTGTAGGGATAGCTGCTTGATCTTCATGGGATGTTGGGTGTTAATTTTATCTGTGATCTAAATCTTGCCTGAAAACGAAGATGATCTTCATCTGTTGCTTTTCCCTCATCCTTTGTTGGTAGATGTACCCGACAGAGAACTAAGCAACAGCACACTGCTGGGTTCTTGAGTGGTGGCTCTTGGTTTTTCTGAAGCAGCCAGGTGCTGTGGTGATGGGCACTTCCAGAATACCAGTAACTTCATAATTGCATTCATTAAAGAGGGAAGGGAGGGGGGGAAAAAAAAAAGCACATGGGCAGAACTGTTCCTAAATAAAGTGTTTGGAAGTTTTCATCAGCCAAGTTTGGGTTCTCACTGTTTTCAGCTGGGAGTGGAGCACTGCATTGTTCTGCCTGCCTTGTCTCCACTCGGTGGTGTTTCTCCCTGTTTGGGCACTGCAGTTAATAGGGGTGGGAGCAGAAGAATGGCTTTCAATGATTTGACTGTTGTGGGAATGATGAACGAGGGGAATTAATTCCCATCATTTCAAGCTGTATGTTTTCTGCTTTGTTCCGAGCTGAGCTGATAGGTGGGTTCTCAGAGTACAAAGCAGCTTTCAAGAGGAGGAGGAGGAGGAACCTCTTGTTTTGGGTGCAGTTTTTTCAGTGCAGACACAACATGGAGATTTTTGGTGTTCTGGCAAGTTCCATTAGCCCACATACACCAGGGGATTTTACAGCAGAGAGGGGAGTTGTGGAAATGAAGCATTGAGGACTGTTTATTCACAGGGTGATGATTTCTAGAAGAAATAGCCTTGGATGGCAGACTTCCCATAAAGTCAGTTTCCTTTTACACGAGGAGAGGTCATGCAATAACTGAGATGTCAGCTGGTTGATGGCTTCGTGGTGCTTCAATCTGAGCTCTCTTCTGCTTTTCTGTCATCTCAGTTTGAGAGCTGTCATCCTATTTGATTTGCGAGCCAGGCTCCCTTCTGCCCTCCTGCCACAGGTCTGTGGTGCCTGGATTGATTCCAGTGAAACTGGTATTGCCCCACTCTAATCTGTCACTGTTACAGAAAGCCAGGAGCAACATAAAGCATCTTGTAAAAGATAACTGATTCGTTGGGTGCAGATAAGGAACCTGCAAACAATAAAGTCTTTTTCCCGACCTCTGAGGCGTGCAGTTTGTTGAGCACAACACTGAGCACTCAGAGGATGGAGGCTTTGGAGGCAGCCTGACACCAAAGTCTGGAATGGCAAAAATAAGGTGTAGGCAGCAGAAGTTGTAAGGGAGCAGCACAGGCAGGTCTGAAATACTTGTACAGAACTGATGGGTTCCCTCAGAACTGATGTGTGTTTAGTTGTGCTGCCAGAGCACGGAGCAGGGTTTGGGTTTATGATGGTAGAAACCTGCTTCCTTATAGCTCAGCTCTTTGGTCAGACGTGCTGGCTGTGAAGGACATGCTCTTCCCGTGCCATGCAGTCCATGTGAGTGCCCTCGAGCAGGAAGCTCCAGCAGAAGGGTTGTGATTGCCTTCAGTCAGTTCTGCAGTGCAGTGCCTTGGGTCTCACAGTGCTATTTTAATTATGGGCCGAGCAGCCCACGCCTGGTATCGCTGCATCCATCAGAAGATGGGATCTATTGCTGCTGGAGGCCGAGGGCTGCCATGTTCAGGTGGTGCCTTAAGCCACGTTCACTCCTGGTCCTCCTCAGGGGGGGCCAGGGGAAGCGGGTTGGTCTTGAGGAGCTGATGGGATGGATGTGTCACTAAGGGAAATGATTAACATAAAGCAAAGCAGGCTGGAAGAACCAGGGGAGAGGTAACGTGGGCTGGGAATAGTCTGACCTGAGAGCTCCTAAACAACAGAATCTTCCTTGTTTTTAAAGGCGGTGTTTTAGACCAAAGGTGCTACTGCAACAAACCCGCAGTGCTTTGCAATGCTTCAGAGTGGAAACATTCCAGGTGAGTGGAATTGCGGCTGTCGCCCACTGAGCGCACAACCAGCTCAACCAGCAGCTCAGATGGAGGGCTGGGAAATCCCCATTCTCTGAGCAGCAGGAGTGATTCTGCCCACCCCATGGCTCGGGGTGTGAGCTGGGGGTTTGTTCACTGATTTGGTGTGATTTGAGATGTATGGGTTGTTCTAAAGCACGTAGGAAAAAGTGGAGGTAGGTTGGCTTGTGGAAGAAGCAGAGAGGGAGATCTGATGGGAGCAGGGATGGATGCAAGGTCGGTGCCCCAGTATCTAACAGGAAGCTCCAGGAGGAAGTATGGAACACGATAAGAGGAGTGCTGAGCCTGAGGGCTGCCCCCACTGCTGGGTTGTGCTACTGGCTGTGGCTGCAGCCTCTGCCTTCTCCCTTTCCCTGCTCTGACCTGAAGTGCTGAGCAGCTCCTGGCTGTGGGTCACTGCTGCAGTCCCTCTTCTCCTGGGATTTGTGCCTGGGCCTGGCACAGCGAAGGTTGGTGCTCTGGGGGCTCACCCTTAGGGCGAGGTCAGCTCAGTGTGCTGCTTTATGGCTGGGAGCGGCTCGGAGCTTTGTAACCCAGCACAGTCGCTGCTGATGTGGGAGTCGCATCACTGCAGAAGTCTTGGTGGGCACCTGGAGCTGCAGAGCTTCCAGCACAAACCAGGGAGCGCCGTTCCTTGGGTCTGTTTGCTCTGGGGATCTGTGCTGCTGCTCCCCATCCACGCACGGAGCTGCAGCTCTTTGCCCAGGGCCCCCACGCAAGAAACACAATTAGTGGCTCCGTGCCATGGTCAGCACAGGGAGCCCGAATGGCTGAGGAGCAGCATCAAAGCCTCTGAACCACCTTTTTTTTTTTTTTTTTTTTTCCATAGGGAGAGCTTCTAATTTTCTCAACGCATCCAATTAATGGGGGCAGGCACTGGCTGGCTGCTCAGGGTTGGTGCTGAGGGATGGATGTGCCATATTCAGAACAGAGTGAGGCGATGGCAGCCCTGGCACAGAGCTGCACGAGTCCATCTCCAGCATGAGGAGCTCTGGGGCCGCACTGGGCAGTGCAATCAGTCCCACCCTGAGCCCTGCAGGGACTGGGGTTGGTGCAAGGCAGTGTGCAAGCAGTGTTCTGTGGGCAGCTGTGCTCATCCCGTGGGTTAATTATCCCTCATTGCTGGGCTGGCTGATGGGTGCTCAGATCCAGTCGCTCTGTTTGTGGAACTAAATGTGTTTGTAGGTTTACCAACGTGTTGTGCAGGTGAGGTGTTGTGAGGATCTGCCCTCGGTGTGTGTGTAAATGGTGCTGTCACCGCCCTGCTGGCTCCTGGGGAGAGGAAAATGAAGGTAAAGCAATGGGTGCTACAGGGCAGGGAGCTCTGAGGAGCTGCGGGTTGATGCGATGAGATCAGGGAGCTGTGGGTTGGGGCAGCGCATCCTTTTGATGTCTGAAGGGTCGGGGTGAGCACTGCCCTGGGATGGAGCCGCTAATGAGCGGTGAGATGGCACGGTCTGAGCGTGCCCTGTATTTAGAGAGAGGCAGAGGAGCACAGCTGGGACTTTCCATCCATTCACCCAACGCTTGGAGAGGAAGAGGCTCCCCTCTGCCCTCCCCATCTGCATCCTCACTCCGGCTGCGGTGCTGTTTGGCAGAGCCAGCACAGCATGCGGGACGTGGCCCCGACACGCAGCCCCGTTCATCCCCCAGAGCACTCAGCACAGGTGAGGCTGCAGCGCGGTTTGCTGACTGCATGGGCTGTTCCCAGCATGCCTGACACCGGGATGCAGCAGCTCGGCATCTCCATCAGCGTTATCTCCATGCAGAACTTCTTCCCTACAGCTAACAGAGGTGCTGGGCTGCTGAACTCGATCAGCACGGCGCGGGGTGAACGGTCCTATTGCCTAACAAATGGGATCTCTGCACAGCCAGGGCCTGTGTTTATAGAAGGACCCAGGGGAATTATCCCAAAAATGAAAAAAATTCAAAGCGAAGAAAACAGGAGTATGGAAAGGGCTCAGGAGGGGCACAGAGAGGCAATGAGAAGGCAGACGTGTTTCCATCCCAAAGGGCAAATAGTGTTAACTGGGGGCGGTCCATTCTGAGCCATGTTAAGCCCTCACCTCCCCCGTAAGAACTCAGCAGAGAGGTCTGTGAGGTTTGTCTGCACGGGGAATGCAGGCAAGCAGAGGTGGGACCTGTATCCCAAAGCCCTCGTGGTGCCGTTCGGGTGGTTTTGGAGAGCTGTGTTCTGGCACAGGAGCTCCTCCTGCCCACAGATTTTGGGCTGGGGCCCAAAGCGGGCACAGATGTGGGTGGCTGTGGTGAGGGCAGAACGGGTCAGACTCGTCTCCCAGCCTGTTGCTTCTTGCAGGGGCCGCGTGAGCGTGGCAGGATGGGTGCTGGGAGCTGCAGCACCGCTGTTGTGCTGGGGGTTCCTGCAGCAAAGCCCGGCTCCCACTGCGCTGTGCTGGTTCTCATCCTTGGTTCTGCAGCAGTGCTCAGCAGCAGCATCACCAAACCAACTGGGGGAGGTCGGGCTCTGCTTTTGTCTGAGAGCAAAACCACGGGTACGAAGAGCCCTGCAACAGAGCCTGGTCCCGTGCACCTGTCCTTCTGATGTGATTCATTCTATGATGGTTTAAGAGAACAAAGAGGTCAGCTGGGAAGGGTTGGTGGATGCTTGGTTTTGCTTTTGGCCCTGGGTTGTTTTAGGCTGTAGGAAATGGGGAAGAGCAGCACAACTCCACGCCAGCATCATCATGCTCTGCCAATTGGTTCCCAAGACGGTGGTGCTGCTTTGGTTGGCTTTGTCCATAGGGCTCCTGCAGCCTCTCTAGCATCTGAAATTGCCCGTGTGAGTCCGTGAGTTGAGTTGTGCCCGCAGCCGCAGCATCTCGGCTGCAATTTTGGACTTTTACCCCCTATGAAGGCGCTGTCCCTCTGCTGGGACGCAGCACTGGAACGCTCCCCACGCCGGGGCGAGGTCTCCCATTCTCCCTCTGGGGCTCAGCTCTTTCCATCCCCCCCCAAACTGGTTTTTCGAGTCATTTTTTTCATGCAGCTCCATCTCCGCGGGGAGGAGCCTCCCAGAGCCGCTCCTGGGCTCTGCCTCCTTCCCCTGAGTCCCCTCGTCCCATCCCCGCAGCCTGCAGCATCGCCGCCCCGACAGCTCCAGCATCGTGGCCGCAGCCTCTCCAGCATGTTCAAGGCGGTGGGCAAAGGCTCCCCGAGCAGAAATGCCCCCAGCAGAGCTTCTCCAGCCAAACCCAGCAAGTAAGTGCCATCCTCTTCGTGTGCCGTCATCCACGACCCAGGAGGGGGGAAGGTGGGAGGGTGTGCAGTGCCTGAACATGAACTTAGAGCACTGCTAATTGAGCAGCCATCCTCGTTTTGGCAAGAAGGAGCAAGGAGGACAAATGCAACCTCCTTGCTTGGGTGGAGCAGGCTCTGCTCACCGGTGAGGCAGCTGGGATTTGGGATCCCAGGAGTCGCTGAGTGAGGTTGGTGGGATGCTGCCCCGCAAAACGTGCTTCCAGGAGAGGGATGCTCAATTTGGGGCTCCCAGATGGTAAAAATGGGTGAGGAATGGCTCTGCTGGTGGCTGTACTCATCCATCCTGGTGACTGCGGGTCAAGCAACTGAGGTTGGACCAAAAGAACCCAACGGCCACATTGTCCTCCATGCAGATTTGCTCAGCTCCAGGGAGATGTGAGATGGAACCAGGAGGGAAGAGACGTCCTCATCCCAGCTGTGATGTGTCTCCATCTCACATGTAGATGTGGCACTGAGGGATGTGGCCATTGGGCAGTATTGGTGGTGGGATGGCTGGACTGGTTGATCTTAGAGATCTTTTCCAATCTCAGTGACTCTATGCGAGCGGTGCGCTCACCCCTCCCTTGTGCTGTGGGTTCTGCTCAGGGTTATTTTCCACCTTCCCTCAGCAGTTTTGCGTTTCCCAGTGCCAGGGGACCAGTTCTGCAGGAATCTCGGGGTGAAAGGCTGAGGAAATCACAAAGGGGTCCTGCAGGGGTCCCAAGGTGGGCACAACCAGCTGCCCCATTTATGGGGACCAAACCCAATGGCAGACAGCCACAGAAGATGGCTGCGCGGGATGGCAGCTAGAAGAAGAGCTGCACCACTACCAGGCTGGTCCTGCTCAGTTTTGGGACATTGACCATCACATGAAGGCTAATTGGTCTGGGGGCTCAATCAGAGCCATCCTGCCACCATTAGCTGAGAAAATGAAGGTGGATGAGCTGTGTCCAGCCATCAGCACATCCTCTGCAGGTGGTCCCCAGAGCACCTTGGTGGCCCTGAGGCCAGAGCCAAGGTCAGTGCCTTTGGGGATCCCAATTTCCATCCCAGGGATCGTGGTGTGGAGCTCCCAGAGTCTTCTTTTGTCCCTGCTTGGTGAGTGGGTGCCATGGTCCTACCTTAACGAGGTACTGGGATGGGGACAGTCCTCTGCCTGTGAAGTGGCATTGTCTCTTGTGTGCAGTTGGATTGTCTGGAAGGCAGAAAGTAGTATGAGGAATGGACCAATTAATAATGATAATAATGGTGCTGTGCCTCTTATAGGCCCGAGATAGCCCTAGGGAGGAGCAGAGTGCTGTTCCCAGCTATCCCAGTAAGGTGGTGGTTCTTGTTTCCTGCCCACTGCCCTCCTGCAGCATCTTCACTCTGAAATGTGGGGCTGTGCTGTGCGTGGTTCTTAGTGTGTGAAGGCTTCTTGGGGTGGAAGGGCCACGTCCATGGGATGGGATGGGAGGGACAGCCCCGAAGGATGGAGATGGGGCTGTGTGGTGGGTGTCAGTGTGGATGGAAGAAGTCAGCATCCCTCTCAGCATGGCCTGGGATTGGGATAGGTGGTTTGGGTCCTTCTCCAAGCACACAGTGTTTTTCAGTCCATAGTTTCATTGTGGCTTGCTCTAAACAAAGCTGCTCCACACATCCATCCTTGTGAACCCAGAGCTGGGGCATCCCAGCTGTTCCTTGGTCAGGAAGAAGCATTATGGCCACATACCCTCTGCAGAAGGTTGGGTACCGGGATCCCACACTGAGCTCCTCCCCAGTGGGAGCCGAATTCCTCTGGGCATTGCAGGGTGACTCACACTCTCCTCCCTGCACAGTCTGGGCAGGGAAGCTGGGTGGTGCTGAGGTGTTTGCTCATGGGACACCGCCTCATTCCAGGTGTGCTGGGAGGAGTGGGATGTTGTGTAACCCGCTGGGGAGGGGGCAGCTCCTGCGTGCTCAGGGACACGGCGACCAAGCTCTGGCCCTGTGCCTCTTGTATGGCTTGGGGCCACCCTGCATCTCTCTGAGCCCTGCAGTTTATGGGGCACAGATGGGATGGGTCTGCAGTTGCCATGGACTGAGCTGAAACATGAGCTTGGCTTGGTGTGGCTGTAACACTAAGTGACACTTTGCTGTCACCTGGGGCTGTGACAAATGGCTGCTCTGAACTGACAAATTCAGCCATGGTACTGCTGGAGCCTGGCAGAGCCACTGGGGCTTTCAGCTGACCCCACTGCTGCTGCTCCAGCTCTTCCCAATGATGAAGATCGCCCTTCCCCACCCGCCTGTTGTGCTGCTCCCACCCTCAGGTCCTCAAGCAGTGAGCTGGCCGTGCTCATTGCCCGCATGCAGACAAATGCTGACCAGGTGGAGAAGGACATCCTAGAGACGCAGTCCCTGCTCACACAGGTGAGATGTGGCACAGGGTGGTGGGAAGGTGGAAGGCTTTGGCTGGAAATGCAGTGCCTGGAGTAACAGGTGAGGTGTCTGCTCTGTGCTTCAGACTTTTTTTTTTCTCTGTTTTTCCTGGTCTCCAGGATGTCAGCAATGAGCAGAAGAACAAAGCCTTCGAGTTCCAGGCTGAGAATGCCAGGAACCTCAAGGAGGCAGAGACGCTGCTGAAGGACCTCTTCTTGGACGTGGACCGTGCCAAGAGGCTGAAACACCCCCAGGCTACCGAGATAGAGAAAGAGTGAGTGCACTGGGGGAGCTGGTGGGATGGAGAACTCCCAGCAGGGAGATGGAGAACTTCCCAGTTCCTGGGAAGTGACTCCTGGGACACCCCTGCTGATGGAGAACCCCAGGCCAGTGTAGAACAATAACAAATTTTTATGGGTTTTATGGGTGAAATGTGGGCTCCTTGAACAACTCCTTGGCTCTCCTCATTCCACACTGCCACACAAAAATGTGCCTTTTCTCCTCGGCAGCATCCAGCAGCTCCATGAACGTGTGACACAGTTGTGTGCAGAGTATCGGGACCTCTATGAGAAACTGAACGTCCCTGATATCGGGCCCAGGGTGGACTGGACAAAGATTCTGGACCAAAAGATGGTAACAGCAGCTGCTTTCCACACGTACCCACAACTCCTCCAAGATCTGATAATGCCCATAGGGCTCTGCCAGCCATCCTGTGCCCAGCATCACGCAGGGATGTTATGGGTTTGGTGGTGGAGCTAACTCAAGTGATCTGGATAGGAGAACTCTCCTTCCAGATCCTAAAACCCACTGGAGAACCCTCTGGATTGACCCGTTCAGATTAAGAGCAAATAGAGGGGGATCAAGTAGAGATGCCATGATAGAAGGATAAGGGAAGGTGGTGTCGTCAAGGACTTTTAGCCCTACATCCTAGGGTACGCCCAACTGTAAGGTGTTGGGTGTCTTGACTGCCCAATTTGGTAAAAACCACTGAGATCCCCTCCCTTCCTCCCAGGCTGGTATCAGATCTTTCCATACCCTGCCAGCTTGCACTGTGGTTTCTCCCAGAAATATGGTATTTTGCTTTACCCTACTTTATTTGCACAGAAACAAGTCAATGCAGGACAGTACGGCCCCGGCATGTCAGAGCTGGAGAAGCAAATAGCTGAGCACAATATCCTCCAGAAGGAGATTGAAGCCTATGGCCTTCAGATCAAGAACCTGCGCTGCAGGGTAAGGCATCCTCTGCCTCCTGCTTGTCCCCTCTTCACCTGAGACCCCAACCTGTGTCCTGTGTGCTCATTGCCATGGTGCTGCAGAGGGCAGGAGGAGACTGGAGCTCAGGCAGAGGCCAGGGAGGTGGTTCTGTGAATCAGCTCCCCAACATCTATCAGTGATGATATTTTGGTAACAGCTATTGTTTTGTCCTTTTTTTTTTCTTGGTCTTGGCTGTTATAACTCAGGATGTGACAGATCTGAAGAGCCAATACAAGGACTTGCTGGTAAGGTTCTTGGTGGTTTTCCGGACAGATTGGGATCTCATAGCAGAGTAATTCCTTTCCCAATGGGCAGGAAATGCCCAGGTCAGGGCAGGAACTTCCTCTGCGGTTGCACGGTGGAGTCATGTCCCTCATTTTCTTGGGTGCAAATTGAGGGCTGTGGGTGAAGGTAGCACCTCTTTATGGGCCACCATAAAGACAGGAGCTGCAGCAAGAAACCCCATCCCACAGAACATCCTATGGGATTGCAAACGCTGAGGCTTGTCCTGATCCATAATAAGGACTGCGGAGAGGAGATGGGAATCTGGAGTAAATGAAGTGACCCAACACCCTGGGCTTGGCCTGCTGGGTCCGTAGGGTTTGACATTGAGGAATGCCATTGTGAGAAACATAGCAGAGCTGGGACTGCTTTCAGACTGCCCAGGGCATCATTCTGCACCTGGGATTCTGGTTAGACAAACTCATCCTGTTTGTGAGGGAGGAAAAGGCCCCATCAGATAGGAATGAGCAGAGAGATCTCACCGAGGTCTCTGGGATTCTTCTGGTGGATGTGCAGTGCGGGGGGCCCTGGGGAGCACTAACACCTCTCTCTCCTCTGCAGAAAGCTTCTATCTGGCGAGGGCAGAGCCTGGGCAGCCTGTACCACCACCTGCAGGGCTGCACCAAGGAGCTGGGCTACCTGACGGAGCGGCAGACCCGCATCCTGAAGCAGGACTGGAGTGACCAGATGACAGACGTGCAGAGCATGCGGCGGGAGTACGAGGTGAGCTTCGGGGATGGCAGCATTTCAGCCTGTCCCTACCATGCCTGTTAACCATGCCCCCAGGTGTTACATCTCCATGGTTATTGAACACTTCCAAGGACAGTGACTCCAGCAATTCCCGCTTCCAACACACTAATGCTCTTTCGGAGAAGTTTTTCCTACTATCTAACCTGAACCTCCTCTGGCACAACTGAAGGCCATCACCTCTCATCCTGTCAAGCTTCTCTTCCTCTTCAGGACTTCAAGTCCAAAGAACTGCTCAGCCAGGAGGAGTTTGTCAACAACCTGCAGGACGATGGGGACAGGATGATTGAGCTGAAGCATCCCGCTGTCAAACCCATCCAGGTGAGGAAAGGGCTCTCCTTCCAAACCCTACGAGAGAATGAAAATGCTTCATGCAATCTGAGCCCCAGGAGGTTGGAGGAGCCCACTGAGTCACATTCTGTGCCACCACAGGCTCACCAGGAGGCCCTGAAGAATGAGTGGCAGAACTTCCTGAATCTCTGCATTTGCCAGGAGAGTCAACTGAAAAGCGTGGAGAACTACAAGAAGGTAAAAAGCAGAGGGGTGGTCAGAATGTTTGCTGCTGTTACCCAGTACATGTCCATTGGCACAGCTCACACCATACACAGCTCTTGTCCAACCCCTAGGATGGTTGTGGAGTTCTGTGAGCTATGGGAGCTTAGCTGGGAACTGAGACACCCCACAGGAGGTGGAGACAGCAATGTTCTCCCACCTCTGACTGTTTTCTTGCCCATGTCTCCAGTTCCAGGACGATGCTGAGACTGTGAGCCGCTCCCTGAAGAAGATGAGCTCCGATCTGGACACCAAATACACCAAATTCAACAAGGACAGCCCTGGCGTGGTGTCAGATCTGCTGCTCCATCTGGAGGTGAGGTCTTTAGGACTGGTGGCACCGTCCAGTCTTACATTGCGCATCTCTGGCACAAAAATGTTATAGCTTCATCCCTAAATAAGAGTGGGGAATGAGAAGAGGTGGGTGAATGACCCTCCTGGGCAGCTCCTCCCACCTCATTGCCACCAAGAGCAAGGGAGGGAAGAGAGAAGTCTGACCTCAGGGGAGAGATGCAGGTTGGAAAGGCACGTTTGCCCAGGAGAGAGGGAAGGGATACATCCCATGTGGGATCTTTCCCGTACATTTCACTGCCAAGAGGTGCTGGGATCTCAGGAACCTCTGACACTGGAATGCAGTCACCTTTTGGCAAGACTCTGCTCCTCGTCTGAAATCAAAACATCCCTAAGAGGTTTAATATGAGTCTGTGTGATCACCAAAGGTTAACTCAGGCTGTCCCTTCAAGGGCAAATGTGCTGGGAGGGAAGGAAACGGAGAAGAGTGGTGATATAAGTTTACTGAGGGACGTGGTTTAGTGGTATGATGGGGATGGGCTGATGATTGGGCTCGATGATCTTAGAGGTCTTTTCCGACCTTAATGATTCTGTGATAACAAAAAAGGAGAGGAGGGGACACCAAGGGTTCAAGAATGGAGAAGCTCCCGCCTCCATTGTATCAGTGAACACACAAGGATGGAGAACTGCCACCTTGCCACCTCCCTCCCTTCCCCCAGGTACCCACTGTTGTGCGATCCCTTCCTCTTCATTTAAGCACTGTCTTCCCTGCTTCTAGAATGATGAGAAGGCCGTGAAGCAGGCAGAGAAAAGCATCGCTGACCTGAAAAAGAGGAGCAAGGAGATCAGCCCTCTGAAACTGCGCAGGATGCGTTCCTCCCAGCCCCTCACCTTGGACACCCTGTGTGACTGGGATGCAGGAGAGGTGAGAGATCGACTGGTGGGTCCATCAGAAGAGGCAGGAATTGGATTCTTCTCCAGATCTTCTTTTCACGCCTGGTGCTGCAGAGGTGAATCTTTGCATGGGTTTTGATTTGTCCCAGGTGCAGCTGACCAGAGGTGACAAGTACACCCTGAAGGACAACAGCAACCCAGAGATGTGGGTGGTGCAGAGCAGCACTGGTGTGGTCCAGGAGGCCCCTTCTGCTTGCTTCTCCATCCTTCCACCAGACCCTGAGGCCGTGGACAAGGTCAATAGGTGAGTGCAGGTCATCGACAGCACGACTGCCTAAACCCCAGGCAAAAAGAAGCACAAAATACCATCTGGTCTCCCCGTTAAAGGGTAGTTCCACTTGATCCAGTGTCTTCTGTCTCCATTCCTCCTCATATGCACCACACAGACCTTGCTGTCAAAGCATTTTTGGCAGACAGGTTCGATTTCCTCACCCAAACACGTGACTTGCATAGGTTTGACTAAATTCATTGCAGAATCAGACTGCAGCTCAGGACTTGCCAAACAGGATGGAGCTATCTGTGCAATCTCCTTTCTGCCCGCCCCAGTGGGGAATGACAAATGTTCCTCGAACCATGAACCACCGTTCACTGCTGTTTGCTCAGTTGGTTTGTGAGGTTCCCACAGAAGGAGGGGATAATGCTGTGAGCTCTTGGCCCCGGGTGCTCAGATAAACCAGCACTGCTCACATGCTGTGAAAATTTGCTCACAGCCCAAATTCAGCAGCACTGGGTGAGTCTGTGGTGGGAGTTTGGTTCCCAAGCCACGAGGGTGTGATTATTGCATTATTTGGATTTATGGGCTTCAAGTGCTTTCAAACAGAAGAGAAAAAGTTTGCAGCATCCTCCTAGATAAGAGCACCAGGCTGCAGGCTCCCAGAGCAGATGAGGCTGTGTCAGGACTTGCTTGCACTGTGGTTGCTGATGCACAGCTGATCTTGCAGGCTGGAAGGGGAGCTGAACGCGGTGAAGCAGAAGCGAGCAGCAGCTCAGAGCATGCTGAGGCGCAGCCATAAGGAGACGGTCCAGCCCAGCCAGCAGGGTATGTGTGCTCACACCCAATCCCATGCACACGTTGGGCAGCCTGGTTAGCACTGGGATGCCTTGTGTCCTCCCAAAGAGAGCAGTGATGGAGTGATTCAGATCCAAGAGCTTGCCAACCATGGGCACTTCAATTCTCTGCTGCCCTTCTCAGATTTCTGAGTCTGACCTTCAGCTCCATCGACAGTTGTAGGGTATTTAGGGTTAATGGAGGGATGTACCTATCATAACCTTAATGAAGTTTGGGGTTGGGTTTGTTCACTACCTGAGGGATATGGGATAAAGAGATAATGATGGTGAAATGCCAACCCTTGGCTACCTGTCATGAGAAGTAGTTGGAGCTCTGGGGATCGTGCATGGGAGAGCTCACGTCCTAAGACTGGGATGGAAGATGTGCGATGAGACTGAACCCAAGCTGTGTCTCACTGCAGTGCTGCCCAAGAGCACTCCTGTAGTCCAGGATGACCCCCAAGCCGACCAGCTTCTGGGTAGCCTGGATCGTGTTGGCAAGGACCTGGTCCAGGTAGAGAAGGAGGTCCTGAACCGAGTGAGGTCCCCAGTGAGCTACACCGACCCCACTGACGACCTGGCCAGGAGGATCAAACAGCAGCAGGTGGGTGCTTCTATGGGGAGGGGAGGGAAGCACTGTGGTGTTGGCCCAAAACAGAGCTAGCACCCAAGTTACACAGGAGACACTTCGGCCCTTGAAGTGGGACCGGATAAGGTTGATAGAAAAACGTAGTCCTTTCCTCTGGCCCAGCTTTGTAGCCAGATGGCCCATTCATTTTGGAGCCATGGACCAGCCACTCTTGGGGAATCCTCACTCTTACAGTGGAAATGCTGTTATCATTTACTCTCAGGTCTGTAGCATAAAAGACAATAAGATAGAAGGAATCAATCCAATGGCAAGCTTTGGGTCAATAGTTTGGTGGATGTAAAGGGAATAGGAAAAGAGAGAGTGCCCTGGAGCCTCCTCCCAGTTCTCTGGTCTGTAGTAGTAGTTCAATGCATCTTCTCCCATGGGGATTTACCCAGCACTGGTAGATGATGGGCTTGGATATGTTTCTTCCATCTTCCTTCCCCACGCCCTGCCATTGCCAGACAGCAGCAGTCTGGATGCCCGTGAGAAGGGCCACCACACCCAGAGCCCCAAAAGCCACCCCTGAGGGAGACACGTTTTGGCAACAGCACTGTTATGACTACGCTCAGTGACTCTGCTCCCATCTGATGTGCCAGGAAACAACAAAGAAACTTGAGAGCCTGGGGGCAGCCAAGGATGCCTTGCAGAAGGAGTGTGAGACCTATCTTTCCAAAAAGCCCACCAGCACTTCAGCTTCCCAGCTCCCCGTCACGCTGAATGCCCTCAGGAGCAAATACAGCGATGTCAGCATGCTCTCCAGCCTCTACAATGAGAAGTGAGTGGGAACGAAGGGAGCAAGGTGCTGCTCAGATGTGCCAACAAAGGGCATGTGGTCTATGTGGGCATATGGCTTGAGGGCCATCTAGCCCAGGGGAGATTGGGAACCTTCCATCCATCATCAAAGGTATCCCTGCAGGACTTTCTGTACGTAATCTGTGGTCAGATACAAAGCTGTACAAAGTCCACAAAAGTGATGTGTGTCCCAGCAATGCTTCATGCGGTCAAGCACAATGCACCTGGTTTCTGGCAGGGCTGTGAGTGCATGCTGCTTGTTCCCAGCCATGCTGCAGAAGCTTTGCTGTTAAACAAGCTTAAAAATGCGGAATTGGAGAGAAGAGGAAGAAATAAAGTGGTCTAGTGTAGCTAACTTTGTTGTTTTTCCCTTCCTCAGGGCTAAGGCTGCCCTGAACCTGGAGACTCAGATTGAGAACACAGACAAGGTTGTCAGCACGTTTGAGGCCAAGCTGGCTCAGGATAGCATCATTCCTGCATCTCCCAATGCCCTGCAGGACCGAGCCAATGACCTGCAAGTAAGGGAACATCAGACTCTTTGCTAGGGTGGGGAGATCTCTCAGCCCAGTGGGGAGAGCTGGATTTGGCTTATTTGAGCACGCCAAGAACCCAGTGATGGAGCCTTTCTAAGGTTCTGTTCTTTGCGCCTGAGCTCCCAATCTCCCTTCCCCACCATTAACTTTCACCCCGACTCAGAGTGACCCCAAAACTTCTCCCTTCTTCTCCACGCTCCATCCAACCCACCTTGTTTCCCATATTCTTCCATATTGGTTGTCTGTCTTGGAGATCCCTAAGAGCTGCGAGTTAGGGATGGCACTAAGGCGAATGCTGCTCTTTGGTGCTGCCAACCCGAATGCATCTCACCCTACAGAAGATGAAACGGGACCTGGTGGCCCAAGAGGACTGCGTGCTGAAGCTCAACCGCGGGCTGAAGGATGCTGAGCACAGCTGCAGTGCTGTGCAGAACAACTTCCAGGAGTACTGCCCTGACCTGCCCCGGCAGAAGCGTGAGGTGCAGCTCCTCAATGACCGCTACCACGCTGTTGCGGACCAGCTGGACCAGCGGTGAGGACCTGCAGCTCCCTGAGCACAGGCTTGTAGTCCTAAGCAGATGACTTCTGGCCATTTGCTGACCCAATGACCCTACACAGAGAGCCATTTTTGTTATCTTGGTGTGACATATATACCAAGGTGTCTTTTTAGGAACTTGCATGTGAATCTTTATCCTTCTCCTTAATATTTCTGTTCTATGTAGAGAGAAGACCCTCCGAAATATCAGCCTCACCTACCAGCAGTTCCAGAACTCCAATGAGAACCTGATGTTCTGGATGAACAACCTACCCAAGCACCAGGTGAAGACCACAGATGGGCCAAGCCAGATCAATTACAAGCTGCAGGCACAGAAGGTGTGTTTCAGGGCAAGGACCACAGTATGGGAGGAATTTGATGTTGGGAATGGCATGCCGAGTGGCACCAGCCAGCTCTTGAGCAGCCCCTAAGCTGGCTCACTCAGGTGATGGGGTGCAGAGGCCTCTGGGTGGTATATTTCAACCCATTCTTAACATCATTCATCTGTCTTGCAGAGACTGCTGGAGGAGATTGAAAGCAAGGAGCCTGAGAAGAACGCCGTGGTCAGACTGTCCCGGAATGTGCAGTCCACTCTCAATGTATGGCTGGGTTTTCCTATGTAGCGCTCCCTTATCACCACCTCACCAGAGAGATCCCAGCTGACTCTTCTGTTTTGGCTCTGAACAGGACTATGAGCTCCAGGCAGGCAAATACAGCTCTTCTCTGGACCCTGCTCTGACAGACTTTGCTGCCAAAAGGCTGCGGGTGACTCCTCTACAAGAAAGCATCCAGGCCCAGGTACAGTGTTAAGACAAACACACAGAAACAGTTATCTTGCTCCTGTGTGCCCTGCAAGCCTTAATCCACGCTTAGAGCCACGTTGTGACCCTAAACCCAGGGACAAATGTCATCAGCCTTTGGCAGGCCTGAGCCAGAGTTCCTTTGTTCTCTTCCCAATTACAGCCCCTATCTCCCGTGTCACCTTGGCTTTCCCAACTGCCATCCTTGTGTGGCTTAAGGTGAATCTGGAAGCCCAAACCCTGTGTAGGGCAATAGGCATCCAAGAGCCATTCAGTCAAAGGGGACATGTTCTCCTGCATAAGTACTTAGATGCTCCGTATCTCATTTTCCATAGCAAGTCAGATGTGATGACACCAGTCCCTGGGATAGCGCAGTATCGAACGTGTGCTGGGTGAAAGGAGGGCGTGGGGATGAGTGGGACGAGGCTCTCACTGCTGCTCCTTTTCCAGGAAAATGATGTATCCAAGCACTACATGGAGCTGGCGGCAGAAAACAGACAGCAGCTCAGCCGGCTGGAGTTTGCCAAGAAGATTGTTGAGAAGGTACCAGCTAAGAGCTTGTGGGTGGTTGGGGTACATTGGACTGTAGTTGGAAACGGTCCTTCTGCAGCTGTAACAAGGCAGCACGAAGCACCCTTGTGCACTGCAGCACCTCCCTGACAGGTGGAAACTTTTTGAGGTGTAGCTGCTTGAAATGGTGCTAATGTGTCCTTGTTTGTCACTTACAAGCAGCCTCATTTAGGTGCTCCCTGGGGTTATCTACCATTCTGTCTCCTGCCCTGCCCTGCTCTGTGCTGGGTTCAGACTGACTTGCTTTCCCAGCTTTTTTATTTTCGTTTGCTTTCTCCTTGCAGAAAGAAGTGCATGAGGACATTCAAAGTGTGCATGAGCAGACCCAGCAATCTGCAAACAAAGCTGTGTCGAGCAGGGAATCTGAAGGGCTGAAATTGCAGCTGGAGGAGGAGAGGAGGAACGTGGCCAGGATTGAAGAGGAGCTGGAGGAGCACAGGAACAAGCTGCTTATGCTGAAGACTCAGAGGCCCGTTGAAAGAGTGGAAGAAAAAGAGGTGGTGGAATATTACAGAGACCCACAGCTGGAGAGCAACCTGACCAAGATGATGCGGCAGATCGAAGAGGAAGGCAAAAAGAGGCAGAGCCTGCAAGAAGACATCGAACTGATGAGCAGGAAGCTTGCCCAGATGGAGAGTGAGAAGAAGGCTGTGCCTGCCCAGCTTCTCACCAAAGAGATAACAAAAATTGAGAAAGATCCCAGCCTGGATAGCCAGGCAGCCAGCCTTCGGCAGGAGATCAGGCGTCTCCAGGAGGAAAGCTTGGCCGCTGCTTCCGAACTGGAGCAGTGTAAGAGAGAGCTGCACATGCTAGAGAGAAAGCAGCCCAACATCCGAGAGAAAGTGGTGGTGAAGGAGCTGATCAAAACAGAGAAAAACCCAGAAATGCTGAAGTCTGTGAGGAACCTGCAGCTACAGATTGATGAGGAGTCCTTCAAAAGGAAGTCTGCAGAGGAAGCGATTGTGAAGGTGAAGAGCAAGATCGAGGAGGTGGAAAAACTAATTGATGCTGCAGAACCCAAAATTATTGTGAAGGAGGTGAAGCAGGTAGAGCAGGATCCGGAGTTATTGAAAGAGTCTTCCAAGCTTAAAACTCTGATTGAAGAAGAGAGGAGCAAGAACTTGGCGCTCGCGGGTGAGCTGGGAGAGCTGCAAAGCCAGTGCAGCATTGCAGAGAAGCAAAAACCAAGGGTGGAAGTTAAAGAGAGGGTCAATGAGATTTTCATGGTGGATCCCGAAACAGAGAAGGAAATTGCACACCTGAAAAGAGAGCTGCAGGAAGTTACTCTGAAAAGGACAAAGATCGACAGCGAGGTGGAAGAGGCCTTGGCAGAACTCAGTGTCCTCAGGTCACAGAAACCAGAGGTGGAGCTTAAAGAGGTTATAGAGGAGGTGGTGAAGCATGAGAAGAGTCCTGAAATTCTTAGAGAAATCGACAGGCTGAAACAGCAGCTGAATGAACTAGTGAACACCAATGGCAGGACCCAAGAGCAGCTCATCAGGCTGCAGGGTGAGAGGGATGAATGGAAGAGGGAGAGATCCAAGGTGGAAACGAAGCTGGTCAACAAGGAAGTCATCCGGTATGAGAATGATCCACTGTTGGAAAAGGAAGCTGACCGCCTCCGTCAAGAAGTGCGCAGCATGGCTCAGAAGAGGAGAGCTGCAGAGGATGCTATTTATGACCTGCAGAATAAATACATGCTCCTGGAGAGGAGAAAGCCAGAGGAAAAGGTCATCGTCCAAGAGGTGATTCTGACTCAAAAGGATCCCAAGCTCCGAGATGAACACAACAGGCTGAGCCGGAGTCTGGATGAGGAGGTGAGCAACAGGCGGCGTCTGGAACGCGACGTGCAACAGCTTCGTGTGCTGGTGGAAGAGCAAGAGAAGCTCCTCAACTTCCAGGAAGATCGAAGTAAGAGGCTTGCACTGGAGAAAGAGATGAGGCAAATTACCTTGAGAATAAAGGAGCTGGAGGAGAGCCCAGCCCCAGTGCAAGAGAAGATCATTATGGAAGAAGTGGTGAAGTTGGAGAAGGATCCGGTCCTTGAGCAGTCTGCCAGCAACCTGCGCCTGGAGCTGGACCGGGAGAAGATGGAGGTGCTGAACTTGCAGAGAGAGTGCAAGAACCTGCAGATGCAAGTTGATGTCCTCCAGAAAGCAAAGTCCCAGGAGAAGACCATCTACAAGGAGGTGATTCGGGTGGAAAAGGACAGAGCGCTGGAGAGCGAACGCGCCCGCATCTGGGAACAGCTGAGCAGGGAGAGAGGGGCCAAGCAAAAGGCAGAAGAGGAGGTACGGAGGCTCAGGGAAAAGATCGAGAGAGCTGAAGGCATGAAGAGGACGTGGGCTCGGGAGGAGACAGAGCTGCAGAAAGCCAGGAACCTGGCAATCCAGGAGAGAGCCAGCCTGGAGAGCGAGCTGCGGGAGCTGGAGAGGCAGAAACAGCAGAAAGTTCTTTTCCTTCGGGAAGAGTCCAAACTGCTCAACCAGCGGACTGAGAGTGACCGGCAGAAGAAGAAGCAGCTGGAACAGGAGTTTTCCATGCTGGAGGCAGATATCCTGAGGGAGAAGGACCAGATCTACAATAAGGAGAGGTTCATTCGAGATCTCCGGTCAAGAGTCAGCAGGGAGGAAATAAATCACGAGACCCAGATGAGAGAGACCAACCTCTCCACCAAGATCTCAATACTGGACCCTGAGACGGGGAAGGATATGTCCCCTTACGAGGCCTATAAGAGAGGCATCATAGACAGAGGCCAGTACATCCAACTGCAAGAGCTGGAGTGCGACTGGGAGGAGATCACCACCCTGGGCCCAAACGGAGAAGTCTCGGTTCTCCTGGACAAGAAAAGTGGGAAGCAGTACTCCATCGATGATGCACTACGGCTGAGAAGGATCACGAAGGAGGAGTACCAGCTGTACCGGGATGGCAAGATTCCCATCTCTGAATTTGCCTTGCTGGTGGCTGGGGAATCTAAGCCTCCTTCATCCCTTTCTATTGGTTCCATCATCTCCAAATCCCCAATCCAATCCCCCACTACCCCGCAAACCCAAAGCTTTTTCCCCCCAGGCTCACAGAAGGGCTTCAGTGATGACACGTCCCCCATTGCCGGGGTGTACGATACCACCACTGACACCAAGTACAACATCAAGACTGCTGTTACAAAGAAGCTGCTTGATCCCATGACAGCTCAGAAGCTCCTGGAAGCCCAGGCTGCCACGGGAGGCATCATAGACCTCCTTTCTCGGGATCGGTTGTCGGTCCATAAGGCAATTGAGCGGGGGCTGATTGACAGGACCTACATGCAGAGACTGCTCAACGCCCAGAAAGCTTTCACGGGGATTGAGGATCCAGTGACCAAGAGAAGGCTGTCTGTGGGGGAAGCAGTTCAGAAGGGATGGATGACTAAGGACAGTGCCTTCCCCTATTTGGAGGTCCAGCATCTAACTGGAGGGCTCATTGACCCCAAGAAAACCGGTCGCATCCCCGTGCTGGAAGCTGCCCATATGGGCATGATAACGGGTGACCTGGCCAACAGGCTCCAGGATGAGTCCAGCTATGAGAAAGACCTCATCGACCCCATCACTAAGGAGAAGATAAATTACAAGGAGGCCATGGCTCTCTGCCAGAAGGATTCTCTGGGCAGCCTGCTGCTGCTCCCAGCTGCATCAGAGGGCTACCAGCCCTACCGCTCCCCCAAGCTCTCACGGTTCAGGCATTGAACGGATCGGTCCTTTCAGGAGTTCATCCCTTCAAAGCATCTCTCCCTGCGGAAGCAGCAGCGATCACGGGAATGGAGCATCTAGCATTTAGAGCTGCATACTCTTCTGTCTTAGCTATCCCTGCTTCCCAACACAGCTTGGCCGTGTGAGGAAGAAAGCGTGATCAAACACGTGCAAGGACCTGGGCACGCAGGTCCCGCTGTCCCCCAGGTTGCTGTGACAGCAGAAGGGGTTTGCTTGCAAGAACTCTGATGGCAATAGATTAAACATGGCTGTAGACAGAAAGGGGGAGAGGCAGAGTGTTTTCAAGTTGGGTCATTCTTCTGCATGCAATAAACGTAGAAAGTGCGTCTCTGTGGCTGTGTTCTTTTTGCAACCTGTGGCTGAAGGTGGGGGATGTGTTCCCATACAACCACATGCCCTATCTATAGAGCGTTTGAAGGCTCTTCATCCCACAGATCTCACAGCACTGAACTGAGCAGAAATACTATTCTGCGAGTCCACAGTTTTAAAGATTTTCCTATACCTGGTGCCAGTGCTGTAGATGCCTCGGGTTGGTTCACTGAGCTGCTGACAGATGAAGCCATGCCTCAAGCAAAAACCCAATCAAACCCCATTGACGTGGGAGGTTTTGGGGCTTGTCCTGCACCCGTGCTGAGGCAGATGTGTTGCAAGGGATGGGCTGACCTTCAGTAGCATTTTGCTGATGTTTGCAATCCATAGTGATGTGAAACTGCTTTCTGCAGCTCTTGGCTGTGGGATCCACCCAGAAGTACCTGAAAATCTGCACTTGCTTTTTTTTTTTTTTTTTTTTTTTTAAGCTGAACTTTCCCTCTGCCACTTCCAGTGTTCAGCCCTTGCTGAAATAAACAGGTCCCATCTCACACATGTCCCTGTGGAGATAAGGGGTGAAATGTTCTTCCTTTACCCCATTATGGAGAGTCCTCTGATTGAGAAAAATGACTTCTTACTGATACGAGCTGCTCTTCCATCTCCAGCAAAGGTTCTTTTAGCTGATGCTGCTGGGAAAACCCAACACAGCCAAAGCAATCCATAACATTCTCCACATTTTTCCCCCATCAGAGCAGCAGCGTAGCCTGGATTTCCACATTGCCTACCTGGGATTTGGAGTCTGGGCTCCAAGAAACCCTCCTCCCTGCTACTGCTCTTGCTAATGAGATACTTCACATTATTAAAGCAATACGATGGTCACACGGTGACTCTTTCCTGAAGTGCTGCTTTGAAAGTTTTAAGGAATGCTACGTAACTAAGGGATTTGGTAATTAGGCAGTCGGTTAATCGCTTTGTATAAATGTGCTCTGTGACTGTATGACGGGGATAATAGGTATTTATCCAGGGCTGGGTGAAGATGTTAAGAGACAATTAGCTGGGTGAGCGGTCTGGCTGGCTGAGCAGTCTCCCTTGGATGGCCGGTCTGCCTCTTGTTTTTGGAAAAAAAATCCTTGTCTTTGGTAAATGTTCCCCACCTGCAGAAAGCCACCTGCATGGTAACCTTCTGACATCCATAGGAAGCCCTGTGTTGCTGCAGAGCTTTCCCAGAGCCCAGCCAGCCATCAGGTAGGGTTGTGTGCTGCTCAGAAGGAACCAGGCAGTGCTTTGCCTCCCTTCTCCAGCACAGGATGGTGGGGCAGGATCATGGCGGTTATTTCAACACAGCTGCTCTTAGTGCCTTTTGTTGCCACTTGGCTTGGGTCATAAATGTCTGAAATCCAACTTGTTGCTTCATTTTACTGTGCTCGATGAGCCATGCTATTTTTATTTATGGTTCTGGGCTGCATGGGTGCCCTTGATATTTATTTCTTAATGTAGGTCTTGAGGAGAAAAAAAACAAAACACTCCTTTGCCAACAGTTTATTAGGTACAATGTGATCATTTGTTTGCAGAGTGCAAACAATGGAGCATTGTCTGTACAAAGTGATTTGACTTTAAAACATGTATGCAAAGGCAAGGTGCTTATTCCCACAGCAGAATTCATCCAGGTCTCTCCAAAGAGCCCCTGCGAGCTGCTTGTTATCATATGGAGGACATGAGATGCACAGCAGCCCTCAGTTTTCCAACCACATGGCTCTGTAGGCTGCTGGGAGAGCCCTGCTGCCTGCCCTCCTCAGTCACAAACCATGCCTCCCTTGCACAAGCAGCACAGCTTCTTCTGGGCAAGGCACTCCAGCATGACTCCTACCAACAGCTTCAAAAGCAAAGCAACCCTCCCCAAAACCTAATTTGTGCAAATTGCAGAGGCAAGCAAGCTACCCAGGTCCTGGCGGCTTCTAAAGCTGCAGGGGGAATGTAGCCAGGTGGTGGGGCAAGGCCCAAAGGGAGGTGAGCAACAGGTCCCAGGGTGTTGCTGTTGGGGGGGACTGCTACAGTAGGGATGACAAAGGTCTTTTTGATGTTGGGAATGAAGCAGAGCCACCTGCTGCCTTTCCTCAGGTGAAGAGAAGGAGCAAAATAAAGGGTAAAAGTGCTTGGTTCAGGCAGGCAGGTCATTTGCCCTTTGTTCCACAACAGAATTGAGAGCACATCTCTGCTCCTGCCAGGGACTGGGGCTGCAAAGAATAAAGGAAGAGTGCAGGAGATGATGAAGGGAGGTCTGTGAAAAAACAAATGCCACCCAGCTTGCCCTGCAACACTAGCTCAATACCAAGCAATAAACACAGATGTTTCTGAACAAATGACAAGCCTTTATTTTTTTCTATACTGAAAAAACCCACAAGGCCACAGATGCCAAAACCACACTAGAAGCTAATGATAATTCTCCAAACACCTGAACAGCAAAAACATTTCCAAAAGCAAAGGAGCCAGCATTACATCTGGGCTGATGATGGAAAGCTGGTGTTGCAGATGTCAGTTTCCAATATATGCAGCAAGTGCTTTATTTGAGCTGGATCTTCTGGCTTCTCACAACTAAGGCATAAATTAAGATACTTTACAGTGCTCCTCAGCTTTCAAAACGGCAGAATGTCACCTCTGTTAAACAGCTCAACTTAAACGTATCCAACACTGACAAATCTGGTTCTTGCTAACAGTGAATGGGTAAGCAGAGCAGCACTGTCCTACCCACAGCAGAGCTCCAGCACACCCTGGTGTCAGGAACTGCACCATCAGACCCGCAGTGAGATCTGGGGGTGCTCCAGTGCTGGAGAGAGAAATCTTTGTGTGTAAGTCACCTTAGCTTGCTGGCTAATGAAAGGACAAGCATCTGAAGCATGCTCTCTCTTTTACATGTCACTGTTTTATGCTGACAGTAATCTCACCTTTGCATGTGGCCTCTTCAAAACAGCTCTATTGGACGTAACTTAAGCAAACCTTTCCCCAGCAACAGGCTGAGAGACTCTAAATGGACTTCTCAGGAAAAGTAAGGCCCTAGGACGGGACTAGCCTCTTGCTAAGCGCACTGAAACAGATCTGCACTGCTCTCCAGAAGTGTATGGAGAGAGCTGTGCATCTCATCTGCAGTGTCTCTGATGCACGTGTTGCTCTTCAGTGCTCTGGGGGCTTTTCCGAAAGAAGTACTGGTGACTGAGAGCTGCCTTGGCTGAGATGCGTTTGCTGGGGTCGTACAGGAGCAATTGCTGCCAAGAGAAAACAAACATCAGGTTTAAGATTTTACAAGCCAGAAGATCAATTGCACCTGGATGTGGCTGGGCCCAGATGCAGTTGTTGTTCCTGCCTTTTCCCTTCTCTGGGCTTCAGGAGTAACCCCCAGCTGAAGTGCTCAGCAGTGCCCTAGGGGAGCTTACACTGACAGCCAGGATTAAGCTCTATGCATTAGGAAGGTTGCATAGATTGTGGTTTTTTTTTTTTTCTTGTTTTTTTTTTTTTCTTTTTCCCAGTGATTCAATCAGTATGTTTAATAAAAACACAACTGCATGTACTTGAAAATGCTGTGAATTTTGTGCCCCAAATATTGTGTATGTGAATATAGTGTTCCTCAAACAAATACACCTGTTCAATGAGTTGATGTTTCTGCAGTGGAAAAAATGAATATTACAGCCAATTCAGCTAATGTATTTCAAGGTAGATCAGCCCCAATTATATTCTTGTCCACAGGCCTTCTGCTGAACCCACACTCACCGCCAGTAGGTCTCTGCCATGTCGATCTAAGTTGGGAACAACTTCCTTCATCTCTTTCCTTGCCCACTGGGGAAAGTCGCCCTTGTAGTCAGGCAGCTGTGACACCCCAGGCCAGGTTGCTTCGGTGGGAGTGCCCAGGGTGCGAAAGATCCGGAAGAGCTGATCGATCTCTGAGTCCCCTTGAAACAGGGCCTTCCTGGTCACCTGCAGCAAAAATAAATAAATAAATAAATAAATAAATGAATGAATAAGCAGCCAGGACCCACCTTTCCATTAGCTCTGTGTCCTATTTCTCTCTGCAAACAAACCTTTGTTCCAGCAGGTGCAAAAAACTGCTCAAGCCAAGGCAGTTCTGCCAGACAGCGGCTGGAAAACCGAGGGGTGTATGCTTGTCCCCAGCTCCTCCCATGGACTGGTACTCCCCTGAGGCTGTCCCACTTTCAATCAGTCCTTTGTCTCAAGTTTCCTACCATCCTCTCTTAAAGACCAGTTACTAGGTTCTGCTCATCAGCAGCTCAGGAGCTTTGGGAGCTAGGGAGTGCTGTCTTGCTGCATGCAGGGATATGAGCTCTTTGAACTAGACCGTAGTCTCTAGGAGACCCAAACAGAGCAATGCTCTGACCTGTTCTGAAGTGCTAGTTCTCTGCAACCTGCTGGGAGACATCTGCAAGAGAGTCTGCTCCTCCCAGGATCAGAATGCTGCTGCAGTAAGACTGAAGTACTACACTGTCACATACTGACACTGCAGCCAGACTACAGAGGCTGCTTTACCTTCTGGCACTTCCCTCCTGCTAGCAGATCTGACAGCGCAGCTAAGGATCAGCTAACCCTCAGGGTGGAGTTTCCATAACACACACCCCCAGGACTGGGTGGGGACACAGATCAGTATCACAGATACTCCACATCCTGCCCCTCCTTCTCCACTTCCCATTGCAGCTGGGCCCTCCCCACTCATTTAAACAGACGTTAAAACCCATACTACCATTTCGGCAAAGATGCAGCCAATGCTCCACATATCCACAGCTGTTGAATAGTATTTGCATCCCAGGAGTATTTCAGGAGCTCGGTACCACAAAGTCACCACCTGGTAAGGAACCAACAAGCTCTGTCTGGTTTTCCTGAGTGAAACTTAGAGGCATGGAATCCTTTTTTCTCTGTTGTAACAGTGACTGTACAAATCAGAGTGTGCTATGACCATGTTTAATTATTGACAGCATAGTTAAGATTAACAGATCATTTTTTAATAGGGCACTGGAATAACCCTATGAAAAGAAAGTGAGAAACCAGTTTACAGGCAGGCTGGGGTAGAAGGGGTCAGCACACTTTGTACGGACACGAGATGACCCCTTAGCTGCAGGTCAGCTATGGATATGTCGCTTGTGATGCTGTCATGCATCCACTATAGTTTGTGTACCTCACTCTCAGATGACAGGGAGTCTTAACAGTACCTCATGAGTGTATGTGCGCAGGGGAACTCCAAAAGCTCTTGCCAGCCCAAAATCAGCCAGTTTGATTGCTCCTGCTTCATTAATGAGCAAGTTCTGTGGCTTCAAGTCCCTGTGAATGACTCTGTGAGAGTGGCAAAAGCTCACACCCTGCAGCAGCTGGAAAAGGTAATTCTAAGGAAAGAAGAGATTTTAGACAACACAACAATTAAGCCACTTCAAAGATTTGATTACGTGAACCAGCACACTTTAGTTCACTCATCGATCTTAATGAGGAATATGACTTTGCAATAATGCAACACCAGGCTTGCAGGCCACTACCCAGAGATCCACATATGCTGCTCCTGCTGTATGGAGACAGAGACACTCCAGTCCAAGCAGGGGCAGTCACTTCCACCCATCCACTACTCTAGAAAAGCAATTAGCAGTAGATCCCTCTATTGTCCTATCAACAGTTTGTTCAGAAATGAGATGGGCTAGAGAGCCTGGAAACAGCTGGGGAAACAAACGCACTGAGCAATAGCACCAGGAGGCTTTCCCAGCTGAAAAGTTTTAGATCAGAAAGGCTGAATGACTGCAGCTGAGGATGAATCTCTCCCCAATGCAGTCTGGCTAAGAGCAGCTCAGTGCTGGCTCTGACCAGCAGAAGGCAGCAAGGACTCGCTCTCTTGCAGACCTGTTAGCTCTCCTTCCAGCACTATACCTTGACCAAGCTTAAAGGAAACTCTCCAGTTTGGGAAGAGTCTATGTATTTCTTCAGGTCCTGATTGAGATACTCAAATACGAGATACAACTTCTTCTGGCTGTGCACAACATCCAGGAGCCTGCAAGAGAAGTGCAAGCACCCCCTTCAATGCCTTTGTGTGAGAATTCGTGCTACACAGGGATGTTACAGCACATTCAGACCTTTGCCAGCTTCCAAGCATCCCTCATTCCTCCCTAGGTGTCTCTGCTTTGAAAGCCTCTAAGGCAGAGCAGAAGGTCAGGTATGCAGTATAGGAGGACTTGTATCAGCCTGATTTTGTTTGTTTTCATTTGCTTTTCCTTTTTTTGTATGGGTAGTGAAAGACTGATCTGGAGCTGATTATGATGATGACCAGGATGTGGAGCTGATGGGGAGGATTCACGTGGCTCTTACCTGACTATGTTGGGATGCTTCAGCTCCTTCAACAGCGAGATTTCTCGGATGGCAGTGCTGGGGACGCCCTCTGTCTCCCTATGGCAGAGGTGGGCTGTAGAGCACCCCATTTCATAGCCAGACCATACAGCCTGGCATTATCCCACTTCCCTTTTTCCTGTCACTGTGCCCCATTCTGTGCCCAGGGAGGGTCTCACACTTGGTACCACAGGCTTGGGTTGAACATGGGGGGACACAGAGTCATGGGGAAGGTGAGAAAGTCAGTGGGGGAGGAGGTGTAGGGGGGGAGGGGCAGTGCCACCACTATGGGCATCAATCTGCACCAACACTCCTCAGAGTCTGGACAGCCCAGAGGAGTAGATTAACCTTGTACACATTCAGTCCCCATTCTGGAGGGGCTGAAGTCGGTGCAGGGCTTCACCAGGCCCCAGTGCTGCACTCCTGAGGCAGAGGTGGCATCCTGAAATGATGGCACCCCAAAATGGCGCCATCCCAAAATGGTGGCTTCCTCCCTTGTCCTGAGCTGCGGTTGTGGGGCTGGGCTCTAATCACTCTCATTAGCCACTAGACACACTTTTTTCCCCTCGTGTCAGGCTTTTTAGAGCCTCTGAGGCCATTTTGCACACTGTGCTCTGGGCCCTTCTCGCACACCGGCTGAGCTAGGCCGTGGTGTCCCCAGGGGGAGGACATGGCCCCACTCACGCGTCCAAGCGGATCTTCTTGAGGGCCACCAGCTGCCCCGTGCGCTTGTTGCGAGCCTTGTACACCACACCATAGGTGCCCTCCCCGATCTTCTCCACCTTCTGGAACACCTGCTGGAAGGCCTCCATGGCCTCAGCCTTGTGGCTGCTGACACGGAAGGAGAAAAAGAACAAAAGGAGAAAAGGTGCAGGAGCACAGCAGTGTCTCTGCACCACTCCTCTGACCCAGGGCTCAGCTGTGGGTGAGGGCTGTTGGATTATGGAGCGGCTGTGTAGACCCAAAGAGCCCCACAGTGACAACCTGGGCCCGGCTGCTTGCTCTGTTGCATCGGATAAAGCAAAAATGGAGCAGAATACACCCAAATTGCTGCTTGGGGACTGTGGGAAAGGTTACGTAGGGCCAAGGGAAGCTGTTCGGTTCTGTTTGTGCCTGGTGTGAAGGGGATGTGGTGTGTAATTTGTCTTGCGCAATTGTCCCATGAACCTCCCCATTAAGGGCTGTGCTGCTTGGTCAGCCCTTTAGAAGATGTCCTTGGTGGGGGAATTAATAATTGACTTGCTAGCTGGCAGATTAAGGAATTATTACACGTGGTGGCACAACAAAAGGTGGAGCTACAGAGATCTGGGTATTGGGATGGGCACAGGACATGGCAGCCCACTGAATGCATGTTTCCATGGCACTTCTGTGTGATCTAAATAGACATCCTAAGCCACCAGCTCAAATTGTTTTAAAATGAATGGTACAGAAGAATCGAAGTAGGTGGCAGAGGTGAGATAACTATGGATCTGTGTGTCCAAGGCAAGCTTCTGTGTGAGTTCTCCATTGGCTTGGAAAGGTTGAGTTTGTGTTTGGATCTCCATCTGAAAGCATTGCCAAATTTGCTCTACCTTTTTTTTTTCCCTTTTTCCCCCCCCTTCCTGTAGAACTTAGAGGAACGTGGTAGCTTGGATACTCACGATGACCTGGTAAACATGGTCATTTGGATAAAATTTAAGCCTGGGGGAAAGGCAGGAGAATAAACAGATGAGATATAAATATAAACACGTCATGACATGCTAACTGTTGACTCTTATAAATCCAGGACAAAATCTTGCCTTTTGAGATAATGGTTTTGGACTTGGGCTGAACAGCTAGTTTGTGCAGAGATAGGGCTTTCAGAGCTTGGTAACTGTGTGAACAAAACACAGATCTCAACTATGATCAAAGATTATCACAAATACTGTAATTACTGAGCAACCTCAGGATTGTGAATCAAGCCTTTGGCAATATCTGTTGTCATTTTACTCTTTTTCTGTTTACTGCATGGCTTCAGTCCATGTTTTCCGAACATTTCAGCAGAGAATCTGAGCAAAAAACCAGACAAGGCTGCAGGTGGCTGAGTTACAGAGAACCACAGACAAATCTCACCTCAGATCCCTCAATTTCTGTTGCACAAAAAAGTTTCTCATAGTAAAATTTTATTTTCATCTCACATTAGCCATTTTGTCATTTTATTGACAGTTTAATCCTGCTGGGCCTGGCACCGTGTTCTTAAGCCAGGCTGGCTCTGATGTAATTTCATCTTCTCTTCTTGCAACTTTATCAAAGCCAAGCACTTCCTTACACACCCAGACCTTAGGAGGAGAAGGAAAACTGCAGTTTGCTATGTCTTCTTATATCACCCATAGTGTTTCTGCAGGGTTAATGCATGTGCCTTAGCAAGAAAGGTTTTTAATCAATAAAAGACAAACCACATTCTCTTTCTGTCTTTATTTAGAAAAATATCAATCAAAACCTTTAGATGCTTCCAAAAATAATGATTTAAGGTCTCCTAAACTTAGATGTGTCAAGGAAGAAAGTCAAGTGACAGTTGTCAGGGCAGTGCAAATATTTAATGTAGATCTAAAGTCCACCATGGACCTTGGATACAGGCTCCTGAACCCTCTAAGAGGGTCTAGTAAAGTAGAGGCTCCTTGCTCTTTTTGTTCCTTTGTTGTTCAGTCCAGAGCTGAGTGTTTTTCCAAGAATGCTTCTGTGTGGCAGCTGAGTCACCACAACCCAACACATGCACTCATGGACCCATAGCCATGCCGGGCTAACAAACTTTGCACTACTGCCCTTTACCTCTCATTTGCAGCATGTTGGCACCATATGCGGATGTGTGCAGATGTTTAACTACAGATTCAGAGACTTTGCCTTTTACTGACCTCTCCAAGCCCTGCATTACAAAAGAACTGCTGTAACTCATGCTCTCTTTTTCCTTAACCACCCTCTTAAACAACAAATTTGCTTCCCAGAGTCATTTTCCATGGTGACAGCTGGCACAAACTGGCAGCTCCACATTTACGTACTGGTTCAATCTTCATGTACTTCCCTATGTAGTGACTTCTCTCTTTGCCCTGGCAAAAAGCAGCAATGTTTTAAACCCACCTTCTAAATACACTTTCCAAATGTTTTCCACAGATGGCAGCTGCCAGATGGCCGTGGTGGGGACCAGCACAGATCTGGGGTCAGAGCTGCTGTCAGGATGTGCCAGATTCCATCTGCTGCTGCCTCTCCTGGAAATACTTCCTCTGCTCCTGGATGGCTTGTTCCAGCAGAGGCATGTTCATCCCTTCCACACAGGTCAATATTCGGGCTTTTATCACAGGACTCTCACCTGGAAATATAGAGGAAGCTTCTGTAGGAAGAGAAAGAGAAGTAGAAGCTCTGCGGCACACAGAAAGCTCCCTTCTGGCAATGTACACTTCCAGGTGGCCAAATAACCATAGCCTGAGACCTTGCAGAATGCTGCTCTGGCTGCATGCCTCCACAAGCAGCAGGTTAATTCATGATGTGCTTCCTTCCCTCTGCCTTGTCAGCTGCCAAATGCCAACGGTTGGCACCGAGTTCCCTTTGCCAGGTGAAAGAAGAGCCCAGGATACCAAACAGCATCCATCCACCCCATGGCTACACTGAGCAGCTTTGGCTTTTCCTATCTGAAAAGCATCAGGGTTGGGTTTAAGCCAATCTCTGCAGGCAAGAAGAGGGGACAACAAAGCTGGGCATAAAAGAGGCTCAACGCTCCTTGTAACCAGCAGTTCATTGGTGAACTCAGGTGCTGCACAAGGGGCCAAGCCTTGTGAACACAATCAGCCTTGTGCACACAGCCTCTCAGCCTCCTGCCCTTCCATGCCTACAAAACGGGGTCAACTTGCTCCTAGGCAGTGACAACCAAAATAACATGCCTTCCTAAAGGAGCTTTGCAGCAGAGGCTTAGCAGGTGACTCACCAGATGCCACGTGCATTGTGGCTTTCCACCCGTCGCTGAGGGTTTAAAGGGCACAAATGTGAGTGTTTGTTATCAGGTATGGCCAGGACAACATTTGGGATTTGCTTCACAGCCCAACTGAAATCCCATGCAAAGCTGCACCGTGCAGCTGGAATAACGGTCAGGGCACCCCAGGGAAGGCCAGCAGGTAACAACAGAGTGATGACAGGATGCCCTGCGTGACAAAGCCTGCCCATTTTCCTCACGCCCCATCTCCGAGGGCAGGGTGTAATTAAAGCCTTTCAAGGATGGCAAAGACCAACCCAGCCAGCTCCCAACAAGGTATTGCTGCAGTCAGCCACACTCGGAGCAAAGGCAATTGATCGCTGGTTTCATAAGCTGTGCTGCTCAGGCACTTCTGGCTTCTGAAGAAATCTGTGCCAGAGCACCGGGTTTTCATCAAGATAAGGGCACTGGTTCCTCAAGCAGAGGGCACTCAAGGAGTGTTGTGCATTTTCCAGCACTTTGCAGGGGGACTCCTTTGATAAGAGGTGTAGCCATGGTAAGGAGATGGATGCTGGAGCAGGGGTAGCAAAACAGCTTCCAGGACTCCAAAGGTTCATTAGACTCTCAGCATCAAGTGCCTGAACCCACTGGACAGGAATAGAGACTGTGCAGCAGCACTTCTGGTTAAAGCCAACCTTCCTTTACTCAGTATCTATTGTATCCAGCCAAACAGAGACACCATTTACCTTCCCTGTGTTCAGCCTCTCCCAGGACCATGTAGAGAGATCCCAGCTGGGCTTCAAATGGTTCCACCAGTGTGGTGTCGATGTGGACGTGGTGCTGGGCTGAGCCATGCTGAGAGCTGAGAATGGCTTCGGATCGGGCCAGGTCATAGCAGCTTAGCCTGGGAGCGATGGATGTGGGAGGTGCACAACTGAGATTGCAAACAAAGCCAGGGTACGGGGGCCAGCGGGGGAGCAACCCGGCCTGCAAGGAGCCCATGATACCCTCCTCACCTGCCAAATGTCCTCAGTGCTTCCCCTTCTGGGATGGAGCTGTTGATTTCCCACGGGAAGTAGTACACCCCAGCGCTTGGCAGCATCTCACACAAACACCAAGGGCTCTGCAAAAGCAGATCTGAGCTCCTGCTACCCAATTCTTGAACCAGAACCGGGTAACAGCATCCCAAAACTCCTCCTGTGCCCAGGTCCCCCAAGTAGAGGGCTGCAGGAGCTCGCACTGAGCCCTGAGCATCTTCCACCGCACACAGAGTGGGCTGCCACAGAGATGCAAAGCAACTTCAGCATGGCTTTAGTTTTGCTCAGCCAAAGCTGCAGCCAGGTAGGTGGCTGTGTCCTGCAGTTGTTCCTTTTGGCATTGTGTTCTCTCCTTTCTAGGGTCCTTGGGTTCAGCATGCCATGCATTTACTTAATGCACTGCTTAATGCATGCACAAGATCAAGTACAGCATACTGCATGCACACTTAGTGCACTACCTCATGCACAATTTAATGCCTGCCCAGTTCCAAATACAATATGCTACATGGAGATTAAACCAATTATTCAACAAAGTAATTATGAAATGTTTGCCTGCACATGCAGCATGTTATATGCACATCCAGTGTTGCTATTTAATGCACAACTGAATGCATCCTTAGCTCCAGGTGCAACAGTTATATGCACATCCAGTGTTCTATTTAATACATAGCCAGCCCGCTGTCTACAGATTTAGTGCACCATTTAATGCAAGCTTAGCCTCAAACACCAAGAGCTCAATGCACATAATTCACAAGGATGCCAAATCCCAGATGCAGCACAGTGTGTGCATTTAGTGCAACTTGGGGTGGGCACAGCCACGGGTGCAGCATGTTGTGTGTGATTTCATGCAAGCCTAGCCAAGATGCACCATGCTATGCACATTTACAGATCGGCTTAATGCATATCTTTGCATTATGCACATTGCGTGTGCACTGAATGCACGTGCACTGCATACGCAGCTGCAAAACTGCATGCATGGTTTAATGGAATCCTAGCACGCATGTTGCATGCACATTAGGAGTAATGCACGCCCAGCTCCTCATAGCACACCTATTCAAAGCATGATTTAATGCATGCCCAGCCCCAGATGCCAGACGCTGTTTGCGCACCGAACACACACGCGCCGCACACCCAGCTGCAGCCGCACGCGTTCTGTGCAGCCGAACACGTTCCCAGCTGCAGCACGCCGGGCGCACGGCTGAAAGCGGCGTGCAACGCGCCCCTAGCCGCACGTGCGCTCAGAGCGCGACCGATCGCGCTCCCGGCCGCACGCACGATTCCAAGCGCGGAGGAGCGAACGCGGCGCAGCACGCAATGCAACCCCACGCGCCCAAACTCACCGCGCGGCCGCTCCCGCCCCGCCCCGCCCAGTCCGGGGGAGGGGGCGTGGCCACGTCGCGGGCGGTGACGTCAGGGGGCGGGGCTTCGCGCGGAGCCGGGTGGAGGTCGGGGGCGGACGGGGCCGAACGGAGCCGCCGCGATGATGAACGCGGATCTGCGCAGGGAGCGCGCCGCAGCCACCTTCCAGCCCGAGCTGCTCACGCACATCTTGGATGGAGGCGCCGAGCGGACCCGGCGCCGAAAGGAGATCGGTGAGGGCGGCCCGGCTGCGGGAAAAGGGGTCCGGGCCGGCTCTGTGAGGAGGGGGAGGGGAGAGAGGGGCTCGTAGGAGCGGCTCGGGATGCCTGGAGGGTTCGCAGGCCCAGCGTGTCCGTGGGGGCGGGGAGCCCTGCGCGGGACTGGGGTGAGCCTGGGACGGGGCCTGCTGCACCATGAATTCCCCTTCTCACCGGGTGGGAGGTGGCTTCCCACAGCTGTGTTGGCTCTCGTCTTGCACTGCTCACAGAATCACAGAATGGCCCGGGTTGCAAAGGACCGCGACGCTTATCCAGCTCCAACCTCCTGCTATGTGCAGGTCGCAAAGCAGCAGACCGGGCTGCCCAGAGCCACATCCATCCTGGCCTTGAATGCCTGCAGGGATTCAGCCTCCTTGAGCAACCTGTTCCAGTGCATCACCACTGTCTGTGTGAAAAACTTCCTTCTAATATCTGACCTAAACCTCCCCTGTCTCAGCTTAAAACCATTCCCCTTTGTCCTGTCGCTATAAGTCCATGTAAACAGCCATTCCCCTTCTGTTTATATGCTCCTTTCAAGTACTGGAAGGCCACAATGAGGTCACCCTAGAGCTGTTACCCAACAGCACGCTGTAACCTGCTCCTCTCCCCTCATAATCATGGTATATGGCACCTCTGAAATGCTCCCATTTCCTTCTGTGTCCCTGCCAGAGTGGGACAAGAACTAGAGGGAATGGCTTCAAGCTGCACCAGGGGAGATTTAGGCTGGGCGTTAGGAAATAGTACTTTTCTGAAGGAGTGGTCAGGCACTGGAATGGGCTGCCCAGGGAGGTGGTGGAGTCACCGACCATGGAGGTGTTCAAGGAACGTTTGGGTTTTGTGTTGAGGGACATGGTTTAGGTGAGCACTACTGGTGACAAGTGGATGGTTGGAGTGGGTGATCTGGTAGGTCTTTTCCAACCTTGGTGTTTCTGTGATTCTGTGACTGTCACAGGCTGCCGTTGCACAACTTCTGTGCCAAAGGGGATGGCAAAAATCTGTAGCCTCAGGGAGCCTCCGTTCCCAGTTGGCACAGGGGGAACAAGAGCAGTGCCTTCCTTCGAAGAGCCCGTGGCGATCGGATGTGCGTGAGGCAGTCTGATTTTGCAGTGACAGGGCCGTGGGAGGGTGGCCAGCTGGTCTTACATCACTGAATGAATCTCCTGTCGTGTCCAGAATGTGCCCAGTGTAAAATTTGGCTTATGGGGAGACCATACTCTGTGTCCTGCTGCCCAAAATGCTGTGAGAGCTTTGTGACTCCTTTCTGATTTCATTACCTTTTTAATTCAGGGTTTTAAGTATTTTGGTATCTGCAGCCTGAGGCACAACAAGCGAAAAGCTGAACCATTTCATGTGCAGTTTATCGAGGGCTGTAATAACTGAGTTTGTTTTCCTCTGTCTGTCCCCAGAGGCCTTAGTGATTAATGACCCCGACTTCCAGCACGAAGATTTGAACTTCCTCTCCCGCAGCCAACGCTATGAGCAAGCCATCAGGAAGAGCTCTCTGATGGTGATGAAGTTAAGAGAGTATGGAATTGCAGACCCGGAAGAAATCTACTGGTTTAAAAGGTACTTAGCTGTAGGATGTGCTTTGTGTGTGATAAAATTCCATATATTAGGGCTGCACCTTTTTTTTCTATATGGAAAAAAAGACCTGCACTAAAGCCTGTTGAATTCTAACCTATTGATTTCAGATGAATACCCGTTGATCAGAATACTGTCTTTTCCTAGACTTTTGGCTAGAGATACCTTACTAAAAATTTTTCATTTTATTACAGAAGATCCAAAATGGGGCTTGCAGGCTGAATTGCCAAAAGGTGTAAATAATACACTGAAATATTTCAACCTTGAATGGATCTGGTGGGGCTGGAGCTTCTGAGGAAATGTGTTAAAGCTGTTTACTTCACTTTGCACTTAGACCTAATAGTGTTGCATTACAGACATACTTGAAAGTATTCCAAGACAGCTTGCAAGTTCTTGTTGATTGTGCCTACTCTGTCCTGCCTCTCTTCAAGCCCCTGGTGCTGTAGTGGTTCCCTTTGACCTAGAGGCTATTTATTGTATCTGACTTCTCTTTGTCTGATGATATTAGCCTTGGGTAAAGTTGATTAAAAAGAAAACTGTCTTTACATCTGAGTTTCATTGCTTCCAGCTTGCAGGGAACTTGGTTCCTGACTTTAAAAGGTTCTGCCCTTAACTCAATTAAGCTTTTTCTGTTATAATCAAATGAACTGCTTAACAGAGAGATTGCGCAGCTCTAGAACTCCATATAAGAGTATACATAACACACAAGACTGAGGATGTATCCCCTGGCAGATTTCATAGCCAGTGTACATTAAGTAACACACCGGTAGGATCACAGGCCCTGTTGAGTGGATTTGTAGAAAAGCTGTTGTTGGCCTCAGGACGTGAATATTGGGACTGGTTAATTGAGAACCCCTCGTCTGCTGTGGTTTTAGTTTCAAAACTTTTAATCTACGCTGACCTCAGTCGTGAAAGGTTTTGTGGAGAACCTTGTAAGCATTCTTTTGAAAACTGGTATCAGTTGAAAATGATAGCAAGGAACTTCAGTGATTGTATTAAATTACAGATGGCGAAAGTTAATGATTAATTTTCTAGTAGACAGGAGTTTTCCTATGGGAGGCAGTAGGGTTTATTTTTATGGAGAAATTTTAGGTTATTATATGCTGTGTACCAGCTGATAATTTCTATGAAGCTTACAGGATAAATACGGTCTTTTCTAAAAGATGTGTAGCATTAGCACGTAGCTGACAGCATTTTGTGAAAACAAGATGCCTCTGAAGCAGCCAAATAATAGATGTCAGTGACTTTCTTAAAAGCTGATGTGGAGAAATGGTTTGGATTTATTTAAACAGGAAAACAGAATGGTTCTGGTGTCACAACACGCCTTTAATGAAGTTTATGAAACAGATGGAAGCCCTTGATTCAGCTGTCAAGTTGAATTAATTGTGATTGGCAATCAGATTCCTACATATGGAAGTTCAGGAAGTTTTACAGTAATCTCTCTCACCTTGTCATCATCCCCAAAGATGGCAGGGACAGATTTACTTGTATAGGCAGTGATTGTTAGTGAGCATTTTGGGGAATTTTGGATTAACTGAGGTTTCTTTTACGGTCTAACTGCAGCAAAGTGTAAGTAACTTCAGTGGTTAGCTCTGTAGCCCAGTCAGTGTGGGTCAGACAGGCCAGCCCCTGCTCCTTGCCCACTGAGGAGGTCCTTCCAAACTCTTCCTCGAGAGTTACCTGAAGAAATACGAAAGCTAGAAAGCTTTGCTTGCAGGCATTGCTCTAAAGTAAATGATCCTATTCTGTACCTCAGTGTCTGGAATTGTTATTTTAGCTCTGGAGTCACAGGAAAACAGTCTTGGTTTATATTGTAGTCTGTTTGTAGGTGGATTCTCCATCAGACTAATCTGTCAAATCCGAGTGCCTTTTACTGTGTGGGTGGCATTTGTTGCTGTGAAATTTGGAAAGACCTACGTTGCCAAAGTAGGGTGTTACTACACATCCTCTTGTAAGTGGGTTTGGAACTGCAGTCTGCTTACTGACTCACTGATGTAGCAAATCTGACTTCAGACCAGCAAGGAGACCTTTGCTCACCACTCAAATTGCTTGTGTTAGATGTAGCTATCCACGTTCAGTATTGATGTAGCTGAGTGACTGAGTAGTTGCACAATTCAGTCTCCAGAGAACAAGCTGTAGGGACAGTGGTGAGTGCTAAATGGGAATGTAGAAAGAGAGAGGAAGCAGTAAAAAAAAATTCAAACTAAAGAGAATCTGTTTGTCCTCCTTTTGCAGCCAGTACCTCTTCAGTTTGTCCTGTGCCTCACAGAAAACAGGATTCTCTCTTGTCATTTTGACCATTAAAGGCACATTAATCAAATCCTAGCTGATCAGTCTAGAGTAGCAAAGTGAAAAGTCTCTGCTGTAAATGAGTTAGCTTTGAGTTCTGCTTTCAGCTTTGCTGACATAAGCTGTTAAAGTTCTGCAGGTTTGGTCAAAGAAACAGTATGACTTCCCAACACCAGCATGTTATTAGGAATCAGCTTGGAAAACACCATTCTTTTTCTTCAGTCTGAGAAGGTGTTAGATAAACACAAGGCATCTGGCAATTGTGATTAAATGTACTGATAAGCAATGGAAGTTGCTGCTGTCAATTCTAAGAAGATTTTTCTGGAGCACTGCCTTCAAAGAAGCTTTGTCTGACCTGATTTTTGTGACCACACAGCACATGCTGCACCTTTGCACAAGTTCTGTCAATGGCTTCTGAAAACATGCAAAGAACTCTTTCCAAGGCTACTCTAAGGCAGTGTATTTCAAAGTCAGCACGTTTTCTCCCTCTTGTCCTTTGGGGCCTAAAGAATGGACAACTGATAAGTGCACTGTAGGCAGTGAGGAACAGTGCTGCTATTGCTACACAGATCCTGCAGCAGAAGGAAAAACTCACTGAGGAAACTACAACAGTGCTGAGAATTATTCTTTCTCATTCTTGTAGCATATGTAAGTAAGCCCTTGATCAACATGGTAACTTCTGCTTTGTAAATAGGTGCTCCTGCTGTAGGCAGCAGAATATTTTCTGGTAGGAAAAGCATCTGCAATGATCCCAAGAACTCTGGATGCTGTGCTTGCATTCACACCACCTGAGAGCACAGTCAGTACATTAATAGCAGTGATAGATTACTTGATGGCACTGGTTTTGCTCCTAGTTCATTTGGTATCATCCCTTTAAAACTGTGCATGTTGAACATGCAGCTCAGTGGTGCTGGTAAAGCTTTGTCCTCCTTTCTCACCTTAAGGCTAATCTGTACAGTTTTCGTAGGGATTCTTGAATTGTCAATCATTTATTCTCTACTCCCAGGCAATGGTTCCAGGCATGTTGTAAAACACCAGCCACAAATGTTGCTGTAATTTGATATATAGGTGGTATCTGCTGCTCAGTGCAGATCTGATGGCAACAAACTGTTATGTGTGCTTCCTGGGCAGGTGTTGATACCCAGCAATGGAAGGATGCATTTCCCTCAGAGGAATCTTAAACAGGTTGAAGAGGTCTTAAGTATATGTATAGGTAGCCATGGAGAGCACACATTTTTCTCCCATCTTTGAGTCTGGATGGAGTAAGCATTCATTTACAGTCAGTGGAAGATGGAAGAGACTACTCAGGCTCTGCAGAATGGTGAAGGGAAAGTGCTGTCACTTACTATCTAGCTTTTACACAAAGAAAACTTATAGCAGTTTTGTCATGGAGTTTGTTTTATTTGGAAACGTAACTTGCCTGCCATTGTGGCTACAAATCATAACATGATTTGTTTTGATGAAGCATATCTAAAACTGATTTCCCTTGCATTCCTTCCAGCATTAGCTTGTAGCAGTAATTCTAATTGAAGGTGAGGTCATGATCTCACAGCTGATAGAGGCAGATAGAGATAATACAGAACTCTTCAGAAAAGCACTTGGTAACCTAAGAAGCCTTTTTCCTTTTCAGTACAAAATGCTTCTATGTGTTGAAATACAAGTAATGACCTAATTTGAGACCACTGGCAGTCGTGGGGTTGATTACCACCAAATCTGAGGGATGGGGGAGAAAATTTGGTTTTCCTGTCTGGATTTTAAGTTCCCAATGCATCTTTGTGGAATAATACTATTTAATTACACAACAACAGCAGGAATCACAAGGTGAATAAAATGCCTGAAATAAACATTTGTTTCCCATTAGCATTGCTTCCAGTGCCTCCATATTTGGAGGCTGGTTGTGGAATAAGGAAAAGTGGGAATAGCAAACATAATCTGTCTGATGCTGCAGCTGGAGAAAAGCCATTCAGGATCGAGTTTTTGGTGAGACTGAGATCCAGATCCCTCTATTTCTCTCCTGTAGAACATGCTTGGGCAATTTCATTGAACCTTTCGGTCTGCACTTCAGCATGTTTCATAAAACCATAGAGACCCAAACGACTGATGCTCAGAAGAAGAAATGGCTGCCTCTGGTCCGTGGAGTCAAGATAATTGGCACCTACGCCCAAACCGAAATGGGACATGGTTAGTTCCTTCAGGGATCAGTGGGTAACCTCTTTTTGGTAACTCCAGTTTGTAAATTTATGATGCTCCCTAGGTAAATCTAAAAGGGGGAAGGTGAAATAGTTTGGTTAACCATTGTTTTCTGCCTGACAGCAGGACAGCTGTTTCATTTCTCATCATAACAATCACAGGATTCGTTTTGGTCTTTTCCAGAAAGCACCTCTTAGCTGATCACTTACTTCATAGCTGTTTGCCTTTGTTCTAACGTGAGGAGGTTGTGCAAAATCCTGGGAGACTGCATTTCTGTTGAACTAGTTGGAACATATCAGGCAACAGTACTGTGCTGTTGTTTGGTTGTTTTTTTGCCCAAGTTCAAGGCAGGTACACTGCAGAGTTCTTTGTGCATGCTCAGCCTGCATCAACAAGTCAGACAGAGACCTTCAGGTGCAGTGTAACGTGATGAGGATTGCATTTTGTATCTTTAAAAGTGAGGTATGCTTTGTCCCAAGCACTCTTCTTCCAGATGCTACTCTATTACAGCTGTATAGCTTCATGGAAAGATTTTTGGTTCCAAAGAATAACAACATCTTATTCCTACCATTGAGCAAGACTGCCTTCACTTCTTCAAATGAAAGAGTGCTCGATGGATAAGAACGTGGAATTAGGCCAGAACATGGAATTATGGGCATGAAATGCCAACAAGAATAGTTTAACAAACCAGTGTTGGTTCTTATGCTGGCATCTGGACCTGGAAAGCATGATATATACAAGTCTGGACAGCTGCTGGAGCTGGATGATCTGTTTGTTGGATTACAGCCACTGATGTTAGTGGAAATCTTCATAGAAGATGCAATGGAGAAAATCCTTTCCACTCTTCTGCTCCAGAGAGAAGTATGAAGCCTAACTCAGCATGGGAAGCTGAGTCAAAAGGATGACCAACAAAAAAAAGCTCCCTACCTTGATTTGCTTTTTCACACAACTGCTTTAATTCAGACACAAACCTATGCTGAAGTGATTGGATTTACTTGCTGTTTCACATTAGATCATTGCACTCTCTTGCCTGGTGATGGTTTGACTTGCTTGCAGTTCTCACATTTGGTGGTAAAATTTCTATTTTGACACTTAATTGAACTAACCTGGTGATGGTATGGTGAACACCTTCCATACTGAATAACGAAAATACAACTGTTTGGCATTCCTGCTGTGAATGCTGAAGATCTGTTTTCATCAGCAAAGCTTCTGCAGTAATTGCCACTAAGCTCTACTTAAATTAAACTTGATGTTTAGGAACTGGTGGTGGGGAGACAAACCTCTGGGTTACCGAATCAAACCCCAGCCTGGATGGGTAGTTTGAACCTAGTGTGTACCTTCTTGGTAGCCTGTGTTGGTTTTAACTTATTTCACAGTGAATAATTATTTGAAACGAAGTAAAACCGAAACACAAAGCACAGAGCTGAAAGGGAGACAAAAAGGAGTGACTGAAGTACTGTACTGCTTTTACCTGGCTTGTATCTACTGTTAGTAAGGAAGGGTGTTTTTCAGTCTTTGACTGTCAGCTGCTCTCACCAGCACTGCACTCACTTAAAATCTGGGATTCCAGATTAAAATGACCACTAGTCCTCAGCTGAGCTTGATCACTGTTCAGCCAAAAAGGGTAGAAAACATTGCTGCTGAGCTTATTATGTTTGATATTTTCAGATACCTACAGATAAACTCAACTACGGTCGTTCAAAAGCTCTAAGGACGTAACAACTTGGTGTTCGTGTGTGTTTAGAGGTGGCACAAGTACACAAGTACACAAGATCCTGAATCTGCAGCCCAACTGTTTTAATGATTTACATTCTCTAGCATGCAGTATTGTCAGCCTTGCACGTTAGGGACTAATGCTATTTAGTTTATTTCCTTTATATTTGTAAGTTAGAAAATAATTTTGAAAACAGTTGGATTTTGAGAGGCTTTCCATGTAAATGAAATAATCTCCAGGCAAATGGTTTGTTGTGGATTGGAGGAGACGAGAAGGAAGAGTGCTCCAAGTACTCAAAGCAAATAATACTTAAAAGATTCCATGAAGTTCTTATATTTTTATTTTTTTTTTATATCCAAAGACAGAATGGACCATGTAACCACCTAACAGTGATGTCTGATGGAACTTTGAGGAAGAGTAATTCTAGGAGCTCGTGTTTACATGGAGAGATGTTGAACTTTTGATTTCCAAGTCAAAAAATGTTGGCTTTCTTGCCAAATTATGTTTACAACTTTGACTTGCACACACAGAGCACTGTCTTTTTAAGGGAGCTGTTAAAAACAGCAAGAATTGAGGAGATGGTAGCTGGGATTTTAGGAGGTTAACACAGTATATACTGTGTGTATCTAATCCCTACTAAAAGGACTTAGTACAGACTCTTAAGGCTTCTTTTTTAAGGAATGTCCCAGTAAAAACCTGGCTAATTGGACTAGATGAGCTGGGACTTTGGATGCTTTGTGCCCTCAAATAATGAAAAAACTGTGGACTTTGCTCATTCAGATAGAGATTTATTGCATCCAGCCCAACCACATCTTCAACAGACTGACGTTCTGACTCAGCCCAGTTTTTAACTGAGTGTGCTCTGCTTTCCAAGCCGTGCTGAGGGTCTGGTCTTCCTTTTTTGGTTTGGATTAATAGTCTTCTCAATTGTACTGAGCATGAAATTATGTGCGTGCTACAAATGCATTTGATGTAAGAATAGAAAGAAATAAACTGCATCATGCTTATTTCAAAGTAAGCATGCTTTGTATTGCTCAGATCTGAGGAAAGGACAGTGCTCTGGCTTTCTAAAATACACTTGCTGAATTCTGATTTACACTGTTTTTTTCTTTTTGTCTTTTCCTCAATCTCCACCATGAATCTTCTTGCTTGCTTCCCTCCCATAACACTGCCTTCACGCTCCATCCCATGGCACCTTTTCACAGCTTTGTTCATCGTGGACGGCCTGAGCCTCTGGATCTTCATCTGGGCATGTTCCTCCCCACCCTTCTCACCCAGGCAACCCCAGAGCAGCAGGATCGCTTCTTCATGCCTGCCTGGAACCTGGAGATCATTGGCACTTATGCCCAGACTGAGATGGGCCATGGTACAGTACATTCAATACGTGCTATTTTTAAGAATGGCTTTGTATACAAAGGATTCCCCTGCCTGGGAAGAATCGTGTGTGTTTATCCCATGCTCTGTACACGTGTGGTTGTGGCTTACAAGGAGACGTGGGCTGCCTGTGAGTTTTTAGTAGTCCGTAATACCACACTCTGCTTGACCTTTTATCCCCTGTGATTGGAGAGCTTGTAGTTGTAAGTAAAAGCATACTGAGTGCTCCTCTTGTGCCATTCAAACCAATAGAACACCTTGTGCTATGGTGTGACTGTGGTGATGTCAGTTTGATGACATCTGTGCGTTTCTATGCTTCCCATTCTTTCCAGCGTGATTTCTGCTTTGCCCTAATTAACAGTCAGTGTGAAGACCAAAGGAACAAAGCTTTCAGACACTGAACAAGATGCCAAAAGAGTAAGAGCTGTTTGTCACCTTGGGACTGACCTTGGATCAGAGAACGTGTGGATGACTTGGTTTCAATGCTCATGTTTTGTGGGGTCCCCAGTTTTTTAGCTCACTCTTACACTCTTAATTTGTTTGCTTTTTTTTTTTTAATTGGACCACAAAATTTTTTTATGTGTCTGTATTAAGTAGGTTTTGTCCTTGCTATCTGTTTGCTTTCAAGCTTTGAAATGGACTGTGACAACTCCAGCAGTATTGTGATTGCAATACTTTTAATCCAAGTTTTACACCTTGGGAAACTAAGTTTGACACCTGAAAGTTGCAGATAAGAATTGCTCTCTAAAAATGAGCAGGGTTCACCTTTGTGCTGAAGGGCAGTGTAGAGGCTATACGAAGCATGACACAGCTGCAAATCTGTGAAGAATTTCTTGCATCTAGTGAGGTTTGAAGACTCTTTACCAGCAGAGTAAGTGTTAAGCTGCCCGTGGAAGTCTACCATTAAGCTCTATGCTTTGGAAACATGTGGGTGCATCAAGGTGATGTCCTTTTTTTTCCTTCTTGAAACTCCGGTGTAAAGTTGCTGGCTCTGTTGTGCTTTGTCAGTCCAGACTGTCATGAGTTTTGCAGCTTGTCCAGTTTAAAATGTAGTCACAGTGACTTTTCACTGATGCAGAGACTGCCATTGCTGAGGCAGGTTTGTGTGAATTGTGGAGTAAAGGGTTGAAGGCAGAAGACAGTCTGAACATGGAGTTGTTGAGGTATTTTGCAGTCTGCTTATCTAACTGCATCAGTAGCAAATGCATGCTCTTACTTGTTATCTTGGAGCTCTGAATGACAGATTGCTCCATCAGGAGGGGAGGATGTAGGCCTGAGATGATGGGTGCAATTTATTTCATCTTGTGGCTCGGAAGTGTGTTTGTTCATTTTGCACTTAATCAGCCTGCAGTTTTAGTGAAAGCCGTCGAAGTGATGCGGACCTTGCTGACAAAGAACTTCTGGTGTGTAATAGGAAGAAGGTGTCAGATTGGAGGTGCTTGGAAACCAATTTTAGACAACTGAAACAATAATATGTTTCCAGAGAATTGGCTTCAGATCCCAGAATATGATCTGAATCTCATTTATTCTTCAATTACTTAATATTTAATCCTTTAGAAAGCCTAAAAGTAAAGTTAAAACTTGTCCATTGCTACTGGAGTTCAACTTTCCATTGTTCACTTCAGTTATTATTAGTTTTCTGGCTGACTTTCTGCCAAAATAATGTGTTTGCTCATTTTCAGGAACTCACCTTCGGGGTCTAGAAACTACAGCTACTTATGACCCTGCTACCCAGGAATTCATCCTCAACAGCCCCACTGTGACCTCCATTAAGTGGTGGCCGGGTGGACGTAAGTGTATCTGTATGAATCTTAAGGATATGTGAAAAACTTAGGGAGGTGATGACAAATGTATCATATCACCTGAATGATGGCTGAAGCTTGGTCCAAGGAGTTGCCCTTTGCACTTAGTAACAGATTTACCAGGGCTTACATAAAATTCTCTGTGCTCTGGATTATTGCTCTGAATCATTCACTCTGTGTAGATTTGGTGCATTTTTCTCTGCAGTATTAAATCTTTATTGAAGCATTTGAGGCAGTCTGTAGTTTGAACTTCCCTTGGCTTTACTGCCAGCTATGCCACGGGCTCGGTGTTGCATAGCCTAAAGAATAATAATTTGCAGCTTCCACTGACATAGGAGGCCTTGTTTGTCTAGCTGTAGAATCTAGATGTTAATCAGTGTTACTAATCTATTCTTATAACATGAAAAATGTTAATTTTGCATCCTGCTTTAAAGGAAATAAGACTTTTGTGTGTTCCCTTTTTGACTCCCGCTCCTTCTGTAGTTGGAAAGACCTCGAACCACGCCATTGTTCTGGCTCAGCTCTACACTCAGGGCCAATGCAAGGGACTGCATGCCTTCATTGTTCCTATACGGCAGCTGGGCACCCATGAACCTTTGCCAGGTAACAAATGACCTTAAGGATTCGGTGCTCATGGGACAACTTCATTTCTGTTTCTCTTTGGCTACATACAGCTGCATGTGTCTTGTTAATGAACAGCTTATTTCACTAGCTGGTTTTAGTGGGTGGTAGGTTGTAGACCACAGGACTTGAAACTTCAGGAGTCTTACTTGTGACTGAGCTGCTGCTAACTTGCATGTCATGTTTTCAATGTGAGAGTTAGTCTGGAATTTGATTCTGTCCCCGTGTTTGCCAGGTAGGGATTCTGTGAGGCAGCACACGCTTCTACTTAATGAAAAGGGCAACATTAGTTAGAATTGAGATGGATTATTTGTAGAGATAACTACCTCAGTCACTATATAGTAGGAATGCATAAAAACAGTGAATGCTCTTCGTTTTGATGCTTTTTTTTTTTTTTTGCCCATTAAGGGCCTACTTAGCTGTTAATCCTTGCAGCATCAGGGCTTTCTAGAAAACTTAACACTGCCTTTCTTGAAGGTGTCTTAAACCTCCTGTGTAGTGTTCCTCTTTTGTAATGCAAATGGCTTTGTCTGTGGCAGGGATCACAGTGGGTGACATTGGGCCCAAATTTGGTTATGATGAAATGGATAATGGCTACTTGAAAATGGACAACTTCAGGATTCCTCGGGAAAACATGCTGATGAAATATGCTCAGGTAAAGCAGTGAATTTCAGCAAATGCCATTAAGAAACAAGACTTCAAATGCTGTTGTGTAGCTGTATAGTGCCTTAAACACTGCATGCTATCAACTCCTTGTTTAGGTGGGTTGCTTGCAAGTACTTTTTGAGCTTAGAGCTTGAGATAGGAATTGTAAAAGGGAGGAAGCTTTAAAAATCAACAGTGATTTGTGTTTCTTTTTTTTGTAGGTTGAACCAGATGGCACCTATGTGAAACCAGTCAGTGACAAGCTAACCTATGGGACCATGGTGTTCATCCGGTCTCTGATTGTAGGAGATTCAGCTCGCTCCCTGTCCCGGGCTTGCACCATTGCCATCCGCTACAGTGCAGTCAGGCACCAGTCTGAGCTAAAGCCTGGGTAAGTGCAGTGAAATAAAAGAGCAGCTTGAATGCTGACAGAAAATTCCTGAATACCGGAGGGGAAGGGGACTGATGTTGACATTGTTTGCTTTGGCATTTGATAGTTTTCAAACAGTTTTACATTGCAGGGTGAGTAATCTTCTGTACATGACTCTTCCCTTGCCCTGCCAGAGGCTTTTGTTGCACAGTCTAGGATACTCTGATGTGAGATAGATGCAGCTTCTTCTGTTGAAGTGGAGTTGAATAGGAGTTATGAGCAATTTGCCAGTCGCTGGCATGCTAACTCATCAATCTTTTGCTCCAGGGCACCAGAACCCCAGATTTTGGATTATCAGACCCAACAGTACAAACTGTTTCCACTTCTGGCAACAGCATATGCTTTTCATTTTGTGGGAGCCTACATAAAAGACACGTATCATCGCATTAGTGGGGACATCCATGATGGAGATCTGAGTGAGCTGCCAGAGGTACTGTAATATGCTTTGGGTACTGGAGGGGTTTCTGATTTTATCTGAGAATTGCTTACAGCACTGGGAGGAAAGGCATCAAGCCTTTTTCATTTTCACTCTTGAGATGTCTTGTCATTTAGATTCAGTGAACACAAACCTAGTATGTGCAGGTGATTTACACTGTCTTGTTTGCACTATTCATTTAGCAGTGCTTAACAAAAAAATAGATTGATGCAAAGAAGGCAGAAGGCAAGTGTGTGTGTGTGTGTGTGTGTGTGTGTGTGTGTGTGTGTGTGTATAAAATATATAAATATATAAAATATATTGTATAAATATCTTATATAAAAATTCACTTTCCAGGAGTGACAGCTTATCACTTGAAAGTGAAGTTGAGACTGGGCTTAGCTCTGTGCTGTAGCTTGATTGTTCTTCTAAGTGAGCAGAGTAGAACTGAAGTGTTATCAAATGCATTGAGGGATTGGTGTTGTAAAATGTTAGTTTTCAGCTAGGGATTCTGTTCAAGAAGGTGATGTGACAAAAGGCAATTGAAAACAGTTTTCTGTCTCTGTACGTGATGTAGAAAGGATGGGATGCTCAGAAGTCTTTACATGTGTGGAGGCTTTCATATAAGTACTTCAGCCCAGGAAAGAATCCTTACAAACAAAGCAAGACCTTGTGGGGTGGTATTTTTTCTTTTCTGGGAGCTGCAGTGCTTAGTAGGTACGTGTGTAAGGTAAGAATAGAATATTAAAATAACTAACTTGCTTTGCTTTTGTCCATCAGCTCCATGCCCTGACAGCAGGGTTGAAGGCATTCACTTCCTGGACTGCCAATGCTGGTATTGAGGAATGTCGAATGGCATGTGGTGGGCATGGCTACTCTCGTTGCAGTGGCATTCCTGACATCTATGTCACGTTCACCCCATCCTGCACCTATGAAGGAGAAAACACAGTCATGATGCTGCAGACAGCTAGGTATGGTAGCTTCTGTGCTGTGACTTTCTGGCCTTGGCATTAGGATATTTGCAGCTGAAGTGGTGGAAAAAAAGGAACGTTCTGTATTACTATGGACCAGGACTCTATTTTTGATAAATGCATATACCTGCAACTGTTCTTTGCTAGATCGACCTCAGGTAAAATGACTTCTCTCTAATCAGACAACTAAGGGTTGCTTTTTGTTCTCTTTATTTTTCAGATTCCTTGTCAAAAGTTACAACCAGGTTAGTTCTGGTCAGCGAGTTACTGGCATGGTCTCCTACCTTAATGATCTCTCCAGGCAACGCATTCAGCCACAGCACGTAGCGGGTAGGACTGAAGCTGTGCGCATTAATGATCCAGTCAGCTTGGTGGAGGCCTACAAAGCACGTGCAGCCCGGTGAGTTCATGCCTGTTAGACTGAGCAGGGCCCTAACGAAGTTGGGTGTGTTGGCAGATGGTGGTATTGTGCTGCCTTGTTAATGTGAGATCCTCAAGGTAGGGTTTGTAAAGCTTTGCTTTGTGTGTCACTTTACCAGGCTGGGACAGAGTTAAGTGCTCCGAGGTTACAAGAGGCTACGTGCAGCCTGGTTACTCTGAAATATCTTTCTCATTTAAATATAAACTATATTCAAGCATACAAATACCAACGTTGTTTAAACTGCTCAGTGATCTATCTGGAAAGAAACAATCCTGATACTAAAACGTGCTGTGAAGGAAGTGTGAGAGTAGAACAGATTACCTACATATGAATAGGTATTCAAGCACCAGCATTTTGTTGTTAAGTGTCTTTTTCTCCCTACTTAGCTGTGTTGTGACTGCACTGATGGTAGGTGTTGTAGAACTACTGCTTGCTCCAGGCTATGTATTCTGGTTTCAAGCATCATCTCTGAGTTCTTATATGTTAGTTTAAATTCATCTGAATTTGGTGTATGTAATCTTGTTAAAGTGGTGTTAGTATATAACCCGTTTTTCTTTTCCTAAAATAGGCTTGTGGAAGCTGCAGCAAAGAATTTGCAAGCTGAACTGAATCACAGAAAGAGCAAAGAGGATGCCTGGAACAGAACTTCTGTTGACCTTGTGCGAGCATCTGAGGTCTGTGATGTACTTGATAAAGAGGGGTGTGATAGGACTGCCCACCCCTTCATGAACCTAACTCACCTTCCTCCTGTCTCTTGTAGGCACACTGTCACTACGTAATTGTGAAGCTTTTCACAGCAAAGCTGTCTGAAATCAGCAATGCAGCTGTCTGTGCTGTCTTGACTGAGCTCTGCCTCTTGTACGCGCTGTATGGGATCAGTAGGAATGCAGGGGATTTTTTGCAGGTTAGTATCTTTCTCCAGTACTCTTAAGTCTCTCGAGCCAGAGTTCTTGTTCACAAAGATGCTTCAAATGCAGAGCTGCACAAATGTTTAGGCCTAACGTTTTGATTGTTCACTTCAATAAGGTCACTGGCAATGCAGTTCTGATGGAAGGCTCTTATTAGGTTTCCCTTGTTTTCCACCAGAAGTAGAGTTGGATGATAAATGGTAACTGTGCTAGGCATCTTCTCATGCTTGTACCCTGTGACATATTGTCACTTGGGTGAGGGGGAATCTTACATCTGAAGAACCTTTGCATTTTTGGGTGGGGGAAGGCCTTCTAAGGGGGGGAGGTTCTTGTGACTTGCATACTGATGTGATAATCTGGTCGATTGGTCTGTTTGTTTTTTTTCCAAGGCGGGTATTTTGACAGACACCCAAATTACTCAGGTGAACCAGCGTGTGAAGGAACTCCTGGCTGTAATTCGTCCCAATGCAGTAGCATTGGTAGACTCCTTTGACTTCCATGATGTTCATCTTGGATCTGTGCTTGGCCGGTATGATGGCAATGTGTATGAGAACATGTTTGAGTGGGCAAAGAAATCCCCACTCAACAAAACAGAGGTAAGGAAACCTTATTTGGTTGGACTCAATGATCTCTGGAGGTCCTTTCCAACCCCTACAATTCTGTGATTATTTATTCTTAGGTTACATGTGTCCAGGAAATAACTCAATTTAGAGTTGTTAATTTTGCTCTAGTTATTCATCTCAGGGTGGGAGGTGCTGAAATCATTAGTGTTAGTGGGTCAAAAGTAGTTACCTGCTTCAGGTCCTCTGCTTTCAGCATGCTTTGTAGCTACACTCCCACGTGTACCTCACGTGCAGTCCAGTAGGATACTTTTGAGTTCCTCAGTTGCATGTGGGAATCATACTCTGCCTAGAGATCCAATTGGATAATGTAATTGAATTTAAAGATGGTTGTCACTTGCTCTTGATTCTGTTTAGTGACAGTTATTGTGGAAGCCTACCTCTTCTCTGGCAAATCTTCCAGTGCCTTGAGGCAGCAGCAGTGACTGTAGAAGGAAATTTGCTCCCTTGTAGTGCTTGGAAGATGTCAGGTGCAAAGGCTGTAGCTACAGCTGAGCTAATAAAAGAAACTAAACTGGTTAAGAGTCAGTATCCCTCTTCCATCAGTCAAAACAGAACTGTAAATCCTGTCATAGTGGTCTTTACTGACTTTATTTGATTTGGAAGGCTGTCTTCTAACAGAAGCTGCCAGAAACTGTGCAATTACAGTTAAATCCCACCAGAGCATGCTCAATTTTCTTGTGCTTCTGAAATCAGACAGACTTAGGATCTTCCTTGTGGTCTGCTTAGGAGATATCTGCCAATTTTCTTTTGATTAGAAATGCTAAGGAACTGTCTGTGTGGATATAAAATATCTTGCATTTTTTCCTTTCTTTCAAACAAGGTAGTGGAGAAATGTTTGTTTTGAGCTTATATTCTCATCGTTTGCCATTCAGGCATCCAAGTGCTCAGTCCCAAAGGGACTCAGGTGGCTGTTCTTAAGTCCTCAGAGTGCCCCTGATTCAGAATTAGCTTTACACATCTTGAAAAAAGTGTTTCAAAGTGCAGGCCTGATCTTGCTGTAACCTCTCTCTTGCCTTCTTTACAGGTTCACGAGTCTTTCCACAAACACCTGAAGCCAATGCAATCCAAACTGTGAAGTCTGCTGTTTTTTAAAATGCACAATTTTCTTGCCCTGAAAACTGGATGTTTGTGTCCTTTCTTCAGGCACCTGAATCAAACCTTTCAAATCCTGGTAGCTGTAGGACAGTGAATAATTATAGCCTTTCTTTTCACTTTTATAAATGGAGGAAGTGTTTGGGGACAGTGCCTAGGGATTGATGCCTGTTTTTAAAGTGCAATTATAATGGTAAAATTAACCTTTTAAAATCTGGAAAAGCTTTATGAAGTCATGAACAGTTGCTTTTGTGAAGCTGATAGGTAGAGAAGTTACAGTCAACTGGAAGAGTAGCAGAATTTTACTACTGAGTAGTTAACAGCCCTCAGGCAATAGCTTGGAATGAGCAGTTGTTTCCCCACCCCTAAAAGCATCCACGTCCTGGTGCTTTTTTTTCCCCCCAAGATTAGCACCAACTCTCCTTGTTCCACAATTGTTTATGCTATCTAAAGCCTCCTACATAGTTTTGTGCACAGAAACTCTGCTTGTAGCATTACTTTCCTAAATTACTTTCCTAATGTAGCTGGGAAGTAATGGGTATCCTTGTCAGGAGTTCTGCTTCAGTTTTCTTTCTAGAAAACATCTTCATGTTTTCCAGTACATCCTTTTTTCACTGCCCTGCAGAAGCTCCCTTTGTGCCAGCAGTGTCATCTTAGGCTTTGTTAGCAGGAAGTAAAAAGAGAGAACAGTGATGCTGCTCTGAGGACAAAACAAGTAGTAATAATCAGATAGGTGCTGATAATAGATTGTTCTGCCCTTTTAACTGTTAATATTTTCATAATGCTATCTCAAAGCACTTTACAAATGTTAATTATGCTGATTGATGTGAAAGAAACACGTGTAGTAATAGAAACTGCAAATTTGATATGGAGCAATGAAGCCAGTATTCGAGAGCAGAAACTGGTTAGCCAGAGTCCTGGGATCCTCAGATTGTCCCGGGATGTTCTGGTTTTTAAAGGCATTCTTCAAGAAAACAACAATCCCAACTGTAGTGTCCAGATCTTTTTCCCCACTCATGCATTTCCAAGAAGCTGTCTCTGATTTGCTTTGTTTTTTAAATATTGACTTACGACTTGCACAGTGCTGTTTGAATTAACAGATCATTTAGTTTTAACAGAACCTCCTGGTGCCCAATGAAATCAGTGCAGCTGAACAAAATTACTGCTTTTCAACATCAAGAACTCTGTTCGGTGACAATAAAACCTTTCTCCTCTGCAGATGAGAGAGAGTCTGAGCTTAACATGGCAAAACCCCATAGAAACACCCAAAACTTCGGCATAAACCTGCAGTTCAGAGGCAACGTGGGCAGCTGATTCTCTGAACTTTGGTATCTCTCAGTCACTAATCTTTCATTATTTCTCACGGAGAAGTGTTTTGTGGTACTAACAATCATTAGTCAGGATCTTTAGCACCATGCACAGCAGCTCAACAGAAAGAAACGCTTAATTTTTATTTTTATTTCATTGAAAGCAAAGATGCCTTATGGCTGCGGAGTCTTTTGGGTTGAATGAAACTGCTGCTGTTCAGGTCACCAAGTGGTTTTGTCTTCTGCTTATCCAAGTGAGCAGATTGACCTGGGGAAGGATGATGGAGGAGCAGAGAAAGGTTGAAAATTTGTTAATGAGAACAGTGCTAGCTAACTATGTACAGATATAATAAATGACAAAAACAGAGTGTTTTCAGACAATAAGTCTTTTTCTTTTGACTCTCATCCATTGCCTTCGGTGGATCATCTTTAAAATAAGAGATGAATTAGAATGAGGTGCTCCAAAGATGACCTTTGCAGAGGAACGTGCTGCTCTCAGGCATGAGGAAATGTAAGGCTTCTCTTTGCCTGCCATGGAATTCCTACAAGAACCCACCTTAAATTCGCTGGATTTTGTCTTGCCTCTCATGCTGATCATAAGTACAGAAAGAATAAAACTGTCAGAGAGCAAAACTGCATGTGGTGCATTACTTGGTCATTATTGCTGCTAGGCCAGCAAGCTGATCACTGCCAATACAGAGACTTCGTAGTGCTTGGCAGCAAGAACTTTGTTTTACAAATGGTTTCCTGCTATTTTTTGGAGTAGATGGTGATACAGCAGCACTGTGCTGTGCTTGGCTTTTGGTGAGTATGTTGTATTCTTTTCAGCTTGTTGCTGCTCATTGAATGGCACAGCCTGGTGTGCCTTGCCTTGTCTGGTGGTCTCCACAGGGCATTTCAGCTCTGTCACATGGCCCTGCATCCTGATTAGGACTCCCCATCCTTTAACAAAATGCACTGGCATCATTTCCAAAAGTAAGCTGCTTCTGCTCACATATAAGCAATTTCAGTGTCAAATAGTGACACTTCTAAGCTCTACGTATATAATTTGAATGGTGTGCCCCTAAAAATGAGGCCTTCGGATGAAGACTGTAAAAGGATCCCACGCTTGCAGATGGATGGACACCACAAGAGGGATGTGGGTCTGTGGGATTTGAGATCTTAAACCTTGGGGAAATACCTGTCTTTCACTGTAACCAACAAGCTAAATAAGCTGGAGCACCTCAGGAGTAGGGCTGGCTTTGTCCTGACCTCAGCTTTAGCCTTTTTTTCAACCCAAATTACTACTGTTATTCATTAGTTGCCTCTAGCAGTGCCAGAGCACCTTGCTGCAGTGACTGCTGGCACTTGATTTGCTTAACATTGCCTCTTGCTGGTCACTGACATGCAGTTAGAAAACTGTCCCAGACCAGCTGCAAAGAGCAGCTCCAGCAGGAGCACTACTAAGTGAGCTCGTCCTTTGAGTTGTGGGAGTCCAACCTTTGTGTTCTTTGAAGGCTGTGGCTGCCATGCTTGGGTGCTGCACTGCTTTGAAACAAAACTCTTCAGCAGCACATGTTGAGCTGAGTGCCCTGGTACACAGCATCCTGCAAGCACCTCGTATCTGTGTGCCTGAACCGGTGTCTGGCTGCTTCAGAGCGGGCTCTGGGTGTGAGGTGGTTGCTGTTATCAGTCAAGCACTGGCTGATGCTAGAAAGACTTGAGTGTTTGAGTTGTTCTGCTGGAGGTCTGGCTCTCCCTGCTCCATCCCAGTGCCTCAGTGGGCAGATCCCAGTAAGAGACGCCTTTGTGGCATCTGCAGGCTCTTCCCTGCAGCCATAACTGCCACGGCTGATCTGAACGCATTCTGGCTCAGCTGCAGCCCCAACTGACGGGGCCTCCCTGCAGGGTTCTGTGTGGGCTCTGTGGCTGTTGGGCTCCGTGTGCCTGCCCAGCATCTGGGTGCTGCCGGGAGCTGTAGTCTGCATCAGGTCCTGGCAGACTACGCTTCCCAGAAGGCTGCGAGGGAACGGAAAGGAATGGCTGGGCCTTCCTCAGCCGGGGGGGAGAGCTGGGGCTGGTGGGTGTCCGGGGTGATGCGGGCGGCCGTTACGGTGCTCCGGGTGTGGGATGCTGGGGGCAGGAGTTTGGGGATGTGGGGAGAGGAGCAATGTGGGCACAGCTCTGGGATGCTGCGTGTCGGGTGGGCCGTGTGCGCTGCGGTGATGGGAGGCAGGGATGTCTGCAGCAAGTCTTGGGCTGAAAGCTGGGGGCTTCATCCTGCTCACACAGAGGGCAGGCTGCTTTGTTTTCTGCTTGGGCCAAGTGGGACTGGGGCTGTGCCTCTTGTTTGGGATCTCCAGGTGCTGCGGATCCGGAGCGTGGGGGGTTATTTTGCAGAGCAGCTCTGTGGTGCCAGTGGGACATTCCCTGTACAAACTGCTTCAGGAGCTCAACACCATTTGGGGTTTTTTGTTTTTTGCTTTTAAATTCCGACTGAGCCTTTTGTGAGTGGCTAAGAGAGGCCTGAACAGTGTGAAGACAGTCTGCAAGCTGCACGGGGAAATCTTTTTAACAAAGGTACAGCATTCATTAAGGCAGTTCAATGCATTTTCCTGTCCTTGCAGGTAGGAGGTTGGTGTGGATGTGAGCAATGCTGTCAGACCCCTGGGAGCTGAAGGTGCTGCTCAGGTGAACCTACAAACAAACTTGCCCTGAGCAAAGGAAAACAGACTTTCTGCAATGGTGAGTGTGATACAGCACAATGCAGGCCTGGGAAATCCAGTTTTATGGCTCTGGCACATCTGTGTGGAGGTAGAATAGGTCTTGGGACCAGAGGCTTCTTCCCAGCTGGTGGCCAGAAGGGGCTGAGCATGCTGGGACTCTCAAAAGTTGTAAATATCTCTCTAATTTCCCCCACGTTTCATGTGCCATTTCTCAAACAGCACGAGAGGGGGAGGGCTTCACTACTGCCCAGTGTGTGTGGGGAAAGCCCAGGTCAGATCTTCATTTTGTAACAAGAAAATTTCCCTTTCTTCTTAGGCTGCAAAATCCAAGAAAAGTTTAAGAGGTACGTACACCTATGTGCTTTTCTTCCACCATCCAAAGGTGCTTTGATCTGCTAGGAACAGAGCAGATGGGGGTCACTAGTCACACAGCAGTCCTGGCTGCTGAAATCATAATTCGTGCTCCTTGTCTGAAAGCTGCTGTTGGGTGTATTGTGCTTTCTTGGGTATTTTTCCAAATCCCGGGGAGAACACACACGTTTATTTCAGTTCTTCCCTGCAGCTGCTCCAGAGGTCTTTATTAAGAGGCATTTTGTAGCTCTGGATACTATAACAGTGCTTTTAAGATTGCCCAAGGGCCCTTAGGTACTGTGGGGAGAGAGCTCACAGATTAAGGGCTTCTTGTGGCCAGTGAATGAGTGGAAAGAAAAAATATCATTTCTGGCTAAATGAAGCTAAACCATGCATCCATCAAATACTGAGTCAAGTCCTGGTCCTGGCAATTCTCTCTAGACTGGCAAAGGAGGACCGTGCACTGATGATGGTTGAGAACAAACCTTTATTCTGGGGGATTTCAAAAGAGCAAGGCCTACTGAAATAGGAAGCTTTTTTATATCTGCTTTGGTGGTCTGACTGCCTCAGCTCCTTTAATTTGTCTTGTTCTAGGTTCCATTGATGATGTGCTGGGTGACCTCCTGGGATATGATGGTAAATACGCCTTCACTGCAGCTGGAAGGGCAGCATCCTCACACTCAGTTACTCTTCCTGGGAGCAGGAGGAGCTGGTGCAAGAGCTATTGCTCTTCAAGAGGGCTCCAGTTGTGAGAGGGGATGAAGCAGGGAGCAGAGCTGAGAACATGGTTTCTCAGAGTCCATTGAACAGCGTTGGACATTGGCTTGGGGAGGCAGAACAAAGTTCATCTCCAGTTAAAACCTTTTTGGCCCATAAGGAGACAGCAAATTCCCCCTTGGCATTCCTAGGTCAGGAAATATGCCTATGTCTATCATCCTAATCTCTCTCTGTCTTGTTTCCAGATGAAGGCCCTGCTAAATCTTCCCAACCCGCTGGTGTCAGCAGTGGGAGAGCCCAGGGCAGCAGCTTGAAGGCCAGTAAGAAGTGAGTTCCTTTGGCATGCAGCCTCTCTGTGCTCCCCATGTCCTTCTGACCTGCACCATCCCTGGCTCCTCCACCTTTTCCCCCTGCCGTAATAGAAATGGCATGAGGAGAATTATCTGTGATCTCTTTGGAAACTGGGAACTCAGAGCCTGAAGCTTTCCAGAAAGAGTTGGGTGTCTTCTAGCCCTATACATGTTCTGTAAACTTTATAACAGCTCTTGCTTAAATATAGCAGTCCCAGCACTAATGTCTTTATTGCTTGTATTCTTTTCAGTCTCATTTTCCCCAGCTCACATGTGGTGCTGCTAACCCCAAGGCTTGTGTTACAGGTCATTTCTGGAGGATGATTTCTTTAGCAAGCTCCCTGCAGAGGACATGGAAGCTGCAGAGGTGAGCCCAACGTTTCAAGAGAGAGCCATGGTGTCCTGAGGGCTAGGGCTGAGTGGGGCCAAGCTTGCCCTGGCATCACTCCCTCCAGGACTGCGATGGGATGTCAGGGAGGAACCTTGAAGTTTGGCTTATGCCCTCTCTGGCATCACTGTGGAGTAAAGAAGGTGGGATGGGAGAGTGGGTAGATGGTGGGAGAAGAGCTTTCAAGTGCAGCCCAGCCTTCTTCCTGGCTGAATTTCAGATAAAGTATCACAGGAAGGACCCAAAGTAACAGACTGGGTGTTCCTGATGCATCTACAAGGGACAGCAGGATCTATGCAGAGGAATCAAGGCATAGTGGGTTTCCAGTATAAGGAAGGCACCAGGGTGAATTGAACGTGTAGTTTCATGAAATGAAGAGAATCAGGACTCTGAGTGCTGGAGCAGTTTACTTAGGGCTGTAATAGATGCAGATGGTCTACATTTGCATCTGGATTTTGAACTCCAGGCTCCTGCTTCTGGGATGAGGAGCTTGCAAAGTTTGTCTATCTGATCTCTCCTCTCTTTGGCATGCAGGAATCTAGTATCTCTGATGCAGACCCACAAGCTGTGCTGCAAACCCTGAAGGTCAGTTCACAAGTACTCAGCTCCATATATCACAGCCTCCAGCCCCAGCCTTCCTGCCCATCTCACCAAGGCATGCCCCTAACAGTGATCTGGCGAGTGGCAGCTTTGCTGCCTGGCACAGGGTCTGACTGGGGAAGCAGAGAGAACAACACGTCACCTTCACAGGAACTCCATGAGAGCAGAGATCTCATGCAAACACATCCCTGGAGGCATCCAAGGCCAGGCTGGATGTGGTTCTGGGCAGCCTGGTCTGGTGGTTGGCGATTCTGCACGTAGCAGGGGGTTTAAAACCAGATGATCACTGTTGTCCTTTTTAAGCCAGGCCATTCTGTGGTTCTATGATATGAAACACCTCTCTTTGATAGGCAGCATTGTACCAAAGGAACAGCAGCGCTGGGGCATTAGCATCACTCACACAGCTCCCATCCTCATCCTATTGCTCTCCAGGAAATGGATGACATGGAAGCTGATCTTCTGGGAATGTCAAAACCCAGTTCTGGGCTGGGAAAGGCAGCTACAAAAGGCCCAGAGAAATGTAACATCTCAGAAGGAGCAGTAAAAACTTCAGGGAAGATGCCAGCTCCTGAGAAAGGTAAAAAGGAAATTCTGCTCCTCTTACTACAGCCTGATTGTAAACAAGCATGGAGTATTTGCATACCAGATTCCTTTTCCTGTCACTCGTTCTGCATGGAAGGAGAGCCAGAAGGGTTACAATAAAGATATACCAGTTCCCAGTATGTCCTACTCTTCTCAAGGCACTTCTCCCCTTCCCTGCTTGCAAGGCAGCTCCTCCAGAGGGATTCCCACTCCATAGGAGTGCTTAAGGGGGAACACTGCAAGAAAAGCAGCCTTCAGCTGGAGTGGGACAGGGGCACCTCTGTCTGCCATGCTCTGAGTGAGCTGTGGCCTTTCTTTCTAGGAGAATCTGCACCTGAGACGGATAAGAAACCACTCTCATCCCCACCCGCTTCCCGACAGTACAAGAAATTTAACTTTGAAGGTAGGTTCTCCCTTCTCTTCCACATGGAGATGCCTGGCAGCAGCTGAGGACTCTGTCTTTGCTCTTTGCACAGAGCTTGCCTCTTCTGCTAGCTAAGGGCTATGGAGCACTGGGCTTAGTACAGAATTGTTCTAAATAATGTTGGGTTTGTTCTTTTTTGTTTGTTTTGTTATTGTTGTTGGTATTGCCATTATTATCATCATCCTTTCCTGCCCCTATGGGGTAAAATTCCTAGATGTAAACGATCCTTTGGCTGGGCTTTTATCTGAAGAAGAGCAGGATGTTCCCAAGAAGCCACCTCCAAAAGGCAGTGAAGGAAGTCCGGAGAAGAAAACAGAACTGGGCAAAGAGAAAGGTAAGCAGGGGTGCTCAGTGCGCCCCTTTCATATTAAATTGGCAACTTCAATCAGTTTGTGTGAGTTCCAAATGACCTGGTTCCATCTCTTATGAATCATTATGGTCATTTATAAAGCAACTTCAAGACGGGGTTAATTGTAACACAGCTCACTGAGTGCTTGATATTTCTATTGTGCTACAGGTTACAGCACTGACCCTTCCTTTCTGGAAGCTCAGCTCTTACATTTGACCTCATCCAGCCTGTTTCATGCCTTGCCAAATGACCACAAGTTTACTGGGTGGGAGTTGAGGTGGCTGAGAGCACCTTCAGCCCAGGCCAAAGCCCAATCAGGCCACCTCCAGGTTGAATCCAGCTGTACAAGGGCTGCACTTATGTACTGAATCTCCTGTTCCTGCAGTAGGGATCTTAAAGGACTGTGTTGTCCCTGCACTCCAGTAAATCTGCTCTGCTGCAGAGATGGACACAGCAGCTGGTGGGTTAGGGCAAGGCCAAAGGGTGCAGTGGGGAATCTTTTGCAGGGGGCAGGAATTACCTGATAAGAAACTTGCAAAGACAAAAATCTGGTGTTAAACAGAGCTAGAAAACCCATGTTTCAAAACTCAGCAATGTCCCATCAGTCACTCTGTCACTTGCTGTAGGGTTTGGTTGCTGAGAAGCACTATTTCAAAGTGACTTTGAGAAGAAAGAACAGACTGGGCTATTCTGAGCTCTTATTGCTGGGAAAAAATGAAATGAAATGAAATGAAATGAAATGAAATAAAATAAAATAAAATAAAATAAAATAAAATAGCAAAGCCCTGATCAAATCTTCTGCTTCTGTGACCCTATCCACAGAGCCACTCCCACCCCAGACACCCCTTCACACTACAGCCTCAGCCCGGCGAAGAGAGGAGCTCACATTTGAAGATGATGATGATGACCTGATGGATGTGCTGGGATTTGGTGATGGCCAAAAAGGAAACCAGAAGCAGGGAAAGAAGATGGAAGAGTAAGGCATTCTTAGGCAATGGAGGAGAAATGGGAGTAAAGGAGGGGATTGTGTGTGTATGAAGTGATGTCACCATATTGGGGATTGCTGGAGGATTTCAACACTTCTGCCCTTGGATCCCAGAGCAGCCTCATTTTGCAGAGAGGAGTCAGAACACCCTGACAAGGCTGTGTGTCTGGGAATGGCCCTGCTTCTTGGAGAAACCCATCTCCTGCTCTGTCCCCAGCAGAGAGGAGGTGCGTCCGGCCCGCTCCAAGCTGGATGAGTTACTGGGACGAGGCTCCATCACCAAAATCCTGGAACGGCCGGGTGCAGGAGAGCACAGAGAGTTCAAACTGGATAAGAAGTACCAAAAGCAGCCAGGTGAGTGCAGCCAGGGATGCTGGGAAGGTGATGGTGTTGGCTCAAGAGAGCGAGATGGATATCTAAATGCATTTACAGGGGAAATACCTTTTTTGCAATGGTGAGCAGGGTCGCTGGTGAGCTCTCTGTCAGCCCTATGGGGAAAGTGGCTAACACAAAATGTAATACTGTGGCCTGGAGGCAAGCTGGGAGCGTTTGCACAATTATTGCAGCTCAGCTGATGATTGGTAATTTACTTAGTAACTCAGTTGCCTTGAAACATGGGCTGGTTTCCAGTAAAGATGCTTTTCCCAGCATTGCTCGCAGGTTTCCAGTGGAGGTGTTTCCAGCTGTGATTTCCCAGAAGCAGCGATGCCAGTGGGAATAGCAGGGGAAGAGCAGGAGGGCTGGTGTGTTAGCAGCCACTGCTCCTCTGGGTGCTGACTCAAAGTTGCTTGTCTGAACAGAGAAGGAAGAGGGTTGGGACGAGGAGGATTTTGTCTTTGGAGCTTACCAGCCCACAGTGGCCACCACGCCTGAGGGCCGTCCCTCCAGGAGGCAGTCTGTGAGGTATTGTGCTGTGTGTGTGACTGTAGCTCCATCCGCAGATCACAGTGACAGAGTTCCCTGGTCACCCTCACAGGCAGGCATGCAACTCCCTCTCCTTGCAGCAGGTTTTCAGCCGAGAACAGCAGTGAACCAAAACCAGACCCACACTCCAAACCTCCTCCTGCAGCCAGCCAGAGCCCTGCACGGGGCAGCAGGGCTGGGGGTGACTGGCTGGGCCTGAAGGATGAGGATTTTTTGGATTCAGAACCTCCATCTCCAACTAAGACCAGTCCTGTGGTGAGCTCCCAGCAGCTCATGGCTACAGAAGAAGCAACGTCCAAACCCAACCAACTGGAAGAGGATAACTGGCTGAGTGCTGCCTTGTCTCGCAAGAAGGCCCAAGCTCAGGTGAAGGCTCAGAAGAGAAGTGCTGAGCCCCTGGAGACCCCAGGCAAAGGGCTGGACCCCAGCCCTCCTGTCAGGTAAGGGCATAACTGATGGCTCCTGTTTGCTCTGCATGCAGCAGCTCCAGGAGAGCCTCTCAGAAAGCCTTGGCTCAGTTTTTAGGAATTCATTTTAAGTGCTATCTTTCTCATCTCAGATTGGGGTACCAGTGCAGGACTTTCTCATGCTGATCCATCCCACAGTCCCTCACGCCCCTGGGCCTTCTTCCATTTGTGTCTAAGATTTCCCACGTTACCCTGGATCATTCAAAGCTGTCCTGAATCAGTGCATCCCCAGGGGCTCTCCCTTCTTCATGCCCAAACGTCCCCTTCCTTTTCCTTCCTCTTAATTTCAGGCAAACCTCCTCCAGTTTGTGTTTGTATGGACACAGACTCAGACTTGTGCTATTCAAGTGGGACTGTAAGGCAATATGATGACAAACAAATATGTTTTGGACAGGGATGTGTTAGTTGCAGCTGATGCTGCCCAGGAGAAGTAATGGATGCAGTGAGGTAGGATCCAGATGGTAGAGTTTTGGAGCCAGAAGGCTGAATCCTGCCTCAGCTCAGAGACTCAGGGGTTCAGAGGCTTTCACCCATGTGGAATTGAGGGAAAGGATCTTGTCTTTCATTGTCTCCTTGGCTTTACCACATGTGATGCTCTTTGCAGCCAGCCAGCCACCTCCACGGGAGCAGCACCACAGGCAGCTGCCCTGCAGGACAAGGCAGTGAGTGCAGACAGCTCTGGGTAAGACTTCCTTCTCATTTCAGACACCCTCTGTGGGAGAGGTGTCCTGCAGAAAGCAGCTGTGTGGGTGAGATGGAGGAATGGGGAGAGCCAGTAGCCAACGCTGGTCAGTTTGACCTGGGACTCTGTAACAGAGAGGGAATGCAGCTCTATAGGAACACCTTTAAACCTAAGACATGCCACGCAGGGTAATGTCCTTGCATCTCACCATGAGCTGGGACACTGCTGTGTCTCAGCATGCTGTATCTCATGTGTGTCTCTGCCCCAGACACAGGCACCCAGTCCCTTGGCTCAGTACTGTGACACAAGCTTCAGTTCACCCATCAGAGCCTGCAAAGAGGGATCCCCTGAGAGATGCCAGCCACATCGGTGTGTTTCACATTATGGGTCTGTTTGGGTTACAGCATGGCCCACTTTGAGTAGCTTGGCTGACTCTGTGTCCCTTTGGCCAGCTGCAGAAGAGCCTGTCTGCTCTGTTTGGGAGACCTGGACCCCCATCCTCTGGAAGGGGATGATTCCCACTACTGTGTCTAAATGGTGAATTCATTGAACTTTCAGGCCCTGCAGCATCATCCCCAGCAGAGCAAGGGATACAGGGCCCTGCCTCACTTACTCAGGTACGTCTGCTGGGACCATGCCTAGAGGTGCAGGATCAGAGAGATCATTGGGCCCTCCCCAGTGTCAAGCTTTGTCTCTCTGAGAGCATCCATGTCTCTGCAGGTTACCATTCCCAGCACACCCCTCCAAGCTGCCTCGCAGCTCCAGGTGAAGCACATGATGTCACTGAGAAGCTGATGGCCGTGCCACAAAGCCACTGATGCTTAAACCTCAATCTTCTCTCTTCATTTCCCACAGGCTGAATCCCCACCTCTGGGCTCAGTACATGAGAGGAGGCCAGCAGCTCCCACAGTCCAGCCCTACGAGGATGCAGCAGGCTGTCAGGCAGCACTGCTCAGTGCCCAGGCCCGTGTGGCAGAGCTGGAGAGCCAGGTGAGCCCCATTTTTGCCTGCTGGATGGGGGACTACAAGTTACTCAGTGGGAGGAGAACCATATCTTCTCCAAATAGCATCAGGGGAGAGGAGAAACCTCCCAGTCCAGGAATGCCTGCTGCCCTCAGGTGCTGCTATGGGAGCTCTGTCCTTAGGGCAGCACAGAGACCTACTTTGCATGTCCAACAGGTCCGCATGTTGGAGCTGGAGCGGACACAGCACAAATTGTTGCTGGAGAGCCTTCAGCAGAGGCACCAGGAGGACCTGGATCTTCTTGAGAGTGCACACAGGTACAGGACTCTCACCCACCCCCCCCCTGTGTCACATCCTTGCCTATAGCCCTTTCCTCCCTCCACGGGTGGGACTGCAAGAAGGCTTTCCAAATCCATCCCCGGGTGGGCAGGCACAAGGCAGTGTTGATGCTGACCCACTGGAGATTCATGGGTGAGTCAAAGTGAAGATATACTCTCACCAACACTGTCCCACTGTTGACAGGAGAGGGACCAGTGCCATTGCTGGCATGTCCTCAACTAGAATACTTTACTGGGCAGCAGTGGGAGAGTTCAGGGCTCTGTCTGCAGAGAGTGCCTCAGTTTCCCCATGCACACTGTAACACCAATTTCCTTGCAAGGTCCTCCATGAGCACTTTGGATGGAGAGTGCCAGGTAATGCCATGAAATCAGCACTTATTCTTTGCTCTAACATCCTTGGGGGCTGTTTCTGGGCAGGAGCCGGGTGAAGGTGGTGGAAGAGACTTATGGGCAACGGGAGGAAAGGCTGCGGCGGGAGAAGGAGCAGCTGGAGGCTCAGCTGCTGTCACAGAGCCAGGATGCAGAACGGGCCCGGGCAGATCTGGTGGCACAGCATAAACAGCGTGTGGCCACACTGGAGCAGCAGAGTGCCCAGGAGCTGGAGCGGCTGCGAGAGCTGCAGAGGTGAGCATAGCATGCATGTGGTGTTAGTCTTGTCTCCTCCGTCTTGGGAAGGGAACCAGGAGATGGTTTGGGGACACAGGAGAAGGAAAAATCAGGCTCCAGAAGCACTGGGTTGTGGTGGATTTTGGAGTGAGATTGGCTTTGCAGGTTGGCAGATCAAGACCTGGCAGTGTTAATGCTGACCCACTGGAGATTCATGCTGTAGATATCATTTCATAGTGAATGCACTGTATTTTGAAAGAGGAGCCAAATGTTTTACATCCCCCAAACACCTTTTATTCAGGTCCCTGTGTCACTGATATCCACATAGCTATAGCAATGAGAAATCACTGTTTTTGGCAAAGAAACCCATCACCCTCAAATGTTGCCCATTCCAGATGTTCAACCCCACAACCAAGCTTCTTTCACAGCACCCATCCCAGGGAGCACCAGTTCACACTATCCCCTCTGTGTCCTGCAGGTCGTCTGTTCAGGAGATGCGCAAAGACCACGAAGAGCAGCTCCAGCGGCTGAAGCGGCTGAAAGACCAGGAGATCGATGCAGTGACCAGTGCCACTTCACACACCAGGTATTGATGGTGCTTCCCACCATGTTCCCTGTCCTGCAGTAACCAGCCTTGGCTCAGGAACCAGCCACAGATGCCCCTCTCCGTGGCAGTGGTGTGAAGCACGTCCCGTAGGGGTGACCTGTCCTCTTGCTCTTCTCTGCAGGTCTCTGAACGGTGTCATCGAGCAGATGGAAAGGTTCTCCAGTGATCTGCACAACCTCTCGCACAAGGTGGAGGCCACACACCACACCACCTCCCAGGAGCTGGCCATGGGAGCTCGGCAGCGGGATGAGCAGCTCAAGGGTACGTCTGCCCTTCACCTGCTGCCAGGGCTGTAGGGCCCTGCAACCAGAAAATAAGGAGATCCAGCCAAAGGCCAGGAGCCTAGACTGACAAAGCTCTCTACTGTGTCATTGGATTCCTCAATGTCTCCCCATTACAAAACAATGTCCTGAGGACATGCAGAAGATGATCAGCACAAAATCACAGTTTTTTGTTTTTTTTTGTTAATATGGTGAATATAGAGAGAGCTTCCAATCCCAGCATGATGAAGGATGCTGGAGAGGGTGGTGGTGGTGCACTCAGGGTGGTTTGGAGTTGGATGTGCAGAACCCTGGAGCTCACAGCCCTGCTGCTGCCTCTCCCCAGTGCTCCAGGACAGGCTGTCACAGCAGCAGAGGGACATGGAAGAGGAGAGGAGCCGACTCCAGGAGGTGATTGCCAAAATGGAGGCCAGGCTCAGTGAGCAGACTCGGCTGCTGGAGCAGGTGAGTGCACAACCTGTCCTCTGTGTGGGTCGGCCGTCTGGGTACGGGGAAGATAATGTCTCCCCATTGGAGATCCCTGATTTGGAGCTTGTGAATGGCATTTGTTTCTCCTCTGTGCCTGGACCAGGAGCGATGGAGGGCGACGGCAGAGCAATCCAAAGTGGAGTCTCTGCAGCGCTCCCTGGAGGAGCAGCGGCGAGTCATGAGCCAGCAGCTCTCTATGGAACGGGCAGAACTGGAGAGGGCAAAGGTGAGTTGGGGTGGACATCTCCGGGTGTTTTTCACATCTCATGAGTCTGACTAGGGCTGCACTGCAGTGTATGGTGGGTGAAAAACTGAATTCTGGGCTACAGCATCCCTCATCTCCCCTCTGTCCTCTGCCTGCTCAATCGCACAATTTGTGGTGCAGTGAATCATGATCACACCAACTATCTGGCACCTGGGTGCAAGAGGCTGGAGTGAGCATGTGTGATGGAGTCTGTTTCCAAGGAGCATGGGGCCAGAGCTCCCTTTGCAGGATTCACACTAGGCAACCAACTTGGCCAGCCTGTAGATGTCAGGTGTGGTTTAGTGGCAGAGATGAGTTAAAGGAGAAAATCCTATGGCTGGAATGCTTTGCGCTGTCTATCTCCCTCTTGTGGTGTTCTCCAGAGTGCTTTGCTGGAGGAGCAGAAGTCAGTGATGCAGAAGTGCTCAGAGGAGCGCCGGAAGCTGGCCGTTGAATGGGCTGAATTTCACACCCAGCAGCAGCTTAGCAAGGAGCGGATGGAGCGCGACATTGACCGAGCCCTGCAATTGGACTCCCAAAGGGAGGGCACCATCATCAGCCTAGCCAAGGTATGGCAGCAGAACCTCTTCTTGTAGCACCTGGACTGCCTGGCATGCAGCAGGGATCCCCATGATCCTACCTGCAGGGACATGGGGAGAGATTCAGAGCTGGCTTCAGGCGTTTAGGATGGAGTCATCACATCATGTCTGGTGGTGAGAATTGGGGTCTTCCCAGGGCAGCTCCTGCCAGCCAGTTTTAGGTGTTGACTTAGATTGACATCAGTCACATCAGGCCTCTCTCCTTTGCCCATGAGGAGTTTGAGCAGCACAGACTGTTATAAACATCTGAAGTCAGGTGAAAGGAAACACCCATGACGGGTTAAACAAAGCCTCACCAGGACACAAGGGTTTATCTAGAGTCAGATCTGCTCCCTCCTGGGGCAGTTCAGAAGGGATGTGGCACAGACAGTGCAGCAAGAACTGCATTGTTAAGGTCTAACAGAGTGGTAATGTGTATGTGTCTGTACAGTCCCAGCTCTGTTGGGCACTGGGCCCCAAGAGTGGATAGTTGAGGGCACCGCTTGGTTTGCTCTGCACCACAGACCTGGTGCACAGCAGGAGTTCAGTGGGCAGATGACTCCCATCGCTTGGGAAGACAGGAGATAGTGTCCAGGACAGGGCTGGTAACACATCCATTGCACCCATGTCCATCCTAGGAGCAAGCAGAGCTGAAGATACGGAGCCGTGAGCTGAAGGTCAAGGAGGAGCAGCTGGCAAGGGACAGAGAGCTGCTAGATGAGGCCTGGCATGAGCTGAGGCTGGAGAAGGAGAAGGTGAAAGGGGCTGCACTGCGCATCCGGCAGCAGGAGGAGGAGATCAAGAACGTGAGCAAGGTAGGTGGAGCATTTGCGCTGCGGTTCACAGCTGCACACAGACTGGCAGCAAAGCCAGGGTGTCACATCCCTCCTGAGGCCATGCATCCTGGTCCTGTCCTGAAAGGGAAATGAGAGGATGCACAAAGACACTCTGTCCCAGGGCAGTGAGGGTTCCTCTCCCCCTCATCCCCATCCTCTGCCTTGCAGCTCTCAGCACAGAAGTATGAGGAAGGGGAGCGAGCCCTGCAGGATGCATGTAGGATAGAGTCTGAGCACCAGGCCAGGCTGCAGGTCATGCAGCAGCACTTGGAGCAGCTCAAGCAGCAAGAACAGCACCTGCAACAGGTAATGTTCCCTCACCCTCACTTCTTAACCTGGAGCCACCATGCCAAGGATCTGAACCTTTGCCAATGATCTCTCCCTTTCTCCTCGGGATGGGGCAGGAGAGATTGAGCATGGCTCACCAGAGGAGACAACTTGAACAACTGCACAAGAAGCTGCCCAACAACCCCACACTATTGCTGACCACAGACCAGGATCTGAGTGCTTCCACCAAAGGCCTCTCCAGCACACTGAGTAAGGCCCTCTGCACACTGCTGGTGGAAGAGGGCATGCTGAGGAGCTGTTGCACTTTTAATTCACTTCTCAGAAATATTGGGATACTACTGGGGCCTGTTTCAGCTGTTTATATACAGTATAAACATCAGATCTGAGTTGTTGTTGGCTACTTCATGCTCTTAAGGAGTTCTGTTGAGCTCTGTGAACCAGGGCAATGCCAAGAGGAGGGGAAAAGGAAGATACAGGTGGGCTAACGTCCATTTACTCTGGGAGGCTGGGGAGGACCCCACTCAGGAAGCAAAAACGGGATACTCTTTTGCTCCTATTTGCCACCCTCTAACAGCAAGGGGACCGCACACTTGTGCTCTCATTGCAGGTTTTCCATCTCCCATCAGGACATTGCCTGGGCACAGGAGTGTGGACACGACTGCTTCAATGGAGCTCCATGCCAAACTGCTGGTGCTGAAGCACAGGGCACAGCAGGTGAGTGGGACTGGGAGGGGCTTTGAGTCAGCGGGCTGGGAGCATGACAGGGTGAAGCTCCGAGCATCCACTCTTCTCAGGACCGCAATTTCCTGGAGGATGAGCAGCTCTTCCTGGAGACCCTGAAGAAGGCGTCCTACAACACTTCACCTCTGTCAGTGTGAGGAGCCGTCTCCATTCTCCTCTCGAGCTGTGTGTGCATTGAGGACTGGGCTGTGCAAATGGGGAGGTGGGGAAGGGAGGAAGGAAACAAGTAATAAATAATGTCTGTTTAAAGAATCTGTCCTTCTTTTCTTTAAAAACTCTTGAGTATTCACAGTGTGAAGTCCTTCCCCACGGCTCTGAAGTATGTCAGGTCTTCATCACTCAGAGGCGCTGCTAATGTTTTCTTTTCTGGCTTCATTTTTGCATTGAGGTCACTTAAGTAATCTAAACGGGGAACGAGGGATGGAGATGTAACTGTGGACGAGAGGAGAGCCCGACCCTGTGGGGATGTGGGGACATTTCTAGACAGGCCCTGCGCGGGGCAGCCCCATCGCGATGGCGGCGGGGCTTTCCTAGGCAGGCACTGCGCCGAGCGGCCCCGTTACCATGGCAGCGGGGGCCTTTCAAGCCAGGCTCTGAGCGGCGCAGCCCCGTTGCTGTGGTAACGGGGACCTTCCGCTGGGGACGGCGCGCATCATGGCGGCGCCCTTGCTGAGCGCGGCGCTGCGCGGCGCCTGGAGCGGGCGGGCCTTCGGCACCGCGGGTGAGATGGGGCCGGGGCTGGGCCCGGGTTCCCTGCGGGAGGCTGTTTGGGGCCGTGTGGTGTGGCAGCTCTCGGAAAGGGCCGATGCGAGGCGGGTCCGGGAGGCGGGGGAGCCTGCGGCCTTTCTGCTCCTCGCTTCCCCTCCCGCGTCGCGTAGTTCGTTCCGTCCCGTAATGAGGGCTCTCTCCGTTTCCAGCCGCTCTTTGCAAACGGGCGGCCCCGCTGGGCCCGATGCCGAACGAGGATATCGATGTCAGCAATTTGGAAGCGCTGGAAAAATACCGCAGTTTCACTCGGTACTTCAAACTGGCGGAGAAGGAGAGCAGGAAGCCGCGGTGGTGGAAGACGTACCGGCAGTACACGAACCCCAAGCCAGGTAGTGTGGGAAGGGCCGGATCTCTCCCTGGCCCTGAGGTCAGAGCTGCTGGCTGATGTTGCAGTGGCTTTACTCTAAGGCTTGGTCTGTAAATAGCTGATGAAATGTTTTGGTATGACGTTGATCTTTCTGCAGAGCACAGACTTTTTCAGAAAAGTGATAGGATCAGAATGGTTTGGGTTGAAAAGGAACCTCACAGCCCCCCCCAGCTCCGTCCCTGCTGTGGGCTGGGTGCCTCCCATCAGCACCCACCCATGGCCTCGGATACCTCCAGGGATGGGGCACCCACAGCTCTGGGCAGTGCCACAGCCTCACTGTCCTGTAAAGAATTTCCTCCTCACATCTCATCTAAGTCTCCCTCTATTAAGAAATCACTCCCTCTTGTGCTGTCACTATTAGAGCACATAAAAAGTCTGACAACTGTTTACTAGGAGAGGGGACTGGCCAGGACCTTCCAAAAGATAGAATGGAGTAAAGTGGGGATTTCTTAAAGCACTTACAGTATTCAAGAAACACCTGAAAACAGACCTTTTAAACTACTTGCAGTTTGGTTTGTATGCTGAGCAGCCCCAGGGCCAAACTTGCTTGGCAGCTGGCAAACTTCTAGAGCTGAGAATGCAGCCAGCTTGGGGAGGAGGGAGCTGAAGTACGGAGGTGGTGAAATCAAGTAGCTGATGCTGGAGGTCTGCTTCTCTTTCCCACACTTTCTAACTCCATTACAGTTTTGTTTTTGGGAGGAGCGTTCAGGCTTTTCATGTGTGATTTTATTACCCCTCTCTAAAGAGCCAAAGACTGACATCAGCCTGCCACGTGATAAGGTGCTGTGGGTGAGAGAAGTCAAGGAAAGGAAAAGAATCCTGAAGCAGAACCACCAGAACATCGAGATGGAGAGAGCAGCACGGCTCCGGACTGGTGTGTGCCCCACCAGCCCCCATCCTGCCCTTTCCCTCTTCCCAGCACCTCTTGCATCGTTCGTCTCTCTCCACAGCACTAATCCCTCTCGATGAGGTCAGAGCAGAATGGGAGAAGACCAGCGGCCCTTTCCACAAGCAGCGCCTGGCCGAGCACTATGGGATATTTCGTGACTTGTTGCAGGGGGCCACCTTCACCCCCTGGGTTAGCTTGAAGGTGGGATACAACCAGGAAGATGAGCACCTGGTGCCAGTCTACTACGGGAACATGGTGACTCCATCAGAGGTGTGTGAGGACTTCCCATGGGAAGGCTCTGTTTTTTTTTGTCAGATTCCTCTGATTGGTGTTTGTTCTGGGAGCTTTCTGTTACAAAAGTATTTCCTCTGTGGTGAAAGAGATACGTTTCTTGGATGTGATAAGGACAGAAGTTTGCAACAGGATTGTTGCCTGTTGGCAGGCTCTTATCCCTCTTGGGGCTCTCTGGTTGGAACTGTCACTGTGTCATGACCGTGCCCATGACAAATTCACATTCTTTGCGTTACAGTTAGACCTGATCTCAATGGAAGTTGTTGTTCAAATGGTTTCTATTGTCTTTTATTTAGGCTTCCAATCCCCCTGAAGTGTCATATGAGGCAGATAAAGGCTCTCTCTGGACTTTGTTGCTCACAAATCCAGGTAAGTTCTTAGAAACATGTTTCATTCTGCTTTTGGTTTCCTTTTTCCTTTGGCTGCATCAGATACATACCTGCTAAGTAGGGACTATCCCCTAAGCTCCAGTTACAGAAAACAACTTCAAAGGCTGTATCTGGAAAGGGAACTACAGTTTCTCTACTTTGAGGGCAGCTGTGTATTCTAAAAGTGTTTCTGTCACCTGTGAGACAGAAAGTGGGTATTTGCAGAACTCTGAGTGTTTGTTTATACAACGGATTGCATACACAGGAGATTTTGTAGCATCCTAAAATCTAGCAGTAAAGAGATGGGGCAGTGATGTAACATGTATGTCAGAGTAGAGAGCGAGTAGTTTGCTGACTCCAGTCACTTGTTTACCTCCAAGCTCTTCTCTTGCTTGGCAATGCACGCTGTTCACCCTGGGAAGCCAAGGCACAGTGAGGTGAAGCAGCTGACCCAATGCCATCTTGAAGTGACATCTGTAAAGTTCCTTGCGCCTCGTTTTGAGCTCAGTCCTATAACAAATTATTTTTCTGCTATGAAAAGAAGACTGGGGGGTTTTGAGCTGCCCCCACCCTTGGAGTAGGTTCTGGTCATTCTTATTTTGTGGTTGAGGCAAGCATTGAGTTGCTACTAAGGCCTGTTTCTCCTTTGTGTGCATTTACAGATGGACATTTAAGAGACACTGATTCGGAGTACCTCCACTGGCTGGTGTGAGTATTGCACATGATTGCTGCGGGGTGCAGGATGGCAGTAAGCTTTTGTTAAGGCAGTTCCATTGCTTTCCCTGCTTTTTTTGCCATTAGCTTCTTTACCCCCGTGGTTTTGGTCCTGCTGAAGATACAGTAGTTCCAAATGTTGCTCACTGAATTTGGTTGTTCTTCCAGTGAAATCAACTTCTACTGTTTGTTGACATGTCAGACAACACATAAGTCAAATCTAAGTGTAGTTCAGAGTGACCCACAGTCCTGTATGGAGCTATTGATCACAACGGAAGGAAATGTTTATTTATAATTTCTATATATAAATGGATATATATATAACGGATATTTATTATTTATATATATAAATGAATTTATTTGTGTTCAGGACAAACATTCCAGGCAATGATATCAAGTCGGGCAAGGAGATATGCCATTACTTGCCCCCCTTCCCTGCCATGGGAACTGGCTACCATCGCTTCATCTTCCTGCTCTTCAAGCAAGACCGCCCCATAGATTTCAGCGAGGATGTCCGGCCAATGCCATGGTAAGGCTTTCTCTAGGCACTTTCGTGCTTCCTTTGGCTTAGCAGCTGTTGTTTCCTATTACAACAGGCTTTGTACTGCTGTAGGAGAGTAATTCTTTCCAGTTAGTGGAGATGTTCTGGGCTGCTTTGAGTTGATGTGTTGCCTGAAGCCAGGACTCCAGTCATGCACTGTGGAGTTCTGTTAGTGTGAAACAGGCTGTTACTAGAGAAAAGCTGTGTACAGAGCTGGAGAAGCTGGGAGGTGTTCTTTTGGTTCCTTTTGCACTTCTCTGCCATAGACTGGCATGATGTGAGGAAGCTGTTGCTTAGCCAGGTGCTGTAGGAAAAAAGGTTCACCTCAGTTCTTGTGCTTGTGTCTTGTTTCCAGCTACAGCCTCAAGATGCGAACCTTTAGCACGTTTGACTTCTACAGAAAGCATGAGGATGACATGACCCCAGCAGGGCTGGCGTTTTTCCAGTGCCAGTGGGACAGCTCTGTTACTTGGATCTTCCACCAGCTACTCAGTAAGAAATGCAGCGTGGGCCCATTTGTGGGTTGGGATGTGCCCCTGTGTGCCACACACAGCCTCAGTGAGTGAGCTGTGGCTGTAAGCTCTTGCTTGGTCCTGGCTGTCGTTGAGGCACTTGTCTAAGATCTCTCACTGCACAGACCTGGTGCTTACAGACCTGTCTTCCACCAGACTGACAGCAGTCTGAGGGAACAACCTCTAAAAGGCCATTTTGAATCAGCTTTTTAAAATAACATCAAGAAGAGCCTCACCAGAGTGCCTGTGGGGGGAGGATGGGGTTTGGACCTGAGCAGTCTTGTTGAAGTTCTCCATTGTCCCTTTGCAGATATGAGAGAGCCTGTGTTTGAATTCGTGCGGCCGCCTGTTTACCATCCTCCACAGTTAAAATTCCCACGCCAACAGCCTCTGAGATACCTGGACAGATACCGAGACAGCGAGGAGCCCACCTATGGCATTTACTAGGGCCCTGGTGTCTGTTGCAGTGCAGGTCCAGCAGATGGGGCTGCCGGCTTCCCTGACTTCACCCTGCCAGCTGGGCAATCGGGAGCGTTCTGCGCCTCTAGAAGGAGAGAGGACAAAATCTCAGCCTCTTGGCTCTGAGTTCCATTTTGCTGGTTCTGCTGGAAAGCATGCAGCTGAGGGCAACAGGCATTCATGTTGGCAGCGGTATGGGGAAGAAGACTATTTCAGAGGACGTTCGTGGATGAAAACTAATCCACGTCCAGGCTGAAATCCTGCTACTGGTTCTGTAGCAGAGCTGATGAGTAGTGGCAGCAGGACAGAGTCCACCAGAGATGCCCTGCCTTGCTTCTCTGGAAGAATCACCATTCTCCTTTCACCTGCCTTTGAAACAAACAAACCAGGCCAATCTGTGTCTCCTTCCCTTTTCTGTACTGCAGTTCAGGGCTGTGCCAGCTATCATTTCTGCAATCCTTTTAAAGAGATGAATCAAATCAAATACACTCTGAGTGATGTTGGTGATGCTAGCTTGTCTTTATTGGGAGGAGCTTGGTATATCAGCCAGATGGTACAGAGCTGGGGGAGCTCAGTGGAGAAGCACAGCTCTGATCTGGATCTCCTTCCCCTCTTGGGCATTGTAAAAAGGGAAGAGCACAACTGCACAAGTGATGAAGATGTACAAGGTCAGCATTTGTGAAGCTGGGTTCTCCTATCAGCTGCTGAAGCACGGGAACATCAGTCTTCCCCTTGCTCCCTGCACATCCTGTGCCTGATGTGCACGAATGGATCACACACAGAGCTGGCAGGGCTGGAGCAGATATTGGCACTGCTGCAGCCTGTGCTTTCTGCTCTGCTTTGCAGTGACCTCAGTGCAATCCCTCACTTTCATGTTCTAAATAACTCCCCAGACACTTCCTAAGATCCTCCAGCCAGCAGAGAAGCTTGCATGGAAGTGCCCACCTCCTGCCATTGCTCAGCACCATTACTTGCAGGGTGTTCTGCTGCTGTCCCGAGGGGTGTTCCAGCCTGATTCCAGCAGGGATGAATTAGCTGTTGGGGTGACTGCAATGGGAGTGCTGGTGTCATGCAGTTCCAGCAGAAAATGCCATGTTCTGCTCCTCTCTGAGCTTTTAATATTTGATCAGAGCTTGCAGATTCAGCCAAAATAAACATTTTGGTGGCTGAAGCTATGCTGTGACATGCAGCAAATTGTGACAGAGCTCATGTCACCTCACTAGGATGGTGTCCAACCTTGTCCCATGGTACATGAAGGTGCCTTCCTGTGAGCCCTGGCTGCAGCAGGTGAGCACAAAGCCACAGCACGTGAGGAGGTTGCAGAACTGTTGCAGCTTAACTCCAGCCTGCAAATATCTTGCAACCCAGTAATGAGTGTGCAGCGATAAGGGGTCTGCAAGGGTAAGCAGATAAGGCGTGCACTGAGAGGTTGAGAGCCTTAGCCTCTGCAAAAGGACTGTGTGAAAACAAGGTGGAGGGGTTTAGTGCAGCGCAGTGCAGTCCCTCCAGGCTGCAGGCTCCAGCTGCTGACTGAGGGCTGATTGCCCAGATGCCTGTTTTCTTGTGTTTCAATGCACAGTTTTGCTGATGTGTACTGAAACCTGGCAAAGAGCAGACTGAGAATGCCCACCTTGCTCTGCAAGCAGCAGTGCCTGAGCACATGAGAGCAGCATGAGCTGCACAAAATGGAAAGATGCGAGGTTGGGCTGGCTGTTGACTGTGTTACAGCCCTTGTCACTGCAGGGAGAGGGGACAAACAGTTGCTCTGAGCACACCACTCTGCCAGAAGCTCTGGGAGAGGTGAGGATGCTCCCTCAAGGAGCAATGACAAACAAACAAACAAACAGAAAGCGATACGGAATGACACAGAACAGTGCATCCATGGAAATGCATTCGCAGTCACATGCCTTGCTCTGAGCCTTGTTAGCCTGTTGCATCGTGCTGTCAGCGCAGCAATTCCTGCACCCTGCTGTGCCTGGGCAGCAGCTGCACCCACTGGGTGTCGCTTTAAGGGTACTCCTGGCTCAGAGCCCTGACCCGCCTCTGCTCAGCGTCACGCATCTCTTCCTGCTCTGCAGGCCGCTTCCCACCTTCCTGCTCATTTCCCCATCCCCAGCTCAGCATGGCCTCTCCCATCTCGCAGAAGCTGGAGGACAAACTGCAATGCTCCATTTGCCTGGAGCTCTTCAGGGTGCCCGTCACCTTACCCTGCGGGCACAACTTCTGCGAGCGCTGCATCGACAACCACAGGAACAGACAGGAGCAGACGGCCAACGGGGCCGGGGGGGGCTACACGTGTCCCGAGTGCCGCTACATCTGCGAGAGGCACCTGGAGCTGAAGAAGAACGTGACGCTGAGCGACGTGGTGGAGCTGGCACGGGCGGGCAGGGGGCGGGTGGAGGGCTGTGAGGTGAGGCACGTTGGGCTGTGCCCGCTGCATGGGCGCCCGCTGGAGCTGTACTGCGAGGATGAGCAGCGCTGCATCTGCTGCGTCTGCAGCATGCGGCAGTGCCAGCGGCACCGCAAGGCTCTGTTCGAAGAGGAGCACGCCAAGAAGCAGGTGGGGAACGTGGGGGGGTGGGTGAGTTGCCCGCGGGAAGGTGGAGGCTCTGCGTGCTGAGCTGCGTGGCTGCGGGGCGTGGAGGCTCCCCGAAAAGCAGTACAGGGGGAATCCCGCTGCGTCACGGCTCTGAGTCCTCTGGTTTAGAGGAAAGGGCCGTAAAGGTATAAAGCAGCAAAGGGATGCAGCCTCTCCGCTCCCAGCCTGGTTCTAGAGGCTGCAGCACGAGGTGCCTACCTCTGCAGGCTCTGCTGGAAAGGTCCCTGGAAGAAGCCCAGAGAGAAACAGAGAGGATGGAGCAGGCGCTGCGGGAGCTGGAGGAACGGACACAGAGCATCAAGGTGAGGCCACAGCCACTTCAGGGCTGGGCTGGGTGTGAGCACTCCGGACCTCACGGCCTTCCCTTCTTGCAGGACTCCTCCGAGAGGCTCCGAGCTGTGATCCTGAGCAAATTCACCCATCTGGAAGAAGCGCTGGCCAAGTTCCGGGAGCAGATGGTGGCCAAGGTGGAGCAGGAGGAGCTGGTGGCTCTGGGACACATAGAAAAGGACTGGAACATGTTGAAGGATCATCTGGAGGCCCTTGGGCAGCACCGGGACCGGGCACAGTGCCTGCTGAACTGCACTGACCACCAGGCCTTTCTCGAGGTACCATCGGTACACCCCAAATCCCAGCCGTAAGGATGGCAAATGGGCATTTTGGGGCTGCCTATGCAGGTTTTGGAGCTGTCACGCCTCCCCAGATATCCGTGTGTCCATCTGCAGGAGTTCCCGCAGCTCCTGACCCCGCAGAGCATAGAGGTGCCACCGTTGGTAGAGTTTAACGTGGCTGTTGTGGTGGAACCCATGAGTGAGATCCTCTCTGCTGCCTCCAGGCTGCTGCTGGAGGAGCTGCCCGCCTCACTGGGCCCCACTGCCCCTGAAGCCCCCGACCCCATTGCCCCAGGTGAGCTTCAAGTGCCCTAAAAGGCTCCACCTCATCCTGGCTGCTGTCACCGTGCTGGGATAGATGGGATGGGGACAGGTATTGGGGTACAGGAGGGTGGCTCCTGCATGTCCCCTCCTTGCTGCTCACTCCCAAGCGTGCACCCAATGGTTTCCCTTCACCTCTGCCCTCAGCAGTTGGGTGACATCATCCTCCACGCCTGTCCCTGTCACCCACAGGCCTGGGGCAGCCTGAGGAGACGGTGGTGAAGTTGGTGTCTACCCCTGTCCCCACGTGCCAGCTGCGTGCCGAGCTGCTGAAGGGTGAGGAGTTGGAGGGAAGGGGGAGAGGGGGATGCTGCAGGGCTAGGGCAGCGCTGTGGGGCTGGGGAGGGGCTCCTTAGTAGGGGCAGCAGCACCAGGGATGGTTTCCCCACAGTGTCTGGCATAGGGTCAGCCCCCGCAGATCGTGCCCTAAATCTCACCCCATCTCCACCCTTCCCAAGGCCCCAGATTTGGATGTGACATTTTCCCAGGGCAGGCAGTGCCAGCACCCAGAGGGATGTGCAGGGCTGATCCAGAGCCCACCCTGCACTCAGCCCCCAATGCCCCTTCCCATTCTTTAGGGACCATTTCCTAAATGCTCCCTTTCCCATATCCTTTTACAAGGGACTTTGTAATATTTAGGGTGCTTCGGTCAGGTCACTTTTCCCAGCAAGGCAATCAGTGCATACAGGACCTATAAGGATTTCTTCCACCGAGACCTATGAGCTGTTCTCAGTGTTATTAATAGAAAAAAACAACATCGTTTATTAGCAGCAGACATGAGCCCAGAATAGCCAGTGGGACCAGGTTGCTCTGGGATGATTAAATCCCACAGTCCCATATTCCTTCTTCAAACCCATCTGTTTTGGGGACAAGCGTGCTGCTGCCGGGGGGCTGCCACAAACCTTCGGGATGGGATGAAGCATCCCCATGTCACTGCTGTCCCCAGATCACCGAAACCTCACCTTCGATCCCGACACGGCCAACAAGTACCTGGAGCTGTCGTGGGGTCAGCGCAGAGCCAAGCACGGCCCCAGTGCTGCTGTTGGTTGGCAGGAACGCAGCCGCCGCTTTGAGCCCTGGCAGGTGCTGTGTGTGCAGAGCTACGAGCAGGGCCGCCACTACTGGGAGGTGACCATCTCCAGCCACTCCGTCGTGCTGGGGGTGACGTACAGTGAGATTCCCCGGCACAAAGTGATGGGCTGCAAGTTCAACATCGGGTTGGACAACGGCTCGTGGGGGCTGCAGGTACGGGAGGACAGCTACCTCGCCCGGCACAATGGGGAGGCGGAGAAAATCCAGCTGCGGCTCTACACCGAGCTGGGGATCTGCCTGGATTATGACCAAGGGCTGCTCTCCTTCTACGGCCTCGGGGAAAGGGTGCAGCTCATCCACTCCTTCCACGCTTTCTTCACGAAGCCGCTGTTCCCGGTGTTCTGGCTGTGCGAGGGCCGCACCGTTAGGTTGTGCCATAGGGACTGCGGGGAGCCTGAAGGAGAGCTGGGGCAGTGACACGTCGGGTAGGGAAAAACACACACAGGGAATGGTGATGCTCCTGCAGCGGGGATGAAGACCCCAGTCGTTGTGTGTGTGGTGTGCGCTCCCACGCAGATGGGATGCAGAGATGTAATTCCTTTTGCCCTGGGGAGAACTGAGGTTTGAGGAGCCCAGGAAAAGGTGTGGGGGCTGCAGGCAGGTCCTGTGCTCCCAGCCATCCCCGTCCCCTCACACTGCTTTTGGAGGTGGCAGAGCCGCCTCTTGGGGTGCCACGTTTCTCGCTGCAAGAAGCTGCTTTCTCTAATAAAGTTCTGATTTCCTGCTGGTGTGACCTCAGTGCCGGTGGGGCTGAGCCGGGTGCCCTTGTTCCTGCATCCCTGCATGTCCAGCAGCAGAAATAGCCAGGGATTTGTTTACAGCAGTGCAGAGAAAAGGAAATGTGATTTCCTATGTCTCTGCCCCAAGGTTGATCTGACCCAGAATAAGACCTCGAAGCTTTGAAGCTTCTCATCCCTGGGGATGAGGAATAAGGGGGTGAAATTGGGCACTGGGCTCAAAGGTGCTGGCGTTGTTCAGGAGGGAGAATCAGGTCCGCTTGTTCCCTTTGGGGAAAAAAAAGCTTAGAAGGAGAAAGCTCCTTTTTGGTGGACAGATGGGTTCATCCCAAGGATGGATGGGGTGGATGTACGGGGCGCTTTTGGGCCGCGGGTGACACAGACACGGGGCGCCCCTCGCACGTGGAGAGCGCAGACCCCTCCGTCCGGCTTCCGGATCCCCACGAGGGTGGCAGGCGGCCCCGAGCCCCCCCCAAGGCGGCAGAGGGCGGAGCGAGCGGGCGGGGCGCGGTGTCCGACCGCCCCATCCCGCCGGTGGGGCCTCTCGGTCGGGGCGCGCAGGGATGGAGGGTGCGACCGGGAGAGCCCCGCCGGTCCCTTCCGCCGCCACCGCCGCGGCTCTGCGGTTGGCGTTGGCCGTGCCGGGTTTGCCCGACGGTCCTTTCGGTTGTCCCATCTGCCTGGATCTGTTGAAGGACCCGGTGACGGTGCCGTGCGGCCATAACTTCTGCCAAGGCTGCCTGGGGAAGCTCCGCGGGAGGACGGGCCCCCCCGACGGGGCGGCGGGCGGGGCGGCACGCTGCCCGCTCTGCCAGGAGCCCTTCCCGGCGGCTCTGCGGCTCAGCAAGAACCGCGCCCTGTGCGAGGTGCTGCCGCTGCTGGGGGCCGCCGGGGCCGGGACGTCCCCCGACGGCGCGCGGACCCCCCCGGCTATTCCATCCCCTCAGTCCGGGCCTGGAAACTCCCCGGGTAGCGCCGAGTTCAGCGGAACGGGACCCGTCGGAGCCGGGTCCTCGCCCTCCGGGATGGCTCCGGGAGCTGAAGAGCAACCGGAGGGAGAAGCGGAGCTGCAGGAGGGGGCTGCGGAGGTGCTGTGCGACGTGTGCCCCGAGGGGGGTCGGGCGGCGGCTGCCCGCTCGTGCCTGGTGTGCCTGGCGTCCTTCTGCGGGGCCCACCTGGAGCCCCACCGCCGCTCCCCCGCCTTCCGCTCGCACCGCCTCGTAGCCCCGTTGCGGCGCTTGGAAGAGGGGCTGTGCCCGCGGCACCTGCAGCCCCTCGACGGCTTCTGCCGGGCGGAGCAGACCTGCGTGTGCGCCCGCTGCCGCGCCCACGAGCACCGCGGCCACGACGTGGTGTCCCTCGAGAAGGAGCGGGAGCACAAGGAGGTGCGTGGGGGGCAAACGGTGGGCGGCAGAGAGGGTCGAGGGGTGTAATCGTGGTTCTGCATGGGAACCCTGACCGTGTCCCTGAGGAGCTCAGCCCGTCACAGGGGTGGCACGGTACCCCGTGCATGCGGTGGGGAAGGGGAATAGGGAGGATGGACCGACCTTGCAGTCCCTATGGGTTTGGAGCTGGGAGTGAGGACGCCTGGGACCCCCCCACGCCCAGGTGCTGCACCATGGTGGCTGCATAGCGGGGAATAAAGCAGAGTGCTGTTATTGGGGCGAGGGCTGCACGCATCTCCCCATGTGGGGTCTCGTCCTGGCACACGGATAGACGGGATGCCCTGGATGGGGTGGATGCTGCACCCCATCCTCACATGGGACCTCATCCCAGCAGGTGGGCTGCTTGCATGGGGTGTTGCAGCAGTGGGACTCCCCACCCCGTCGCTGGGGCACTACACTCAGTCCTGCCCTCTCCATGGGTTTAGAGGTGCAGCCATCAAGGGTCCCCCACCCCCCAGCCACCCCCACAGGGTGCCTGCCTTTCCCGTCTGGTTCCCACAGCTCCATCAAGGCGGTTTTTCTCCTCGCCCTGGCTCGCTGCCCGCCCGCCTCTCCCGCTCCATGAGCCCTTTGTGTTGCTCCTTTTGGCAGCAGGGATTTTTTCCGTCACTCCCATTCCCAGATGTGGCTGAGTCACCTCCCAAGTTCGCACCCACGAACCTCCTCGTGGTTCTGAGTGCGGGGAGATGGAGCTGCCAGGTTGGCAGCATGGGGGCATCCCTGTCTCAGTGTGGGGCCATCGGGGATCTCGGTGGTGACTCCCTTCCCAGAGGGTCATGCAGACACCCAGCATGCATGGCTGGCTGCTCCTCCTTTATGGGCACTTGGGGCCATGGGGAAATCCTTCTATTAGTCATAGGACCCTTGAAATAAAAAGCTGTTTCTCCTCAACAGGCATTGATCAGTGTCACTGCTGTCTGCAGGGTGGGAAGGAGGGACTGGGAAAGCTCCTCTCCCACCTCCCCAGCCTGAGTACTGGAGGATATCAACCCAGTAACACACGTGATGCTCCCCTGGCTCCCAAAAGGCTCCCAAGGGGCCTGTCCCCATGGTGGGCAGCAGGCTGGGGCTAACAATAGCCATCAGGAAGCGCTGTGCTGGGACGGTGCTTCCTTTGCAGCCCAGCAGCACCTCGTGCTCCTGAGCTGTTTCACTGTGCTCTTACAAGAAATGTCCCAGGAATGCAGTGCTGAGTTCCTGCACTGGTCTCACTTAGCTTTTTCCAGCCTTGAGCACCTTGCTGAGCATGCAGAAGAAGGAATGTTTGCAGGTTGTGTGAGCGCAGAGGGTTGCACAAGGAGGAAATAGGGAAAGTAACTTGTGATTCCTACATATCCAATAACAAAATCATGGTTGGGGGGAGGTGGGGACTGCAGCTGGGCTGGGTTTATCATTGTGCTCTGCTTCAATGGATGTGGAGCTCAGTGCTCATCCTTTGTGCCTGCAGGCCCAGCAAGCCAAATTCCTCAGCAGTGTGGACAATGAGCTGGAGGAGCTGGCCGTCACCATCGCACAGACCAGGAAGATGGTGGAGCTCATTAAGGTGCCTGGGACAGCCCTGCTCCATTAATGGGGCACTGCTGGGAGCTGGGAGGGCCCTGGGTGCCCCCTCCCTTGCTTGCAGTGGTGCTGACCCATCTCTCCTCGCACTCAGGGTGTTGCCAGCAAGGAGAAGGAGCGGGTGGAGAAACTCTTTGCAGAAGCCTCCGAGCTGCTGGCCACCTTCCAGAAGGAGGTGGCCGCCTTCATTGAGGACAGCGAGCGCTCCATGCTGGGGGAGGCCGAGGCTGACCTCCGCTGGAAGGAGGAGAGGCGAGCCAAGTTGGCCCAGGGCAAGCAGAACCTGGAGAACGTCCCCAGCACCGACACCATCTACTTCCTTCAGGTGCGTGGTGGGCACAGAGGCAAGGAGGAGGAGCGGGTGATGTCTGTTGGGTTTGGTCCCCTGTCACACAGAACTGGGGGGCTGTGAGGCTGTGGGATTTCCCTCCTGTTTGCAGCATCCTCTTGTCTCCCATTGCTGGGCTGGGCTGCCAGAGCTTTGTCCTCCATCACTCACACCTCCACTGCAGCTAGGACTGCAGCCCACGCTCAGTGCCTAGGCTTGGGGATGGGGTGCCCCACTGCCCCATGCAGTGTTCCTTGATGTTTTGAGGAGGAGATGCTGCTCTTCAGATGGGCATGGCCTGAGCCTGGGTTTGAAAGAGAGCGAGGAGAAGGAGCCAGGGACACGTGGCTGCCCTCCTCCCTTCTGCAAGGTTGCTTCGGGGCCAAGTCCTGCGAGCTGCCAGTTCCCAAATCCTCCAGGGCCGGGTGGGGTTGCGGAACAAGAGGCAGCTTCGGCTTGTTTGAAACCTCCTGAAACTTTGTCTTTTTGGCTCAGGAGTTTCAAGCCTTAAAAATAGCCATGGAAGACAACCTCTCTCCGGCTCCGAGCTTCCAGAACGAGCTCAACTTCACCAAGTGCTCCCAAGCCGTCTGCGCTGTCAAGGATGCACTGTCAGCTGCCTGCAAAAGCCAGTGGGACTGTTTGCAGGGGAAAGAAGTTGATGGGATGAGCTTCCCGAAGACGGAGGAAGGTCTGTGCCCACCTGGCCTCATGCCCATGTGGGGAACCCAAGGGTGCATCCTCCTGATGGGGCTGGGAGATGCCTGTGAGCTTTGGGGCTCCTGGAGGCGCTGGCCCCTCTCCCGGGCACAGTTGCACAATCCCTGTCTGGGCTAACGCCTCCTCCTTGAGGTTTTATGAATTTTTCCACGGAGACCAAAGGCTTGAGAGGCAACAAACAGCCTGAGAGCTATGCACGGTCCTGTGGGAGGGGGCAAGTGGCCAAAGTGCTGTGAAAGGGGACTGTTCCTTCCCAGGACAGACAGCCCCCTTCACTGGGCAGGCTGTGGGCTCCCTGAGCTGCAGGGTTAGAAACCACAGCAGCTGGAGGTGTGGGATGCTCCCTCTTGTGCTCTCTTTTAAGCTGAGCTCCCTCCTGTCCATCATTTTCCTGGATGCCAATGGGGCCGCAGTGGTGATGCTTCAGGAGCACCCCAGTTGATGGCAGCAGTTTTGCTGTGACGAACCTTTCTGTCTCTGTTTTTTTTTCCCCAGCGATGACCAAGTCTCAATTTCCAGACAAGTCGAACAATCCCGCCTGCCTGGAGAGCCGTGATTACTTCCTGAAATGTAAGCGATGGGGTTTTGCTTTGACAGTTGTTGCTATGGTCCATCCTCCATCCCACAGGCCCTGGCCCCACTGCTGCCTGCCAGAGGAAATATTGCTCAGCTAACGAGGAAGTCTCCTCGCTTTCCTGACAACGGCCATAATCTATTTAGGTGATTTTTTTTTTTTTCCCCAGCCTGTGGTTCTGCCAGAGCAGCTGCCATGGGGCTGTGAGCACACCATATAATTTCTGCTGCCTTCCAGCAAATTGGATCCTGTGTTAAATTAGATCAGGGTTGGTGCATCTGCTTTGGGTCAGACACTGGTCAGCATCAATTGCGTGATGCAGAGGGGGAATCTGGGGCCTGCGCAGGGAACACTGTGGTGGTAGGGAAGGGGAGAAGAAGAGGAAGGTCTAAAATGAGGCAAGAGGTGGGAGAGAGGCTCCCTGGGGCTAGCAAAGAAGGGAGGCAAAGCTCTCCTGTGTTCTTGGGCTCTCTGGTTGCCCACAGCCTGCTTTCATACGGAATATTCCTGCTGCTGCTCTGTCAGGTGGGTTCTGTGATGTCTGATAGCACGGCTGAGCAGCCCGCCTGCTCTCTCCTCTGTCCAGTGACATCTTTTTATCTGTGTATGGGAACACCACAGCTTTGAGTACCTTTATCGTCAACAGCTGAAATCAGCCATGGGATTTTTACACCATCTAATAGCAAAAGGACAATGAGGAGTGGCTTCAATCTAAAAGGGAAAAGATTTGGGTTCGATGTTAGCAAGAAATTCTTTACTCAGAGGGCAGTGAGGCCATGGCACTGTGCAGAGCTGTGGTGCCCCATCCCTTGAGGGTGCTGCCATCCCTGAGGCAGTGGATGGGCCCTGGGCAGCCCGAGCTGAGGGGCACCCAGCCCACAGCAAGAGGTGGAACTGGATGAACCAGATGACTTCTAGGGTCCCCTCCAACCTGAGCCATTCTGTGATTCTGCAATTCCGTGATTTAAAAGGAGGAGGACAGGGTGATGGCTTAAGGATGCTGCAGGAACAGAGCCGATGGCAGTCAAAAAAGAGCACGGGAATTGCTGAGTGCTGGAGCAGGGAGGTCTGGGGGAATTTCCTCTCTCCTCATCCTCCCGTCTCCTCTCTGCCCCATGCAGTTGCCTTCATCATCGACCTGGACAGCGATACGGCCGACAAGTTCATCCAGCTCTTTGGCACCAAGGGAGCCAAGCGGGTGCTCTGCCCCATCCCCTACCCAGAGAGCCCGACCCGTTTCATCAACTGCGAGCAAGTGCTGGGGGTGAACCTCATGAACCGGGGCAACTACTACTGGGAGGTGGAGCTCATCGATGGCTGGGTCAGCATCGGCGTCATCGCTGAGGTCTTCAACCCACAGGACTCCTATGACCACAGCCGCCTGGGCCGCAACACGTGGTCCTGCTGCCTGCAGTGGAACGGGCAGAACTACGCCGCTTGGTTTGGTGGCTTAGAGTCTGTCATCCAGCAGCCATTTTTCCACACCATCGGAGTCTTCTTGGAGTATTCGGAGAAGGCTTTGACCTTCTATGGAGTCAAGGACTCCAAGATGACGTGCCTGAAGCAGCTCAAGGCCGGCTCCTTTGGGAAGGCCCAGTTGGACTCTTTCCAGCACAAAATCAACCAGCAGTTTGCAGCTCTATTCTCCTTCAAGCTGAAACCCGCCTTCTTCCTGGAGAGCGTCGATGCCCACCTGCAGATCGGGCCGCTGAAGAAGGATTGTGTTTCGGTGCTGAAGCGCAGGTAACTGCCCAAGGAGAAGGCCCAGAGGAGCCCTCCATGCAGCACACATCATGGCTTCTTTCCGTTCATCGGGGCAGCCACACTTGGCGAAGCACCTTCCAGAACTGCAGCATGGAATCATCTGGGTTGAAAGAGGTCTTCAAGACCACCAAGCATCATCCTGACTGACTGTCAGCTGGAGTCCCACTGCCAACCCACGTCCCAACACTGACCCACATCCAAAGCGTCTCGATGCCCACCAGTGCCACAAAGAAGAAGTGAGGATCTCTGCATCCCTCGTGTTTGGCACGCTGTGGAAAAGCCGTGGTTCTTCCTACGTGTGCTGGAGCTCTGGGCTGTTCTGCATCCAAACGTCTCTGCTGGGAGAAGGAAGGGACTTGCTGGGAAATGCCAGCATTGCTCGGATCACAGAGCAGTTCTGGATGTGCTCATAGTAGACACATTCTATGGGAATTGCTGACGGAAGCCTTTTTGTCAAATTTCACTTCATGTTTTTGATGACCCTGCTATTTTAGGGGATTTTGATGCCGATAATCTCCCAGTTCTTCAAGCACCCGGAGCACATCTGAGCTGTAAATGCAACCCATAGCTTAGAGAGCCTTTCAAACAACCAAGAGCTGCTATGAGTACAGCCCGGGGTAAACAGTGTTTCTTAGGCACATTGATAAAAGCCAATAATTAAATCCCTTAAGACACCAGGAACAAGTAACGATTAACAACAACTGCTCTCAAGCCAGCGTCCCATCTGGGAGAGGTGGAGGCTTCAGGCACAGTGCCCATTCATGTGTCCTACAGGAGCTTTTCCAGCACTGCCCCATCATCACTGCCTCTGATGTTGCAGAGGTAGCACAGTGCAGCTCCTGTCTCAGCCCTCCCTGCCTTCCTCTGAGTTTATTTTTCCTGGGGTTAGTTTGCTACCTACCTCCCGAAGCTCACTTTACAGAATTGTAATGCTGGGTAATAAAAATATATGGGGCCGGATTCTTTGCTGGCGTGAATGAGTCAGTGATGACGCACCAACGGTCAACAGGGGTGGAAAAATGGCCCGTTATGCTAAATATACAAAATATATATATATGTATTCCCCAAAGGATAAGCTGGAAATCATAGTGATATATTCAAAGGGAGCCAAGGGAAAAAAAAAAAACGAATGTGAAAAACAGGCAGGCATAAAGCCAGGAGGTTTAGAGTTATAGCCACGTTTACATAAACACCGTGGCTCCAATGGCTCCTGTTGCTGGTGAGTGGGTGTCCTTTGCACACAGAGGTGCCAGTCCCCAGCAAACAGCCACTGCTTTCAGCCCTCAAATGGGGCTGAAGGATCTGAATGCAGCAATCCAGCCACAGGGCAGGGCAGGAATGTTAGCATGGCACTGGGGTGTGCCTGAAACCGCTCCTACTCCTCCTCTGCTCCTTCTGAAGCACTGGGAAAGGAGAGTAGGACTTCCAGTGCTACATCTCTGGATGGAAACACCGTGGCCTTCAGGAATGCTGCCCAGATGGCAATTCACTCCCTGTGTCCTGAGCTCCTACCTCGGAAATGCTTTGATTCACTCGGCCAGCCTCCTGCGAAATGCCCTGCACGAGGCGGTAGCGGTGACACGCTGCGAGCATCGGGGCTGCTTGCTTAGCAGAGGGGTCAGCAGTGCCTTGCTGGATGAGAAGTCTGGAGACGTGCAGCAGCAATGTGCTGGGAGGAAGAGGAAGGTAACCCTGATCTGCACTGCACGTCTGTGAGAAGAGATCTGGCACGCGGGCTGTGTCTGAGCCCCAGATGTCATTTATTCAAGCGAAAGCCCTACCTTTTGCTGCAAGGAGTTTTGCCAGAGTAAATAGAGTGGATCTGGTCCTTTGCCCCGTTTTGTTTGGCTGTGGGTGGATGGGTTCTCCCGGGGGGAACAGTGTGCTCCAGCCATGATCCCTCCCTTCTCTGCGTTGCCCAAACCAAAGCTGTGAGATTCCTCTCCTTGCAGCTTTCAGCTGGTTCCTTGGAATCCAGTGCTATTCCTTTTCCATCCCTGCAGCCCCAGAGGAGCAGCACTGGGAGCCTGGGCTCTGCTTCTGCTGCTTCCCACAGCGAGGGCATCGCTCCATTGCTCCTGCCCCGTAGCTGGGTGTTGGTGTGCAGCTCACAGAGGGGTTTGGAGGGCTCCTATAGATGTGTTACAAACCCTCTCCTTCCTGCTGCTTCACATCCAGGCTGGAAGTGCTAGAAATCCTGGTGGTTTAGGGCATAAAGCAAACTCTGATGATGTAAGACGGGGGTTCCCACCCCCAGGTGTTGGATCAGCGTTTGCTTTGTGTTACCAATAATTTGGAGTGTAAACTGGAATGATTAGGAAACGTACATTATGCCAGCCCTGGATCTCTGATTTTTTTTGCTGTGAGCACCGTGCGTGGTGAGTTTAGATAGGCAACACTTTGCAATTTAAATGGCCTCTCTGTGCTCTTTCGAGTTTTTTTTTTTGCTGTCACAGAGTGTTCCTCTTTTTAATTAGATCTTTTAAAAATACAGTTACTGTAGAATCTCTTACAGTGTGTGAAGAAGTGTTCAAGGCCAGGTTGGATGGGGCCTTGGGCAGCCTGGTCTGGTATTAACTGGGGAGGTTGGTGGCCCTACCTGTGGCAGGGGGGTTGGAGATTTATGATCCTTGAGGTCCCTTCCAGCCTGGGCCATTCCGTGATTCTGTGATAGAGAATCTGATTTGCCATTAAATGTTACACAAACATAGCTGTGGGTTGTCATTTCTTTAAATACCAAACCACTGCAGTTGTCCCATTATCCTTTGCTTGTTTTTTTTTCTGTGTCCTGTGCATCCGGCAAAAAATAACAGAGGTTTTATTTTCCAAGCGTGCCTGCAGGGTTTGTGCCAAGCACACATTTTTTCTATTTTTTCTATTGCTCGACTACAAAAGAAGCGGAAGAATCCTGGAATCCAACAGCAATATTGACAGTGCTGGGCAGTTCCAAACAATGAATTGTCTCAGCTCTCTCTGTCTCTCTTCTTCTTCTGTCCTTGACTTGGAAAGAGCAAAGTTGAACAGATGAGACGTTTTTTCCTTTGCGTTTTAATCTGTATACATTTCCAAAAAACAAGGAGTGCTGGAGCTTCCCATGCACGCCAGCACTTCTTAACATGAAGACGGAGTTTCTTAACACCAGATGTCAGCTGGAGCTATGAGAAGAGCATTATCAGGCACTGTTAGCTCATGAGAAGTGGCTGGGAGCATTAGGGGAAGCTGTGTGGATGTGTGCTACTGACTTTAATAGGAGAGGAATCGGGGCTTTTTGTTACGAGCATTTCTTAAAAGGGAAACTTACAACTTATTAAAAAAGCGGATATGAAACACAAACTTGTGCTTTTCTTGCCAAGAACTGCACACATTATGTCACTGAGTTTATTTAAATCTGGTTTCCATTATGGAGCTTTTCTGTTTCCCCATTGCCCCTGGGGATTTGCAGGCACTAAGGTGGGGCTGGGCTGCAAACCCTGCAGGGAAAGCTCAAATCTGTATAAAAAGATGTAATTTAGGCTAATATCAGCTCTTAATACATATTCATGCATTATGCTGCTCACTGATACAAGGAGTCCTTCAAAACATTTAATTTTGCGGTAGTTTGAATGAAATTATGCAAGTATTATTATTGTTTTAGGAGTCAACTCCAGTTGGAGGCAGTGGGTTATACCCAAACTGTAGCTCTGCCAACACCACAGATATTTTCCTGTTCCAAGATTTCCTCTCACCCACACAAGGAGACAGATTTCTGTCTTGTCTATTGGGTGACTTTTTAGTCCCTCCAGTTTAACCCTCAGAGGGGTAATTGTAGGAACACACAGCACAGGGCACACCCAATATTGGGCTTAGGTGTCTGGGGCACTAAATGGGCATTGAGCATGAATTTAAAAAGCCTGGAAACCGAGGGAGAACCTTTGCTGTTAAAGGGATTGAGCCTCAGTTGATGTGTAGTACCACCAGATTCATGGGATTTTTATTCTGAGCGCTGAAAACGTGCAAACTGCAGCAAAATATAACGTCTTGGAAGGGGAAATAAAAGGAATTGGAATGCAGTCAGGGCACGGGGCAAACTCCTCGTGCTTTCTTTGTGAGCACAGTGGTGCCACCTAAAATAGGAAGCTGGGGGAAGCACTGCCAAGTCACGCAGGCTGCAAATAACTGAAATCATTTTATTATATATGGTCAGAGGGCTGCATAATTGGGTGATTGATGGGTCAGTAAATGGGTTCTCCCAAAAAGGAGACTGGAACTTTGGGTTACATGTAGAAAAGTTAGTACAATCTCTGCAGCTGGCTTTAGCTCAGTGAATTAATAGTGATATTAATTGCGGAGGAGGCGGCACTGTTCCTCAGGGATGGCAGACGAGGCTGAGTGAAGCAGTGAGACACGACTCTGGGCAGAGAACATCCCTCAAAGAACTCCCTCAGATGGCTGCTGAGCGAGAGGACTACAACTCCCAGCATGCCCCGGGACACCAGCCCCGGGACTGCAATTCCCAGCGTGCACCGCGCGCAGCGGCCCGCCCCGTCCGCCCCTCCTCCGCGCAGGCACAGAGCGGGTCCGGCGCTGTGAGGGGGCGGTGGCGGCCATGGCGCTGAACAGGAACCACTCGGAAGGCGGCGGCGTCATCGTTAACAACAGCGAGAGGTGAGGCGGCGAGGGGCCGTGCTCCTCTTCTCTCTCGTTCTCCAAGACCCTTTCCGTCGAAGAATGCAGAGAAGCGGCCTTCTCCTGGCTCCCCTCGGCTGGTCACGTGATCTGCGGGGCTCCTCGCCCCCCCCGCCATGTTGGGGGGTTAACCCTTGGTGTGCCGGCGCGCGCCGTCCCCATAGGCCCTGCTTGGCTCTCCCTCCTCGCTCCCAGGTGGGGCTCAGGTCCCAGCCAGGTGCCCCGCTGGGTTCTGTGCCAGGAACGGTTGGCCTTCAGCCCCGTTTGGGTCACAGGGTGGCAAGAGCTCAGCCCTGCTGTGTGTTCAGCAAATGGCAGCGGTGCTGGAAAAAGGCGCTGGGCCACGGCCGTGGGAACAGCAAGCAAACAGCGCTGCCTCTGCCTTCCTGGCAGTGGGCTGTGTTGGCTGTCTGTCTGGCAGTGTGCCTTGCTGCATGCCTTGCTCCTGACGTGGTGGTCACCTGCCTTGGGGACAAAAGGGCTTCTTTCCTCGAGGCTGGTGGAGATTGGGTGTAGGAGTTGTGTGTCCGGCTTCTGTTTGGGTTGGGAATCATTGTGAAATGGAATCAACTCCAGTTGGTGGCTTAAACTTGTGTTTAGTGAAACCAGCACTTGCATTTGCTCGGTGCGGTGCTGCTCCCAGCTGTCATCCCCTTGGATCAGGGATTGCTGCTGTGTGAGCAGACAGGCAAGCTGCTGCAGCCCAGGCTGCTTGTGTTGCTTGATTCAGGGCGAGCAGAGCCTCTGTGCCCTTCTGTAGCTTTGCTGCAGGGCCAAGTGCTTCCTGGCAGAAGAGAGAGGCAAATGAATAACTGGGGATGGTAATAGGCATGAATGTGCTGTGCCCCTCCACGGTTAGGGATTGGTGTACCTGACGTGGATGCTGTCGTGTTAAGACAATACCACTAATATATTGCATTGGTCTTAATCAGGATGGTTTCTAACTGAGTTTTTAGGAGTCAGTGCAGGGACTCAGGTTATAGAAGTCAAGTGATGAGAGAAGGGATCCAGATCACATTTTAGTGACTGAGGTGCGTTCTTGTGACCTTTGGTAGCCTCATTGCATAACCCAGCCTGAGGGGTTCCTGCTACAGCAGCCCTTTTTCTGTCGTGTTGCTTGTGGTGAACCAATTTAGGGAAATGATCCAGCAGAAATTCAGCATAATGTAAAAAACATATTCAGAACTTGTTGAGTTTAATTGACTGGATTCACTGCCAGGCTGTGCAAACAACAGTAGCTGTGTCAGCACACTGAAGAAAGAACTCTAGGCTGAGAACAAGCAGTCAGTACTACTGAAGTTGATGCAAGCAGCAAAATAAAAAATGCAAGAGTGCAAGGCAGAGTGATCTGCTGAATACTGGCCTGAGGTTAAGCCAGTTTTGGTGGGTGAGTAAACTCTGTATGTTTCACTTTTGCCCTAAGCTGTAACATTGAGCATTTTCTCGTCTCATTTGCAGCGTTCTGATGACCTATGATCATGTAGAAATGACCTTCAGTGATATCGAACCGATGCCGGAGGCTTTCAAAGGGACCAAGAAAGGGAGTGTTTTCTTGACTCCCTACCGGGTAAGTAGTAGAAGGCATTGGAAGGAGATGAGAGCTCTTCGTGGTTCTATGCTTCTACACATCCACTCTCCAGTGCATGAAAGTCTGGATAATGTACTGCTCCTTGAATTATGGCCTCTCCTGTCCTTGTGGAGAGCTCTATGGCTTCATTACATAGTCTATCTATTTGTCAAAAGATAATAAATCTCATTAGTTCTTACCTAGGCAGCTGTTTAGTCCACCAGGCATCTTCAAGATTGAACATAAGTGGTGGTCTGGAAATGCTGAATGGAACAGTTCAGGTACTGAATCACAGCTGTGTGGAGCTGCGAGTTCTCTAGGAACTGGGGGACTATTAGCAAATGTAATCTTCCTGGAAGGCTTTATTGCCTTGAGGCATCACTTTACCCTTGTGACAGTTCTGAGAAGCCTGGGGCTTGCAGAAGTTTCAAGGATCTTCAAGTGTGAGAGGCAGTTTCAGTTCACCGGAAGTCTCTGCAGATAATAAACTGGGGCAGTGTTTCCTGTTTATTTTAAACATCCTTTGTAATGTTTTCTTTTCAGGTTATCTTTGTATCGAAGGGGAGGGATGCTCTGCAGTCTTTTGGGATGGCCTTTTATTTGTTGAAAGACTGTGAGATTAAGCAGCCTGTCTTTGGAGCAAATTATATCAAGGGTACAGTGAAAGCAGAGGCAGGAGGTATGTATGGCACTGATACAAAGCTGAACTAAGATGCAGAACTTGCATAGTTCATAGTAAAGTAATAATTCTGTGTGATGTAAAGTGGATAGTGAATGCATGGGTTCTTGCAGTACTGCTAAAATGTGTTTTTCTCTTTGAATCCAGCAGCTAAAAATATTCCCCCTGTCTGCTCTGTACAGTTACAGTGAACAGATTAGCTGTGTAACTGATCTCATTCCTGCCCTCTGTATGAAATTCTGAGTTCAGTCAGCCAAGTGATCTCACTGAGTAAACATCAGTGCAGGGAGCAGGCTGTGGCAGCAGCACTGAGGGCATTGCTTGGCCTTGGTCATTGAGCTTTTCTCTTAATGATGCATCCAGATCCTTCTGTGCCAAACACTCGTGGTCTGTTTTGGTTCTGTGTGGATTTTGAGGTTCAAATCTCTGACATCTGTTTCTTGTGCAGTTTAGGAAAGGCATTGCTGTATTGTTTGGAAAATAATGGACTACCTTGAGCTTAGGGAATCTTTGAGGACAGCTTCATAATAAGTTTAATGAGAAGGTTGTGGTAAACTTTTTTTTTTTTTTCAAGTAAAAGATACTTTTTTCACTGTTCTATGCTTCTACTTTTTACAAAGGCACTTATTTCATCCAGAGCCTGATTTATTCCCTTAGTTGTGGCACTGCAATACAGTGCAATGTTCAGAGGACTTCAGCCTATTACCCTGAAATCAGCCTTGTAGCTTCTGTATGGGAGCGAAACAAGAGCATCCAGCGTGAGAGGAGAGCTGAGCAATAAGGACAAACGCTGCAAACTGTGTGAAAGGCAAAATGCTTTAGCAAAATCTCTGCGAGTTCCCCCCAGAGGCTGGCTTGGTTAATGAGGATGTTGCTCCAATAGCCAGAGGAGTCTGGCTTAGCTCAAAAGGCTCTTTTATCTACATGTCCCCGTTCCAGTACTGACACAGCTACTGCTTTGATGCATTGTTGGCACTCTGGGCTATGCATGTTTTTCTTTTTTAGCCTGCAATAAGAGATGTGGCTAATTTATTTTTTTTATTATTATCCTGACTTGACATATTTTCTATGAACTCGAATGGATTTATGTGGTGGTTGTTTTTTTCATTAAGCTCTTTGCTTCACTGGGCACTCAGACTCCCAAACTAATTTGCAGCAGACAGTTAGGTGTAGTTGCAAAAACCTTTTAGCAAATGGGATTAACAGAATCCCTGTCTTCTGCACTAATCATGTACAAGGCTAGAGTAAATCCAGCACTCCTGATAGCTTGGGCTATTGGCAGCCTGTGTGATAGCAGGCACAACTTTAGCAAGCTTTTGAATGTCTCCCTTATTGATGGTCCTATTATTCAGGTATCTCTTGATCAGAAAATGTTGTCCAATGTGAAATTTTCTGATGCTAAAGGTAATTCTGCTGCTTTCTCTGCAGGTTTTTCTTGGATATTTGGGATAAGCTCTTTAAAGAATTATAGACAGGGCCTCTGTAGCTGAAGCACAGAAGTTAAACAGCTCCAAAATGGCTTCTCTTTATTTGTCATTTCTGTCTTCTCTCCCTGCAGGCGGTTGGGAAGGATCTGCCACCTTCAAGATGACCTTTACAGCTGGGGGTGCTATCGAGTTTGGGCAGCGTATGCTGCAGGTGGCATCCCAAGGTAGGGGAGCTTAATGCTCTCTGCTGTTTGGCTTTGTGGTTTCAGGAGGCTTTGCCTTAATCTTACAGCAAGGGCAGTTTGAAGCTGGGACAGTTTGGATTCCAGTCTACATGAATTTCAGGCAGTATCTGGAACTGACTTGCCTTAAAACAGCACCTTTTCCATGTCCAGCAAGCAGTGGGTTTGCTGGCATTGGAACTTGCTTTTTTTGTTTGTTTGTTTTGTTTTCTTTGGTTTTCAGATAAGGACTCTTTAAGTTTGTTGTAGGTCTTGGCTTATGTTTGGTGTTTTGTTGAAGTGAACTTATCTTTCCTTCTCCAGCCTCCAGAGGTGAAGTCCCCAGTGGAGCTTATGGCTATTCCTACATGCCAAATGGATCCTATGCTTTTGCACCACCTGTGGCCAATGGGGGCTATCCGTACCCACCGCCTCCTGGTACGTCTGGGAATTGCAGACAAGGATAATTCTAGCTAACAAGAGTTACAGCAGCTGAAAAGGGAAAGAAATAAAATTTTTACATTATCTTTGACGTTGGATCTGATGCCTTGTGCAGCTTTTGCTTCTGAGCTTAAGGATATTAACCTTTAGCTTCTTTTGGCTGCATGTTGTGACTCCACCCAGGGTGGTTTAAGTCCTTTATCACCTTATCTCCTTTCCTGACAGAGTTTTATCCTGCTCCCCCTATGGGAGGTGCAGACATGGGTTACATGCATCTGCCACCACCGCCGTACCCTGGGCCCATGGAGCCACCCTCTGGTGGTCCAGATCTGCCTTCCACTCCTGCAGGTAAGAAGTATCTTTGAGTGAATCAGCTCACAACTGCTTCGTAGTGCCTGCAGCAGAAGTTGGCAGACGTTCTCTTGTTCCTTTTGACAACAGCTGTGCAAAAAATTGGCGTCACGTTATTGTTTGTGAGATTGAGAATGTTGAGCATCAATGTTGTTGCTCAGAAAAGTCAGAATTTTGTTCCCTTGTTGAAGTTTCATATCTATAATGTCCTTGGGAATATGAAGTCAACTTAGAAGCTCCAATTAAGTTAAAATTGTTTGGGAAGGAGTGGTTAGGGAGCTCCTCTAACCTCCAGCTCAGTCTGAAGGCCAGCCTGGTGCTCTCAAGAGCAAACACCATCTGCAGATACAGTGTTTACATTGTAGCTGTTTTGTAGCTTGAGCATTGATAAGGTAGTGCTTTATTTACAGCAGCTAATGGCCAAGAGGACGTGAAATTGTGATTATAAAAATTCCATGTGTGCCACCAAATTTGTCTCTTCTGTTTTTTCTGTGACAGCTGAAGCAAAGGCTGCTGAAGCTGCTGCCAGTGCTTACTACAACCCAGTAAACCCACACAACGTCTACATGCCCACGGTATGTGCTGAAATCAAGTTTCCATAGGGATTTCTTACTTGGGAGAGAATCAGAATCATGTGCAAGTTACAAAGGCTGCCATGCTGCGTTAGCAGTTCTACTCAGTGACACAGCAAAGTGTGTCTGAATTGATCTGTTGCATGTTTTGTTTGGTTTTCCTTCGCCACAAATTGATGTGTTTTTACTGTCTTTACTTCAGGACCAGCCACCCCCCCCTCCGTACTTCCCACCAGAGGACAAGAAAAACCAATAAGCTACCAGAGAACTTCTCCACAACTCGTTGCTTTCTTACTTCCCACTTTGGCTGAATCCTGGGGCATGGTCCATAGCACTGAGGAGTAGAGCCTTACCTCAAGGCATGTAGCTTTCCTGGACTTTAGTGGTAGATATGAGCAGAGCAAGGGGAGAGATCTCAGCAGCCTGGCTTACCTCGAAGAGCTCTGAGGGTTTGCAGTCCTACCACAGTTTTCCCATCTCCCTGTGCACGCCAACACTAGATCTTGAGGTTCTCTTTCTGATAGTTTCCTTTATCTCTGTTTCTTCTGATACTTAAATTATACCTCTTTAGAGTAAGCAGCTGTTGCACAGTGATAATTAACAAGCTCATAACATGGAAACAAGGCGCCTGGGGAGTCTTGTCTTTACTTTGGGGTTTCTGTGGACACAGAGATGTCTCTAGATAGCCCTCTTAACCTGTAGTATCACACCCAACTTTTCCCTCTGTTACTAAAAAAGGGCTTCATGGGAACCTTTGGAATCTCAGAGAAAATAGGTGTCAATCAGATTATGCAGATACCTGATAAACTTTCTTGAAAAACCGAGTTGTTTCTAACTGTCATAACGAATCTGATAGCCCTCCAGATTTTTCTGCTGTGCACTATGATGATGCTGACAAGCTTCCTTTTTTGAACAAAGCTGCCCTTTGTGGGGCTGATCAGCAGCATCTGACTGGTTACAGATCACATGGGAACACTCATTCTCACTTATCTCTTTTTTCCATTCCGATGTATGGGCTTGAGGTCACAAAGCCCTGAATATTATCCTTATAGTCATTAATGCACTTTTTTTTTTCCCTGTAACACAAGTTACACTTTGGCCAGTGAAGTATCTTACTGCTGTGATTTAACTGGTGAATTAGTAGCTCGTGGGAAGAAAATAGATGCTTCTGCCCTGGAAACACTTGAGAGAATGTATGAAAAGGTGAAGTAAGTTGTGCAGCTGGATGTTTAATGCTGTTAGTGTTCCTGGATCAGCTGTGAGTTTATTTGAATGTCAGCGCTTTGCACTGAAGGTTCAGGCATTTTCCTTCCACAACATTGATCTCATCTGCAAAGACTGTCATGCTCAGAACCTCTGCAGCACTGATCAGTGACCAGGCTGTGAAACTGCATTGTACAAAGCTTCGCATCAATCAGATTTTATTGACTTCTGACAGTGTTTGTGAGGGTGAAGATCCGTCCCAGCAAGTGTGGAGAAAGATCACGTGCTAGGGAACTGCTGAGACTTGCTGCATGCAGCCTGCTTGAAGAGAAAAAGGTCCACCTCTTGTTTTCTTTTTGTCTGAGTTTAGGTGATTAATCAAATCGCTGCTGTCTGTGCACTGACTTTTCTAGAATTGCTATTGCAGTGATGTAAAGAAATGGTTATTTTAAATTTGCATATTATATATATATATATTTATTTTGAAAATGTTTGATTAATATATTAATGTGAAATGACTTCCGAATGCAGATTTGTTTTGCCAAGACTGTGAAGTAAAGCGAAATCAGCTCGAAACTTAACGTTGTGTGTGTTTGTGTATGGGAAGGGGCATTTCTCTTGACTGATGCTTGCTTGGTGAAGTGAGAATAAGGTATTAAATCTTCACAAATGCCCATTTTTCAATTCCTGTTAGAAACTGGTGAGGAGCTGCTCAGCATTTTACCCAAATTTGTTTATTTCCAGACCAGTTGTCTTTGTAAGAGCTCCTTGTAATCTGTTGCTGGAGAAAGTAGTCAAGGGACACCTTCCAAGTTCTGCTCTCAGCGTTGTGTTTGTCCTCCCACATAACTGTATTAATGAATTTTTATGCTGGCCCATCAACTCGGGCTTGATTTCTTTAGCAAGAAGTGGGTGGAGAAGGGAAACGTGAAGACAGAAAACATTAGAGCCCAGTGAGAACATAACAATCCCTGTTCTGTGAATTAAGATACTTCAGTGCTGGTTTTCTTGTATCTCATCAACCCAGCATAAGAAGCTGCAGGGCTCCTGCTTTTAAAATGGCTCTTTCACATTTACACTCTTCTAGGATTAATGTCTGTAAGTAAGCACAGTTTGTGTGAAGCTCTGGAGTCTCTTGCCCAGCACCACGTACAGTACAGCTCTCGTACAAGCAGCACAAACATGTGAGTGTTGGCTTGGTTCTTTTTACTTTTAATATCATTCCACAACTAAGTGTGCTCCTGGGAAGAAACTTTTCTGTAATTACTTTCATGACAACTCAAGCTGAATCTCTCTTCTGCTGGTGTGGGCAAGCAGTGAAGTCAGCAGAGAAGCTGTAGTGTTTGCTGCCTTTAAAAAAAAGAAAGAAAAAATATTTTGAGTGAGTCAGGCTGGAAGAAATGAAATATTCCTGTTCTTAACGTGGATTTTAGTGGCTTTCGAGCTGAGAGCCTTTTACAATGGCCTCTTAGTGGATGTTGCTGTTCCTCCATTCTAGGCCTGTGAGAAGGGGAGAAGGAGCAGGTCAAAAACGATGAGATCTGTGGTATGGTATTACACCATTGCACAGAAAGGCAGGGCGTAGGCAGCAGTTAGTGTTGGATCCAGCAAACCTTTTGGCAAACAGATTTTCAACTCGTGTGTGCAATCCTGTCTTTGTGATGTGACTTCAGCTCTTGGTGCCTGCTTCCCTGCTCTGAGATGGGGCTGTTTCCCCCTTCTCTGGGGTGTGGTGAAATGGGGTATTTCCAAAGCTCTTTGAGATCTTGTGCAAAGAGCAGTTGCTGCAGGAGCTGCTCACAGACGTCCTATGGCAGGTCCTAAAAGTCCTGTTGAAATCCTTTGGGCTGGGGAAGCTGTTTATCCTGAGGGGCAGGGCTGGTGCCTACCTGCTCAGGAATGCCTGCAGCCTAAGGAAGAGGCCAAGCCCTCCTCACCTCACCATTCTGCTGAGTGAGACCAAGTGATAAATGTTGGCTTTTTATTTCTTTTCCCTTATTATTTGTTGTGTGTTGGTTTGAAACGCCAGGTCATGTAAGATGAAGATGTGAAGATGTTAATTTTAGACAAGGGTTTTCTCCACAGTCATGCTTGCCATTACTCACCCATCTCCAAACCCTGGGTGAGTCAGCTGGAAATGCTGCTCTCCTGAGCCTGAGCTGGAAACGTATTGCAGCACCCACTGTACTCAGGGCTGTCCGTGCTGTCACGGTCACTGCAGTGTCTTCCTGCCTGCCCCGGGACGACAGACTGCTGACAGGTGGATCCTGGAGCAAAAGGTACTGATTTGCGTTGTGCTGTTGAAGCTGGGCTGCGAGCCTTGCTCAGCAAATGCTGCCTATCTACATTTTGTCTTTGCCTCGCTCAGGTCTCGGCTCTCCAGACCCAGGGCAGGCAGCATCTGGGGGTCTGGGGCAGCAGAAAGCTGCAGGGGGGGCTGGGCCCACACTGCCCTCATTGTGAAACCTCCTTCCACCCCATTCCCACTCCCCTTATTGCCCATTTGCAGTGTGGCTTGCCAAACCACAGGGTTTGCGCAGTCATCGGAGTCGGGGTTTAAAAGAAGTTGGGGAGGGATGTGTTGAAATCAGTTTTTGACCATTTGCCCGCTCTGCTTCAGATAAGGACAGGTGGTGGCTCCAGGATTATCAGGTGGAGAGGTATGAAGATCAGCAGTGCTTTGTGCTCGCGGGTCCCTTTGTGCCAGGCTCTCATTTAGAGATGAGATAAATCTTAAAGGCTGCAGTGCCTCTCGCTGTCCATTGACCTGTTAGCTCTGGTACCCCAAAGCAGCAGCTATAACCCCTATTATGAACTATGGACTCAATTTGTGCCAGGGCAGCCTGTAGCCTTATATAGCCCTATAGCCTATAGAGGAAGAGGTTTTCTCTTAGGGTGAATTATTTTTAAAGAGGATGGAGGGGTTTGCTCTGTATTGTGCATATCTATGGTGCATGCCCCTGCCTGTGCTCGTGGGGATGGACTGGTGTGCAGGGGGAGCTGGTTTGGGCAGCACTGATTGCTGTCAATGTCCTTTGGAAGCAGGGGAGTGCAAGGTCCTGCAGATTGCTTGCAGGTGGGGGGCATTCAGCTCCATGGGGTTATCCCTGCTAAGCAGAAAGCTGTGGTACTTCTGGAAGCTGCTCTTGGTGCTGGGGTGGATGGTGTTGCTCTGCCCTTGTGAACTTTCTACTGGTGAGAAGCAGCAGAGGTGCGAGCAGCTCGGGGGTGCTGTGCCTGCCGTGCCTTTATCTCTGCAGTTGCTCTTTGCTATGACAGATTTTGCTTTTGCAACCAAAACCAAAGGCAGATGAAAGCGTTTGTTCCCAGCAGCACCGTACGTCATTGCATCTCTGCTTTATTCTGATAAGAACAGCATGCCATGCTGATGTCCCACGTCAGTGCTCAGCATCTTTGTCTGTAGGGCTGGGCTGGGCCTCCTCCTCTGTGTGTCCCATCCGCTGCTTGCCCAAGGTGAAGGGAGTACTAATCCAGGATTCCTATGGGCTGAGCCCAGCACTGAGCAGCACAAAGGGCAGCACGTAGCAGCCCCAGAGCAGGGGGCAGAGAGGATGTGATGCTGAGCTCAGCCTGGTTGATGTTCTGATAGGGATTGGAGAGAAGGGTGCTGCTGGTGTGAAAATCTGCATGCTGCAATCAAATGAAGTGTTTACAGGAACGAAGGCCGTCAGCAGCCCTGGGTTCCCACTCATTTCCTACTGTTTTCTCAGTGAGCTGCACTGCCTGGCTGCAGGATGGCTGCTGCCTTCTCCAGCAAGGAAAACCCCGTGCCTGTCCCCATCCAGCAATGACTGCATCAGCTCTCAGCCCAAACTTGCTTGGGGTGTTTGTGTACTGCAGGATATCTGTGTGCTGCAGTTTCTCACCCCGCAGCTTTGGGGCCATGCTGCAGATCCCATCATATCCCGTTTCCATTGATGCAATCGATCGACTTCTGCTCTCTGTGGGGTCCCCCTCCCATGCTCATGAAGTACTCCAGCACAGAGCAGCCCAGGCCCTCCATGCCACCGCTGTGTGTCCTCCTCACCTCCAATGATTTTTGCCTTCCTGTGACAGCTTTTGCCCACTCTCTCCCAACCCCTCGCTCACAATTAATGGTTGAATTTGGACGTGATGCCTTCCCTTCACCCCACTCCTACCACACAGAGCTGGGGGTGCTGCATGCTGCAACTGCTCCTAGTTTCCGTTTTGCTCAAGTGGCCGTGATGCGATAGGGGCTGCAGTTTCCTGAGCACGAGCAAGCGGAAGGCAGAACAGTGCTGGGGTGGCTGCTCAGCCCAGCCCCAGGATGGCGGCTGCTGGTGGAGCACTTATGGGGACCCTCCCCAGGGAGGAGGAGAACCCCGAGGTAGGTGCTGTGGGATGGGGACGGCGTTCAGGGCGAGGTGGCTGAGGGAGCGCAGGGTGCAGGGCTGGCAGATGAGGCTGTATGGTGAAAATGTGCTCAGGTGGAGAAATGGGGGGAGGAGCGTGTGGCCAGAACGGGCTGGTGCTGGAGCCAAAGGAGAAGTAGGACTGAATGCCCCCAAGCAACAAACTCCCTGCTGCCAGCTCAGCACCTCCTTATCCACGTAAGCAGGAGCAGCTCCAGTGGTAACCTGCAGTAGTGGTGGAGCAGAACCCAGCACAGATGGTCAGGGGATTATGGCAGCCCTGGATTTGCCATAAGCAAACAGTGATGATCCAGTGGGTGTTTTTCTTTTCCCACTAGGAGGATCCCAAGGTCATTCCAGGTCTTGGGTTGGGCTCATCCATCCCCCCCGAACACCCCAGCTCAATCTGAGCTGGGTCTGTGCTCAGCATGGAAAGGACCAAACGAGCTTCAAACATTTCCAAAATATGAGTTTGGGGGTTTTTTGTTTGTTTTTGAGTCACCCCACTGCACTCCCAAGGGGCTCAAACAGTGGGAACTGTCCCAAATGGCACACAGCACCATTATGGTCACCATCCCCAGGTGCAGGTAGGCGGAAGGAACAATGGTTTTCATTCCATTGCCTTAAGTGCCACTGGGGTTTAATGGCACCTCTGGGACAAGCCCACCCTGTCCCCACTACCCACCATCACTGTGCCCCCAGACCTGATGGGAAATCCCTCCTTCCCCTCTTGTTTTTCCAGATGGATCTCTCACACCGCTTCTCCAAGCAAGAGGTACGATCACGTGGGTTCCTGTGGTGGCATCACTGAGGTCATCAGAGTGTGGGGACAGCACCTTTGGGTGCAGGAGGAGCACCCTGCTGTCAGCATCCCCTGGGTGCACTGGGAGGGAGGGCAAGCAAAGACAAGGGAGGACACTGTAATGGCAGTGATGTGATGGCACTTTCCCCGCAGCTGGCCCTGCTCTACCAGGAGGTGCTTTACACCATCCGGCACCGTCTGGGCAAACCCCAGCCCCAACATGTTGCTGACACCCAGGAGCTCTGTGCCTATGTGCAGAAGGTGGGTGCTTCTCCACGGGACCCTCAGAAGGCAATTTCTAAAGACCTCACAGGGTTGGGGATGCACAAGGGTGGTCAGAAGGTTCTCCCTGATGAGCTCTCCCAGCCTTCCTGCTGCTCCTCGCCCCTCTAGCTGGAAAGTCCCTGGCTGCTCTCCAGCTAAGATCAGCAGGGCCACATCCGTTACCAGCCCTAATGTTTGTAACAGGCTTTTGGCATGGATGCGGAGGAGCACAGGACCATCATGCAGAAGGTCCAGGAGCTGGAGGTACGGAACGGGGCGGGCTCTGTGCTGGGATGCTGCTGGATTTGGATGTTTGGGTTTGGGATGCCCCAGGTCTGTGCAGGGGCTGAGCCTGTTTGTGATACGGGGCACTGAACTGTCTCTTGGGGTCAGTGACACCCCTCTGAGCACGCAGCAGCATCACATCCTGGAGTGCATCCAGCAGCAAACACTGTGGTTGCTTTTCCCCTCCGTTAAGCAATCTTTTCTCTCTGCCAGAGCCCAATTTTTTGTCTGAAAGCAACCGTGAAAGAAGCCAAAGGGATTTTGGGTAAAGACGTCAGCGGTAAGCAGAGCTGGGTGGGTGGCTTTGCAGAAAGGGTGCAGCTGCTGCTCTCAGTGGGGATAGCACTGCTGGCTCTCGCAGGGTTCAGCGACCCGTACTGCCTGCTGGGCATCGAGTCCAAGAGCCAGGAGCCAGCCCACCCCGACAGCAAGAGGAGGCTGAAGGCTGTGGTCAAGGACCTCGTTCCTGAAGACCAGATCCATCGCACCCAAATCATCAGCCAGACCCTCAACCCGGTGTGGGATGAGACGTTTATCCTGTAATCTGCCACCCATCCCTCCCATCCCATTGCTACTAAGGGGTCTCAGGGCTCCTAGGCTGTGTGGGGTGGGTGGGGTCTCAATTTCCACATCTCCATCTCTCCATCTCCGCTTCCACCTCATCTCATCTCCATCTGCATCTCTATCTCCATCTATCTTCACTTCCACCTCTGTCTATTTCCACTTCCATCCCCACCTCTCAAAGGCTGCTGTCCTGCCATGTGCTGCCGCAGTGACAGCTGCTAACCATTCCTTAGGGAATTTGAAGACATGGAAACAGCCAGCTTCTACTTGGACATGTGGTGAGTACAGCTGGAGCAGGGTTCTGCCTCCCAGCATGGGGCTGGGAGGGTCAGTGGGGTGACCCTCGGATCTGCACTCATTTCAAAGCACAAAAATCCCCTTGGACTCCATTTCCCCTTGGAATGTTCTCCAATCACATGAATTCCATTCCCTTGCTGCTTGTGCTCACAGGGACTCAGACACGGTGGAGTCAGTGCGGCACAAGCTGGGCGAGCTGACGGACCTCCATGGCCTCAAACGGTGCGTGCTGCCATGTGGGGCTGTGGACATCGTGTGTTTGCTCCCTGGGTTCACTAAATGTCCTTAGAGGAAGGGAGGGAGGGCAGCAGTTCTCTGCTGTCTCCATACTGCCTTGCTTTGTCCGGATCACAGCCAGTTGGTGGCTGCATGGATCCCTTCATTCTCTTGCTCCTGCCTTTCAGGATCTTCAAGGATGCTCGGAAGGACAAAGGGCAGGATGACTTCCTGGGGAACGTGGTCCTCCGTCTGAAGGTGAGCCCTGGACGTGAGTGAAGGCTGGGGGAGGTGAACAGGACCCCATCTCCATGGCAGCACAGCTCCCAGATCCCCAGAACCATGCCGAGTCCCCAGCACAGTGGGAACAGTTCCTTGCACCTCATCTCTGCATACACAGGACCTGCACTGCTGGGATGACCGGTGGTACCACCTGGAGCCGCGCACAGAGACGTACCCCAACCGGGGCCAATGTCACCTGCAGTTCCTGCTGACCCACAAGAAGGTAGGAGCGAGGGAACCATTGCCTCGGCAGAAAGGGTCGCCCCCAGATCCACATCCTCTGTGTCCCATCTCTGGGACTGGAGCTGTTGACACACTTCACACTTTGACTTTTGAGTTCAGACAGGGTTCTCCAACCCGACGTTATTTGTGTCCCTGTGTCCTCAGCTCTCCAACTGCTTGGGCAGGGGATGGTTATTGCTCACGTGCTTTGCATGCATTGTCTCGTTCCAGAGGGCCACCACCTGCAGCCGGATGCAGCCAAGCTACACCGTGCACCGCCACCTCCTGCAGCAGCTGGTGTCTTATGAGATCCTGCAGCACCAGGTGCCGTAAGGAGAGAGGAGCAGCAGGGATGGGATGGGGGATGATGTCCTTGGAGGCTGCCACATTGGCATGTTGCACCGTGATGGGGTCAGGAGATGCCTGGCCATGACTGGGGCCCCGTGAACAACATTCCCAGCCTACTGCAGAATTCCTGACCCAGCTGTGCATCTTGGCAGGCCGGCAGCACTGCCTGGGATGGGGAGCTGAGCCCACATGCCAGCACTGTGCTGTACCTGCATGCCACACAAAAGGATCTCTCTGACTTCCACCAGGTCATGGCGTGAGTATTCCATCTCCATTTCCCCATTCTGGCCGCAGTAGCCTTCGTGAGCCCTGTGCCATCCCCTTGGGGCTCACCTCAACCTCTCCCCAAATCCCCAGGCAGTGGCTGGCGTACAGCAAGCTGTACCAGAGCCTGGAGTTCAACTGCAGCTGTCTGCTGCACCAGATCACCAGCATCGAGTACCAGTGGGTGCAGGAGCGCCTGCGGCCGGAGCAGGTGGGACACGGGGAGGTGTGACCCTCACATCTCCTGCTGGCTCCTGGCTACATTTCCCTCTTGGTGCCGTAGGAAGGGCAGGAATTTGTGGGGTATGGGGCTGCCCAGAGACCTCAGGGATGGGCTGCAGGGTATTACCGGTGGGAAACCAGTCATGGGACTGGGACAGACCAGGGAATTTGTTCCCCATCACAGAGAAGCTGCTGCTATCCAACCATCCCTAGGTCCCAAGCCCAATGAAAATTAAATCTGACCCAGTTTCCGCTGCCTCCCCATGGCCTGTTTTCCCAGGGCATCCGAATCCCATGCTGAGATTTGGAATGTTTCATGCATAGAAATGAGCTTTCAGCACAAAACTCAGCTCAACCCCTCTGGGGAGCAGTTCCTGGGGGCATCGGGAGAGGAGCAAGAGCCTTGGGCTCTCTTCTGTGAGGCACCATGGTCCCAGCACCGTGCACAACTGCATGTTCCCTTCCATCCCCCAGAAAGCAGAGCTGGCAGAGTCCTTCCAGTCCTTGCTGACCTATGGGATGTCCCTCATCCGGAGGTATCGCATCATCTTCCCCCCCTCTGTCACAAGGTCCACAGAGAGGCTGCAGTCCCTGCTCCGGTGAGTCTGGTTGTTGTGAGAACTGTTTGTGTAGGGTCTCCTGGGGAAGAGGTGTTGTCTTGGAGGGGCTGGTGATGGGTTTTGTCAACGGTTCTCCCTTTTGCAGGGTCCTGGTCCAGATGTGCAAGATGAAAGCTTTCAGAGAGCTGTGCACACTCAGCCCTGATCTCCCCAAAATGGTCTCTGAGGCGCTAAAGGTAGTGGGGCCTCCTGTCCACCCCCTACCCCTACCTGGCTTCCTGCAAAGCCCCACGGCTGGCTTGGTCCTGTGGCTTCATGCTGTCACACTGCGGCTCCTCTCTTGCAGTCAGGCACGACGGAGTGGTTCCACATGAAGAAACTGCACCTCCAGCCCACGGTGACGGTCAGTTCCCACCTCTGCTACTCCAAAGCAATGGTGCTCAGACCAGCCCTACAAGCTCAGTGCTCCACATGTGGATCCAACGATAGCTTGCTACCCCACAAGGACAGATAATAGAAATTAATCCATTTCAAATGGAGCTCAGGTCACTTTAATATCGCTGAGCATCCCAAATGAGCTGTTCCTTCTTTTTCAGAGCATGGAGGAAAATGGCAAAGCCTTGGCTAAATTCCTTTTGGAGGTGATAGGAGATCTCCAGCAATGCGACAAAATCTGGAATAAATTCTTCATCAGGTGGGGTGTGGAGCTCAAACCCCTCCTCAACCACCTTCCACAGGACCAAGAGCAACGAGGCAGTTTTATGCTTCATTTCCTGGTCCTTGGGTTCCACCTGCAAAAGGAGATCATTGAGTGGTCCCAATTCTGTCCTGCAGAGCTCTCCTCTCTCTAATGGAATAGGATGGGCTGGGTTTGCTGGGTTGGGACTGGCTCCTGATTCTGTTTCTCTCTTTGTAGCACGTTGAAGCTGAATCTCTTCTCCATCACCTACTTGGAGCTGGAGAGGCTGGTGAGTGATCCTGTGGCTGCTCTGCACTCCTGGGGCTGAGGTCTAAAGCCTGGCTGAGATATTTAGCTAGCCTTTAAGCTTGGCTTCTTGTTGCAAGCCTGGAAAGAAAGCAAGCCAGGGAAATTCCATCATTCCCTGCACTCCCCTAGAGTCACCATCATTATTTATCTATTTGCCTCACCCAAAAGATCTGCTTAAATGCCACATGAAAAGAAGTGCCACGAGCTGCCCTTTCCCCATGGCTTCAGACAGCCCGTGCCTTCCCAGCTGAACCCCCCTAACTCTGTGCCCCATGAGCTGCCCTTCTCCCCGTTGTCACTGCCAGGTTGCAGAGCATGTCCAGGAGCAGCTGCGTGAGGTCGACACTGGCATGTCCAAACCCGCAGCTGAAAGCCTTTTCCAGCTCTACCTGAACCTGCAGGAGCTTTACAGGATGAAGGACTTCCTCCCAACGAGGTATCAACCTGGCAGAGGGGTGGTGCTGGAATGGGGCACTGAACAGTCAATTTGGAAGAGCACCGAAGCCTTCCCTCTCACTCCACCCCTAATTACACCCAAGAGCAGGCCTGGTGTTGGAGTGAGCATCACCAGAAGAGTTTCAGGCTTGGACTCGATGATCCTTATTGGGATCCTTAGTTGGACTTGATGGCCCCCTTCCAACTACATTCTATGATTTTATGCTCATTTCTCAGTGGGTTTTGATGGGGACATCTACAAGGGGAGTTTTCTCCTTATTCTGTTTCTTGTGTATGAGATGATGGAGGGTTGGAAGCCCCATGTCATCACCATGCGCTGGGAGAAGCTGGTTTCTCCATCCACAGGGATGGGCCTTTGGCTCTGAGTGATTTCCACCAGTGGTTCAAGGAAGCTGTGCCTCAGTGGCTGCAGAAGGCCTACAGCATCGCACTGGAGAGAACACAGAGGGCTGTGCAGATGGACCAGGTAACCCAAGAGAAGAACATCTCCCCCAGCATTTGGGGTCCCACCAGCTCCCTCACACACTCCCAATGGTTTCTTTTTCCCATGGCTATTTACTCCTCCGTGGTCCTCACCTCCATGCCTGTTTCACAGCACTGATGCCACCACGGAGGTCCCTCTTGCAGCCTGGTTTCTCTCCCTGTGATTTGGCTTATGCTATGAGCTGGTTCTTCTGGCCTTCAGAAAGAGGGGAGGGAAGGCAGCTATGGGGCCAGGGGCTCCTCACTCTGTTCTTCACTGCGGTTCAACATTGGGATGGAGAATGAGGGAAAGCCTGGGCCACTGCATACCCATTTCCTCCATTCCCCAGAGCGGTCAGGTGATGACACACCTGAGGGTGGGTGTAGGAAAGATCTGGTGATGGTCTTAAAACAAAGGGAGCAGCTCTCCTGTCGGGGATAACTCAGTTGGTTTTGCTCTGTGCCTTCCCAGCTGACGCCCTTCGGGGAGCACAACAAGCACAGCACGTCCACTGTTGACCTGTCCACCTGCTACGTCCAGATCGTGAAGACCTGGCAGCAGCTCAACTGGCCAGACCCTGAGGAAGCCTTCATGATCATGGTGAAGCTCGTGGAGGTTTGTGCTCTTGGGACTGCCAAGCAAACACAAGCAGCATTAGTTTCCTCTTACTTTTAGAGTCAGGTCCCAACGAATGGGGCCAGTGTCCCATGCCAACATAGTGGTCTCCATGCTGCCCCGTTGGTATCATTTGTTGCTTCTCAACCGTGCAGGATATGTGCAAAATCGCCCTGATGTATTGCCGGCTCATCAAGGAGAGGGCTGAGGCTCTGTCACTGAGCAAGCAGAACGAGGGTGAAGCAGCCAATAGGGTTGGTATTGGGGCAGGACATTGGGCTTAGGGGGAGGCAAGGTTTGGCCATTGTTTCTGAGCGGATGAGCAGTCGGTATCCTGGGTCTGGCTTTCATGGGGATCAACTGGACCTGATGGCTGTCATCGGGGAAAATCAGGAGAGAAACCGTATGGGTTTGGGAAGAGGGGAGGACGGGAATGATGATAGGGATGAAGGTGGGGATGAAGATGGGAAAGAGGATGGAGATGAGATGTGGGTGAGAATGAGGATGGGATGAAAATGATGGGGATGAGGATGAGGACAAGAATGATGAGGGTGGAATTAGGGTAGGGATGAGAGTGGGAGTGATTATAGGGATGAGGATGAAAATGGGGTTGGGGTTGGAGCCAGAGGCATAACTTGAGTAATGACCTTCCTCCTTAGCTCTGCATCGTGGTGAACAACATCAAGCAGCTGCGACTGCTCATCCTGAAGCTGCCATTGCAGCTGGATTGGGCCCAGCTGGAGCGGCGCATGGGGGCTGTCATTGACCAGCAGCAGATCCAGCACACACTGCACCATCAGCTCGACAGCACCGTCTGCTGTCTGGACCGTGAGATTCAGGACGTGGTGCAAGCCCTGGCCACCAAGGTGAGACCTGCCACAGGTTGCCCTGCACCTGGCCTGAAGTGAGGAAGTTTAACCCAAGGGGATGGAAATAAACCTCATTGTCTCTGTGTGCTTTCTCTCCTGGCAGCTGGAAGCGGGCATCGCCAGGCACATTCAAGAGCTGTCAGCCTCCAACAATGCTCAGGAGCCTGAGGATGTAAGCACCTGGCCCAACCCCTCTGCTGTGCCCTGCTGAATGCAGCCTCTCCCGTGCCCACCCTAATGCCCCTCTCCTCCTATGCAGTCCATCCTCCCTCTCATGAAGTTCCTGGAGTCAGAGCTGCAGTACCTCAACGAACACCTGGTCCAGGAGAACTTCAAAAGGTGACCAAGGACCTGTCAGGGGTCCTTGGTGTAGGGGTGTGGGGCTGAGCTCAGTGGGATGAGCTTGGTTACCTGTGTGTGCTCTGTATATCCCCCAGCTCACTGCTCCCTCCCTTACCCCGCAGCCTCCTTGCTCTGCTCTGGCATCACACCTTGGCTGTGCTGACAGCGGCTGCAGGCCCACAGGTGCCCTCGGTACAGCACTGCAGGAAGCTGCACTGTGCCCTGAAGGTACCTGGCAGGGTGGGGAGGGTCCCTGGGTGGGCACCTGGTTGCTACTAACAGAATCCTCCTCCTCAGAGCCTGGAGCTGTGCTTCCATGCCGAGGGCTGCGGGCTGCCTCTGGAGACCCTCCACAGCACTGCCTTCCTGGTATGGTGCTGGGGGGGCCAGGATGTCCTTTGGGTGTTCTATGGAGAGGGGTGTCCCCAAGGCTGCAGACCCTCATAGTCACCCCTTATCCTCCCTGCAGTCATTGGAGAGCCGCCTGGCCCTCTGCTCCTCCACCAGCCGCAAGCTCATCCAGAAGTACTTCAGCAACAGGATCCAGGAGCAGGTGGGAGTCAGGACGAGCCTCCCGCACCTTCCCGACACAGCTTCCCCACAGCCTCCTTCAGTCCTTGCGCTGTCAGCAATGGTTTTACCCCAGTGCTGGGGTCTGTGGCACCTGGGAGGATGCCCCCAGGACTCCATAACGCTCCCTCTACCATGCTGTGCAGCTGGGCATCAGCTCAGAGAAGTACGGGGCTGTGACCATCAAAGCGCTGTACCGCCCTTCGGAGCAGAAACTGCGCGTGGAGGTGCTCAATGCTGCCAACCTCATCCCATTGGACTCCAACGGTGAGAGCAAAGGCTGCAACCCAGGGCCTGCTGAGGGAAGAAGGGGATTATTTCCCTGTATGGAGTTACCCTGGGCCAGGCGGGGATGTCAGCCCCATTGCAGGGCTGAGTGCTCTGGATGATGCCCAGGATGCCTCATAACCAGGGGGCTGATGGCTGTACCCTGCCAGGCTCCAGTGACCCCTTCGTGCAGCTCACCCTGGAGCCCCGGCATGAGTTTCCAGAGGTGGTGGCCCGCAGCACCCAGTGCAAGAGGAATGAGCTGCACCCCCTCTTCGACGAAGCCTTCGAGTTGTATGTAGAGTTCAGCACCCAGCAGCCCCCACCTCCCCATCCCTACTAACAGAAGTGGGTCCTGCTGTGGGTTTTTACCTCCTGTCCTCCTTCCTTGGCCTGACGCTTGGGAGAGAGGTTGACACACAGCAGGGGAAATTGGGATGTCCTATGGGCTTCCCCCCCCACAGCTCCAAAATGGGGGGAGCGAATGATGTGTGTCCCACCCCATAGCCTCATCCCCTCTGAGAAGTGCCGCCAGGACGGGGCTTGTCTCCTGCTCACTGTCTTCGACTACGACACTCTGGGTTCCAACGACCTGGAGGGAGAAGCTTTCTTCCCACTGTGCCACGTGCCTGGCCTGGATGCTGATGAGGACCAGGCTGACATGGGCTGGGTGCCCCAAACACGCCTCCCCCTCACCCACCCCAAACCTGGCGGTACGGGGGGGGGTCTCACCCCACAACCAACCCCACACCGTGTGTCCTCCCCCACCCCACATTGCTCCCCTTTGCTCCCCACAGGAGATGAGATCCTGCAGCTGCTGGAGTGCAGGAAGGGGGACAAGGAGGCCCAGGCCTTCGTCAGGCTGCGCAAGCAACGAGCCAAGCAGTCCAAGGAGACAGCATGAGGGGCAGAGGGGCCTAAATGCGGGGGTCCAGAGCAGGATCCCATGGGAAGAGCAGGCCCTGCCTCCAGCAGTGCCCCCCGTAGGGCTCAAGAGGGTCTTGGGGTGGTTGGGGGTTTCCCTGCAGATTAACACTAAGTTGCAGCAGCACCACTATATGGCTGAGGCAACCTGCCTCCTTGGTTGTTTCTCTTTTTTTATTTTAAATTAAAAGCAAGCAGGTGTGCTGGCTCAGCCTTTGTGGCAGGTGGGAGAAGGCCAGGCAGGGTAATAAAGCAGCACCTGCCACATTGTCTGCTGGGGCTCTGAGGGGTGAGAGTTTCCCTTTGCAGGGGTCACAGGCTGTAACACACACCGAGGCAGCAATCATCCCTGCAGAGCTCCCACCACCCAGCAGTGCTCCAAGCACAGCAGCAATAATGGGTACCACACTGAGCTGCGATTGGGGCTCTGAAACACCAGAACCAGAGGCCACGAGCCCAGCATCACCCCAAGCCTGTGCTAAGCAGCTGCATGCTTCTGGCTCCAGAACACCCCTGGGATGCCCAGGTGTGAGAGCTGCAACACCCAGCAGGCAGCTGGCTGCTAACTGTGTACGTGCTTCTTTTTTTTAGCTGCAATTAAACTAATTACAAACCCAGAGCTCCCATCCAGTCAGCCCCTGCCTAACTCAGAGGGTCCCTGTTTGCAGGGGAATTAAAAGCATCACCCTCCTGGCTGCCTCCTCTGCAGGCAATTGAGGTCAAGCTGTCTATGGGGGCGGAAACAAAGCTCCTTTGGTGCTGACTGCCATGGCCAGGCTTGACCGAGGGATTAAAGCAGCCATTTGCTTGCTGCAGTCACTTGCTACTGTCCCCATGTTGGGCATGTAGGTCTGCAGAGCAGCACAGTGCAGCAGTGGGATGTGAAGAAAGGTCTCTGCTTGTGGAGGGGATGCTGTTCCATGCTGGCACTTCTGCTCGGGGACACGATGCTGTCACATTACTAACAGTCTTTAATATAAATGGGGCGATTCGGATGACTGCTGTGCTTGTAGAACAATAAGCAGTGAATGCAGCCTTAAATAAAATCTCATTCTTGGACACTTGAAGAGGGCAGTGTTATGTCCAATGCCATACACAGCAAAACCGTGACCACAGGGGCTCTGCTGAGCTCACCTCACTCTTAGCCTGGGCAAGAATGCGGGGGACAAAACACATCTGGATCTGTGGTTGTGCCATTTCCAAAGGGTCTGCCTCACCTAACCCCACCAGGTCCCCCTTATCCTAAAGAGGAGCCCCACAGTAAGGGGCTCAATGCAGGAGGGAGTGGGGGAAAAAAAGCATTCTTGGTCAAGGGGAGCAATGTGCTGTGATGGCACAGATTTCCCCCCCCCCCCCCCCCCCCCCGTTCCCCATCAATCACCATGAAGGGGCCGTGCTGCATACATACATGGACACACACACACACCACACACACACACACACACTGCTTTATTCTTTGCTTTTCTTTTTTTTTTTCTTAGCAAAAAAATAAAAATTTATTGTCCTCTAAAAAAAAAAAAAAAAAAAAAAATCCATCCTGCCCTTGGAAACTGTGACACAGATTGAGATCTTTCCAGCCCCACATGCAAGTTTCATTCTGCCAAGAAAAGAGTCTAAACCAGATTTCCGACAGCCAAAACACATATTTACAGAGTACGAGAGAACGACAGTTGAAATCACAGTTCTATACATGGAATCAACAACACGTTTACACACCATTGATCACCATTCTGCCAACTTCTACACGGACTCGGGGCGTTCCTGCCCAGTTCCATCCTCCTGGGGGTGGTGAGGAGGAGCTGGGTCACGAATCGCCACTAGAAATACTGCAGTGTGTATTATTATTATTATTTTTTTTTTAAATGTATACTGTACTTATTTTGTTTTAACATTGGAAGCTACGGAGTGGGGAAGCCCCAGAAATCTCTCCACTGCAGTCAGTGGTTGCAGGAATACTTCACTTGGAAAGAAACACTGCGTGATACGTCGGTAACGGCGAGGCTGCTGCTGGCCATCGCTCCAAGGAGTAAAGGAAAACACTGGTAATATTCTTCCTTCTCAGATGGGGGAAAAGGAGACAGAGAGAGGAACAGCAATAGCTTACTGAGTCCGTTCGGCATTAAAGGCTGCCTCACACGCGGCTCAGGTTCAGAGCACAGAGAGCACAAACCTTTGGGGGCTGCTCAAGGGGAGCTCCGTGCTGTGCCACATTGCTGCCTGCCTGGGGCTGAGCTGAGAGGCCCTGAACTGCAGCTCACCACACCTCTCAGCCCCCTCTGCAGCTACAGCTTTGTCTTCTTGGTATCTCTCTACCCAGGAGATCGTTGTCTCAAGCCATCTGCTTCTATATTGTTTTGCTATAACGAAGTAAAAGCTTATTGACCTTTAAGATACTGTGCTTTCACGACACAAGCCAGGCTCCCTTTCCCCCCCGGCTCTCAGCTGAGAAGCATCACCGAGTCAACGCTTCCCAAAGGGGGAAAAAGTCCATCTCCACCAGGGAGCCTGTGTGCACGGGCAGCACGGGCCAGAGATCGCACTGAGCCAGCCCTGCTGCCCTTGGTTCTGCTGGATTGCTGCACAGCTCAGAACGGGGAGCTCCTGCCTCGGCCAGAAGCTCGACAGTACGTGAGAGGGGCTGTACACATCATAGCACCAGGTTGCTTTGTACAAAGTCTTACCGCAGCACGCAGAAGATGGCTGCAAAGCTCTGAAGCCATAACGCAGTGCTGTGAGGATGGTTGATGGCCCGGGGCACAGCGCTGCCTTTCCCCGTCCTGCCCTGCCTCAGGCAGCGAACGCTGCTCTGTTCACAAGTCACACAAAGCTGACCTCCTCTTTCCCACCGGCTGCATAAGAAAATCATTCACATTTCGGATACTTCTTTGTTTATAAAGCAGCAAACAAACTCATAGAGACCTCGATTTAAGAAGTGTTTCTTGAAGCACCGGAGGAAAGAGAGAAGAGCTGCCGTGCTGTGCAAGGAGGGGCCGTGGCAGGGCATGGGGAGGGACAGCCCAGGGCTGCGGGTGGCAGAGGGAAGGTAAAATGCAACGGCCACCCATAAGCTTAGATTTCTTTGGTCCTTCGGCATCAGTTTTAAAAGAGAGAAATTGTTTTACCTTTTGAAAAGGGCGGAAAAACAAAACAAAACAAAACAACAAAAGCACGCTTACTGTGGTCTGGAATGTTCCTTGTGCCCCTCTGTGGAAGCCCCATGGGAACCAAGGGCAAGCATCGCCTCCCCATAGATCCTATGGGCGTACAGTGGGCAAGTTTCAGCTGAAGGGGACAGCATGAAGAGCAAAGCAGGCTGCTGGGCTCTGCCTCTTCGGAATATTAGAGACCTGAATCAAGGATTTATTTCCTATTATTTAATTTAGATTAAAAAAAAATACTTTTTTTAAATATATATTTTCATTGGGCTTTTTCCTTCTCCCCCCACTCCTGTGCTCTCCCCTCCCCTTCCTTTTTGCTCTAAAAAAAAAAAAAAAAAAAAAAAAAAAAGAGAAATGTTCACATATTTTAATAAAAGGTCTTTCCTTAAGATCAGACCGAGGCAGATGTGCTGCCCCATGGCACAGACATTCAAAGGCTATATAACCAAACAACATAGCCACTATATTCACCCAGCAGTGTCTCTCCATTTAAAATTAAAAAAAATTAAAAAACTGATGCTAGTTACAATAAAATACACATGGGGGGAAAAAATAGCATTTTTACAAAAAAAAAAAACAAAAAACCAAAAAAACAACACGTTAATGGGAAAAACAAAACAAAAGAACTACACAGAGCTGTACTTAAGAGATCATCTGGGAATGCATATTAACCCTTTCCATATGAAGGAAAGGTGGAATTACAGAAGCAAATCTAATTATGTCTTTGTGTTAAAATAGGAAGCTTTCTGAGAGGCTCTGGTAATGATTTGGGTGTTCCTACAACAACAGTGGGCTGCTGGAGGTTCCAGTGCTTTCCCAGGGCTGGGAGGGGCAGCGCAGGCAGCATCCCTGCACAAAGCAACAGTACTGAGAGAACGGAGCAGCCTTCTGGTTGAGATCCCAGCAGGTTACTGCAATCCACCCGATGGGAAAATCCAATGGATGTGCTGGTAAAGGATGTCATGGGAAAGCTCAGCTGCTGGCAGGTCTAAGCTGGAGGCATTTTTTTTCCTTAGAAAGAAGTGCACCGGACAGCGTGGCTCGTGTTGGACTAGTCTGTGGGATTTCCTCCTTTGCCTTTCTAAAATGCTCTGAGAGATTAAATTCAAATACAAAGAGGATCCTAACGAGGAGAAAGTCCCTGAGCTCTTTTTGCAGGTGGTGTTTGGGGACAACAGCCCGAAACAAACTCAGCAGGTCAGAGACACCAGTGAGAGCTACACAAGGGGGGGTGGAAAGCCCTGCGCTCAGGAATGGAGGCTGAGATGGGAGGAAGGAGAGCGAGAGGGCTGCGGGGCCCTGCAATCGTGTTCCTCTGATGGAGATGCTTCCTTCTGCTCTGAGCCGGCTGGTTCAGCACCCCAGCCTGCACACAGCCACACACAGCAACCTCCACACTGCTCTCAATCACAGCACCAGATAGAGCAGCTGATGAGTTCTGAACATTTAAATGAGAATTTGAAATTGAAGTCCTCTTCCTTTCTAGCTCCCTCCTCTCTGTAACATTACTAACATGAAAAACACTGCCACAGGGCATCACGAGACCAACCAGCTTCAGAGTTTCCCCATCGACAACACTTTCATATACACATACAAACAGTGGCTGTGTTTATAAGCTTAAGTGGCACTGTGTTTTGTGCCACAGTGATGAGCAGGAAGAAGCATCCCCACCTAGGAGCAGCAGAAAGCAAGGAATGCACGTTCCTCTCCAGCTCCAGCCTCCAGCTGCAACTGATTTATCAGCAGCTTGTTCCATGCAGGGCTCTCTCTCTCACCACAGGCTGGCATGAGGGCTTCTGGACTTAGCAGCCCACAGTTCACCCCTGAGCTGCTGAAACAGGGAATGCCAACTCTGTCCAAAAAGTTTAAAAAAAAAAAAGAGTCCTTAGACTGTGTCTGAAATTGTTACACGTGATCCAGCAGTGACTACAAAAGAGGTCTCTGTGGCTAAAAGAAAACCAATCCGGTCTGAAACGGTACAAATTCTTCAGGCAGCCACCAAATAAAGGGGTGTCTGCAGAGAACTAACCTGTGTATCCATTTCCCTTTCACAAAGGGCTTCAGCTGACACAAGGATGATGACTCAAAGGCTGCTCAAACCTGCAACGTTAGCTGTATCAGCAATGATTACTGGTCACTGAATCTGGGGGCCTGGCTTGCTTTAGGTACAATATATATTTTTTCCCCCCTTTTCTTCTTTTCATATAAATATACAAAGAGTGTAAAAAACTTTAAAAAGTGAACTTCGCTGTTTTAAACAACAGACAAAGTTTCTGCACATTCAGAGATCAGCAACGTGAGGCCCACCAGGCAGGGACCCAGCAGAGCTTCCATCGGGGAGGACGGCTTTAACCAAGCTGGGTCAGTGAAAGAGCAGGGAGATCGAAGACGTGAAACAGTCATTTCAATCCACCTCGATCCTCCCCACGATCTCAACTCTTCCTCTGGAAAGCACGTGGAAGCCCCTCTTGCCCACTCTAAATCCTTCTGGAAATAGTCAAAAATTTGTTATCACCTAAATAGAAAAGAGGAGAAACGCAGACTCTTTGCAAATGGCCCTTTGATCTGTATTAAAAACAGCTCTCAAAGTTCCTCAAGAGTTAGAATTAGTGGGGCACGGGTGAGGGGCAGTTTAGATACGGGATGTAAAATATTAAAAAGTGCTCTGCAACTAATTTCTTGTTTTATGTGGGTATGTGCGTGTGTGTGCATATATACACACATACACAAACACGCCCATACACACACATATATACATATAGATATCTACACATACATATATATATGTACACATACATATATATGTACGTACGTATAAAGTTAAAAAGTTCTATATGATATGATCAGAACAAACGTCCTCGGAAGGTCACGACTGGAGGGCGTGGGGCCTGTTGGGATGGCAGATGGGGCACTCGCCCTCCTCGGCGCACGTCTCACACAGCACTGCGTGTTGGCACGGTAACACCACCCGGTTCTCCTCCTGACACTTAAGGCATTTCACTGACTGCATCTGAAACACTGCCTGCAAGAGATGAGGATAGGGCAAAACGTAAGCGTTGAGTGGGGAAAACAAAAGGGGCCCGTGCTGCACGGTTTGGGGAACTGCAAGGGGATGGACTCGCAGCTGTCCATCCATTCACCGTGCAGCACAGCACGATGCCCTCCTATAGGACCATTAAGATCAGTTTTGATTGACTGGAAATTCTGTTCCTTAGGTACAGAGAAGAGGAAGCTGTTTTCCTAGAACTCACACTGGCTACATTCACATAGAACTGCTTCGATAGGCTGCTGATTTCTGGCAGTAGTACAGAAAAGAAGGGCAGCTGCTCTCAGTAGGAGCAGAGGCAGCAAAGCCATCCCCTGCAGAGCCCTGGCACTCACCTTATCGACTTTCTCCAGGTTTGCCCTCAGCTGCTTCTGGAGGGTGTAAAGTGAAGAGAGTGAGAGGGTTTCCAGGTCAGAGAAGGAGCGCAGAAACTGAGGGTCCTGGCCTGTGTGGATCCTCTCCAGCTCCTCCTGTAGTTTCTTCACTTGCAGTTCCAAGGCTTCCCTCTGCTCCCGAGCCAGTTCACATTCCATGTTAGCTGTGTTGGCGCGATCATTTGCTTCCTCTGCCTCCTTTTTCCAAGCATCACAAGCCTGCAAATTCCAACAGGGTAAAAGAAGCTGTTTAAATACCTGATCAGCCTCCAAGAGAGAATCCAGGGCAAAAATAACCATCTCCATGCACTCCTTGCCAGGAGTGTACTCTGATCAACCTGCCCAGTTCCCAAATTCTGAAACCCCACAGTGCTTTGCTACACATTCTGGGTACCCCTCCAGTTGTGCTGCAGTTCTATACGTTTGGCCCACAGAGGTAATGGGATGAAAACTGGCATAGCAATAAGTTCTCATACATCTAAGTGAACTGCCAGGTCTGAGAGACTATCAAACACTTCAGTGTTCGTAAGACACCCTCCTACACCTCCACACTCTTTAAGAAGTTGCCCCCATACCTGTTTGGCTTGTTTCCAAGACTCTTCCCACTGCTTTATTGTGCCGTTGGCTTCATCCAGTTCTTGCCGTAGCCGTGCCAGCTCCGCAGCACCTGGACCTGACAGAAATGCAGGTGAGGTACTGGGCGAAAAACTCCCCGAAGCAAAGTGTTCCCATATGCTGCTGTTCATCCCATTTAAACCTGTTTCACAGGGAAATAGAGAGGGTTATGTCACAGGTGCTGGCAATTCCCCCATTTCCTCCCTACCCCTGTGAAATACAGGATTCAAAAATGCGTACAGAGGAAAGAGAAGATCATCCTAAGATTTATTTCATCCCTAGGACCCAGGAGTCTGTCACAATGGCAATTCATAGGGGAAATTTACAGAGTCCCCTGCAGAGTTTTAGCATAAAATTAGTGACTGTCACTGTAGAAGGACCAACTAACCACTTCCCTATTCCAGAATGTTCAAATCATTGCTCTTTCAGGAAGAGATTCAAGGCTCAAGAGACAAAGCAATAGAGAAACAGCTGAACCAAAGCTGACTGTTTTTGCACAGGCTCTAAAGTTTGTAGCTTTAATAACCAAAATGCATTTGCACAAAATAAGCATCCATGTGGGAGAACGGGCAGGGAAAGCTGCCACACAGGCAGAGCTGGATGATCCCCTCTGGTGCATCCATTTGATGTAGGAGTCCTTTTCATTCAGTGGTGCTTACCACTGGCTGTGGGCACTGCCAAACGTTGTTGCAGTGAAGTCTGTGATCTTACAGATCAAACTGATTGCGTTTGCAAGCAAGCCTCTCACTGAAGGCTAACCCAACACAACTTACTTCCCAGTCAGTGCAAGCCAACAGCAGCTGAAAAATAGTAAGTTGACTTGACTATGGGCTTAGCTGCATAAACAAGTCACGCAGCAGAGCAGGAAGGGCTCTTCACTGACTGAAGCCACTTATCATCGGTCCATTTCAGCTGCTCAGTTGAGAGCAAGATGTAACAGAACCCCAACTCACATTTTGTTTTTAAAGCTCTTGAAAAGCAATCTAGCACTAAGCAGGCTTCTGGCAAGTCACAGATTCTGCCGTAATGCTGACCAAGCTCACCTCATGGCTTCCTTTTACTCCCTTTCCACCTGATGCTCTCATTGGACATTTGAAATAGCAAGTCCCTTTGACCACGAATGCCTTCTCTGCACATAGAGCATCTAACACAATGGGAACCAGCCCAGGACTAGGTCTTTTCAACTAAACTGCAATACAAATAAGTAATAACTACACAGCAGCTTATATTCATTCAGTAAATCATGGAAAATCACTAAATAATAGTAGAGATGCCCTCTGAGGTCTTTTATTACTGCAATTGTAGAAGTTGTTACAGCCAAACAAATAGGAATCACAAGGCATGGAAGCATGGCTTTGGCCTCTGCAAACAAGTGATGCAGTTACACAGATAAATGCATGCAGCAGTAGGTTACAAAAGCATTTAATCATTCTATTATGTTAAACTGAATATTAGAGATTAGAGCACATATCACATTTGAAGAAACATTTACTTCTACTATAAACAGAATTAGTATTTACTGTTACAAACATAGAAGTCAACAGAGCAAGTGTCATGTAGTCTTGAGGCCATCAGTTGTTTATCACAGTGGACACAGCTGGAACACTGACTTTGGTCCATACTGCACCAAATGTGGAAAACAATTCAATGAACTAAGTTGGTTTAGAAGCCAACCTGACCTACGAAGCAGACCCAAGAGCAAACTGCAATCCCCACCTCAACTCAGCAAAGCTGAGAACTCAACCCTAGTGAAGTCACAGCAGAATGCTGCTGGTAGGAAAGGACAGAGTTCTTTTTCCTGTTCTTTTTCTCAGTCTAGAAGCACGGGGAGCAGAGAGAATCGCTCCCTTGTTCTCAGGATATTAACCAGCTCTCGGTAAAGCAGCTTCTGGTACTGCTGCTGTTCTCATGGGAAGAGGAGATAAATGGCAGCAGTGAAATAATACATTAAAACTAAAGCTAACTTAAAAGAAAATACTTACATGGCACAGACAGGCATGTACATGGGACACACACACACTGCATTTACCTAATGATCCATGAGAAGCTGATGTCCCCAGGAACGTGTTTTCTGATTGGCTTAAGTGTCCCTGGGGCTGATGGAGGAAATGCGATGAGAGGCTGACCGGTGGAGAAGGAGAGGCAGAGTGAAAGGAGGCAGAGCTTCCAAGGGACCCGGGGATATTTACAGGAGCAGAACTTTGCAGCAAACTCCCACCTGGACAAAGAACACACAGAGAGGATGGCTATGTATGACCATGAAGCATGGGTCAGAGCACAGCGCAGGAGTTCAGAGCAGAAGGCGTTAGCTTCCCTCTCTCCTAAGACCCTCAGGATTCCCTCCACTTCTCACTGTGTTTGATTTCCCCTCTAAGCCTTTAGGAGGAGCACTGAAGCTGCTGTTCCATGAGCCACATAGGGTAAGACTCTGCAGAGTTCAGTGGACTGCTCTAAAGTTAGCCAAAGCAACAAAAGGTTTTCTGAGCCAACTTCAGCCCCTGTTAGTCTAGAGAAGATGCATCTGGTATCTGCTGAAATACTTGGTAATGAAAAATTCCCTTTTAAAGCATGTTCCTCTGCCTTTCATACTTCTGAACAACCTGCAGTGAGAAGACTGTCATGCTGAGCCAGCTCATGACCTGATCTTTTGAAAATCAGTGACTAGCTTTAGGTATATTTGAATGTTTAGATCTATCTGCAATGAAAAACAAACAAACAAAAACCTAAATCCAAAGACAGAACACTTCCCTTACTCAAGAGGTTGGTCTGCCTGCCACACACACACTGAGGAAGATCTCAGCCCTGCTGCCCACTCTTTTCTGATCTTCCTTCTTGGAAGACCACCAGACAACACCCAGCCCTGACACAACAGAGGAAAAGCAGTGTGGAGGATCTTGAAGCCACTGCAGATGGCATTGGCAGAAGCAGGGCTACCAGTAGACACTCACAATAAGCTCTCTGACCAGACTCTCATCTTTGGAAGGGAAGTGGAAGTGATATTCTTTAGGGTTCCTTCCACACCTCAGTACAACTCCAGGTAGCGCAGCTCCCTTGGAAGCTTTCAGGAAAGGCAAGTTAGCTCCAAATCAAAACCTATCTTCAAGAACCAGGGCAACCAGAAATACACCACTTCTTAAAAGCTATGAGATCTCATTTTTCCCTGGATGGAGACAGATAGAAGAGGCCCCTGCCCACCTCCACACATTAGAGATGAAACAGACATTACAGGAATCAAACCAGCAGTTCATGATGACACTCTGAGACAGATGGATAGCATTACCAGGTCATTGAGTTTCCTATTACTACTAAGGAGAATTTTCTGCTTAAGATGCAAATCGTTATACTTTGGACTGGTTCTAAAGGTATCAGATACCTTCTACAGTCTACTTACATGCTATATAAAAAAAAACAAAACAACAACAAAAAAAATTCAAGCAAGTCCCATTCAGTCTTAAGAAACATCCCCAAGACACCTGGGCCTAATGGCAAGAACTCAGCCCTGCTAGTCAACAAGGCAAGCTTTCACTTGAAAGATGCTCAGCGGTTGCCAGTTTGTTATCATAGCTGTTTTTTAACCAATGTTATTTGGGACTGGTTTTAGAGCTTCGTTGGGCTGGCTCCACTGAGGTGACTGGGCAACACTGCTTGGCAGAAGATAAAGAAAGCTCTGTTGCTTTCATGTACCTATCATGATGCCACTCGTGTGGGGCACTGTGCTGCTGTCAAATGTCTTCTCCAGGGCAGCCACTCCGAATTCATTCAGGTCCAGGTCATCCAAGGCAGACTCTGCCAGACACAGAGGTACCAATTATGTTATAAAGGACCAACAACTTCAAGAGATAGGATGGCCCAAAGAGCCTACATGCAGAGGAGCCTTTGCTCTCTATTTGTCAGTCTGCATAGCCCTACTATCCGTCCTGTGCAACAGTTTGGCAGAAGTGTCATGGGCAGCTTTTCAGTTCAGATTTTTTTGCCTGATCCAATTTCATTTTGTCTCAAAGCATTCCTAATTGTTATGTTAAAAAAAAAAAAACAAATATTTGATGAAATAACAGAAGTTCCCATAAGTCTTCCCCAAACAGCTCTTTCAAGTCTGTCCTCAATATGTAATAGCACTAGCTCATGAATGGCTGGGTCTGGCTTCTGCTTTGTCCCTACTTTGTTGAAGAGCCGCTTGGAAAGGAAAACCAGCAGAAGGGAACACTTCAAAATCATCTCTGAGGTTCAAAGATGAGAAAAAATAAAGAAAGATTATGAATGCCTGCAAGTGTTACATCTACCTGAATGTACCTCATCACTAATCTTGATCAAAATAGCTTCATCCCACTCACGCCCACTCTTTTCTATTATTATTTTTAACAAATTAATGAGATCACCTCAGAAATGTTGGATTAAAAAAAACAGGTGCCCCCCAAAAAAAGTGTACCTACCTAAAAGGAATGATTCCCCACTCTTAACTCTCTTGTTCTCCTTTTCCTTACAGTCTCTGTCCCACATTCTGTAAAAGGCAAGTCCCTGCAATCTACCTGCTGGTGGTCTTTGCTATAAATTTGCAGTTTAGAATATAAAGTGTTGTAGCTGTAGAAAATGCCCTGGTGATTTCCTGCCTGCTCCAAAATCCTTTTCATCAATTTGACAAACCTAAAACTAAGGCCCTTTACGTCATCTGACATTTCAAATAAGTGGCAGAGGCCTTCTGTTTGTCCTCTGGGTGAATTTCACCTATAATGACCTGTGGAAAACATGTGATGTCCTGGTCACAGAAAAAGCCTACAGCCTGAGGAATCTGCCAACACTGACACAGATGAAAAACTGGAGTTCACTGGAACACCTGTGCTATCCCAGTTCTCATACCTGGCGATCCACGTCTGAGGAAGCCCAACTAACAAGTGAAAATGGCAAAGTTACCTATGACAGACTCAACGGTGTCACTGGTTGGGTAGAAAGGAAGGGCATTGGCATTCATGCCTGGTATGCTGCTGGTGCCAGCGGGGCTTGGTGGTGTTGCAGCCAGACTGGAGGTGATACTGGAGGAGATGCTGGATGTCAATGGGCTCCCCACTGGGAGAATACCCAGTATGTCCTAAAAAAGAGAGTTTTAAAATGGAAAGATGCACAAAATAAGACATCTATATAGAAAAATCCCTTCAAAAACATGCAGGCATGAGCCAAAGATCAGCAGCAAACCTGTTTCTGCCTGCTTCCAACCTGACAGATGGCTGGTGCTACTACTGGGCTGGGGGTGGGGGAGAGATTAACAGCTTTTCTTTAATTTCTGCCAACTTTTTTTTTCTCTCCAGTATTACAAACATCCTTCAGGCTGCCCCAGAATTAACTCTTGTGACCCACAGGTTGCATGCAATCATAGGGATGGGTCACACAATCACTCAGACTTAGTTCAGTACATGACTTAGAACCTGATATTAAATTCTCTTTGCCAAATCCTTGAACTTAGATGACTCTGGAGATCCATTCCAGCTCTATTTTCTGTACTCTCTGGCACTACTGTCCAGGTCTATGAATTTGTCCTGAATTCACACAGGCCCAGCCATTCACAAATAATTCGTCCACCAAATCACCCCATCTTCATAAAATAATCCATCAAGCTAAGCATCCCTCATGGAGTAAATGTCAACTGACATTTACTCCCTGCAGAGTTATCTGGATCCATAGAGGCCTCCTGTCCTTGTCTGTGGCAGTGTGAGCACTAAGCCAGCAGTACTGTACCTGTTTGGGCTGTAACAAAGGTTGCTCTTGGCTCCTGTGTTCCAGTGAATGGGACTTCATTTTTGCTTGCTACAGTAAACAAACAAAACAGAAGATAAGCAGAGGGATTAGCAGCAAAATTAAGAATGTCTGACTGCTGGCTTCCTTTGGAGAGGCCATGGGAAGCACAGTTCCCACCTCTCTCATGCTCTGCTTTGGGCACTGGAGAATTCAGGGAGCAGGAGTATGCAGCAAACTGAGAAAATCACAATCCATTTGGCTTTCTATATACCAAGACATCATGCTTGGAGTTATGCAAAGACTCGACACAATTACATTTGGCTTCAGTGCTCTTTAGTGCTGCTATACTCCTGTGCTGGCACAAAGGACATCATAAGAACCAAGACCAAATACGACTTATCTTGCCTTGCTATAAATAACTCACCACCCCTAACAGTATCTAAAATAAATAAATAAAAATAGAGCCAAACCAGTGGGAGTCACACAGCACTTTTAAATTATGTAAATATTTTGCAGCTTTGGGAAAATAAAGTATGCAGATTATGTCTTCTCTCAATCCCTCCTAGTTCTCAGCTAGTCTTTCACAGTTTCTAGAAGAAGAGAACAGATGTAATATTAAAGAGAACAATTTTATGGGGATGAATCTGGATCATCTCCTCAAATTCCTTTCATCATCAACAAAAATAAAGTGATAACAGACCAATTTTAAAAGCAAAATCATCCTTCTCCCATCCCTTGAAACAGAGGCCTCAAGGCTATAAAACATAACTGAAGTCAACACTGGCTGGAATTGCAAAACTGCCAACATGTATTTAGATTTCCACTATCCAGTCTAAAAATTCAGCTTCAGGATGTTGCAGCACTAGGTCCTTAACGGATTTCAACCCTCTTGCCTCAAGACATCAGTCAGTGCTGAGCTACACCAGGCAGAGCTGGGAAGGATGTGGTCTCAGAAGCCTGTTGGCCTGTAACCATCTGCAGTCTGTGCTCTGCTCCTCCTGTGCTGCTACGTGTGCAACAGCAATGCACAGGGAGATCAATGACACCCTCTGCACACAGAAAGGGGGCAAAGTAACTGCTCAGAGTCAGGTCTGCTTGGTTGCCAGCTCCCCCATCTGAATCAGAGACGTGATCGAGGCACAACATCTGCTCAATCATTTGCATCACCATCTCTGCAGAACAAAATGCACAACAGCAGCAAGAGATGCCATGCTGGCCTGAAGCAATACACCTTGATTTCTTGGCTTAAACAGTCTAAAAAAGAAAGATAACCAGGTGCTGGAGAGGTAACCAGGCAGGAGAAAGAGTAGCAGCAGCAGGATCCATCCCCCATTTTCCCTGATTAGATCATTTTCTCTAATGAACTCTCTGCCTTTGGGCAGTTTTTGGGGGGAGGGCTGGGGAGGGGGCCAAGGCCTGGCAAATAGGCAACCAAGATCCTTCTGCAGCAGGCACCGTTCTCTCACACTTTTCTGAGCTGCATCCAGCATGTTTACATACAGCCAAACTGCTACCACACCAACCACAGGCTTGGCTTCCTTTGTCTGCAATGGCTGCGCAGCATTACTGCATCTGTGTGCGCCTGATAACATGCCTGCTAGATTAGCCAGCACATCCCTGCCCTGTTTGACACTCATCTGAACACAAGATGTGCTATCAACAGACGTCAGCAGCTGAAGTGAAGGCACACACAGCTGTGCCCCCTCACTGCGAGGCTTTCCTGCCAACATGGCTGGCTCCAGTGCTGCCCAGCCTTAGTGGAAGCTTTGTGCTTTTTCCCTCCTTTCAAGAAAAAATGAATGCATTTGTGAGCTAGCCCCGCTTCTCACCACCTTGCATCCAAATAACATCAGTGTAAAATGGAGTAAAGCAGTTGTCACTGCTAAGCCAGCCTCCTTTAGCTCTAGAAGGGCACACACTGACACAGCAATGCAAAGAGCAAGCTGAAACTCTCCAGCTCGCGCTGTGGCAGTCAGGAAAGCAAACAGAGGCCATAAATTATGAATGAAATTGAATCTTGTATGACCAGCATGGAACAAGGCTGCTGGACTTCCCAAACACCTCCTGGTTGTGGCACTCGGCTCCTTCCAGTGCTGCATTTTCCAGCTTTGAGAATTTGGAGCAGTATTTTTAGCCCTCGCTGCTGGCTCAGCCTTACCACAAACTATGTGCAATCTGCAAACACATTTTTCATTCTAAAAAAGATAGGAATTATTTGTACTAATTCTACAAAGGAAAAGAATTACAGTCTTACTGCAGTGACGAGCCCGAATGCCTCCTAAGTTTTCAAATACGAGTGAACAAAGTTAAGTGCCTAATTACCAGTGTAATTTACAGCATACGTGAGAATCTCTGGTGCCCACTGCAGCCAAAGGGAATTACTGGAGATTAAAAAAGTAAGTAATTATACATTAACACAAAATTTAATCAGGATGCTTATGAGACACCTAATTTTGTCTTCAGAAGCCTAACATAAGGCAACTGTGATTACTTCCATCTTTTTGTTTAATGACTGGAATAAATAGCTGCTAACAGAAGGTTTTTTCTTACTTAATTAAAGCCACATGAGTAAGAAACTACCTGAATACAGTATCTTTGTAACACAGCCTGGACCTCAGACATAAATGCTCATCATCTGGCTCCTTTTAAAAGCTCTATTCAAGCTCCATCTCCTTTCTCCTTGGCTTAGGCTTGCTGCCCATTTTCTCCAAAGCAGGGCCTCCCTGGCACCCTGCCTCTGCTGGCAGGAAACAGGGATTCTCTCAGCCCTTCAGCTTTGGGTTCACTCCTCCTTTGCAGCAGAGGCAACAGAGAAGAAGCACATGTTTTCTTCTTTTGTTTCTAAACAACTGCGACAAGCTGTCGTGCCTGCAAGCAGTGCCAGGATCACAGCACGGGCTGCGCTTTACCTCCAAAGATGTGTTGCACCAATTTGCAATTTCCTAAGTCACATGTGCTTTAAATAAAAACAATGGAAGCATTTACAAGAAAGCCTACGTGCATATAGCTTCATCTGTATGTGTCACTAAATCATTTTAATTAGACTAAACAGTGTTTGAGACTGGTCCCACTGCAAAGTTTGATCATATTTTCCCAAAGTTGTAAAAATAAATAAGAGAAAACCCACTGAGACTGCTTCCAAATTCGACTGCTTTCTGCAAGATCTTATTTGGACAGGGTATTTCCACTGCTTTCTCACAGCAGTGCAATACTAGCAGGGCAAAAAGCTTATTAAGGCTTCTTAAGACTACAGAAAGAGTCTGTATGTAGCCAGGTTGAAGGCAGCATTTATCATTATCTCTTTTTTCAAGCAACATATGCTTTTTCCTTAAAAAAACAAAAAGAAAAACAAACAAACAACAAAACGAGCTTTTTTTTTTGCATGCACCTCCTCACAAGGGTAGCTAACCCATCCCCTCAGTCGAGTTACTGTTTTATTACATTTACAAACCCAGTTAGGAATCAAAACCAAGCTCTGGGTTGGACACTGCTGACTTGCAAAGGATGGTGCAGAGAAACTATTTAACCATAACATCAGGAAAGGAAATTCACAGAAAGAAGTTGACTGTGGAAAAGCTAATGTGGCAGAAGAGATGGAAGAGACTGAGGCACAGGGAGCAGCTGTGTAAGGTGTGACTTTGAGAAGGAAGCAGCGAGGCAAGACTGGGATATTCAAAAGTGTACAATTAGGGATGTGGATTAGGTAAGGGTTCCTCAAATGAGAACGAGGAATTTAAGAAGAAGCCAAGAGAGAGAGTCAAGGATCAGAATGATACAGCTAGAGAAACAAAAGACATTTGTAAGACGCTGCAGAAATGAATGCTGAAAGCAGAGATAAACCAAGTTATGGAGATGAAGGTAAGAGTCCGTAATGAAATCAGAGAAGGAAGGATGAGTTTCTATGAGACAATGTAGCAAAAGAAACAGTAACTCTTAACAAGGACCTAAATATGAAAAAAGAAAGAGCAAGAAGTGGTATGTGGGAAGATACCTGGGGTCAACAAAGGACAGAATTGTCAGGGATTATGAAAACAACAAGCAGCTCAGCTTCTACAAACTGAGCACATGATGGCAGCTGGGCAGACAGGAACAGATGTGGGATGGAAGAGACTCGAGCTGATGCTGAAAGCATAGATCTGAGAACTGCTACTGAGTGTAGCCCTGTTTCCTTTTTGTTTCTCGAAAAATGAAAACACATTCAAGCTAGACTGGGCGATTGCTCCATCTTCTTCATCCCCCCAACTCCTCCAGCCCGTGTTTCCTACTAACCTGGCATTTGAAACTCTTCAAATACTCGGCCCCCACCTGATCTTCTCGCTCAAACCCCGGTGCTTTCTTGTAGCTGCCAGCTGCTGTTACTGAATCTGGAGGAAAACCAATGCTCTCCAGGCTGTGAGGCTTTCCAATGGCGCCAGGAGGAGACCCACATATATTAGATGGGCTTCCGAGACTGCTGTTCCTACAAAGAATCTAACAGAAGGAGCAAGTGTCAGAAAATTACAGCCAGCTAGTGGCACCAACTTGAAGAAGAAAGACATCACAGGAAGAGTTCATTCAGCTCTCTGAGCATCAATTTTACTGACAGTCAACACAAGTGTAAAAGCTCACAGAAAACAGGAATTAAAAACCAAGAAAAAGCCCCAGTGTAGGCAGGATTTATACAGTCCCACTATTATGGTTTTATTGCCAATACTTTGTACTGGAATGTAAGCTTACAATAAAACAACCTACAGCTCTAGAAACATTTACTTTTTCTGAGGCCCTCATTATGACTAAACCTGACCAAAACCCTTCTCACTGCCCTTAGGCTGCAGTGTGATGTGGAACCTATCTGTCCTCTGTGCTCTGAGAAGTAGCATGAAACCTGGAAGGGTATTGTGGCAGTCAGAACAACCAAATGTATTTGAGCTGTGTGTAATACTGTATTATTTTTGTTTTTCAGTGGGAAATTGGAAAGTTTTAATGCAGGCACAATCCAAGTATTGACAGCTGCATTAAAAAAGAAAAAAAAAACAAACAAAAAACACAAGGATTTCCAACATTTCTATTCGTTGGACTGTAATCAGGGATCACAACCACATGCAACAAGGCTAGTTTTGCACTGCAGATGAAGCCACAGACAGCAGCAAGGGAGATTTAGAGAAAGCTCCTACCTGGTTCAGTGCAGATATCCCATTTTCTGGGATAGGAAGTTACTTGCCTGCACTGGCAAGCATGACTGTGCTTCAAGCAACTTTTAGACAACTACTCCTATCAGATTCAATCATGGCACAGTTGGGGCTGGCATTAGAAAGAGGGAATATCCTGCAATACTTTGATATTTTATTTTTTATACAGACATTCTGCTGTCTGTGCTTCCCTACAGTCGCAAAGTTTCTACTCACTGTGGTGGAGGTGGGGCTAGTTGGCAGAGTTCCTGATTTATTCCACACCTACAGTACAAATACAAAACAGAACAGGCCACGTGAGGCTGGCTGCTAGAGGGACCTTTTTCTTTGATTAATTCATCATGTAAAAATGATCACCAGCAAAGTCGTATTTGTTTGCAAGCTACACGCAGATGCCCTACATCTCAGAAATACACATATTGCCTTCTGGCTTATATCTAGGGATTAGTAAAGAGGCTGTTTAAAAGACTGAAGAGCTTGAGGACAGAAAAAGACCTAAACATGGAAGAGATCAACAATTCTGCTGGACTCTCAGAGCATTTAGACGATTTATTTGAAGGATGCAGGGGTTTTGTTTTTCACTTCTTTCTAATGATATTTACCAAGAGAACATAGCATGCCTTGTCTTTCCAACATCTATGCAGAATTTTATTTGCAATCAAATTTAACAGAACTAAAGCTGGCTTCGGTGCTGATAAAAATCAAACTATCAATTTTTCTTCTCAAAGAAGGAGAATGTGACTAAACAGAGGTCCCACATGAGTTCACCTCATTCTGGTCAACTTGGAATGGGTTAAACTCTTGCCATTTAACTTTCTTGAAACCTTGACCAAGTATTTGATAAAGTGTGTAATCTTTTTAACAGCAATGCAAACAAGAAGGACTTAATAGGAAAAAAAAAAAGTCCTCAGCAAAAATGAAGTGCTCTGGCATTCCACGCACTTGTCTTTCTTTGTGTGTTTCCACTTTCCATTCAGTATTTGGAGATCTCACCTCTCCTATGTATAACCACAATACAACCAGTGCTCTGGAGCATTACTTAAACATACTGCAGAGTTTAACCATCTCCTGAAGGAGGAGAAGGAGAGAATCAAGGATATGCTATGTCACAAAACAATGTGCACAGACTAAGCCTTTGCGTTTACATATGTAAACAAATTCAACTGTAGTTATGTACTTTAGATTATATTGGCTCACAGCCTTTAAGGAGTACTTGGAAACTGAGCCCAGTGTGTACCTCCAGACAGGAAGGCGTTGGACTTCATGTACAGTTGCATTCCACCTTCCTGAAAGTATATCAACAAGCTTTGCACAGGAAGGAAGGCTTAGAAATTTTATAGGTGAAGTGACAAAACTAAACTACTGAACTGCATGTTCCAAACAAAGACATCTCTTAAACAGCACGGGGCTTAGATCTAAAAGAAAGATGTCATAGCCTTCTGTCTTTGGATACCTAAGATTGCTCTTCTTAGGTGAAAGGAGTCAGCTCAGAGAAACCCAGATTATAAAGCACAGACAAGGCCAAAGTGCTACCTACATTGCTAAGGTCTGGAGCATGTGGACTGGAAGGGCTGACTGGAACAGAATCACCAGCTGCTGATGGCATATACATCACTGGGCCTGCCTGCGTGGGGCTGGACACAGCTGAGGATTGCTGCAGATCTTCATTGAGCGGAGGCTCTGCAAGGAAGAAAAGCAAATGGAACATTACTCAAAGTGGCCCAATTACACCAGACCACAAGACATTTAGGAACAAGAATACTTAGTTCTGAGAGAAGAAATATTCCACAAACATCTACTTAGAAGTAGCACAGAAGCAAAGAGAAACCTTATCTGACAAAGAGCTACTTTTTAAGCTAGGATTCCTTACATTACTACTTTCCCCACTTGTACAGTGTATTGCTCTTAGTTGGTTAATGCTGCTCCAAAATTATCTTCTTTGCATGAATTGCATGTTATTCACTCAGCTGTCTTGAACTAAGCAAGGCTTCTTTCTGTGCTAGGCACAAAGCTGATGGATACATTATAATTAGCTGAGAGAGAGAAGTTTCCATCTGCTCTCAGTACAAACTATTACCAGAAGTAACACACACAGAAAGCAATACAGCTGCCAACTGCACAAAAAGAAAGTGGCATCGACTTCTAGTATTTACATCTAATACAGCTCAGCACCTTTACACCATCTGCACAACTGACACCATACCTGTATTGCAATATCTTTAAAGTACTGACTTCTATACGCCTCTTGTTAACAATCAGCAAAACTCAAACTAAGAGCATATGCAGTAAATGGACTCCTGTTATTTCAGGTGAATATTTCAGTGCTCACCTTAATAAGAAAGGACTAAAAAAGTACAATTCCATAAGATGGCACAAGAAACAACCATGATGCAGTGAGCTAGCTGGCCAAAGAATGTTACTCTGACTTGAAAGGAACGTAGTACTGAGTGCAGTTAGCTGGTTATAAATAAGGCAACTCCTAAACAGAAATACTACGCAATACACAAGGGAGTTTGTTAAACACCATTTTGTTATTAAGATTTAATTCTCTCTTAAGCTTGCTGAGTAGTTGCACTGTTGTGTCTTGGGCCATTATAGCCCACAGCCCTAGCTATAATTATTGCTTGTCTGCAAGGCCTCCTATAAAAGGAACTCTGTAAACCATAGGGAATTTACTCTCACCATTCTTTGACAAAGGCAGCAATTACTAATTCTGCCATTAACAAAGGATAATCAAATAACAAAGATCTGCTCAAGGCCACAAACTGTGTCGGTATCAGAGCCAATCTACTGAGTTATAAGTAACCTGTTCTAATTACCTTAAATTTAACAGTGAGACTGGAGTGCAGAAACTGAGCAGGAGATTTAGGAGCTAACTGTTAGCTGTGAACAAAACTGCCACAAAAGAACACCATCACCAGATTACCAATGATCAAATTTATTGGCACAGGCTGCCCAGGGAAGTGGTAGAGTCACTGATCTTGGAGGTGCTCAAGAAAAGGGCAGATGTGGCAGTGAGTGACATGGTCAGTGGGGATGGGTTGATGGTTGGACTAGGTGATCTTAGTGGTCTTTTCCAACCGTAATGATTCTATGAATTGTCCACTCTGCTTTTGAAAATCCTTCACAAAAGTTCTAGCTTTATGGCCCTCTATTTTACACTATCTATTCTGGCCAGAAGCTCTCCATAGTTCAAATATCCATGAAAGATGAGAGAAGCAGCCCACGTACGTTCTACGTGTGCAAAGGCACAGAAGGGTCCTCGGGGACAGCTGCCAGACTGCTGCATATCATTGCACTTGGTGGATTTGTAGATCTAAGGTTGGGAAAAAAAAAAAACAAAAACAACCAGACATGAACAGGAAAAACAGTGACTGGCAGCCCAGGTACAAAACTACTATGAACAGACTCAACAGCAAAATAGAAACACAGATAAAAGGCACAAAGGCCAACAGATTTTGGGATCACCACTTCAGTGCTTTGCTTCGATGAAAGAAAAACCCACTATGGTTATGGAAACACAAAAATATGCCCATTACAGTTAAGCTCATGCAAAGAACACTCCATACAGTCAGTTCACCCAAAGATCACCATTTGCCATCAACTCAGTCTCATTTGAAGCTCCATGGAAGTGGTAAAAGGTAGGAAACAGCTGGTAGATAAAGCACAGAAAGCTACAGCCACACTTGCAAGGAAAATGACAAACCATTGACAATGACTGTAGGAAATGGATTGTTCCCCCTCCCCAGGTTTGACAGGCAGTGACAATGGTTACTTTGCTGATACAAGCCCAACAAAGCTTTTCAACACTGTAACACGAAGCAGACCAGGACAAGGTCTCAATTCCACATTCTGTAAGGACACTGGAATGCTCTGGGCATGCTCACTATGAGCGTGGTTGCTTACAGTATCAGTCTGTGGGTATTAACTGTTCAGTGCAACCATCATCAATGAAGATTTTTCCTCACAAAAACGGATGCTTAAAATCCACACCTTGTTTTCACTCCCCCTCCCAGGAGTCTGCCCTCCTGCAGACTGGCATTTTCACCCGCTTTTTTTACCCCTTCCCATCCAATCTACTGAATGAAAAGGCACCTCTGTCAAGCAGCTGAATTTGAGCTTCCAACATGCAGTTCCTCTGAATCCCAGGACCACGCTGCAAGCAGCCCACACACTCTCCCAGCTGGCACATTTATGCATCTCATCAGCCTGGAATACGTTTGCTTTTCCGTTCAGCTACCCAACGCTCTGAGGAGGTTACTGTACCTCTGGATGGAACTGCTGTTCTGTGCGAGTGTGGCAGTATTGGCACGAGTCTCCATTTTCACACTTACTAGGATCTCCCCACTCATCTCCATGTTTCACACTGGGACACGGTGAAGATCTGTGAAAACAAGGTAGTGATAGACTGTATCAGATACACTAACATGTTTAGAGCTTTGCTTCCTCAATCAGCAAACAGGCTCAGCTGCCCACCACCCCCAGCTGCATAATCTGTTTGGCTTATTGCTGCTTCCCTGCCCCCACAATGCTGCTATTACATCGTCCTCTCTCTCTTCCTATTTCTCAGTGAAAGAAGCATGGCTTAGTTCTCACCTGAAACTGAATACAACCTGAACCCATGTAACTTAATGAAACTAGCAGCTGATGTGATTAGTGTCAGAGACGCTTGGTCTGGTTTCTCTTTCGGAACTGTACATTCATAGAAAGCTAGTAAGTTAACTGGCTAATCCTAAAACACGTAATACCCTTACGGTGGGATGTTTCCAGGGTTATAGTGTGGCCATGTGGAAAAGAGGCTGAGTCAGGTCACTGGGGAAAAGGCAAGCCCATTTTCTTTCTCCCAGCTTGGAACTGTTCTGTTTCCCAGGTCTGAATTTTTGCTGTGACCTACTTCCTCTGCTCTTTATGCTCTTACTCATTCCCTCAAACAACAGCAGAGGGAAGCAGATAGCAGCAGCAGATGCTTGCACAGAAGAGGCAGTCACATCAGCTGGGGGTGGGGAAAGCAACAGAGAAGTAAGCAGTGATCAGGAAGGGAGAAGCTTTCTACTTTCCCCTTCCCAAAGGGACCAAACAGGGGTAGAAAGCACATGGCTGCTTTGAAAACTGACTTAGGATTCCAATTTCTCCTGACTGTCTTTGTATTAATATTCCTTTGATATATATATATATATTTAATTATTATTTTTAAATATAGGTCTTCTGCACGAATTCAAAAATTTCTGTGAATGCTGGGGGTGGAGAGGGGAAGCGAGAACATCCACGGCATTTGCTCTCCTTGCTTTCTGGTCTCCTCTTATGTTTTTCAAAAAGGAACTAAGGAAAAACCCTACTGAGACCTCAACAAAAGCTTTGTTGTGTCAGAGGAAACATGGACTCATTACTTGGATGAAACTTGGTCAGGGAGACACAGCATGCAGAAAAATCCAGTTACAGCTGAGTGATGAGAACACCCTGGTGCCTCAAAGGCAGTTTTTAGCATCTGGTTAGGAATGCACATCCAGCTACAGTGCTGGTCACACTGTGCCTCACGATCCCCATCACTAGGCACATACAACAAGCAGCTTGATGATTCTGAATTCCTCTCCCATGAAAACACTGCTCTGTAAATGTGTTTCTAGAAGGGGTCTTTTTTTTTCCTTGCACTGCTTATTTTAAAATAAGAGTTTGTATGAGAAGGGGAAGACAAACACAGTTACTATTTACTGTAAAACCAGAGCTGTAACATGATTTAGCAACAGTTACTTATTTATTAGAGACACTGCTTCATCTTTAAAGCAGAAGTCCTTCTTGTTACCCTATCCCCTAGACAGAAGTAACAGTCCATCATAACTGTCAGGACAGGTCTTGGAGGCACACTAAAAAACTGTCTGGCAGAGAAAATCCTAGATCCTTTCCCTTACAGACTCCTTCTATACCTCAGTACTCAGCTGGGAAACAGACAAACCAGGACCAGGGTACCTGTATTTGTGTTTTCTTGGGCTCCTTCTTCTGTCTTTGCTATTGTGATAGTATGGACAGGCATAACCCTGGCGACAGAGACGAGGAGGCTTCTTACACTGCTCTGTCTTATAATTTCCCAATACATATGTTGTATCTGCAAGAAATACAACCAGTTAGGCAGAGATTACCATGATCTATATTTAATTCACAAAAGCTTTGAAAGGAGCATGCACTCCACAAAAAAAAAAAACAGACCTTTCCAGCCCCATAGAGCTTACTGACACTCACCTTGCCACCTTGGCTCCTCACTGAGTATTTTCTCTATCATAGCATGGCTAGCAGCAACTGCAGATTGACCCTCTATGCCACCTTCTGATGTAGTCTGACCATTCTGCAAAGCCTCCATGGCCTGAAGCTCCCTTGGTGTTAAGTGAACAACAGACAGATTGAGTAGATGGAAGGACAGATAAGCACATAGTAAAAACTGTGATATCAACACAGCAACAATCCTTAAGTGGGTACATTTAATTCATACTTCTTTTTGGCAGAACAATCTTTGTCAAACAGCAACTGCAATACATGTTCTTAATTCCCAAGCAATTCCACATGCACTATTTTGATGCACCCACAAGTCTCCACTGCTTAAGTGTGCTTCCTCCCCCCATTTTGAGGATCCTCCCTGGAGATTTTATAGATTTGCCTTATCAGGAATGGATGCACCATCCTCACCCCAACACTAAGTAGCTGGAGAAGCAGTATGATCCTTCAGTCATCTGAGCACAGCAATCACCCTTTTCATTCAGAGCTCTAAGCTCTACTAACCTGATGTCATACACAGGAGAGCGTAAATCATGGGGCCCATGAGCAAAAGCACAGTGGACTCCATTCTTTGTGCAGTTTCCCTTGGAGTCTGTCTCATGGATGCAGATTCCAGTTTTGTAATAGCGTAAGTGATACCTCCTCTCTGTGTCTCCAGTAGTTCTATGCAAGAAGGGACATCTGAGGTACAGAAGAAAGGGAAGAAAAGCCAAACTTTAGTCACACTGCTAGTGAACTCAACATTACTGGAAGACACAGTGATGATAAAGGATGCTGTAAGTTGACATACTTTCACCAATTCTTTTATATTGTGCCTTTCAACAGGACACAGAACCCTTAAATCTGTCACTGCATAGTATACAATGGTTTCCCTCCTAAGCAGACAACTGGATTACTAAGCCAGCAGCAGCTTGTTATTCTAGCCTAGTGACTGCCAGGGATCTGGAAAGAGCAAGGACACTGTCAAGGCATTCTGATATACTAGCCATGATTGAAGGGACATCACATGGCACATACCATTTCCTCAGCAGCCCATCTAGACTTCACGCTGTTACTGCTTCCTGCTGATGCATTCCTACAGGGCTGCAACAGTCTATCTATAGCCAGATGCATCCTTTGTGCAGAGCACAGGACAAGAAAGGAGAATCACAACACTACTACTTTAACTGATGTTTTGTTTCCGTCTCTGAGGCAGAGAAAGTATCATTTACATTGAGAAATACAAAAAGAACGAGATGGAATAGGTGAAATTCATATTTGCAGTATTAAGCCAACACTACAAGCCAGCAAAGAGTTTCAAGATAGCATCAGTTTTCATTGGTTGAGTTTGAGCCAGGTACGAAGCAGTGACCTAGAAGCCAAAGCCCCCAAATGTTGTATTTCCAGTCCCTTCCAGCTCTCTTGTAACAAGGAAGAAAGCACTGAAAGAGGCCTCAGGCTGGGGATTTATTCCATTTTGCTGCAGCCACAAGAACTTTACTTAATTGGGCAAAAAATATTGTTTTCCCAATAAAGAGCCTTTTTTCTGTGTGTGTTTGTACTGGCACAAAGAAAGCGAACTGAAATTCCATCTTTCTATAGCATCTCTATATAAAACACTCTCTATATTTGACCACAGTTTGACTACACTATTTATCTTTCATATCTGTCACGTGGGTGAAGTTGTACTACTGGGTTAACTCTTTAATTGCTGAAACGGCCACAAACACAGCCGAATCCTTGCATCTTGCTCCACTTCAGCTTACCAGCTTCACGACCAGGGATGACCCAACAAAACAAACTCTTCCCTCTTAGCATCATCACCGCAGCAGGCCTGGCACACATGGATTGCTATTACAGCTTTTACATCTGTTCTCATGTTACGTATATTACAAAGCTGCTTTGCTGCTGACTTGCCTCATCTCTACAGGACCTGGCTGGAATCATCACCTGGACTAATCCCAAAAGCCTAATGCCAGCAGAGCAGGGTGCAGTTTTCACTTACTCATCTCCTTCTGGGCAGATTCCTGTGGTCTCATCATACTTGGTACAGTAAATGTCAGGGCTGTAGTTAAATGTCCCATCCCGACGGCGGATAGATCTGCGACGGCGCTGGTTGACAAAGTGCCAATGGAAGCAAGTGTAGGGCCGGTGCTGAGTGCACTTGTGCTGCACGAAGAGAGGGCACTGCTCGGTGCGGAACTCCTTCAGGTAACTGCAGACAGGAAGGCAAAAACAGGAATTCAGGACAGGAATCATTGAATCATAGGGGCTGCAGGCTGAAGGCAATACTCAGTTCCCTGCAGAGTCAATGCCTGGCCAGCAGCACCCAGCCCTGAGCTGAACCCAGCATGCTTTCGTCCAGTGCTGAAGGCTGCTGCTTGCCTGTAAGGGGCAGAGTGGTGCCCAGCTTGGTCAGCCCAAATATCAGTGCTAAAGGCAGCTGAAATCACTTCCTATGGAGTCTCTCAGAATCATTGCAAAGAGGCATTTCACCAACACTGGGAACAGCTTGTGAGAACACACAACTCCTAAGCCCCTTCTCAACCATTCCCAGCTCTGTTGGGGTAACAAGGGCTTGCCTTGCTTAGAGATGTATGCCCAGGTAGAATAAAAACAAACACAAACCACGCTTCCATGTTTAAGCTTCAAGCTACTGTGAGAAAAAGATGTAAATAAATACACAGATAAGAAACTTTTTCCTCCCTTTTCCACCTGGTTTATCTTATTTCCTCCTTCAGGCACAGGATCAACCACAAGGATAACATCAATCCATCTCTCTGTTGCAGTCTTGTGACCTCAGGACTCACTCCTGAGGAGGGGATAACACCTCACCTCCTGGATGCTTCTGCTGCTTTACGTCCATATGTCTCTCTTGGGGAGTACGTGCCTTCTTTCATCCCGAGAACTAAAGAAGCCACAAGCTTTTATTTGTGACACTAATAACAGCCTCTAAACCCAGATTGTAGAGGATTACAAAATGGTTTAGATCAACACGATGATCTGACTGCGATCTGTGTGGAGGTGCTTACAAAATCTACGCTGCCCGAAACCCATCAGCTGTATTTGTAGGTAACGCACGGATGGCTGGAGGACCCAAATTCCACCAGGTGAGGCTCCAAGAGCAACGCTGGGGGCACACAGCAGTCATCTTCTGGGCTCTTATCTTTGGAGGTCTGTTTAAAGTGCCTAGTAAGGCAATCTGTCGGGCAGAAGAAGTGCTGGGGTTCTGCTGGAAGCAACAGGGTGGTGTAAGAGCAGACAGGGATTCGTTTGGAGCAATATGTGTACTCTGAGGCAATGCAACATAGTTCAGGAATTTGTGAAGTATTCATCCCCACACGATACCATCTCTCATGGCTCTAAATAAATGGAAATACGCCTGAAGATGTATTTACAGATGACAGCATACTAGACTCATTCAGAAAGCAACATCCATAAATAAAGCATCCTTTCCCCCTTACCCCTGGCTGACAAGAAAGCCTCAGGAAAATGCACACATCCAACAAAAGTGATTTTATTTGTTTGCTGTGAGGAGAGAAGTGGCAAGAGCGTTCCTACAGTGGATTTTGCCAGCATTCCTTCCTCTCGACCTCCAGGTGGGCTATGCTTTACCTTCCACCCCTACAGGCTGAGGGCTGACCAGGAGCCCTGGAACAACAGCTGCACAGGGACTAAAGCTCAGTACCAGAAAACATGGGCCAGTACACAGACACAGATCCACATGCGGTAGGTACGGGCTAACAACACTGCTTGGTTCCTTTTCACTTTCAAAAAGCCAACTTGGTTCAAATGGGAGGTCCCCACTATGAGCATAATTCATTTAAAAAGTGAACACTGTAATAAAATTAATTCATGCCTGAAAAGCTTTCCAAGCTCTTGGGCCAAGTACAGGTCTAGGAGGTGGAATTCTACACATCATTTTGTCTTATCAGCGCACTAAGACTTGTAACAACATTTAGGTTAGAAAGCGAATTAAGCAGACTTCATGGGTAGATAGTGATAGGAGAAGGGGAATGGATTTAAGCTAACAGAGGGAAGATTTAGATGAGGTGTGAGTAAGAAATTCTTTACCCAGAGGGCAGTGAGGCCCTGGCATTGCCCAGACCTGTGGGTGCTCCATCCCTGGAGGTGCCCAATGCCATGGATGGGCCCTGGGCACCCAGCCCACGGCAGAGGACCCTTCCAACCCAACCATTCTGTGATTCTCTGATGATTCAATGAAATTTCAGCAGTATAATCTCAGACTGCTCTGCAGAGACACTGCGAGGTCACCAATCACTCCCTTCCACCCATACATCTCCATGCACGCCTTGGAGAGATGAGATTCATAGAACATCCCAAGTTGGAAGGGACCCACATGGATTGTTGAGTCCAACTCCTGGCTGCCTCTGGATCTCTGGAAACCAAGGGGAGACATCAGACCAAACAACCCAGGTACAAAGCATCAAGCCCAACACTCCAGCCCTCTAGCAAGAGATAGGCTTTTATGAAATACTGTTAAAAAACAAAACACAACAGGAAGAAACAGAAAAGCCTTAAAAGAAACACTCAAACTGCACGACCAGCCAAGCTGAAACAGCTTCTCTTTAGCTGGTGAGGTTAAAAACACACACACTGATGAGGGATTTGGGTCTCTGGAGCGTCAATTGATGCTGAAAAGCATTTGAAAATTAATTGCATTTCATGATTGGCTAAACTCCCTGGAGAAACATTTATTATAATGTAAATGAGAGATAATTACATAAGTAAATGGCTCACCTGAGAAGTGTTTAACACCTAACTTGCTTCATCAGAAACTCATTCTTTAATGCTGTCTATTAAATAAACGATCTCTCACTCTTAATTTCAAAGCAAGGCCAGCCAACAGGTGCTGCTAAACCCCCACCAGCACCCCATCATCCACTACGGAGCCCAACAGAGGAAAACCAGCACTGTCACATTAACTCAGACATTTCAAGCCTTTCAATCACTGCTTCAGCTTTTTCTTTTCTCAGCCCACTGTAACGTTTCAAATTACCCTCCTCCACAATGGCCTGAATGGTAAACTGCCTCACAGCCCTGTGTTTTCTTGATTGATGAAGCGAGTTTTGTCTCCTTTGGGAGAACACAGGCCACTCAACCAACCACTTTGTATTAAAATATATGAAAGACGTCCAACCCACGTGCTTTGGGAGCAGAGAAAGGATACACAGCCCGCACGACTGATGGCTCACAGAGCAGAATGCTATGAATATTTCAGTGGCCTTTCTGCAAAGGCTCCAAACAGAAACACACAGATCCTCCCAGTGCACGTGGCTCTTGCAGGTATTTTCCCAATAGAGCTGAGGAAAGGAATTTCTGAACAACCCTTCAAACATGTAGAGCAGCAGTACGTATTTCACAGCACGTCAGCCCTCCGCCGTGCCTTTGCAGGAAGGGGAACTCTGGTAACTGTAGCTTACATTTCTCAGCTTCTCTCTAAAGGTCTCACGAAGATACAGGAAGAGCAGACATTCCCACCCTTATTTCATACAGGAGTTACTCCTACATCTATTTCTAAGAGCCAGAAGATTCATCAGTACTCTGCAAGTCACTTCAGGAGCACTTCCACTTGTATGTGTATGGACGTAGCATTTCCAAGCTCCAGTTTTGAAGTGGCAAGCACATAGCTTGATCTTCTGATATCACTTTATGTCAACAGCAACACCCACGTTCCTGGAGGAACCCTTATCATTTCTGATTCCTACTCAACAAAGACAAATGTAATTCTAAACAAATAAGCCACAGCTGGCCAGAAGAACACGCAGCAAAGTCACCAGGCTGAAATGAGCATGCAGCTGAGCAGGGTGGACACAACTGGAAATGAAGACTTATTTTACTAGGAAGACAAGAGGAGAAGTTACTAAACTAACTTTGAGAACTCCCAGAGGCTAAAGGAGGGCAAAGTATTAGGGAGGATAAAGGATCGTTCCACTTCCTCTGGGGTGGGAAGTGGGAAAGAGCAATAATTACTCCCTGTAATTTACGCTGTGGGGGAACCTCCAACTGCTCACAACTGCCAGCACAGCTCTGCTCCCCGGGCAGCACAGCAAGTGCTCGTGTCTGCAGCCAGCACTGCAGGCAGCTCCCTTCTGCCTGCACGAACTGAGCTGCTCTGGGATCTGCAGGGACAAAGAAGAGCAAGAGGAAGCTGAAAATTAAATATATATATATATATATATATATACACACACATTTCCAAACATCACGGAACAACTTTAAAAAGTTGCTTTGAAGAAACTCTAACTGAGCAGCTTCATTTTCAAACTCAGTGACTGCAGCCTTGCCTTGCTCACAGTTGCTGCATGCTCAGTGCTGCAGCTTTGCTGCTTGGCTGTGGCTGCACCCGGCGTGCCCAGGCAGCTCAGCACAGAGCTACCTGCATCCAGGGCTGCAAACTTTCTGCTAAACTTTCTGAAGTCATGCATGCACTGGTGTGATTTCAACTCAGGAAAGTGCACTGGTAATGCCTGAATACAGCTGAGCTCTAAATTCTTTGTTAAAAGCCTTACCCAAAGCTCCCTGAAATCACTGGAAGACTCACAGTGCCAAGGGAGAAATCTCTGCTTTATAACAGAGGGACCAGGAAGGCTGGGGAGAAAAGATGGAAAAGAAAGAAGAAAAAAATGACTCTTCCAAATCTCTGTTCTTCCCATAATGCTAACACTGTCCTATTTGCAACACTAGCTCCTCTCCTTTGCAACCCCTCCTTACTCCTCACTGTCAATTCCCTCCCTGCCAAAATTCATCTGGGGATCCAAGAGAGCACTGAGGCTGATCAATCGGATCGAGATCCTCTGCAGCAGGATGACACCACAGAGACAACCATTAGATAATTGTTTGGCTAATCCTGACTAAGACAGTGCCTGTAAAAGTAGGATACTAGCAAGATTGAGTCTGGTATCATCTAGATTTGGCATGCTCATGGGTGTGCGTTTACATCCATGACACAGCACTAACACACCCTTAATAGCAACTGGTTTCAGTGCTGTTTATTTTGGTGTAAGCCCAGAGCTAGGGACAGCTTTCTAAGAGTACAGTGGCTTGGAGCTGGAAGCAGTGCCTCGGGTCCATGGGGCTCCATCCCTGCAGCTCTAGTGAGAAACCACTCCAGGACACAGCACAAGGCACACTAAGAAATCAGCCCAAGTCTGGCTGCTTCTGGGAAATCCAGCCTGGCACGTATGCTTCCACTTCATTGCTGGCATGGGAATCACTAGTTGAGTTATATATAATGGATTAACTGCACTGGTCTTTCCAAAAAAGCCCTGCAGAGTTAAATCTAGCCAAGAAGTCTGCAAATAGAGCGCTAGTTTTTTTTTGTTGTTGTTGTTTTAAATAAACATTAAACTTCCTGATAAGATTTCAGAGATGAGGAAGAAAATGCTCACATGCCATTAGCATTTATTTCAGTCCTGCCTCTCTGCTTCTCCTAACAGAGGATCGTAACAGCAAAAACACAATTTTATTGGCATCAAAGTACATGGGAACATCGTGGGCTCTTTGCTGGCACTTTTATACCAGTCACATCCTGCTCTTCCCGACAGGATTGCACAAGGCTGTGCCACAAGACCTCAGTGTAAAGCCTCACGTGGTCCCAGCTCACTGCACATGCAGACAGCCAGCCTTCCTGGATACTGCTGCCTGAGTGACAGCGGTCACTGCTCTTCACTGGGAACTCCCATTGGCATCCAACTGCTCAGACAGCAAGCTGCAGGAAGTTTTCCTAATTCAGCATAGGAAAGGGAGGAAAAAAAAAAAAAAGTTACCAGTTTTGCTTCAAAAGTTTAAATGAGCAGTTTGTGCTAAGACTGATAAAATTATCTGAAGTGAACCCAACGTGCTTACCCAACAGACTGTCTGCAAAGCAGGCAGCATTGCAAAACTCGGGAGAAAATAACAAACAGCAGATATAGATGTTTCTAATTCAATAAGGCTTATCTATTGAAAATATTTTCCAAACTGCTGTTTTGAAGCTCAAAGAGCCAACCCGACACAAGAGGGAAAGGAAAAGAGCTGTCCCTATTTAATCAGCTCTCTAAATTCATTTCACCCTCATAAAATTTTATTACAAAAGATGATATCTAACACACTTTAAGTAAGAAACCTACGACTCAATTATTTTCCTTTACTGAACTGTGGTATTCCAATTGAAATGAGCCAGTGGTGCATGACAGAATCTACTTATTCCAACAGCATACTCAATAAAAACCCTACTAATGCACCTTTTGTTTAACATATCCTTATTGATCGAGGAAAAATGATATGATATGCAGCTCTGATATTGCTCGGGAGCTTTTGCTCTTAGGGCAAAGAAGGTATTCCTGGACAAGAACGGCCGTTGTGCAAAGCCATTCAATTATTTTGCACTCACAATTCCCTGTTGCACCCTTACACATCTCCTGGCAGACCAGCAGGGTGACTCAAGGCTCTGCCTTTATGGAATTCCTCAGCATGCCAAGGAGGTCAGCAAGCTGCCTGTCCTGGGCTTCTGCTCCCAGCCACCACAGGGTCCCACTGCCTTACAAGCAGATGAAACTGGATTGTCAGGGGGAAATTTGGATGTCAGGGGGAAATTCTTTGGATGTCGGGGGAAATTCTTTACAGAGGGAGTAGTGAGGTGCTGGAACAGCTGCCCAGAGAGGCTGTGGATGCCCCGTCCATCCTTGGAGGTGTTCAAGGCCGGGTTGGATAGGGCCCTGGGCAGCCTGGGCTGGTGTTAAATGGGGAGGTTGGTGGCCCTGCGTGTGGCAGGGGTTTGGAGATTCGTGGTCCTTGAGGTCCCTTCCAGCCCTGGCCACTCTGTGATTCCGTAACCTACTGCTGAAATAGAGCGTTGCACTAATCACTGCCAAGCATCAAACAAACAACAACAAACATTTTTAGCAGCAAGCTTGAACAATTTCATCACGATTTCAGGAAAAGTTTCCTGACCAAGCATTACCAGCAGCCCTTATCACTCGCTGTGGCTCTCCACAGCTCTGATACAGTCCCGTGATATCACCCATTTGACAAAAATACCCACATAATGTTGTTTTTCTACAGCCTCACACCCCGTATCACGAGGGATTTTTGCTGTGCATCACTTGACACAAAACACAGACATTTCCTTTGCAGTACATCCCAACAACTGCTGCTCTTTTTGCCTTCACATGCTGACAGCCAGGTGCACTTTTGTAAACCTTGAAAAGATTAGAAAACATTTAAACCTCAAAGAAGAACATATGGACCTCTTTCTAAAAACTAAGGGCTGACTGTGAATGTGGGGAAGGAGAAAAGGATGAGGACAAAGTTTCAGTAAGCTCACATCTGTCAAGAAGACAGACTTCACATGCCCCAGTGTTTTCTTTATCACCTAAATAAATTGAACCATCAACTGGAAAAAGGTCACACAGCAGACAGCACCGTGTGACTTGAAAGCCGTTAGATTTCCCCTTCTCCATTAGAGCTTGACAATAATGTCAGTCTAAGGGCAAATAAAGAAAGTGAAAGTTGGAGAGACTTATTACAGATGCATGAAGTCGGGCTTGTTTTGTTGTGGAGGTTTTTTTTTTGTTTTTTAATTTAAAGAGTTCATATATAACTCACCGTGCACCTTCATGGCCAAGAAGACAACTGTGTGTACACCCATAGCTCACACCACGTGTGCTGGCTCCCACAGTTCTGCTGCAGGAATAGGTAGGCAGCACTCAAGCTTTCCTTTTCCTGGACATCTGATTGATCTGGCTGAACTCAGAGCTTAATCATCACAGAATCATAGAATGGCTTGGGTTGAAAAGGAGCACAACGCTCATCCAGTTCCAACCCCTTGCTGTGTGCAGGTCGCCAACCAGCAGCCCAGGCTGCCCAGAGCCACATCCAGCCTGGCCTTGGATGCCTCCAGGGATTCGACCTCCTTGAGCAACCTGTTCCAGTGCCTCGTCACCCTCAGTGTGAAAAACTTCCTCCTAGAAGAAATGCTACAGAACAGCACGTGTCACAGAAGGTAAAGCACAAACTGCTAGATTACAGAAAACTAAAGATAGGAAACCAACAAAAACATACAACAGCCTCATTGAGCTGTAACATGATTGCTATTGCAACTCTATGTTTGGATTTCAAAGCATGCTACGGAGTGGAAAACAATGCAAGTAATTCAGTTAAACTGCAAGGAAAGAATGATATAGCACCATCACTTTATAGACGAGCACTTTAATTGACTGCTGAAAATAACCACGTGCATTCTAAAAATAAAACACTGGCAACTGTCAGAAATTTGCATGAAATTCTACAATGAGAAGAAAAACATCCAACAGTTGTTTCTTGTCTACACACAGAAAACAACAAAAAACAAAGAGACCCTACAGCATGGTGCCAAGGCATCGCAGGAAGACAGCCCTGCACCAGTTTCAGGCAAAACACAGTTCTGTTTCCAGAATTACAGCCAAAAATGGCTTCATTTTGAGAGAACTACTACGCAGCAGTTAGGGTAGCTCACCAACGCTCTGTCTTGATGATGAAAGCAAGTTGAGGCTTTCAGCTCTGAGTTAATTCAATAAAAATCAGTGCTCATTGATCACATCCCATTTGCCAGCAGCCAAGATGCAAGCTTCACTGGGTTACAATCACATCGCAGCCTGAGAGGCTGAGAGGAAGAGATGCTTGTTCTGCTTCCCTGGAGCCGTGTACCCCTCAGGCAGGGCTAAGTGGAGTTGTGTCATTCAAACCAGATGAGTTAAATAATGAGTCTTTTTTTGGCTCTCTTAAAAAAAATAAATAAATAAATATCAGAAACCTGTTGAACCAGCAGACCATGAAAGCTGTATGTCCAATCCATAACAATAAAACCCATTTCAAATCCAAGTGTCCCTTTACACAAGAGCTTTCACCTTATTAATTAAAACAATCCAAGGATGGGTGCATGCATACATGTAATCACAGTGCATTTCAGACACATTGCCTTCAAAGCCATTCGTAGGATCACAGAATGGCCTGAGTTGAAAAGGACCACAGTGATCATCTGGTTCCAACCCCCTGCTATGTGCAGGGTTGCCAACCACCAGACCAGGCTGCCCAGAGCCACATCCAGCCTGGCCATTTAGCAGGATCCAGAACTCAACATGAAGCTGACATTTACATTTCATGGAATTTGATCTCCAAATCAGCTGGCTGTGAACGTGCATTATTTGATACGATCTCAGCAATAACTAAGCATTCAGAACAGCTCATGCAATGTTCTGAAAACACACCCGATTCCCTCCAGTTTAAACATCAGATTTCCAACTTGACACTGTTAATTTATGGAAACAACACAGCTGTGCCTAAAGGAAGCTTCTGTTTTCAAGCACAGCTCACCCCCAACTCAAACAACCCTCCCCTCTCTGTGGGCTGAATTCTGTTCTGCACCCATTTACCTGCACACCATTCCTTCCCTACAGAATCTGTGTAAGTGCTGAAGATCATAAGAATTGGACTCAATGATCCTCATGGGTCGCTTCCAACCTGGGATGCTGTATGATGGATGCTAAGTGCTTTTCAACGGAACGTGGGTTGAATGCAGCTATTTCAGCAAGGAAACCTCAAACGTATTGAAGATGAGCAGATATATGCTGTTAAAGGTCTACACCTGCTTTAAATTCTCACTAAAACACATCTCAAATACGAGCAAGTATTTTACTGCTAATTACCCAGCAAACACATCCATCCGTGGGCTTCAGAGCTTGCAGCCTATCCCAAACACAGAGAACGCCCACTGAGACACAGAGTTCATATGGAGTTAATATTCATCAAGTTTGCTGGATTAGACTAAAAAGAGCTAAGATCTGAACAGTATGTGGACGTCCTATGCTGTAAAAATTAAAATAACAGCTTCCAGTCAAGTTCTTTCATGTGGTACATCTCTCACCATTCATTCAATCACCAACAAAGCCCAGCCGGAGTTTGCAACTGCAGAAACACTTGTGGAGGCTGGGAACTGGGCTGGGCTCCTCCAAAAGCACTGTTACTACTCTGAGAGCTCCCTGAAACAAAATGCACGCAAGAATCTGCAAAGGCAAAATCTGAAGAAAAAAAAAAAAGAAAACAGAAAAAAGCTTTATTTCCATCCAAACCATTGCATAGCTCAAGCTTTCCATGGTAGATTTTTACGAGTCTTTTTCAGGCTATCCCTTAACATCTCACCGCACAAGAAATAAACATGGTAGCCCTCCCTCCCCTGGATATGCCAAGAGCCTTTGTGATTTAACAAGCAGCTCACAGATCAACTGCAGCCCCATCCTCACAGCAGCCTTCAGATGGAGCATCGGCTGTTTGAAGACCCGCACCATAAACAAAAAACCAAAGCTCCACGAGGAACGATGCCCTATCCAGAGCAGCCTGCATCTGAACACAAAATGGGATCTGCTTCCCTCCAAATGAAGTGCCAACCAGATGTGCAGCAAAGCTCCCCGGAAAGCTTTATGTTTGTGAACAGACACTTTCTGTTTTGAGTTTAAAACAAAACACGGTGATTATCCAGCAGGCACGGACCCGCATCCCGTAACACACGTGCCAGCACAAAGATAACAGCCAGCTTTTGTTGGCCAGTTTTAAAGAATCGATGCCATCCCATTGATTTCCCTCCCCGTTCAGCACATCATACTTCAGTCGTGCCTGCTGCAGCCCAGCAGACTCTTCCCACACTGCACAAGAGCTGCACGTAGATGCAGGTCCAAAAGAGCACCGCCACGCCAGCCTGCACTCACACCAGGTACATCAGCAGCACTGAGATGTACACCAGCACAAGCAGGGAAGAGCAGCCAAACCCCAGGCTATGCCACAGCTCTGCAGTGTGACTAATCCATATCCCAACTAATCTGGTAGCACTCGAGATATTTTAAACGTGCAAACTCTTTTTGTTGCAGCAGAGCTGCACGGTTGCCCCGAGGCATCTGCTGCTTTTATTCCTGTTATGATGGTAACATTAAAGTGCTATTAATAAAAGCTCCCAGTTGATTGAAATGAAGAGGAGAAAAGCTGCCTCTGAGCATATTGGGTGTGAGCTGATGCTTCTTTATTAACTGTGGTGACATGTGGAAGATGAAGATTAACAAGTAAAACAATATCGACTCCAATTCAGACTTTTGCAGATACTCATCAGGTGTTGATTCAAGAAACTATTTTCCTTTCAATATGCATTTCTTAATCTAAAAAGAAATTCTAGGCATGCGATGATAAAAAGAGATTCAAATAATTACTTAGCTGTAATCAGCAGTGCAACCACTCTTAATAAAACAGTGATCTCTACAAAGATCCATTTGCAGTGCTGGCCAACAGACAGCGAGCTGACAACAACTCAGTGTAAGTTTCCCTTCTGCTGGTGTCCTAATGGCTATATTCAATTCAACATCTCTGGCTCTTAGTAAGAGATAAGACGTTGGTCAGAACCTCTCCCAGAAAGTGGCTGCCCGTTCCAGTGCCTCACAGGAAATCAGAAGCCTTATTCTGGGGGGTCTAAAGGAACTCAAATGCTGGAGGCTGACAGCTCTCCTTAGAATGAAGCCACGTGCAAGCATTAACATAAGGCACGATTCCCTGCCAACCCTGATCACCAAAACTACCCCATCATCAAGTGCCCCAGTCCTGCCCTGAGACAGTGCCACAAATGCCCTCCAGCAGCCCTCCAGCAGCCACAAATGCATTAAACAGCAACACACAGCACAGCTGCACGGAAAGCTGTCAGCTTTCAGAACCTCAAAATGCAGACTTTCATGTTGCAGAAGTGCATGCACTCAATAGCAAGCACATGCTGTGAATGCAGCCCTTCCTGTTAATGCTCCAGTACTTTATATTTCCAGCTTCCTGTTACTATTTGTACTTCCTAATAACAATTTGTAGTGTACTCGTGCTCAGGGAACTTCAGAGACCTCATAAACAGCAGCCTGTGCTCCCCTGATGAGATACACCGATGCTCACAGGTAGCAGTGCAGCAGGCCAGTAGCAAATCCCTTGTTTACAAGCACCGACTCACTCTGTGCTTTCTACCACCAGCTCTGAAGTCTAACAATGCATTTACTCCCAGCTTTTTTAAACAACAGATAGAGCCTATTCTTGTATAACTCCGTATCATTTTATTCATCTAAGGAAAAGCAGAGCAATGAGGGCAACACAACAGCGCTTATTTCAGAGTTTTGCCAGGTTAAGAAGCCCACGGGCTTCTAAAAACAATTTCCTAAGACTTAACCTCCTCACTGCACTGCAAACACCACCCAGCCCAGGCACATCAAAGCATCATTTAACAGCACACATCCTTTAGTACAAGTGCTAAGGGTCCTAGAAGAGCAAACCATGTACAGAAAAGCACTGACTGGCAACGTGCTCACTTCACACCTGGGTTTGGTTTTATTTTCTAGGCAGCCAGTCCGTACAGCTGAGATCAGCCACACTGTGCTGCCCTGATAGTGATAAAACATTGTCCACTGATAGATAAGGATTGTTCCCTGCTACTATAAATGCTTTGAGGTGTGTTTGTTGCTTCTGAATAGGAATTTAAATGTAAGATTTTGAGATAGGTAAGGCTCTGCTTGCAAGCTCTTCACTGGAATCAAATCCATCTGTGATCTTGTTCTTATTTCTTCTTCATTCTGCATTTCCTGTCACTGTTGTAATCCGAGTTCCTTAAGGCTGAGAACCAGTAGGCAGGGCGCTACTCAAACAGGCAGACACAGGAACACCTTGGATACAAAGTTAATTTGAGTTATAACATTCCATCAGCCTCATTTTCATCACCACTTAAAGCTCAAGTGCACTGCTCCTTTCGCTTCGGTGTGGCTGGTAGAAAAAGATTGCAAGATAAAGCCCTGGTGAGTGCAGCCCAGCAGCCTCTACCATCAGGACACAACCAACCGTGTGGATGCAGTCAGAGCACAAAATACAGGGCATTAATCCTTCAGGAATTTCCCACAATTCCTTCCCCTCCTGAAGAAGTCAAGGTTTTGCCTTTTACGCTGCAAAGGCACGGCTCAGAGCTTATCTGCTGCTGCACGGAGAAGGATGGGATGCACTCTCAGGCCCAGACCTCGAGTGAAGGCACAGCCTGCGGGGATACAGAGCTCCATGTTTGTTCACAGGACAGCAGCTCGTATTTAAAACCTGCCCACTCAAAAGAATTATCATGATTAGGGATGACCTGCCCAACGTGCCCAGGAGTTTATAACCTAATTATTTTCAACGCTGCTTTTGAATGCACGCCTTTTTAACAGACCAGAATGAATGCACTTCTGTTTGGCTTTGTTCTAACTGAATGGGTTAATTTGTCATCACCTGAACATCTCCTTCCCTGCAGAGTTATTAAGCTGTCTGACTTTCAGTGAACGCACAGCAAACAAAGCACTGTTCTGCTTGCACTTATCTAAATTCTGTGTGATCAATAAACAGCCGAGCAGCATACAGCCTTTATAATTCACAATTAATGAGTTCGCTCTGACTGAAAACCAATGACAGCAGTGACAGCCAAATGGACAGAGTGTGCCAAAACCAAGCGATACAGCAGCGCTCAGCACCTACAGCACTAAGTGACTGACTGCTTACTTTCAGTTTCTTTCAACTCAGCCTCTATTCACATTCGTAGATAACACATTAAAGACGGATATGGCACCAACCATGCCAGCCAGAGCTGAGAACGGCACCGAGTCAATAATCAGTTGAGGTTTGATGGAACATCCCCAAAGCAAACCCACTTCCCAGGACACACGACCTGCTAAGCTGCACAGTGCATCTCCCACAGACCAAAGCTACCTGAGCAACGAGCCACGCTCTGCACCCGTGGCATCCACAGAGCTCATCCTGCTCCAGCAGCTGTGGGATCACAAGGAACAGCCCCACACAGACCTGTGATCCAATAACCCGAGTGAGTGTAACAGCAGCTGCTGAGTTGCGCGCTTGAATTCCACAAACAGAATATCAGATCCTCAGGTGTGAAATACAACATTCATAATTCAACAGGGAAGCGTGGAACCAGAACGTCTCCAGGAGCATCCAGCTGCACCCTGCAACGCCAGCAAGGACGTAATCAAAGGGGGTTTTAAGATTCCTCTTCTGCGAGCAAACTGCACCAAAGGAAGTGGTAATCAGTAATTCTACTCTGTCCAGGTTTTATTTTGTTGCACATCTAGAATAAGCAGAAACTTTCCAGACAAGATATAGAACTGCAGTACAAACTACCTAAACTCACACAAATACCAAGCGTTTAGAAATTGACACTAATATAGAAATTGGAATCCTTCCTAATAAATACAACACAAACTTCCCAGAGATCCACGGTACCAGATTGCCTGTCCCCAGGGAACAGCAAAGCATGCAGATAATTAAGCTTCCTTGGGTTTACAACTCGTAACCTTCGTGTCACTTGATGGAAACAAACTACATTTAAAGAAGAAAAAAAAAAGGGGGAAGAAAATATTTACATTTTGACAACATACAACTTTTTCACATCAACGACCACCAAGTAAGTTCCCATATGTTACTGGGAGGAGTTTGCAGCACGATGTGACCTACTGTACAATTCCCAAAGCACGGCTCGCTCTGCAGCCCCAAACCCATCTCTCACGTATGGTTACAGCGTTCCTCCAACTGTTTTCACTGAATTATTTTTAGCATCCATCCGCAAATAAGTGCTTTTCCCCTCCGGAAATAAAGCTAATTACACCATCACCTTTGTTCCACAGCGCTCTGTTTTCCTCCTCTGTCCTTTTCAGCTGCTTGGTCCCAAATCCTCCTCCTCCTCTTCCTATTTCCTAAACTGTCTTCCACTCTTTTTTTCTTGATCTTTGACATCTCTTCTTCCACGGCCACGCTTAGCCACACTGCCATCTCCATTTCCATCTACCTGATGTCCCCACAGCCTCATTTTTGTGTCACCTGGGTTATGTGTCACATCTCACATCTCCCCTGGGCTTTCCCTTTTACTTTGACCACCGCTCCCCTGCCCAGGGATTCAATGCATCCACGCACTTCTGCCTCCTTCACTCCTATAGGGCCGTCAAACTTTAACCACCAGAAATAAAGCCACCTGTGGGCCTCTGCTTTGCAGCTTCGTAAGGATTACCACAGGATTTCCACCCTCAGTCTATGCCAGACCTGATATCGTGCGCAGCCCAGGTTGGGCGTGCAGCTGACAGCCCTGCAGGAGGCACACGGATCTGCGCTGATAGACTTTGAATTCAGTTTTGCACCGGGGCACCAACGTGTGCAAGAAGCAGGGGAGATCCGTGCCGTTTTGCCCTACAGGTGGGAAGCACGAGGAGGACAAGGAGGAAAGTTGGTTTACAAACACTCTCTAACTTTATTCTTCCAATGGGACAACACCTGAGCTCCCTCCATCCTTCCTGCTCTCCCCAGTCACCTCTCCCCACAAGCGGGGACCCACAGCGGGGTCAGCAGAGCCCTCAGCCCTACATCATTCCCTGGGAGAGCACTCAGTGCCCACACAACACCCCAGCACAGCCCGGGCTCACCTCGCACACCCCCGACCTGCCTCCCACAGCAGACTGTTCCCCCAAAAACACCCATCACAGGGCCGAGCCCCTCGCTGACAGCCCCTACAGGATGACAGCCCCCACCCCACGCCGTCAGCCGGGCCGCATCCCACCGAGGCCCGCCGCAGCCCGATGGAACGCGGCTCCCCCCCCCCCCGCCACCGCCCCCCCCCGCCCCTCCGGGCCCCGGTGCATGCCGGGCGTGGTGGCGGCGGGCGGGAGAAAAGGGGGATCCGCTCCCCCCCGCCCCTCGCTCCCCGCCCGGCCCCCCTTTCTCCCTCCACCCCCCCTCTCCTCCTTCTCCTCCCCCCCGCCCGGGGCCGGTCGCAGCCGGTGCGGCGCGAGGCGGTGCGCGGGGCTCGGCGCGTGCCGCACGCTGACGTCAGGCGCGTGTTGGCGCGCGGGCGGCGGCGGCGGGGGAAGCTCTCGTTACGTACGTGTAGTGCTGCGGCTTCTCGGGCTGCGCTTGCAGCGCGCTGGCGGCGTTCGCCGGCCCGGTCGCGGCAGGGCCGCTCGCCACCGGGCCCTTGGACATGCCTCCCGCCCGCCGCCGCCGCTCCCGCCGAGGAGACCTTTATTATTCACTCTGCGCGGTCCGCACGGAGGGCGCCGCGCGCAGGCGCCGCCGCCGCCATTGCCGCCCCGGTGCGCGGGGTGGGGTGGGACTTGTAGTCCGGCCGCGCGCGCGCTCTCCGCCAACCCGGGACGCGGCCTGCGGCGACTTCCGGGAAGCCGGGACTACAACTCCCAGCGGCGCCCCGCGGAGGTGAGGGAAGCTGCTTCCGGTGGCGAGGGGGACGACGGGAATTGCAGTTCGGGGTAGAGCGCGACGGCGCCCCCGTGCGGTGGGGGCCCATGGCTGCGGCCTGCCCCGTGGCCCGGGCCGGTGACAGGGCCTGGGCTGAGAAAGAGGAAAATGAAGAGAAAAAGAAAACGGAGGAAGATGAAGACGAGGAAGGTGAGGAGGAGGAAGGTGAGGAGGAGGATCCAGGGAGCAGCTGGCGGCCTACCTCAGGGCAGGTGACACAAAACCCTCAGGGACTCCAGGTCAGCTCAGGCCTACGTGGCTCGGCCCAGCCGTGCTCGACACGGAGCCTCCTGGACAACGGCACCCCACCCCACAGGAAGAGCTGCTCTGCTGGGACTTTGATCCCTTGCACCACATGGGACAGCTTCACTCACCGGTGCTCTGGTTGCACGGTAAAGGGCACCAAGCGTTTCAATGGCAAGCACCTTTATTTGTTTATGAAACCTTCGGCAGGGGTTGGGTGGTGTTAATTATAAACTCTCAGGCCTGGTCTGTGCCATTGAGGCAAACTGCTCTTTGAATCGCTGCTCACAGTGGTGCAGCACCGACTGTGGGATGTTGGCAGCTCTTTCCCTGTGTCTGCAGGACTCAGCCATATGCCACTAACACCACATTCATGTACCGCCCCTCCCCAGGAGGCTGGAGCACTGTAATTATACAGCTTCTGATCAAGTTGGGCAACTTTTCAAGAAGAGTGTACGTGGAAGTCCTTCACTTAATACCTATGTGTATGCATCTTTGTGTCCAATGCATAAACACCACCAGCAATGAAGCTGCAGGAAAAAGACCTTCGACAACCAGCTGCTAATACTGAAGCACAGGGATTCGGAAAGCACTGACTCCAAGCATTGTGTGCTGCTGTTTACTTGACAAGCCAGTGCAGACACTGCTTCCTCTTCAGCTGTCTTCTGTTTTGCAGTCGGGAACACGCAGCACTCTGCCAGGTGACAATGCTCAGAGTACACAGCTATGTGTGCCCCTGGGTGCACTTACCTCTGTCTGCACACACATCTTTGCTAACACAAAGTGTTCATTTTCTCTCCTCAGCTTTGCTGTATACGCCTTTTCCTCATCCTCTGTTTAACCTACTGGGATGTACGGCTTTTCTCCAGTCTTGATTCCAAGAGAACAAAGCTCAAAAGTGTCTAAAATTAGAAGTGTAAGCAATCGTTGCTACAGAAATAGGAGAGGAAATATCAGAGGAGCAATGCCTTTCAACTCCTGATAACAAACACCATGCTCTGGTCCCCTCACGTCAGCAATACTATGGTATGCTTCTAAAAACATCAAATTTAAAATATATATGCTATCAGAACAGATTTCTAGATTTCTTTTTTCCCAAGCACAAACAACTCAGATTAAAGGACAGCTCTTTATTTCAGTTCTCAATTTTCCAAGCCACGTCAAATGCAAATGACTGTTTATGCACCTCCTGGGCCATCCTATTGCTGTGCTGCTTTTTGTTTCTGAGAAGTAATTCATGTTTTTCCTCACGAGGACCAAAAGAAAATTAATTTACAAAGGCGGTTGGGGGCCAAAGAGATGCACGTGAGGCAGTGTCCCCCCAGCAGCTGCACATGACAATCCTGTCGCAACGTGTTGGAGCGCATTGCTCGACTTGCAAGGAAGGAGAGAAGCAAAGAACATTCCATACTACGTGCGGAGCCACCACAGATCTGCTCTGCCTCTTGCACCAGGCATTGGCCTGAGGGATGCAGGCATTTGGGGAGGATGCAAAACCTCTTGCAAAGTCTGCCTGATTGCATCTGCGCGCTGAGTGCAGATACCTTCGGGAGTGGCTGTTTGTGTTCACTCCATGTTCTGTGTGCTACAACTGCGGGGCATTTGGGACCTGTTCTTCCTGACCATAGGGGCAGGACCTGCCTCCACCCCCGGCAGCTGCTGCGAATACAATAAAATAACAACACACAGCAAGGCACAAGTCGAGGGAGCAACCTCCCCTGAAATACAACTTTTCACTTAATTGCTATTATCTACCTAGATGCGACCAACAGGCATTAAGGATTCTGGTTTCCTACTTCCCAAAACTTTGTAATTAGCTTTGGAGTTAGAAGACAACCCACAAAGTGAGTGGGAATGTGGTTTTAGGGAGGTGGAGAACAGCAGCGCAGAGGGGCCCAGCTGCAGCATCTGCACATTCCCAGGCTCTCCCCCAGGACACGCACGTCCCAGGGTGACGTTCCCGCTGGCAGGGAGCAGCGGTGCCTTTTGGAGGGCAACACATCAGTAGGACTGCCTCGATTCAAAACCAAATCCTGTGGCAAGCGTTCCTATCCCACAACACAGCTGCTCCCATTCATAAAGCCAGAGAACGGATGCTGCAATCGCCGCGATGGGGCTGGGGCTGCACGGTGCCGAACCGGGCAGTCCCCTAGCGAGCCCACACAACAAGCTCCTCCACCTCTCTCCTCCGACACCGGCCGAGCCAGCCCATAGCGAGTGCCCGGCGCCTGCGTGTCCCCGCTGCCCCCACGACCGGGGGGGTCCCGGCCGTTCCCCACGGCGCGGCCCGGCCCCGCCGCTCGCAGTCTCCGCACCGCACGCCGCGAAAGGCGTTTTGTGGCGGGGCCGGGGGGCGGGCCGGCAGGCGGCGGGGCCGAGCAGCCCTTGCACCGGGACCGCCCGCTGAGGCCCGGGGAGCCAGGAGTCCGCCGCCCGCCACCCCGCCGCGCCCCGCCGCCGCTCGCCCCGCTCCTATTGACTTCCCATTGTGGAGCTTTGCAACAAAGGGTAGGATCCAAACCGTGCCCCGTTTCGTCCAATCAGCGCGCAGAGCGCCCGCCCGGCGTCTATTGGCCCCTTCTCGTCTCACAATATCCAATCAGCCGCCGACTTTAACAACCAATCAGCGGCCGGGCAGGCACCCAATCAGCGCCAAGGAACAGGAGCACGGCCTTTGTGTCTTATTACGTCACGGCGCCGGCGGAGGTCCCGGCCAATCGAGCGGCGCGCTGCTTCCAGGCATTGTGAGGTCACCGCGCCGTGTGCCGCCCCCTCTATAAAAACCGCGTCCCCGCGGCGGGGAGGGCGCAGTGTGGGGGTAGTTGCTGACGGAGTCGGTTGTCGTCGGAGCAGCGCAGGCTTCGGTGCGCAGCGATATCGGCGCCGGCGCGTCCTTTTTCTCTAGGAGGTGAGTGACGCACGCCGGGCGCGTTTTGCGATGCTGCGCGGCCTTCGGAAGCCTCGGTTGTGGGTTTTTTTTTTTTCTTGAGCTTGGCGGACGGTTTAGGCCTTGTCTACGTGCCTTGAGTCACGGCCGGTTCCCATCCCCCCGCTTCTCCGGGGTGGCCCAGGAGGAAGGAGGAGGTGGCGTGACTCAGTCCGCTTCCCCCGGGGAGGGGAGCGGTCGGGCCACAACGCGGAGCGGGGGCGGAGGAGGAACCGTGACTCCTCCTCCTTCTCCCGGGGGAGGCCGCTGGCTGCATGCCCGCCTCGACGGCGGGGGAGGGGGGGGGCGGCCCGCCGGCATCTGCCGCTTCTGGGGCTTGAGGGGATCGGAGGCGGGGGAAGCGTCGCATCGTAGGGCCCGGCGGGTCGTTGGCACCGCGGGGAGAAGCGGGCCCTGCCTGACGGGTGCGTGTCGTCGTAGGTAAGTGAGGAAAAAATGGCCCGTACAAAGCAGACCGCCCGCAAGTCCACCGGGGGGAAGGCTCCGCGCAAGCAGCTGGCCACCAAGGCGGCCCGGAAAAGCGCTCCCTCTACCGGCGGCGTCAAGAAGCCTCACCGCTACAGGTAAGGCTGCCGGCACGCTGTGCTGCGGCCCGGCTGCCGCTGCCGTGCCCTGCCTCACCGATCCCTCCTATTCCACCCAGGCCGGGCACCGTCGCGCTCCGTGAGATCCGTCGTTACCAGAAATCCACGGAGCTGCTGATCCGCAAGCTGCCCTTCCAGCGGCTGGTCAGGGAAATCGCCCAAGATTTCAAAACGGACTTGAGGTTCCAGAGTGCGGCCATCGGTGCGCTGCAGGTAGTGCTGGTGGCCTGCTGAGGGCTTTGCTGAAAGGGTCTAACGTTGGTTCTAACGTTTCTTCTTGTCCTCTTGGAACAGGAGGCGAGCGAAGCGTATCTGGTGGGTCTGTTTGAAGACACAAACCTGTGCGCCATCCATGCCAAGAGAGTCACCATCATGCCCAAAGATATCCAGTTGGCTCGCAGGATACGGGGAGAGAGAGCTTAAGTGAAGGCTGTTTTTATGGTGTTTTGTAGTAAATTCTGTAAAATACTTTGGTTTTAATTTGTGACTTTTTTTGTAAGAAATTGTTTATAATATGTTGCATTTGTACTTAAGTCATTCCATCTTTCACTCAGGATGAATGCTAAAAGTGACTGTTCACATAAACCTCAGTGATGTGAGCCTTGTTGCTCAGGAGTGACAAGTTGCTAATATGCAGAAGGGATGGGTGATCTTTCTTGCTTCTCATGCATGTTTCTGTATGTTAATGACTTGTTGGGTAGCTAAACTTGTAAGGTACTAGAATTGATATAAATGTGTACAGGGTCCTTTTGCAATAAAACTGGTTATGACTTGATCCAAGTGTTTAACAATTGGGGCTGTTAGTCTGACCATACATCACTGTGATCAAATGTGGACTTTTTCAGAGGGTGAAACTACAACTCTTAACCACAGTGTAACTTACAGTTTCCTAAAAACGTAAACCTGGCAGCTATAGAATACACTATGTGCATTTATAATAGCTATTTTATATATTGTAGTGTCAACATTTTTAAATTAAATGTTTTACATTCACATGCAAGGAGTCTTTGTCATTTGGTTTGTATGGGCTTGGAGAAGCTTATTCCTGGCTCCAGTATGTTAGCAGTAGATGCTTGTAATACTGGACTGCTGCTGCAGCAGCTTAGCTTTCTGCCAATGAAGCAATGCCTCACTCTGGCTCCCCTTGATGTTTTTAGGAGGCCTGACTCATCTCCTGCTCAGCCAGGAGGAGCAGTCTGACAGGCACAGGCTAGGAAGCAACTTCCTTCCTCCCTGTGGGGCTCTCTTGTTTAAAGCTTAGCTGCTTATCAGTGGCAGCAGTATAGGCCCAGCTTCAGAACTAACTTCTGCTTTCCCCCCCCTTCCTTCCACATTTAAGGGAAGCTTTTTTTTTTTTTTGCAGTGGTGGGACTGGTCTAAAGTGAACCCAGCAGCATCTGCCCAGGTCAGGGCTGTGAGCGGATGCAGGCTGTGGGAGTGCAGCCCTCTGCCTCTCCCAGCTTCCTGCAGGATCTCACTCTGTGACTAAGGGCAGGACAACAGCCATGTCAGAGCAAGCAGAAACGCTCATTATATAACCAGAGAGCATTCAGGCTGCTAAGCAAATTGCTAGATTCTCAATTTCCTTCTAAGCTTTTTTGATGAAATGGGATTAGATGTAAACCTGCGCTTGAGGATAACCCTGCAGGCTAGCTGCTGACAGTTCTGGTTTTCTCAGTAGTTCTCTGGGAACAGCCAGAGTTGTGGCACAGGAAAGCCGCTCAAACTACATCTGGAACAGGTAATTAACATGCAAATTACAGTGTTAGGCCAGTTCTTAAGAACAGGCTATGCTAGTAGGGCTAAAGCTGAAACAAAAGTTGTACAGGGAGCAATATAAGCTAGTCCAGCTTGGTTTATTTCACTGAAAAATGCAGACAAAGGGGCATTTTAGGAAGGAGAAAAGCAGTAGTTCAGCTATAAAGGCACGCAGTAAGTCGCACTGGCCTATCCATGCAATTTTTTTTTTTTAAAGACCAAATGCTTTTGCTGCACTTCCTTTCACAGCAATGTCCTGCAAGTATAAGAATACCTCTCTAACTCCAGTTTGAGGAGCCAGACCCTGCATCTTGCACAGCTGGGTCCCCAGAGCCTGAGGAGAGCAGAGCCACAGCCCTCCCTTATCAGACAAACCACTCGGTGTGTTTAAATCCTGCAGCTGGAGAAACAAATGCTCATTACCACAGGCTCTTACACAACATCCTCAGCACCCCTTCCTTCTCTGCTCCAAACACAGGCACTGCTCAACGTGTTTATCACCTGCTAAAAATGTTTTCAAGTGACCTGAGGTTTTAAACAGCTATTTTCCTCACTGCTAAGCTTCACCGCATCTAAAAGGTGAAGTTAATTGTTTCACAGCACCGAGCAGGGCTGGGCTGTGGCCATCAGCACCTCAAGCTGGCTGCCTCCAATCCACGAGCGCTGCTCAGCCACCCCAAAGGCAGGGATGGACAGTGAAGCTGCATGTCCTGACAGCACAGCCTGCTGGGGGACACGTGGCAAGGACATCCCATAAGAGCCCCAAGGGGCACCCAACCCAGGGAGCAGCATAACTTGCATTTAGGCAAGTCAAAAATAGAAACTGTAAGTGGTGAGATTTACTGATGCTTGGGCTGGTGTTGGATTGCAGCAGAGGGCTGAGCTCCTAGAGGAGAAGTATGTTATAAAATAGCATCCCTCGAAAACAAAAGTTTCCTCCAAGTGGAAAACAATGAAACGTCTGGGAATGCCTAGAAGCTGCTTTTGAAAATAATGGTCTAGCTGCTCTAAATGGGAAAAAATAAATAAAAATCAAAGAAAACCAACCCCAAACTATCAAAGTATCTACTCATCTTAGTGATCTCAACAGAAATTAAGCTAGCTCTTGCATGTGGTGGAATGGCAATTCTTGGTACTCCACATTTTACTGTAATTATATTTGAAGAAATAAAACGTTCCCTCACCAATTCTCTGGATGATTTCCTTGCATTCTTGCTCAGAACTCGATGCAAACACCAGGCAGTCAAACGTGCTCCCTTTGGGGCTCCCTGGGGAGGCACTAAATATGGAAACAAATGCATCAGCCTGCAATGAGAGCATGTCAGAGCAATCCCACGAGCAGCCACGCTGCCTCAGCCCTGCGCTCCCAACTCCCGCATCCCCACATCGGGTGGGATGCCCAATCTCAGCCCTGCGTTGGCTCAGAGCTCCCTGCTCAGCTGTGGGGAGGGGATCCATGCACAAGGATGCTCACAGGACACAGAATGCAAAGACACTGCTGGTCTTGAGGCAGCGTCCCACGCAGGAGACTGCAGGATAGGGGTGGCGAAACAGGACCTGCATTGGGGACAATTGGGGACGAGGGGCTGTGCAGCTCAATGCATGAGCCAGAAACAGAGCATTGGGTGTCCATGCTCACCTTGGGAGATGCCTTCTCTTGTACGAGGATTTCCGTTTCCTTCACATCAAATAAAACCTCCTGGAGAGGAGAAAGGGGAAAAGAAAGCCCCAGTGATCACAGCACCTGAGCTCTATTTTTAATAAGATTGCTTGCGAGGCAGATTATTCAAGAGCAGAGTGATGAAGTGCAGCTTTTCACACAGAGCTGCCTATTGCTGGTGTTCCACTGATGGAAAGGGGAGATGGACTGCAAATTAAGAGAGCAACTTCATTGTGCTTCAGATGTGGGGTTAAAAGAAAGAAAACAAAGAGGAAAAACAGGATGAAAAAAAATATATATATGCATGGACCACCAGTCCTCCAAGGATCTTCCAGCACTGTGGATCCATGGAACAGCAGCACTGTGGCTGTGTTCCTGCTCTCAGGACACCAGCTTGGGCTTAGCAGAAGATGATCACCCATGGGCTGGCTCCATGCTCTGCCCACGTGCACCCAGGCCCCAGCCCAGGGCTGTGCTCTGCTTTCTTTGCCAATTTCATGAGAACCTCCTGGAGGCTCCAGCAGCACCACCCGAGCCCCAAAACACCCCCAGCACCGGGTTCAGCCTCCCCACAGTTCTCCAGTTGGGGACACACTGCTGCCCATTGCTCACCCGTGGTGCTGAGCTGCTCTCCAGCACAGCAGGAATGGCTTTCTGCAGCACCTCTTTGCCTCCAAACTGGAACAGCAGGAAGGAACAACACACAAGCATGGAAGAACAAGCTCAGAAGAGAAAACAACCCATCTCTGCCCATCTTCTCACCATCCCAACACCGATCCGGCCCAGGTACCGCACGTTGTAGAGCAGCCTGGGGGGAAAAAAGGACCCATAGATCCTCCTGCTGCTTGTTGCTGGGGGGAGGTGCTCAGAGACCCCTCACCTCCTGGTGCCAACCTTACCTGCCCCCCTGCACCCTCCGCTTCTCCCCCTTGTCACAGCGCCTGGGGCCACACTGGAGCTGGAAATGGGGCTCCTTCTCCTTCACAGCCTCCAGGTAGGGCAGCAAGGGCTCATAGACCTCACCATCGTGCCCCTGCCACCGCAGCACACGGAGGCTCAGTGGTTGTCCCTTCAGCTTCTGCAGCATCGCCCCGGCCTGGAGAGGAGGATGGGAGAAGAATGCAGGGGAGGCACAAAGGGAGGACCGTGGGGAGGATGAAGTCATGCCACCCACCTGCCCGCTGTAGGCGTTCCTCAGGGAGCATCCATTGATCTCATCTAGGACATCCCCAGCCAGCACCACCTCATCCACCTCTGCCTGGCTCCCGGGAAGCACCTCAATGACAATGACACGGCCATCCACGTACCTGGGGGACGCATCCGAGCTGCAACTCAGCCCTAAAGCCGCCCCCCCCCACCCCCCCCAGCCCTTCTGGGCCATCAGCAGCATTTCGCCCATACACAGAGGGACAGTCACCCCATGGATGGGGAACCAACGGAGGAGAAAAGCACCCGAAACATCCACAGCCTCAGCTATGGGGGTGCTCATCTCCTCATCTGCCCCTTTTTGGGGCCATCCAGGTCTCCAGATCCTGATGGCTCCTACCTCACCACCATCCCCAGCGCTCGGCATGGGACTGTCTCATACATGACGCACACCTGGAAGAGAGCAGCTGTGACAGCAGCCATAGAAAAGCCACAGGACACTCAGTGTGACCAAGGTGGGGCAACACAGGGACCCCTCCCTGGGGGTCACTTCTGGCACAGAAACAAAACCAGGCCTTCAGGAGCTGCTCCCCAGTGCCTGACGTGGCATGAGGACCATCAGTGGCCTCCTGCCCCCATCCCATCCTTCATTGTTGAGCCCAGATCTGGAGATACAAATCCCAACAGATATGACCTAAAGCTCACAGTGAGCCTTATAAAGGAGTTTCTCCAGCCACCTTCCCTCATTTCATGCAAATAAGCCCCATAAATGAGTTCTGAGCCCCCTCCCTCACCCTGCACAGCCGCTGCCCCTGCCCCAGGCTGCTCACAGCAGCTCTTGCTGTCACATCGCATTACTCAGAGCCCCAAAACGCAGCCGGTTCAGCTGGGAGCACTCATGTCCATTGAGGCATGAACACTGTCAGGCAGCAGCTCTGCCTCCTGACCACAGTCCCAGCATTGGGCTACTCCTCGGGGTTTATTTTGGGGTTAAAAAGGCGGCAGAGGGATGCTCTTCATTTTTCTGGAAGCCATCAAGGCATCCCTGCTGCTCACAGCCTCGGAACGCACAAATATTTCATTGAGCAAACACAAGAGTGAGATCAACTGACCCAGGCATTGCGTGTCATCCCAGAAAAATGATGATTTTTTGGCAAGGAAGCAGGGAAGGCAGCATGGGAAAGCTGCCTTTATGTCAGTGCTGCTTGGCTTGGTCCCACACACCCAGGGCAATGCTGGATCAGCGCCTGGTGACAGCGCAGGCACCCAGCGAGCTCCAACCCCGGCACGGAGGCAGCTCCACATGCATCCCTCCAACTGCAGATGGCTGAAGCTGTGCTGCCATCCCTGCAACCCCAAGCAATGCTTGTTTTCCCCATCTGACATCCCAGCAAGGGCCGGAGCAGGCGGCAGCAGGGAGTGCTTACCGGCAGCAGCCAGCTCTCATCCAAGAAGCTGCAGTTCTGTGAACAAAGCAGTGCAGTGCTGTTGGTGCCGGTGAGGAGGGGGCTGTGCCCCCCACCCCGCCATCCATTCCTGCACCTGCAGGTCCAGGGAGAAATCCACCTCTGTCAGCACAAGCACCAGGGAGAGGAATGGCTCTGCAGAGGGAGAAGGGACAGAGGCAGCATTACTGCTGGGACCCAGTGGCTGCAGTCTCTCAGGGATACAGCCAAGGTTCACAGGGAGCGAATCTGCAGCATCACTAATGATGTTGTAGGGAGCAACCTCCCAAATTCACCCCAGCAGCACCCAGAGCCAGCCCTCAGCAGCCTCCTGAGAAGCTGCACCAGCGCTTAGGGAGGCTGTTAACCTGGGGTTATTCATCAAAGCCAAGATGAAAGGCTGTCGCCCTGGTCTCCTAAGGGGTGCAGGGACCACACAGTCTGTGCACCCCTCAGAGCATCCTTGGTACACGAATTAACACGGAAAACACTTGCAAAGCATCTTACCCCGCAGCTCTTCATTACCCAGGATGGAGCCTGACGAGTCATAGAACTGAAACACAGCACAAGACTCCATGAAACCACCTTAGAGCCACCAGGAACCCAGCAGCCCCCACCCGTCGCACCTCCAGGAGCTGCGGGCTGTGCACCAGCTGCTGCATGGCCACTGCCAGCACTTTGCACTGCAGGGCTGAGCGCAGGAAGCAGCGGCCACGGCCCTGTGCTGTCAGTGCCTTCGTGCAGGTGGAGGCTCTATGGAGGCTGCTGGAGAGAGGGCTCGGTCTGCTTGGGGAAAGGAGAGGAGGTGGGGTTAACATAGGGGGCAGAATGCATTGTCTTTAGGATGTGGAGAGGGGAACGGTTTGGGGGTTAACACATGGGGGAGCTTATGGGCACTTTGGGGTTTAACACATGGAGGAATCACAGAACTGCTTGGGTTGGAAGGGACCTCAAGGATCACGAAGCTCCAACCCCCCACCGCAGGCAGGGCCGCCAACCTCCACATTTAATACCAGCCCAGGCTGCCCAGGGCCCCATCCAACCTGCCCTTGAACACCTCCAGGGATGGGGCATCCACAGCCTCTCTGGGCAGCTGTTCCAGCACCTCACCACTCTCATAGCAAAGAACTTCCCCCGATATATAACCAAAAGGGGGAACATCCAGTCTTGGGATTCAGTCTGGGGGAGAAGGGAAGGGTTTAGGGTTTAACCCATGTGGAAGCCTTTGGGATTTGGTCTGCTTGGAGAGAAAGGAAGGGTTTGGGGGTTAACAGATGGAGGAACATCTGGAGTGGTTGGAATCTGGGGAGATGGGAAGGTCTTGAGATTTAACCCATGGGACAGCACTGTAGGTTTTGGGATTCAGCCTGCTTACAGAGAGGGGAAGCAGTTTAGGGTTTATCCCTGAGGCAGCCTTCAGGCTCTGTGGGGTTTAACATATGGACAAACATCCTCCCCTCAGCCGGCGTGACCCCACCATGCCCCTCCCTGCTCCCCCCCCATCCCCACTCACCTCCCGCCCTCCCCGAAGGAAAGCTGCTCCAGGCATTGCCAGTAATCCCTTCTCCTGAAGCCCCACAGCGGCTCTGCAGGACAAAACAAGCAGGGGAGCCTCGACCACACGCAAAATCCCCCCTCCATTCCCTCACCCCCCCGGTGCCACTCACGTCGCAGCCCCTTCCTCAGGGCTCCCTCCAGCAGCGCGCAGGCGGCCGCCAGGTGCGGGGAAGCGTCGGTGCACGGAGCGCCGTCACCCCGCAGCCGCAGCACCGCTCCTATGGGGGCATTGGGAAGAGCTGCACCCATAGGAGCCACGCTGGGACCTCCCAGCAGGGAGAAACCCGCTGGAAAGTCAGGGAAACTTCCTCCCGGCCCGGCACAGTGCAATGCAAACAGCGAGTCAGGGCGCATGGGGACCCTAATGGGGAGACCCTAACGGGGGGAGCTCGTGCTATAGGACCCCCCCAGCCCCGTGCTCACCTTTAAGGGCGCTCAGCAGCGGTTCCCTGGCGGCCATTGGCCCGGGGCAGCACAGCCGGGAGGCACCGCCCGGCCCGGGGGGGGGCACACCCAGATCAGGTGTGCGGCTCAGTACGTGGATATGCGCGTGTGACACGTCGGCATAGATCTCTAAGTATGTAGGAAAAACATAGATGTAAGTGTGTAGGTATCTATCTCTATATTATCGCATTTTCTATTATTATGCATATATTTGTATGTAGGTAGAGGTATAATCATACGTGTACATGGATACATATCTCCATACAGATAGATATATAACAATAGATAACCATATGATAATAAAGTGAAAATAAAGCATAGATAGGGCATGGATATGGATGTGGATATGGGTATAAACAGACATAACGCATCTATAGGGGCGCGCGTCTCGCACAGGGACTCGCGTTCTGCCGCCCCTCAGATCCGCGGGTTCGAATCCCGCCGCCGCCGGCGGCTGCGGTCGGGGCCGGGAGCGGGGCGGAGCGGGCAGCTGTCCCCGCCCGGCGGGGAGGAGCGGAGCGGCCATGGCGACGGTGGCGGAACCGGGTCCGTGCTCGCTGCTGGCGGCCGCCCGCGAGGCGTACGAGGCGGCCTTCGGTGGGGCGGCGGTCGTGGCTGCGTGGGCTCCCGGGAGGGTCAACCTCATCGGCGAGCACACCGACTACAACGGCGGCTTCGTGCTGCCCATGGTAAGGGAGGGCCGTGCCCCGCATCGGCCCCCCGCCGCCACCCGAACGTGCCCTGCGGTGTCCAGCGGGCTGTGACCGGCTGTCCCTTGGGGGACACCGCCGGGGACGTGGCCGTGGGGCTGGCGCTGAGCACGTGTGTCCCCCGCAGGCCCTGCAGCTGGGCACGGTGCTGGTGGGTTCCCCCACGCAGGACGGGACCGTCTCCATCCTCACCACCGCGCCGGGGGCGGACGAGCCCCATAGGGTGCAGTTCCCGGCTCCTACCCAAAGCCGCCCCCTGAGCCCGGGGCGACCGCACTGGGCCAACTACGTCAAAGGTGTGATCCAGCACTACCGGGGTAAGGTCGGAGCCTCTCGTGTAGGGTCACACTGATAGCACGGGGCTTCAAGTGGGCTGGAGGCTGGCGCACGCCAAAAGTTCCCTTTGGAGCATCATGGAGCATTGGTGCCGTCCCACAGCTGTTGTTGGGACCAGGCTTTGGAGGAGCTGTGTGACCACAGTGCTGTGGATCACCATGCATTTAAAATGGGACGTAGAAGGGGCTCTCCCCTCTGCCGGGATCCCCATGGGGCAGGGCAGCCCCAAGTCCTATGGGAACTCACGGCCCTTCTCTTCCCTTCTGTTCCCACAGGCGGTCCCGTGCCAGGTTTCAATGCTGTGATCTCCAGCGATGTCCCCCTGGGCGGTGGCCTTTCAAGCTCTGCCTCTTTGGAAGTGGCCACATACACCTTCCTGCAGCAGCTCTGCCCCGGTGCGGCCCCATTTCTTTGTAAGGGTCGTCCTAGGGGAGGTCCTGGGGAAATGCTGCTGTGGGATGGGGCACAGCTCCCACTCAAGCTGCCCGTGTCCCTAAAGCCCATGGGTGGAGCGTTCCATTTGGAGCATCTTCTCCCCACCCTCTTGTCCCCAGAAATGCAAACCCCATCCCGCAAGGCTTTCCCCACATCCCGTGAACTGAAAATCCTCCGAGGGGAGGAACGAAGGCTCAGTACTGGGCACACTGTGTGGTGCCCATCCTATCACTCTTTACCTGCTCTTCTCCTCCCTGCCACAGACGATGGTGATTTGGTGGCCAAGGCTCTGGCATGCCAGCAGGCAGAGCACACGTTTGCCGGCATGCCCTGCGGGATCATGGATCAGTTCATATCAGTGATGGGCAAAGAGAACCACGCGCTGCTCATCGACTGCAGGTCAGCACCTCCTGGGCACCACCTGCTGGTCCCATGGCTGTGACATACACACAGCCGTACAGGAGCACTAGGAGGTGTTAACCCCCAACCCGAAAACCCACTGTGGGGCTGGGGATAGCCCTCAGTGTCCAAAAGTCCCATTGGAGCATCAGAGGAGATGGTTCCTCCTTGTGCTGATTGCCCAGGCAAAATTGTTATGGTCTAATTTCAGACTAATGGGGTCTAATTTAGGACTAATAGGCTCTAGCTAAGGACTAATAACTGAGAAGGTTAGGGTGAACACTGCTGGAGTGAATCATAGAATCACAGAATCGTAGAATGGGCTGGGTTGAAAAGAACCACAATGATCATTGAGTTTCAACCCCCTGCTATGTGCAGGGTCGCCAACCAGCAGCCCAGGCTGCCCAGAGCCACATCCAGCCTGACCTTGAATGCCTCCAGGGATAGGGCATCCACAACCTCCTTGGGCAACCTGTTCCAGCGCGTCACCCCCCCAAACCACACAGACTTTGCCCCTGCTGGGTGCCACGTGGCCGCAGTGGGGGTGGGCGCTGTCACCTCCCCGCAGGTCCCTGGATGCTGTCCCCGTCCCGCTGCGTGATGCCAACCTGGCTGTCCTCATCACCAACTCCAACGTGCGGCACACGCTGACGGGCAGTGAGTACCCCGCGCGGCGGCGGCAGTGCCAGGAGGCAGCAGCAGCACTGGGCAGGACCACCCTGCGGGATGTCACCATGGCCGAGCTGGAAGGTGGGCACGGAGCATCCGTCAGCTCCAGGCAGCGTGGGGTTCGCTGTAGGGTTTGTGTGTGTCTCTGCAGCATCCAGGGGCCAGCTGGATGAGGAGGTGTACCGCCGTGCCAGGCACGTTGTTGGTGAGATCGAGCGCACGGCGCGGGCGGCACAGGCACTGCGGGATGGGGATTATGTCACGTTTGGGAGGCTGATGGTGGAGAGCCACAACTCCCTGCGGTGAGGATGTGACGCCACGGGGCTTTCTACACAATGTGATACGGTGGGGGGACGACAAGCCCATGGCTGCAGGTTGAAACGGGATGGCTGTAAGGTCTCTTCCAACCCAACTGTTGTGTGTGATGATTTTAGGGATGACTACGCCGTGAGCTGCCCGGAGCTGGACCAGCTGGTGGCAGCAGCCCTGGAGGTCGATGGGGTGTATGGCAGCCGGATGACGGGGGGAGGCTTTGGGGGCTGTACGGTGACACTGCTGGTGGCCGAGGCTGCAGGGAGAGCCCAGCAGCACATCCAGGTACACCGCAGCAAAGTGCCCAGAGATTGACTTAAAGCTCCCCAAACCACCCCCCAAGGAAATGATGCCCACCCCAGGTGATGATGCTGAAGCTGTGATCCTTAGGCACTCAGGGCTGGGGCACCCCGTGTCCGTTGATGCTCTGAACTCTTGGGGGGCAGTTTGGCACTGTGCTGACTGCAAAGCACCTCAGAAGGATTTTATTACATTGAGAAAAAGAGCAAAAAATGCCAGGTGAGCTCTGAGGCAGCTAAATCCATCTAGGGAACAGTAATCTCTAGGCATTGAGGAGCTCAGTGCTGGGAGCTGCAGGCTGGGAAAGTTGTTAGTGCAGTGAGTGCATACTCCTGGCATTAGGGATCTGCACTTAACTGCTCCTCCTGTGCCTGTAGGAGAAGTACAGCGGCACAGCGACCTTCTACATCACCAAACCCTCGGATGGGGCAAAGGTGCTGCCCTTGTAGAGAAGCCAACACAGCATCCCTGCTGGGATCACCTCCTTCCCAAGGAACACAAACGCCTGGAGCGCATCTTCCTCCATCTGCTGTTGGGGGTGGAAGGCTTGGTGGGGGAATAATGTAATAAAACAAAAAGGAACAGGCAAACTGTAGAGAAAATATTTATTGAGTGTACAGAGCTGCTGTTGGGTTGACCCAAATCACCAACAGCCCTGGGGACCAGGTGAGAATTAAAAAGCAATGACACTTGGGGCACAATGCAGCCATGAGAGCACACGTGTGCACAGGGAGTGTGTGCTGCCAGGAGCAGCATCCTGTGCTCTGCTATGGACAGAACAACATTTGGGTAGGATGCTGCAAAGGGGCCTGAGCTCATTCTTCTTAGTGCTTCTCATCAGCCATGGTCCAAATGTATCCTCATCATTCTGCATAGATCTCATCCACCTCCATTTTTTGTTTTTTGTTTTTAATATAAAATAATAAAATACATTTATATATTTATATATATATACTACCAAAACTGTACAATATTGTATGCAAAAAAAAAAAAAAAAAAAGCATCAGAGGCCGTCATAAGTAGTGCTATTCAACTGGAAGGGTATGCTTTGCTATTGTGGTACCAATGTTAGCAGCAAAGGACAGACACAAATAGGCACAGTAAGAAAGCAGATGTCACCTTGACCCACTACCTTGCAGCTCTTGTATAATAGAACAGAACAAAACCACCATCTCCAGCAGAGAGCCAAGCTGCCATAGAGCCCAGGCCAAAGATGGAAATTGTAGAATCATAGAGTTATTAAGGCTGGAAAGACCAATAGGATCATACAGTCCAACCACAACCCATCCCCACCATGTCCCTTAGTGCCACATCTCAGCAGTTCCTGAATGGCTCCAGGAATGATGAGTCCCCCACCTCCCTTGGCAGCCTGTGCCAATAAGTGGTGACCCTCTATAAATCAGGATCTCATCAGCAGGGATCCTCTCAAAACTGAGCACCTGAGAATAAATCATTTTCTTTGATTTATCTTGGGAGAATGAAGATATGGAGGAATATCTGCAGCAGGAGGTGTGCTTGGATGAGTGGGCATCGAGGAGTGGTATTGGAGTGAGCAGTGGTTGCTTATGGAGGAGATCCACGTACATTCTGCAGAACTGAGGCTGCAGAGCAGGAGGGGGAGGATGAGTTCTGCAGGGTGAGCACACACCCGTGACCCAACCACGAGCTTTGAATGTGCAGAGCTTGAAGTGCCATGGAAGGTCTGGGGGAGCTGCCCAAGCACAGTCCGGGTGAAGCCCTCCTGGATGGTCCTACAAAGCTCTGCCAGCCCCAATGGAGTGTCCTGCTGCCCCAGCTCAGGCCTCATAGAACTGTCTCTCCACCTGCTTGGTGAGGGTCCCGCTGGACGTCACGGTGCGGCTGACGAACTCTTTGGTGACCTGTTTGGTGAGGGTGCTGCTGGCACTTTCCACTCGCTGGGACGTCATCAGCATGCCGTCTGCAACGAGAGGATGGATTCATAGAGCCACACAACATCCCAAGATGGAAAGGACCATGAGTCCAATCCCTGGTCCCACACAGCACCACCCAAACCCTATGTCGGAGTGGTGCCCCAATGCTCCCTGGTCTCTGGTGGTTTGGGGCAATGCCCACAGCCCTGGGGAGCTGTTCCATGCCCACCGCCCTCAAGTGCAGAGCCTTTCCCTAACCCCCACCTGACCCTCTGATGCAGCTTAGGATTTCCTAACAGCTCCCAAACTTTCCATCTTGGCATGAGCCTGTGAGTCCTTGAACTTGAGGGGACAACATGGGGCAGCCACAGTGACGTAGCTGAAGATGGTTATCACGTATCTCTGCAGGAAGAACCATGGTTCAGATCCTCCTCTGGTCCCTACCTGAAAAGTGGGGGTCCAGAGAGGAATGGCTGATACTTGTTTTGGTGGTGTATTCCATGGGGAAGTTGTACACCTCTCTTGTGTACTGCTGTCCTCCAAACTGTGAGAAAGTACCTAGGGAGAAGGAGAAGGGACAAATGAGCCAGGACATGGCAAGGAGCTTCCAGCATCTCAACCCTGCTCAGTGGGGACCAGCAGTAAGCTCAGGAGATTTGTCTTGCTGTCATCCCCCACATTCAGTGCATTTTGCAGGATAAGGACAGTGCTCACAAGGCACAGCATTGCCTTCCTTATGGAGATTATGGAAATTGGAATCACCACCAGATTGGTGGTTTCCAGAGTAGTTCAGAAAAGGAGCCCGGAAGGCACATTCCCTGCTCTGAGAGCTTTCTTATCTCTGCATTTCCAGAAAGACGTGGTTCTGTACCTCCATCTTGAGATTCGATGGTGATGATGCCTTCTCTCTCCGGCCCAACGCCTTGAGTGGTCTTGGCTTGCACTTTGAACTTGTACGGGATGTTCTCACTCAAGTGGGGCACAGTCAGGGTCGTTTCTGGATTGTCACCTTCGACGTAGATATTCCTGGGCTCCCCTAATGCACACAGATATATGACAGAAGTGAGAGTCTCCAATGAGACTGTCCAGTGAGCGTCCAGTGAGAAGGTGGACATGCAAACATTCTCCATTGCTGGCTGATGTCTCAGCTTTCCCTAAGCTTTGTGCCATACACTGGCAGTGCAATCACACCACCCAGTTCTGCTGTTTCAGCACAGCGCTGACCTTCAACCAATAACCTCCATTGGATTTGGGTTGCACTGAGCTACGGGTCTGTCTTCCCACCACTTCTGTTATACTGCCTTTGCTGGAGGCATCTTGTTCTCTGCACAGACTGACACCATACCTCCTCCGTGCAGCATCTCGCAGGTGATCATGTAACCCAGGATGGCCCCGTTGGGTTTGCGTGGTCTCTCCCAGCTGAGCTGCAGGGAGTCAGGGCTGAGGGCAGTGAAAACCAGCGGTCCGGGGGCACTGGGTGTGCTCAGTGTGAAGGGTGAACCTGTGAGAGCATATATGTAATGAAGCAGGAAGGTCTCAGCTATTTGGACAGCTAGAAGAAAGTGAGTGCATGGGAAATAAGTTCCCATTTCCAAATGAAAGGAAGGAAAGGAGCACTTCAGGATGAGTTTAGGGGGGAGAAAACAGCAAGGCCAGTAGCTAACCACAAAGACATCAGTGCCTCCTTCCCTGCTTCCCATACACCTCACCTGGAACAGGGCTGAGTGGGCTCTGTGGGTCCACCTGGGACTCTATGGTGATGACTCCTTCCCTCTCAGGGCCCCAGCCCTCCTCGCTCTGTGCCTTCACCTTGAAGATGTAGGAGTGGTTGGGCAGCAGGTTCTCCACAACCACCGAGTTCTGGCTGGGGTTGGGTATGGTGAGGCGGTGCACCTCTCCTGGGACACACAGGGAAGGGGGACATCAGAGAGGGGTTGTAGGCACAACGACAGAGCCGTGACTTTCTCCTAAATCCTACTTCAAACGGACTATCCAGAAAACTGAGCCAGAGAACTTCCTCCCAAGCCATCTCCATCACACCTTGCCAACCCAGCGGGTAGTGCAGGACCAGATGTTGCCTGGGGGCTAGCAATGGCTTCTTGAAAACTTGGGGATTTTCAGTACCAAAGAGAATCACATTTTCATGAGCTGCCCCAAGTTTCATGTAAAAATAATACGCTCTTATATTCCAGTCCTTCCAAATCCAGCGCGATGACAAAACCTTTGACTAAGATGGTGGTTGTGATGGAGGCCATCTGGTCTAAGGCCCCAGTCCAAGCAATGACAGCAGGTTGCCAAGAGAAGACCTAGCCAAGATGTCACCACCAGAAGCTCCCAGCACCCAGATGAGCCCTCTCCTTGCCCACTGACCTCCGTTGAGCAGCTGGTACTGCACGCTGTAGCCCTGCACCTCCTTCTCACAGTGCGGCTCCTGCCAGCTCACCTTCAGTGAGGTGGGCCCCAAAGCAGAGAACACCAACCGCGTGGGGATGTCAGGGACACCCAGTGGAAACCTGGAATCTGAAGCAAAATGGGACGGTCACAGCAGGAATTTGGGGTTAATTGGGCTGGGTGAGAGAAGGCAGCAGCACACGCAAGCGTGGAATGGTCCTGATGGTCCAGGGAGAACGTGGGGAGAACGTGGGGAGATGTCCTCTGTGCAAGCTAGTCTGTCTGGAGAAGGACTCTGCACACCTACAGGGATGTCCAGTGGCCTTGGGGTGCCACCCTTGCATGGGAGAAGGCAAAGTAATCTTCATGCCCTTTGGCCAGGGACCTGGTGCAGTGTGTTGCCCTCTTGGCTCACCCTGAAGCTCTCTGTCCAGTCTGCCAAATGATTTGTGGACATCTTCAGAGCGAGCACAGCCCTGATCTACAGCTAAACCAACCCAACGCCTCCAGGGACTGCTCAAGGCTGGGACCCACGTTCTCCCCAAGAGTTCTCCAAAAGCCTGTGGGGTAAGAACGAGAACAAGAAGCTTGTTAGGAATGAAGAGGAAGGGGACGATGAGGTGATCAGCTCATTAGATCACAGTGGCAGCAATGGTGAGGGTTAATCAGCCCACATGGCTTGGCACACAGCTGAAATCTCCTGCAAATGGAAAGGTGGTGTGATGGAGGCTCAGCCAGGTCAGGAGGTAGATCAGTGTGGCACACAGAAAGCCATGAGAAAGGGTTTTTGGGAGTAGCTCACAGAGGGCCAGCGGCGTGGCTGGTTATGGGATGCATGACTGGAAGGAGGCACTGGACAAAGCTGTACCTATGTACTTGCAAATTCCCGTGGACCCATCAGTCATGATTATAGAGTCCCGACAGCCAGTGCTGGGGTAGTAACCCTTCACCTTTACCCTGCTCCTGAAACCCACGTCCCTGGGCCGTGGGATTCTCCTCCCAGCATCTTCAAGGATGGGAGGAAGGAATCTCCCTGAGTAATCTACAGACCAGCATAGGAAAAGAAAGAAAAAGAAAAACACCATTGAAGACGTCAGAGTGGGTTCAGCCCAGGTGCTGACTTCTGCACAGAGAGAAATTTCTAAGGATTAGATTTGAACTTTTTTAAAACCTCTTGTCAACACCAGTTTGATGCATGTGCATGGAGATGTAAGGGAATCATGCTGCTAACGTAGTAAGGGGCAACAGCATGAGCTTTGCAGTGTGGAAACAAGGATGTAAATCCTGTTCCCAAGTCAGGGATGGGCACCCTTTCCAGAGTGGTCTGGAAGCAGAGCAGCCTTACTAAAGCCCTAGCACATCAGTGGTAGAATAATAGAATCATAGAATCATTCTGAGTTGGAAAGTACACGTAAGGACCATTGAGTCGAACCTCTAAGGACATGAGCTGCCATTTCTCTGATTCATCAGCCCCTTTGGCTGCAAACACAGCCCTCACTCCAAAAAGATCTGCAAGGCATGGATCCGAAGGTGGTCATGGAATGGAAGAGCAGCCCCCACCACCTCATACTCACCGTGCCCCGCCATCATGGTGGAGTAATCTCTGGTCAGTGAGGAGCTCCCCATCACCCTGTGCTCCTGCTGCACGTGCTGGTGGTAGCTGGTGTTTGCTGTCCTGGTCAGCGTGCTGCTGCTGCCGGAGAAGTAGTCCATGCGGCCATTCAGCAGGTGTTCTGTGAAAGAGGGCACATGTAAGGGGCCTGGCTGAGGGTGGGCTTCTGCTCCAGGCCCCATGGCTTTGCCTTGGCTTTGCCCTGGCTTCAGTTGCTCTGGCAGGTCGTTCTGGAGCTCTCCGTCTTGAACAAGTCACCCAACACGATAAGGGGGAAACAAACGGGTAAACAGAGACGCTGCCCTACACCAGCACCAGACACACATGGTGCCCAAGGTAACTCCAGACCTCGGCCTCACTGGGGCACTGCTTGCAGTTCTCAACACGTTCCCTCACATCCCTCCTTTGACGCAAGCGCAGGTTTATAATTTCAGGTTCAAAAAGAAGGCAGGAGAAGAAAAACAGCCTTTTATGGAGGCAGTTTCTCCTTCTCTCTCTCTGGATCCCATCTCAGTTGGATCTAAAAAGCAAACTGCTTCCTTGTGCTGGTCCTTGGCAGATCCTCAGCAGGCCAGGAGAGATCAGCTACCATAGAATCATAGAATCGTTTGAGCTGGAAGAAACCCTTAAAGGTTGTCCAGTCCAAATTTCTGTTTAACAGTCCAGCAGATATACCCCAGGAGCTCGGGACACTTAATTAAGTTGAGGAGCTGCCTTTGGAGGCGATACTTTCCAGGCATTGTTTGAGTTTGCTCGAGTCTCGAAGGTTCAGCCTTTTGTAGAACAACTTGCTAGCAGGCTCCCAAGTCCATGCCGAGATGGGGGTTACCTTGACACTCGTGAACAGACACACTGAGACTCTACAGCATGTGGACATCACGCCAACAGGAGGACGGGCACATAAGGGGGAGGAAGGGGGCTGACCCAGCCGCAGCCCTTGGCTCAGAGCAGGACGAGACAGGACACTCAGTGCCATATGAAGTCGTCCTTCACCTGCTTGGGGCCGGGGGGTCCCGCTCCTCATGGGGCTGCCCGTAGCCACGTCGCCATCCTCCTCACGGAGGAGACCCTCAGTGTCCGAGGAGAGGTGGCTGCTGCCAGAAAGGCGGGGAATGGTTTCAGGTGGGAGCCTCCAGGTGATGCGGCGAAGATCCAAGTCTTCTCCCAGCAGCGGCACGTATTTCCATCGGGAGCCTTTGGGATAATGTAAGCACCCGTGTTGGCACGGTCTAGAGGGGACAGAGCGGGACACCGACCGCCTTCGTGCTGCTTGCTAGGAAGGGGAAGGGGAACAGCACCCGTTGGCTGATGAGTTCAGGTGGTGCACCATCACATCACTGGTAGGTGGAGGGAACATGACACACACAGTATGCCTCAACCCCAGGGCTGTTTTCCAGCCCTGTGTCCATCATGACAAAAAGTGAGAGTTGAAGTCCCACCATCTGCCTATCACGAGCAGTCTGCTGCACCAATCCCCTGCTCAGGAGAGGCTTCATGCTCCGCAGTGTGCACGCAGGATGGTCAGACACTTGCTGTTCCCATTACTTCTGCCCTGGGAATTGCTTCTGGATCCCAGGCTTTGGAGAACCCCCCAGGAAAGACCCTCCAGATCCCACCAACTTATGGCCAGTCTTTCCCTCCTTGTCCCAGTGCAGTAGACAAGGGAGCCAGCCTCATCCTGAAAGCTAAGCGATGGAGGAAGAGATGAGAGGCCACAGGGATCCAGTGGGATCCAATTCCCTGACCAGTGCCCCCCTCCTGTTGGCTTGGCTGAGATCTTGAGCCTCCAAAGGACTCAGAGATCTGTGCTTTGCCATCTCTGGTTTGCTAACAGTAATTTTCTTGGTCCATTCAGACAGTAACAGACAGGGAAGATGAACACAGAGGGCTATGAAGAACTCCACCACCCCACACTGAGATTTCTCTTTGCCTCCTGGCTAGTACGTGGTCCTATTTAAGCTAATATTAGTCCAGTGTTCCCAGTTCCTGTGCTTTGGAAGTGCTGATCTCCACCAGCTCCATGGTTCGGATCTCCCCATCCCAGTGAGGAGAAAAGGAGCAGTGAAGCTCATTGCTGAAAGCTGTTAAGGAAAGTGAATATTAGAAGTGACCTTTGCAAAACCTGAAGCAACGTACCTGAATCATCAGAGACGCTGGGACGCTTGCTGCCAGCTGGAGTGCGAAGCACGTCCGTGCTGTACATCAGGTAGCTGTCGTAGTCCTCACCTCCTTCAGCATCAATGATGGGGACATCGGGAATGATGGGGACTGGAGGGGAGGTGGGGAGTGCCGTTAGACACACAGCTCAAAACCACGCTGGATCCACCGCGCTCAGGCCTTCAGCCTCCACCAGAGTGAACGGCACAGTGGAGAGGGCGGGGTGTGGAGGAGCAGCTGGGTGATGAAGGAAGCCCCCCAGCACTGCTCCCGCCTCCACTGCCCCCCATCCAGACAGGGCAGCAACTCACTGGACATGGGACGCTTGGGCTGCGTAGCGAGGTTGATGGTGGCTTCTCTCTCAGGTCCCCAGCCAGCACCGTTCCTGGCCTTCACCATGTAGCGGTAGGGCTGGGACTCCCGCAGGTTTTCTATCAGCACCATGCGCTTCTTTGGGTCTTCAACCAGCACCTTCTTCATGGGGCCAATGGGGACTGAAAGTAGAGGTACACGTATCCCCCCATGAGGTCATGAGGCACAGAGAGCCCCACAGCAGCGCATCCTTGGCCAACAGGATTGTTGAGTTTCGGTGTCAGGACACAGCTCGGCTCAGGGACAAGGCATAGAGGCTATCTGGGATGCTCATGACAGGCATGACATTGTCTTGGGGAAATTCCCACACTGAATGCTGAAGTCAGCCTATAGCAGAAGTCTCCTACTACTACCATAGATCTAGGTCTAGACCTATGAACAAAGTTTTAAACATGAAAAACAGCACAAAATACTACAGAAATGAATGAGAATTGAGATTACTCATGGCTTTGCAGGATTAAATCCTTAGTTATGATTTGCTGTACTCCTTCCTGGAAATGACACCTTATCCCAGTTTTCACAATAAATGCCCTTGGAGCCCTTTTGGTTCTAGAATTATAGTCTCATACAATCATTTAAGTTGGAAAAGACCAGTAAGATCACCCACTTCAACCATCAACCCATCCCCACCATGCCCACTAACCCACGTCCTTCAAGGTGACATCTATCCTTTTTTAGAACACCTCCAGGTTTCCTGCTGCAACATGGAACCAGCCCAGATGTGAGAAGTACACTCCAACTAGTAGAGCTGCCCCGGCAAGAAAACAAGCACTTACCATTTTCATCATTAACGAGTCCATAACTGACTTCATAAGCTGTGATCACCCCATTGGTTTCTGCAGGCTCAGCCCAGCTCAGCTGTGTCACAGTGGAAGACACGACATTGAAAGCCAAGCGACCAGGCTCACTGGGAACTGCAATGGCAAGAGTCAAGAGGTTGGGTTACTCCAGCTGGGAGCAAAGCAATCAGGAGCCTGGAGTTCCATAAATTGCAGACACATGAGCACCAATTTGCTCCTACATAGAGAATCTCACCATTCTCCAGTGTGCGGCACTGTATGATGTCAGAGTAGGCCCCTTCACCCATAGCATTATAGGCACAGACTTGCATCTCGTAGTCACAGAAGGCGTAGAGGTTTTTCAGTGTTGCCCCTGGCGATTTGATGTCCATGACATTGACTTCGGATTCGGGGTCACCCTGCACCCAGTATTTCACCTGACAAAACAAGTGATAGCTATAACTCCTTCAAATCTTCACTGTAATAGGTGAGGAATTCCTCATCTCTTCTTAGATCTGTTCTTAGGGCATTGTTCAGCCCTCCAAAATAGGGTCAGAACACTTTGTGGTACCTCCAGACCTCACTGCCTCGTTTGCACCCCCTCCCAGAACAGCTAGGTTCCTTTGGGGCCTTCCCTGCAACGTTGCCCAAAGGTAAGGGATGCAAAGAGGGATGAGCCCAACAGGAAACTTTCCTGCAAGTCTCGCATCCGCCCAACAATGGTCATCAGGGTTGGAGAAGTATTGGCACAGCTGTCCAGGAATGTGGTGGAGTCACCATCCCCGGCGGTATAAACTGTGGAGATGTAGCACTGGGGGACGTGGTGAGTGGGGATGACGGGGGTGGAGTGGGGCTGGAGTTGGCAATCTTAGTGGTCTTTCCAACCTTAATGACTCTATGAAAGGGACCAGGATGGAAGAACTCATTCCCTTCTTTAAGTCTCTTCTCCCCATCCCTTCAGCATGAAGGAATATGGGTGTGAGAGCCGCATGACAGGACCCACACCTCCCCTGGTATCCACACACTCCTTACCTTGTACCCCAGAGGTTTTCCCGTTGGAGGAAACCAACTGAAGTGGATTTCCTTGGAGCTCAGAGCCTGGGCACTGGGATTAAGAGGTGCACTCAGGCGGCCTTTGGGAGACTGGGTGAGCTGGCCCATGCCAGTCAGTGGGGGGACACCATCCACCACCTCTGTAGACACAGGGAAGAGAGAATGCATCAGTGCCAGTCCTCCAAGGAGATGGAAATAAAATAAATGGGCACCTTCCTGGCACTGCCTGGCCATTCAGCATTACTGAAGGATAAATGATAAAAGATAGGATAAATCTCCATCATAGGGAAGGGAGACTGAGGCCACTTGGTGATGCCATCCCCCCAAACCATGCAGCAAGCTGGCACAAAGTCTGGCTCTGATCCCCTGATGTCCTGCACCACCTGCTTCTTCTCACAGTCTTGGAAGAATTTGGCTTCTTGCAGCTAGAAATCTCCAGCTTGGATCAATCTAATGCTGACCACCTCTCCCCCTGTTTTTGCAGCTTTTAATTCAAATCCCTAAGGAAAAGGAGTGAAGAATGCACTCTTATTTCCTTTTTCAGTACAGACCATCCGTCTTCTTCCCACCTATACTCTCTAATGCCTCTAGAGGGAGACCCACATCCACCGTTCGGAGCTGGATGCTCTTCATCGCAGCTCTTAAAGGGTGGGGGGAGGCTGGAGCTTCGTGGCAAACTCCAGGTGAACTGATCCTGCGTGGGGTCAACCACCTCCTGCCGCCATTGCCCAGCAGCTGGCTGCCAGCCCCTACCTGGGTCAGCAATGGTCACTGTGGCCTGGGGGTATCGGCCAATCTTGGCCCCATACTTGGGATGGAGGAGGTCGATGGCAAATTGCTTGACCTGGCGGTTGTGCAGGAGGGTGTCTATCTCAGTTAGCTCCAGCAGGGAGACCTGCACCTCTTTTCGGGTCTCCCCAGGCTGGAAGACCAGGTCACCTTCTGTGAAGACGTAGTCCTAGAAGAGAAGGGAGTAGTGCATGATTATAGCCCACAGCACCCACGAGATGGTTCTCAACCTTCGGCCCTCCCTTCTCCTGGCCATATCTCCTTTGAGCCCTGTTTTTCTGCAGGTTGGTTCCTTTCTTGGTGCCTGCTCATTTCTGCCTGCCCAGGTCAGGAGCCCCATCCTTACCCTGCCTTCCTTGGCAGTGAGATCTCGGGTCCTGTAGGTAACTTGGGACCTCCCGTTGTCTATGATCTCCCGCAGGACAGGGATCTTGGCCACCTTATCAAAGCGGCTGTGGGAATAGGCTGGCTGCAGGAAGGTGATGAGGCTGCTGGCTGGAAGGGGCAGGAAAGAACAAATGTGTTAATGCACTAAGATCCACACTACAAGTGCTCAGGGAGAGAGTTCATAGAATTGTAGAATCATTTGAGTTGGAAGGACCCTTAAAGGTCATCTGGTCCAACTCCCCTGCAATGAGTGGGGAGTTCTTACCACCCAAAGCTATAAACCACATTGGAAATACTACTGCGTGGGCTGGTGGCTTCACCAGTCCTGACTCTTCTCCCTGCTCAAAACCACCCTATGGGAAGAGGCAGCAAATCACTGGGGACATTCACCTGCTGCCCCAAGCACTGCGGGGACCTATGGCCAACCCATGGAACTCTTGCCATGGAATTAGTAAGAGGTAAACTGTGGTGGTCAAATATTTTGGTCTCTATCACCAGGGGTGATAACTTTTCTTTTTATGCTTTAAAAGATGCTGTGGTTTAGACCCCAGTACCTGAAGATAGCAGTCTCTGGCTTGTGACCTATGGGAGCACACAGACTGCACCTTCCTAACAAACCAGAAGTCCATCTGGACGTGGGACACACAGATACAAATTGCCCTTTATCTCATGCCATGGTCACCGCCCTTCACCTTGTTCCTTGATGATGGTGATGTTGACAATCCTGCGTCCAATCTGTGCGATGCCAGTGGGGACATCGATGGCCTCCACCTGCAGCTGTTTCTCATCATCATCATCCTCCCTGATGAAGAGTGGGACACGGACATCAACCAGCTCCACAGCTTCTTGGAATTCCACCATCCCATGAGCATCTGGGAGAAGGGACAATGATGGAAGGTGGGAAACGTCCCCACTGCCCAGGACACAGCATCGGGCTCTGCTCCATACCTTGGTCAGAGGTCACAGTGTAGTAACCTGGTGAAACCTTCAGGTCATTGAAAGCCTCATGGGAAACGTGCTTCTCAGTGACCTTGATGATCTCTGTCTTGGCGGAGCGAGGGGCGGTGAGCACCGTGTCCACAATGGTGTGGTCCTGTCTGGAAGAGAGGAAGACAAGAGCTGAATGAAGTTTGCTTGCTGCTGGAGAGGAGAACAGCATGGAAGGCTGGAAGATCCACTTACCTCTTCCCAGAATTGGGCTGTACCCTGGGAGGGGGAGAAAGAAACAATCAGAGTGAGTAAAACCTTTGGGGAGACAAAGTTCTGTGTGAATCACAGCCCTGCACATGTCTGAGCTGCAGAAGCTGCCCTGCGGGCTGCAGCCATAGGGACCAATGCCAACTCATCCTACAGAAACAACGGCCCCGTTTCATGTTCCCTCCTGTCAGGCTGCTCCCTCCAGCCCTAGGTTTCCCAATGCAGTGAGGAACAAGCCCACGGGGCACCCACAGCTGCTCAGAGCCGCAGGGAGGGGATGGTGCTCCCTGCTCAGTGCCAGCATCCCCATGCTGCAGCAGGCACTCCTCATTGTGCACAGGGCTGAATTTTCCCATTGAGCACCATGTGAGCACTGGGAATGGCTCACAGACCATGCTCCATCCCACACCACAGATTTCACACCCTTCCCATCGCTCTTGGGCATGGCTCTGGGGTACCCTGACCCCAAACAGAAGGTCTTCCCACAGTGACCCACCTGAACTTGGTCTGCTGGGGCTTGTAGCAGCCTGGGATGTGCTTGTAGATGTCGTCCAGCTGTAGGAGCAAGAGGGACTTTCTAGATGTACATCACCCTGAGCCAAGCCCAGTCCTCCCCTTTCCCCCCCACCCAAGGCAGAGATCTCTTACAGCTTGTCCCCAGGGCACAGCTAGAGGCTGCATCTGGAGCAAACCCAATGCAATGCTTTGATAATCCCGAGGATTTGTGCTTTCTTTCAGTAAGAGAGAAAAATCACTTCTTTGAAGGTTCCCATCTCCACCCCCACTGTGCTCAGACTCTTACATTCTCCTCCACTTCCTTGCGCAGCTGCTCGCACTCCCGGCTCTCTGGCTTCACCAGGTTCTGCGTGAAGAGCCGTGTCAGCCTCAGCGACAGCCCATAGGGAACTGGAAGAAGAAATTCCCCACTCTGACAACCCAGCCAACAGCTGGATGCATGGTGTCCGATCACACGTTGCCAACAGCCAAATCCCATCCAGCATCAGCCATGAAGACCCTTGCCATGGGTTTGGAAGAGACATGATAGCTACTGGGGGCAACCACTAAGGCTTCATGTCCTCCAGCATCTCCTCCAAGCCCCGTTCCTCACATCTGTCACTTACTGAGGTCCTTGGGGTTGAGGGCAGCGTGGGAGGTGAAACCCTGCTTGTGGACATTGTTGTTGATCTTCCAGCGGACGGTGTCCCGACCCTTGAGGGATCCACTGCGGACCATGGGGGTGTCCAGGTGGTCTGAGGACATGAGGCTCTGGCGAAGCATGTAATGGTCCTCCTTGAAGCCAACAGTGCGACCTGCAGAGTTGAATAACCATAAAATCATGGACTATCCCAAGTTGGAAAGGATCCATGAGGATTATTGTGTCCAACTCCTGGGTGCAGTGGATGCCAACCATCAATTCCCCAACAGCAGGAATTCATCCTGGGGAATCTTCCACCAAGCTAAGGGTATTGGGAGCACAGTGGGGCCAACAAGTTGGTGGCAAGAGTGGGGGTGTCCAAGAGTGGGGACAGCATGCAACTCAGCTTGGAGAGCCAGCAGAGGGGTTCCAGTTGGGGAGGGAGGATGATTAGTATCTTGTCTCTCTGATAAGACATTGCCCTGATTCACCTCCCAATTGAGACAGGAAGAGGAGGAGGATGCCTACTTGTGTGTATCCCCCCACAAGAAGGCAGTGACCCCACAGACCCCTCTCCCCATTCAAAGGGCTCATACCTCGTGCACAGCAGGGGAGCAGGGCAAGGCAAGCCTAGAAAATAAATGACCAAACACACAGTCACTCTGTAGTCAGGGCTGAAACTCCCATCTTCAGCTGGGAGGTTTTAGTGCTGGAGTGGGGACGGATGGGGCTCTGGAAGATGATCTTAGCCTGGCAGCCTTTTAATGGGGAAGTCACACTGCAACTCCCAGTGGTGCTGGATGTCAGTCAAGAGGCAGCGCTGATGCCCCAGCTACAGTGGAGGTGGGCTGGGTTTGGATGTCACTCACCTTGCAGCAGGCGCAGTACCTCCAGCACAGCAGCAGCAGCAGCCCCAGGAGCAGGATGAGGAAAATGAGCAGTGGGATTAGCCAGAGGAAGCTTCCAGGAGGGCACTCTGCAAGCAACAGCAGCATCAGCAGAGCATCAGCCCGGGGGGGAAGTGAGGAGCCAGGTTCAGCCTGGGAGCATCATTCCCAATGCTCACAATGAGCAATGCTGCCCAGGGAGAGCTCTGCCACTTCTTTGCTCACCTTTCTTCTTCTGCACCTGGACGGTGGCATTGGGGAGAACACTGGGGTCTCCCTCCAGTGTGTAGTGGTAGGTGCAGTCATCCTCTTCATCCTGGAAGGAGCAATGCTCATTGGCCTCCTCTGCAAACAGATTGGGAACACATCATCAGGCTGTGGTCACCAGGGTTAGCACCCTCCCAGGCCATGCACAGGGCAGGCAGATCCCATGTCTCTGCATCTCAGTACCTTTCTTCAGCTCCTCCACCATCTGCACATGGAGGTGGCATGTGCTGCAGTTCCCTTTCCTGTTGCCTGTTCCCCAGGCCTGGCACTGCACACAGTCCCTGATGCTCTCGCACACAGCCTGGAAGCCCTGGGCAGAGGCAGATGGAGAAGATCAGCCCTGGGGAAAGCACCACACCCAGAGCAGGCTGCAGAGATGCCATCCCAGCACTGCAGCACCCACATTAGGTGGCCTTCCCAAAATACGACTGAGCTATCTTTCTTCACAAGGGATTAGCAGTGAGGAAACTGAGGCACTGAGCCATGAAGAGAGTTTTTCTGGCCTTGAGGCAAACCAGAATAAGGCAAGAGCCAGGACCTCTGCCCCATGCACACCCTACACACATTCAGCTCCACACGGCTTTAACACTGCTGGGGAGCTGGAGGGCATGGCATCCCCCCAAGCTCTGCACTCCTTCCCCAGCAGTTCACACTGGGAAGGAGAAGTGAGAAACCCAAAGGACCCCACGCAGATCCTCACCAGGGAGTAGCTGATCTCGCAGGTAGAGCTGGTGTACAGGGATGACTTGTCACAGATGCACCGCCCGCACTCACACCTCCCCTGGTTGTTGCAGATGCCCTGGGGGAGCAGAGGGAACAGTGGGTGTCACAGAGCATTCACACATTGGCCATGATACCAGGTTTTGCTGCTGGGACATTGCTGTGGGTGCCTGGGACATACCCCCCTGCTGTCAATGCAGGTGTCATTGCTTGTGGGACACTCACAGCCAGGGCCCTCCCAGCCGCTCTCGCACACACATGCGCCCTTGGAGCAGCGACCACGATCTGCAAAGTGAGAGAAGACATCACTGCATGGCACCCCAACATGGGCTGCATCCCTGAGCCTGGGTGCAAACAGAGTGCCCCCATCTCCATGCACATGTGCAAGTGTAGAGTCCCCCAGACCCATCATGTTCTTCATCCTCATGTCCCAGTGCCACCAACTGGGGTCACAGGGACCTGCAGGCACTGGAGGAGGGGATCATAGAATATCCCTTATCATAGTATATTCAAAGTTGGGAGATATCCATAGGGATCGTAGAATATTCAAAGTAGAAAGGGACCCATGAGGACCATAGAATATCCCAAGTTGGAAGGGACCCATACGGATCATAGAATATCCCAAGTTGGAAGGTGCCCATAAGGATCATAGAATATCCCAAGTTGGAAGGGGCCCATAAGGATCATAGAACATCTCAAGTTGGAAAGGACTCATAAGGATCATAGAATATCCCAAGTTGGAAGGGATCCTTAACAACCACAGAAAATCCCAAGTTGGAAGGGACCCATAAGGATCATAGAACATTCCAAGTTGGAAGGGATCCATAACAACCATAGAATATCCCAAGTTGGAAGGGACTCATAAGGATCATAGAACATCCCAAGTTGGAAGGGACCCATAAGGATCATAGAATATCCCAAGTTGGAAGGTGCCCATAAGGATCATAGAATATCCCAAGTTGGAAGGGGCCCATAAGGATCATAGAACATCCCAAGTTGGAAGGGACCCATAAGGATCATAGAACATCCCAAGTTGGAAGGGACCCATAAGGATCATAGAACATCCCAAGTTGGAAGGGACCCATAAGGATCATAGAACATCCCAACTTGGAAGGGACTCATAAGGATCATAGAACATCCCAACTTGGAAGGGACCCATACGGCTCGTTGAGTCCCGCTCAATGGCTCTCACCATTGCAGAGGAAGCCGGAGGTGCGCGGGCACTGCAGCACGTCGTATTGGCAGAAGTCCCCATCGAAGCGCTGCATCAGGTCCTCAGGGTAGCACTGACACTTCCCACAGAGACATTCACCCCGACCTGAGCATGGCTCCACATCTCCAGGGCGGATGCAGGCTTCGTTGTTGAGGGATGAGGCCGGAGAGCAGTCACACGTGTCCCCTCGCCTGGGGTGACATTGAGAAGGGTGGGAGCAGAGCTTAGAGACTGCGCCTGGGCAGAATCCTCAGGGCATGTGTGAGCATCACGCTGTGTCCCCAGACATGGCAGAGGGACACGAGGCTCGGTGAGGTCCTTACCAGCCTGCGTGGCAGATGCACTGCCCACAGATGAAGTCCCCATGGAAGCTGCACTTGGGTGAGCGGAAATCTGGTTGCTGTAAGGGCATAGAGAAGAGGTGCTGCTGGGTGGGTTCAGTTCCCCCACAGTCACCTCAGGCATCAGAAGGCAAAACCAAGGGAAAAGCTTTGCCCATGAAACTGAGTTTTGCAGTAGGACCATGAGCTCAAAGCAGCATCCCTGAGTCTCCCAATCCAGAACGCCAAACCTCCTGCCCAGGGCCAAATAGGACCAGCATTCATTGGCCACGCACAACCTGTACATACCTGCTCACAGGGACACACGTCGCACACGACAGAGGCTTGGACTTGGAGGCTGTCACTCAGTGAGGTGGGTTTCACATGGATAATGCCCTGCCGGTCCTTCTCAGGGAGGGTGCAGACGTGCTGCCCACCAATGTGCTCCAGAGCCTTCACCCGCACCTGGAACTTACCCTGCAGGGATGGGGCAGCTGGGTGAGCCCGGAGGAGTGACCCCACCACCGAATCCCCAGGAGGGAGGAAGCTGGGATGCTCCAGGAGCTCAGCCCTCCCAGGGACCTACCACTTCCCCACGGGTGATGTGGAAGGACCCAGATTCGGTCTTTTCATACATTGAGGAGATGAATTCCGTCTTCAGGGCCTTGGGAACGAAGTCAGCTCGGATGTCCATCTTGGAGCGGATGCGCTGGGTGGACAGAAGGGGATCACAGTGATTTTTCAGCCCTACTGAAACCACATCCCACCCTGGGAGCGAGAGCAAAGCCCTGCAGAGCACCGTTACCTCAAAGGCTGTACGAAGCAGTTCCACTATGTTGGATGAGTCCTCCTGCAGCACCCCTATCTCAGAGATGGGGAAATATTTGTGCAGCTTCTGCAGAGAAAAAGGGGCACACTGAGGTATGACACCATGGTGGCAAGTCCAGCTGTTGCCCCTCCTGAGCGCTGTCTGAGGCAGTGACCCCACAGCTCTCCTTCGCCCAAGTTCGGGGTGATGCTTTTGTTCAGGGGCTACTGTGATCAATAGGCAATATTTTAGTAAAAAAAAAATAAATGTGTGTTTAGCAGGAAAAAGAGGCAGGGAACTGCTTAGGAAAAAGGGGTCAACCATGTATGTCCTTAGGGATGTTCTCAGCTCAGCTTGAGGTCTTGACCAAGGTCTCAAGGTCTTATTGCTCTCCAGCTCTGTGTCTCCACACGAACAAAGGAGACTCCTAGGAGCTCAGATTCCTGCATCCCAACAACACATCTTGGGGCCTTTCACAACCCAAACCAGAACTTGAGAAGCCATGACACAAATTCAAAGTGACAGACATTGCTTCAGCACTTGGGAACCAAGAGGAGCAAGAGATGGTCCTGAAAGAAAGGTAATCCCATAAAGCTCCCTCACCTCATAGTAGCTGTAGGAGTGGTTGGTAACAGCAAAGATGGGAATGATGTTGTGCTGACCCAGCAGGCGCACTAGCGTGGGCACCGAAGGGTAGTCCTGCTTGGTGTCATACACGTAGGTGCCATGGGTGTCCAGGTGACACTCCTCATCATTCCTCGCCAGGATCCCTGCCAGGACGTTGGTGCCATCAGCTTCGTAGTGAAAGGCTGACTCGGTGGAGAATACAAGCAAGTGTGTGCTGTCCTTCCTCCAACCAATCTTGTCCTACAGATGGGGAGAAAGAACCTTTACCTCCAAGCCCACCACACAGCAATTTTGGTCATTGGTAGGGCTTGGAAAACCCAACTCATCCAGACCAGACCATTTGCTCCCATCTCCCCAGCCACTGTCACCTCGCAAACAGCAGTCTGCAGGATGGCATCGAAGCCACCCTCAGGTGCATCCAGGTTTCCAGAGATGCGTTCCTTCCTGAGCTCCTGGCTGAAGTAGTTGATGTTGTTGGTCAGGCGGATGACGTTCTTGAAGGAGAAGGGGGAGTCGGCGTTGTTCCATGGCTCACGGAGCCTATGAGAGAGCAGGAGGGCAAAGAGACGTTCCAGCAACCCCAATGGGGAGCTGCATATCTGTACGGCCCCCCAGCCTTACTCACTTCTCGGGTCTCATGTCTGTCTGTGGGGATGAGACTTTGTCCACAAACTTGCCAAAGCCAATGGTGTAATTGGAGGTGAGGGCTTGCAGGAACTCAGCTGGAAGAGAGGAATAGATGTGAAAGAGGATAAACCCATTATGTTGCTGCTCCACAGAAAGGTGTCCTTTCCTGGGTGCCATCTCTGCTGGTCACATCTCAGATTGGACTCCAGGGATTTAAACTCTTTGGGCTCAGATCTTGTCTTTTTGAGGTAGAAACCTACGCCTATTTTGGCAGCTCCTTTCCAAGACAGAAGCTTCCAACACAACCCATGCCTACAGGCTAGAGGTGCCAAAGCCACTCCACAAAACAACCCCACAGGGCAGAGAGAGAACACGTGATGGGCCAGGAAGGATCCACCCAACAGAGCAGCAACAAGAAACTAATAGAAGTTTTATCCTGACATGGAATCCTGTGCTCCCAGCTCTCACCCAGGTTATGCCCCATGCTCTTGAGATTATCCAGGTCATCAGACATTGAGTAGGAAAAGTCCATAAGGATGTAGAGATCCACGGGGCTCTCCAGGGGCTGGAAGACGTCCATGTTGAAGCTCATCTCCTCCCCAGCCCGTAGGCTCATGAACATGGCCTGAGGGGCCACCTGGGTCCTCTGCAGAAATGTGTTGATGCTGATGTTCTGCGGGGGAAGAGTGGGGTGAACGGGATGGACTCCACCTCTTGTAGGCAGGTAACTTATGGTGGATGCCCCAACCTTGGTGACACCCAAGGTCAGGCTGGACGGGGTGCTGAGCACTGATGGAGCTGTGGGTGTCTTTGTTCATCGGAGGGAGATGGACCAGATGGCCTTTAAGGATCCCTTCCAACTCAAACCATTCTATGAATCTACGACCCCACTCCCTGCCCTCAGAGCAACAGTTCCCTCATGCCCATATGTGCCCAGCTGGGTGCCTTCCCAGACATCAACATCTGGAGATGGGGGACCCTGCAGTGCCCACCTGCTGAGTGCGCATCTCGCCCCTCGTGTAGACGATGCCGGCCTCCCCGCAGCCATAGCGCAGCAGGTTCTCCCGCAGGTCACAGCGTGGCTCCTCAAAGTTCTGCATCATTATGAGAGCAGCGTTAAGGGCATCAAAATAAGGGAAAAAGAAAAAAAAGAAAAAAAGATGTGAAGTATTGGCACAGGTTGCCCAGAGAGGCAGTGGTGGCCCATCCCTGCAGACAGTCAAGGTCAGGGGATGGGCTGTGAGCACTGACGGAGCTGTGGGTGTCCCTGCTCAGTGCAGGGGTGGCACCAGATGGCCTTTAGGGTCCCTTCCAACTCCAACCATCCCGCGATTCTTTGATTGAGTACTCCTGCAGGAAGGCCATAGTAGAGTCCAGTTGGGCCTGGCGAGCCCTTGTAGGGCAGAGAGATGGAGACAAGTGTTGCCCATAAGATCCAGTGTCCCCTAGCACACTGGGGAATGGGAGCACCTGGGATACAGCTCTCCCTCCATCCCATGGGCAATCCTTCCCACAAAGCCTTTCAGCCCTGGCCAAAGGGCATTCGTTGATAAATCCCAGTATTTTGGAAGTTTGCCCCAAACTTTCCCGGCCTCCCTTAAGTCAGTGTCTGAGCTAAGGGCAATCCACATCTCAGAGCTTTGGGTCTGCAGCCAGAGGCTGACTCTGTTCTTGGGTTCCTCCCTTGGATTTCCCGTTGGTGGGGTGCAGGGTATGGAAGCAGCTGGGATCAGAGCCCCACACCCCTGCCTGCCCTCACCTCCTCGGTGCAGAAGGAACACTCCTTGGCCACACGGATGCACTCGGTGCAGCTCTTCGCCCGGCTCTGCACACAGCGGTTATCTGGAGGGGGAAGATTGCAGCACAAGGAATGCAGAAAATAAATAAGGATGAGAGGTGCAAAGGCCAACTCTATTCCCAGGGAGTCGGAGGTTTTGCTGGGGCGGATGGAGGAAGGTTGCACTCACTTCTGCTCCGTTGGCCAAGAGTGGTGGTGCACAGCAGGGCCAGCAGCAGCAGCAGCCCCACACATGGCCCTGGCAGCACGGCCATCCTCTTCCTCCTGCAACACGTGGGATGCTGAGCAGTGGAAGAACCAGGGCTGGAGGGGAAACATCCCAAAAGGAGACAGCGGTGTGCCCAGCAGAGCTGGAGCATGGGCACAATCCCTGCTCTGAGCAGGGCAGAACACAGCATCAGAACTAAGAGCTCCATGCAGGCTCGTGCTAGAGACTCCTCTGCTGGATCAGGGTGGCTGCCACCCCATTGCCACCCCATTGCTGGGCAGAGCCCAGCGTCCTTTGCACATGAGAGCAGCAGTGTTTGGATCCAGCCCTGGATTGTCCTGAGAGAGAGCAAAGTGTCCACCTGCACCCCCCACAAAGCAAAACACAGCGCCGTCCCTCCCGCTATTTCCTATTACAGTAAGAGTTTCCAGGATGGCCGAACAACAAACAGAGGGTGAGGTCTTGGGAAATGCCAGACCCAGAGCTCTGGGCTGCCCAGAGCTGTCAGGAGGCTGCGTGGTTTGGAGAGCACTGGGGTTCCTTGCACAGGTTCCAGGGGAGCCCACAGAAATATACTGAATGCACAGAGCTGTGCAGATGCAGAGGTCGTGGCAGCAAGGACTCCAACACGGCACCAGTGCTGGGATTTCTCTCTCTGGGTGCTCACATAGTAGCTGGATACATGGCAACAGCCCCATTGCAGAAATAGGGAAAATTCTCCCATTCCAGTGACCAGAGCTCAGCTCAGCCCTATGGTGCAGACCCAGCTCCTCTCCTGCCCACGAGCCCAGGCAGAGTCATCACGGCACTCCCTGGCCTTTGGGTACATCGACGCAGTTACGTCCTTTTGAGAGCTGAGATAAGCAGCCATAAAGCACAGCTTGGTGTTGACATCCTGGTGCCCTGTGCACTGCCAGCTTTGAAATATTTGGTCCCACCCCGCATTGCCAGTAATCCGTGCTCAGACTAAAAGCAGAGTAAAGCGGCCATAACGTCATAGAATCCACTGAGTTGGAAGGGACTCCTGAAGGTCCTCTAGTCCAACTCCTCTGCCACGAACAGAGACTTACTTGGGAAAAGTCGCTGTGCTTTGGTTGGGTTTTCATAGCAATAAAAAAGAAATCTGCTCAACTGGGAAGGATTAGGAGACAAAGTGGAGCTGATCCCAATGGCACAAAAACACCCGACCTCTCCCCAGCCACATCTCCTCCTGCTCTTCTTCCTCTGCCCCCAGTCTCCATCTCTGCCTTGCCAAAGCCAACACGCAGCTCTGGAAAGCACCGGGGAACCCCTGGGCTGCATGCTCACACCTGAGCAAAAAGGACCTCCTCCAAAGGAACCACTGCAGGAACAGTGTGGGGACAAGCTGGGGCAGCAGAACCTGTCCCCACGTCCCTGTCAGCTTGGTGTTGGGAAGGATGAATCTGCAGTCAGCACTGCCCTGGAGCAGATGGAGGAAGAAGGCTGAAGAATGGGAACCCAATATCCTAAACCCCATGCATATACCTCCCTTGTATGCCTTCGTCTGCACAGCTTTGAGATTGGGATGGGCACAGCAGCCATCTGCTGCATTTAGACTTATGAAATACCACTGGGGACAGGGCTGTTGGCTCACTCCTCCTTCAGGGACAGCAGCCTCAGGGTATCCAAGCACCCAAACACACCCTCCTTCCAGACGTGATCCTGTGTCACCTCTGTCCTCTGTTTCATGGGACATTGGAGTCTGCAGGGATCCAACCCAGCATCAAAGCAACCCAAGGGGTTGGGGACAGCGTGTCAAGGTCCCCAGCACAACCTGATCCCACTCTGCAATTACAGACCCCCTGAAGTGCAGTGGGACCCACGGGATGGAGGAGGGGACGGTGGTGGGAGGCAGCTGGAAGAGCACCCAGTGCTGTGCCAGGAAGAACCCAGCACCCAGGTGGGCACATGCAGAGACTTCACAAAGCTCAGGAACCACCAGGACAGACCCCCAGAAAAGCACCACCAACCTGACCCGCATTTCACAGGGTTTGCAGCCAGCGACCTGCTCTGCAAAATAACCTCCGTGAGCTCTCAGTTGTGCCTCCCCAGGACTTTCCTCTTGTAACCTTTGAAACCTGGGAAGAACTGTCTCCAAAAGCAGCAGCACTGCAGGCTGTGTGCTGTCCCAATGGCACAGGCATGGCCCCCCCGGGCAGCTTTGTTCCACCAAATAACTTTGGAAAGGAAAAGCGCTTTGCACAGCAGAACTGCCCAGGCACGAGCAGCGCAGCTTGCAGCAAAAAGGCAGCAGAAAGCACACAGCTAAAGGAGAAGGGGAAACGCATGCAGCTGAGCCCACCTGCCCTGTGCTTTCATCCGCCCCCGAGTCAATCAGCATCGCCAAATTAAAAACAAACCCAACGCCACGGAGCGCAGATGAACTAATTCCACAAACCTCATTAGAGCCGGTGCTGACAGCGTCCAAACCTCCGCCGTGACCCGAAGAACAGCACCCACACAGCGAGCCAAGGAATTCCTCCAACAGCAGCAGGGAACACACTGCTCCGCTGCCACCGGTTCAGCTCTGGGCCGGGCCTTTTCTTCCTTTTTTTTTTTTTTTCTTTCCCTTTTATTCCCTCCTCTCTATTTTTCTGCCCCCTTTCTCTTTCCGGTTAAACGCCAATCTCCGTCCCGCAGGGTTCACATGCCCAAAGATTGACCTCGTTCTCCACGTTCCTCCATCCCGCGGTGCCCAAAGGTGCGAGCTGAGCGCTGAGCCCCGTGCTGAGCCCCGTGCCCAGGTGAGGCTGGGCTTTATGCTGGCCAGGTGGGAGGGGGCCGTGACTCAGTGGTTGGCATTCCTCCGTGCTGTGCACACCTGTACAGGCAGGCACAGCCCTGCAGCCGCCGCGCTGCCTCCCCCCGTGTAACTCATCCCCATCCCAAAGGAAAAGGGCTGAGCCGGCAGCAATCCAGCCCTGGGAAAGGGCTGTGTTTGCCACCGGTTGCTTTATTGGTGGGGCTCAGGGCTCGTCCCTCTGTGGCACTGCTGCCCAACAAAAGCAGAGGTCGGATGTTGGAGCTCTGATCCGCCCAGCAGCGGGATTCTTTTTGCTGGGAGAAAGAATGAAGCTTGAGTAAATGGGAGTAAATGGGTTAACCAGGAAAAAGAGGACGTGTTTGCACCGTCACAAATCACAGCAAACGGGAAACAGGGGAAACTGAGGATGGCACAGGCACTCGAGCTCCAGTGTTTCCCTTTCTCAATGCTCAATTTGGCAACATCAGTGTTTTCCTTGAACTTAGAGAGGTCATTGCTCAGATTCAAAGGAAAAATCTGAATATGCAAGGTTTGAGGGCTATCTGCTTTGCTTTTAACCACTGCAAATACTGAATGCAGCATCACTGCTGGGATTGTGACACTCATGCTATGCCAAAGGGCAGACGGGTGTTACCTCCATAAACTGTCCTTGCTCCCACCTTCAGACCTCTTGCTCTGTCACTTGGATATAAGGAAGGTTTTTATGCTAAAGGCAGCAAAGCACTGGCACAGGTTGTCCAGAGGGCAGCATGCATCCCATCCCTGCCAGCTTCTACAGAACCTTTTCCCTCTCTCCTTCTACCTCGGTGCACCAGGGGCAGCTCTGGGACATCTCCAGAGCAGCTCCATCCAACGCGCAGCAGATCCCATTCTGAGTTGGTCACACACTCTGCTAAAAGAAAGAGGTGTTTTTCTGATCACAGAGCTACAGCAGTTGCTGCACTGGCAATATCCTATAGGCTATCTGCATAAATCTAAGGAATGCTTGGTAGCGTTATTAATGTGCATGTAATTTATTACACTAAATTAGGCTTAACTTAATTATCTAGGTAATTAAAAGTAAAGGATGAAGTTCTCTCACATACTCTTCTTCAGCCTTTTCCGTAACACAGTATAAACACATGCATCCATATTTTTGCCATGGATGCTCCACGCTATCAGCACATACATGAAGGGAAATCTCTGCTAAACAAACAGCCCTCGCTCCCCAGGTGGAGATCCTAACCCCACACAGAGGTGGACATTTCTATGACAACGGGCACCTCACCACATTGATGCGTTAGAAAGATTTGGGAAAGTTCTGCTTTTCTCCTGGTTTTGTTGGGTGGGTGAGACTTATGAGGAACCATTGGCCCCAACTGGCAGCAAAGGGACAGTCACCATTTGCCACACAGAATCACACAGAATGGCCAGGGTTGGAAGGGACCTCAAGGATCATGAAGCTCCAATCCCCTGCTACACGCAGGGCCACCAACCTCCACATCTAATACCAGCCCAGGCTGCCCAGGGCCCCATCCAACCTGGCCTTGAACACCTCCAGGGATGGACGGGGCATCCACAGCCTCTGGGCAGCTGTTCCAGCACCTCACCGCTCTCTCTGTAAAGAACTTCCCACTGACATCCAATCTAAACTTTCCTTCTCTCAACTTCAAACCATTTCCCTTGTCCTGCTGTTATCTCCCCTTTCAAAGAGTTGATTCCCCTCCTTTTTGAGGGCTCCCTTTAGGTACTGAAAGGCTGCAATGAGGTCACCCCACAGCTTCTCTTCTCCAGGCTGAACAAGGCCAGCTCCCTCAGCCTGTCTTCGTAGGAGAGGTGCTGCAGCCCCCTGATCATCTCTGTGGCTCCTCTAGATCCTCTGCAACAGCTCTCTGTCTTTCTTGTACAGGGGGCTCCAGACCTGGACACAGTGCTGCAGATGGGGCCTCACAAGAGCAGAGAGGGACATCACCTCCCTGTCCTGCTGCCACCCCTCTGCTGATGGAGCCACCTTCCAATGGTGCAACAACTGTGCAGAAAGGAGAAAGCACAAGCATGGGCAAACTCACTGTGTACGGGCACCCTACAAGGCAGGCCCATGGCTTGGTTGCTGCCTAATGCTGCATTATACAGAGGACAGACAGACAGACGCCTCCTGCGTGAAAAGGCAAAACCTTTCCTTGTGAAGCCCTGGTGCTTTGCTGTTTGCTGGCAACAAAGGCACGAGCCCAGCCCCAGGCAGAGAGCAGTTCCAAATAAACAAAGGCCAAATATTGGAAGGCACCAGCATGCGTGGCTCTCACTTGGAACAAAAGGAAGGAAGCTGGGTATAAATACTGGGAGGAGCATTGTGCACTGCAAAGCTGAGAGATGAGAAACTTTTCTGCAACAGCGATGCCTAAGCATGGTGGTGTAAGTGCTCAGCAAGAGGACAAGGAGACTTTGGGTTTGTTTCTGGCTAGGATGAAGAGTTGGAACAGAGCTGGTGCAGGTGGTGGTCAGCCAAGCCTTGGCAAGAGAGTCTTCTATAGAGCCTCAGCCTCTTCAAACAGCCAGCAGAGCAGCAAGCCAGGTAAAACATAGCTTCAGGTGCTCACCTTTCAGCTTGAGGCGGGGTTGGCGAGGGCTGTCCCTCCCCACCTGCTCTTTCAGTTGGTGAGGCATGGAAAGAAAGCAAATCCCTGACACACAAACCCCTCCCCACAACAGCATTAAAGGAGGATGGCTCCTTAAATCACAACAAGCGAATAGGAAAGAAAACCAACACCTCAAAGCATGGAGGTGGGAGAATAAGGCTTCAGAAGGGCGGCAAAGGCAGAATCGAGCTGCCAATAATGACTTCAGCTGGGCTGGGAGGCAGCTGCCCTGGCACTGAAGGTGGATCCACCAGAAGGTGGATTCAGCTGAGGAATGTGGTCCCTTCAGCCCTCTGCAGATCAGCAGTGGCCACACAGCCCTCAGCAGGACCACAAGCAGGCAGATACCTAACAAGCAGACCAGTCGATGCTCCCACAGGCCATGAAACAGTACTTCCCATCCATATATCGCTTGTGAGCACCTGATCCCACCTCTCTCTCCTTCACAGCTACCAACCTCCATGCCGTGCTCTCAGCAGCTGCACAGAGGCTTTTTCCTCCATCTGCACTGTGTATCTGTATTGCTTCCGATAGCAGCACATGAGATAAACAAGAGCAACAACCCATTGTTTGGGCTGCAAGCTTGTTATGTAATGGTTGGCATCCCTATTTCTGCTTTTTGGAAAGGAGAGAGGGGAAAAAAAAAACCCAAATAATTCCTATTTCAGGGCAGCTTTCTCTATACAACGCTCGATGAGGAGAGAACAAGCTGCACAGTGCTGTTAGTCACTCTAAAGCTGCTGCTCCATGTGTCCCACTGCCACAGCTTGTCTCAGCCCACCAAAGAGTCTGTTAGGAAGAATATGACCAATCCATACTGAGGAGTATTTTGCCTGGATGCTGTCATCCCATGCCATGAACAGCTCTGGTCATTAAGCACACGAAGAAATCCAAAGGTCTGGAATGACTGTGGATACTGCAGAGCAAGAAGGCATTGGGGGGGCATGGAAAGAGGAAGGGTGGGATGTCAGGATGCATGAGCAAGTAAGATACTTGCACTTAAACAGCATTCAGCAGCTTTTGTAGCTAAATGATTCATCTTCCCAAACACTTGGGGCATTTGCCCTGTGCCAGGTGCCAAGCAGCAGGCTGGAGCCCAGCTCCAATTCACAGCTGATAACACTTCTTCTGTTATGCTCTTTTTCTCCTCTTGCCAATGTATCCCCTTGGTTCATGTTCAGCTGTGTTCTGGTAGCTACTTTCAAAAAAAATAATTATTACAGAGTTTCCCATGCTTGCTTTTCCTGATACGGTAGAGCATACAGAGATACAAGTGCTGGCATGTTTAACTAAGTGTGTAATTAATGGTTCCTTGTAATCAAGCTATTTCATCTAGCACAGTTACACCAGGTTACAATCAAGAGCAACCTTTGCTGTGTTCAATCAGATTCAGTTCTTTACTTGCACAGAACAGAATCCTTCCAAGTCATTAATGAAGAAGTTTCCCACCATGGTATTGTGAGGAGTTTTTTTTAAAAGATCCTATCTGCACGGTTTCCTTTTCTTTGTGACCATCTCTGATCCAGCAGCCCCAGGACCTGCAGGACATCAGGCAGAACACAGCCAGTCATTATCAAGTCACACTCTTTCCCACCAAATCTGACAGTGCTTAGGTTTATTCTGTAAGTTTGGTGTAGTGAATGCAATCTCAAACTCTCCCACTCTGTGTTTACCACCAGTTATTAGACAGGGAGCAGGAATGGGATGCAGAGGACAAGCTGGCACATCTGGTACCAGGCAGCACTGCTGTGTATTGGCACACAGCCCAGATTTAATTTCACTCTGTTTCATACAGACTCGCTCACAGCATACGTATTGAGGACATTCATTAGAGAAGTGGTTGTTGCTCTAGCAGCCCAGACACCTCCCACACCCCCTGCTCATAGGATTAAACTAATTGCAGTGATCATTCTTGTGCCCCGTTGGTCATTAATCTATAGAGCAAAAAACTGCAGCAGCTGGTGCCTCTTTTTTTTTTTTTTTTTTTCCATTTTATTTAAACCTGTTGGACCTCACCCACACACCGTTCAGCAGAACTTGAAAGATGGAATTATCTATTCCACCTACCTCCAAAATGGAGCAAACTGCCTCACCTGCTGTTGAGCTCCATTCAGGATGACTGACCTCCACAGATTTTATGGGAAACCCCAGATGATAGTGTGTAACCTTTGAAGAAGCTTAAGATGCTGGAACAGGTTTGAAAAATTACCATTCAGAACAGCTGAGTCACCAATTATTTCAGGACATCCTCTATAATCAAACTATTTCCAATCCAGGTAATTTTAATACTTTTTTTCTTTTTTCTTACAGTGTCTGAGATAGAAAAAAAAAAGGAATAAGTCAGTAACATAACAAAACTTCATGGCACCCATCTCCCATGGATGTACCTGCATATCTGCCTGTTTTCTGTAACCAAAAGTACAAAAAAAAAAAGTGCTTATTCTTTTCCCTTACCAAGGTAAGAAATGCAGAAACGTGAATGACACTTTTTTTTCTTAAAGACTTTCAATATTTATAATAATTTTTGCAACACAAGTAAGAAGATTTATACAATAAAATTTTTTTAACTGAAAATACTTTTTCACAACATTGGAGCAAGCAGTGACTGCCATGTGTGCACTTTGGAGTACATCACTATTTAGAACATAGACAATATCACAGCCAGGACCAGATGCTCTCCTATAACTCCAATCTCATTCCATGAGAGTGAAAGGTTTCTTTGCAAATGAATTAACAAACCAAATCTCTGCAGCTTCTGCATAGAAATATCTATCTTTGAAAGATGGTAACACGACAATTTCAGTACAGTTACCTCAATATTTCAGCTATTAAACACGTAATCACCAAGATACACACAGATATGCACACAGGTACAGATGTCAGTATTATAACAAACAGTCCATCTACATTCATGGATGCAGACTGAGCTTCAAGTCTCTGCTGCACATTTGAGGATGGGCACTGACCAATAGTCTCTGCTTTACACTCCTTGAAGCTGAGCTGGCACGTTCAAGGGAGGTGCATATCACAAGCAACAGCCTTTGAGGATGACTGAAATAAACAAGGATAATGCTGATATTCCCTCACTGCTTGTTTATCTTTCTGTTTTTAAATAAAAAAAAAAAAACACATTAAACCAGACTTGCAAGGAGGATAAGAACCTAACGCAGTAATATAACAAATAAAATTCGTATCTCATCTTCCTCCAGCACAATACAGAGACTGGTTCTTCCCAAAGCAAGAAGAGAGGCATTTTCGGCAGAGGTCCATTGGTGTGTGCACACAGCTGGCATGCCTGCTCCTAGCCCCACTCTTCCAAATGAGAGCTGTGGTCTGTTTCAAAGAATCTTGTCATCATTTACCAAAGGTGAAAGCCACCCCTCCCTTTCAAGAACAGTGGTTTTGATGACAATTCAGTCCAAAAATCCAAGCCCGGTGTGCTGGTCACTGCTTTGCCTTTTTCACAATGGTGCCAACAGCTGATATGACTGTAGTTTTGGATCCACTTGCACTGGTTGTCACTGTGACAACTCCTGGCAGTGTTGCAGTAGTGGTGAGGATGGTGGGCTGAGCTATTGTTGTTACAGGGATGGCTGAGTCCCATTTGCTCTTCCTCTTCTGTGCATCTGCAAGTTTCATCAAGGAAATAAGGATTAGCATTGTGTTAAAAGTTGCACTAAATCTTTCCTAACAGTCTGTCTCATCAACTCTTAATATACTCTGCTTGACTAGACAGCTTTCCCTCACATCAATTCAGCATGCACCGCTTATAAACGTTGAGGAGGAAAAACAACCTTATAATCAGGAGTCAAACTCTACATGTGAACTCCAGCCAAATGGGAGACAGTTGACTCCTTGCCCCAGAGCATGTTTAATTTTAACAGAGCACACATTTTTCAGTTGTTCCAGCATGGGCACAAGACACACTCAGTCTTTAAGGTTTTAGAAGTTTCCAGTTTAAAAGGCAGGCTGTAGGCAAGAGAAGAATTTTTCAGTCTTCCAGTGCTCTACAGATGCATCAGTTCTAAGAACACTACAACTATAGACATCATAGGATTTCCTGATGCCCTAATAAAGCTCTGCACTAACCTGTCCCTAGGCTTCCACTCTAGAAGGACAGCCATAGGATATAGGAACTAGAGGACAGCTAGTCCACTAGCAACTGGAATAAACACTGTCTTGAATTACACAATCAATAAAGAGCTCTCAGGGTTCCCAGGAACCCAGGAAGTATGAATTCAGCATTACTGCAGCTTAATACATACGGATGCAACTGGCCTTTACCTCCAACTGTAGTACTGGCTGTCGTGGTTGTTGTAGAGGCAGCACTTGTTGTTGTGCCCTTCTTAGTGCCAGTCACAAATTCAATCTGGGCAAGGAGACACAAATAGGAGAAAGGGGAGAAGAAGAAAAAAAGAAGTCTTAATTTATGTGTTTGTTGTGTTTTTTTTTTTAAAGAGAAAAAGCCCTCTAAGCTTTAGTATCACACGAGACATTGGACTCAGAGCTGGCTGGCACACAGGAAGAAAAAAGTAGACCTTAGGTCAAAGAATCCTGAAGCCATAATCATCAAGGTTCCCTGTGTCTCAGCTCCTAAGTCTGGTATGATAATCTGTCTGTCAACTGTTACAAGCATAAGAACAACTCAGAAAGGACAGATCCTGGTATTAAAATGTATATTTATATCATTAGGAAACCCTGTGTTTTTTCCTTTAAAAAACTTGTAGGACAAGTCCCTACCTGCATGATTTACTGCAACTGCATCATAGCAAGAAACCTAGCAACAAGAGTTACTACAGCATGCAATCCCAATTTTCAAAACTGCAGATATGGGCGAGGACATAATCAGATACCTGGGTTACTGTGCCAAAAAACAAAACATGTAGCAAGATACAGCATGCACAGTGAGAAAAGAAACCTCCAGGTACTGAGTTTTAAAGGAATCTTCTGCAATATTAGAAAGCAGCCTCTAAGTTTCAGCTAGGTTTCAGTCTTCCAGTGCCAGCTGCTAGCTAAAACAACACCACTGCAGGACAGGAATAACATTTTCCAAAGCTCCTGTGTTCTTTCTAGGGAATACCAGAGAATGTATGCTTTGTGACAAGCCCAGACATTCCCATTTAAAGTCAAAATATGCTCAATATTACTGGGTATTAGAAGCAATATCAAAGAGAAAGCCCATATTCTCTCACAATGAGATATGATGAAGAAATTAAACTACCAGACTGCACAACCAGGCAAAGTATCACAGATTAAAGAAAAAGGCCATTCTTGATGGAATATCTTGTTTGTAACTGGCTTATGGTACACCATGTTATGAGCTCTGGCTTAAAATCACTGACAAAACAGGAACAAAGCCAGTGGAATTAACAGCCTAGAGAAATGGACCTATAAGGAAGGGCAAACAACTTCATCTGCACAGCTTGGAAAAAACATTGTGCAAGAAAAGACAGAACCAGGCAAAATGAAGCATGAGGCAAAATGAGAGCTGTTCAAAAAAAACAAAGTAGCAAAGTGAAACTCAGCAGGGAAACAAACAAATTCCCTGCACCTCAGCCTCTCTTGGCTTTGAAAGCTACCTTTGTGCGCTCCTTCTTGGCCTTCTCCAGTTTGTCCATTTCAATCTTCTGAGCTTTTGCTGAGAAAGAACAGAAGTTAAAAGAAGCACTAGAAACACTAAAGAGCTATCACTGTCTCACAAACTCCTCTTCATAAGCAATCAAAAATTTCCAACTATAAAAACTACCATAAAACTACCTACTTTTTTTTTTTTAAAAAAAAGCATTACTGCTCAAAATTAATGATTTCAGATGAAAACACCACAGAGCTAAATTAAATGCTTCCCAGACTGATGAAGCAGCAACAACATTCATGCACACCCAACCAGAATGACAGAGTTAAAAAGCAGCATGTGATGCTTTTCACTTCTAAAGGTGAAGGCTGCAATGCAGTTCATTAACTACAAAACACAAAGAGCTAAATTAGGACAGGAAGAAGAGAGATTTCCTGGAATTACCTAGTGCCTCATAATACGAATCCTCTGACCAGCCATGAGGATCAAACATGTCCTAAAGATGAAAAATAAAGTCATTAGGGCTATATAGTCACATATATTCATTTTTTAGCAGGGTTTTTATATGTTTTGCTTTTCACTGACAATATTAATTACTGATGATTTCTTGTATTCCAGTGACACAAAGTTTATATCAGAGCTTTCATAGGACCGTGTTATGTTGTGAATGAATAAACAGCTTCAAAATCAGAAGGATGTTGGGAGTAAGATGTGCATTCCTCTTCTGTTCAGCTTCCATTCCCCAAAGGAGTACACACTTCAGCAGTTTTTATTCAGAGTCATTAACGCAAAGTTGGAGGCACCGAGGCTCAGTACCACGTGAAAACATTCACTCCAATACAGACAAAAGTTCCCTTGCAGGGCCTCTAAACAAGCAGGCTAAGGAAATCCAAGTGCAAGAGCTCACAGTCCTACATCAGCTTTCACCCACTACCTTGACAGGTAAAATTACTGCATCTCACCTTTGGATAATTTGTACCAAGTTCATCAATTGAACAGAACTGGATCAGCTTTTCATAGATGCTGAAACAAACAAACAGAGGACAGAGTTTACCTGTAGCTCATTCATCCTTCTCTAAGCAGAAATGTTTCAGCTTTTCAGTAAAAAGAAATTGTCACCTCTTAATGTTGAGAGTAAAACTAGAGTCTGTGCAGTTATGCTTGCTGCAGTGGATGCAGCATGCTGTTAACCACATTATTTCCCACTTCCCTCAGGTCAATCTCCCAGCTCCCACATCAGACACTTTCCAAAATATTTCATCCAGAGCACGCACAATATTTGAAAACCTATCTGAAATGCTACTGTAGTTATTGCACCAAAGAACAGTTTTATTCTTTCAGTTACAGTCAAATGACATCTCTCGATTTTGTAAGCAGTAACACTTCTTGCTCAGGATCCTGTTCGTGCTACAGCTCCAACAAGGAGGAGAACTCCTTGATTTTGCTGTGTGGTGCTTTGGAAAAGATGGTGGCTCACCTGGGGTTGCGGAATTCCTTTTTCCTTTGAATGATGTAGTTCATATCCATGCCCTCTTTTATTTTCCTCTCATACAGCTTTTGAATCTTATCCTAAGGGAACAAGATTACAGGATGAGCCAATACAGAAAAGGTGAGTGTTCCAGCTGACTATCAAAGCATACATGTGGAAACAAGACAACTGAACCAGTGACCTCCTTGCATGCAGAAAGGATTCCACCTCTGCCCTAAGGCCAGGCAGTTTGGTTAGTACAGAAACTTCCTGCTTTAAGGTCTGACAGCATCTTCACCATGCTTGTGTGGGTAAGGCAATTGGTCTTTACACTTTCTGAAAGCTTCATTGTTTAAAGGTTTGTATTCGAGGCATTAGTGCACGCTCCTTCCCTTCAGTAGATAGCAGAAACTAGTTCCAGGAGGGATGGGTGAATTCCCTGAAGGCTCTTCCACAACATAAAGAGGCCATTCCACCCCTCTTCAGACTCTGACAGGCACCTGAAGATCAGCTGCTGGGTCACACTGTGTAAAAGTCATGAGCACGAGCCTTGACTGAGAAACAAGTGAGCAGAGCTGAGCTGTGCTACAGACACAACATGATCAGCAGGTACTGCTGGTGGGGAATGCTGGCAGCCAAACACTTTCAGGAATGCACTTTAAATCCCTCCTAAGAATATCTCACTGAAGCCAGGACTTCAGACTTTCAAGATGGGAGAGGTGAGTCAGTTTTCCTTTGTTGCTTCTAGATAAGCTGCTTAATGTCTTCCTCTGTACAGGGAGTCAACTGAAATACAAAACTGACTGTTGTCTAAGAGTTTACTAACTGCTGAATAAAAGAGAACTGTTATAAAACTAATATTTCAACCAACACTAAAAAAAGACCTTCACAAGATAAATTTTCACCAGGTCCTTGCAAAATCAGCATGAAGTACATATGTGGTAAGTGCACGTGTGGTAAGTTTGGAGGATCATCTGCAAAAAGGAAGCTAATTTGGGAAGCTGAAATGACTGAATAGGTGTCCCTTTTTGTGTCCTTCCCTTGGATGCAGCAACACAGGTCACATTCATAATGTCCACAAATAAGAAACTAGTAGGTCACCTTCATAACAAGGAATATTCCCTCTGACCAAGTTCAAGGTATAGTTTATTAGGAGAAAAGCTAACAGAAGAAAAAAAACATTAGCAGTAAAAGCCTGTAACATTCTGAATCTGAAGAACAATCCCATCCCCTTGCTTAAAAGTGCTCTAAGATGTGGTTTGACCCTCCAACAGAGGACAAGTTCTCTCCTTTGATTTTACACTGTAAACTGCTCTCAAAGGGAAAGAAAATCTGCTTTAGTGTGTCTTTACTCCCAAGTTCTGTTCATTCCTCAGATCTAACACACTAACTCATTGATGTCAGAACAATAGAATCCTCCTACAGCATGCAAGGACAAATGGGTGTGCCCAGGTACACTGAGTGGAAAAGAAAGTATGATCTGGATTGGTGACTCATTCTGAATCACCATTCCATGTTAGCAACTGACTTTATAGAACGTTTCAGAAGTGATTCTTTACTTATATTCTTACTGGGCAAATAACTGCAATTAAATCTCAAACGAATGGCAGAAAACAGCAGTCAGTGCTTTCATTTGCCCTCTGTTGGGAATAGGAAAACAGAGCAGAAGGTGCTTTTGCCCTTCTCCTAGGACAGGATTTTGTTATATAGAGAAGACTACATAATTTTGCTCAGACCACAAACCAAGGACTGCCATCAGCAAACGCTCAGACTAACTCTTTGTGGACACTGCAAGCTGGATACAGGGAATACTGCAAACAGATATTACCATTTCTGCCCCAAAATCAGAGCCAGAGGCTCAGTTAGTAACACTGCAAGTCTCAGAGTGGTATGAATCAAGTCCCTAGAAACATTTTTTGTTAATTAATATCCAATTGATGAGTAGTCTTACATCACAAGTAAGAGTCCAGACCCTCATGGAAGGAAACCATGACAGTTTTCCACCAATTAAGTTGGTAATTGAGATTACTTGTAGGTAAACCAGTGAAAACACGCATCTGTTTTCTTTTGCTGCATCTAGGTTACCAGCATGCCCTCTGAATGCTTGTCATCCAGCAACATGTAGGTGGAGAAGGAATCTAGTCAATGCTGCCTCAACTATTCCAGTAAGGGGATTCTCAGATCCATGCAGAATAACAATGATTTGTTCTCTCCTTAAGATCTGAATTTGCTGAAGTCAGAGGACAGCAGCCTTCACAGTAAACTTTACTTCTGTATTGCTGATGAGATTAAGTATGACCTACACAGACAGTGGAAAAATTTAGCTTTAAGCTAATGTGAGATTCCTAAGCTAGAATACCTGCAAAAACAACAAAACATAGTGCATAAACTCAGTGTGTTAGAAACTCAGCGATAATGCTGGATTTTTGACTTGTTGAAAAAGACTGAGCAGAGTTCCCAAACATCCCCCCCCTTCCTGCTGAAACATTTTCCAACTTTCCACTTTCTATACCAACCTGCAAGTGGTTAGAACATCTACCAGGAGGCTCAGGAGGGATTCTGATCTCATCTGGAGACATGTTCCGCACTCTCTCTGAAAAAGAAGCTGTAGAAAGCAAACCAGGCATGAGTTCTGGTACTATGGAAGGGACTTTAAGCCATGCAGATCACTGAAACATTCTATGCCCTTGCTAGTATGATGAGCAGTGAAATAGAATGGGTAAAGGCAACTGGAATTATGCTAACTGGTACTTGTGGCATTTTCAAAGCACTGAGCAGGAAGCAAATAACCTAAGGCTAAATCACTGGCAGAATAACAGGATGCTTGCTTGATTGGTGTCTACCTTATACTGTGGCTTTGTCACACTCAGGATCGAAGTTGTATTCTAAGGTGTCTTTTTTATCTCAAAGCAGATCTGGAAAAAGCAAGAATACTCCCCATTCCAGCTAGGATTGTTGGTAAGATCCTCAAAGGCAAAGGATCTGCAGAGGAATGTAAGTATATTCATGGAACATTCATCTATCCCTCTGCATTGTGCACAACACATCAAGCTCTCCACTAATCCAGATCTTCTATTTACACTTCAAAGTCCTGCTCTAAGCAGCTCAGATAATCTTGTGGTAGTCTGGATCTTTGTGAGCATCCTACGTGTGTGTGTCGAGTACCACAGAATGAACCTAAACCAGCCTGGCTCATTGCCATTTTTTGGGACATTACCTGTTTGGATCCTCTTCCCTTCAAGACCTACCTACATGAACCAAAATGGTTTGAGAAGCAAACAACCCTCACCAAACCTGTAGGGAGTTAACCACAAGAAACTGCATTTCATCCTTAAGTTAATATTTCCTTAAGGGGCATTTTGATCCTAGCTTAGAGTCAGGCTATTACTAGAAAGAACAAATAGTCCTGCAGGACTCAGAACAGACCAGCAGAGTGCCAGCTTCCTACAGCTGTTTGTGTTGGGATATATCATTACAGTACCTGATTGCTCCGTAATGATTAGTGTACAAAAATATCAGCAAAAGAAACAGCCACATTCCCTCTATTACTGACTGCCCTCCCACTCAGTTACAGAAAACCCAGGCAGCTTTCTAGCTGAAGTTCTGAGAGCAGAGCACTGTGCCACATTTAAGCCATTAGGACTGTTTTCAACCATAATTAGTACGGAGAGTCACAGTCTGTAGTGGAAAAAAAGACCAACACTAGCACAGCAGTTGCATCGAGCAAGTCTTTCATATTTGTAGCTCTCCAGTTATATATGTTGGAATAAAAGCTGCTTGAACTGAAAAATCCAGCACACTCGAGTCCAGCTCCTTTGACTTTATGCCCAGCCGTTCCCAAAGGGCAAACACTGGCATTTGAGCACAGCATACACTTCTGCCTTCCAGCACAGACCATCAGATAGCTGAGGCTACAGATAATCAACGTTACACACGTTCAGTGCCACTACAGTTTCTGGTTCTTTTACAAAAATGTAAGAGACTATAAAGGACATCAAGGATGACATCCTTTGGGGATGCAAAGCTGGCAGGCGACCATTCATTCTCTTTGATCAAGATGTTGAGGGTTAAATTCTTCAGCGGTTGCTAGCAATGAACAAAAAGTGTCCTTTGGCATTTACTAAGAGGGGGCCTCTATGGAGGAAGGAAGCTTGCCAGAGCCCCTACAGAAAGGCAGGGAAACTCTGTGACAACAAGGCAGACATTTATTGTGAGTTACAATTGCTGGTTGGATGGCATAGCTTCTAATTTAATTAGAATTTCAGGAACCCCAAGAGACAGTAGCAAACAGAGAGAGGTGTTCATAATAGAAAGCATAGAAAGCACACCAGGCATTCTGGAAAAGGAGAAAGCTGATTAATGGCTTAAGGGATTCACAACACCAGCAGCAACATTAAAAAAATAAAATAAAAAGGCAAAAAAATATCCTAAAAAGCAAGCCTGGTTATCTCATTGGCTCCTTATCTTCACAGATGACCAGAAAAGCCACAGGGAAGCAACACATCTATGGGTAGGGGTGCTGTGGGCTCAAACTTGGGGAGTACAGTACCAAACTTGGCCCAGAACTCTGCAGGCAGTACATTCAGCAATCAGTTCAAAGCTCCCATGAAACAGAAATGACGCTGGAGGATGAACGAGAGCTTCCACTGAAACAATACATTTTTGCCCACAACTTTCCAGGTTTTAGTCTTCATTTGCCCTTCTGTTTGAGCCACGTGAAAACAATAATCTAGCAGCATAATACTGATGGGGGAAAGCATCTCAATAGTTTATAACTAAGTGGAAGAAAGATACTTTTGGCTACAGCTTTCCCACTGTACGTGCATCACGTTCCACCTGGCAAATCCAGCACAGACATGAGCACAGGAACATTCAGCATTACTCAGTTATTTCATCACATCACAGCCAGTTTGAGAAGCCACATCATTAGGAAGCAAAAGATGAGTTTTACTCCTTCAGGCTTGTATACAGTAAGGAAGTGCAAATAATTCATGCCCTTGAGCAGCCTTCCAACTTCTTCTCCAAAGAGGCATCAGCAAGGCCAACTTCACAGCCACTTCCTACCCAGCCACTTCTGTAGAGGAAGGGGCAGAGTGGATTGTCATTCAAGAGGATCCTGGAACTTGTATGTAGATCCACAGTCTCCTGTGGAAGAGATTTTGTGTTTCCCAAGTCCCAAGCACTGCTTTCCATGGCTATACCCTGTAGATGGTCAGCTAATGCCAAGGTGTGTCCTCACAGGATGCATCCAACTGCTCTGTATATCCTGTTATTTCAGCCCAGATCTAAGCTTTACTTTTATATGACTCAGTGGCAGTGACACTGGCTGCAGATTCCAATTGGTGCAATTGCTGGCTCACTGCCTAGATGATCTCCACATGGGGTCCTCAGGAAGTTGGCCGTTGGCATGATTAATCTTTCCAGGCACACCCAAGTTCTGGCTCATGATAAGTAAATATCTTCCTCTAATCAGATTCACAGCACAGGCAAAGAGCATTAACAAGAACTAAGCTTGTAAAACACAGGTCCCACAACGCAGCTGGGGGTTCAAGGACATAAGGAGCCAAGGTAGTGCCACGCCTGGAACTCAAAAAAACCCTACTTGTGAAGAAGGACGTGGCTACTACTCATGCTCAGTCCATGCATCCTTCCATGAGCTGATCTACAAATTAGAAGAGGAAATTCTCAGCAGAAGCAATAGGTGCTTGTAGCTTTTTGTGTTGCAAATGCAGACAGTGATGGGAGATGTTCAGCTGTTCCTGGGCTACAGGGCCATAGCACAGCCAACTATCAGTGCGTACCTAGCAAAGATTCAGCATCTCTGTAGACAACTGAAGATATCTGCTTGCCAGATCCTGAGGAAGCAGGTGGATATAGTGCTTCCATTTAATTGTCAGCTTCAGACAGGTGGGTTATTTGGCCACTATATATAAGAGTACAGAGAGAGATTGCATAGCAGGGCAGAAAGTGTCATACTGTGTGCTCACTTAATTCTAGAATGACTGCTCACAGCCCAAAGGCTATGCCAGAGATAGGCAAGAGAGCAAACAAATTCTGCCTCCTACAGATGAACATGAAGTCATAAGGAGCAGAGAAAACCAAATGAATAGAGAGCATAGGAGCAGCTGGCTGAACCTGGGGACCCTGAGACGTTGATCACTTGAGGTCTGGTAAAGCATCTTGCTTCAGTTTTCTGAATAGCGCTGCTCCCCAGGTAGGTCTGAAATCTCTTGTCCCCTTCAAGGTTCACTTGTGGTTGCCTAAGCAGCAGCATGCAAGGGATTACAGGCAGTATCAGGTGCCAGGCTGTCGTCTATAAAGGTTATGCTATGCAAAGAAAAAACAACACATAAAAACAAGCAAAGACCTGGAGGGGGCAATCAGAGGGGCACAGCTTTTCCCTAGAGAAAACACAAACTACTGGTGCCTGGTCTCTAAAACTGCATTCTTTGGCACTCTAATGAAGTCTGCTTGGCATAAACCAGGGTGTGTGGGTTTCTAATTTCCTGGCACCAGAACAGCCAAATCACAGGGAAGAAGTGGAGGCAACAACATACCAGTGAATCACCCATCCATGGGAGGACACTAGTTCCCTTTCTGCTCTGTGGGCTGAGAAATGCAGAAAAAGACCTGCAACTCAGCCATATTTTCTGCTGCTCTGAACACTGACTTTGTGCTGAGATAGCCTAAGAGTTGGGAGAACATTTCTTATAGTCCATAAGGTAAACAACTATGCTGCAAAGAAATTCAAGAAGGAAAACAAACAGCATAGAAATACTGTTTTGCAAGGCTGCAGAAAACAGCAAATGTAGACAACCTGTTAGCATCAGATACTCTTCAGAGTGCTAAAAAAAAAAAAAAACAAACTAAAAACATTGGGACAAAAAATTATCAAAAAACATTTCATATATGCTTCCTTCTAAACCATACAGGAGTTACTGCAGCAAACCTCCCCTCACTGTCTTTCAGGCTTTGGCTACACAGTCATTAATTCTGTATGAAACAAGACAACCATGCAGTTTCCTAAGTGCTCATCCCAGCTGGTTTTTGTGCCAACTTTAGTGCTCATGTTGCACATGCTAAGAAGATGAGGGAACAGGTCCAGCTGGGAAGCTCACATAAGGGAAAAAAAAAAAATGAATAAGGAAGGTGGATCAGTTGAATTTACTGCTCAAATGAACTCAGAGCACACAGACTTCAGCACTGTGTCCAGTGGACGCAAAACAGAATGTTACTTTTGACAGGAGCCAATATTAATGCTGTACCTAAGCAGCTGAATAACCATAGACTTTAATGATGGTGACGCTGAACAACAACATGAGGTTATCTGAGAAGGGCAAATTACAAGTTTTTAAATGAAAAAAGCTGTTTTGAAAAATTTCTGAGGGAGGACTTATGCTTCCACATCCTGATATTAAGCAAAATTTTAGATATACAGATTGAAGCAGTTATTTGCTTTGTGTCGGAAAATCTTGCACCTTTTTCCATTCAAGGATTCTAGCTCTAAAAACTCAAGCTTCCTGGGAGGGAGTGGTTTTTACATTACACTAACCAAAAGGCTTAGTGCAACAACTGCTTTTCAACTAGATAAGATATGGCCTAATGCAAAGGACCTACAGAGTCCAGTATAGCAAGTATGCCAACCTACACAAAGTTGTACCTACACAAAGCTAGCCTAAATGTTGTTCTGTGCATACCACAATTGGAAGAGGATATGAAAGTTGTATTTCAACTTTAATCCAGGCTTGTGACTTACCAATACTGTCCCCCATTAATATCTGACACTGTAATGCCCTCTGTGCAGCTCTCAAACCTGCATGCAAGCCCTGGTTATCATGAAATACACAAGATTCAGTCTCATCTCCTGAATGGAGCATTCACTGGGAAAAAAGTAGACTGATAGAACTGTAATCTGAGTCTTCTACTTGAATGAAGAAAGATCTTAACACTACATTGCTCTACAAGCATAGAGCTTCACTCATCTGTAAAGCAGAGAATAAAGGGCAGATGGTTTTCAGATATTCCTCTGTACTTTTTACCCTACATGCTGCTGTCTCATCTGTGTTTCTAACATTAATTTTGGGGCATATGAGCAGTCTGGATGAAGATCTCCATGGCATCCTGTGATAAGACTGGATAAAGGAGTTTTGCCCTCTAAAGGATGGTATTTCAGTATAGGCACTGGGTCGGTGCAAAGTCTGGGCAGGCCATCTGAAAGGAACTAAAGTGCAAAAATCCAGAGTGATAACTGCTTTAGGGGTCACAACTTAGCATCTGAGTACTTACTGCCCAATATCTTATGTAACATTTATTACATTTACTACAGTATGGCTGAAATACTACAGCTGAGCCTGGAAAAGCTGGCTTGATGGACAATTAAGTCAATTCTAAACTCCTGATTTTTTTTATGCTACTATCATATGCTACCATACTGTACAAGTAACCTCAGGAAGAAAGGGTTAGTGTGAGATAGTGTAAGCTTCAACACAAAATACAACAGCACTTTATAGCCCCACAGAGATCAAGCAGAGGTTTCTATTTCAAGCTGACTGCACTGGATTTTTCCAATAATTTTTTCCAAATCTAATAATGGTGCAGTGAATGAGATGTCACACACTATTTCCAACAACCAATTACAAAGCACACAGTACACCACAACACCTAAACATTGCTACACTGAAGTTTTTGAAGTCACAGAGCAAAACACCCATCCTCACTCCTGGTTATAGCAACTCTCACAAAAGTATCTAGAAAAAGCTACAGCTTTATTGGTTTGGGGCTCATGTAGAAAAACACCAACGCTATCTCTCTGAAACATGCAATATATTTTCAGACATGGTACTAATCCCAGATGATGACTGCATTGGGAGAATTCCACTGATGTAAAACACCAGAGGCAGTAACTCAAACTACATCGTTGCCAGGACAGAGTGAAGATGCTTTTCTGTTGGTTCTTTTTTTTCTCTATACTTACAAAAGGGAAAACCTAGAAGGTCAGACTTGGAAGAAAATCAAATACTTCTGAACAAACTTACCAACTAGCTCCTGAGGATCTCTTTTCTCCAGTTCTGAGAATTCCTGGGAGAAAGGGGACAGAAACAGATTTCCATTAAAATATACTTCCAATCTAACAAGCTATGTTGTCCATTTGTTTAGAAACTTACATCTTACTTCTGAGACAAAAGAATATCAATTAAGAATTAAATGCATTTTATTAGATAATAGAGCAATGTTCGTAACATGGAAAGTCAAAGCCTAACAGGATGCACCATTTCCTTTCAAAGCTGGAGTCTAAATTTAACAGAAGAATTAGGATTTTGTTCCTTTGAGTCCCGAACACTCAGCTCCTTTTGAATTCTGCAAAAACTACAGCAACTGAAGGCTTTCCTCAAAACAGATCAGGCCATAAATTCTTCATTTTTTGGTGCGTGGCCCTTGGCACAGGCCAAGAGTCAATGTTTCAGAGCATTCACATTTGGGAAGAATGCTCTGCTGGCAAGTCTGTTTTGGCTGTTGCTTTCCAGGAGCTCATCTGTTCATCCAGGAACTCCAGGGTGAACCATTGACTTGCATACTCTGTTTAGAGATCTTCAACACCACCAGTCAGTCCTTCCTTAGTTACACTAATATAAATTAAGGCAGCTTCAATTGCAGGAGCACAGCACATGTTTGTACTACAGTCTGCTAAGCAGCAGTGTTATGCAGGACAAGACATTTTTAAATACACTTTCACCACGCTGAGAGTAACTTTCAAGTATTTTGGTACTTATGTTAAGCCCCAAGGGAGCAACAAGCAATACCATTTCAGCTCCTGAAATAGCATCAGCTGTATCCTAACATTGTCCTCTCCCCCTGCCTCCCTCCCTAAGACTTTTTGTGACTCACTGGACTGTGTGTCCAAAATTCCTCAGTGCCTCTGAACACAGAAGCTATTCATTCAACCTGACACAGACAAAATGCTGTCTCCTCGCTGCTTGGTAACCAGGCTCTAAATCCCCTCCTTTACTCCATTTCCAGTCAGGTGAGAGATGGCAAGGGGAGGAGAGCAAAGCGAGGTCAGCATCTGGGAACAAGCTGGGTCAAATTCACACTGAAAACTCACCAATTTCCAGAGAAACCAAAGCCCTCACGGAGCAGAAAAACAAATTCTTTGTGTGTCACTCGCTGCTGTGCGGCATTTTTTTTATAGTCATTCATGAAAAAAAGCACTGTTTCTCCTTATGTACGCTTGGATCGCAACAATAAAAGGCTGAGGTTATTTTAGAAAAAAGAAAAGGACACGAAGGAACACGCATCTCCTTGCTGGCCAGCTGGCAAGGCACCAGGATCCCAGCACAGCTTCCAGCCGCTCTAAGCCAACGCTCTCGATGTAACGCATCAACACCTCTTCTCCTCCCAGGGTCTTCAGAACAGCAGGGGAAAAAGATAAATGAAAACAGCATTTCAAAGCAAGACGTGCCATGAGAAGGAGCTCTCTGGTGGGAGCACTGGATATGAATTCAGCTGCGTCCTCCATGGACCCAGCATTAAAGAGTGAGCCTCACTTTACCAGCAGAGAAATGGAGATGATTCCACAGTAACTGTCAGGTTATGAGGACAAATTCAGATTGGTATGGAAGTGTTGCACACAGGCTGGAAAGGTTCACAAGCTTCCCTTACATCCATAGCTCTGTATCCAGGAGTAATATCATTACCCATTTGGCAGCAAATGTTCGGCCCTGGGCAGCATGGTCTAGTATTGAATGTGGAGATTGGTGGCCCTGCATGTGGCAGGGGAGTTGGAGATTCATGACCCTTGAGGTCCCTCCAACCCTGGCCATTCTGTGGTTCTGTTAGGTCAGAAGCCTGCTCCACCTCCCCTGAGGGGGAGAACTTGCTGCCTACATATTTAGGTTTTCACCTTGGTTTGAAACAGCGAACAAATATTTGGTGGGATGAAAGGAGGGCTGCTATTCTTTCAACCTTAACTGAATTATGTTTTGCCAACTTCTCAATTTTTTGTATTAAACAGACCTGAGAGGGAAGAGGAAGAAACAGACTGCTTCCCTGAGCACCTCCAGATCCCCAACCTTCTCTCAGCACTGTGCTTATTGTTCCATTAACTCTCCCATCGCTCTCCTGCCCAACCCATCCCTGTGCATCAAGGAGGAAAATCCCTGAAGTGACTGTCTGTGCCAAACATCTACTTAAGCAACCCAATGGCACGGCCAAATTCAGGAGCTTTAGACATGGCTGCCCTCTTACGTGGCCTGTTAGCAGGGTTACAAGGGTATCTGCTGCATTTCTGAAGTTTTTAGAAGCCCATTTTCAAGTCTCAGGAGCAGCACATAAGCACACAGGACACATGCAGTAGTATGCTGAGAGATAATTTGATGGCCAAAACCTCCCCAGGTACGTACCACATGTTAGACAAATCTCCTTCTGAAGTCAGATGTGTTAAATAGCACGTTTCATGAATTTCTGGAATCAGTAAGTTTCCTGCAACTAGAAGTACAGATTTCTTTAACTTATATCTTTTAATCTTAGAGCTACAGCACGAGCCCACTCAGTGTACAACAGGCCAACTAAAGCCAACCCTCCTAAGCTGCTGCTGTGTATTTATCTGCCCGCATTGCCTACCCTCATTCCACCACAGCCACTCAAGCAAGCCCAGTCTATACATCCTCAGGTCAAAGTTAAGACATTAGAAGCCCCAGAGCTACTTCAAACAAAGGAGAACAAGCTTGCTAACATTATAGCCACACCTCACTGCCCAGAGGATATGAATTTTGCTTACTGACGAGTTGCACCCACTGCTCCATCATTAGCAAGCTGAAGACATCAGCACAGCTTTTCATTAAGTTGGATTGCTTTCAAGCCTCCCAAATGCCTTCCAAAAACAAAGGGTTGACCGACTCATCCTACAGCATCTGTTCATATTCGCTTCGTTTTGTCCAACACCACAGCAAGGCAAGTACCAACAGCCTGACCACAGACACACAGCTTGGCAGACATGAGGTTTAAGAGAAGTCTTGTTCAAACCTCTCAGCATCTGCTGAAGATCCAGAAACTAAGAACAGTCAAACCTGTGGTTGAGTAACACTCCCAAAAAGATTCCTCACACTCTCCTTGGCTAATTTAACTCTTGGACAAACACTAAATATAATGAGTTGATCAGGAGAAGAGACAGAATTTAGAAAAAACAAACACTTTCTGCAGATCAAATGCAATATTGTGGTTCAATGAGACAGAAAAAATCAGTAAATGGGGGTAATGAAGTACAATTAATACTGCAGAATTACGTTTTAGTTGTGAGAAAGAAGATGTATACTATGCACAGATAAGATTTCTAAAGCAATGCCAAGGCTTTGAAACAATGGAACATTTAGAACTGGACTTGGGGCAACTATCTAGATCCATTCAGGGCAAGTTTATCTCTTTATAGATTGCTACTTCAACGTCCAGTCCTATATACCAGTATCTCATATGAGGATAGCTGAGTGGTTCCAAGATTACATCAAGTCTCTCCATCAGAGTCAGCATACAAAAGCTATTAGAGCCCTCAAGTATCCCAGAGCTCCAGACATTACTTACTGGGTTCTATTCCATTTGGATCCTGATCACTGAAAACATAACACAGTTCAGACATCACTGGCAGCCCCTTCCAATACTGCACAGTTTTCACAAACCCAACCTCTGAAGGCTGTACAGGAGCATCTCTGAGTTGACTTTAGCAGCCAGGCTCTCACAACTTGCACAAAGTCAGCTTGAATGCATCAATTATATTGAAAATTATCTCTAACATCATTGAAATACGAAGCCCAAGAAAAAGGCATTCCATACTCATTCTTTTTCTCTAGCCTCTTTATTCCATCTAGTATTACATGGTGACCCCTAAGAAAGGCTAGACTAAGATTAAAAAAAAAAAAAAAAGCAGTGTTGCATTTTTCTCTCCACATACTCTGCAAGCTGATTTCATTTTGCAACCTGGATTTCACAAGATCAACAGATAAAGGGCCTGAAGGCAGATGGCTGTGCTCCAGCAGACTGACTGGAGTTAGCCAAGGGATGCCACAGCAGCTCAGATCCAAGATGGGAGAGGACTTTAGGACAGCATGACAAGCAGGAGATGGATTCCCTTTCCCTGATCCAGACACTAACAAATGACAGCCTTTGAAGAGCATAAACTGCTAAGGGCAAAGTAATAAAACTTTACCATCTAACTGGCCAACCAAGATAAGTCACAGATAACCGCACAACTTCTTTGCAGTTCAGAGTGATTCTGCACACCATAGATACCACCTCGCTGATGGCAGGAAAGTTATTGTAGCACTACTCCTGGACACAGTCAGGAAAAGGTTTTCAATTTCCATCTCTATCCCAGACAAATGCTTTCTTCAAGCCCTGGGTAAGACAATGCTGCCTGTGAGATCCTAGCTGATAGGAATCCAGTCTGACAATTAGGTTTTCAAGATTTATAATCAGTTAAGGAAGAACAGTGAGCAGTAGGCAGGCGTGCATTTGCACAGGAGGAGAGCAACACTTTGGTTTATGACTACATCTCAGTGTGGTGAGATATGGACTGTTTTTTCAATAATGGAGTGTTTCCATTCAGTTACATTTAAAAAAAAGCCTCTACTCAGGTTTCATGGAGAAGAAAAACAACCAAACACAGTCCTTGCAGTGTTAGAACAGAGATCAACGGAAGGAAACAAAAACAATATGAATCTGAGACTGATGAATTCGAGTTTGGAAAGCCTTGCCCAGAACAGCTTTATTTAATGGAAAGAATGAACTGACAACAATGCTTGCTAAATCCTTCCTGAAACAAGATCCATAAATCCAGTACAAAGCTCACATTGGACATAACCATTGGCACTAACTATTGCCAAAGGGTACAAATCCAACCTTCAATTTCTCATAGAGGCAGTTGCATCTGCAAGTTGTTAGCACAGGTGTACTTCAAACTATAAGAAATGGTTGAGCAGGGAGACAGGGAAGAAAGAAAGCAGAAGGTGATCATTTTAAGTTATGAGTCACAAAAAAAAATGGAGACATCAATGCCAGATTTGCCACCACTCAATTGCTTTCCCAGACTTGCAGCCAACTTAGTACTGCAGCTTCCTTTTTTCACACTCTTCCAGTTAGTACACATTTAAAAAAAAAAAAAAGTAGTTAGAAATCTTCCGGTCACCCCCCAACAACATATTCTTTTTCCAGAGATGCTGCTGCACGCAGACAAAGAGATCTGACACCAATTTAGCCTGACACCCACAAAACTAGTAAGCCAGTCCCACTGTTGTCATGCCAGTGGATAAGTGAAGATATTAACGCAGAGAATTTTTCAATTTGGACAAAGGGAACACAAGGGAACTACAGTACAGTGCTTTTATTTCCCCCCTCCAAACCTTGTTGGTTGTTTTTTTTTTTTTGTTTTGTTTTTTTTCTTTGTATTGTGAGATAGGAGAATCCCAAGAGAAAGCCTGAAACATGCCCATTTCCTACAGCTATATCCTGTTTGCCAACTCCGATATACAGCTCTGGGCAAACTGCCTGCTACAGCATAAGAAATTTAACTAAAAAAAACCTGCAGGAACCATAGTCTAGGTACCAAGAGCAGCACAGCAGCTTAGAAATAAGCCACCCATGGGAATCAATTGGTATATTCCTCTCCAGTGAAGCAGATATACAGACTACAAACCTATTTCAAGGTACTATCATCACAGGCAAAAAGAAAGAACGAAGAACAAGACAGGAAAGAGTCAACTCCTGAGATATTCCTTATTAAATCCTTATCAAATCCTCACCAAAACAAAGACCATGTGCAGCTGACGCTGCTTTTTAATTTTAAGATAAATTAAGTCTGAAATACACCTCCAGTTCATTCCAATTCTATTAAAAAAAACACTGAAAAACCCTAAGATCTGGCAACTGGCAAAATGTTTCAGTAAGAAAAGGCTTCAGAAGGGAGGCTTTCACTGCATAAAAGCCTTTAAATAACTTCTTTGAAACCTGATTCCAATCACCTGGCATATGCTATCTCAATATTTGACAAAGATATGGCAAAAATTTCCAGTTAAGGAACAGGGTGCCAAGACTCTTGCTTGGAAAAGCTGAGGGACTATGAATAATGTCTGCCTTACTACAGTGCTCCAAAGCCACCTGCATGTTTGCTGTCTCCATTCTCTCCTTCTCATCCCTGACAGGACTGCTGTTAGGGGCTCTCCAAGGTTAACACTTGCACATCATCCCTCTGTGTATGTGCTTTGTTACACTTGGAATGCAGTCCTAGCTCAGCTCCTGCTAGTCTCCACCAGGAGCAACCGTGGATCATAGAGAGATTCCTTGATTTGCAGAGCCCACTAACTCTGCTTTCAAGTCAGTTTTGCATTATACTATAAAGCAGGAATTCAGGTGAAGTACAGGCAGCACATGGCAAAACTCAAAGTGTCTTGTTTTATTTTTCAAACAGACTGTTGCAATGCAAAATAAAGCTGGGCTGTAAGAAGTCCTGCACCTTCCCCTTGCTGCAGTTGAGGCTTAAGTGATAGAATTCAACTTCTTGCACAAGCTTTCTTTCCAAACATATAGTACTGAAAATTCTTCATCAGGGTTTGGAATAGAGGTGAGGCATAAAAATACCCTCACTGGGATGCATTCTCCTCCATGAATAGATCCCATGAAGATTTAGCAGATTTTCATCCTTCTGTTCTGATAACAGGGAAGGTGGAAGAAGCTATTTTCTGATATGTGTTGGTATTTTGAGGCAATCCTCCATCTGTGCTGACTGTTCAGATTCTCACTCTGACAAGCACTAACGTGCTAATTCAAAACAGCCTATTTCAGTACAACAAACAGAAATAATTGCAACACAACAGAACTGGACTTGAAGAACTCAGACCTTTATCAGCTGAAATATGCAATGGGAAGCAGCTCCAGAAAGGACTTCTCTTCAAGTTTAAAGACAAACAGAAGAAAAAGTCTGGCTCTTCCTTGGGAGAAAAGGAAGCCACACCTGTGTCAATAATCTGTGGTATTTAGTACTGCAGGGAGTGAGGAGTCTGCTACAGCTTGTATGCCTGGCGGGGAGAAAGGAACGAGCATGTCCATGGACGTGTCTCATCTCCCAAGCAGCTCACAGGCTGGACTGGAGCCAGAAGCTATGAAGTAGGTAAACCAGCTTCAAATGCTGTGATCCATCTCCCTCTTGGAGAAATAGGACTGAAATACATGGGGGAAGAGACCAAAAAATAATCATACAATTTTTATAAGAAATAATAATTAGGGAAAAAAAAAAGAATCAAAGATGCTGAACACAACTTTGTTTCTTGTTGCTGGCATTTACTAATGTCAGCCACACGATTAAAAATGGGAACCTGGAAAGGCATCAGCTGCTTCAATGTTTGGGCACTCATTTTTAAGAGTAGAGAGGACAGGAGGAGAAGCTGAACTAACTCTACTCCCCCTAAAGGCTTTCCACTGTAACACTGCCTGCTCAACTGCCAATCTTCCTGATTGCCTCCACAGAGAACTGCAAAAGAGCATGCCAAAATGAGGAAAAGTGTGTAGAGCTGGAAGGGCAGACAGCACTCTGCACAAGTATACTAGAAGATAGAGTAGAATGAAACCAGTCTAAAACTGCAGAGCTTCTCTCTTGCAGGCTGTACTCACAGGCAGACAAATGAGTGGGAAACAAACCACTGGAGAGCCAACCTTAACTTGAGCCCTGAAAGCTGCACGGAGCTCCAAGCACAGCCATGTGTAACACAAGGCCATTTTTAAAGCATGGCAGCTCTTCTGCCAGTCTTGTCTGTTAGAGCCCAAAATACTAAGCCTGATAGCATCAGAAAGGGAGGGCAAGGGACAACATAATATGTTTTTTTTTTTTTTAATTCTGTTGAGATTTCAGCAGTGCCTTTCTACAGCACACTTCTAAAGCCATTACATCTCCCAGATCCAACCACTGCAAGATCAATACACAGCTGCACCAGCCACCAAGAGCACAGTTTTTGGGCAGAACAGCAGCTTTAACAGTTGTTCTTCAGTCAGGTGACCTGTAACATTCTAAGCAGAATTTTTTGGATTCCTTCTAAGCAGCTGAAAGTATCAAGGACTGGTATTTCCTAAACAAACTTCATCCTTTGCCACCACTACAGCAAACAACTCTGATTTATTTTCTAAAGTTTTTAGAGGCCAGCTCCTTCTTTTACATCTTGCAGCCTGTGAAAATGGAAGAACAGCTTTCTATTATAGATACCATTTTTCCCTTAATGCTTTTTTTTTTTTTTCCTTTTCCCTTTTTCAGAGTAAAATAATTACATGGGGTGTAAGTTCCTGAGTACATTCACGTATCTTCTGATAATCTGGCTAGATGAATGCATGCTGAATACAGAGAAATTCACATGCCTTATCAAAATGAGAGTCAATCATCAGGACTACACTACTACACAATCCCCCACTTACTTGTTCTTATCCTCTAAGGCTTTTACTTGAAATCAAGATAATTTTGGTATTTAAACAGACAGATGAATGACTAGGCAAGATATATTTAAAAAAAAAACAACCCACATCACAATCAAAAGCTCTACCTTAATACATATCTATGCATCATAACACAGGGAAGTTATTCACAGGTTGACTGGATTGATAAGGGCTCTACAGCTTTGATGACTACCAAAAGGTGGTGCTTAGACATGCACAGAAACACAGCATACCTCTGAAAACGGGACACCTTTCTGCTACCTTCCACTTGGATTGCTTCTCAACAGAATACCACAAAGATGCAGGAGGGCCCTTAAAACAAAACCAGAGAACATAGCTTCTTCTGAAAGTTACTCCTTTCAAGTAACTGTTACCATGTGTTAAGCATATACTTGCATAGGGAGTGCCAATATTTATCAGAGTTCCTGTGCTGGCTAGTCCTGATAACAGAATCAAAGCTCAAGAGTTAATGATTCCCTCTGTGAAAATACCAGCAAACCAAGCTGAAGGGCTGTGCCCTGTCCTCCTGCAGTCTGTTACTCATCCAGCCCTACAGCACCAAGCACAGAACCCTTCCAGTAAGACCTGGAGCACAAAGTCAGCACTTAAGGTTCATGTTCCTCCTCCTGCAGGGCTGGCCCCTGTAACAAGCTCTGCAGTCTGGTTGGTACCTTGTTCCTACATCAAGGTTGCAACCATAACCAGTAGCTGGCAAGAGCCCAAGCACCTGGCAGGCACCACAGGGCCCTTTAACCCTCATCATTCCAAACCAATACTGCCAGCAGAATGTCAAATTTCAGGTATTTTCACAGTGTCTTCATTTTGTACTCATGGTTCCATCACCTGATGAAACGATCTAAGAATCCATCCAGGCTCTGGGATTCCAGAAGACACCAGTCCTTTACCAGCAGTTTCTGTGAACCACTTCTTTTCCCTAAGCAGAAAGCGTTGTTTCTGAAATCCCTTTAAGACAGTAGCTTGTTTGAAGTTTGTAACTGCTTATTTAATACTAAAAGCAGGGACCACTGAAGCCATTTTGGCTACTAACAATGTGCTGCTCCAAAGTCTGAGCACATCCTTCTGAGATAAATTTGGAGAAGCAATTTCCTTTACCTAGCTTTGAATCTCTCATTTTCTGTGGGTCCCTGAAACACTTCAGTTACAGAATGCAAGAATTCTGTCTGACTTTGCTTCCTAAAGAGGAGAAATTGTTTTATTACAAGCATATAGCATTCAGGACTGCCTCACAGGTGTGCAGTAACAGAAAATCCTATGAGCTAAAAGCCTGATGTGGGATAATTCTTTCAGATGCCTGATGAAGCCTAAATACTCTTCTATACCTGGCACATCTCTTTCCCCAAATAGATTCATAGAAAATTTCCACTTGACTCCCCAAGGGTAGACAACACAGTGGACTGATATCAGTATTTTATTTTGATAAGCTCATTGAAACTTTCTGCTCAGCAGAAGATAAGTTTAAAAAAGAAAAAAAAAAAAAAAAAAAAAAAAGATGAAAGCTGCAGTTCCAGCCAGGCCTTCTTATTTCCTTTACCTCTAGTGAGGAACAAGGGCTGTAAGGATAGACAGATGTGATGAGTCTTCAAGATCAAGACGGGTAGAGTCAAGATTAAAAACCAGAGGCAAATGTAAATACCATATACTGGAGTAGAAAAGTCTCCCCACTGCATCTTTGAGGCAGGCCATGAATTCCACTCTCCCCATCATCACTTTACCATTACAATTGTCACTGCCAGTTTTTACACCATTCCCCACTTTTAGTCTCCTTATTCATATCCAAAACTGACCACCACGCTGGAGGTTTTGTGTTTGTTACTATCCAAGCAAAAAATGAAGCCAAGTCACGGGATGCTCCAGCAACAAGGAACTCCTCCACACAACTTGGCCTGTCAGCTGTTCTCCTCAATTATTCAAATAAGATAAAATAGTTCATTCACCACATGTTCAGATGGGAAAACAATAGAAAAAGAATCTGAATGTATACTCAGAACTTGAAAAGACTATAATTAACTAATCATTTGCAATGGTTTCATGTCATTCATGCATTTTAAAGGATTGGCCTTCTGCACACAGACTCAGACACTGGGAACACCCTAGCTGCATACAAAAGGCTCACATCATCTATTTAAGTATGTTTTCAGGCCTGTGACATCTCATAGTAAGAATGAGAGCAAGAACAGCTACAGCACTCAGCTGGGAAAAAAGAAATAAAGTTATCCAAAAGTGTCAGCTAGGTAATCAAGTGCCTCACTTCCCGCCACACTTTGGATTTAGAGTAACCACAACTCTTACTCTCTAGTTCTCACATACACTGCAAGCTCAAAGCAGTGAGGAAGGAACCAGGAGAACACTGCCACTTGGTGGAAAAGGGAGATAAACATTTCTTACTGCTGCAAGTAGAAAGGACTTTTACACAAATTTTCTATTCCTTCCCACCATACCAAATGAATTTCTTTGTAGTACGGCTACAGCAACTCCCTTCAGCATCCCACACTATGCTTTACAACATGAACACACCTTGTCTGGGCTGTCTTGCAGTATGCTCATAGCAAAGGAGGCTGTGTTTTTTTTTCCACTTACATTTAAGGACCACTATTAAAGATAACAAAAGTCTAGAACTCATGAAGTTCAGATCTGCCTCCCCGATAATCTTCTCAAATCCTCACTTTTCATGCCATGCTAGGATGAAAGGAATTGTATTTTACTTTCTAACTGCGAAAGCCAAAAGCGACAATCAATTTAGCAAGCATTGTAAGGAAGTAATACCAGCTTTACAGCTGGTAACTTTATTTTAAAGCAGAAAAATTAGTCTACTCAAGCTAAAGTATATAGTCTGAATGTCTGTTTTTCTCTAACACTTCAGTTCAACCTACCTGTTTTGCTGTTAACTACTCAGAATGTTCTTACCTGAACTGCCTGTTTCTACTTGGGTGTGCCTGTGCTGAATAAGAACATTCCAAATTCAAGAAGCAGAGGAAAGATGCCCATTCTACTTATTGTCATTTTTACAATCCACTAAGCTGCTTCTTCTGGTGTTTTTTCTACTAACAAATTTACATAGAGATTTCACCGTATCTTGCTTTGAGGCATCTTCTTAAATCTGCAGAGGATATATATTTCTTGTAAAGAAGAGATCACAGAGGAACAGGTGTTAAAACTTCAACAGCATTCACACACTGCTTCTATGTCAACTGTTTCTACTTACTTTTCCTAATGCAGAGAAAATGACAGCATGGCAGGTTCCTTTATCTTAAGAAGTTTGCTCATTATGTAAAAGGGTTTTAATGAAATTTAACTTGGGAAACCAATTTATATAGCAAGATAAGTAGAAACTGAAAAAGCAGTTTATGTACTACCATAATCTATAGTAACTTTCAGTTGCAGACAGGAGGTCAAGCTCAGACTCTTTCTGCCTGAATCCAGGTCTCACTGCTTTGTATTTCAATCGAACTTCCTTTTGCCACACATTTTTTCTAACAGATGTAAGTGTTAACTGTAAAACCTGGAAATGTTTTTCTGGGCACAACTGAATTGATAATGTTGATAATTGACATGTTTTATGACCTCAGGGAACATGTGATATTTATTCATTAAGTGGTTCTAACTACAGCTTTTCAAATAATGCTGGTCAGAAATAAGAGAATTCTGCACTTAACACCACCTCTCCCTGATCACTGAAAAACAGGCAAGATGCTGTCACAAAATACACCTCTGATCTAACTCAGAAGACTGCAGTTCCTCACCATCACTCAGTCCATAGCTTAACTACTTTACTAATTTTGACAGAAGCCAGAATTAAAGTCAAAAATCACGTTACATCTACAAAAAGAAAGTACAAAACTAGCTACAGAAGATCAGAAATGAACACCAAAGCCATGCTTTTAAGACTTTTTCCTCTTGTACTGAGCTTTCCCCCCACCACCGTGCCACACTTCCAAATACCTTTAGGTCACCAGCCTCAGGTTTTTCAGTCTCTGAATCGTCATCTTCCTACAAGACAAGAATTTACAGGATTAAGCTTAAAGAGAAGGCTGGAAAGTAACTGCACTTATAGCAAAGGGCTTGTGCTCAGCAGCCCAGCAGTTCTCCAAGACCCTTCTAATGGAAGTTACTTTTGCCCCACCCACTCATGACCAGCAAACAAGCCCTACGGTAATAGGGGAAAAAAACAAAACTGTAGTTTTGTTAGAAGTTTGTTTCCTTTTTAAGGTAAGAGCATAATTCAGTAGCAAACGTCTTCCACAAAAGTCACGTTGCTCCTCAATGTTCAGAGCTAGACAATAAAAATCAACAGAGCTAGGAAGAAAAATATTTGTCATTTGATAATTCTGTCTTTTCTGGTTGGCAGGTGGGGGCTTCTCTTGCACTCGCCCCTGTTCAGCAGGGCTCACAGCAAAAGCAGCACTTGCAAGGCCTATTATATTCCCAAGCACACACCAGCGACACATAGAAGACACACAACTTGCCTGCCATCCAAGCAAACATGCAGGCTTGGTGAGGATCTGCCCTAGTGCCAAGTTTGAAAGATCCAGTAATGTTTATTGACACATCTTTCCTTGCATAGTGCTCTCGTGGCCTCATTTACTGATTACATGAACGTCCATAGAGAGGAACATCCCACTAGTTTCAGTTTCAGATAACAGATACCAGCTAATTTTCATCTCTACCCAGATATAAGAAGAAACTGGCAAGTTTTTGCCTTGAGAGCTCTTGAAATACCAGATTCAGCCTTGTATAAAATTCTCATGAGAAGTAGTAAGCAATAGCTTTGATACAAAACTGGTAGATAAACCTACTGTTCCATTGCCCAGTGCTTCACTGGGGATCCTAGAGCTATGTCTGTAAATAGATACTCTGGGTTCAAAGCAAATAGAGGAGTAGGAAAAAAAAAAAATAGTTTTCATGCTCACACAATTCAAAACAGTTTTTCCTTTGAACTTCACTACTTCATTTGAGCTTTGGCCCCAAAATATAACTTGGTATTTCAAAACAAACAAACAAAAAAGATTACGTGCAACTGAGAGGAAGGGTTAACATGAAGTGCACACTTCAGGGTGTTAGCATACACTCAGGTTCTGGCAAGGCAAGCTACAGAATGATTACCCAGTGACACCAAAGTTTTAATTGCAGGAATTAACATGTGCATACCACAGAAGTGAGATACCAAACCCTTTCTTCACTTCAAATACTCTCCATCTTACATTCCTAAAGCATACATGTGTGCCAATAACTCAGTTTTAGCAATCAAGTTCAATAACAGAACTGTATAACTGAAGAAGAACCACAGTACCAAGTTAGTTGGTACTTGATCACAAGTGAGATTTCTCTCCAAGCTCCCACGCACATTCAAAAAGAAGCAATTTTCAAATAATAACAATAAGTTTAATCATTCATTAGATGAACACTTAACTGAAATAGCTTCAAAAACCTTCTAACCTAGCTGGGGACATCTCTGAAACAGCAAGAAAACATTACTGAAACTTCCTCTGAAGATAAAAATAACAAACAGCAGATAAGATAGATAATATAAGCACTGGGTTATTTTGTTAAAGCCCCAAAACAACCTGAATCCAATTTGTACTGCTTTCCAAAAACAGCTCGTAATCAGTAACTACCCATGCTACACTCTATCAAGGAATCCCTTGATTCTAGTTAAAGAAAATATGCTGCTGTCTTGCAACAAGACTACAGATAAGGCACCCTAATTAATCTCCACAGATCAGTACAATAACTGAAAACATATGCAAGATTTCCTAGCTAAACACTGGAGTGATTTCACCAATTGCCATTTCTTACATAGTACCTTGAACTTCCCAGGTAATGGATGGTTAAAATCTATACTGACAAGGCATGTTCAATATAGACTACCCATTTTACATACTTAGTTGTTGAGGAACATCCGCATCACACCTACCACTGTTAAAATGAAGAGATCTCACTGAAAGAGTCTATAAGCCTTGGATATGAAGAGGAGAATGACTAATGCAGTAAAGAAGCGTTATTACTTCACTTAGCCAGACAATCACTGCGAATGCTATTGCTCACACTTACTCCAGTCAGAAACAGAACAAAACAAATAGGAAAAGAGACAAATTTCTTCTCTGCTAAGTGGGGAAGCAGATGGCCAGAGCAGTGAGGGTCACATAAGAGAACGATCTAATGCACACAAAGTAGATTTCAATAAGGGGAAGCTGTAGCAACACAGCCCTATTTCCTTCATGTACTAAGTTGCCAAAAAATAGAGTAGAGTAAAAATAAAACAGGGTTCTGCAAAAGGTTGATAGAAGAAAAAGGAGACAAGAACCTCCTCCTACCTCCTCAAGACTTATTGCTTCACTCCTCCAGACACACCAGAAGTATTTGTCCTTTTTTGTGTAATAGGTGCACTCACGTGCAGTAAACTAAATGCCCTGTCTTAAAGTGCATCAGTTGTTGTGGTATTTATGTGGTATTATATACATGCCATGCACCTATGACAAACAAAAGCCACTCAAGTCTAGACAAGACACTGCTACATCAAGTTAACTTGATGTAGTAAGTTGAGTTACACACAGAAGAATAATTGAAGACGTGACAGAACTTCATTCTTTTCAATTTTCCAGCTGACAACGCAACAGCATTTTTCTCCCTTAGCATTCTCATACATGCTAACAATGCTTAAGGAATAGTGTACATTCACAGTGACAGTTTCTTCCCCATAGAAGAATCAAACAGCATCAACAGAGTTAGTAACAAGCAGCAAGATCTGCACCAAACTGCCATTGGGCTCCAAGGCAAATGCCTTCTATTTGAAAATAAAGTGAATTACAATACTTGAGAAGTGCTGAAACCTGCACCAGGAGGCAGTGCCACCAGCTTCCAGCTCAGGGTGCCACTCAGGGGCTCTCCCAGGAGCAAAAGGCTTTGCAACGCATGACTGCGAGCAAGACAAGCCCCAGGAACTGCGAGATACTTACTGACTGCCTGCTGTTCTCGTCGTCCTCTTCTTCATATCCCTCCTCATCCCCATCCAGGCGGCTGAAATCATCTTCTCCATACCCAACCGAGACGAGCCCTCCTTTCTCTCCTAAAGCAAAAGAGGAGAAAAACAGAAAGCAAACAATGAGAAAGGAGAGATAAAACGAGCGGGGCCTTCCCCTCTCTGATAGGAAGGCGGGGAAATGGCTCCAGGTCAGTCCACTGCTTTCCCCAGGCCCCTCCCCACCCTCACCCGTAGCCGTTCCCCCATCGCTTCCCGCCGTCCCGGTCTCGCTATCCGACTCTGGGTCTGAATCCTCAGCATAAACCGCCAACGAGGACAGGACGCTGCGCTTCGCCGCCGCCATTTTCTGCCACAGGCGGGCGCGCTTCCGTCGCGCAGAAATGACGTCAGAGCAGTCGCCATAACAACGCCGCCCTCTTCCTTCCGCTTTAAACGGGCGCTGATCAACGTGGGAATGTCGATGCTGGCACACTGCGAGACGGGCAAAACTCTCAGTGAAGACATTATATAGGATGAAATGAAGGGTCAAAGGTGAGACGGGTAATTTTTTTGGGGGGTTGCTTTGCTTTTTAAATTTTAAGATGGGGTTGGCCCTTTAAGAGCGGCTTCTGACGTCATCACCCGGCGCCACAACGGCGCCCGCCTGGAACCCGAGGAAGCGCAGAGAGTGGGGGCCGGGGTGCGGAGGGGTTCGGTTGGGGAAGGGGCGGAAGGATACGGCCCGTGGGCGCGTTGAGGGGAAGCTGTGAGGGGCTGGCGGCGGGAACGTGCTCCGAGACCCCCAGCTGACCCCGCCTCATGGAGATCTCACAAGGAATGAGGCTGAGGGGCAGCGAGGGGGCAGCTCCCACAAAGGGGGGATCTGTCAGGGGAGCAGGGCGGGGGGCTCGCCTCAGAAGGGGGGACTCAGTATCAGTTCCTCCATCCGCAGCTTCTCCGAGATGAGCAGCACGGCAGCCCCAGGCCTGCAGGGCAGGGTCCGGAAAACGCTGGGAAAGGTCTTCGGGTTTGAATCGTTCAAGACTTCCCTGCAGGAAAGTGCAACCATGGCTGTGGTGAGAGGTGAGGCTCAGCGTCTGAAAGCTCTGCAGCAGCTGGCTCTGAGAAGACGCTGCCTGCTCCATGAAGGACCACCAGCCCTCTGAGCCCTCCTCAGCCTCCTCTGCTCAGAGATCACTTCAGTGGCATAGGAGTGCAAGCATGTGTTGCAAACGAAGTTTTCTGAGCATGGCTTTGGTGTACCTGTTCTCCCATATATTTATTTTGTAAGAGCCCTATTGCATTGATCAGGAATAGCATTCAATTTTAGTGTTTCCAGTATCTCCATCAGAGGCATCTGGTAGCATGCTTTGGTCAGATGAGGTTGAAACTACCCACATTTCTACATTTGCAGAGTTAACCTCTATTGTCTGAATGATGTGGACGTTATCGGAAACACACAGCTGTGCTGAAGTTAACTGTCCACCACTGTTGGTTGGACAGGCAGCTCACACACACATACACACACTGCTGACCATCTGCTCTCCTTGCAGGTCTCATAATGCAAATCAGAACAGTGTAAAATTCAGCATGCAGGATGTGGTTACAGTTTTCATCTGTCACCTGCAGATGTGCTACTGATAATAGATTGGCTGAAAGTAGTGTTCTGTTAGCTGGCTGTTTTTCCATGTTAAAACTATATGTGTTGGCATCTTCCTGACTTGAAGTAGTTTCTCCTTAGCATGGTGACAGTTACTAACGGAATAATGTTATCTGTGTGGTTGAGATTTACTTTTTGGGATAAGCTTTGGGAGGGTGTGATAAAGATCTGTCCTGGGACTGGTTGTTTGGTAACTGGAGGCCTGTAAGATGAGTGAAAGCAGCTAATCTGTAAGAGAATCAGCATTAATCTGGATTAGCTATTTAACTTCTCTTTATCTTGGTTTCTGTGCACCTTCTGGTATTTGTGAAAGGCTGTTCCTTAATGTTCACAAAGTGATCAGAGATTCTTTGAAGGAAAGCAATGCAGGCATGCAAATAATTATCCTTTTGGAACCCGAAATGAAGTGTCTTTTGTTGGTATGCTACATGGTACGTGCACAGATTTGCTGTTTCTCACAGATTACATGCCTTTGTGCCCATCCCTCCAGACAGAGCCCTGGGAACTCGCCATCACTCAATAGCCTTGAGCTTTGTTCTGTTGTCTTTGCAGGCGAGAAGGATGTCTTTGTATGTATGCCCACAGGGGCAGGGAAATCCTTGTGCTACCAGCTTCCTGCAGTTCTGGCAGTGGGCATCACCATTGTCATTTCACCTCTGATTGCACTGATTCAGGTAACTGTCTCCTGTTAGCTGTGGAAAAGCAGTCAGTGAAAGGGGTCAGGAGACTTTGGAGGCACAGCTGTCTCTCTCTTTTCTGACCACAAGGCTTTGCTGTTACTCTGCTTCTGCATTCTTGTCTTGATGTCTTGGCATGCTTTCTTTAGCCTGGTGACAGGTGAAGAGGCTTCAGATTAACTGCCTAATAGGATGGATCTGGTTTGATATATGTAGCTCTGTAAAAGAGGGCATTCCTTCCTTGATAATAGCCTGCTGAATTCTATAACTGATTCTTTTTCTATTTTCAGCAGCTGTCTTTTATCTCCATTGTGCTGTACAGAAGCAGCAAAGTTGAGTACCCCAAACGTACCAACTCTTTACTCAGAAGAAAACTTCCATTTTACCTACAGGGTTACAACTCTAGTAATGATGAAATTGCTTCTGAAGGCATAATTTTTTTTGCATCAAACTGTCTTTTGTTGTGGTCTGTCTTTGTGTCATGGGGAGAAGCTGGTTTAGCAGAGCTCCTCCTTGAGCACTGTCATTGATATGACCTTTTGTTTGTGTATTTTGCCTTTTCTACTGTTTTCATCACCTAATGCTTCCCTATAAGAGCAGCTATAGCACTAACAATGCACAATAGCTGGTGTTGTAGCCTACAGTGAACATCAAGAATTAAGAATTGGCTTGAAACTGAAACCGGTTAGAATGATAAGATGAGGCATTAATCTTTCAGGATTACTCATATCTTTTGAAATGTTATGTGCTAGTCAAGCACAAGTGAATGGAATCAGTGTCTGGATAGAGTGCATTGTACATCCCATGTTCATCTAGGTGTATCTGAATGTGATGCTGTTTTCTTCCTGATTTTCAAAACATGATTCTTGTTCACACTCACTTCTGTTACAGTGGTGATTCACACTAGCCTTTGTGTTTCATCTTATCTCAGCCAGCTTTACAAAATCCTTTGGTTATTTTGGAATGAAATGTGCTCTGTTTTTGTATAGCAGTTTTATTCATTTTCCATCCATGACAACTTGGTAGGGTAAATTTTGAGACATTGGTGCTCATTTCATCTCACTGTGGCTATGACTAAGTATTCTGCATCGCTCTGTGCTGATATTCCTTAGTAGCAAAGTGACCATTTAAAGTGAATGGAAGCTGAAAAAAGGAGTTGGATGTTAAGAGCCAAACAGATACACTGACTGCTGAAGATAAGGGCGTCTGGAGCGAAGTGGTAAATAGCTGCACTATAACTGGATGTTATCCTGAGGCTTGGTCCTGGAGGTAAAAGTTGGGGCCTCATAAATCTTGCTTGTAGACTTCCATAGCGATGGAGGCTTTCTTTAATGCTATTTCCTTCTCATTTTATTTTCATTATATATTCACTCCAGGACCAAGTGGACCACTTGCTGGCTCTGAAGATCAAAGCCTGCTCTCTGAACTCCAAGGTTTCCGCCCAGGAAAAGAAGACCATCTTGGCTGACTTAGCAAATGAGAAGCCCCAGATAAAGCTTCTGTACATCACCCCAGAGATGGCAGCTGCCTCATCCTTCCAGCCTACACTCAACTCCCTAGTGTCTCGAAATCTCCTGTCCTACCTGATAATTGATGAAGCTCATTGTGTCTCCCAGTGGGGACACGATTTCCGACCGGATTACCTGCGGCTGGGCACCTTGAGATCTCGCATACCCAATACACCATGTGTTGCTTTGACTGCCACTGCTACCAAGCAAGTCCAGGAGGATATTGTGACAGCACTTAAGCTAAAGCAGCCACTTGCCACCTTTAAGACTCCTTGCTTCAGATCTAACTTGTTCTACGATGTGCAATTCAAAGAGCTTTTGACTGATCCTTATGCCAACTTGAAGGATTTCTGTCTGAAGGCACTGGAAGTGAAGAACACCACTGGGGTAGGTTTTTCATTTGAGGAAGAAGGCTAGGCTGAACCAAATCTTCCTTAGTGGTCAGTGATTGGTGATGAGAATGGCCCTGACAAGTCTGTGACAGGAAAGGAGGAAGGAGCACCTGGAAGGAAGGTGCTCATTTGTTTTTTAGTTCCTCTAAAACAAGTAGAATATGGAACTGCATTTTTTTTCAAATGCAGATGTCTTCAGAAAGGGGTTGATTTAAAAGAAAATGTATTAGGAGTATGCAAATAGTATTTCTGTCTTTGTTATTTCATGTCCCAGGCAGTCAGTGTATGATAGTGTTCTGCTCTTTCAGTGTCAGTGATGAAATACAACAAGGACAAACAACAGCACTTGGAGTGCTGTGTTGAATTTCTTGCTCTAAAACCAATTCCCAAAATAACTTGGCAAATAAGTCAGTCTCTGCACCTTAGTTTATTGCAATGTGGAGGGTTACTGCTTCTTGCTTTGTATTCTTTGAGAGAGGTTGGGGGACCACGTTTGTTTGGCGTTTTTTAGTCCTTGTAGGACTTGTAAGGGAGCTGTCCTTAAATCTAATTTACTTCTGTGCCAAGACAATATCTTTAAGTTGCTGTGGAACCATCTTGGAGTTGAGATGAGCTTTAGACATCCCTCCATTTCCTCTTTATTGATGACTGCAGCTTTGTTGATTGACTTCAGCCAGCATCACAGACTTTCTCTCCTGTGTGCCCAGGTGTACTCTGGCTGTGGCATTGTGTACTGCAGGATGAGGGATGTGTGTGACCAGCTGGCTATTGAATTGAGCTACCGAGGAGTGAAAGCCAAAGCGTATCATGCAGGTACTGAAATCTGCATCTCTCAGCAGCTGGTAGAATTGAACTATATCACCTTTAAGGTATAGATGGGATTATCTAGAAATTAGGTTTCTTGGCGTGGTCTGCAATGTGTCTAATGGTCATGCATCTTTGAGGTAAATATGGGTCACAGAGCAGAACAGCATTCTCTCCACTTCAGAGCTGTTGGTTTTGTTGGATCTTACATGGCCTAAATATAACTGCACTCCTCCCAGGAATGTTCCAGATTTTTCTCTTTGGAACAGAAACAGCTGCTGCTGACTTCTGCTTGATCCCTGGCCAGCTTAAACATGGACAGAGAAGAGTGTGTACATTGGTTTGTTTTCAGTTGAGGGGGTTGCAGTGGGGGAATGTGAGGAAGGGGCACAAAATACTTCTTCCCTTTTTTGTTTTATTTTGTTTCCTTTCATCTTTTTCCATTTCCAGGGCTCAAGGCAGCTGACAGGACTTCAGTCCAGAATGAATGGATGGAGGAGAAGATCCCAGTTATTGTTGCAACCATCAGTTTTGGAATGGGAGTAGACAAAGCAAATGTCAGGTTTGTGAACTGAGTGTTGTGCTCCACCAGAGACTGAAACCTGAGCAGGAGGAAGGGAAAACCTCAGTGTCTATTACCTGGTACATCTGACTCAAACACTTGATGAAGACTTGCTGAAACTCATAAAAATATAGCTGGAAGTTTTCTTAGAAGCCATGCAACAACCTACATGGAGCTGATCTTTACTCAAAATCCACGTAAAGCAATTACTCTGAGTGCTGTAGGAGAGTAACAAGACATCACTGAGGCTATCACATCTATTCACAACTGTGCCATTAAACTGTGCCTTGTTAAATAATTATGCCATCCTCTGTGCTGACAGATAACAGGATTCTGTAGCAATATCAGACTGTTTTACTGCTTGTTGCATGTAACATGCAACTAATTTTTGAAAGAGTAGCGTGAATTAATGACCTGCTGAAGTTAGTTTCTCCCCTGTTCACTGCAGTTGCCAATAAACCAGCAAAAAATATCTGAAATGCATAGAGCTGACAGAGGGTAAAATATAGCTAAAACATGCAAAGCTTTAAAAAGACCAGTTTTGAGGCAGACTGGTATTTAAAATATTGGCAGCATTACTGCATGGTAAAATGCTCAGATCTCTCAGGACTGAACACAGGTATGAACTGAGTTTTTAAATATTCAAACACAAGCAGATTTAAAGCACTGTCTTGTGGCAGTGCGTTTAAAAACATTCATTCGGGGATTACTTACAGTTTAGCAGCAATTCGTAGTCATATTTGCTGACTTGGGAAAGGTGCCTTTGTCTACAAGTAAGTTTGGTGAGGTAGAATTTTCCTCGCAGACTTCATTGTCAAAATGTCTTTTTAAAATCAAGTATTTCAAATTGTGCTCCAGGGAATAAATAGGGCTTTTTAAAATCCCTTGTTTTATGGTAAAATATTCTGAACTCCTTAAATCAGTGTCCTTATTCTTGCTCTTCACAGCTGTGCAGTTATGTTTGGATATTTGTGTGCCCTTTTGCTTTCAGCCATTTTGTGTGGTGTCCTGCTCACTTGTTCACATGCATTGGCTTACATAGTTCTGCTGCTTTCCTTCTGTCTTATGTTAAGCCACTTTTATGTTCAGAATCCCTTGTTCTGCTAAATTCTCTGTCTTTTATGCTTTTGCTGCCTTATTATTTACTCTGTTGTTAATATCCACGAACACATTTGCGTGCGCCCTGAGTTGAGAAAGCCTTGTGTTTCCATTGTGTTATCACTTGCAGGTTTGTTGCTCATTGGAACATTGCCAAGTCAATGGCAGGATATTACCAAGAGTCTGGCAGAGCTGGGAGAGATGGGAAGCCCTCCTGCTGCCGCCTCTATTACTCTAGGAACGACCGGGATCAAGTTAGCTTCCTGATTAAGAAGGAGCTCTCTAAAATCCAGGTAAGTTTGGCAGAGCAGGCATCCATCTGATCCACCTAAATAGGCAAAATGAAATGAGTGTTTTTTTCTGGAGCTGTAAGAGAAAGTTTTGAGTATAGAGCTGTCTGTAACCCAGTTTCAAGGGAGAGCAGTGAGGTAAGGGACTCTGGGCCCAGCTCAAGCCCTGTTAGAGAGGCACGGTTGAGCAGAAACAGGATGGTGCTTGTACCAGTTTCCCACATTGCTCAGGAAGAATAGATTTGGTTATCACTAGAGTTAGTTGACCTGTTTGTATTTGAATTGAAGACTTGTCCCTCTCTACTTTCAGGAAAAAAAAGGTACCTTAAAAGAATCTGACAAGGCTGCGATGACAGCTTTTGATGCTATTGTAAGCTTCTGTGAGGAGTTGGGGTGAGTACACTTCTTCCAAACAACATTTAATATTGTGGAAGCCATGTTCTATCTCTTTTGAGGCACTGTTATGGCAGAGATCTTTCTGCAAATGCATGTCCAAGAAAAAGAAAATACTGACTGATTCAACTGATATTTTGCTGTCCAGCCTGAGGAAGGCATCCCTCAGACATTTGTCATTCATTCTCACCTCTGAGTTAACTGAGATGTTGGTTAATGGAGAAGTATAATTTCTCATTATATGAATTTTAATGTTTTGTCTGTGGTAAGATGACTTAGTTCCAGTTGTTTTTGTTTTGACTCTTTCCTCCCTCAGCTATCATTTCTCTTTTAGGATAATTAAGCAGCCTCATCCAAGACAGGATAGAACCACTTAGCTTTAAAACCTCAGGAGCTCCACTCTACAAAGAATGAGGTCTCCTTGATTTTCATTAAGCTTAGAAAAACCTGGTGGTGCTTAGATCCTTTCAGAAACAGGCCCAAATTATGGATCTGCCCCATGTAATTGCAGACTAGCAACCACAACATATATTGTTCAGGTTTAGTTCATGCTTTGTAAGCTGTAATTGTACTAATTACTATACTGGATAAAACATTGAAGCTATAATTTTACCAGTACAAGAGCAGTATGTATTCACTAACTGAAAGTGACCAGCATGTGTCCTGCTTTCAAGTTCATGTTTTGTTTCATTCTTCACACTTGTATCTAGGACAAGTTTTTCAAGTGATGTGTGCTTTTTCTGATGCTTTGGTGAGAATAGAGAGAAAACATTCTCCTTTGCTTAGGTGAATAACAATAGAAACAGAATTTCAGTGGCTATGTAAGAGATTTATGTAAGGGAAGCCCACTAACCTAATTAGAAATCATGTCTTTTTTGTTGTTGTTGTTGTTGTTGTTGTTTTGTTATACCCTCCCCAAGCTTAAAAAATGGGCATAAAACATGTGCATTCCAAGATCACACATTACAGCACCATTGCCTGACTTCTCTGCTTGCAGCTGTACAAGAAACTAAGACACTCTTTGAAGAAATACTACATCACATTTCTTTTTTACATTTTGAATTAGTACAATTCTGTTCACTATCCAAACAGCAAAAGTAAAGCTGAAATTCTGACCTTGCAAGATTTTAAATAAGAACACGTACAGACATTTGTATTCTAGCAGGCAAATTTTTGCATAGTGTATTTAGGCTATTGTTTGAGTATGATAGGAGAACAGCTGTTTAAACTGCTTTTAGAGAATTGATTCAGACAAAGTTTCAGTGGTCAGTTTCCTAATGCCCATTTGCAGAATAGAAAAAACAAACAATTGCAGTAGTGGAAGAGATCTTCGTTATTTTCAGGTAGTTGCTGACCACTTGGCAAGTCTATCCTGTGGTTTTGCTTGAAAGACAAAAATCAGGCAGAGACGTAATTAACAAAGTGCCAGAGTCCTCATTCACTTCCTGAATACAAATTGCCTTCTGTGGAGTTTGCTCTGGACTTGCAGAACAACCTGCTGGCATAGGTGAATTGCTCTCAGTGTGGGAAAGCTGTATGGGGAGAAATAACCACCTGAGGACAGAAGATGAGAACAACATATTGCAGCTGGGCTGATTCTTGCTTAAATGCAGAGCTCCAAGTACTGCACCTCAGTTTCACTATTCATGCCCTAGTCCGTTTGTGTCTTGGTGATGAGCAGCACCCAAAGGTGGCTGCAATTAAGAAGAAAGCAATAATAACAAGGCAGAAGATGCCAATCACCACTAGCCCTGCAATAGCCCAGTCACTTGTTGCAATCTGGCTCCTTAGGTCTTCCAGAGCTGAGGATTTCTCTTGTACTGGTGACATGGTGCCTTCCACCCTGCTGGAGTTAGACAAGAGCTGTATCAGATATTCATGTATCCCCTCTATGCTCTAAACCACTACAGGCACACGTGCTCTGTGTGCTGGTAAGTGTCCCTCTTCTGAAAAGTAGAGTCATAGTAGAATCTGGAGCATAAACCAGAAACAGCATAACCAAGGCCACTTTAGCAGTCAGCTCTTCAGAAAAGTAGAGGGGAAATGTGGCTGCGCAACATTTTGGCAGTTGAGACTTACTTTAATCATAGCCTATCAATATTTTTAATATAGCATCTCTCCCAGCATGTTCCATATGGATCCTTCAGCTGTACAGCCCATATATAAAAGACAGGCACCCAGTGGGAAGCCTTTGTTGATTCCAGTGGAAAGAAAGATCTCTAAAAATGAGAGTAGAGCACTTAAGCTCTGAGAACACACTGGAGATTAAAAGAACACTTTTTTAAAAACAAACAATACCAACCAAACACACACTAACAGCAAGTACAGAACTTAACTAGAGCTTGTCATTTCCATACAACTTAAAACAGTCACTTCATGAGAAATGCCTCCTGTTAATGGTTTTAATGTGGAGCTGCATGTTGTGAGTTACTTTGCAATAGAAGTATAAGTTTTCTGCCTATTAAGTACTTAGATTCAGCAGTAATTTAAAGTGGAATCTCAGTGGGCTGTACACACTTGTTCTACCAGTGATACTTTGCATTACAACTTCGCTATCAGCTGTTTTAAGGAAAAGATATATCATCTGTTATAGAGTATCTTGTGGCTTTACTAAAGCTTCATTACTAGATGCTTCTCAAGGGAAAGGAAGAGTAGATTATTTCTCACATTTTCTCTCAAAAATGACTACAGACCTAATGCAGGAAGAGATCTTTATTTCCAAATATTTGCCTAACTTGTTGCCTCTTACATCTGCACCCTAAATACTTAATGAAAATTATGTAAAGTGTTTTCAGCCTCAGCAAGTTACAGTTGACTAGGAGCACCAGCTCACACTCAATTTTCTGAGACTTTTGTTACTTTTTAAGTATTCAAAGTATTGAAGTATACATTTTCCATTTTGGAATTATGTCAGATTGCCAAAGGTTTAAAGGATACAGACACTGCTCTGAATAGCTTCTTTCTACTTTAAAGAAAAGGTAGTCTAGATACAAGCTCTGCTGACCTAACAATAGAAAACACATATGACCTTAGAAAGTTCCTGTCTCTTTTGATAAATTAATCTTCTAAAATAGGACACTTTGAAATTGAATACAAATTGTATTCAATTTTATAAATACCTGAAGCTGTTGAGTTTGCAGCAGGCAGTTCTTCTGATGCCTCTTCTTCACCTGCTTGAAAATATCTTAACCTAGCAAAGATCCCTTTGCTATACTTGGACAGCTGTAGAATTAGCATGGAAATTACCTATTTGCACTGCAGTAAATGTTTAACAGCTGGCTATCCTGCAAAGGTGGGGCTTTGAGCCTAATTAGAAAGACTCAGTTCAATGTCATTAATTTTTCCTCTCCGTGCCTTTATCCACTCATACACCTATTTGAGAGGTTTTGGAGTGTTTTTGTGTTCCCTATCTTAGGAAGGTTGCAACGGGGAGAAGAGGAAGTTCTTTTTTGGGTCTTGACACTATCTGTATTACAAGTTCTGTTAGGAGGCTGCTATGTGTAAAGTGAACTCTGAACAACTCTATCCTCTAGTCCAAATGTCATCATGACAGATTAGGTGGTTGAAGTCATAGAACCTTGTACTGCTGTTAGCTGCAATATAAACTCTCCCTGTTGCTTTCTTAACTGAGGAATAACAGAGGGAAAGTGTTAAAGAGAAGTGAGAGAGGAGAAGGAGGATATGAGTGGAAGGAAATTTGTTTTTCACAAGCCAAGTAAGTCTCTTTGAAGTCTAACAGGTGACATTACGGAATAGAAGCCTTTCCATTAAGTGGTCAGTGAAGCTTCAGCTGCATCTTCTGAAGAGGCTGTGATCTGCTTTGTTTCTCAGGGAAAGGAGCTATTTGAACACTTGTATCATCAGGACTGAAGTAACTGTTTCCCCTTGCAGTTTCTTCCAGGCAAACTCAAACTGCTGTGTTTGAAACAGTTTTTCAGTAGTCTGCCTTCCTCTGCTTTTTGAAGCTCAGGATTCATGCTCGCTAGTGCTCAGAGCATTCCAGATCCCTTTAGGTGAATAAAGCATGAAACAAAACAACAAAAAAAACATCAGGAGCAGGCAAGTGTGCAGAAGTTGGCCCACAGCCCCTTTTCTCCTTGGTGGCTTCTCCAGAAGCCAGATGCATTCTTTACAAAATTGGTTACTTTTTTTCCTTTCCTTTTCTATTCTCTGCTTCTAATTCATGAACTTACAGTGGGAGAAATGAGAAAGGAGCCGTTTCCCTATCCCCTGCCTTGTATCTGTCAGGGATTTGGGCTGTAGGATACACAACTGAGAAATGTATCTGCGGTTTTCCTTTTGCAATAATGCCTGGCAGCTCGTTCCCATTGACAGCCACCTGTCAGAGCTGTTGGTATGTTTCCAGCCTGCTGAGCTTCCTCCTAACTGTTAGTACAGCCTGGTTCCATGCTGCTCAAACATTTCTCAATGGGATTCTGTTAACTGCTGTAGCTGGCACTGTCTAGCACAGGCTAGGAAAGAAAATAAGCTCTGTTCTTTCCCAGGTCTCATGATTTAACTTAGAAACTGAAATGTCTGTTGAGCCTGTCTCCTGCAGAAGAGAGGTTCTGAGACTTCTGTGTCACCTTGGTTTGGTCACTTGTTTGTAAATAAAATGTGCAAAAACATCTGACAGAGAGGTTAATGAGATGCATCTTGGCATGTTGATCACAGTAAATTGATGCCATGCTTGTGCTTACCCTACCCTAGCATATTTGTTGTAAATGGAAGCTTTGGGATGGCATAATAAAGGCCAGCAATTTGTTGGCCTTAATGTGGTTGTGCATGTAGCAGCTTATACTGGTACAGTCCTCATTTTATTGCAGTGATCAAGTTGGGGCTCAGAGGTTTAATTTCTAGGGAATGCCCCCATTTTATCCTGGAAGGTTGTTGGCTTTAGTTAATTTTAAATGCTGTTTTTGTTTTGTTTTTAATTAATTTTCAAGTAACAGTGGTAGTTTGAGGAACTTTGTCATAAATTTTAGACTATTCTCTGTGTTGGTGGGGGTGGATTTATTCCAATATGCAAGTGGAAAAAATGCAAAATACCTACATCTAGTTTATTTTTTTTTAAAGTGCATTAAGTACATGAGAAGCTGCAGATGTAATGTGCATTCTGGTAATTTGGGCACAGACATCAGAGAGAAGAGGTCTCTTTACAAAGTTTCTTTTATGTTGTCCCTTCTGAAGCATGAAAATACTTAAAATCCCACTGTTTAAAAACTTGATTCTTTTCTCTCTTGCTGGACTTGGTTGTAGTATACATATGTGTAATCCCCTTGACTCCTCTGCAATGTGGAGTACAAGGGATAGAAGATGACTTATCTATGAGTACTCATCTTTTTATACCTTCCTGTAAAGTGACTTTTCTCACATTTTGGGCTGAAAGAAAGCCCAGTGGCTTGCAGAGTTGGATGCAATACGATGATCTTCCATTTGACTGCCCCAGTTACGAAAGTCCTTGTCTGCACCATGGCTCTTTACTTAGAGAAATTCCTTAACTTCATCGCGGTGTAAACCAAAGATACACAGTGGCTGCAACACGGAATAGGGATTTATTTTCACTTGGTAACTTCAGCTGTACAGGCCATTCTTGGCTGTGCTTTGTCACAATGCCAGCTGTCAGCTGCTGCATGTATACCCTGAAGTGACAATTACCACACTGCGTGTCACTCCTTTGAAATGCCCTTGTGTATGCTAATAAACATACCTTTGGCACATTGTTTATGTCCACTGAAATAAGCTGCACGTGGTGCTCAGAGTCAGGCACACAGGTCCCTCAAGTAAGGATGAGGGTTTGTTTGTCTCTTGTAACTCCCATGCTCTAAGGACCACTCACCTGCAATATGCAGAAGAGCAGAATTCAGGAAAGACCTAACTACCACATGGAGGTTGGGAAGAGGCACATTTATCAAATTAAACTGTAACATCAGTGAATTTTTCTTGAATGCCTTCATCTTTCTCTTTACAAAGAGAACTGCACATGATCTGATTTTTTTTTTTTTTTTTTTCTTTTTGACAGTTTCACATCGTTGTGACACAAAAGAGGGCAGGGACTATTTGTAGTCAGGGAGCTGTACATAGAGTCTCAGGTGGCATATTTACATCAGGTTGACAATCTGTTGTTTTCAGCAGTCATCTCAGCTAAAGGTGTCTATTGCACATGGCTTTTGAGAGAGCAGGTTTGGGCTTGATCCAAGATGTACTGAGCATGTCAACATCCCAGCGATGTCAGTGGTTTTGCTAGCACCCAGTATCATCCTTCTGGTTTAGCCACTTGTGAAGAGAGTAGGTGCCCCCTATCCAAGTGGCAACTCGCTTCGGTGTGTGGCCTGATGCTCACAAATGGAACCCTTGGCTAGCCCAGCTGCAGGGCTGTTATTGGGTAAGTGTGTCTGTTCTATCAGAAGCTGGTGTCTATGCACTCCCAACCCACCCCAAACATGGAGACAGTTATGGTAAAGTTGTGTTACCTTTCTGCTCACACCGTGGAGCCCAGCCGTAGCTGTCACAGAAAGAATGAATTTTATGCTGTGATTTCTGGTCCTCTGAGTCATAATCATTAATATTGTTATTGCCATTTCCAGTGCATTAGTGCAGAGAGTCATTCCCATGGGACTGAATCATGATGTCCATGCACGTCCTTGATAATGGGTTATGTCACCTCTTGATGCACTTCATGGATGGGCAGTCGGGCGGACTTGGGCCTTCCTACGTCTGTGGTCAGGACCCTCATTGCAGCTACAGCAGCTATAACAGCAGCAGCTGCAAGCAATGATCATCAGCACGAGAACAGTTACTGGAAAGAGGAGGAGAAAGGGTATTATTCATGACATAGGGGGAATCACTGGAGACTAATCCCATGTCTCTTGCAGGCTGTCTGAGCAGCAGGATGAACAGAATCAAGTTTCTTGATTATTTTTACCTTATATTCCCAACTCCCTCCTTGTAAATTCCTGTTCTCTTGTATTAGTCATCCATTTAATCTGGGCAAATGTCAACGCATGGCAGGCCTTAGTAGGAGCTATAGGTGTGCTGGTTGGCTTGTGAATAACTGTGCTGATTGGCCAGCTGGCTGTTCATAAGGTTAAGGAGCTAGGTACACTAACTTACCCACAGTGTGGACACTGAATTGGGGTTTTCCCCTTTATCCCTAATTGTTTGTATTTTTTGGTAGGCAAGACAATAGCAATAAAAATATAGAATGTACTTATTTGTACATCACCATCAGACTGAAAGATAGCTTTCTAACTGTGGCCCTAGAACTCATCCACTGCACACACAAAACTACTGTCATTACTGGGTATTTTGTGCTCTTAAGAGCTGCATACCAAACCATGCAAGAGCAAAGCTTTGTGGTGGATGCCCTATCCCTGAGGACATTCAAGGTCAGGCTGGACCAGGCTCTGAGAACCCTAATGGAGCTGTAGATGTCCCTGTTCATTGCAGGGGAGTTTGTTCCATCCAAGTCAAATAATTCTATAATTCTGTGATAGCTTTACTTGCCTTATGGGCTGTTGTTTCAGAGATGACATGCAACAACTAAGCAGAGCTATGCACTGGGAAGGACAGAGATCAAATACTCCCATGGTTATGTCAGAAGTAACTAGAGAGGATTTGGCTAATCAAACTGGCAGTTCCGTTTCTGAAGAGTAATGATATTTACCCTTGGAGAAGAATAGATATTTGTGATTGGATTGGCTTTAATCTTCCTTCTGTACTAAGCTTGAGGAAATAAATACTTCAAACACAGGGTTTTGTTTCACAAAGCAGTAGGCTACACTATTGTTATACTACACCAGGATGTAGTGTAGAGTAACTCTACATTAGTGTATTAGCATATTGGTATTCTACACTGATGGTCAGGGTTGGAAGGGATACTTTAGGTTATCCACAGTAGAAAAAGATGTCATGTTTAATCCTGCAAAAGCCATAAGAAGCATGTGCGTGCCTGCATTCTTTAAAAGTCTGAAGAAAGGCTGCCAGATGTTCTGAGCTGTGGGGAATCAGCTGGCACTATAAACAAAAAAAAAAAAAATCAGCAGGTGTGTCTGTTTCTGAATTCCAGCCCAGGGAGGAGTGTCCAGGCTGCACACACACCCTTCCTTCCAGCACTGAGGCTGGGAAAGAGCTGTACTCCGAGGAGGTGGGCCTGCCTTCCTTGCTGCTTGTTTTCCCATTGTTTAAACAAATTTTGTCTCCCACGCACAGTCAGTCTTATTTGTTCCTTCCATGCCATCCCCACACAGAGCATCAGGAGAGATTTTGCCATTAAGTGAGAAGAATAAATAGGCTCATCTGCAGCATACTGGCTTCCACTGAACTAAGCACAGCAATGACACTTAGGGTCTCAGACTTGTGTATTTTTCATGGCAGTGGGGTCCCCTGATGCCATTTGCCATAAGCTATCTCCCATGCATCAAAACATTGCAGCAACTCTGGGTTTGTTAAAATATCACTTTTTAAACTAATGGTAACCTAGAGGAGCCTTGAGGAAAGTTATACTGTTGCCTGTGATACATTGCATGTGTGTAGAGATACATGCAGAATACTAAAAAATGACCTAGAAATTAAATAGAGCCTCAGAAAGCAGCCTGGAAAACAACTGCCAACAGTTCTGATCCATCAACAAAGACAGCAGAGCGAACTGTACCCATGCAAGAGACACTCTGACCCCCCTCCACCTCTGCCACTAAACTTACCAATAAATAGGAGCACCACACAGAAGGACACGATCTCCACAGGGTCAGCCTTGGGCAGTTTCTGGAGCTTAAGGAGAAGTTTCTCACCAATGGTTTGCATTTCCTTCAGAAAGACTTCAGAAGACATTCTGGCTCAACCTCTCCAGCCTTTGTGCTGTAGGAAGAAAACAAATAGAAATAAACCTTTTCACTGACTAATGCTAGGAAGCTGCCAGCCTTCTTATAGGGGTGTTGATCACAAGTAAAACAAGTTTATCTGGTCTCAGTCCTCATTCCCAGTAGCTAAGGTGGAGGACTATTAACTATCTGTGCGTTCTGGCACTGTTCTCATTTCAGACTCTGGCTTTGAGGGAGCTTCTGACAGTTACGCTGTTGTGCAAAGGTGAAACGGTGTTTCTTTTAAAAGGACACTTACTTCAGCAGGCACAGAGTTATTCAATGGCTGCTCTTGCCTTCCACCCAATGAAAACAAGGTTTGTTTTGTAATTATGCTGACTTGTTTTTCCAGAAAGCAATGCTTTGCAAGGTAACTTGCGATGCTGTACTCCAGTAGTAAGTAGATTTCAGTTGTGTGCTGTGAGGAGCACACAGTAGATCCCTTAGAAGTCTTCCTGCACTCCAGCAGTAGAAAGCCCCTTCAAAAACGAAGGTGTTTGGCACTGTACAACAGCACCATTCATAATGTCTTGTCACTGTTCAGTAAAACTGGTTGATATGAAGAGCTAAAGCCCATGTTCACTGGGGAGAGCTGGATGCTTTTTAAGTTATTCCAGATGACTGCAAGTTTGTATGGTAAGTTAAATGCAGCCCTTAGTTCTATTTTAATTTTTAAGCCACAGTCTGTTCTAGTGGAGCAGTATATAAATTGAACAGTGGATGTCCTGTAAGCTGTAGCTATCTTAGAGGCCTCAGCTTTGCCACCAGTATTTGCTGTTCTTTTCCCCCTTGAGCAAAATTTTGGGAGGTATTAAAACAAACGAGCTTGCAGGAGAGCTATGGAAGTTAAAATTTTTCATTTAAACACTGGAATGGCTGAGAGTTTGCCTGAAACAAGTGTTGGGACTTGTTTCAGATTGATTATGGCTCTTATATCAAACAATATAATTACATCAAAATATACTAGCTAGTGTGTATTGTAGTAGTCAACACTGTTTTATGGCACTTGTACATTGCAATTTAATTTCCTAGTCTTGTTGATACAGCAAAGTCAAAAGACCAGGACAGCACTTCCAGAATAAGGCAGCTTGTTCACTGCTGCACATCTGGTTTGGTTACTCAAACAAATGGATCCTCGGAGTTCAGTTTTTCTAAACACTGAGGACAGAGAGACCGTGGCTGTTTCTTTGCATGCTGGGCTTAAATACTTCAGTGCCAAATAAAATTACATTTTGTGTGTTTACGCAATCCAGAAAGGGTTTTCTTTGTTCTTTTAAATCCAAGCTAGGGAATAAAAATCGGAACCAGCTGGTTTCCAGAGCTTGGGGGTGGATGAAAAATCTCCATCTACAAAAAGATCTCTGTGAAGTTTAGCAGAGGGAGGCATTACTACGGGCTTCTGATCTGGAAGGTCACGATTGGGTCTAGAGCTAAATAGCTCCTTCTGGATCATTGCCGTACCCCAAGTGAGCTGCTCCAGAAGTGGTTCCTTTGCCCTTCACGCAGCACTGTGAGATTCTATCAGCAAGTTTCCAGTTTTGCTTCCATTCCAAGAGATGGCAGTGTGGGCAGAGGTGAAGTGATTTGTGTTTTCTGCTCTTGGCTCTAGAAGAAAAACTTCAGAATAAATAAATTTAAGAAGACCGCCATTCCTAGCTCTAACATACTAAAATGTTTGCTCCCTCTGGGGCTGTTCCTGCCTGCCCAGAAGCTCTGCTAGTAAGGAGTGTGCTGTAACCTTTGGTATGGTGCTTTTGGGCTGCAACAGGAGTAGCAAGTAGAACTGGGCCTCTGAAGTTTGGGTATATAATGGTTATACAGCATAAAATTGGTCATTAGCACCCTAGAACTCCACATGGAGTAACAGAATATCTACACTAAAATGATGGGGACTTCTCATCCCACTGTGGGGCATGCCTTCGCTGGTGGCACCTGATCTGGAGCTACGTGAAGGACTTCTTGTTCGAAAACTTGCAAGGAATGTTGCTTGCTTGGTTTGAACTTCTTCAGGAACAAAGTTTAAAATCAGTGGCACAGTCTCCATGAGGAAGCAAATGTTTTTCCATTGGACTGCACTCCTGAACTTGTGACTGCACATTGGTTCCAAGGGCTCTCACAGCTTTGGGATTTCTACTTGTGAAGTGTAGCAAAAGGGTAATTTATTTCTCAGAAAAAAAATAAGTAATATAATACTAAAACTCATGAAAAAGGCTAGTTATATTCATGGATTTTTGTATCTTCCATTCTCCTGCATGTAAAGATGTCAGTCGGGTTTAGCTTTGGTAGAAATCTTTTTTTCAACTGATTTCAGCACACACACTTTTACCCTAAAGCTTAGCATGAGAGTAGTGCTGGCTGTGTGATAAACTGTCCCATGCATCTGCCTTGCCCCCTCATCTACAACACAGCAGTGATGACACTACTTACAGATTTCAGAGGGGAACTGTAAGAATTATTTCCTTTTTTTTTCATGTTTCTGTGTTCTGTGTGTAAGCTCAGCTGCCAACAGCTGCAAAGACCAGGTGGTTCAGATTTGATTGGAGCAGTAACTGTAGTGATTACTATTGAAATGGGTAAGTCTTGAGAGATTTGAAATCTAAGGTTGTAAGTCTTAATACTTTCTAAGCCTGAACTGCTGTCCTATGACACTGATTCTGTGGGGCTTGGAGCAAGCCTGAGTCTGCAAATTTTTTATCTCAATTGGGAATCTCTCTTTGCTCGTTGCTGTTTCTTAGAAATGCATCCAGTGAAGATGGGAGCCCTCCATAGCAGAGGGAACACAACCACTGGGGCAGCAAAGCCAATGGAGCACGCTATGGAAGAAATGCTGAGTGACCAGGGGGCAATGCAGTCTGTAAAGCCTCATCAGACAACTGTCATGAACTTTTTCTGCCATAACAGTAGTTGCAGATGATACAAAGTGAAAACAGGGAGTTGGATGACAAATTTGCATAGAAAAGGAAGTGAACACAGCACTGATGCCTTGTGACTGGCAGTTTGGAAGTTGGTGCTGCAGCATTGTGGCAGTTTGAAATTCGTGGTTTCAGCTGTTTCCTCTTCTGGCTGTTCATTAAAAAATAGCTCATCTACCCAGTGCTGACGGTGGGACTAGGTCATCCAGCTTCCCTGCCCTCCTCTGTGTTGCAGGGCCGGGTAGAGGAAGGAATAAAACAAATCTTTCAGTTTGGGTTTGGATTTGGGGGGAAAAATAACAGAGCCAGAACTTGCCATGTGCCTTGAATTGTTAGCTTTGGTTGAAAAGGGGGAGCACAAAAATAATGCAGGAGAATGCCTGATGTCTGCAGGTGTGCTGCAAGGATCAGATGAGCATTTAACACCAAGGAAACATGTTCTATGCTTTGGGCACCTGTGGAGTTAGATTCGCAGAAAATGCTGCTATTTGTTTTTAATGCATTCATCTTACTGAGCCTACTGAACAAATTGCCCTAATAGCCTGAGATTATCCTTCTGAGCTATTTTAATGGACTTAAGCTGTATTGAAGCACTCACAGAAGTTGGTTGCTCTGCTTTTCTGAGATTAAGCCATTAAAAAGCCTCAATCTGGAAGCATTTAAGACAAAAGCTTTGGTCAGGTTTGGTGTTGTGAACTGGCTGTGCGTGGTAGCTTCCAGGCTTCAAGCAAGAAAAAGAGCTTTGTATCAAAACCGTGTGAGCTTAGATCTACTGCAGAGGAGTAGGGCACCTTTTTGCTCGTAACTGTGGTGGCATTGAGCAGCCTATTTCAGCATAAAGTACATGAATTTCAGTTTGTGGTTTAGCCCCAGGACTGGAAGTTAGTAAATGCAGGCACTCTTCCGGACCTGCCGTGGATGCTTACTGGTTGTGTGACTTTGGGTAAGTCATCGCATCCCATGCCTCTGTTGCACAACTTCATTTCTGTGAAGCTGCAGAGCATGTAACTACTATCAAGGGTTTGATTTGCCGGTTTTTGTGTGTCCATATCTCCAAAATGTTCTGAAATATCCATATGGTAAGTCCCTAGTTTTGTTGCAGCTACACAAGGAATTACCTTTGCTTGCGATCTGCCTTGCAGTCATTGAGTCAGGGCGAGAGCAGATGAAAGCATGGCTGCGTAGCTGCTCCTTGCCAGTCCTGCTTCGTAGGGTTTTATTTCTCTTGGCATGACTTCCCAGTCCATTGGTTTTACTGTGCTCTCTGAAAAGCTTTGCTTGTATGGGTCTGTTGCTACAGTCATCCAAAACTGAAGAAGAAGCCATGGAGGCTTCAGCTGTGATGATGGTGCCCTGAAGCCTCCAATGCCTGGAGCAGTAAAGCAGCAAGGCCTGTGAAGGGGAGTTCAGTATCCTCCCTAGAGTGCTCACTGCCCATGTCAGACCCTATGAAGTAGCACCTTCCTGATATGCCCAAGCAAGCAGAATGCCAGGGTAACATCCTTCATGTAGAGCTGTCATTTTTCCAAGACTCTGGCTGTGAAGAGGCAAATACTTTGTGTTGTTCTTGGACAAGTCCAGTAAGCTGGCTGAAATTGGATGAGTGTAGGAATGGGAAGCCTTTGTGGGCTGTGGTAGCTTATTTGGTAGGAAATCCTAGAAGGCAATCCCAGCCTCTCAGTGGAGCAGTGGGTGCTGAGCAGCTGGAGGAGAGATGTTTTCTGTTCTGCTTTAAAATAATTTCTGACTGTACTTAGCCACTTTCTTAAGAACACGAAGGCTTGGTAAGTTCCTAACCCTACCACCTTTGTTCTTGGTTCCTGAAACATGCTTTTGATTTCACGTGGATAAGGTCTGCAGACTTCCTGTCCTAAAACAGGCTTGGTCTGCTTGGTGCTGTTACAGTTTAGATGCATTTTGGCAGCACATGTAATGATTCTTGTCTGATTGTTTATTGTTCTGAGTATGTAATGTACTTCTGAGATGAAAAGGGTTATAGAAATGCAGCATTATTATTAGTGCATGGTTTTCTCTCATCATTGTTAGTGCAATGCTGTAGTTGACCAGCCATGTGAATCTTAGCTCTGGTTCACAGGCAAGCCCTTTTTTTTCCTAAAACAGGAGTGAACAGAGCCAGACAGACCTATAATTCATTCCCAAACAGATGAAAATAGTTTCCAGTATCGAGATAATTCAGCTTTTTTAACAGCACACACCCAAACTGGTAAACTATAGCTCCATGTCATGGGAGAAAAGCTTTAACTTTGTCAGTTGGTCAGGAAAAGAAGGCCACACATTCCTTCAGATCAGAAAGCAGCCCTGCCAGAGTAGCCATTTGGCTGGAACACCCTGTCATCTCCACCACCCACTATTTGGAGACTGGTTTTGAGGCAGCAGCGTAAATGTTGCTTTCCTCCCCTCCAACCTAATATTAGACTAATATAAAAAGGCTCTGAGTTCCTTGCAATAGCAGTAGGAGGAGGTGAGGTGCCCATTAGGGCACTGTGCTGGCTCTGTGAAGCACTGTGGTTTACTCCAGTCCATCCCACAAGCAAATCCCCATCACCCCATGCTGCAGCTCCTCACTGCCAGTCCCATTTTTAAGAAGTGGGGAAACGAAGGCACAGAGCCATCCAGTGAATGGAAAAGGTCAATTTTAAAAATAAAACAAGAGAACTTTTTATAGGCCGAAGGGTTGCTCATGCTTGAATCTAACCTGAAAGTCTCATCTAATATTAGCAAAACAACAATTTCCTAGGGCAGAGGTGACTGGATGGCTATGAATGCTACTTCAGAAATGCACTGAGATCTATCAGCATTCGGTGTTTGAGGTATGGCTCTGGCAATGGAAATCCCTTTCCAACCTGCTGTCAGCCACCCTGCTCTGCTCCCAGACAATGGCACACATTGTTGAGCTTTGGGAAATCTGCTTGTCCGGTCCCGGTGTGGCTGCTTGCTGCGTGGGCAGGCCGTGCTGGAGAGCTGCTGCTGCAGCCGGGATCTGCTCGCTCAAATTGCTCTGTTCTGTACCTTCAGAACTGCTTTTGCATTTCACTCGGGGTGAGAGGCCGTGTGCTGTGACAGCTGTAACACAAGCCATGTCCCGCTGCCTTTATCCAGACATGTGTTTCATATTGCTCCCCCCTCCCACATGTACACACTGCTGTGCTGGACGAGCCCCCAGCCAAACCCGTTAAGGTTCTTTCACGAGGAGAACTTGGCCTGCTTCCCTCCTTCCCTCCCACTGCCCATCTCCCCTTGCTCCTCCCCCTTCCTTTTTTTTTTTTCCCCCCCCTAAACTTTGTTTTTCTCCTGCTGTGAAACCATCTTAGCTGCAACAAACAAGAGACCCTTCATTAGCGGGATGGAAACTTGCCTCCATCCCCTTTGAACCTCGGGCTAAGCTGGAGGCGTGTGGCTCCTAACCACCAGCTCTTCTCACGCAGGCAGCTCCAATTCCGTGTCTTTGTACACAACCTGCCCTCCCTTCACACTAGTGGGAAGGAAAGAAGTGGAAATACCTGCTCCTTAACATTCTTCCATACAGGCACGTGTGACATAGGGAAGGCATTTTCCTGGCATTCTGCCCCTGTGCCTGTTGGTACACAGCTGGCTGCCCCAGCACCCGCTGGAAGAGGCTCAGCTCAGGTCTTCCAAGCACAGCAACCAGTTTCAGGTGGCACAAAATGGGGTTTCTCTGCTCGGCCTCCTGCCAGCCCCTTCCTCCTCCCTGGCAGCAGCCAGGTGACAGTGCAGGTTATGGGACACCCCTCTGTACAACCACAGCTCACAGTGGTTTCTTTCTGCTTCCTTTCTCACTGCATTCGGACCTGACAGTACTGTTGCTGTAAACCATATACCATGTATGTGTGTGTATGTGTCTGCTCAGAGCAGTGGCTTCCCATGCTGGTTTGATTGTAAACCACCAGCTGTTGGATACACACTGCTTCGAGTTTCTTCTTTTTTTCTGAATTTTCTTGTTAGAAGCTGTGTAAAATCTTTCCATTTATTGCTATTGGACACAGATGCTTTGCTTGCACAGTATGCTAGTTTCCCAGGCAGGGTTTGTTTTCTAAGCTCTCTGTTTGCTTCAGGATTTGGGAGATAAAACTTGGCTCTGGAGCCACGCTGTGGCTGCACCCCCTGGTTTGACGTGTGCTCCCTGTGCTGGCAGTTGCTCCCCAATGGCAGATACACAGAGAAGCAGGGCTGCTTCCTCACCCAAACAGAGTCCCAATGCATCGAATCAGCCCTGCACAGAATGCCCTGCAGTAGACCTGCTTATCAGCTAAGGTCACATTCCATAGCAGCAACAGAAAACCGAGCGCACAGCCTTTCTAATCAACAAAAAAGTCGCTTACCCTGCTCTGACTGTAGGAGCAATGCAAGGCTGCGGGCTGAATCCTTTTGTTAGCAGTCCGGCTGCAGCGCAGCTTTCTGGAATCCTACTACAAGCTTTCCCCTCACCACCTTTGCAACTGAATGTCCCTTGCAAACAAACTTAAACCAGCGAGCTCTGCTCACAGGCTGGTTTTGCAGCTCACCCTAAAGAGCCCCACCAGCTCCAGCTACTTGCTAACCAGCTGAATGCGAAGGTGCTATGGTTGACCGAACACCAGCAATAGCCTTACCCCAGCCGTGCCACGAGCTCTCCTCTTGTTTTCCTTCTGCCTTCTGAAACTTTCACGTCATCCCTCCCCTCATCCCGGCTCGGCGCTGGCTCTGCTCGCTCAGCACTGACAGCCAGCTGTTGTCTCTGCCTCCGTGTGCCGCCGGCTGTCGCGGAGCAGCACAGTTTTGGGTTACGTGTGCCAGGGCGGGCGGCCGTGGGGAGCCCTCCCTGCAGCCCCCGCCTCCAGGGCTCGCTTCTCCACATCCCCTCCGAGTGAGGTTTTCTCTTCTCTCTTTTTATTGTGGAGTTTTCTGGAGCGGGGCTGGAGCCGATGCTCACCTTGCACAAGTTTGGGGGTGTGTTAAAACAATTAACTTCGCTCTGCGCTGCTCAGTTTCCTTCCCAGTCCCAGGGGAAGGAGCTTTTCTGACTGCAAAGTTGCAGTGACAGTGCAGCACAAAGTGCTGGTGCTGGGAGCAGGGCTAGTACTGGGGGTGAATGTGCTTCATGCCCTTGGCCAACTCATTCACTTTCCCAGTGCATTGGGTATTTGCTTCTGGTGGGCTGGGGACAGCTGATGCCCACTGCCTTGGCTCCGGATTGCTGAAGTTCAGCTGCTGCTACAGAGGTACAGCCTTTCAGATAGATGCAAAACAGTAATACTCCATCAACCACACCATTTGTCCTTCTTTTTCACAGAATCATAGAATCACTGGTGTTGGAAGGGACCCTTAAAGGTTGTCTGTTCTACCTCCCCTGCAGTGAATTTGGTAGAGCACATTAAATTGTTCAGCAACTGGCATCTGTGTAAATAATTTGTCCTTATGTGATTTTTGTATGTTTCATATTGCTCTCATTTCTTGGGTTTATTTCAAGACTTGATGTATTTCTGAGGAGCTCTCAATGGGGCTGTGTACCCTCCTTTGGCTCCTACGAAGGAATGCTTTTTTCCTGATGTATTCTGGCATAGGCAAACCTTCTTCTTGCATATGTGACTTTGTGTCTTCTTGGACAGCTCACTCATTTCTACTAATGGTAGCAACAACTGTACTGTTTTACCTGATCTACCAGAGCAAGGAGGCATGGTATAGGCATCCATAGAGCTGGGGTAGCACCCTCCTGACACATATTGCCACTGACAGAAATACATGAATAAACTTGCTTATTATTTGCTCTTCATCCTATACCATGAAACCTGGGTAGGATGTCTGAAATAAAATATTGATTTTACATTTTGGAGACCAGTGGTCAGCTCATACCTACTCCTGTTGAAGAGTAGGGGAGAAAACAATACAGTGTGTATTGGAAAGACTCAATCATTTCAGGACATGTGTAATAATGCAAGCTATCATTAACTGATGTAAATCAGATCTCCATCTCCTGGGCATTTTTCAGGTGCTCATGAGGTGGGGGAAGTTTCCCCACCATGGCAATGTGTAGCCAACTGATTCAGGTCCTTGTATTCAGTTATCCATTAACCCAGTGGCTCCCCCAGACCTGTTTGGCCTGTTGACTCTTGGGACTGCAGCTTCATTCTGCAACTGAATTTCAGTGACTCAACTCATGGCTATCATTGGTCAGATGAGGCTTTGACCCTGATTTGGGTGGTTTTGCGTAAAGGAGGCAGATACTGCAAGCTGAGCCTGACTTTACAAGGCTGGCAGTCTAGGAACTTAAAATCATAGTGTTGTTGGAGTTGGAAGGGACCCTAAAGGTCATCTGGTGCCACCCCTGCACTGAGCAGGGACACCCACAGCTCCATCAGTGCTCACAGCCCATCCCCTGACCTTGGCTGTCTGCAGGGATGGGGCACCACCGCCTCTCTGGGCAACCTGTGCCACTGCCTCACTGCCTGTGGTGTAAAAACTTCCTTACTTCCAATCCAAATCTTTCCTCTTTTAGTTTGAAACCATTTCCCCTTGTCCTATCATGACAGACCCTCCTAAAGGACCTTGAACCTCTCTAAATTCCAGTCACATCAGACTTGACCTCTGCTTCTCCAAAGGCTTTCTTTGCAGGGTCTCTCCTTTTGCTTTAAGAGACAGGGGTACATGTGGATGTCTGTCCCCAGCATAAGCCCGGTAAGCTGTGTAGGAATGGGAGAGACCTGACCACTCTTGTATGCCTCAGTTAACTCTAATTCAGATCAGTGTGTGTTTGAGAGAGAGATGGGAAGTAATAAGAACACCTTCCTGTTTTTTTGGGGTGAAACCGACAGCTCATTGATACTTTTATAGTCGCATAGCACTGGCAGGACAGTCCACAGCAGCAGTTCTTTAGGAAAAGTAGAACTAGGGGATGTTGCAGCAGAAGGTTCCTTCCTGCACCTCCACAAGGCCAGTCTGAAGAGAAGAACCAGTAGTTGGTGATGCAATCAGCAAAGCATCACACAAAAAGGAACCTTCTGTCCCTAATGGTGTAAAAAGAGTTCAACTCAAGGGCACACCGAGACCCCTCCACAAAAAGGCTGAGTATGTGCAAGGAGGCAGAACCCTATGTAAATAACTTTAGGGAAAAGTATTGAATATGTATGTGCTATCAGGAAAACCTTTACATATGTAACACAAGTAGTGCATATAAGCTGAAGATCTTTTGTGCCAGACGTGCACATTAGGTGGAAAGATCCCCCGTGCATCCGACACTGTAAGAAAGAATGCTTCTTAATGCCATGTTGATCTGAAGGAGTTTCATTTGAACTGGAGTTTGTCTGGTAACAGCAGGACAGGCTGCACCAGCAGTTCTTTTGGAAAAGGAGAACAAGGGGATCAAATGAGTCGTCCCCATCCCAATCCCCCCACCCCTCCCCAATATATGAAAGGAGCTCTTTCTTCGTGCTCAAGGCACCAGTGAGTCAGTGCCACTGATATAAAGGCAGCTTTGTGGGAGCCTTTCTGGGTTTTCAGTCCCCGGCCCCTGCAGCACGTCACCATGCTGCAGCCCTCACCTGAGCAGCACCAGCCCTGGGCACTTCAGCATATGCTCATTTCCCTGCTTGGCAACTGTGAGCTGCTGCTTTCCCCGCTCATCTGCTTGGCCAGCTCACCAGCTCAAGGGAACTGATGGGAACGGTGAGCCAGCCACCACTGCAGACCCTTCCAGGCCTTCTTTGTGCCATGTACACATGCACTTACGCTGGCCCAGAAGAATGCACGCAAGTTCACAAGCTGTGTTTGTTAGTCAGATTGCTGGCAAGCTCAGACTTGTTCTCAAAGGGTTTGAATAAGAATAAATGAAGTGTACGCTCTCTTGGTTTTCCTCTCTGTCACTCAATTTTTGCACACAAAGTTGGTAAGCCAGCTGAGACACTCCTCGGTTCAGGAGCAAAATCTCCACTTTGATCTTCCTTGCAGTAAAATAATTCTCATGTTGCTGCTTGACTGCAGGATTTATCTCTAACTGCATGATTTTGTTTCTGGGTGTCTGGTGCTGGGATTTGGATTAAGATACCACGGCCACCTCTGCTGTGAAACCCAACTTTTGAAAAGCTCCTCTAAATTCTTCCAGCTTTTTGAAAACAAGTGGCTGCTCTGGTTCTTTTTCCTCTGGCAAAAACAGTATCTTCACTCATTTAAATTAGGGAGTGTTTCAGAGGAGAAATGGCCTCCTGCCCATGTTGCTAATGATTGTATATCTGTTACTGAACTTTTTTTTACATGTCCCAAAGCACTGATGTCTGCCAGAAATCTTTGCTGGAAGAAGGATTTAATTGTCTTCAAATGGCTAGTTTGCTAAAGCTGATAGAGCTTGTTGTGCAATGTGTGAGCACGTGGAGATACATGTAGGACTCTCCCCAGACTGGCCACTGATCATGGAGTCATGGAACGGTTTGAGCTGGAAGGGACCCTTAAAAGTAATCTGGTCCCAGCCCCTGCAATGAGCAGAAACACCCACAGCTCCATCAGTGCTCAGAACCCTGTCCAGCCTGACCTTGGTTGTCTGCAAGGATGGGTCATCCACCACCTCTCTGTGCAACCTGTGCCATTGTGATTGAAATCTGTGTCATCTTCTGATGGCCAATGATACAGAATTAAGAACTGCATATTCCATCCATTCCACCTTTTGTAGATCTCAAAGATCTGAAAGCATTTATCAGAACAGATTGACACCACTGTTTGTTTTACACGTGGGGAAGTGAAGGCACAGAATCCGTAAGCAAAATACCAGGCACAGAAGTCCAGTTTCCTGCTAGAATAGACTTCTCTTTAAAAAAAAAAAACAACCAAGTCTTTATCACATGACAACTTGCACTTGAAGGGTGGAGTTCTTCAATGGAAGTAATCCCCAGATCCTTTTTCCTTTTGTCTCCTAGGTGTCGTCATGCTGCCATAGCGAAGTACTTTGGTGATGTCACTCCACCTTGCAATAAGTGCTGTGATTATTGCAAGAACCCAGAGGCAGTGAAAAGGCAGCTGGAGGCACTGGAGCGCTGCAGCAACAACTGGAGCAAAACTTGCATCGGGCCCACAGGATCCTCGTGGGACAGCTATGACCCAGAGCTGTACGAAGGGGGAAGGAGAGGCTGTGGAGGTTTTAGCAGGTCTGTACTTGGTAGCTCAAACCCAGTTCTTAGGAGCTATCAGAGAAAAGGGAGCATCTCCCAGCTGCAGGCCCAATCACTCCTATTTTCAGCACATGTTTCGGTGTGATGGCAGTTTCCTGTAACTTCCTGGCAGCAGGAGCTGGAATTTCATTTTCCACACACTTTGGCAGCCCTGGATCAGATTCATATTCCAGAGAGCCAAAAGCTGTTTTGAGTGACCTAAGCTTTGCCTTGCAAAAGGTAATTGATTCAAGAGACCAGCCTGACATTTGTGGAAGGAGCAAATGGGCGCAGCTCTGTTTGGAGTCACAAGGTTCAGAATGTTTAAATTGAGACCAGCATGACAGCAAAGTATGATATGATCCAGAACTCATTCTTGGCTTAGTGCTGCTGTCTTTGGGCAAGCAGAATGGGGCACCAGTGACAGGACTTAGTCATCACTGTGGATATAATAGACTGCCAGCATCAAATTCTTTTGCTGATTGCTAGATTTTAGTGTTTCCATCAGGCTGACAGCAAAAAGAAGATGTGCAGTTGGAAACATGATTTATTCTGTAAAAAGCTTGGAAGTGTGAAGATGTTCTCCTTGTTCTCCTTGTTCTTTGGTTGGGTTGTGGCTATTGTGCTGCTCTGTCACGATGCAAGCTTTCCCATTTGCATTGCCCATGAAAGTCCTGTCGGCTGGCCTAGCCCTCTGCTTTTCCTTAAACAGCTTCAGAATGCTGCCCTTGTTCTTCAGGCACTTCCAGCTGAGACAGACAAAACTGGTGTACTTGTGACTTAAGCCTGTGTTTGATCTCAGGACCTGAGAGGTACTGCTGGGGAATAGATGCTACACCCTTCCTGTCATCTAAGCTCCACAGGCAGTAATAACTGATAGATGGAGTACATGGCCCAAAGCAGTAACTGCTCAGCCCTGTGGCAGAAGATGTCAGAGCTTTTGGAGTCCTCCATTCTCAGAGCACTACTTATCTGCTCCTGTTTCATGAAATCAATAAATCCCATGAACGCTATAGTCCATGTTGTCAGATGGTAGTGAAACTAAAAGCTAAGAACGGCTCATTCAGAAAGGCTCTGAAATGCATCTTCTCTGTAAGCCCTGGGATGATCCAGGCCTGTGCCCCGATTAATGCTATGTCTACAGAAATGTTTGTGCCTCTTGTTTTATTTCCTTGTCCAGGTATGATGAAGAAAGCAGTGGGAATGGGGATGAAGCCAATGAAGAGAGTCGGAAACGGGAGTGGGACAATTTCTACAAGAAGCAGATGAGCCTGCGCAGAGTGAGTTGGTGTAGCTTTGTAAGAGATTCACAGGTGGTTTGATATAGTCTTTATGCTGTGTGCTTGTCTTATAGATATAAAGGCTTTCTGGCACTAAATGAAAGTAAATTATTGCATTGTGCTGTTGCTTGTTCTTTTTTTTACTGATTACCTCTGCATTTGTGACATTCTCCATATTCTGGGCCAGTCTCATAATGTGAAGAAGTCCAGCTTGCCTCTCTGCAGTGCTTATCAAAAGGATCCTGTTGCCTTTAGCAACTCTGATAGGAGTAAAAACAGATTTCCCTATTCACCCTCTTGCATATTCCTATAGCAAAGACTAACTTTTGGCTTTGATTCTCATCCTTTGTCCTTCTCCCTATTTTGCTGCCTTTTCAGCACCTTTGTAACTTCAACATTATTTTTCCATGCTACAGGGGGATAAAAATTTGTCTTTTGTGTTTCTAGACCTACATGTGTGTTGCAGGAATGGAAATGTTTCACTGATCCCTTTTTTTTTTTCTTCCAGGGCAAAGAACCAGAAAAAGAAGATTTTGTTCCTCCAAGTAAATATTTTTTATTTATAATGGGTTCTCCTTGGGAAAAGGAAGCCTTGTATTTTGCAGCTGCATGTAATTTATGTAGCATCAGCACTGGGGGTATCAATCCCTAGGCACAGGGGTTGGGCTTTTGGCTGTGAAAGTTTGGCTGGAGGAGGAGAATCAGAGTTTAGCTTTGGTTGGGGTGAAGATATGGAATGCATCTTTCTGAACTTTCCTAAAAGAGACAAAAAGAAGGCGTGTTGTCTAAGCTGACCTTTTAGGCTACTTGTACAGTGTTTATGCAGCAGTATTAAGTTGGACTATAAGGCAACTTTTGAAAAACTTTGCCATTTGTATCTGTGATACTTGGAACCCTGTCTGGCGACACAGGTCTTACACTATTGTCAATGAATAGCTGGTGGTTCATGTTGCTCTATTCAGCTTCTTTAGTTTTGGTTGTTTTTTTTTCCTAAGAGCTGGGGTGCCTTGAGCTGGGGTGGTAGTGGTTCTTGGCATCACTGTGTAGGAAGGAACAGGCCAAGCAGTGCTGAATTGGCACCCTCCTTGTGAAAGCTGTGGTACTCTTCGTCAGCCCCAGCCCTCCTACAATGCCTTTTCTAAATGTCTCTTGTGTGCAGGTGCAGACTGCCCCTTGAAGGATGCCTTCAGCAGAAGAATCTCTAAGCTGACAGTGAAGGTAAGAAAGGCCGTTTAACTCGGTCTTGCTGATTTGCAGAGGAGAACAAAGATTCTGCCTTCCCTGTTCTTAACTCCTTCAGGGATAGAAGTCCCAGGGGCACTGTGATTTTTGTACAGCATGTCTGAGAATCCTGTGTTTCCTAGGGACGGGAACACTGCTTGAAGATACTGGAAGAAGCTTTGAGTGCCAACCAAGAGGTTCCAACAGCAGTAGGAAAATGGTATGAGATGAAAGAAAAGGGATAGTGTACTGAGTCCCTTTACATAGGGCTTACTCTTCCCCAAGCAACATTACTGCTCTCAGAGAATGACTTTTTATTTGATCTAAGGATGTAGCT